>NC_140589.1:81313673-82513673 GCF_964204655.1 Triturus cristatus | reverse complement strand
CGGGAAACCGGAACTGGGAGGCGGGAAAGGAAGGCGAGTGACCGGGGCAGCGGCGGCGGTGAGCTGGCACGAAGAAGAAGGGCAGCAGAGCAGGCAGCGAGCGGAGGGCAGTACCTGGAAGTTGCGGGGCAGAGGTCGGCGGCGGCGGATGAGGTAAGTGGCGTCAGGGGGGTCAGCGGTGACAGCAGGCGAGCAGGCAGGCGTCAGGTAGTGGCGGGGCAGAGGTCAGCGGTGGCGGAAGAGGTAGGTGGGGTCAGGGGGGTCAGCGGTGACAGCAGGCAGGCAGGCAGGCGTCAGGTAGGCAGTGTCAGACCCCCACAATTCTCACCTCGTGTTTGCGGAGGAATCCCACAGGGACGACAGGAGCAACCCCTACCTGAACCCTTCTGTTACTGGAAGGACTGAATACACTAGCCAGTTTCAGGAGGGAACCAGGGGAGATTGCCAGGAAGGGTGGTGCGAGTGGGACTGTGGATGACGTGACGGGGATACCCTTCGTGGCTCCTTAGGCTGTGTAGAAGTCCACGATCCCTAAGGCAAGAGAGGAAACAGGGATGACTATAGTACAGGGTTAGAGCGGAACATGCACACCCCCCGAGCTTTTGGGGGAACACAGTACTAAGGGGAGCAGTACTCTTTTCTGGTTACCTGTGAGCGCGGTGTTCTTGTACAGATGAATGTCAGGCGTTGGTATCAAACGAGGTCCTTGCGGAGAGTGAAGAAAAAGACCCCGAAGGGATGCCAGGGTCCGAGCGCTCCTGCGCTCTTGGGAAGGATCAAGCACCAGGAAAGCGCCACTGCGCTAGAGGAAGGAATACCGGTGTGGCGACTTCGTGCCGTCGCACAAGTCATGTGTGAAAGTAAGCAAGGGAAGGCGCCACTGCGCTCTGGGGGACAAGTAGGCAGTTCTGGCGACTTCGTGCCGTCGCACGAGTCGTCTCAACAAAGGTAAAAGCGCAACTGCGCTCTGGGGTTATAAGGCAGAGATGGCGACTCCGTGCCGTCGCACGAGTCGTCCCAACAAAGGAAAAGCGCCACTGCGCTCTGAGGTTACCAAGGCAGGTATGGTGACTCTGTGCCGTCGCACGAGTCGTCTTTACAAACAAAGGAAAAGCGCCACTGCGCTCTGGAAGGTAATAGTGCCTAGGGTGGCTCCATGCCAAGTATGAAGTAAGGCGGGATCTTTGGGCGCCCTTGCGCGGTCCGGACCGACTGTCCGGTTGCTGGAAGAGCTTTCGCTACGCTCCTGCGTGTCTGCGAAGCTCAGGAAATGAATCCGAAGCGCCGAGCCTGCCGTCCTCCGTAGTGATATGCTCAGGTAACCGGAAGTGACGGCCGGCCGGCGGCGTCCACTACGTGCCGCCGAAAGACTAGACTGCAACCTGCCGGGACCACCCAGGGGGAGGAGTCCCGTGTCGACTGAGGAGTGCCCTGCTTCTGGTTTACGGGTGAGGGGCGCAAGGAAACATGACAGCACCCACCCCGAAAACAGATCTACCCACCCGGTCACAGAGGGGTAACAGGGCGAGGTTTCTGGGGATGCCGGGCATGAAAGGCTCTGACTAAGGAAGGAGCATTACGGACGTGTGACAGGGGTTCCCAGGAGCGTTCCACCGGGCCGTAGCCTTTCCAGTCCACTAGGTAGAACAGTTTTCCCCTAGTTCTGTGGGAATCAAGAATGGCCCGAACCTCGTATTCCACGTGGTCTTCAACGGGAACAGGAGGAGGAGGTTCTGCCAACGAGCTGTCTGGATGTACAGGGCGTAAGAGGGAAACATGAAAGACAGGGTGTATTTTCATGTGAGATGGTAGGGAAAGCTTCATGGCCACTGGGTTGATGATCTTGGTGATGGGATAGGGACCCACGTATCGGGGCAACAGTTTCTTGGGGCCATGCGTGTTGAGGTTCTGGATGGATAACCACACCTTGTCTCCCACTACATAGGCTGGTTCGGGTAGCCGGTGTTTATCGGTGTTGTGTTTGTAGTATTCTTTGGCCTTTGCGAGTTCAAAACGAGCCTGTTGCCATATGGTGCGGAGGGAAGCATGGTGTTCCTGGATAGTAGGCACTCCACACGGTCGAGCTTCCACCCAGGGGGTCGTTCTGGGATGATATCCCTGGAGGCAATAAAACGGGGAAACCCCTGTCGCCGCATGTTTGCTGTTATTGTAGGCGTACTCTACGATCCACACCACTGCGGACCAGTCGGTTTCCATAGACAATAGCAGGCAACGGAGGTACTGCTCCATAGTGCGATTTGTACGCTCGGCCTGGCCATCAGTTTGGGGATGGTAGGAGGACGATAAACAGGCTTCCATCTGTAATATCGAACAGACTTCAGTCCAGAATCTGGATACAAATTGGGTACCTCTGTCCGTTATCAACACCGATGGGATGCCATGTAACCGCACCACGTTCTGCATGAACAGGGCTGGCAGTTCTGCCGCTGACGGTAGATGCGTTAGAGGAATGAAATGCGCCATTTTTGTCAAGTGGTCCACAATCGTAAGAATGGTGGTGTGTCCTGTGGAGGTTTTAGGGAGCTCTACCACGAAGTCCATCGAGACCGTGTGCCACGGGCAAGGCGGAACCGGAATGGGGTGTAACAGCCCTACCGTGGGTTGTGAGAGCGTTTTTCCTTGAGTACAGATGGCACATCGAGCGACATAGGCTTGTGTGTCATGGTTGAGGGTGGGCCACCAGAAGTGTCGCCATTCTTCAACTGCTGCTTTGATGGCCAGGAGTTCCTTGTCCCCAATGGAGTAATTGCATTCAGCGGGTTGTAGCTTTCTGGAGTAGTATGCTACTGGGTGAAGCATGTTGGTCTTGTCGTCTTTCTGTGATAATACTCCCCCGAGGGCGTTTTGCGAGGCGTCGGCCTCCACGATAAAGGGGCGTGTGGGGTCAGGATGTTTCAGGATTGGAGCCCAGGTGAATCGGGCTTTCAAGTCACGGAATGCCTGTTCTGCTTTGGCGTTCCATGCGAACAGCACCCCTTTACGCAGAAGACCGGTAATGGGGGCGACAATCCGGGAGAACCCATCAATGAAGCGGCGATAGTAATTCGCAAACCCTAGGAATCTCTGGACTTGTTTCACGGAGGACGGGGCTGGCCATCTCAGAATGGCATCGACTTTTTTGGAATCCATCTGGACGCCTCCTGGTATCAGAATGTGTCCCAGGAATTCTACGGTTGTGGTATGGAACACGCTTTTTTCCAATTTCATGTACAGCCCGTGTTGTTGCAATTGTTGGAGGACGGCTCGTACGTGTTGGCGATGTTCCTCCGTGTTCGCAGAGTAGATCAGTATATCATCGATATATACTATGCAGAAACGGTCAAGGAACTCCCGTAACACCTCGTCGATGAAGTACTGAAATGCGGCCGGGGCATTGCAGAGTCCGAAGGGCATGACGCGGTACTCAAATAACCCGTACCGCGTCCGGAAGGCGGTTTTCCATTCATCGCCCTCTCGGACTCTGACAAGATGGTAGGCCCCTCGCAAGTCCAACTTGGTATATATGGCCGCATCTTTCACTTGGTCCAGTAAGTCAGGAATTAAGGGGAGTGGATACCTGTTCTTAACGGTTATGGCATTCATTGCCCGAAAGTCAATGCATGTGCGTAGATCCCCCTCCTTCTTAGCCACAAAGAAGAGAGGGGAGGAGACCGGAGATTTGGAGTGACGGATAAACCCGTTCTGAAGGTATTGAGTGAGGTAGTTGCGGAGATGGGTGTTTTCTTTTTCTGTGAGAGAGTATATTCGACTACAAGGGAGCGTGGATCCCGGAATCAGATCGATTCTACAGTCAAAGTGTCGATGTGGAGGCAGAGTATTAGCTCCTTGTTCGTCAAACACTTGGGCCAGATCCCTGTATTCCTGGGGTATAGACTCCTGTGTAACCGAGCCCATGCCGTCTCTAGGTAGGATACAGGCTAGAACCTCTCGGGTCGCCTCTTTCCCCGTGGAGGGGTAGCAGGATTGGGCGCAATAAACAGAGTCCACTGTTGTTTTGCCAGTAACCCAATCGATCAAGGGGTTGTGCTGAACCAGCCAGGGAAGGCCTAATATCAGCCTGAACTGGGGGGCATCAATGACATCGAAGGCAATGGTCTCGGTATGATGATTTTCCAACACCATTCGCAGATCCTCCGTTTGGTATCTAACCAATCCTGAGGTTAGGTCCGTACCGTCGACGGCCTTGACTATCTCTGGTGTCTTCTTGGCTTGTGTCAGTATGCCCAAACCCCTCATGTACTGTGCATCGATGTAATTCCCGGTTGCCCCAGAGTCTATTAAGGCAATGACACGCCAGGAAGACCCTGTAAACGACTGAAGGAGTACGGGTATACCCATATGGTGATGGCGGGCGCAGGTGTTCGAGGTCTGCGTCTTCTCGGTGTGTAGTCCCAGTAGACAGACCCCATTATCTACTGGGAGGTCTCGTTTCCCGCCCTTTCTTCTCTGGTGATCGATAGAGCCGAAGGGTTCCTCTCCTTGGACTGGCGTGGTTTAGCAGGGCAATCCCGCACGAAATGCCCATTTTTGCCACAGTACAGGCATAGGTTCTGCTTCCGCCTCTTCTCTTTTTCTTCTTTCGTCAAGGGAGCCCGAACCCCCCCGATCTGCATAGGCTCGGGTGTTTCACGGGGTTTTGGAGTTTCCCGGTACACCAGGAGTCTGGTCTCACTTCCTCTGAACCTATCGGTTCTTCGCTCTTGCAGACGATAGTTTTGTTTCACTACCATATCAATAAACTGGTTTATGTCCTCAGGAGGTTCCGTAATCTGTGAGATGAGATCCTTCAATTCTTCCCGAAGACCCCTGTAGAATACTGACACTTGTTTATCTTCTGGCCAGTGAGCCTCCACCACCAATCGTTTGAACGTTGTGATGTAGTGCAACAAGTCCGTGTTGCCTTGTTTTAATTTGAGCAATTCGTTGTCCGCGGCTTGGACGAAGGTATGGCGGGCAAACATGCGTCTCATGGTCTCCTTAAAAACTGGAAAGTTATATAGCAAAGGTTCGTCGTTTTCTACCAGGGGAATGGACCAATGAGCGGCGTCACCTCCTAAATAGGATAGAACGAAGGCGACCTTTGAGGCATCATCCGGAAAGGCGGTGGTTCTGGCCATGAAGTGCAGGTGGCACTGGTTGAGGAATATGCTGAACTTAGTACTATCACCGTAGTAACGTTCTGGTGCGGCCAATTGTGCCATGGGTTGGGCTAACACCTGAACGGGGGGAGGATTAGACGAGACAGTAGGCTCCTGACCCCATGGGTTAAGCAAGGGAGGTCTTATTATTCCGGCTGGTTGGGTTTGTTGTCCCTGGGGTGCGCCCCAGGCTCCTGTATGCCCTGCACCCAACTGTCCTTGTAACGCAGTGACATCGCTACGTAAGCTCCGATTCTCAGCCTGGATGTTAGTTAACATTGCTGCTATGTCCTGTAACGTAACATCGGGGCCCTCCATGTGTCCGGGTAGGATGATAAACTTGGGCTTCGGATTCTGTCAGACCCCCACAATTCTCACCTCGTGTTTGCGGAGGAATCCCACAGGGACGACAGGAGCAACCCCTACCTGAACCCTTCTGTTACTGGAAGGACTGAATACACTAGCCAGTTTCAGGAGGGAACCGGGGGAGATTGCCAGGAAGGGTGGTGCGAGTGGGACTGTGGATGACGTGACGGGGATACCCTTCGTGGCTCCTTAGGCTGTGTAGAAGTCCACGATCCCTAAGGCAAGAGAGGAAACAGGGATGACTATAGTACAGGGTTAGAGCGGAACATGCACACCCCCCGAGCTTTTGGGGAAACACAGTACTAAGGGGAGCAGTACTCTTTTCTGGTTACCTGTGAGCGCGGTGTTCTTGTACAGATGAATGTCAGGCGTTGGTATCAAACGAGGTCCTTGCGGAGAGTGAAGAAAAAGACCCCGAAGGGATGCCAGGGTCCGAGCGCTCCTGCGCTCTTGGGAAGGATCAAGCACCAGGAAAGCGCCACTGCGCTAGAGGAAGGAATACCGGTGTGGCGACTTCGTGCCGTCGCACAAGTCATGTGTGAAAGTAAGCAAGGGAAGGCGCCACTGCGCTCTGGGGGACAATTAGGCAGTTCTGGCGACTTCGTGCCGTCGCACGAGTCGTCTCAACAAAGGTAAAAGCGCAACTGCGCTCTGGGGTTATAAGGCAGAGATGGCGACTCCGTGCCGTCGCACGAGTCGTCCCAACAAAGGAAAAGCGCCACTGCGCTCTGAGGTTACCAAGGCAGGTATGGTGACTCTGTGCCGTTGCACGAGTCGTCTTTACAAACAAAGGAAAAGCGCCACTGCGCTCTGGAAGGTAATAGTGCCTAGGGTGGCTCCATGCCAAGTATAAAGTAAGGCGGGATCTTTGGGCGCCCTTGCGCGGTCCGGACCGACTGTCCGGTTGCTGGAAGAGCTTTCGCTACGCTCCTGCGTGTCTGCGAAGCTCAGGAAATGAATCCGAAGTGCCGAGCCTGCCGTCCTCCGTAGTGATATGCTCAGGTAACCGGAAGTGACGGCCGGCCGGCGGCGTCCACTACGTGCCGCCGAAAGACTAGACTGCAACCTGCCGGGACCACCCAGGGGGAGGAGTCCCGTGTCGACTGAGGAGTGCCCTGCTTCTGGTTTACGGGTGAGGGGCGCAAGGAAACATGACAGGCAGGCGTCAGGTAGCAGGCGTCGGGTAGCAGCAGTGGAAGGGGAGCGACCACCTGTGAGGAACAGACTACCCAATCTTTACTAGTTGCCCCGCAAACGGAACCCACTCTAAATAAAGCTGCATCTAGATCTGATTCACATATGACTGTGGGTGTCAAGGACAAACCAAGAGGCCCAGGTATACACCATCTAGCTCCACTTACTTTACCTCATAGCACCAACAATAACTGTTGTAATTTAACTGTTGGGGGAAGCCACGAAGGGAATGGTATAGCTTCAACGGAAAAAGTTGCCATCCCTATGGAAGGCACCGAGAAGCAAGGAGGCCCAATGACAGATCAGTCAAGGGGCACACGTCAATCTGAAGATTTTAAAAGCAATACTGTCCCTTCTGTCATGAATTTGCCACCTGAGTGTGGAGCATATGTCGCAGTTTTGTGTAATGTCCCCAGATTACGGAAAGGGCAACTTGAAACAAATATTTCTCTTAAAAATAAAACCCTTTATTGGTTAAGCAAAAATTGTGGGTTTTCTATCTTAGATGCAGACCAGATCTTGCTTACTCAAAGAGTGGGTTGGATAGGTCCTACATCTAGGTTACATACAGGTTTTGAAGGGGACTGCGTTATAATTAATTTTGGATCACCATTTTGGGTTCATAAAGTTTTATCTAGAGCCCCCCCGCCTTCCAGTTGGGAATACAATACTACCCTCTTGCCACTTGCCTATTTCTACAAATTCCCTGCTTTTAATAATTCAGTTTTTGGTCATAGGGTACCTTGCGCTAGGAACAGGTGGCTGCCTATGGAGCCAGCTGCTAGCTCTGTGTTTTCCCCCTTACCACTCTATAACAGGTTTCAATGTCTGACACAAATGGAGGATAATGATTGACATGGAACTTTAACAGGTAATATAGCGGGAAATATTGATAAGGGGATTACGGTGAACCCTAACATAATCATAAGGCAAAGTGAAGTCATTATTAACCACCAGGATCTTACTATGATGAACGGGTCACCGGTTATAAATGACTCTAGCGTGCCTGACATCTTAACAGCTAGCATACCTAGAGAGCCTATCACGAATATAGAAGTACCTACAAATAGGCACAATGATAAGATCGCCAAGATTCAAGAAGGGTATTCATTAATAACCTGGAACATCGCAGGTCTTGGAAATAAATTAGGTACTCCCTTCTGGCTAGATTTCATTAACCGCGGATGTGACATAATTTGCTTCCAAGAAACATGGAGCACAGATTGTATCACTGTGGAAGGTTATACCTCATATTGTGTTAATGCGATACCCTCTTCAATGGGTAGAGCCAAGGGTGGATTATTGTTGCTCATCTCAACTAAATTGATTGGATGTAAAATTATCTCCTATTCTTCCATTGACACCCATAGTCAAGTTTTGCGCCTATCATTCCCTGTTGGAAAGGATTTGGTATTAATTAATTTTTACAATAATAATTTTCGCAGGGACAGGGGAGCTTGTTTAGTTTCACTGGAAAAAGAGTTGGACAAGGTATTAAATATTTCACCTAAGCTGACTGTTGTTGTGTGGGTAGGTGATTTTAATATCCAAGCTTGTCCCACCACATTTATTAACTCTTGTGGTTATATGAAGTCTTACTCAACCACCGCAGGGACTAAGGATGATATGCTACATTTCCCACATTGTGATTACGGCATGACCCTTAATGCTTTAATGGCCAAACTCGACCTAGAGCTATTGGATTGCACCGAGAGAAAGGGCCATATCAAATGTCCATCATTCACTGGTCGTGATGTAAATAGTAATATTGATCACATCTTACTAACTAGGAATAGTCCATATGTGGACCTTTGGATAACCGAACAGGTGGTTAGTGACCACAATAGTATTTCCATAGACCTGTTGGCATGGGGTAACAAACTGACTAATAATGATTATACAATTACAGATATTCTCCCTATCAGGCCGAATGGCATGAGAATTAAATGGGATGGTGTAGACCCATATAAGATCCAATCGGATGTGGTTAGTAGCTGTAGAGACAGTATTAATTACTGTCTAAGGGATGAGGTTACCCCTGGTAAATTATGTATGGAATTCTCTAATATTAATAAGGTGGAAAGTGATATATTAACTCGGAAATCCAAAGGCCCTAAACACGTTGGTAAGAAGTGGTTCAACTCCGAATGTACGGAGATATTAACTAACCTAAAGTCAGCTTTAAGGTCCAAGCCCCGTGACCAAATCTTAGTCCGCAAATTACGATATGCCTATAAACAAGCTGTCCTTGCCCACAAAAAGGTGATGAGAATAGATGCCTGGGATAAGCTAGGCTTCGCAAGTGATACCGGTAATGTAAAACTTTTTTGGGAAATTATAAATAGTCCCTTTTTAAAGGATGATCATATCCCTGAGCTGACGTCCTATGTTAATTGCACGGAGTGGATAGAACATTTTTCTAATATTTTTAACCCAGATAAGGTTTTTTTAGATCAGTTTTTATCAAATGATTCTATTTGGCCACTTATGCCATTAATGATTGATGTCGATGAGGTGCGTGAAGGGATGGTAAATAGTAAAGGGGGCAAGGCACCAGGTCCGGACGGTGTCCCGATTGACTTATATAAAGACGAAATAGATCTCTGGGCACCTATCCTGACAAGAATTTTTAATGCTGCATCTGAGGGGAATTTTCCAAAATCATGGGCTGAATCATTGATTGTCCCTCTACATAAGAAGGGATCACGATCTGAAGCACGTAACTACCGTCCTATTTCATTGTTAAATTCGTCAATTAAAGTACTAAGTAGGGTACTTTTAAAAAGATTGGAAGATTGGGCTGCAGATTCAAATGTACTGACCCCAGTTCAATACGGGTTCAGGAAAGGCATTGGGACTATTAAGCAATGCCTTAACTTGGATTTGCTTATCAATACATATACTACAGTGAAAGGAGGTAACTTGTTTTTATGCTTCGCTGACTTGAGCAGCGCATTTGATCTAGTGGACCACTCGCTCCTTTGGTCAGTACTGCTCGACCTTGGAGCACCGGAGGAGATTGTATTTTTTCGAGCAAGGCTATACGAAAAACTTTCTTGCAGTGTACGCTACGGGCCCACTGGCGAAAAAACTCCCTTCTTTACCGTACGTAGAGGCATAAGGCAAGGATGTGTTATGGCACCCTTTTTATTCTCTCTTTTTATTAATCAAATTGCATCTATTTTAAACAACATCCCAGCCGACGCCCCCAAAATTGACAATATGGTCGTTTCGGTATTGTTATACGCGGACGACGCTGTCCTAATTTCCCGCACCCCTTTGGGACTACAACGTCTCATCGACGCTTTTACTCATTTTATAAATGGCAGGAAATTGCTGATTAATAAATCTAAGACTTTCACAATGACATGCGGTAAAAAATTAAAGTCACCATGCTCCTTTTTCCTAGAAGGTTCAAAGATCCAAGCTGTTAAGACATTCTGCTATTTAGGTATTAATTTTGATGGCAACGGCAAATGGACTAATGAGCAAGTAAATATTGGACATAAAGTAAATAGGAATTCTAATGGTATTTTTCGTTTTGCAACGAAAATAGGGGACCATAGAATAAAGGACATGGTCACCATATATAATGCGAGATGTGTTTCTTCAGCTCTATATGGAGCTGGATTATGGGGTTATTCCTCTACTGCCCAACTCCAGATAAATGAAAACAGTTTCCTTAAACGACTGCTATGTGTCCCGGCTGCAGCTTCCACAGACTTGATTCATCAGGAAACCGGCCTCAATTATATTTCTGATTTGGCTGCAGTACGCCCCTTATTACTATGGCGTGCAATATGGCACAAAAAGGAAACTGCGTTCACACAGTCTGTAATTAAAGACTGCCTTAAGTTAGATCTATGTCATCGTATTCCGTGGTTAAATTACATTATTTCATGGTATAATACTTTGTTTGGAATTAATTTTCTTTCAGAGTATATAATACCTCTTTCAAAGAAGGAAATTAAAGACACCTTTATATTGTATAAGATGGAAGAAAGAAGTCAACAACTTCGGACCCAAAAAACTTCTGTATTCTATAGGCAGCTTAGCCTTAAGAGTGGGCTTCAGTCGTACTTGGTGGATGTGACTAATAAATCGCACCGATTTGTTTTAGTACGTTTAAGACTAGGCATTGTACATCATCTAGTATCCTTCCCTGTAATAGGGGCAGGTTCCAATTCAAACTGCCCATGTGATAACGTCTCTAAACAAAGCTGTTGCCATTTCCTGCTATTCTGCAAGTTTTATGTTTTCTTAAGGAAGTTTTATTTGAAACCTATCCTTTTAAAATATAATATCCGTTTAACAGCAGACGCTATGAACTTATTATGTTCCCTTCAAAGCCCAGACGTCTGCTTCTATGTTGCATCTTTTATTTTGAAGTGTAGAGCTGCCAGGAAATCCATAATTTTATGATTATGAGAAATGTGTTCTATAATAGCCATCATGTAGAGGTGTATAAGTTACTATGATTATATGGTGGTGCTCTAGATAGCCTTATGTTTTTACATGCTATCTTACACATAGTTGTAATAACTAGTGTAAGGTTATCCTGGTACGTTTGAACTAGTGCATTAGTTTTTACCATGGCATGGGGGTGTTTTCTATCATGTCATGGATTTTATACTTAGGCACACGTCACTTTATTTTTGGTATGAAATGATTCCTAAATTACGGAATTTTTGTTCCTTGAGTAACAATATACTAATGTAAATATGTATGCCTAAATTTTGTACTATGCACATATCACTTTATTAGCAAGTGGAGTTTATAATTCCGTTTGATTCTAAGTTTACCTTGCAACATCTATTAACTTATTAGCGACATTTGTCGGTTTTTATTTTATTTTATTGATGTGTATTTATGTATGTTACTTTATCAGTCCGTGCGAGATACTGGTCCCGGTTCAGTGATCTGTCATTAGTTCGTAATTAAGTCAAATATATGTCATACATTTTTAATGTATATTATTATGTGTGTTCAGCTTATGTGGTTGTATTTATACTAACCGAATAAAAGCTTTTTGACTTGACTTGTATCAAAGTTTTTACATGAACAGGAATATGTATTTATTATGCTATAATGTAGGTACTCCATAAGGGAGAAATTATAATGTACTGTGTTATACTTCTCGATGCACTCGCTCTGATAGTCGGGTTATATAATAGCATCTTGTTGGAGATCGACAAGGTCTATCGTCTTTCACTTCTTTTATATCTTTAATTTCTTTTCCCTCTCTTTTATATTGTGTTATGAGGCTGAGCTCGGGCCTGTGATGATCTTATGCTCCTATAGAACCCACATATCATTGCCAAAGTATGCTGCTTACTTGTTTACTTCACATGTAATCGCCTGCTCGAGCATCTTGATGTTGCCTCTGTTTCTTCTTATTTTTTGTTTTAAAAACAAATCTCAATAAAAGTTCTTGGAATAAAAAAATGACCTCATTAAAAAAATGTAATTAAAAATAAAAAAATAATATATACATAAAAAGCAAAACGTTTAGCAAATGCGATGGAATTTGAAATTGCTTACCAAAATTAAGTTGGTAGCTTTTCGTGTGAGCAGTTTAATTTCAGCTAAAGGACACATACTGGCCTCAATTGAAGCTCTTGTATACAAAAAGAACAAGCATGGCGTAAAAATGATAAAATGATTTGCTAGCAAACAGCATATTGCTTCGACTTTTAGAATTATTTTTTTTTTTAACTATCTAACCTTTAAAAATAGCACTTGTTTCTGTGTTTTACATATGATTTTGTGGGTCCAATAATGTAAATTACTTAACTGGGGGCCCCCTTCTTTCTGTGTTTATTCACTTGGGGTCCACAGAAGACAAGACCTTAAGAAGCGCTGCTTAGGAGTATCTTTTCACCTCCACAGGGATGAACCAGGGACTTTTTTTTATTTCTAAATAATACAGTCACTCATCACACAATGAATACTTCACCATTCATCTCCCCTGATGACAGGCAGCTGCTTCCTTTCTGTTCTTTAATCTCCACCAAGCGGCTCCACCCCCCTGGTGAGAGGAAGTTGCTCACTTGGGGGACAAGCCCAGTGGCTCATCTCCCCTGCTGTTAGGACGCTGCTTGTACCGCTGTTTGCTTTATACACTCCTGGCTAGCTGTGTTACAACTCCTAGCATCTCTTCCTTGCAACCAGGCGCTGCTTTCTGTCCTGTAACGATGCAAAGCTCCTTTGCTTGAGAATATATGGCCATAAAATGTTAGTTCCAATTTAGCAATTTCACACTTTTCAGAGTTTAATGTTAACCCGGCTTTCATAAATTTTTGACAAACTGCTCTTAATGCTTGGTCATGTTCATTCTCTGTTTTTCTAAAAACAAGAATATCATCACTACTATTCACTGAATTCTTTACCGGTCTAATGACATTTCTTATAATCTCTTGAATAATTGCTGCAGCTGAACATATTCCAAAATTAAGTCTTTTGTAGCGGAATAGCCCCATTTGCGTTGAAAAAGTTGTAATATATCTTGATTTTTCATCAATTTCCAATTGGTGATAACCCCTTACAGATATAACTTTGAGAAAATGGTTGCCCCATTTAAAAATACTAATCATATCTTTTAAGTGAGGCCCAGGATGCCTCTCTCTCTCAATTGCAGTATTCGGTATCCTCATGTCAACGCAGATTCTAATCTGGCTCGAGTACTTTTTCGGCACCACTAGAATCAGAGACACCCAAGGTGTTGGACCTGTAGCAGGCTCAATTATGTCCTGCTTAAGCAAAGAATTAATTTCCTCTTCAACTTTACCCTGCATGTGAATTGGAACTCTCCTGTGTATTTGTGCAACTGGTTTCACTTTTTCATTTATGTGCGACAAAATGGCTTTTCCTTTTAATTTTCCAAGACCTTTTGTTAAAACAGGAAACTCTTTTAGCATATGCTGTGACATTGCCACATGAAATGTCATGGCCAACAGTCCCATTAATTGAGCTGTGACATTACTTAGCAAACAAGGCCCAGCAGTTTCTACTTTCAATACATGTATTTCTTCTTTAAAAGACACCTTTTCATAAGATAAACTTTCTTTGAATTTCCCTAAACAAGTTACAGGGCTTTTTGCTCCCCATTGGAAAACCTTGACATTTGATGAAACAAGAGGAGGTGTATCTTTCATTTTCTCATATTCAGTCGTACACATGATATTACATGTCGCTCTGCTGTCTTACACAAAAGGGATTTTTTGAGATCCCACTAATATGTCAACAGAAGCAGTTTTTTTCAATTTCTTCTTTATTTAACAGATTGATCTTTTCATCTTCACTCCCTTCTGACATTAAATATAATCGTTCTTGTTTAAATTCATCAGTGGAAGAATCATCAACACTTTCCATTTGTCTGATATACTTTGTATTTCCTTTCACCTGACGTTTCCACATCTTTCCGTTGTCCTTTCTTTTGAATCTGCATACAGTAGAGAAATGGTTCATTCTTCCACATTTCCTGCACTGTTGTCCCATGGCTGGACATACATTCATATGTGGAAATGGTTGTTCTACATCTATAACATGTTCTTTTCTCCTTTCTAAAAGTTGCTGACTTTTCCGCTCTACTATTAGTTTTTTCATCCTTTTTGTTATCTTTTTCTTAATTTTTGCTGTCTTTCTTAGTCATTTGGTGGACTTGTTCTAAAGTTTTAACTCTACCTTGCTCCATTTTATTTGCCTGTATTTTTCCTTGAGCATCAGTACGTGCCATGCGTAGAATTGTTCTCAAGTCGTAGGTTTTCTCAAGAAGTTTTTTCCGGAACTCTACTGAATTACATCCTTGAATGACCATTAACCTGACAGCTTCTTCATTGTTGAACTTATCAAATTCACAAAACATGAGTAAGTTTTTTAACTTGGTCACAAATTCATCAATGGTTTCATTGTCTTGCTGGCATGTCATGTTAAAAGTGTACCTTTCAAAATCTACATTTCTTTGTAGGTCAAATCTTTCATTCACACTTTTCATGATGCCTTCATATGTATTTTTATATGCATCTGGAAACGTGACAATAATATCTTTCACTTCGTCACCCACTAAGATGAGCAGTAGATCCTTTGCTTGCTCATCAATATATTTTTTTCATGTGGCCTTTAGAAAATGTTAAAATCGTCTTGTCCACTTTTCCCCCCTATGAACGATTGTTTGCTCATCTGTAATATCAAATGGTAGGGGTTTTCAATAAAACTTGATGGACACGTTTTCCTCTTCTTGTTCATCCATGTGTGTGTGTCCTGACACACTTGTTGAATTTTCACCTTCTTCTCTGAATATAGCATCCATTTTGTATTGTTTAACTGTTTAGCCTTCTCTTTTTTTTTTAAAGGCTCAAAATTGAATTTACCTGACCTTAATATGGACTCCTATGTTATCCGATTGCAATGTCCCAAAACTTGCCTGACTTCAAGATGGCATCAGAGATTTGTAAAGTCTCATGTGATTTTCTTGCCTGATTCGATTTTCTTGCCTGATTCTAAGATGAGAACGCAAAAGACACACAATTGATGGACGTAATGCAGAACCAATCAAAACACTCACCCCCAGTCAAGAGATGTGGGTTAAATCCATCATTTTTTTGCTCACCATGCCACCCCAGTTTAGAACTGGCCATATGCAAATCAGTCTTGGGCCTGTGCCTCATGGGAACAGTCCAGCTCGAACTGCCAAGCCAGGTCCTCCCTGGACCGGAAACAAGCATCCTAAGACCGGTTTCAGAGTTTCACCCCTCTTCAGCCAGGATAGCTTGAATCCATTGGCACAGTGAGCCTGAGACCCACGTCTGGGTATACCCGGCGCACTTAGAGCGAGAAAGCAAAAGACACACAATTGATGGAAGGAATGCAGAACCAATCAAAAATTCACCCCCAGTCAAGAGATCTGAGTTCCATCATTCTTTTGCTCACCATGCCACCCCAGTTTAGACCTGGCCATATGCAAATCAGTCTTGGCCCTGTGCCTCATGGGAACAGTCCAGCCTGAACTGCCAAGCCAGGTCCTCCCTGGACCGGAAACAAGAATTCCAGGACCGGTTTCTGTGTTTCACCCTTCTTTGTGTGTCTTTTGATTCTAAGATGGCCGCCATTTTTGTGACAGGTTTGTTCCTGACTCTAAGATTGCCACCATTTGTGACAGGTCAGGTGGGCTCACACGAGATTTGCCACACGCATGCCCGCGTTTCATAAGAAACAAGCTGTTCCTCGCGCTGCACTGCGGTAAGTAGTTTTCTCTATTTCAGCCAAATATAGTCCAATTTGAAGTGCGCGTGGGAGGCGATCGCACTAATTTAATTCTCTTAACATTTAAATCTGACCATGCGGACTTTGCTCTTTTTCAATGATGTGCAGCAAGCGCTCTTACTGCAATCAGCAGAACAGGCTGAGGCATTCATTGGTTGGCATCGGCGCTCGGCGCCAATCTGTAACGATGCGGAGCCTCGTTGCTATTCATAAAATACTTATTTGGATGGACAGACAAAACTAGAATTCTCCTACATTCTACGTGGCCATGGCTACACGGCCACAGTTCTATATATGACATCACTACATGTCCCTTGGCCAATGCTGCTATGGATCACATCTAGTGGCTTTCTCCAGCTCAGCACAAACTTTGGCAAAGCCATTTGATGTTGCTTGTAAATCACAGTTTACACTAGACCTGGTGGCTGCCATACTCTCCATACTGCCAGGAACTAGGATGGCATGGAATCACTTCCTGTGTGAATGTAGGTACATCACTAATGCACCAATGCATGTAAAAAGTATGCAGATTCCTGTCTTAAACACTTGACTTTTGGGTTTGGTGTTTTAATCCCTTTTTTTGGGGTGTTGGGTTGCTGGTGGGCCTCAGTGACCTCCCTAATAGCTGTGCACGGAAGGTCTCTTCTGCCAATGAGTAAAGCGGCAGGAGGGTCGCGGCTGGCATTCCCGTGGCATCCCAAGAGACAGGCTCATCTATTTCTCCTGGCATGGGCCAAGTGGTCTGCGCGCATGCAGTCGAACGGCAGAGATGGCTGAGAACATCAAGGCGCACTGGGAGGGAAGTGGACCCTCATCACTGAAAGAGTAACATCAGTCCTTTAAACCACTAAAGAGAATGGGCATACTCAAGCCTTAGAAGGGCACCTGGGCAATCCTGAGTCCACACAATGGAGTTTTATGGAGGACTGGGAGCTGGACCTGAGGGGCCAGCTGCTAGATGAACAAGCTTGAATGTACAACAGAGCAACATAGGCACAAGCAAGAAGTGACCACAGGAGCGGGGTGTGTTCCTGTATACGTCATAAGAATGCGACTAATAAGCGCCGCAGTGTCGGCACACACCGGTGTTAGATTAAACATCTCCAGGATTTAAGCCTGTGCTTCACCGTCCGCCGGTTACCTGCGGTTCCAGCTCGTGTCCAGCCCGGGGTACCGACGGACAGTTGAGTCAACGCGCACGCGTGCGTTTTACTTTAAATAAACTGCTGGCAATTTGCGTGCTGAGTATAACGAGCCCTAGAGTTATTATTTGTAAATGCGCACACGAGCAGTTTTGTTTGGTTTTTCAACAAGCCGCATTTATGCTGATAGTAACACGGTGCTCAATACAAAAACCTTAGAGTCACTATTTCAATGACATGTTGAGTGCTGAGTATAACGAGTCCTAGAGTCACGTTTTGAAAATGTGCATGCAAGCATTTTGTTTTTTACAAATCCCTTTTACTTTGAAAACTGATAACAACAAGGTGCATAATGCAAAAGCCTGAGCGTCACACATTTGAATGGTACTTGTGATACTTTTCTAAGGTTTGATAGTATGGAAGGCACCTAGCAAAATTACAGACTGTATTTTGATGCTCAACATAAAATATATCGTTCCGTATTTATGATATATACGGTGCCTGTTTTTCTAAATAAGAAGAAAAAGGAGAGTTCTGGGCCGTTTCTTGGGCTACAAAAAAGATTACAAATCCTGAAGATTTTTTAAAAAAACAGCATAAACATGTGTAGTGGTTACTGAGGGAGGACATTCCTGCATAGGTTAAGAGTCACAAATTTAAAACCAAGTTGTAAATTACGGCAACACTGGGTGGGCAACAATAACAACACCCACCATTTGAGAGATACATTTGGTATATTTCTCTTTATATTTCTAAACTAAGTTCAGTCATGATTATGCAAACTGTTGACACAAAACTATTATGTAGCCATATTGACAGAAAGTCGGACGAATCTGTAAATAAGATTTTTTTTTTCTTATCCTTTTAAATACAGCGGTGCCTCACGCCCTGAGCTTTGGCCAGGTGAGGTGAGGAGTGCACCCGTAAAACAACGGGTAAGCATAACATTTTTATATTATAAGTGAACAATATACACAAATAGGTATGAGATACACTTTAAGGTATCTAGCATGATAAGATGATGTCATCGCGGAGCTTCTTCGAGCAATACTAGTTTTCATTTTACTTTATTTCCACTATGTCACAAATCTGATGTTAGTGTGTGTTTTTTTGCTTTTCTTACAGGTTTCACCAAAATTCCTGTGACATTTCATATAAGCACGAAGACACAGGATAATGTAGGTTGTATCGAATCCAACCACATTAATTGGATACTTCTACATTTTGAATTTAATTTGTTCACAATCCTTTTTGCAGTAGCGATTGACTATCTAGGTCCTGAGGAAGGCCGAGATCACACCTTGATCGATACAGCTGAAACATGTAGACCTGTTTTTTTCGGACTAATGCAGTTATTTGTTCTAAGCTGCATACACACTGGTTTTAGGCTTGACACCAGGTTAGATCATAATAAAGGTGTTTTTCTTCCTGGTAGCCAATTTTAAATCACTTTTCACTTCATCATCACAAGCACTGCAACCGTCACCCTATAAACATCTATACTGCTTTGATTCTAGTGGATTTAGTAAATCCTAGATTTGATTACCTTAAAACATCCCTGAGCTCCCCCCTCCTAGGGAGGGGGTTGTAGCCCTTGGTTGCACTAGGTTATGCAACCAAGTGGAGATCCCAGATGATGAAGCATGCCACTTCGGTGGGTGATGGGGTTCCGTCCTCTATAAAGGACTCTTCCTAGATTTAGGAGAGACTTGAAAACTTTTACTGCTGATGCTCCTTAGCTTGTTTGAGCTTAATTAGACCCGCGGATTCCTTTTGGATTTTTGTCTATATTGTGTTTGGGGATTGAATTCGTGCAGGTCTGTAAATTTTCCCTTGGACCCTCTTTTCGAAGTTTTGTTCTGTTCATTCAGAAAGTGAATGAGCAATAAAGATGCCTTTAAATCTTGATTTTATCTTGACACATTTGCTGCCTATAGAAGGACATTGGCCAAAGCTTAGTTTGGCTTTTTACTAATTGTGGCTTAACTTATCCTGGAAAATGGTGTTTACTTTTCCTTCTCTTGCTACAGTTAGATGACTTTGTCAAGTGAACGGTCTGACAATCATTGTGAAACAAAAGGCCCCAAGATGTTGGATTTTTCTAACACACAACATTTAAATAGCTCGTAAATGAGTAGGACAAAAATTTCAAAATATATCAGAAATAAGCAAAAAAAATGGTAATTCAGAAGTGTGAGCAAAAACAAAGATTTAAAAAGGAGCAAGACATATCAGAACACTTTACTTGGTGATGTGCAGATGACAAATTTTTGCAGAAACTTGATTTGCAAACATCATTGTTTGGGCACTATATCGTTTTATCAGTAAAACTGCATGTCAGTGGGAACTTTTGTGGCCATTTAAATGGAAAATCTGCTAATTGCAAATGACAGTGTGCCACCACTTTATGCTTTACTTATGTATTTATTAAAGTGTTATTTTTTTAACATGATTTGAGAAACATTCTTACCCCCGCCCTGATGACAATGCTGTTAACAATCTAAGAGGCAAGTCAGGGGTCATGTGTATCCTACATGTGACTAGATTTGTATTATATATGGAGCAAACGCATAGTCTATTAAATCAAACATAATGTTTTTTCTACAACAGACATGCTGAACTCATGTAGTTGAATGTTCTCTTATGTGTGATAAAGAAGAAAATGGCGGCTCAGTAAATTAAAATATTTGCCCAGGATCACATAATCTGAAACCAGTTTATGGGTCAAGAGCATTAGTTAGGTCGAGTAGATTATTTAAGTCACTAGACCTGCAGGTCTAGTAACATTTTAATGATTTTTCGAGGCCTGCTCCTTTCTCTTCCCCCGAGGGGACTTTCACCCCTAGGCCTCCACCTACCAGACACTAAGGTCCACACATCCGAAAGAGACAGCAATTCAGATGCACACTGAGGAAGTCTACTATTGAGGGAAGCTGAACAGATATATACAAATCTATGGGGAAGTCTTCATAAACATAAAAAGTATGTAGAGCATGATTGAAAAGGTTTTAAACAACTAGGTTTAACTAGTTTATAAATTGTGTGGGCAGAACCTGGCCGGTTTGGAGTAACAGAACCTGGATCTATGGACATATACACCAATAGGCAATTGTCTGCCTCTAAACACTTACCATGTAGAAGTATAGGATAAGAAAAACTATGATTTTAAATTCTTCCCAAACATATTTATTGAATTTTTAAAGAAACCCTTATAGATGGAAGATGGAAATATTTTGATGGGTGGGAGGAAAATATGCAAATATTTAACTTTTTCAGTATTCTTTGGGAAACTACAACATAGACTGCTGGACAGTATGTATCACTGGTCCAGTTACAGGGCACATATACCTTCTGGTTAAGAATAGAGATTGTAGACCGTAGACTTTAAAAGAGGATGTTGTAGAGAAACCTCAACAGCAGAGGGCAAGACCGTATCTGTCAGCAATGTGACGTATGGAATTTCACATCCTCTTACTCATACACGGTCCCTTAATATGACAAAATCCCCTGCTATAGAAAATTCTCCAGAAGAATAAGAAATATGTTTTGTTTTGCTGTGCTGTACTATTCTAAGGAATATTGTGCAGTGTTATGTTGCGCTGTATAACATGTCTATTTTGTTGTGGTATGTTAAGGCAATTTTTAAAGGGGCCATTCCTTTTAAAGGGCTAGTGTAAAGAAAAAAGTAGTTCTCTTTAACCAGTCCTGCATCAATCAATCAATCAATCATTTCCATTTATAGAGCGTGCTACTCACCCGTGAGGGTCTCAAGGCGCTGGGGGGGGGGCGCTGCTACTGCTCGAAGAGCCAGGTCTTGAGGTGCTTCCTGAAGCTGAGATGGTCCTGGGTCAGTCGTAGGTAAATGGGGAGGGAGTTCCAGGTCATCGCTGCCAGGTAGGAGAATGATCTTCCCCCGGTGGTGGTTCTGCGAATCCGTGGGACGATGGCGAGGGCAAGGCTGGTGGAGCGAAGCTGGCGGGTGGGGTGTAGAACGAGAGGAGGCCGTTGAGGTATTCGGGGCCCATGTTGTGGAGCGCTTTGTGTGCATGGGTGAGCAGTCTGAACGTGATTCTTTTGTTGACGGGGAGCCAGTGGAGGTTCCTCAGGTGGGTGGATATGTGGCTGTGGCGAGGGATGTTGAGGATGAGTCATGCGGAGGCGTTCTGTATGCGCTGGAGGCGATTCTGAAGTTTGGCGGTGGTTCCTGCGTATAGGGCGTTCCCGTAGTCCAGCCGGCTGGTGACGAGGGCCTGGGTGACTGTTCTTCTGGTTTCTGTGGGGATCCATCGGAAGATCTTTCGAAGCATGCGCAGGGTGTTGAAGCATGAGGATGAGACAGCGTTGACTTGTTTGGTCATTGTGAGGGAGGAGTCCAGGATGAATCCCAGGTTGCGTGCGTGGTCCGTGGGTGTCGGTGCGGTGCCCAGCGCCGAGGGCCACCAGGCAGATGGGGATTGTCCGAGGATGAGGACCTCCGTCTTGTCCGAGTTGAGCTTAAGACGGCTGTGCTTCATCCATTCTGCTACCTCTTTCATACCTTCCTGAAGGTTGGTTTTGGCGATGGCTGGGTCCTTGGTGAGGGAGAGTATCATCTGGGTGTCGTCGGCGTAGGAGATGATGTTGATGTTGTGTTTTCATGCGATGGTGGCGAGGGGGCTCATGTAGATATTGAAGAGCGTTGGACTGAGTGAGGATCCTTGAGGCACGCCGCAGATGATCTCGGTGGCCGCGGAGCGGAAGGGGGGGAGGCGGACTCATTGGGTTCTGCCGGAGAGGAACAAAGTGACCCATTCCAGGGCCTTTCCTTGGATTCCAGTGTTGTCAAGGCGGTGTATTAGGGTGCGGTGGTAGATGGTGTCAAAGGCTGCTGAGTGGTCTAGGAGGATGAGGGCGGCTGTTTCTCTGTTGTCCATCAGGGTTCTGATGTCGTCAGTGGCTGCGATGAGGGCGGTCTTGGTGCTGTGGTTGGCTCAAAATCCGTACTGGGAAGGGTCGAGCGAGTTGTTTGCCTCGAGGAAAGCAGTCAGCTGTTTGTTGACGGTCTTCTCGACGACTTTAGCCGGGAAGGGGAGAAGAGAGATGGGGCTGAAGTTCTTGAGGTCCTTGGGGTCCGCTGTGGGTTTCTTCAGGAGGGCGTTGATCTCTGCGTGTTTCCAGCTCTCAGGGAAGGTTGCTGACTTGAAGGAGCTGTTTATGACGTTCCACAGGTGGGGTGCGATGGTGGTGTCGGCTTTGTTGAAGATGTGATGGGGGCATGGGTCGGAGGGGGAGCCGGAGTGGATGGTGTTCACGACGTGGATGGTGTCTTCACTGCTGATGGGGGTCCAAGGGCTGATGGTAGTGGTGGGGGTCGCTGGTTTGGTGTCCGGAGGTGGAGTTTGGGGTCCGAAGCTGTCGTGTATATCTGCAATCTTGCGGTGGAAGAACGTGGCGAGGGAGTTGCAGAGGTCTTGCGAAGGGGTGATGTCGTTGTTGCTGGCGTTGGGATTGGAGAGCTCTTTGACGATGCTGAAGAGTTCCTTGCTGTTATGGGTGTTGTTATCCAGTCGCTCTTTGAACGATGTCCTCTTGGTGGCCCGGATCTGCTGATGGTATTCGCAGGTGGTGTTTTTGAGGGCTGTCATGTTTTCTGTTGTCCGTTTGTGGCGCCAGGTCTTTTCGAGTGTACGGCAGGATCTCTTTGCGGTTTTGAGGGCGTCTGTGAACCATGAGGGTTTTCTGGTGACGGTCTTGCCGTGGGGGTTCTTCAGTGGGGCGAGGTCGTTGGCGCAGTTGGTGATCCACTGTGCGAGGTTGTGGGCTGCGTCGTTGGTGTCGGGTATGTTGGTGTCGGCTGGTGGGTTCTGGCTCAGTGATGTGGTAAGCTGGTCTGTGGTGATTTTGCTCCAGCATCTGCAAGGGATCTGATGCGTGAGGTGGTGAGATGTAGTCTTCTTGAATGTGAAGTGTATGCAGTGTAGTCCGGTGGAGTGGCTGAAGGGGACGTGGTTACTGGCGGAGAAGATGGCGTCGAGAGTGTGGCCAGCGAGGTGGGTGGGGGTGTCCACCAGTTGCTTGAGTCCGAGATTGGCGAGGTTGTCGAGCAGGGTGGTGGTGGTGCTGTTGTTGTTTTTCTCCAGGTGAAAGTTCAGGTCTCCTAGGAGGATGTACTCTGGTGAGGCTAGGGCCTGCGGGCTGATGAGGTCAGCGATGGTTTCGCTGAATTGTGTACGCGAGCCCGGGGGTCTGTAGATGAGCGTTCCTCTGAGGGTGGTCTGGGGGTCGGTGTGGATCTGGAAGTGTACGTGTTCGGCAGTGGAGAAGGTGTCTTCGGTATTGGTCGTGACGCTGATGGTGTTTCTGTAGATGATGGCGATCCCTCCTCCTGTTTTGTTGACGCGGTCCTTCCGGGTGATTTTGTAGCCGTCCGGGATGGCTATAGCGATGTCGGGGGCTGAGGAGGCGTTCATCCAGGTTTCCGTGAGGAAGGCGACATCAGGTGCTGTTGTGTCGAGGAGGTCCCAGAGTTCGATGGCGTGCTTGTGAACGGAGCAGGTGTTGAGGAGGATGCACTTGAGGTGGTTGTTGTTGTGGTTTGATTTGGCGGGCGGGGTGCGGGGTCGGAGACAGGTGAATTTGCAGGCTTGACAGGTGAAGGGTCCGTGGGTGCGCCTTGTGGTGGCTTGATAGCAGGCGGGTGGTCGTCCGGTATTGAGTGCGTTGAGGGCGGCGGTGTCGTACTTCAGTCGGGTGTCCTGGTTCCTGCAGGGGCCAGGGGTTCTGGTGCTGAGCGCGGTCCAGGCGCAGACGGGCTTGCCTTTCGCGCCAGCGGCGTGTCCGCGCGGTCTCCTCCATAAATGGCGAAATGGGAGGGAGGAGCAGCTGGGAGGCGGGAGAGGGGCGGCGAATGGGCGTCGGGGAGCGGGTACAGAAGAGAAAAAGGGGTGGGGCCGCCGGGGAGCAGCGGCGGGAAGCAGGGAGCGGGGGGGGGCACAGAGCGGGAGAAATACAGTCACGGGGAGTGCAGAAACCAGAAAAGAGCTAAACACAGGGCACAAAGCAAATACGATAATGGGCACAGTAAAAAACACAAAATACTCAGAGCAGACGGGGCACAGGAGCAGCATCGAACTCGCGGCAGCAGCGGTGAAGGTCCTGGTCACACACGGGGAGCCGTGCGGTGCATGGAGCGACCGGCCCTGCGAGCAGGGTCAAGGGTCACAGCTCACCACCGCGCGATCTCCTCCATAAATGGCCAAGTGGGAGGGAGGAGCAGCTGGGAGGCGGGAGCGGGGCGGCGAATGGGCATCGAGGAGTGGGTACAGAAGAGAAAAAGGGGCGGGGCCGCCGGGGAGCAGCGGCGGGAAGCGGGGAGCGGGGGGGGCACAGAGCGGGAGAAATACAGTCACGGGGAGTGCAGAAAATAGAAAAGAGCTAAACACAGGGCACAAAGCAAATACAATAGTGGGCACAGTAAAAAACACAAAATACTCAGAGCAGACGGAGCACAGGAGCAGCGGCGAACTCGCGGTAGCAGCGGTGAAGGTCCTGGTCACACACGGGGAGCCGTGCGGTGCGTGGAGCGACCGGCCCTGCGAGCACCAATCACCTAACCAATCACCAATATTAAGCATTCTAGAATGTTTGTTTGATGATGTCAGCTGTGGTTTTGAGAGCTATTGTGACATTCACCAGATTGATCATTTCAGGCTTATGTTTGCTGTGAGGCAAACCCAAACCAAGTGCTGACTGGCAATGTGCTTCAACTCTCTTTACATTTTTGGGGAATTATAGCATTTTTGTGGCTTTCTGACTGGTATTTTATGACAGAGCTGGAAAAGTAGCTCACAATGCTGATTCTGCTTGAGGGAAAAATCTGAGATGGCAGAAAAAGCAGCCAAGCACCGGACAGCCAGCTAGACTGTCGGATGCTCAAAAACTTGCCTAAAACCACAGCAGTGGTGTTGAACTGGAAAATCTTTGTCACTGCTTTTAAACTTATAAGGTATACCCAAAAACATTTAAATGAATTGGGAGAGAAATAAGGGCAGTGCTTAAAATTCAGCATTTGAGTTACTTGTGAGAAGTAATAACATCAACCTGTAGGCAGGGGCACTTGAATTTTGCAACTTTGCTGGGATTTTCACTTAATTCTAGATTTGCCGCATTAGTCACATAACTCATCATCTGCTGCATAATCTGGAAATTTTGAAAATAAATACATTTTACTTCTAGCTTAAACTAATCAAAAGTTACTGTGGTGGCACATATTACTGTGCACTGGAACGCCCTTCGCACAGGCTTACTGGTTATCTTTCAGGGGCTTAATCCTGCATTTGGGAGTGAAATGGTACTAATAAGGTGAATTCTTTACCCAGACAATGTTACTATGTGTAAAAATGATAAAATAATTAAATAATACTATCACAAACTGTGCTGCATACATGCCAATATACCCAATTCAGGCAGGAGACTCCTGGTTTTTTAAGCCAAAAACGGCTTAATTTTGGCTATCTCCCTCCTGAAATTGTTTCTAATTTAATAGAAGGCAATAGGGGAAATATATTCACCTGATTATTTTTTTAGAATCTCCCTCTTACTTCTTCTCTTCTACACTGTTAGCATGTATATGGATTACATTGCATAATTTTCCCTTTCTTGCTGCATACTTTAGTCAATTCTGCTCCATAATTTAATAAATCCTCTGCCGCAAAATTCCAGTGGCCCTGCCTATCTGAAGCCCATAGGATATATTGTATGCTAGCTTCCCATTTTGCATCCTCTATGAGGTCGGTAACTGCCATTTTCAGAGGCTATCTTGTAGTATATCATCAACACAACAAAACCAGGTTTCTAAGGTGCTTTTTATTATTAACCTATAACTATATATATTTTTATAGTAGTCACACTCCGTGTAGTCGCCTTTCTTTTTTTTTAAAAACAATTTTTACCGAAGGCAGTCCTCCAATAACAGGGTTTCTTCAAACTAGCCTGATGTAAACCCTGCAATCAGAAACTGTGAGAAATAATACAAACAATGTGGAAAGAAAAAATGTGGGAAGACAAAATGACCCCTCACGTGCGCACCACCAATGGCATAGCTGGTTGGTACTCACCAGTTGTGCCCACTTTTATCATCATTGGCGGTCATTTTGTTAAAAAGAAAACGAAAAAAGTGTCCAAACAAGAAATTATATAAAAATCAAGTGCGGTCAAGTGAAATAGGTCACATCCCTCGATGTAACCAAGTGTGATATTGAAATTGAGAAAACACTCACAAAGCAATACTTTATTATTTACTGAGTGTTTTTATCAAATTAAAATGAATAGGTTGCCACTCATGCATACCTTTTCAGATGCCAACATGTTTCTTTGCCGCAATAATTTAGGCAAATTCATCAGGGCCAAAAGCACTTCGTCAAAGCCCCCGTATTGGACACAGCGTTATGGAAGACTGTCAAATGCAAAAAAAGAGAAACACACAACAAAATACTACGTCATTAACCCCTCAACCAGCCCGGAAATATGAAAAACATTGTTTTCAACCTGTGTGCCTGGCAATATTTACCCTCAGATAGCCAACGTTTTGTATACCAGCTTCACTTTTGAGGTCACCTACAGAACTCCTTTTATGAGTCCTACTTGCTAAATGACCATATAGTTATTATGTCAATCTAAAGTAAAATCAGGACAGAAGTTTAAAAAGCCTTATTTGGCAATATGAGGGACAAAGAACAAAAACAGGTACACGGTCAATCAGCAAGCGTATATGGGAAACAGTTCACCAGTAATCATCGTAATAGCATGCCCGCATATGTTAAATGGTAGCGGCAGTCGTAGTCGATAACCTTTCAAGTATTGCCCGGCGGTAATTGCCTCTTATACCATTCGATGCTAAACCAACAAAGAGGCAGGCGCCGGAGACTGGAAGGCAGGAAACAAGGTTTTATTCTCTCCGGAGGAGAACACATCAGGTCAGACAGCAAGGTATCGTCATGAGGTGCTCTAACTGCATCTCTGAGGCCTGGCCTCTTATACACAGGTTTATGACTTTATTGCAGGTTTATCATACATGGCACATTTTTTTAGATCACTTTGATACATGAAAGAACATCCTCAGAATCCCCACTTCAAGCTCATTCCCACACATATCTACAGTGGAAGTCCCCACCCCACCCACAGTGGGAGATGGTTATCACACAGCTGGACATTCCGCCAATTCCCGGGGGGGTGTGTGCGACCGGTCGGGTCTCAGGGGGTGGGGGGCCTCGATCTGCTGTAATCCCTTTGATGTGGGGTGTTTCCTTTACAGTAGGGGCAATAAACTGCATCCGCAGGGTTGGGTGATGGCCTGGGATCGGTTCGGACAATCGGGCGCGGGGGAAGGGGGTTATCAGAAAGGATGTATGACCATGTATGGGATGAAAAGGAAGTGTTGGTCAGGCACGGGGTGCGATTCCATGGCAGGGTGGCGCAGAAGGAGAGGTTTTACAGCCCATGTACGAGAGAGCGGGGGTGGCCAGCGCGCGGGGGAATGCTTGCAGCGCCAGGGGGACGCGCTGGCGATCGGCAATGAGCAGGGGGATACCAGGGTGCCTAAAATGGCTGCCGTGCGCTTTCCTGTGTGTCGCGCTGGAGAGAGGCAAGATGGCGCAGATAATGTTCAGTTGTAAACTAAATTTCCACAGTCCTCCCTTTTAACATATCTCGCCAGCTTGCCTGGCCGACATTCACCTTCGTTAACCTTTTAGCCATAATACCGTAAATGTTTTTCATGCATTCCTTAAAAGTACAGAGTCTTTAGGACAGGCAGGAGCAATCTGACACAATTGTACATAGTTACATGTAGTTGACGTGACAGTTGATGGCGTAGCGTATACGGAATTTCATTAGAACACAAACTCGATACTTGAAAAAGGTTCAGTAAAACAAGGGATAATTACGCCCATTTACTTAAGGTCTAGACTTCGCGTGGATCAAGCTAAACAGCATAGTCATGTGTACGGTTGATGTTATACAAATGTCATTACACAAAGTTAGAGTTTCTTAACTTATCAGTGTACAGTTGGAAGTGACTGATGCAATATCACGAAAACTCGATTGGAAGATAGTCAATATAAAAGCGGTTGGGAGAAGAATTCAACTTAACAGGAGTTACAGTCAGGGAAGGGAGTTCTTCTTTCCAGTGTCCTATTATAACGAGCCATCACTGGTAAGCTCTTATTGTTCTTCTTGTTTTGTTGGCACTGTTGAGCACCGGCGGTGGAGCTAAGGTCCAGCTCAAATCCAAGTTTTCACGTAGCAGGATGTGACCATTCGTGGTTCTCGGATCACAGTCCTGTTCCCTAACTCATTTTATCATAGGTACCTTGGGACGGGGTACCCGCATTTTGTTCTTCTGTTGTTAAGTCAAATTCAAAATCCATATAAAAGAGAGAGAAGGGGTGTGGCGTACTTTGGGATGCCGAGGGAAGAGGGGGTGGAGTGGGATCGGATCAAAAAAAAAGCAGACCAAGGAGAGCAGAATCTTTCAGCACTGGGCCCATCAATCGGGCCCGACGGGTTGGGACTTCAGGCACGCTGGTCAGCGAGCAGGGGCCACGAGATAGCCCTTCGTTCTATCGTTTGTCATGCTGATAATGGTGCCTCGTCTCACGCCCTTTTTGCTTCGTTGCTCTCCCCCTTGGTCGATGCCATAGATGTTCCATGGTCCGCAGCCAGGCTGTGCGTCACGTCCGACCCCTCTCTTCCGATGGCCGCAGGTTATCTTTGAATGAGTACAAGAAACAAAATCTTAGATAGTTGGCAGGGAAGACATTTACACACTTCATCCTCTCTCCCAACCACCGAGTAGTTGGGGAAATGCTTTTATCGGTCGCTGTATGATTGATGTCTATTAACTCTTATGTCGGTGCATGTTACTAGTTTATTAATCATTGCTGCGGTGCAGGTTTCTGTGGGTGTTCCTGCAAATTTTCATCGTCTGGCCTGCTAGGTGTTGATTCCTGTGCCCTATAATTGTTGCAGGAAGCCTGACATCTGTCAACTTTCTGGTCTATCAAAAATTCGAACCGGCTTCTCCGGTAGAGACTCGTTCATCTTAACACAAGTTCTGTTAATACACATTTTCCTCCGAGGACTGTTAAAAAAAAAGTGCGAGGTGCTACTGTCACGGATTCACAGACATCTATTTCGGGGAGGGACACAAGCTAAACATTTTTCTTGCTGGAGACAATAGGTGACCCTCATCAGCTTAGGCTATGTACCTTTAGAGAACAAAGTCATCAGCTGTTTTGCTCGAAATACTCTGGGACGGCTAGTACAGAGCTGGGGTGATTCTGGGAGGACGGGGTGCTTAGACATTCTAGTTCGGAACGATTGGGCGGGGGCAATTCTGGGCGGTGGAGATGGTGTCGTTAGAGCTCTAAAAACGAAAACCACTGACAAATAGTCCCCGGTACGAGGGCCAGATTGGGAGACATTAGTCGTCTTACCTGTCCTTTCTTTCTCAGCCAATTAAGTTCAACATTTGCAGAAAGGTGAGGTAGTAACGTGGTAAAGTACGGTCGTTCTTGTTTCTGTCAATTTGTTCGAACACCACCGTGTTTTAGGCCAATTATACACATACTGAGGAGGTATAGTGTTGTTAATTTATTCAAAAAGAAAGAGGGCAAGAGAGCCTTCAGCGAGGGAGGGAGAGAGAGTAAGAGAGAGAGAGAGAGAGAGAGAGAGAGACGTGCGCATCAAGTAGGCTATTTGGCATACGCATGACACAAAACGAGAGAGAGAGAGAGACATGCGCACGATAATAGGCCACTTGGTGCACACACAACATGGAGTAGCACGGGTCAGTTCTATGTAAGAAAACACAAGCGGGGGAAAGACATAAAGTCGGTGATCACGTATACACAAATACCGGATAGGGCGTGACAGTTCATACATCAAGCGCAGAAACTTAAGACGGAGACACAGGGCTACGTTGAGTATGGGGACCTCTCCTTTCCTGTTCTCTCTCCTATGCACGCTGTGTATTTTCAGTATTTTTGTAATTTATTTGGGGGGGGGGGTGTCGGACCTTCTACTCCCCTCCCTTTGATTGATAGACAAGCACTTTAATTATACGATGACGTTCTCTTCAAGTGACCCAAGTATATGAAATGCATACACATTCATACCTTATAACCGTAGCACACACGCACAGTCATACCATGCAGTTTTTCACGTTCCCAATGGTGGTCTGCACTTCGCGCACTATCCCACAACGTTTGTCTATGTTTTTCCCTATATTGAGCACGGTGCGTCCATGTCCACTCCATTCTTCAGTCGGAACTTTGTTGTGACCTATAGAGAGGGAAAAGAGGGTGGGGGGGGGTGTGCAGTATTCAAAGTACATTAGCGCGCGTAGACACGAAAAAGTTCTACTTACCACGTACCAGGCTAGTCGCAGGAGTGGGTAATACCACAGACCTATTATGCTTTTCTTCCGATATACAAAGATGCTCTATTTCATTCATCTCCTAAATTCGGGTTCCCTGGTCGTACATGTATTTCTCGATCGGTCGTTTATTATGGTGCAAGATACCATACCTTGCATTCGGCATATACCTTAAGCTATAGTCGACCATTTTCTGACAACTCTTGGGAAAAGACAGGTGTGACGGGTACAAATTCTGTTAACCAAAAACAAATTCAGGCAAATGGGGTCTGCATTATCTGCTTTCTATTGCTTGGGAGTAACAATCATTTATTCAAAAACCTTTACCAACCTAGATGATTTGTCATGACACTGATTCCGTAATTCCTTTAAGAAGCCCTTTATTTAAAACAATGTCAGTATACAAATACGGGCCTACAACCGTTCAGGCCGACCACGGTGTGAGAGGCGTCTCGGCGCCATTTTGGGGCGAGGTCGGGTGGGTCCAGTGCACAGTCTAAGTCTTCCCACTAACTAGCTGCCGGACCAGAGTCCCTTTCGGTAGTTCGAGAACTTTTCGTTAGCGTCAGCTTGCGTCAGCATGGCGTCACCGCGGTCTTGTAGCGATGCCGTGGTCCGTCCTTGGGGCGGGACAGCAGGCGTGTTCTTCCGCCGACGCCTTGAATCAGTCTTTCTTTTACGGCACCAAACGGAGGCAAGATGGCTACCGCCCGGGGCAAGGACAAGTTAATGTGGAATAATCAAGCAAATAGCGGCGATTGTCCCCACCGGAGGTCCACGGGAGTGGATTGTCAATGACTCCCGCAGAATCTGCAAAGCTGAGAGGGTATTTTTTCAAGGGTGGGGCCCACGCCCGAGCAGACAAGCTTTCGAGTCCAGAGCCGTCTTTTTGGCGGGCCGGGCCTAAATCTGAAGAACCAACCGTCATCTCGGGAGTCCAGTGGCAGCGACAGCAGCAGTTCGATGGTATCGCCACCGGGGTGGGTCCCTCGATCACTCGGCTGCGGGGGCCCATTTCTCGAGTGAAACGCTAATGGCAATCTTAGTGGATCCGCGCCTGAGTGGTTACCCGGCAGGCAAGACTTGGATGGCTGTCCTGCTGCAGCTGGTCGGTGAGTGCAGGGGCGCCCACTCATCTGGACGGCGAGCGAAACGGCTGGGTGCAACTCAGCTGGCGAAACGGCAGGGGTGCCCTCTCTGCTGGCGAGCCTCCACCTGGGGAGGCGGGGGAGGCCCGTCCGCGTCGCTTCCCCCCTGCCAGGGCACCCTTCGCTGCCGGTCGAAGCGGGGAATGGGAAGGCCAGTACAACGTGGTGGACTCCACCTTGGCGCTGCCAGAGCCTCGGCGCTGCGTGTAGCCTCCGGCCTATTCGCACAATCGTCCGCCACTGATGTCGATGGATTTTTGCATGGCTTTTATAGCCCAAAGCCGACTAAAAGGACCGCCCAAAGCAGGTCAATGTTGCTATTTCGAAGAAGGAGGGGCGAGGACTGTCATGTAAATAGTTGTTTAAAAACGTGTTTTAATGTGTTTACCCTGTTGGCGTGTTTGTTATACCTATAAGTTATTAAAATGTTATAACTATACTACTTTGTTGGAGTGTTGTACATATTTGCAATCTGGTAACGAGCACAAGGATGTTACTGCGTAATCGGAAAAACAACATAGCCCAATTGTGCGCGATCTAGCCCAGTTCGGGGACGTCGATAGTGGGTACCAGCAGGCTTCCGTTGGTGCAGGATTTTGTCGCGTTTACTAGGCGGGGTGGGCAGTAAGGCAGACATGTTTTAGGCAATGAGAGCGGCGGAGCCGAGCTACCTCGTGGCTACCTCGACCGTGGGCTTGGCTCCTCCTCCTAGTTCCATATTCCTCGTAAAGGGCTATTTCCTAGCGTTTCTTGTGTTTGTAGGGTCATAAAAAAGGGTCCCATCAGCGGTTCACTGGTCTCACTAGATTATTTTTGTTTCTTTATAGCGATTTTTATTCCCTAGCTTGCTGTAAGCTACAGCGACTAATCCATATTTAGTAAATATGTCCTTATTAGGGGTGTCTTCCAGTGGAGCTGGATGGTTCGTCTCTAATAAGCGGTCCGGGCAGAACCAACTACCAATCAGTGGGGAGAAGATAGGCATGACGGGTTACAACGGGGACAAAAGTCAGCACTACCTATCTTTTCACTGCTTGCAAAGACTAAATAGAATATCTCTATTCCACGTTATTTGTAAGCAGAGAATACCTCCAAAGAACCAATATCGAACAACTAGTGTTCGGACAATCAATCAATCAATGGTGAGAAAGAGATAGGCACGACGGGTTACAATGGGGACAAAAGTCTGCGTTACCTACCCTTCACTATTTGCAAAGACAGAATATTTCTATTCTACGTTATTTGCAAACAGAGAATATCTCAAAGAGCACTATCCTTCAAAACAATCAATATTCGGACAATCAATCAGTGGGGAGATAAAAATAGGCACGACGGGTTACAATGGGGACAAAAGTCTGCGTTACCTACCCTTCACTATCTGCAAAGGGAGAGAGAGAGTATTTCTACTCCTCCCCGTTTGCAGACAGCGAATATCTCAAAGAGAACAATCAATAAGCAATACTAGTATTTTCAATCAATCAATCAATCGTTTCGCAATTTGTCGTGTTTCACGACCTTACCCGGACCGCGTGGACAGTTTCTTGTCTTCCGCCTCCAGCGCCCGATCGTCCTCTACTCTCCGTATTTGCCGCGGCACTCCTGATGGTTCCCAGTCAGGACCGTAGATCACTCGAGAGAGGTCTGCTCGGAACCAGTGAAGTTCGGATGATCGGCTGCCAGACGAGGGTCTATCGGGCAGGAGCTCTCCCGATCGTTGCAGTCGTTCACTCTGTCGTCGGGACCTCTCCCACTGGATCCACGTGTCGCTGATGGGCCCCACGCTTGGGACGCCAATTGTTAAATGGTAGCGGCAGTCGTAGTCGATAACCTTTCAAGTATTGCCCGGCGGTAATTGCCTCTTATACCATTCGATGATAAACCAACAAAGAGGCAGGCGCCGGAGACTGGAAGGCAGGAAACAAGGTTTTATTCTCTCCGGAGGAGAACACATCCGGTCAGACAGCAAGGTATCGTCATGAGGTGCTCTAACTGCATCTCTGAGGCCTGGCCTCTTATACACAGGTTTATGACTTTATTGCAGGTTTATCATACATGGCACATTTTTTAGATCACTTTGATACATGAAAGAACATCCTCAGAATCCCCACTTCAAGCTCGTTCCCACACATATCTACAGTGGAAGTCCCCACCCCACCCACAGTGGGAGATGGTGATCACACAGCTGGACATTCCGCCAATTCCCGGGGGGGTGTGTGCGACCGGTCGGGTCTCAGGGGGTGGGGGGGCCTCGATCTGCTGTAATCCCTTTGATGTGGGGTGTTTCCTTTACAGTAGGGGCAATAAACTGCATCCGCAGGGTTGGGTGATGGCCTGGGATCGGTTCGGACAATCGGGCGCGGGGGAAGGGGGTTATCAGAAAGGATGTATGACCATGTATGGGATGAAAAGGAAGTGTTGGTCAGGCACGGGGTGCGATTCCATGGCAGGGTGGCGCAGAAGGAGAGGTTTTACAGCCCATGTATGAGAGAACGGGGGTGGCCAGCGCGCGGGGGAATGCTTGCAGCGCCAGGGGGACACGCTGGTGATCGGCAATGAGCAGGGGGATACCAGGGTGCCTAAAATGGCTGCCGTGCGCTTTCCTGTGTGTCGCGCTGGAGAGAGGCAAGATGGCGCAGATAATGTTCAGTTGTAAACTAAATTTCCACACATATGCCAATACCATTTCTAACAAAACCCCTATGTTGAAGTTAAGGTGTTGTTTCCCTCATCCAAAAAATCAATTCCTTCAGTTTCGAAACCCGGACTATCACCAATTTAGATATCCGAGACCCAAACCGCCCTCTATCTCCTTACTTCTCGGGGCCTCACGGAGCGTGTTGTCAGCTGCCGTGGCGTCCCATCACAAACACGTCAATTTTCAAACTCGCCCCTAAGATCACGTGCGCGACAACAGTCACGTGCCGGGGGTCTTTTTTGGTACGCGTCGCAACGCGGGCGCCATTTTGTGTTGGGAAAACGACAACACATTCATGTGATAGCGCTGGTGTTCGAGATAGACCTCTTCCAAATCAAGATTATTTCCAATGGAGTTTTTTCACATTATTTATTATTCTTGAATAAAATGTACATTAACTTTCCTCTGGCTTGTACAAAGGGAACCAGCGCGCTAAATACTGAGAGGAAAGCCTACATAAACGTTCTCGCCTGTATTTTTCCAAAATACTTTTCAAAACACGTCTAAAATATCCAGAGGCAATTGTCTAAGGAAAAGGTGGGGGGTAGAGGGGGAGGAAAAGGCGGAGTGGGGGACCCTCCCTACACCAGTTCGATATCAAATGGATGATATAGTCAGGATAACTTATCCATAAATATGGACAACCATTTCTCCTTCGCATATTATATCTTCTTGCGGCACCTCCTACAACATGATATTTGATATATATATAGAACGTCTCTCTCCCCAAAAGAGGTTAACCGCAACTTTCACCACTGTTCATGCGGCATGTCATTCAGAACAAACTTGACATAGTGCAATAATATATTCTCTGGAGTTACTAGTCGCCCTGGAGTTATCTCTTAAGGAAACCCTACATAGCACATTGCTTCAAGGTCTATAGAGGGTTTAATAATTCAATATCTCTAATACTGATACCAAAAAAGTTTTCAACCAGAAGGTGGGGGGCAGGGGCGGCCAACTCTTATAAGATTTTTAACATGTTAGGAACCCCTAACACTACAAAAGTGAGCTCCCGAGACCTGGTACAACGGAGTTATAAAGTAACCCACCATCTCAACAAGTTTATGCCCCTAAAGAGAAACCTCCGACTACTGTAAAAGTCACCCAACTTTGTTCCACTCAATAAATTCATTGAGCCCGCATTGGTCGCTTTTTTCTTGATATATCCAGCGGGCTTCTTTTGAGGCTAAAATCCTCTTGATGTTCTGTGGGTTCCCTCTTACCTTTTCCAGGACAACCCATGTAAAACTATGCTTTTGTAAATGGCAATGTTGCCCCAATTTTGTTGTGAGTTTTCCTGACTTTATAGTGCTAAGGTGTTCCTGTATTCTCACTTTGATTTTTCTGGACGTAAGCCAGATTCTGGAGATTACATTCACACGTCAGCCTATACACCATATTTGTGGTATTACAATTGCTGAAGTGTGTAAAGAACCACTATCTACCAGAATTAAGGTACACACTTGAGGTTTTCTTAGTCAGTGGACACACCGTACAGGACCCACAGGGATAATGACCATTTGGAATTGTGGTTTCAATGTTTTTTAGTGTCAGTGGTAGCTATCTTGTAGTAACCAGGTATTGGGCCAAAAGGGGCAGACCACATACTCGCTTCTAGTGTGAAAAAGGCTGCTTTATTGAAATCATTCTAGGCCTTAGCCTCAGAAAACTAGACTTCACAATACAGTACTTCACCTACTTCCCCCTACCCCAACCCCTAAATTTCCCACCCCCTCAACATGCTTATCTTGCAACTGTAACTCCATCCGTGGCATTGAACTGTCAACCTTTACATGAATAAACACTTTAACCTACATCTATTATCATCTAACTATCTAAGTATCCTAACTCTTAACTTTTCCTTTTCTTCCTACAGGTTCAACAGTATTACCTTCCCATCCTCCCATTGTCCTGCTTCCCCTATGTTCACATCCATCATCTGAATGTATAACTATGGCAAGTGAAACTGCCCCTGCCACTTAGAAAAGGCCTATCCGCTACCTCCCCTCCCCCCCCTTTAGGAGCTTCCCCTCTCTCCACTCCCCATCAAAGTTTTCACAAGTCCCTCTCTTATCTATATCAAATATAGCTCCATCCCATACCTTGATAAATGGACCCCATCTCCTCTGAAAGAATCCAGTGCAACAAATGTCAGCTCTGGATGTTCTACTCTTCCAAACCTTTCCTTCCTACAAAAGACCCTCATATCACTATTTATCTTTCGCTGGGCTTTGTCAATGGTGGCCGACTTGACCGCCCCTCTCCAGTGTTGCCGCGGAACAAATTTCGTCCAGGTGACAAATGTCCCTGACCACTGCCTCCTAATCTCCAGTCTGTCCCTCTTCATCTCTTTTAGCAGGGCAAGGCCTTTACAAACCATCAATTTCACGTAGATGTACCACAATAATGTCAGGACACCTGTGCCTCCTCAGTTGTTCATTCACGAATTGTAAAAGTTCTCGCCATCTCATAAAACCTTTTCCCTGCACTTCACTGTAAAAAGCTTCTCAGCCAGCCCAAGGTTACAGCCTTGACCCTTCTGGAGTTTATGCTATTCTGCCCATTTAATAAATGTATGTCCCATGATCCATATCGACAAATCAATTGCTTGCGGCCCAGCTACCACACCCGGAAAGAACACAATTGTGAGATACCGCTTTGAAACCATTCATAACGCCCCTTCCTGTTGCCCGCACACATATCGCTGGAAGCAGTCTGACTACGAGCGTCCGAACTTCATAATCATCTCCCTGCCCAAGCCCCTCTGAGCTGCTTCTGTGGCCACACCAATTCTAAAAGAAGGTGTCCCGAAGTCCCCCGGGATCTCACCAAGACTTCCCAATGGTTTCTGCATGACCCAATGCAGCTGATGTGCAGTCACCCGGGCCCGTCTATGTGAAAAAAAAACTCCCCCCTTCCACTTTGCTCCCCACTGTACTAGACACACGTAGAATGACTGGGAAAACTTTAAGCCAAACTCTTTTCCCAAGCCACTTCTGATCTGTCTTGGATTGCCGAATGAACAATACTAGCCCACCTTCTTCACCTATCAAGTCCACCAATTCCAAGCCGAGAATACCTTTCCTATCCAGCAGTTCCAAAACACGGAAGGCTGAGAAAAACATGCAGGACATGAGGGTCAGAAAAAAAAACATTTCTCCCTTTCCTTCCATATCTCCTGCAGCGCCACTATCATTTTACCAAGCAACTGCTGTGATAAAGGCCATCTCAACTGAGGCCGCCCACCTCTTTCCCTAGACCATCCCTCTAACATTCTCCTTCCCAGTTCCCTGGCTTTAGGTGTATAGCCCCACAAGAGCTTGCCCATAAGCAATCCCTGCCAGTTTTCCCACTATTGTGACCCTCGAGAACTCTCTCTGAATCAGTGTGAGTATGTACGGTACAATATCTTCCTCCCTGTCCTACTGCTCCAACCTCCGTTTTGCCCTCCACCAGAAACTCTTTCCAGGCCAGATCATAAGCTTTTCTGGTGGATACGCCCAACGACCCTACCAGCTACTGCACCATCCTCTTTCTCCTATGCTCCACATGTTGGCTGGGACCATCGTCCTGTCTTTATTGGCCTCCTTGCCAGCCCATGTAACCTCTCCCACTGTGAATTAGACAAAGCGTCCGCAATGTCATTGTCCACACCTAGCACGTGCTTTGCCTTGAAGGCAACATTATGTTTCAAACAACACATGACGAAAACATGCAGCATTTAAGTGCCTGTTCATCTCTAGCTAACTGCCTATTCATCACGTGTACAACTGAGATAGTTTCTACTCTGAATAAAACCTTTCTGTGAGCAAGCTCCTGCCCCCATAGCATCACTGCCACGACTAAGGGGAAGAATTTCAGAAGGCAATGCTCCTACCCCTCTGCTTCCATGCCACAGGCCATTCCTCTGCACATCACCTGCCCTGCCAAAAAATCCCAAAGACATTCCCCCCAGATGCGTCTGAGTAGATCTACACATCCCACTTACATTCCTATGGAGTAATTATTGGAATCCCATTAAAATCGTTCAAGAACATGCATCACATGCGCTGGTCCTCCCTTGTGCCCGCTGACAGAAGCATGTGATGATGAGTCAATGACAGCCCTATTAAGGACATGCCCAAACACCTCCAGAAAGACCTGCCCATCCTGACTACCCTACATGCAAAGTTCAAATGTCCAAGCAAGACCTGCACCTCCCTGACCGTCACCTTCTGTTTGTCCAGCACGGCACCCAATAACAGTTGCATGTGCACCTTCTTCTCCACCGGTAGGCACGCTACCATGAATCCAGCTCGATACCCAGAAACAAAAGCACCATTGCCGGCCCAATAGTTTTTTCTGGAGCTGTACCTCGATGTCACCCATGAGCTCTTGAAAACTTATCATGTTTCCTCCCACCGCATAGCACTGGAACACAGGTGCCAGAACTTGCAGTAGTCTTTAGTACACAAGCCTTTATTGAAGCCCCAACACATCCCCATTGTTTCACCTGTGTTTTGGCAGCAGTGGCTGGGGTCGGGCAGTAATGGCTGATACACCAACGGCAACCCACTTGCTGTGTATGTCAACTTGACTGACCCTATCATTTGTTGATATAAGTCAGTGTCAGTTTCCCCCCACTAAGCTTCCGTGTCCCATGCCATTTGTGCCCTAAACTCCCTGTAATAATGTGCCCAGGCATAACCTCCGTTCATGATGCGTGCCCTACGTATGACATTCATGTATTTAAATAAGGATACACAACGCTCAGGATATTTTTCGCAATATACGCTTGCGAAAATGAGAATAGCCACCATCCAGTTCTCTATTGTCATAGGTAGCCCTGGCTATCTAGGCAATGCAGCTTCTTCTTCTTTCGACCCCTCCTTGGCCCGCATTTCCCTGTGGAGGAGCTTCAGCATCTCCACGTACTCACCCTTCCATATTCTTTCCTTGGTTGCTAGCATTAAATGCGCTCCAAGCGGCTTCACTAACCTCATATACGGCAATTTCCTGATCTTTATTCCTTTACTCTTGTTCGCCTTTGAGTCATCCCCCTCTGCCGTCTCCTGACTTGCTTTCTCCTCTGTTTTTCCTTGTAGCACATCCTGTTCTTCCTTTGCCGCCATATCCTACGCCTTTGACGTCTGACCTTCCGTCTGTACTTTACCCATTCCCACTTTGGCATTGTCCACTGGTCCCTTCGTGCCTACCCCTGTGTCTTTTACGTACTGTCCTTTCTGCAAACGGACATCCTTGTTACCTTTTTCAGCCCCCGCATTCACCTCCACAGACACCTTGCCTTTTTGTGGTGTATTGTCCCCTTCACCACTGACACCTTTACCTGGCGTCAAGGTCAGCCTCCTCATTGGATACAACCAGCTGTCAGGGGGCTCCACTAGCTGCTTCCTTCCACCGTGTCCCCACTCCGTCGTGACTCTCCTGAAAAGAACTATGAACAAGTGTCTTATGTGAACCCCACTGAGCACCCCTCGCCCACCACCTGTTCTCATTTTCCTGTGCATCATCCACTATTTTCCCTTCTTCAAGATTTGTTTCGTCATAATCCAACTGGTCTTTCACCTTGTGGAAAATCCTCCCTTCCTGTGGGCACCGGGCCCTCATATCAAACCTGTTGTTCACCTTACGTTCCACACAGATGTCCCTATCTGAGGGAGGACAGGGTGACATAGTATGCCCTCCTGTCTCAACCCCCCACTGACGCCGTTTTACGTCACTGTTCACCACCCAAGGGGCCGCATTGACCCATCTCGTTGTTGCACTACCGAAGCCACCCCAGCCCTTCGTGTGGCAGTGTTGTCACTTTCCCATGTCGCAATCCAGCTGGCCGCCCTAGATTCTGCCATCTCTTCTCCTCTGAATCTGTGAGCCGCATAAGACTTTCCTTAGTCTAGATGTCCTCCTTGACGCTGTCCCTGGAAAATAAAAGGCAGGTCCGGCGTACCGTTGTTAAGGTCCCTCTCTCCCTACTCCTCACCCTAATCTGGCATCCACAGCCAACTTCCCCGTGGCCCATCCAAACTAGCCTCTCTGCCTTGCCCACTGGCCTGTGTGCACCACCCCGTCCCGAATGCCTCCTGCCCCCTCCTTCTCCCTCCTGAGTGTACTCCCCTCAGCACCAGTGCAGCCTACTCACCCAAACAGCGGCGGGCATTACGTCTGCCACAGGGGCTTCACCCTACACCCCTGCTGGTGGGACCTACCCACTCAGCTGGTCACCCCCTCGACCTTTTGTTCACAAATACAACCAGTATTATAGTGGAGCCACCCCTTCCCCTGCTGTGGTCAGACCATGATATGTTGGAATTTTCTATATCAATAGTCACTGAAAAAAAGGATCTCAGTCATGAATGCACATGGAGAAGACCCTGGCGGAAAGTTACTTACACCATCTTTTCTGCTCATTTTAGCCCCCCTCTTTTTTCCCACACTGAGAGTATTGACAAGGCAGCCACTTCCTTTGAGACGGAAATTACATCTACATTGAACATTGAGGCCCCTTTTACAAGGGTTAAATTTAAGCACAGGACAGCACCCTGGTTTACAGAACAATTAAAAATAGAAAAACTCTCTTGTAGGACAGCTGAACGAAAATGGAGGAAAAGTAAAAGTACTGTAGACAGGGAAACGTATAAACTCATTTATCATAGCTGTTTGGCTAACATTAAACAGGCAAAAAAATTATTTCTCATAAACAGGATTGAAAAGGCTGCAAACTCCAATAAGGAGCTCCATAAAATATTAAAGGAGTTTACCACCCCCTCTACACAGCCATGCACTGTAGTGTCACAAGACTGGGTAGATTCACTCTCTACGTTTTTTGAGGAAAAGGCCAATGCTATTCATAATTCCTTCCCACATCATGACGCTAACAAGGTAAAGAATCTTGAAAACAATATTGAGGACACTCCCCCTTTTTTAGAAGAGTTCTCTATGTTTACTTCGGAGGAAGTGGCAGCCACCCTGCCTAAAATTAAATCAGGTTCTACAGTGGACCCGGTTCCACCACGTTTCTTCTCAACCATTGCCCCTTTACTTGTTAGAAATCTTACTGACCTATTTAATACGTCACTTGTACGATCAGCAATCCCAGTCATATGGAAAGCGGCTAGGGTCAGGCCAATTTAAAAAAAACTACTACTGATCCCAAACTGCCAAGTAATTACCGGCCTATTTCGTTGCTCCCTCTTTTTGGAAAGGTGCTTGAGCCACTGATTAACCGGCAACTTACTGCACATCTAGAGAATCATGGATTATTGGATCCCTCACAGTCCGGTTTCAGGGCTGCACATAGCACCGAAACAGCATTGGTGGTAGTCATGGATAACATCAGACTAGCCCTGGACAATGGGCAGTCAGCCATGCTCATCTTGCTGGATCTTTCAGCCGCCTTTGACACCATCTCCCACAGCATTTTAAAACAGCGGCTCTGGGAGATGGGTGTCAAAGGTAGGGCTTTAAATTGGCTCAGTAATTACTTAACTGAGCGGACCACTACTGTACAGATCGGAAATATTGTCTCTCACAGCCGACCAGTAAGGATGGGAGTCCTGCAGGGCTCTATTTTGAGCCCTTTGCTCTTTAATCTTTATGTGGCACCACTGGCTAGGGTGATAAGGTCCTATGGTTTTGATGTGGTGTCTTACACTGATGACACCCAGCTTTTGATCACCCTAGGTCCTGATCCCATCGATAGAAAAATTGTATGACCCACATTGATGATTGGATGAGCGCCAATCATCTCCAACTGAATGGTAGCAAGACCGAGGTCATCCTTTTTGGCAGGGCACATGAAGTTTGGTCAGAGGACTGGTGGCCCCTCAATCTAGGTCCCTATCCATCCCCAAAATCAGTGATGCGAAATCTGGGTGTGTTGATTGATAACCAACTATCAATGAAAAGTCATGTAGACCACATAATCTGTACTTGCTATGGAATTATGCTTAGGCTAAGAATTTTGTTTCGATGGATTCCAATTGAATCAAGGAAGCCATTGATCCAAGGTCTGATCATAGGTCGTATTGACTATGTTAATGCCTTGCAGGCCTCAATTAATGAAGAACTCTATTCCAGGCTCCAGGTCCTGCAGAACACAGCAGCCAGATTGGTATTGAACCTTCCTTCTAGGTCTCCATCAGCCCCAAATCTGAAAAGCCTCCACTGGCTTCCTATCAAGAAACAAACTTGTTTTAAGATCCTTTGTCTAGTGCATAAAACCCAGCTACCTGGCAAAAAAACTTAGCTGGTACCGGCCAACGAGGATACTTAGGTCAAGCACCAAATCCGTTCTTACTTCATTTAGAGTGCGTACCGCTAAGAATGGTGGGAGATCTTTTTCCTTTCTTGTCCCCACTTTCTGGAACAAACTCCCACTCCATCTGCTCTCTATTACAGAGCATAATCGATTTTGCAGGGAATTAAAAACATGGTTGTTTGATCATTAATAGCATCCCCTTTTTCTTTCAGCAGAAGTGGAGTCATACACTAGCTCCACGAGAACCCAGGGTGATATGTGCACTCAATAAATGTTCTTGACTTGACTGTCCAACCCCTGTACCATTCCTACCCCCTTCCTCCTCCCCCAGGCCCTCCACATGACTCCACTCTAGAGCTGCCACTATTAACGCGAAAGCAGATCCTTCCATATATTGTTGGGCACCCCCCCTGGCAAATTCACCATGCTTTCTCCCTGCCCCTAAATGTCTCCCTTTTGTTGCCACTGCCCCACCCTTTTTCACTTTAAAATCCCTGCAATGCTGTGGGGGCCCTCTCCAACCACCCCCCTTGCTGAAAAGGACACTGGAGGCCATTTCACTACTCCCCCATCTGCCCCTAATGTCTCCCCACTCCTGCTGCATCTGGCCCTTCTTGGGCCAGGCCTAACAGTCTCTACCTACCCCCTCCCGATCTGCTTTCCTGTGGCATCAGTTTTATTTCCCTCATGCCATCATAGGCTTCATTTCCCTTTGCCCCCAGTCTACTACACTCCACTTTGGAGCGAGACACCGCTTTTTGACGCTCCTCGTCAATTTCCCTGCCCGCTGCCTACCCCTCCCCTGCCAGCTGGGACTTGGCTTCCCCACCCATAAAAACCAATGCAATCTAACGTGCTGGGCCTTATCCCACAGCGCAAGCCATGCGTCCCTTGCGGGGCTGCTCTCCAGGCTACGAGCAACCCCTTACGCTTACCTGCACACCGTTGTTCCCCAGCTGGCCACAAACGCGGGGGCCAGCACGCGAGAACCGCTGCTGCCACACCATCTCCTGCACATCTCACTGGATGTGCCACGACATGCGCGCCCAGGGTGAGAAAATCCATACGACCTGCCTCTGCAAGCAGGCGCATGGCTTCACGTACCCAGGAATCCTCCATGCCAAAATTACCTAAATGTACGCTACTAGTCCTAATGACAAAAGGCCCCTGAAAAAGCTCCTGGCTAGACTAACGGCCACCTTGTCACCTACCAAAATGGTGGCTGTCTATATAAAATGACCGGTTATATACTGGGCATGAAGCCCAAATAAGCCCATCCCAAATGAAGCCCAAAAGAAGCCCAATGTAGCCCACGCTGCACAATTGCCCCCAAACTCGCCAGGGGGCACACCTCCCACTGGTCAGCTGCCCCCCAAAGCCCATTATCCATCCCACAAGAGCTAGAATCAGCTATGTGGATACTTCCAGGTGCAGGAATAATGATATAGTGATGCACTTTGCATTACACTGTCTTATTACTACGAACCCTTGTGATTCATACTACTTTCCTGTGGGACCTTTTTGCATGAAAGACTTCTCCTATCATTCTATAGATTTTCTAGTTTTCATAGAAGAAGCCCATTTGAACACACAGGAGTGCGGGTTGAGGGGGCTCAGGTGAGAAGAGCGGAGGGTGAGATAAGTAGGGCAGAGGCGAGGGAGTTAAGGAGCCGGGCGGGGATCACCACTTTATTTAATCTGCGTGAATCACTCTCTCCACGCGGCGGCGCGCGCTCTTACGTCAGGCAGGACCGCGCCGCGTGGGAAGCGCGCGTAGCACGAGCAGCGCACGTAGCGCATGTACCGCACGCACGCAGGCAGATGTATTCAGACGTAGCCAGAGCCGCGCGTGCTGTGCTGCTGCTATTCGTGGCGCTCATGTGACGCCCGCCGCTTCTATTTCTGGGCCGAGGCAGAGCGCTCAGGTGAGCCCCACCAGGCCTTTGTCATCCGAAACGAGAAACAGCCTGCCCAAGAAATCCACCCGGGTGAATGCAGCCTGCCACGCCGACGCTCATTAATAAAATACCCAGCCACGCGCAGCTAGCTCGTGTTCAGCACAGATGAGTGCAAGGAGACGCAAGCCTAGCACTCGTGAAGGAAATAGACATATGCTTCTTTTGCATCCAGTGGCGTAGCAGAGATGTGCCAACCAAGCCCCCACCCAGAACCTCGGGTTGGGTAGTAAAAGCCAGCCAGGACCCTTTTCCCCTGTCTCAGCACCTGCTGCACTATAAGAGAAAGAACACGCCAGACTCCGGTCTCGAGACTGTCGGATGCTGGAACTGGAATACGGCCAGTTCCTGTGAATCATCACAGAGCTCTGTTCCAGCACATATGTAGTGATGTCAGCTAATACAGAGTGTGCAGAGCAGAAGTTTTCATGGGAGAGGTTCTTTTCCCTCCCTTCGTTAATTAATTCTCCTAATGCTTCACTTAAAGGGCAATCAGTGTGACAAAAAAGATTGGAACCGAACATGTGTTTATTGCTTCTACCTAACGCAATGGCACCCATTTTTTTTATCATGCTCAAGAATAAGAAATCGAGTTTCAACGTGCAATGATTGAAATTGAGCTTTTTCAGCTTACATGCTTCAGTTTGCACGAAGCAGATCTGTTTTACCAGAAGTGGAACTTGTGATGTGCATTGTGTTCAAGATGTTTGCACTGCAAACATTAACTCTGTGGGCTATCGTACATAAAAAAAACTGGCATGTGATCTACAGTTTTCAAGCAACACTCTTCTGCACTTAAATTCGCTCTCCAAGCTATCCTACAATGATTCAAACCTGTGACGAAAGATTACACACAGGTCTGTGCAGCAGGGGCATAAGCACTGAAGCTATCTTATTAGTAATGCACCCTGACACCTGCGGGATATTCATAGATTTCTTCAACAGGTGGCTTAACCCTACAATTGAACTTTAAAAGGTGGCTGCTTGTGACAGAAAAGTAGTCCAGAGCAACCTTACAATCACATTATCACATTTTTCCTACTTGTCATTATCTTAGGGATGTATCTATGTAAAAATAGTCTGTGTGCACTTGCAATATTCTTGGGGGCCATAGTGTGACTGGAAACAACAGTGTTTTTAATGGCTGCATCACTTGTGAGTAATTATTTATTGTTTGGTTAATTGAAATCATTACAATCACATAAATAAGTCCATATAATTTTAAACATAGCTTAAAAGACTAGAGTCCATAAAAGCGAATATTTCCATGTGTGCAATAAACAATAAGCCATTTTAAAATACAGAATGCATTTTTCCAATGTTTCAACCTGACAAATGAGTAGAACAGATGTAAAACAAGAAAGTGCATATGCATGTAAATGGACAGATAAAACTAGATGTTACTTAGCAGCAAGATTAATACTAGTAAAATAATAAACTATACTAATTTGCTGCAATTCTTGTAATCAAATAAATTCATAAGTCCAACGTTCTGAAACCACTGAGTTTTTAACCACGCACTACTTAACATCAGAAACGTACAAAACATTCACAAAACCTGTGCAAGTGCGCTAAAGTGCACACTGTTTGGTAATTTCCCCTATTCGACCCTGGAATAGCACAAAAATTCAGCTGGGAATACAATAGAAAGACTTGGAAAATAATTGATTCTGCAAATCGGCTATTAGCAAGTCAACAAGGTCCTCAATTAGGAAGCAGTTTAAAGTGTAAAAAAATAACTTTCAGACTATTTTTTCTCGGTCCCAGCCAAAAACCTAATAATCCAGCAAATAAGCAGAATATAATTGCCAGATAAACATTAAATCAGAGCTTGAAGGCCAAGTTCTTACCCCTTTTGTAAAAAAAAGAAAAAGGGGTCATCAAAATTCGACAAACGTTTAATAGATCTGGACAAATACACACTATGTAACTGCAGAGAGGTGGAAGCCAGTGAGAAGAGGGATCAGGTGCTTCCTGACATGTAAAGAACAAGGAGCTCCATATAAGAACAAAACAGGCTAAAAGTACGCATTCAGATTCAGATCTCTGCTTGAATATACTTTTCATTTTTGAGTGATTCACAAACATTCTCACTAGTATACCAGGAAAGCTGTGCCAGGTTCAGTTTTCTAAGTGTACTTCTGAAAATTTGATATGACGTTTCAAAGACGTTCCTATTCCCCTCTCTGGATTTCTCTACTATGGAGGAGGAGGAGGAGGAACATTCTGTGCAAATGTACTACATTTTCTGTCTGAAGGGAAAGCTTTTTTTCTCTTTGGAGAACACAGATCTTGTCCTACATGCCCATAATTCTAGGGTTGATCTGTTCCCCTTCTCATCCTCTATTTGGGAGTTATTCCAGTGCTTTGCTAGTGTAAATCGCCGACCAAGGTGGAAACGGGCCGGATCGGAGTTTAGGAATACCCACAAATGTACATATTTAAACAAATTCCAAACCTTCCATGGCAAACCACACATTTGAATACCCACTGCTGCTTCTCCCCACTTTAGATGTATTACTGTGGATTTAACACACTTTTAGTAGCTAAAGCTATAGCAGTAAGTGGATTCACACTTATAGGAATAACTTTGTCCATCTATATTTCTGTATCTTGTGAGATCTCAACACCAGGTTCAACAAACTGGCAGTGCACAAGCCCTCATTCATACTCACTAATCTTGGCCACTCAATTTCCATCAATTAGTCACTGGGCTCACCCATTCGACAAGCCACATACTGATGCTGTCTTTACCCTAAAATGACAAATCTAAGTCACAGCAACCACCAGCCCACTACCTGTAGCAACCACTTTATCATTAAAGAAAATTTAAAACTCTGCTTGAAAATTCAGCCATCCGTATGTCTATCTCAGCAACATCTATTAGATGCTGGAAGAGCTTAGATCTAAACTATTCCCAAGAAAAACTCTCCTCTACTGAGACAAGGGGACCCAGCAATAGCATAGTTCTAAGAATGTTGTTCTAACAGTCAGTGGATAGCAAGGGCTACTCCCAGGGTTCAGCTGGCGCTGAGGAGCACACTCCATGTCTGAGACAGTAGCAAAGAATAGGGAGACAATATTGGGTACAAGTAAAGCCACTGGAAGGAGCAGTGGTTGGCCCAAGTAAATGCCAATGAGAGGATGACCGTACACCCCTCCCAGGACCACTTCGACAAGTTTCACCTTGGTTGGGTTTCTGTGGTGAAACTGCCATGCCACATGCAGAGTGTGCAAGTGGCGTGATGGTTCCCATGTCTTGCAGTCAGGGCCATAGCCCTTTCGGTCTACAAGGTATAGCATTGTTCCCTTTAACCATTTTGAATCAAGAACCGCTTGTACCTTCTATTATAGATGACCATTGTAGCAAATGGATTCCCCCATTTAGGTCCTCAGGATTTTTCACATTTGACTACCCACTTTTTGGACTATTACTGTGAGCGAGTCTCGCATCCTAAATCTCACTCACAATAATTCACAGTAATTGGACCAATAATGCTAATAGCTTTTGTCTGCCTTTTGAGATGAGGTCACTGCTGCACAGCTAGGGCAAGAAGCTCGGCTGGTTACATGTTTACTCGTAGCACATGCATGTGCGGGATGCATGTGAGACTATCATCTTGCTGCTCCGGGAACACACACAGGTTGTGTAACCTCATCCAAGAAGAACATACAATTACTTTTTTTGCAGAACTATGTTGTCATCTTGATGCAGGAGACATAGTGTTTGTAAGCATTGCACATAGTAGATAATGTAGGGTTTCACTGTCCAGCGTCAAAATCCTTGAAATATGGACACCCCAAAGGGGATTAGCTCTGTTCTGTTCTCCCCAATTAAATTGGACCATAGAACAATTAGAACTGGGAGTAAACTGGATTCAAGCTCTCAAGCTAGAGCCTACAGATGCAAACCCGACCCGTACGGTACTGCTGCTTATAAATATAAATATACATCCAAATAAAGAAAAGACAGCGACTCATATGGCATCGTTGCTTAAAAACAATCAAACTCTTACAGCAGTAAACCAAGCTTGCAATAATGATAATTTCTGGTGACTTTAATACAGACCTAAGTAAAGTCAGCATTAAAAGAGGAAACCATCATAGTGGATCCAACTTTAGGAAGAGAATGGAGAAACTAGGATTTTGAATCCTTAATGGCAATATAAAGGAGGATTCACCTGCATCAATCAGCTTTATAAGTGGAAAGAAACGCTCAAAAATTTACTATACAACAATTTAGATTTTTCACAGCCTGCTGGGCAGAAAATCTGGATTTTATTAAGGACACGGAGGCTAATAATATGCAAATCTCCTTTATTGCCACAGCTCAGCAGCAACAATTGAAGAACATAGAACTTCAATGAACATTTCAATGAGATATAAAGTCCACCTATGACCAGCCATCTTCCTTCTTTGTTAGACTGCGTAAAAAAAAAAAGGTTCAAAATGCAGAAATCAGGACTCCAAATGAAGACAGCTTTCCAACTCGTAGTCCGGAGGGAAGGAAATTCTTATTCTGAAAGAAGAAGAATATATTTCCGTAATATTTTCTTAAAACATCAGGGCGGGTTTCAATTCAAAACGTGGTGGGATAATATTAGCCTCCGTGTCCTTAATAAAATCCAGATTTTCTGCCCAATACGCTGTGAAAAATCTAAATTTTATGGCACGACACGGAGGCCATATTATGCAAGTGCATTAAGAACATTATCAATCATATTAGAGATTGGTCTAAAGTACAACTCTTAAACATATTATCATTTGACCAGTCTGCTGCCCTAAGTATTTCTTGCAAACCCCACTAAGAAAGTAGGCTTTGGAAGCTGATGCACCTCGGAGAGAATGTGCTCCAAAGATAGAGGTGTCTACACCGCTTTCATACATAACTTCCTTCACCCACCTTGCTAAGGTTGGTGAGGAAACTCCCTTATGAGGAAATCTATGGGAAATTAATAATTGAGTCTCATTCAATCTCAGACTTTGAATTCTTTTCTCGTATTCTTTCAGACATTTAACCACACAGAGTCTTTCATTCTGAGGAAAAAAGGGCTAAAAGATAGAGGGGGACATAGTTTTGGTTCTCTTTTTGAGGTATAAACAAACGCCCTCTGGTTGAAAGGATCTGCTAGAAATATCTAAAGCTTTGACATCAGAAGTTCTTCTGAAGGATACAAGACATAGTAAAAGAGTAAGTTTAAAAGAGATGCGTTTTAGAGAGAGAGAGGAGTTCTCTCCCCAGAAAGATAGGGTATGAAGTACAAGTGTAACGTCCCAAAGGGCGGAATATTTAACGATTGGAGGGTTAAGAACTCTCATACTTCTCATTATCTTTTTGGTTAGTAAATTCTGTCCGACAAAGAGGCCATTAACTAGGGAGTGGCCTGCAGAAATAGCAGATCTATAGACATTGACGATTCTATAAGACAGGCCTGAAGTGAAGAGTTCAGACAGGTAGTTAACAGCATGTACTAAATCAACTGAAACGGGATCATAACCTCGTTGAAAACACCGGCGAACCCATTTGTTCCATGCCAGGCGATATGCTTTCCTTGTTCCAGATGCCCATGACTCAGAAATGAGTCTGAAAGCATTTGGCGAAAGCCCTGGGATTTGCCACTGTCTCCTGAAATCTTCCATGTCGTCAGAACCAGGAAAGCCTGATCTACAAGGGGATGAACGTCCCCTTCTGGACCCAAGAGTATTTCTCTGAACGAGGGGATTAGGATTGGCAAGTCAATGCTCCTTTCCAGGATGATTGGAAACCAGGCTTGGGATCTCCAAAGGGGAGCTATTACAGTTATGTTCTCTCTGTAACGCCGAGCGTGAAGGAGAAGCCGAGGTAGCATTGCAAAAGGCGGGAAAGCATAGGGAGCCAAGCCCCTCCAGTCTTGGAGGAAGGCGTCCACCTTCTGAGCTTGAGGATCCGGTCTCCAACTGAAGAATTCCTTCAGTTGAGTGTTCAACCGGTCCGCAAATAGATCTGTTCTGAAGGGTCCCCATTTGGATTGGATAGTGAAGAACGTTTGTCTGTCTAGTCTCCAGTTGCAGGAGTCCTTGAAATTCCTGGAGAACCAGTCTGCTACACCATTGCGCAACCCAGGATAACTGATATTCCTTTGTTCAAACAGTATTCCCAGAAGCCCTTCGCTAGGTCCGTTAGCCCTTTGGAGTGGGGTCCGCCCAGTTTGTTGACACATTGTCCATCCGTAATGTCACACAGCATTTCACTGACTTGGGAGTAAAACAGCAATTTGCAAATGAACCTGCCAGTAATTCTAAGCAGTTGATATGCAACTTCTTCTCTTGGGTTGTCCATCGACCCCCTGTTGAGGAGTTCCCACATCTCGCTCCCCATCCTTCCAAACTCGCATCTGATTCTATTATTGGGTCCGGTTCCTCCCCAAAAATGACTCTGCCATTCCATGCCTCTGCATTCTTCAACCACCAGAGGAGCTCGGTCCTCAATTCTTGGTCTAAAGATATCATTTGGGAGTATAAATGAGTCAATCTTAGAGCCCCGGCTTTTAGCCTTTGAAGTGCTCGATAGTGGAGGGGTCCCGGAAAGATAGCTTGAATTGTGGAGGATAGAAGGCCCACGATCCTTGCTAGGACTCTTATGGGGAAGGTCTTTTTTGCGAGTGTCTTTCTTAGTTCCTTCCTCACCTTCCTTACCTTTTCTGCGGGTAATTTCAGTTCTGCTTTTATCGTATCTACCATGAAACCCAAAAACTGTGTTTGTTGGCTTGGTATGGTACAAGACTTTTTTCTTGTTTATGAGAAAACCTAGATGTTCTAGAAGTCGTATTGCGAGGTTCGTGTGAAGGGATGCGGTCTGCTTTGACTGGGCCATTATGAGGATATCGTCGAGGTATATGATCAGTCTCACTCCCCTTTCCCTGAGCCAAACGGTCACGGGCGTAGTACCTTGGTGAAGCACCTAGGGGCAGACGATAGTCCGAAGGGGAGACTGCAAAATTGGTATAGTTTTCCTTCCCAAACGAATTGGAGGAATTTTTGATGAGGTTTCCAGATCGGTATTGTCAGTTAGGCGTCCTTTAAGTCTAGTCTCGTCAGCCAGTCCCCTTTTCTTAACATGTCACTTGAAAGGTGTATTCCCTCCATCTTGAAGTGATGGTAGACTACCCAGTGATTTAAGTCCTTTAGGTTTATTACAGGTCTCTCTTCTTTGTTTTTCTTCTCTACTAAGAAGATGTTGCTGAGGAAGCCCAGTTTTTCTGCCTCAATTATTGCCCCCTTCTTTAGTAAGTCATTTACCTCTTGAGAGACTAGGTGTTTGTCTTTGAGTGAGAATATAATCTCTCATGGGCGTCTCGTCTGAAACGGGATATCGGTGAAATCTATTCTGTAACCCGTTACTGTATGCAGGACCCAAGTGTCTTGAGTTACTAAATTTCAATTCCCAGCGAATTGGCGTAGTCTCCCTCCCACCTTTGGAGGGATATCTGAAAGGTCTTTCGAGGTTCCTACCTGTTGAAAAGGAGCGTTGTATCCGTTCGCCTCTGAAGGGACGTCCACGGTTCCTTTGTCTCTGTGGGTAGAACTGGTGTGAGCCGTAGTTGCTGGAAAACCTTCCGCCGCAGGTGATGAAGGGTCTTGAGGGGCGTATTCCACGGCTGCGGAAATAACCCCGTATTCTCCCGGCCCTGGTAAAAACTCTATCTTGGAATACTTTTTAAATTTCTTTTTGGGATTTTTGGATAGAGGTAAAGGCGCTAACGTATTTAGCCATTTCCTTGATGAAATTCTCCCCAAAAAGAAGGCCTTGTGAGTTAGCACCTCCATCTTATTTGGCTAATTCGATTAGCTTAGGATCGATTTTTAGTCGTACCCCTTTTCTTCTCTGCGTGGAAATGGCAGTATTGGCGTTGCCAACAAGGCATATAGCCCTCTGTACCCATTCTCTGAGCTCTTTCGGGGCAATTTGATAATTTCCCAGGTAGGCTGATTCGGCCATCTCAAAACAAATTTGTGAGTGGTCCTATGTTGTCGAGAAGGCGATCTTGACAGGATTTTAATCCTTTGTCCAAGCCTTTCCTGGGGTCCTTGTTGTTCTTAGCTATGAAAGCTACGACCTTGGGGTCTAATTCTGGAGTCATAGCTATCTTATTGGGTAGGGAGGGGCGCGGACATTCTGACCTAAGTCTAGATCACACTTCCTGGGGTATCTCCTTTCTTAGCCAGAAGGAGAGGTAGTATGCGATATGTTGAGATGGGGTCCACTCCGGAGATAAGGGGTGTTTAATTAGTAGAGGGTCGAACATTTCGTCCCCAAATGGGTCCACGAGTACTGTGTTGGACCCTGAGGCCTTAGATGCCTCTTCGGAGCTTCGAGTTCCCCTCAATTGGTCATCTTCCACATCAGTATTGAAACCAGAAGAGCAGGATAACTCAATTTCGTGCTCATAGCTCTCATCGCTATCTATGTGGATAGGAAGCTCTGGGCCTTTATCTTGCCCATCCGGGGTGCCCGAGGCACCATTCTTGTCACCGCCTTGAAAGCGTGTAGAAGTGGAGGTTTGGGGTTTCTTTGCGCCCTTCTTGGTTTGTTTCCCTCCAATAGCCCTCTTTTTGGTAGCCTTGCTTGCCCCATTGTGTTTACTTGTGGAGGGGTTAGATGATAAGTGAGATATGGACTCAAATGTTTTACTTATTGTGTCATCAATAGAGTCCAAAGCCTTCTCAAGAGCCTTATTGACAAGCTCCTCTAATTTCTGCTCAATATTCAATTGAGATGGGGGTGTAGACATTTTAATTTAGTATATAGGATTAAGGCTAAGTTCCTTTCTCTTTCCCCTTTCTTTTTTTTTTTAGTTGTAAAGAATTACTTCTGTAAGTGTGGGTAAAGGGTTAACAGAAGGATCCTGCTGAGTAAAAACGTTGTTCCGAATGAAAAGAGGCTTAATTGGGTAAATGCGTCGATATGGGGGCTTGCCGAGTAAACTCTATCGAGTGAACAGCTGATTTGTCAGGAAGATCGTTAATGTGATTACTGGCGTCTTGAATTTGACAGTTGTGTTTATCCCAATCTGTCAAAATGTTCTCCATATGTCTAATAATAGTGCGAGCCCAAGCAGGTAAAATGGCCGTCACGCACGTAGTCAAGCGTGCGTGACTGGCCGCTAATGTACTTTCCTCTAATTCAGTGTGACTCCCTCAGCGCGTATTAGCGCATCGGTATTGGGGGTAGAAATGGGTCGCCTCACGTTTAGGAAGCAGGAGCCGGAGTATAAGGAAGATTGGGAGCCCAAGAGGATCCGTTGCAGGACCGGAGATTGACGGGCAGAGAAGCGAGGGGGAGCGCTTGTGCGAGTGTAAAAGCCGGTATGATTTTCTTTGAAAGACGCAAAGGGATTTTTGTAAAACCTAATCCGGTTAGAAATAAAACCGGACAGAGGGGGAAAAGGTGGATATGGAAGGGGTACTAAGACCCATAGTATAGAGTTTAGGTATACAATAATGTTAAGTTAAAAAGGCACAAAAGTATTATTACGAGTTGTAGAGATAACAATCAAGCATACAAGGTCAAGATAAATCATTCATTGGCAACAGGTGCTTAAAACACACTAGTCATACAACAAACAGAATATTAAGTAATCAAATAATGTAAAAAAGTGCTCAGCTTGTAAAGGTAGTACTTATCTTTCTGAGCAGCAGCAACAAAGAAGGAAGATGGCTGGTCATAGGGGGACTTTATATCTCATTGGAATGTTCATTGAAGTTCTATGTTCTTCAATTGTTGCTGCTGAGCTGTGGCAATAAAGGAGATTTGCATAATATGGCCTCCGTGCCGTGCCATAAAATTAGTGAATAAGCGTTGCCTCAGGTGTATCAATTTCAAATTTGCCCACCAGCAGAGAGAGATCACTTTCCCCAATCCATCAGGATCCTGTACACGAACACTCAGCTCAGCGAAAAAAACAATTTAATCTTTGCGCCAAGGACTTATAACGTTTTTTAAATGGCGGGGACGGGGGATCGAGAATCTGATAGCAGAAGTCTATCAGAGTGCTGAAACAATTGAGACTTTAAAAAGCAGAAATGCAAGAAACACTTGTAACGGAAACAACTGAGCATCTTGAGGCATGGAGACAGCTAATAGATTAATTATGGACATAATTTCCAACTAAAACCCAACCATTGAAGAGCTTAAATGGAACAAATAAGGGCAGAGGCTGTAGAAGGCAGCTCTGGAGTAGTAAAGAGCTACAAAGACAAAAATCACAAATAACTCGAGAAACAAGACGTGTGGCACAGGAGCTAACACAAGGCAAGAGGCCAAATAAAACCCGGTTGCGAAACTTGAAAATACAATACAAGAAAAATTGCTGGAAAGAAAAAAGAAGATATTTAGAATCTCTGTGGAACATGCTACTTGAGTCCAGCAAACATCAGAATAGTAAACAATTCTGGCAATTAGTGAATGGCTTGGCATTAGGAAAAGAAAGGCAGTACAACGCAGGGATTGAAGCAGCAACGTGGGAAGCCCACGTCCTTGCTATGTACTTGGCGCCTGAAACTGTGAGTACGGGGAAACATCTACTGTTTCAAGCCAGTTGCAAGCCTACCCGCGGTATTCAATTATACTCAAATAGTCTAAAGCTCAACACAAAGAAGGATCAAACCAGCCTGTTGGGAGACGTGGATCTGCTCACGGGAATTTTAAAGAGATTAAAATCTGTGGGTGCAGCAGGACCAAATGGAATTCCAAACGCAGTATTTAAAAAAGATAGTCTGTTTTGCACACTATTTAACCCAAATGTTTAACGATCTTTATCGCTCGAATCGGCAACTAGACTCTTGGAAAGGCAATATCTTCCATCCTATTTTCAAAAATTGAAATCCTGCATCACCTCTCAATTACGGGCTCATAGCACTAATAGATGTTGTGGCGAAATTAGACGCATCCTGTCTACTTTAACATTTAAAATCATGGGCAGAAGAAAAACAAATAATACCACCATTTCAGACAGGATTCAGAGCAGGTATGGGGACTTTAAGAAATCTAACAGCTTTAACCCTCCTGGTAGAGAAGGCCAAACTAAAACAAGCATTTGCAATGCAATAGGTCTCGCATTACTAAAAGTTTGAGTTATTGGTGTTGCATAATTATTTGCAAAGCCAATAGCTCAAACTTTCAGTAATGCGAGACTTATTGCATTGCAAATACTTTACCTTTGGTATAATCGCGGCACCCGTGCTTTACTTTTAATGTTATAAGTAAAGCGCGGGTGCCGCGATTATAACAAAAGTAAAGAAATAGATGTTTTTTTCTATTCCTTTACTTTTGGTATAATCGCGGCACCCGTGCTTTACTTATAACATTAAAAGTAAAGCGCGGGTGCCGCGATTATACCAAAAGTAAAGAAATAGAAAAAACAAATCTATTTCTTTACCTTTGGTTTAATCGCGGCACCCGCGCTTTACTTTTAAGGTTATAAGTAAAGCGCAGGTGCCGCGATTATACCAAAAGTAAAGAAATAGATGTTTTTGTCTATTACTTTACCTTTGGTATAATCGCGGCACCCGCGCTTTACTTATAACATCAAAAGTAAAGCGCGGGTGCCGCGCTTATACCAAAAGTAAAGAAAAACAAGTGGCGCGCGCGTCACGCCTGTGTCTGGGCACGATCATAGCTCCTCCCATGGCCTATTGGTGTCTATTACTCGCTTGGTGCGCGTAATAGACACCAATAGGCCATGGGAGGAGCTATGCGCGCGCCTGAGGCCAATTGCGTGCAGTCTTTTAGAATAAGATGCACGCAAAGGCAAATGGAGGAGCTGAAAAGGAAACGCACACGCACAAGCGTGTGCGATTCCTAGGTGAGCTTGATTTCCCCGTTTTTCACCTACTAAAGGTCTCGCGACCTGCGCGAGCACTGCTGCGCAGCGCAACGCAGGTCGCAAGACCTAAAAAAACAAGGCTATTCGCCTGCTTTGTAGACCTCAAGTCTTTATACAGGAACCTGGGCTCAAGTCAAGATAGGAGATGACAGTAAAGCAAATTTTCCACAAAGAATGGCCTTAAACAAGGATGCGTTTTGGCACCAAGACTATTTAATTTATATCTCGCAGAATTAGTTGATTCTCTGGAATTGGACAACAGCCATCCGCCAAGCCTCGTTTCAGAGAAGTTGGGTTGTCTCCAGTATGCAGACGATATAGTTCTATAAAGCAAAACACAGATAGGCCTGCAATGAAGCATGGATGCTCTAAAAAACGATATGGTCAAGCAAGGGCTAGAGTTAAATCTGAATAAAACAAAAGTGATTTGGCTGGTTGATTTTAAATTTAAGTCTTACTCCTGGTTTTTAGAGGGAAAAAGGTGGAGGAAGTTTGCTCATTTAAATACCTGGGATTTACTGTATACCAGCAAATGACCTGCAAACCCCATTAAGAAGAAATCCAGGCCAAAGCACAATTGTAAATCTATGGGTTCAAAATATTAAAACAGAACCTGAGCTGACAGTCATTAATCCATCTGCTCAAGTTTATGTCAGCTCTGTTACTCCCAACGTTGTCTTATGGCACAGAAATTATGCGGGGCAAGAAATAGCCACGCTGAACATGTGCAAAATGAAAATGTACAGATCGGTTTTTAACATCGGTTTTTAACATTTCAAAATCAGCTTCACCAGCCCAAGTCCATCTAGAGTTTGGCTTAAAAATTCTAGCTTGCCAGTGTATAGAAACACATTTATAAAACTGCTGGAGCTCGCAAGCTTCCAAAAAGGTATCGCTTAATAATCTATTCTGGCTTGAAATTGAGGAACTGCAACAAAGCAATGTAAAAGGCTCTCGGGGAAGCCACCTAACCCAGGCAATCAAGGAATTGGGCATTCAAGAAGCATGGGCAGTGATGGAGCGCGATGGTGCTCTAAAATTGTAGGGGTGCATTATAATCATGGATAGTGAGCATCCACATATATTCTTGTGTTGTATTAATTTTGATCAGTAGAACTGTATTGTAATAACAAAAATGTGCAAGTGAATGTATAGAAAAGTATTTCGTGCCATGCAAAAGAGAAATGAAATGGCATTTATATTTGAAACTGAAACGTTTAGTATATTGCAGTTGCCTAACGAAAAGCTTATGTGTAATGAAATGCATTTTGATTTAAACGTGCACCATGATGAAGATTGCACGAAGAAATAATGAGTTATGCTTAACATGTAATAATTGTAGATGTTTGCAGCACGGAGCATTATTAACATGAGTGTATAATTTGATGTGTAAAGGGCTAAATGAAATGTTCAAATTGTGTATATAAATGGCCTATTTGTTTATTCTTATATTGGCCGAATTGTGTAGGCCTGAAAATGTAATTTCCCTGGTAAGCTCTCGTATTTAGAAGTAGTCAGCGAATTTCATGTGTATGCAAGGATGTTCTGTTCACACATTTTCAGTTGCAGGTGGAGAAGCTGCCTTTGTTAGTTAGAACTCACGCCTTTTGTTTTAGGAGTTAGGCATGGAGGAGAAGTGGTACAAAGTAAACAGAAGGTTGACAATTGGGAGCCAGTGTTCTTTCTCGTTAAGGAGGCTTGGGACTACACTTGGAGAAGACGGTGGAAAACTACCTAGGAGAGGTGTCCGTTAGCATGAGGTGGTCTGTGGCCGTGTTTTACATCTTTGCATTTTGTATTAGGGAAAGTGCCCCGAGGGAGGAGAGGCAGAAGGAGACAGGATGAGTTTGGAGAAGGGGTTAGGAGATTGATCTGGAAAAGAGCATCTTAGAACAAGCTCTGTAGCTTGGGGTACTTGATTTACTCCGTGAATGCACTTCTTAGGAAGTCTTCATGAGCTGACACCTTTTAACTGACTTTGCCTGGGAGATGCTAAGTAGGGATGTCACCTTAGTGATAGAGTAGGGACAATCTAATGCTTTCTACTTTTCAGCCACAGATGAAGTCTGACTTAAATATTGGAACAATTCATGCTTGTGTTCTGTTCTTAGAACTTTTTATTCTCTTTATGATTCATCGGATTAAACTCATTCGTAGATTTGGATTTGGATTAGTTCCCAGGTATTTTTACCACCTCGTCTTTAGGTGTTTATATATTCAGTTGTTTTTTGGCCTTGTAATAAACCCCTAAACTGAACTTCGGAGTTTGTGATCTTTTGAGCCATAGTCATTATCGACTGTTAAATTGACTGGAATGAATTGTCTCTCCCCTTCACACTTTTCAGCAGGTAAATAACGATCTGTCGACCCAGGATTCCCAGTAATATTCTGATAGTGGAATCCGGCCTTATCAGCAGCAAATATGGGAAAAGCACCATTTTTATCAAGTTCTAAATGCCTCAACTTGAATTTAATCTATTCTAATAGATAAGAATGTGCTAGCGCAAAGGAGACATTCCTGGACTGTGATAAATTCTTACTCCAAATTACGCCCTCAGGGGTATTTGGCAGAGCATTTTCACCAGCCATAAAGCATCACTTCATGTGATTTCGTTTTGGTAACATGGAGTCAAAAGATTTAATTTCCTCCTGTGAAAGCCAGGCGCAAAATGTGACCTGTAGACTTTGTGGATACAAACAAGAGACATTAGCCCACATCTTTTGCGTATGTCCAGTACCACTGGCACAAAGGAAAAGCCTTTTCAAAGCTATGTTCAGAAACATGGGAATACGTTCACTAGGCAAGCTGTAATCCCCTGGCCAAGTGGAATGTCAGTGCCCCTTGCTTGTAGGGGGGGTAACATTTTTAATGCTGCTCTTCAAAGAAATGCCCAAAAGAAGAAGCTAGGATGGGCTCAGAACTGTACTTCTCAGTTGCACGATGCATCTGCACTTTAAGCAGCGACACAATGATGACAATTGAACTCTTGGCCCGTGCAAGCAAATTGTCATGTAGCAGGTCCCGGGGCGGGTTTAATGGCACTAATAGTGCTGAGAACTGTTGTGAATAGTTTTTACTCTTTTAAAGGTGTTGACCGAGTTCAGAAGTTTGCAAAGGCTAAATTAGCTAGGCCAATAACTTTGTTTTACGTTGATGGATGACAATGCCTAGAATACATTGCCCTAACCGTTGGTTTCCAACTTTTTTACCCATCTTGTATACAAAGCTTTAACTCATCGTGTGACCTGCAGGAAGCACAAGGATGACCAATAATTAGCTGCTATACCCATCAATACGCCACCATTTAAAACCATGAGATGTAAACCTATTGTTGCTAGCCTCTGAAGGCATGTCAAACTGATTGGTACTTTTCTAGTTTTTTGTGTGTTTTTATATTATGTGTGGTCTATTTTAACATAAAGCGATGCCGTGTCGGAAAATTAAATAGCTGTTATATTCATGGTTCTGCCCTCATTTTAAACCCAGTTAAATTCAATTATAATAGCTGCTAGTACCTGGAGGCATGAGATGGAATGGTGGTACTTTATGTATTATGCACAATAGTATTTATGTTATTGAGACCTCCTGCTAGCCTCAGAAGGCCCTTTAAATTGATTTGGTACTCTTGTAGTTTTTATAGCGTGGTTTTATATTATTTTATCATGAAGTGCTGCCTTGCCGAAAAATTAAATAGCTGTTATATACACGGTTTTGCTTTCCTTGTAAACTCAGTGAAATGTATTTATAATTGCTGCTAGTCCCTGGATGGTTGTGATGAAATGATGGTATTTTATGTATCTACTAACAATTGTTTTTAATGTTACTGAGATCTGTTTAACATAAGTATGATTGTTTTATCCATTACTTTTGCACTTTGTAAAAGTTTTAAATAACCATATACAATAAAGATTTAATTACTTTACTTGCGCATCCCGGTGTCTGTGTACAGGTAGCCTGTCGCAGGAGGGACTCTTCAAGGCTTGGTCATGACCTGGAGTAGGCATTATAAGGTGAGTGGACATTTATAGTGTAGGTCTGCAGAGCTTACATTGTATTACAGATTTTAGGGTAAATCTGCAATAAAGTACAGTTTCACTCCACTTTGGATTACGGGGTCCAGCGAGGTACTGAAGTAGGAGATAAACACGAACCCTTAGTGTATCGTTACAGTCCCTAACATCATAGCTACACTAATTATGACATTTTAAGAATTGTCATATTTCCCTAGCTCAGCTGAAAAATCGATTCCAGGCCTTTGTCCCCTTTAGTGGGTCAAGTTAATTACTTTGATCTCCATCAGGAGGATCACAGATATACCCACACAGTAGAGCAATTAACTTGAATAGGTTCCTGGAGAAGGAAGAGGTCGGGGAGAAGTCTCTATCAGTTATTTAGCTTATCACACAACACCTGGACTGGGGTAGCCCAGGTCCACTGGAGCAAAGCAGAAAGGCCAGACCTCTGGAGTCAAGACAGAAGGGGCTCTGGAGGTTTGGTGGGAAGAGGCCAGGCGGCTACCTCAGGTAGGGGCAAAGCTGAAATTACCAGGGAAGCCACAGACAACTTGAAGTTGCCATAGTGGATTGTCCCAAAATGCTGTAGAGGATGGTTGGGACAGGACTGGAGTAATGATGCAGTAACCTATGATTGGCCTGGGGGGACTGGCTTCTAGAACATCACCCCCCACGTAAAAAAGCACAAGGGATAGACATTTGAGAAGACACTGGACTTGGGAGTGATATTGGTGAAAGGATGCCCAGCTGAAAGGAGAAGCCTCATGATGACCTACAAGAATAGACTGTGGGACGTTGACTCCAGCTATCCCCTTGGACTAAGATGGGTCTCTCCAGGCCAGTGGCACTTGCCCTCACATGCCCCCTGAGGAACAGTTGGGGGAATGGACCTGCTGGGAGACCCTGGATGGTTCCTCTGGTCCTTTTTGTGAATTCCAGGAGCAATGTTTCAGCATTGGATGGTATCCTGATGGTGGTGTAACCAGAGGATGGCTGGGTATTGGATGGAAATCAACCTGGAATGGCAGAGCACAGCATTGGGAAACTGGGGTTGAGGAATAGGTTGGACTAGACATAGTACAGTGGCACTATACAGTAAAATGGTTATAGGCAATGGTGATATGTCAATGCGAGGAGTAGGGAGTGTGATGAGTGACCTAGGTGATGTATTATTTTTCAGGGGTGCAGGCAGTGTAGTTATGATAACTCCAGCAATACTACTTTTTAGTTTACAAGGCTATGATCTCTTTGTTGGCTTGGTTCATGATTTTACCATCACAATAAATGCTGATAGTGAGTTTTCTAGAGATACCGCAAGGGGGGAATTTGTTGAACATTGTGACAGCCATGAAATTCTGAAAGCTTAATTGGTGAGTCTGGATTGGAATATATTATGCCAAACTGAAATCAGGTTGGCTAATTCTCTGTTGCATCATTTGTTATTGACATACATTTTTGGTTTAAAATATTCTCAGTGTGAAAGCGATAAATCTGTACAGCGTATGCTATACATGGATGAAGATTTTCTAGCAGGATATCTGGATCCACATGCTCCGAAGATCGAACGTGACTGATTTGTCTGTCTCACCAAATTCATCCATACCTCGGGTTTCCTCCCCTATTTACTTGATTATAAAGCAATACACCCACAGTTCAGATTCCTGTATGCAGATGTGCAACTTTTTGTGAAGATCAAAGAAGCAGCAAGCCCACGATTCAGATTCCTAAATGCAGATTTTGTTGAGGACCAAAGCTTTCATTCTAGACCAATTTAGCCCACAACAGTGAAAGATGTGATTGTCAACTTTCCTTTTGATTTCAGTACTATTATTGATTTTTATATAAAGAAAAAAGGCAATCATGAAACAGCAGTACAAAACACGCTATAAAGAAATTGAACGAAAATATAATACATCATTCCAATGATAAAAAAGGCATAACAAATAATAAAACAAATGATTGGTTATAAAAGTAAAACAAATGAATGGAAATACAGCAGTTGACATGACAATTCTGAAAGCAATCTTGTTCATATTCACATCCCTAGATGACAGATAGCGAGAGTACAAAGATTATTCGCTGGCGTGTAATCCGTGATAAGATATAGTAAAAATATAATTAAACAGATAATATTCTAACATAGACGGAGTATTAAAATAGGATATAGGTATCAAATCATATATCCAATGCCCATCTCCTTATTGTAGAGGGACTAGTAAATAGAAATGGGAGTCAAGACACCTATCTACCAAGTGAAGTGCCAGTGAGTGGTAGATAGAGGCGGTCAGGGGCTTTGGGAACGGCAAAGTAGTTGTCCAATGTTTTCCATACGGGTCTGAACTGCGGTCACCATTTTAAGTGTGAAATCCAGTTCAGCCAAGACTTAAAGGAGGTGGCAGAAGTGTTTTTCCAATTATTGAGCACTGACTTACAGGCTGCTGTCAGTAAGATGTCTATTAATAGACTGTCGTTAGCCGACCGGACCTGAGGATCTAGGAAACCATGAATGAGGGAGACAAGTCGCGCTTCAGCCGGACTCCAAATAGAGACCAAATAAAGTGATGAACCCAGTCCCAGACTCTCCAGTCATCTGGAGATATACTATCAGACGGGTCCCAATTCTTTAATAAGTTGGCGGTCAGGCCTGTGGTTCTGAGCTTTAGACGGTGGTAGAATTTGGAGATTTGATGGCCAGATTTGTTGAAGGAGGATATAAGTGTAAGCAGAGAGTGGTCCTCATGAGAGTACCTAGACTTGGTTATGCAAGCTTTAAGTTTAAGGAAATCATAGAAGTCCAACTCTAAAAGCTTGTACTGGCGCTGGATTTCTTTAAAGGAGAGAGGTGATTGTTGCGTACCCAGCTGTTTCAAGAAGTGGATGCCCTTGGCAGACCAGGTACACCAGTGATACTCAAAGTATGGCCCTAAGGCAACATGCGGCCCTTCTGACCTTTACATGCGGCCCCCTGGTCAATAGCAGCTCCGGGCTGCTGTTTACTTGACTCAGCACTAACATGAACAATATGTTAAATGAATGGACACACATCTATTTCATGGTTAATTGAATATAAAGAAAGGAAGTAACATGGGTGCCCTGCACTGCTTAACCTCATTTTAACACCTTCATCTTAAAGACCTCTTGCAGCAAGTGTGTAAAAATATGATAGTCGCTTCAAAATTCAAAAAGTATATTTCATTACCTTGAAAAATCGTTTCACCTTAGTACATTCTATTAGTGCATTTAGGATCATTTTTCTAAAGTGCATTGAGGACTTTTTTTAAGTGATGCTTTTCAAACATGAATTTAGAAATGTTCATTCTTCTCCCCACCCTGACAACAATTCTAATAGTGAACTAAGAGGCAAGTCACTTGTTACATACACCCTTTGGGTGGGCTGGCTTGCTATTATACATGGTAACATTATTGTTTATTGAATGAAACACAGCAGAAGGTTTTTTACAGCGCACACCCTGAAGCCCTCTTATATGTGATAATGAAGGAAAAGGAGGGAAAGTCAACTAAATGAATTGCCTAAGAGCACACAAGTTGTCCAAGTAGCGAAGCCGGGATTGATCCTAGGTTTTCTGGTTTCATAGTGTGCGATTCAGCCACTAGATGTACAGGCTTTGCTTCCCCTACACCTATCCTCCCGCTCGTCCCCACCACCACCCTACTGACATCAGTGCGGCCCTCGGTCACACCACAGGCTAAACTATTTGGCCCCTGGGAAAATATTTGTGAGTACCCATGAGGTTCGCCAATACACAGGTGTGCCATGTAGTATTAATTTTGTTATATGCCAGAGTGAAGACAAGTTGGATAGGTTTATTGAGACCTCTAGAAGTTTGTCTATATTCATAAGAGCCCCTTCCGTGTTGTAAAAAATATATTTGTCTGAATGGGAGGGTCTGATCTTGGCAGACAAGAGCATAATGGGATGTATAGCCTCAAGGATCTCTCTTTCGACTAAAATCTATGAGGGGGTATAGTATGGCAGTTGTCATAATATTCAACAAGTGTGGAAATATATATAAGAGCGTAGACAATTAGAGGCCAGCAGAGCACATAGTCACAATATATTACAACAAAAATACATGATATGGAAAAAGCTGTCTGAAATAGTCTAGTACTGAACAGTATGTAAAATATCAATACGGTGTTGAATGAGATAGATGTGTGAAACAGGTGCGCTAGTACCCCCATTTGTATTATTAAAGGCGCTAACAGAGCCTTCCGTATTGGTAGACCAACTTTACATAGGGCCCCTGTGACACATATGGTAACCAATGAACTGGGCCATGAGAGCAGAGCCTAGAACACAATCAGGCATAGCGAAAAATCTTAAGGCAAAAAATAGCATTAAGTTGCGACAGCAGAAAACCGCCATGTGAAGGAGGGCCTGTTGGAAACAGAAGGTACTACATTTTGCCATTAAAGTGAGTCAGTGGGAGATGAATTGGGCACAAAGGTACACTTATCTGCAGTAGGACAAGGAAGAACGCCAGTGTAGTATATACAAGTGATGCTCAGATCAAAGTTATCACACAAATAGCACATAGTCCCTGGGGACAGGGCTCAGATTTTCTTCTTTGTGGTGGGTGTGGGTTGGGTTTCCATAACCAGGCCATCTTTCATCCAAGAAAGCTTGCAGGTCTTTATGATCAACAAAGATGTGGTGCTTCCCATCGATGTAGACTCTAAATTTTATAGGGCCAGCGAAAGAAAACTGAAGGTTCGAATTTCTGAGCCTGGTTCTAAGTGCCAGAAAACCCTTCTTGAGTTTCACAGTCGACTTGGAGTAGTCCTGCGATATGAATATTTTGTGACCATTCCACATAATATGGTTATTCTTGCGCATGAAGTTTAGTATCAACTCAGTATGCTTGTAGCATAACGGCCTACAAACAATCTGTTGTGTAATGGCTTAATTTGATGGTTTAAATGAGGGGACTCGGTGTGCTCTCTCAATCTGAAAGACTTTTTGAAGGACAGGCCCGTTGCTTGTGGTAGCCACTTCGCCAGGAAAGAAATACAAGAATCCGCAGAGTCCTCTGTTCCTTCAGGTATTCCGAAAATCCACAAATTTCCCCTTCGATTTCTGTTCTCCAATTCCACTGTGTCCCTTTGGAGTAACTTGGGTGATGCTTGTAGCTTCATAATGGCTTTTTTTGAGTTGATGGCCATGTCCTCCACTGTCCTAATGTTTGCCTCAGTCTCTTTATTGTTAATGGCGTTAATGTCATCTCTTATGGTGCACAGTTCTAGTTACGTCATGTCCAAGTTGGACTTCGTAGATTTAGCAAGGTCATGTAATTCAGCAAGTTTCTTTAAAATTATGTCGATAGTGCTGTTTATGTCCACTTTCTCTTAATAGGAGAGTCTGGGGATGGGGGTTCCGCTTTGGAGCATTTAAAGCTTGTTTTTGTGTCTTTCTTGGGCATGGTCAGACCACCGAGGGTATGTTCAAGGACTCTCGTCAACCTATGAGTGGGTAAAGCACTCGATCTGGGTCTCAGTTCCGTGGCCTTTTACGGTTGGTATGGAGTTTACCCGGGTGTTTCCTGTCACCAGAGCTCCACTTGGTGACCTAGGAACCACTACAGCACTACAGTCCATGCCGACAGGAGCAGCAGGCTTAAGCCACCGTTCACCCGGCCGTCCAAGTCACACACCCTTACTTGTTAACTTTTTATGACAATGATTGTGGTGGCAAATGGATCAAGTGGCAGCACATCTGAAAGACGGATTAAGGTTCTGAGGAGATTCAGGGAGTATATTTTGTTAATAATAATCTAAAGGATCATTTAATAGGACATCCCCTGTAAATCAGAAGATGGTAATTCTGCACATGTTGTGGTCCCAGTGTTCATTTAGACTTGGGGAAATGGATGAGTTGTTGATAGCGGAGCCGTAGCTGGCTCCTCCATTGGAAACCCTTCTGCCACCTGACTAAACAACACACACAATTGATGGACGGAGTGCAAAACAAATCAAAACATTCACCCCAGTCAAGAGATCTGGGTTAAATCCATCATTCTTTTGCTCACCATACCACCCCAGTTTAGACCTGGGCATATGCAAATCAGTCTTGACCCTGTGCCTCATGGGAACAGTCCAGCCTGAACTGCCAAGCCAGGTCCTCCCTGGACCGGAAACAAGCATCCTAGGACTGGTTTTGGGGGTCCACCCCTCTTCAGCCAGGATAGCTTGATTCCTGTGGCACAGTGAGCCCGGGACCCACGTCTGGCCATACCCGGCAAACTTAGGGCGAGAAAGCAAAAGATACACAATTGATGGACGGAATGCAGAACAAATCAAAACATTCACCCCCAGTCAAGAGATCTGGGTTAAATTCATCATTCTTTTGCTCACCATGCCACCCCAGTTTAGACCTGGCCATATGAAAATCAGTCTTGACCCTGTGACCATTGGGAACAATCCAGCCTGAACTGCCAAGCCAGGACCTCCCTGGACCGGAGACTAACCAACAGCAAAAGACTCATCCTGTTTAGAGCAGGTCTTCCAACATTTTTGTCTGTAAGCCAGTGCAGTTGCAAACAGATCAAATGCGGCATTTGTCTGCCACATGCTGTAAAACCAAAACAGTGTCCTGTTTTTGTGGCCTTCTCAGCGTTGCATTCTCTACAACATTGCTCCTATGCTCTTACTGCTGTGGGCAATTCTGTGTTTGGCACATGGACTATCAGCTGGTGGCCCATCTCCCATATTTTAAATGACCTCCTAAATCTAATCAGCCACTGTGAAATTTTACAATTCTGGCTGACCCTGCAGGCCACGAGATTGGTCAGTGACCAGGCTCACACGACTTGCACTGTGGCACTTGAGAAACCATTACTGCTGTTTCCAGTGCAGATTTAAAACTGGAACCGTGCCTGTGCAGAAATGGCTGTTCCACGTTACACATCTAAGTCACTTTCTCATATATTCAAGATAATGGTCTTTTAACAGACAGGCCCTCACTCATAGTATCAGTGTTGCATTGTAGTGAATATTTATGTGTGGAACTGAATCACATGAATACTGAGTAAACATATATGTCTCAGATCTCAATTTAAGATCAAAGAGAATGGTGCAGATGAGCAAAAAACCTTGTTGTTCGCAAAGTCAAACTTATATATGGACTGTCAGAGGTTTATTTAATCAGTGTGTTGGAACTGGCACTTTCTGGCTGGCTGAGGCAATGCCCTAGCCAGGCAGAAACTACCACTCCTGTCAGAAGTGGATGATTACACTCAGTGTATAACCTGCGCTCACCCTTGGGTAGCTTGACATGGAGCAGTCAGGCTTATTACAGAGCACAGCAGTCATTTACAATAAATATGTTGAGTGTCACAAAAGAGACTTCACATGTAATGTATGTAAATAACGTTTGTATTCAACACAAACAATAATCAACACAACATGAACATCATGTACCTTTGGGCATAAATCACACTTGGAAATCTTACTAGCAGTATTAGGTCCAACCTTGTTTAAATGACATTAGCAATATGCACATTTGGGAAACATCCTTATCTACCTCCTTCCCACAACACCCTTATGCTGTGCAACACGTTGTCAAACCCGGGCCTACCCTGGCAATTCTGATAATTACAAACCACACAGTTATGAGGTGTATTCCAGGCTACAATGATATTTGAAAAATGTACATACAAGGAATTATAACATTTTAAAGCAGCACCGTAGGCTGAGGTGGCATGGGTAAAAACAATGTCAAACGTTGTGTTCCTCTGGCAAGAAATCAACATATAATGCCCCTGTGTAATGTAATGTAATGGCTTGTGTCATCGATCATGGGCGGTCTACAGACTGTCACTCCCACACACACACCCACACACACACGTGCACTCAGCACTGATACGCAGTGCAACGGATATCAGGCAAGTCCGTTCTGAGCATGCTTGCTCACATATGCACAGGGCACCCTAATGCAGTGCAGCTGATATCCGGCCGGTCAAGCGTTAACACTCTGCAGAGACCCCGCAGCCCAAGCCACCCTCCACCCTCCAACTCACCCTGTCTAAATTACACCCACAGATTGGACATAACCAGCTCTCTCAAGCGGCCGTAGTCACACTTAGTCAGTGTCCCAGGGACGAAGATGGGGGAAGGTAGCAGGACTAATCAGAAGGCCGTCATCAAATTTAGCCACAGGATTCAGAGCAGGAGCGGGCTGAGGGCAATAATCAGTCACTCAAAAAGGGATCCACCAGAGGCCTTTCGGTACCAGCCCAGCTATGCAAAGCACGAAGTGGGGGGGGTTGGGGTCATACAGGCTCTTCACCCTGTTCTGATTGTTCTCAGAAGCGTCCTGTGGTAATGCTCCTCCCTCAAGACAAGACAGTTCACTCAGGATTGGTGATCAGCACAGGTTTATTGCAGAATCCATTATAGAGACCTCATCCACTAACTGCTGCTCTCACGGTAATCTACATTCCACCTTGGCAACCACCCACATTCTGAATGCTTATAACATCCCATAGCAATTTATACAATCCCACCCCAGCCACCTTCTACTTTCGCCGTAACCTGCTGCACTTCCTGATCATTTCCCAAACCCACTCTCCATTCATTTTCTGAAAATCAAACCCTCACTGATCTCACAGACATTGACCTCCTCTTCAAATTCTTCACCACCCAAAAAAATCACAATCCTCAGATGCGGCAAAATCCTCAGATGCCTTCGTCTCATTCCCACTTAGTCTGGAAAGATAATCGGCCTGAGCGTTCTTAGAACCAGGTAAGTAAGAAACCTTAAAATCAAACTCCTGCAAGGCTACCACCCACTTTCTTATCCGATGGGATACAAAATCAATGCCTTTCTTTCTTGGTGAAAACTTCTCTCCCTCTCCAAGGCTTATAATCAGATAACACCTCAAAGCTCTTACCTCACAGACCTTTCCTCAGCATACGCACAGCTCAAAAAGACACCAAGAACTTCTTTCTCCACAACCGAATAATTGCATTCAGCCTTCTCAATGGTCTAGAGATAAACAGGTTAGTTTTCTCCATTCCATTCACTTTTTGCAGCAAAGCAGCACCTACGCATTTTGAGCTCGCATCAGTCTTTACATAAGAAAACTTTGTAGGATCAAAGCTTCCCAAATTTGGATCTTCATTCAAATGTTTCTTTAAAATCCCAAACTCATTGTTACAAGCTTGGCACCACACAAATTCAATCCCTTTCTTGAGTAGCGCTCTCCTGCAACCAGTTTTCCCAGCAAACGTTCGAATAAACTTATTGTAGAATTCAGCCATCCTCAGAAATGTTACCAACTCATCCATGTTTATTGGAGGACGAAGATTACAAAGAGCGTCACCCTAAAAAGACTTGGGTCTAATTCCAGATGAATACTCAATTTCTTGAACATTAAAATGACACGTGTCTGCCCTGAGAGTGAGTCGAGACTCCAGCAACTTCCCCAACAGTGCTCTCATTCTCTCATCATGTTCTTTGAGATCGACCCCAAAAATGCCCTCCATTCCCCTCTGAAACACAGAGGCCGCGGAGAAGAGTCCTAAGGGCATTCTTAAGAACTTGAAGGTACCAAACGGCATGATGAAAGCCGTGAGTTCTTGAGACAAAGAATAAAGCTTGACCTGGTGGTAGGCTGAGGACAAATCCAAGGTGGGAAAGTGTCTCGCACTCTCAAAAGAACACATCTCAGTTATGTTAGGAAGTGGATATTGGTCAACCGCTTTGTTGAGTTCTCTCAAGTCAATGCAAAGTATAGCCTCCCCATTGGCCTTACAAGCCATGACAACCAGTGAAATCCACTCCATGGCTTCTACCTCCTGAATAATTCCATTTGTTAAACGTTTGTCCAGCTCAGCCCTCATACTTACTCTTGACGCATCCCAATTTCTTGTCAAATACCTCTTTAAACTTTCTGATCCAAACTTCACATCCCCCACCCACCATCCTGACGGAAGGCAACTCTTCACAGGTATACCGAGAGACTTTCATTCAGATCCAAATACACATATAAATCACATAGGTGAAACCAGCTAATTAGAGAGTCTCCTTTCATAGATACATACATTTTCCCAGGAATAACCCTTCCCTTGAAATCAATTGAACCCCAAAATAACCCAAATGATCAATGGTCTCACCTCATAACCTTTTAGCTTAATGTTGGGCTTCAACAAAACAACCTTACCCAACAGATGTTGCTCATAAAACTCTGTGGGAATGAGAGTGATCTTAGCCCCTGAGTCAAAAAGCATGTCGACAGATCAACACACTTTCAAACGGGCCTTCATTGGCACGCTCGTTGATCTGAACAATATTAACAACTTCAACGACTTGCTCATATATATCCACCTCCCTGATTTTCTTCTGTCCTTTGCTTGATTTACAATACCTTGAAGAATGACCATTTTTCCCACAGATGCTACAAGTGACCTTCTACCACGGACACTCTTTGAAATTTGCCATATGTCTGGACCACATCTAAAACATTTACCTTGGAAGCTTTTAAGGCTGGACGTCTTAGTTGTCATGGGGTTATCAGACTTACTCTTGGTCGACTTGTCACTCACTTCCTTAACAACATCCCCCTCATTTATTTCCCAAAGAAGTTTCTTTACGTATAGTACCACACACGCTTTCGAGTGCTCATGCATTTTGAGTATCGTGATAACTTCTTGTAATGAAGGATTGTCCTTGTGCCACAAACTATCTTTAGCCTTGTCAATAATGTAGCCCAGCTTCAGCTGATCCCTCAACCGTTCCTCCAAAGACCCTCCAAAACTACATGTGGATGCCAATTTACACAATATAGTGATATATTGTTCCACAGACTCCTCCTATATTTGCATTCTCCTCCCAAAGTGATACCGTTCCATACTAACCTTAGGAAGATAATGCAAATCCATTCTTCTGAAACAAATCTCATATTCATTCAAAGCAGAAGCTTCATTGTCCGAAAGTTCAGGGAGATGTTCAAAGTCCTCCTGACCTTCTGAACTCAAACAATGCATGAACAGGGAAGACTTCCTTTCTGCACGAAGAGAAGTACCACATACGCGAGCGTAGTGTGCAAAAACTGTCTTCTGTCTTCCACTTTAACCAAGGACTAGGGGGATCGCCCGGAGAAGGCAAAAAGAATAGAGAGGCAGTAACATTCTGCATTCTGGACCACAAATATTATCCCCACTGAAATTACTCTAGAACCCTATGATCACAAATGTACAGAGATAGAAATACAAGTCGTTTCTACATAAAAATGAATCTAACCTAAGCAGGCTTTATATGAAGTCTTGTAATTAGAGTTCACCAGAGCTTCTTTCCTTCGTAAAAGCTGTGTGCATCAGTGCTGGAAACCAACACACACTTTGGACTGCTGTAAGCACAGGAAATCTTCCAGCTGTGCGTATCAGCACCATAATGCGGCACACACCAGTAGTCAAAAGAATTAATAAATGAAAAGAGGAAAAATCCCAAGAAAGGTAAATCCTCAACAAGAATGCCGTGCGCATCATGTCCACTCGTTGCACTTTAAAACTAAAAAGAAAACAACAGCTGCGTGCATCAGCGAAAGAGCATGAGGAGCGCTTGAAGAAATAGATGAAGCCAGAATGCTGTGCTCATCAGAGTGTCCGCTCGATGCACTTTAAAACAAAAAAGAGTCACTTGGTGGAATGGAGCCGCTGGGAGTTGGAGAAACATTGGCTGTTTCAAGATCAAGCGGTAGCAGCACAACCTCTGCAGGAAATTCCCTTTCCACGCAAACAGCATTGGCCCCCTAATCTCTACGCTTCCTATATCACCCGTGTCCCTTTGGAAGTATGGGACCGCACCAACGTTCCCCATGAACTCACTACCTTTCCCTCCCCGCTTACTCCTCTGTTCGATAATCCGGAGTTCGCCCCTGGGATGGATTTGGTGGCCTTCGGCGGGTGGAAACCGGCTGGATGCCGTTTTCTATATCACATGTATGATGCGGACGGAGTGCTCCCGTTTCAGCAATTCAAGCAGGAATATGGGCTACCTGAAGCGGAAAGGCTCCGGTACCTACAGGTTCGCCACTGGGCGCTCGACGAGCGGGTCCGTCCATTTGCAGATCGAAGACTTTCCCAGTATGAGCGATGGCTTGTAACGCGCACATCGGACAAACAGCTAATCTCCAATCAGTACAAGATGTTGCAGGTTCGATTCGCACACACTTATAACTCTGGTAGGACACGTTAGGAGAGGGAGTTGGGTAGAACTCTGACTCACAAGGAGTGGGAGGGAATTTATTATAGGGCCTGACATTCAGTTTACCACATGGGGCTTACCGACACCCTCACAAAGGTTGCGACATATTGGTACTACACCCCCGAACGTCTACACGCTATGGACCGGGCGAGGGACGCGAAGTGTTGGAGGGGTTGTGATCAGATAGGCACCCTGATTCATTTACTCTGGGACTGTAAGCACATCCAGCCACATTGGTCCCAGGTGCTAGATGAGGTGGACAAGCACTTTAATACAGCGATACCGCGCTTCCCGGCGTTACACACTGTTGGGCCTCCCAAATCCTCTGACTTACCCGCTTAAATCGCGTAGGGGTCGACAAATAGCCATTGCAGTGGGCTCAGCGATACAGAACATACTTATTCACTGGTGCACTCCCACCACTCCGACCTTCACGGGCTGGCTATATCGGTTGTGGCATGTCCTTGGCATGGAGAAACTTACGATAACGCTGGCAGGGAAGGGCTCCAAATATGGGGAGCTGTGGAAACCCTTTCTGGCGCTGTTGTCCTCCGAATTTCAGGAGGTCACCTGCCCTCGCTATTTGCGCTTGTTGCACTTTTCCGATGAACAGAAGGAAGAGTATGGATCAAGATCTGTAGAGATAGCGGGTGGGTGGGGCTGATGGATGTGGAACAAGGGGAGGGGGTGGGTAGGGGTTAGGGAGGGGGGATGAGGGGGGGTTTAGAATTTTCAGTTTGACGGCACCCTTGTTGGAACTCTTTATGGTATTTTCAGGAAGGGCAAAGTCCAGTTTTGAACCCAATCTTGGTGGTAATGGGCCCTGTCACTCATTTTAAATCCACAGGGTGCTGATAATGCCCTTTGTTGGTGTTTCTATGTGTGTTTTGAAATGTCAATAAAAGATTTTAAAAAGAAAACAGCAGCGCAAATCAGCAAAAGAGCGTGAGGAGCGCTTGAAGAAATAGATGAAGCCAGCCTTAAAAGTAGCTTTGGGTCCAATCCAAGATGGCCACCGAGTACGCCACATAAAAAGCATTAGACGCTTTTGTGATGTGGCGGTTAGGTCAGGCAGACTGCTAGGTACTAGTCTTGAGCGCCACTGGAAATCAACACACCTCACACAATACCAGCGCTAGGGCCTCCACAGCAGCGGCTCGAGCCCCCAACACGAATATACCTGAGACCCGGCGAAATCCACTCACTGGTTGTAATCGAAGCCTACACTCACCACTGGCTTGAAACTGTCCCCCTCTCACTGCCAGCGCCTGAGACAGCCAAAGGCTCTCCAAAACGAAGAGGCACAAGGAAGACAGAACAACTAAAACTTTTCCAGTCGCTTAGCTTTCTACCAGCAGCGTACACCGTCTGGCATGCAATTCGACATACGCTACAATCGAATCTCACAGCAGAGGCAGCGAAGGGGTGTCCGCAGTGAATGTATGAGGTTACAACACATACATTTACAACGCATACCTTTACAACTCAGTTTTTACATTGCAACATCATTTGCAACGCATTCTTTTACATCGCATGCCATTACATAGCATTTTCAGAAAATACCTTTACAACGCATTCCATGACATCGCTTTATACCTTTACAACGCATACCATTACGATGCATACCATTACATCGCATTTAAGGTAAGTGTTGGATAGCGTAGGGGTAAACATTACTATTCTAACTCCCGTGAGTGCAACAGTAGGGTAAGTGTTGGATAGTGTAAGGGCACTATGCATTGTAATGGTATTCATTGTAATGCCTTTCGATGTAATGCCTGCGTTGTAGTGACATGCGTTGTAATGACATGCGTTGTAATGACATGCGTTGTAGTGACATGCGATGTAATGGCTGCATTGTAATGACATGCGATGTAAAGGATGTTGCGATGTAATGACTGCTATGTAAAGGTAGTGAGATGTAATGACTGCGTTGTAAAGGTTGTTTCCCGTCAGCAGCTGAGAGGTAAATAGACACACAGGTTCATGTACATCAGTTGTTTCAACCATTGTCGTTTCCACAGTGAATGTTGTTGAGGTTCATTCAGGTCAATTTAAATCTTTGTTTTTGCTCATTGCCAAAATTTAGTAATGCTCCTCCCTTAAAACAAGACAGTTCACTCAGAATTGGTGATTAGCGCAGGTTTATTGTAGAATCCATTAAAGAGACCTCATCCACCAAGTAGCTAGCTTCAACTGCCGCTCTCACAGCAATCTACATTCCACCTTGGCAACCAACCACATTCTGAATGCCTACATCATCCCATAGCAAATTATACAATCCCATCAAAGATAAATATAGAACACCACATGTCCCCCGCCACAGTACCTTGCCACACAATGTTGTCGGTGCCCAGGTAAGGAGAAGTCCGCTGCACTGCGGGCCAAAGAGGAACAAGCGATGAATGGGGCTGGTAGCGGGTAGGGCTCTTGGAAGGAGGAAGCATCTCATCCGGCACACGTAGATCCAAGTAGCACCCAGGCAATTCCGGACACTAGGTCTAGTGCCTGGTAATACAAGCCACGCCTGGCAATACCGGTCTCACAAAATGAAGAGTAGCAACTCTCGTACCTCCCTGGAAAGTTGGCCTTACTTCTGGTGGGGGTTGATATGGGTCGCTCCAGACGATTCTGGTCACACGCAATAAGTTGCTAATTCCGTACCTCCCTGGAAAGGAGGCACAACATTGGATGCGCGTTGTTACGGTCCGCACCAGACAATTTCAGTCACAAACAATGATGAGTTGCAAATTATGTACCTCCCTGGAAAAGGAGGCACAATGCTTGGTGCACTTTGTTAAGGGTCACACCAGGCAATTCTGGTCTCACACACAGGCACAAGTTTAGCAATGCCACACGAGGTAGAATGCAGCTCCACCATAGGTTCCCCCCTCCACCATAGGTTCCCCCCCCCCCAACCCTCCTGCTGAGGGCCGCACCTTGTGGATCAGACAATGCACGCAATGAGCATGCAGTCAGTGTGTCGCACGAGAGAGATGCTGCATGATCGATGAAGCGGGTCATGCGGTATCCCGCGACCGGTACATCTGCTCACCTCCAACAAGATGCTTATGTGTTTTGAGGCCCCCACGATGCGGAGGCCACACTCCTGAGATGCAAGCAATACTTTTGGAACTCTGCACCAGGCAATCCAGTTTCCAGGCACAAGTTGTACTTTCACACACCCACCCCGATACCAGTTGGAACTCAGCAGCTGATGTGGGGACTTAAGAGGGCACCACTACATACAGTGTAGGCCTCTCAAGGGGGGTCTTTGATGTCTCTGAGACCTCCATGATGAACAGGGGGCAAGCCAACAAACCCTTGGAGAGCACACTTCAGGGTGCCACACAGCAGAAGGTAGTAAGCCCAGACCAGACACCATTCAGAAAGGGTGCGTGGTCCGTTCAATGGCAATAATCCTCCTTGTGCATAACAGAATCCTCTGGCAGTGTGCACCACATAGTTCCAGGGTCTCTGGTCCCCCGTCTCAAGAAGGGCATCTCAGTATGGCACAAGTAGATATACTGCAATGTGCCTTTGAAGTCAGGGTGGTTCAGGGGGTTTCCATTTGTACTACAGATGTCTCCCCTAAATTGTAGAACTTTCTGCCATGAGGCAGTGGAATGCAGATCCCAATCTTTAGTGGGGGCCATAATATGGCTCCAGAGGCCTAGTGTCTAAATCTCTTCCTCCAATCTATCCAGCTAGGCCCTCGAATGACAGAGGTCTGTTGTTCCAATTGAGTTTGGGAGCAGAGAAATACCCACTCTCTAGAAGTGGCATTTCCAGGCTACTAATGACAAAACCACATTTACCACAGGAGAGGGTTTGTCATTGTGAATCCAATGATAGGAAATATTATGAGACTGCTGCATTGCAATCTACTATGGAAGCCTGAAGTCCTCTCCACTATACTCCCATGTTAACCTATGGGAAGAGCAATCCTCATGGGCAGTGAAAACACACATGGGCCTTATTTTTCACTACCTGGGCGAGTTACATACATGTGCGCCTGCCCTACCTTTCACCTACCACTTGCGTCACACCTCAGGAGTTACCCTAGGGTTGCTTTAGTAGTGGTGAAAGTTCCCCCTCAGGATTACCTAGTGATTTAGCTGAGCGAGCCTGAGCATAAGTGCTATGGCGAACACCCAGGCCCGCAAGAGCAGGCTTGACACATTTTCCAAATTACCGTAGGCGCAAGTGCGCCTACACCGCCGGCCTTCAATGACTGGCTGGACACATGGTTAAAAACATCACAGGTGCAAGTGCGCACACCCAGGCCTGCAATGGCAGGCTTGACACAAACACAAGCACATCATAGATGCCAGTGCACACACACCTGCCTCCATTGGCAGGCTGTGACATGTTTTTACAACCAACATGTAAGCACCACTTCCTAACATGGTAGGAAGGGTACGCACACTTCCACACTGCATTTACAGTGGGGAAGGGCCAGGAGCCCTAAGGCCACTACAAGAGAATCAGCAAAACCCAGGTGGTGTCGAGCCGACCCCCCTAGGTAGGGATGAACCACATGGGAGTGCTTTATTACCTGGGCAGAGGACACACGTGTACCTAACCAGTCGCCCACTTACCACGTGCTTCACCCCTTAGAACTTACCCTAGGGGGCTTTGGTGGTAGTGAAAGGCCCGCTTACGATTGGCTTCTAAATGAGAAAGGCCAACCTAAGCATAGTCCATGTTTGACAGGCTACTCTGGTGGGTGGAACAATCAGTACTGCATCCCACCCTCCCTTATTCCTCCCTCCACTGTTACTTATTTTGCTTATGTTACTTATCATGGAGACCGACCTTCGTTCCTGGCGTGTAACGTATAACTTGCCCTTTTAATTTCCCATATGCTAAAATCCAAATGCACCAATGAATCAAGGTGGACTACCTAATGAGCACCAGTCCTATTTACTCACTGTAGGAGGTGTATGTGTTTTCACTTGGTATTGTAGGCACCAATTTGGTAGCAGGGGTTTAAGCCATCTCAATCTAACTTCAGAACCTTTGCTGTCACCAGGAAAGTGCAATACAATTATCTAACTTTGCACCAATGTCTACACTCGCCTGGGTTTTCATAGGTCTTTGCCTGTCATTGTGATGATGTTTTTCCACAGGTTTGTATTCTGGCAAACATCCCTGTGGTTGCAGAGTCTGTTTGTGCTGCTGATGTTACAGTGCAAAGGTAAAGCTGTTGTCTGGGGTTACATGTTTACTATATTGATACCAAGGGCTTCTCAGCCATGGTTGCTCCTGATAACATAAATGAGTGAGCTCTAAATCAACTCCTCTCTGTGAACTTGATGAGAACAACAACACATACTTTCATGGGTTTCAATGAATCAATAGCACAGGTGAACTTTTAACGTAGTGGGGCAGAAACACCTGCCTTCAACAAGATTGTGCGAGTGGAGCGAGTGAGCCTGACTCCGTCTAGAAGGGTGGTTGATAATGGGAGTGAATTATGAGTACATCTTTAAAAAAACAGGGTCAACTCATACATTTTACAGCACAATTTTCACCTAAATTGGCTTAGAAAAATCCAGAGGTTTGGAATCAAATATTCCAGTACATTGTGGTGTGCCACAGGGACTCGGGCAACCCTTGTTTTGTGGGAAAACTGTTGATTTTCAGCACAATTTCCCTAACAAAAAACTATTGAGCTATGTGTATTTCAGGCAGTTAAATAATCTGGTTATGTATTGACATAAACCATGGTTTTTCGAACTATAGATAGTGTCCTGTATCACCTAATTTCACATTTTGCCTCTTCAGTGTAAATTCTCAGTTACATGTGCTAGGGCCGGATTCTTGTCTACCCAATTATCTACAAGAACCCTCTCAGGTCGCCAGGATCTTTTTATTTGCCAAATAGCGTAGAGGGAGTAAACACAATTATCAAAATATATCTACCGCAATTTGACATCATTAAAGAATAGAGGACTCAGAATCTAAAGTTTTCGAGATTTTATTATGAGTAAAAACATCTGGACATAAAGGCACCTCAATACAAGGCACAAAAGATAAATGGGCACTAACACAAAAGCTAACCTACAAAGGATTCTCATTCGACTAAAAAATGAAAAGAATTACAGATTCTAAAAGCATCAAATAGAAAATCGAAATACTGATGTCAATACTGGGAATCATCAGTCAAACATTTCTGTCCCTACACTATTCTAAAGTGGCATCCCTACTTCGCATTCCCTCCCAGACAAGAGAATCATGAAAAAGGTGTCAGGAGTGAAACTTCATAAGAAGTCTTCACTTAGTGAGAGCTCGATCTAGGATGCTCCTTCTAGCTTCCCGCCTAATCCTCATCTGCTCAACCCACGGGGCACTGTCCCTAATACAAAACCCCAAAATTGTAGAACACGCCCTTCGGCACACCTCTTCAGCCTGGTCTTCCTCAGGTAAATTTCCATCCAGAGCTGTCCATCTTCCATCGTTCGTTAGCTTGACCTTGGGTCCCAGGCCCAATCCATACTAAGAGTGACAGTTGCACATTCCAATGCACTCCCCTGTTGGCTCCACACCGTATCTCAACAAAGACTTATTCTCACTAACGAGCTAAATGTCCTTGCACCTGCAACAGAAACATGGGAACGAGAAGAAAAACTCTTCGCATCTCAAAGTTTTACATTTCACTGCAACTCAAACCTTAACCAAGAAATCCCTGTTGGCCTACAAAATATAGCTAATATAAGATATGAACAGGCCTTCTCTTCTAATACATATGCAATTTGGGCCTTACAAAATTAAACACACTACGAAATCACATTCTAAGCATTGATTAATATGATCATCTTGTAAATAAGCAACCTACATTTTAATACTAACGTGGCACACGTTTAATCCATTACATTGTTTTGTGAAAACTAATCATCTACATTATACTGAATACATTCACGATAACTGGCAACGTTAGGCTTCGCAAAAACGTTATTACACTTCTAACACTTCTATGTTAAAATTATAGCAACACATTTCTATGACGCTTCTAAACACACATCGATTATATGTGGGTGCCGACTTAACGGTGAATATGATGCACCCCTACAAATCTCAGGATCACATGGCGCTCTATCAGTTCCCCCCTTTGATGACAATTGTCATCACACCATCACAACCTCATTCCCTCTGGAGAAAGAACCAACCTAAACAGTGGTGGTAGCCATTCTACTCTGTCGGAACCCCTCCATCCTTTTAAGATTCTGATATTGACTGTCCTGCAGTCTCGCCATTCGCATCTCATTCGCTCTGAGAGCTCTTTCAACCTTATTTCCCCTGTACCACTTATAGGCTCTAATAAGTCCCCACAAGCAGATCACACAAACCACAGCAATAACTAGTGGCTTCAGCAGAAAACCGAGGAACCCTTTTCCCAAGTTTGCAAACCAACTTCCAATACGACCAAATCCTTCAATCTTCTCCCACACATTCTCTTCAGTCAACTCTGTAATCTCTTGGTGGATCGTCGTAATGTTGTCTATATATTTCTCCAGATCCTTGCTATTGTCTGGAATATACGTACAACATTCCTGAACTTTCAACAGTTTACAGACTCCGCCCTCTTTTGCCAATAATACGTCTAAAGCAAGGCGATTTTGCAAAACCATCGTTCTTATCGATAACATCTCTCCATCAACCAACAGCAATGACCTCGCCGTATTCATTGACAATTCATCAACCACAGTCGCCAACTTTCTTATCTTCACGTCATTTAAGACCACGCCCAGACTCTGTATCATTGCTCCAAAAATATCACCAATTACTGCTCCTGCACTCGCAGCTCTCCGCACTTTATAATGATGTCCTGTCTCTAGCAAGTTTAAGTCTTCTGCGTGGTAGATCTTCGGAAAAATGATAGCCAAGTAGCATGTACCATACCAATTCGCAGGCAACCTCACATAAGCATTCTTTCTGCATACAAAATACACCGTTGGAATCACTTGCACCGGACCGTGCAAAAAGTTCTTAGCAGAATCTTCCATAGTAAAGGTATGGTCACACGTACTATGTCCCACTGAAACCTTGTCATAGTAGGTTTGAGGACGTCCCACACACAAAATCCTCTTTTGTACCTGATCCAAGGCTATAGGTCCATAACTTCCCTTAGATCTGTGTAATCTCTCCTCTTCAGTCCAATCTACTGGACTCTCTCCTGTGTCTCGTGTCTGGGTTAATTTTCTATATCTATCCTCAATTTGACCAATAAACTTCTTTTCAGTTTCGGACAACAAGCAGGTCAAATTATGTCTATGCGCATAAGCGGTATCTAAATTTGTAGTCGGTATGAAATAAGTCCGAAGTCTATCTTCTGACTTATAATAATCATACTTGTTCAAATGCTTAAATGCAGGAACTTCAGGAAGTACTGCATCATAATTAGAAAAGAAATACTCGAACTGTTTCCTTTCATAAAACAGGCTAAGCAATAAGCTGCAAGAAATCCCATAGGTTAGTGGAAGGTGATGGTATCTAATACCCTCATCTACAGAAGAAGGCAACTGCATACACACATAGCAATCCTTCGCATCCATCGCGTCAACATACTCATACAACAGCTTCGCATAAGCATTAAGTTTGAAATCACCTCTAGACAGGTCTACATGAAATCTACGATTTTCTTCAAGTATCAAAGCTCTTTGAGCTCCTATAGTAACCCCTTTTTGGCTGGAAGTGGTAGGTGTAGGTGTCCCCTGTACCTCCCCCTCCTGCTCTTGTGACACTATATATGAGGCTACAACTATCGCAACTATAGCAGCTATCACTACCCCTAAAAGTGTACCTATTAACTAGTTTAGCCCTACGGTCAGTGTTTCCAGCTTCTGTCATTTTCATAAAGTTTCTCAGAGTTCACTCCGATGACAACAGGTAAAAATCTCTTTCTCATCCAAGTGTTTCTTGTCAGATCAGTTCAACCACCACCTCATGAAGCTGGAAAACCCCCTAACAGTTTTCAGTTCCTTATTTACACAGTCCAGAAAAAGACTTCCCTAGCCTTCTTTTGTTTTCTCTAACGGAAAGTCCCTAAGTTTATTCTTCTTCCTCTCGGGTCTAGGTTATCTTCTTTCAGACTTATATACAACAAGAGTTCACCATCAGTCCAAAACAATATTCGGTCCCAAAAACTCCAGGATTTCGATTCGAAGTGTCACCAACTCCTGAGGGGCTGGTATAACAACAAAAGTCGGAAAGACTAATGTGTCCAAAATCAGTTCACGTACTTTACTCAGAAGCGGTGGACTCGGAATATTGAGGGTCAATATCCCATCGATCTCCAATCCTGGGATTTTCAGCAACACTTCTACCCTCAGATTCGGAGAACTGCTGACCAGAGTCAAAGATCTCAGCCTCCCGTGCTCAGTATGCCTGGCATCAGTCACAGCGTATGTCCACTCTGGTGAGGCGTACCTTTGACACAGCACTCTTGCTCTCCTCAACTTTCTCAAGCCACCTTGAGCTTGCTCTTCGTCACTCTGCTCCGATTCAGACGTTTCAGAAACTGGGGCAAGATCTCTCCCCGGTGCCAATCGCAAGTTTACCCGTCTCTGACTCACGGGCCAAACTCGTTCTGCTTCTGTGGCACTTCTGCTCTCCCTTCGAGTACCCTGTGCACTGCTTTCTTCTTCGGCAGAATTTGCCTCTACTCCACCCACAGCAACACTCTCTTCGTCTGAGTCAACTTCGGGGCTTCGACTTGCACTTCCCCTTTCAGCTTGGTCTAGTGCACAACCAACTGCATCAGCAACCCTTACAGCTTGACTTGCCCTCCCAGATGGCTCTGCCACCTCAGCTAGATTTTCATTCACAAGAGGGGCTGTATCTTCCAAGGGTGCTGGAACTCTACGGGTATGGGAGGCATGCACCCAGTTCGGCAATCCCCCACACTTCACTGCCATATTCGTGACCAGGATTATCTGGTAGGGCCCACGCCTACGAGCATCCAGGCAACTCTTCCTCACGTGTTTACGCACAAGTACCCAGTCCCCTGGGCACAAGTCGTGGCACAGGTCACTTGCGGCTGGAACAGCTGCTGCTTGCACCTGCTGAGACACAGAACGGACTACGTCAGCCAGGCCTTTACAGTAGTCGAGAATCAAATCATCAGTGATGTTAATCAAAACAGTGGCAGGGATCGCTGGCAAACGCATCGCTCTCCCCATGAGGATCTCATGGGGCGACAATCCTGTCCTCCTATCAGGCACACTACGGAGACTCATGAGAACCAAGGGTAATGCGTCTGGCCATTTCAAAGATGTCGAAGAACACACTTTAGCCATTCGGGCTTTCAAAGTCCCATTAACTTGTTCCACAATCCCAGAAGCCTCTGGTCGATAACTGCAATGCAACCTTTGGTCCACATTTAAGGCCGCACAAAGCAATTTCATAACCTCACTATGGAAATGCGTTCCTCTGTCTGATTCAAAAGAGGTCGGGAAACCGAACCTCGGGATAAGCTCCCTCAGTAGTAGCTTGGCTACGGTGAGTGTGTCACACCTACGTGTTGGGTAAGCCTCCACCCATTTAGAAAAGACACATACTACAACTAATATGTACCTCAACCCATTGCACCTTGGCATCTCAATGAAATCCAACTGCATTCTGTTGAAAGGCCCACCTGACCTCCCAATATGACTCAGAGTCACCGCTGTCCTTTTCCCTACATTCATTTGTTGACGAGTAACACATCTCTGACACACAGCCTCAGCTACTGCACGAAACTTTGGATTGTACCACGTTTGGCGAAACACTCGCACCATCGCATCTCTGCCAAGATGTACCGCTGTACCGCACCATGTATCAATCTTGCCATTGGATTCAACAGACATTCCGGCAACACAGCTCTTCCATCACATTCGAAACCCATACATCCACATCTCCCTTCTCACAGCCAGCTCGTTTCCAACTATCCCGTTCTTGGTCCGAAACTTCATCTTGCACCCGTGTCAGTTCTTCCCATGTATCAGCCATGGCTAGCATCACATTGAAATCGGTTCTTTCTTGGCTTTCCTCAACATGCTTTTCAGTGAATGTGCATCCCTGTTCTGCACAGAATCGAGCAACTTCATCTGCATAGTTATTACCTAATGACACAAAATCATTCCCCTTGGTGTGTGCAGAACACTTAACAACTGCAATTTCCTCTGGACATTGCAACGCTTCTAACAATTGTCTCACATAATCCCCATTTCTAATGGGCGAACCAGAAGATGTCATAAACCCTCTCTGTGACCATAGCTGTCCGAAGTCATGAACGACACCAAACCCATACTGACTATCAGTATAAATTGTTATACGGATCTTGTCAGCAGCCAAACAGGCACGGGTCAAAGCAATAAGTTCAGTCACCTGTGCGGAGTATACTCCTAAACAAGCTGCCTCAACCACTCCAGTGATGGTACATACAGCAAATGCTGCTTTCAGTCGCCCAGCACTGTCTCTTAAGCATGAACCGTCCACAAAGACAATTTCATCTGACTCTGGAAGCGGCTCATCGACAATGTCAGGTCTTGGTTTGGTGCACAATCCAGTCACATCGAGACAGTCATGATCTTCACATTCTTCATCATCAACATTTGGAACAGGCAACAGTGTAGCAGGATTTAAAACAGAACACCTCTTCAGCGTCACATTCTCTGCAGCAAGGATGACTTGTTCATAACGCGTCAACCTATTATTCGTGAGGTGCTGAGTTTTAGTCCTGGTCATCAACAGTTCAACAGAATGTGGTACATAAACAGTAAGCGGATGACCCATTACAATGCTCTCACATCTTTCGATACTGACACCTGTTGCAGCAACGGATTTGAGACATCCGGGCAACGCAGAAGCTACTGGATCTAAAGTAGCTGAAAAATAGGCAACTGGTCTACGGACGTTTCCATGAATCTGAGTTAAAACTGCCAATGCACAACCTTCCCTTTCACAGCAGAATAAGGCAAATGCCTTGTTGTAGTCAGGGGCATTCCCAAAGCTGGAGTGCTACACAAAGCTTCTCTCAGCCTCAAAAATGGCCTTAAACAGTCTTCGTCCCATGGTACCGGATCACTCACATCCTTACGCGTCAGCCACTGTAAAGGCTTCGCTTCAAAGGAAAAGTTTGGGATCCATTGGCGACAGTAACCAACCATTCCCAAAAACATTCCAACTGCCCTCTGGGTAGTAGGAACAGGCATTTTCAGAATAGCCTTGATGCGATCTGGTGACACCTTCCTCTTGCCTTTCTCAATCCTGTGACCCAAATACTGTACTTCGCTCAAACAGTACTGCAACTTATTCGGAGACACTTTGTGCCCATTCTCCGCCAGGTAATTCAACAGAGCTACGGTATCGATCCTGCAGGCGTCTTCAGCTTTTGACGCAACAAGCAGATCGTCAATGTACTGCACAAGAACAGAGTCTTGTGGCAGCACGAGACCTTCGAGATTTTTCTTCAAGATCTGATTAAAAATAGACGGGCTCTCCATATACCCCTGTGGGATACGACACCACGTTAACACACGGTTTTCCAGCCGAAAAGCAAAAAGAAATTGGCTTTCCTCATGTAGAGGAATCGAGAAGAAGGCTTGACACAAGTCAACCACTGTGAACCATTCAGCTTCACATGGGATCTGAAACAGGATCACAGATGGATTCGGTACCACTGGACAACATGGAACAACTATCTCATTTATTTTTCGCAGATCTTGTACGATCCGGAACTTCCCACTCGGTTTCTGTAGTCCCATAATAGGTGAATTGCATGGGCTACCCATGATCTCCTTCAGAATACCCTGTTTGATCATAGACTCAATTACAGGCTTAATCCCTGCGATGGTTTCCGGTGACAAATTATACTGAGGCGTCCTAGGGTACTCTACATTTGGCTTAATCTGGATTTTCACTGGGTCTACTCCCTTGACTAATCCGATCACCTCTCCACTGAGATCCCATACATCAATTGACACCGAATCCCTCAGATCAAGTGGAAGTTCCTCCACCGTCAATGCTGGGTACATTTCCACACACACACGCTGATTTGCAACCTTAAAGGTCGCATCGTCATCCCTCGTCTGTACTTCCACTCCCTTCGGGGTACAATAGATAGTGCAGTTGAGCTTGCACAATAGGTCTCTTCCTAACAAACAAACTGGACTAGAATCACACACCACAAATTGATGTCGATCACTGAAATTCCCTATCTTGACTGGAATTGGCTCCGTCAATGGGCTAGTCAGTTTCTTATTTGCTACGCCAACGACTTGGATTGATTGTCCAGAAAGGGATAGGTCTGGGAGCGCTGCAGATCTTACAGTCGATCGAGTAGCGCCCGTATCAACCAAAAAGGTTGTAGGGTGACCGTCAATATCTGCTTCCACAAATGGTCCCCTCTGATCTACCTCTAAGACAGCTCCAAGCGCACAATCCTCTTCTCCTCTCGAACATGGTCGTGCCAACGGGTCTAGATTGTATTCCTCACCCCCTTCAAACATAGGCATCTGCAAATATGTCCGAGCCCTCTGCTGCATATTCTGCATCTTGGGTGGTTGTGGAACCTGCATCTGCGGAGCACCCGTCCCCCCTTTGACCATCTTAGGTCGAGTCACTGTAGGGACCATGTCCGCCACAGGAACCTGAACTATCTCTCCTTCCTGCTGTATCTGGTTCAACGGGTTCAAAGGACACTCGCGTCTCCAGTGTCCAATCTGGTGACAAAGATGACATGCTGTAGTCTTTTTCAATGTCGCCACATCCATTCCTGTGTTAGGGTCTATTGACTTTGGCCTTCCCTGACCCTGGACATTCGGGACTCCTTCTTGATTATTTCCCTGTCTCCTTCCCAACGTTCCCCCATTAGACTGTCCCTGGGCTGTTTGCATCTGAACAAGCATCAATTTATCCTTCAACTTCCTGTGTTTGGATTCTATCTCATCACTACAGTATCTAGCATACCGTAAAATCTCATCTACAGGCTTGTTCTGCCAACAAATCAGATGCTGTTGTATCATGAGACTAACCTCAGGCCTCAACCCCAACACAAACTTAGAGACAAACTGTCCCATGTCCTTCGTATCCAACACATCTAGGCCACTGTACTGTTTAAAAGCCTGCAAAAGTCTCTCATAAAACTCATGCACAGTCTCCTTAGGTTCTTGCACCGTCCTATCGATCTTCACCCAATCGATGTCTTGAGGTGAGATCTTGGACTTCAACCAAGTAATCACCCGTTCAAACTTTTTCATCACTATAGGCGACGGACCATTCGAAATCAGGTCCCTGTCAGGCTTCAAAGTCGGCCACTCAACAGCAATTTTACATGCCGACCACAAATCACCCGGAACCACAATGTCAAATAAGGTATTCAGATCAATCCACAATACTTTCAAGATTTTGACAAAGTGATCGACTTGCTTATACCACTCCACAGGCTTCTCCCTAAGTCGGGGAAAATCATTTGTGAAGGCAGCCAAATCACCCCTACTCCAAGGTACATGTACGTATCCTCCATTCTGCACCTCCCGTAAAGGGTAATTCCCTATCTCTGTCATCCCTCCACCCGGAGGTGGTGTCTCTCCTATTGTTCTCTTAGAACTTTTCTTCTTGGACCACCTTTCTTCCCACTTATCCAGCATAATCCATGCACGCATTGCTATGATTAGATCTTTGATATGGGTTCTCAATCCCATGACTCTTTTCTCTTCTAGTTCCTGATCACTGTACTGTAACCTATGACTTCCTTGCAATGATTTCGTTTTAGACAAATCCACATCATACCGCTTGGCCAAATTAATGATGACATTATCAGCATTAGAATTGTTATCCAAATCAGGACCAAAAATGAACCCGTCATCATCTTCATCACATCTGTTTGTGTATATTTTGTCAAAAATCTTAACTTGTTTGTCAGAAACTTTCACAACACTGTTCTTATTCCACCAACCTCTATTTCCTAGAAATTAGTAACTTTGACCACCTTAACTGGCAAAGTAAATTTAGATTGACCTTTACAGACCCTAAAAGGTTTTTTAATAATGACCCAATCATTTACTTTGATAAAAGGAACATGATGAGTGGAACTACCATCATAAGATTTCTTTTGTAGAAGTTGCTTATGAGCAACTCTAGATTTAACCTCTTGATAATCCGTCATGGTGTTCCTTTTATTGAGTAAGGAGGAGCCTGCTTTTAGGTCCATGAACCAATGCGGCACCAGTTTGGATCTAGCTTCCGTACCCCTAAGTGCTTTAAAAGGTGTGACTCCGGTTGTGGAATGACGTGTCGTTAAATAGGCCCACACTTTCGTTTGTAAGAAGGCGCCTACATCAACATTTGTTGCAATGGCAGTTTGTACTCCTTCTTTAATGAAACGATTAGCCCTCTCAACTAATCCATTTGATGAAGGACTATAGAGAGCAGCACGACAGTGTTTTATTTCAGCACTCTCAAGAAAATTAGTGAAATGCTGAGAAGTAAAATGTTGACCATTATCAGTGACGATGTAATTAGGAGTGCCCTCAATTTTAAAAATGTTTTGAAGAAACGAAACAACATTAATGGAGTTGGCTGCTTGTACAAATTAATGATATATCCATTTGGAATGGTAATCTATGGCAACTATGCAGTATCTTTTGTCTGCAGGCAGTAGGTTAAAAGGTCCTGAAAAATCTAATGCAAATTTATCCCAAGGGAATTCTGGAAAAGTAACAGTAATCAAAGGTTTCGTGTGAACTTTCCAATGCTTATCTGAAACAACACAACTTGGACAATTATCTATGAACAATGCTACTTGTTTGTCCATACCTGGCCACCAGAAAATGTTTTTGAGGGTCTTTCATGTTGCAGAAATGCCTAAATGACCTTCGTGTGCAATATTTATGATCTTTTCTCTTAATGATATAGGAGGAACAAACAACCCATTCCTTACACAGACTCCATTCTCAAATGATATTTGTTCACTAATTTGTGCAAAACTCTTTATATTGTCACTCAACCCCTTATTAGGTGGCCATTTACTTTTATTAAAAATGTCCACTTTCTGGAGAAAAGAGTCTCGTCAAGTTCCATTGCTGAGGCCCATTCCTCTTGTGATATGCTGCCATTGCATTTAGCGACAGCGTCTATAAGGCCAATTACACAATTTTTGTGGAAATCATTCTCACCTTCGCTACAATCAGGCAGAGGTATTCGAGACAGACAGTCAGCACCAATATTCTTACCTCCTTGAATATACTTGATGTTGAGATTGTATTCCTGTAATTTAGATAGTAGTCTGACTAGTCTTGCTGAAGATTTTCCCAGACCATTACCACACAATAGAGAGACTAAAGGTTTATGATCAGTGAAAACCTCACATCGAGTGCCCCAAATGTATGTTTTGAATTTCTGTACTGACCAGACAATGGCAAGTGCCTCACGTTCGATTGTGCTGTAATTGCACTCAGTTGGAGTTAAAGTGCGAGAAGCGAAGGCAATGGTTTGTTCTTTACCATCAATCCATTTTCCAAAAACTGCACCAAGGCCTTTCTGACTGGCATCCACTGATACAAAATAATTTGCATTTGAAACAAACGGATGTAATGCTGGGGCATTGATAACTAATAATTTCACTTTTCCAAAAACCTCACGTAGCGTGTCATTCCATTCAAACTTTATACCTTTCTTAAGGAGATACCTTAATGGTTGAATCACCTGCGCATATCCTGGTACAAATCTAGCATAGTATTCACTCAAGCCAAGAAATGAGCGCAAAGCCTCTTTATCTGTAGGAGGTGGTGCATCACGTATTGCTTTAACATTACAAAATTTTGGTTTAATGCCTTCTCGTGAAATATTGTGACCTAGATATTCAACATCGTTAACCAACAATTTACATTTATTAGCCTTAACTGTCATACCTCTGTTTTGTAAAATGGTCAATACTTTCTTTAGAATGCATAAGTGTTCCTCTTCCGTTTCGGTATGAATCAATACATCATCTTGATATGCTTGTACTTGTGGGATGTCACCAAACAAATTATCCATTAGTTTTTGGAATACACTTGCGGCTGATGCAAGTCCAAATGGCAATCTTAAATATTTATAAGCTCCAAAGGGAGTCACAAGTGCAGTGAGGGCTTGGCAATCTGGGGCGAGCTTAATTTGGTGATAAGCGGAGTGTAAATCGATGGTGGAAAAAAACTTAGACTTCCCTATTTTTGCCAACATCTCGTGTATGAGAGGTAAGGGATGACAGTATACAAGGATATTTTGATTTAAAGACCTTAAATCTACACATAACCTAAGATTCCCATTCCTTTTTTTCCGTAAAACAACCGGAGAAATCCATTCTGAGGAGTCGATTGGCGATATTATTCCTTCGGTTTGTAAATTATTGAGTAGAGCTTTCAAATCCTCTCTGACAGTAAGGGGTACAGGCCTGACTTTGTGTATTATTGGTACAGGATTCTCTTTCAACATTATGCTGTGTTCTTAACCTTTTACTACTCCCACTATATCCTTGAATACATTTGGGAAAGACCTTATGATATTTTTAACCTCCATATCAGATTGAATACTTGCCAAAATGTTTGAAGGAAGATCACGAAGTACAATCGGAGGATCTTGTCCAGGGCGCAATATAATACCTAGGAGAGCAAGATCTTTCCAACCTATGATGTCTCTTCCTCTAACAGCCACATAGATTTTTGTCCTAACAGCTCTTCCAAGACACTCTACTTTATCCCAGAAATATCCTAAAAGCTCTATATCTTGCACCCCAAAAGCTTTGGGGTTGATATCAGGAGCAATGAGTGACATTTCATTCGGCCAAAACTGGTAAAATGTGCAATCCGCGAGAATAGAATCAGGAGCCCCAGAATCAGTCATCGCTAAAATTGTTTTCCCATCTATAGACATATCAACCAATGGGCCCTTAATTGGTTTAATTAAGTATGTCTGTACATATAAGCTTACAATGGTATACACACAAGTATATGCATATGTAAATTGAAGAGGTGCTGCTGAAAAAATCAATCAGATATTTGTGTAGAACCCTCACTCACCGACCTAGTCGGTGACATGCTTCATCATAGGGTTCCACCAGGGGTGCCTACTGCACCTCTGGTGTGCTTCAACGCTTGGATTATAGCGGAGCGCAAATATCAGACAAACGGAATTCTCGAGTGTGATAGAAAAAGTGAAGTTTAAAAATGCCCAAAGAAATCGCCACAAAATTTTTAATAATGACGAGTCAGGCACTGGGTTAAAAACAAGTGTAGGATGACTAATACTGATAATTATTGATCAGATACATCCTAATAGGTATCTAAACAAATGGTCGACATGTTTCAGCTTGTTATTGTTAGTCACAAAGCTTTCTTCAGGACCTAGTAGACAATACCAAAAAATCACCTTGGCGGTATAAGCTCTCTAAGTACAACCTCGAGGTCTCCGGGCTCGGTGGTACTAACGAGGTTGATCTACCTGGCCGAGGACTTGGATGAACTGTTCTGTAGTCCCGCCACCCACCTTCTTGCCTAAGGAGCGAAGTTTTTCTATTTAAAACATATTCTGAGGCCTTTGTGGATTTTTCGAGGCCAAGTATAAAACCGTGAGTGTATCCGGTCCTTTTGAACCTTAGGTCGGTCATTTATTAGCTAACAAATAATTAATTTGGCGCCATATTATGGATTTATTTGGAAGGAGTCTTGTGGGGGGCTCATTATTATTTCATTATTTTTAGTCAGTGTTCTTAATTAGTTAATCGCCTTTTGCTCCTAAGGATTTAAATCTTGAACAGAGGTGTTATTTTTTATCACTTTTTAAAAGATCCTTTGGCCATGAATTACCATATAACGGTATTATCTATTCTTGCCTACTGTGAGGCTTTTTGTGTGCAGGGGTCTGTACGGGACAGAAGAGTTTGGGTTATAAGAGATCTTTAGACGCTCCAAGAGGTTAATTAATGTATATAATCTTATTTCTCTAATTGGTAATGTGATTTTGCTGATCTGTTATTTTAATCTGATTTGTACTTTTATAATCTATGTTGTAAGTGGATCGAATAAAGTGAATTGAAAGAAAGACTCCAAGGAGCCTTTCTGACCCCCCCCCCCCTCTCCTGTTTTAGTGACTTGTGGACTCTGAGTTGTAAGTGCAGCGGCATCAGAAATTAAAACAACTGAGCAGACAATATGTTAGTGCTCGTTGTTTTCATTTCTGAAGCTGAAAACTGCAGACAACAACTTTTACTGCATGCTTGCTGATAAGGCATTGCCCTAGCACCATATATGCACCAGCTGACACTGCAATTTAATATCAATCTCTGAATATCTCCTTTGGTCTTGTGTTCGTCCCAAAGTATGTTTTCTGGATGCCGGATGCCCCGGTTGTGCATGGCGGTTCATGCTCTTACTAAAGTAGAACTCTGTGTTTTTATGGTAAAGGACAAACCATGGTAAGCCACTGTTTATCCATGACCAACCATAGACGACCACAGTTTTAGTGTGATTTTGACCATGCATTTTGTTTACTGCCCACTACAGTGTGTAGCACAAGAACTCCAGAACATACCAATCTTGTATTTACATACAGCGCATATGTATAACCCATCCAAAGCACATCTGGTGTTACTTGCTTCCTGAAATATCGCAAGTGTTCTCATGCAGGACGCCACAAACCCCAAGACATTTCTAGCACCACTGTCCTGTTTCTCCAATGATATGCTGCATGCCAGTTAGTGCCTGTTGGTGGCCACACCCTTGTTTCTCCATAATGTCCTTGGTCATGGGGTAAACCCCATCCTGACCCTGCCTCTGCTCGCCTGGAAATGTGTGGCGTGGGCCATTGTCTCTAGGAGCTCTGAGAATTGTGGTAGAAACTGTACTCGGGGCGATAGCAAGGGTGGGCAGTGTTTGGTACTCGGTGCCACATGGAGGTTCAGTAGCCACGGACCCATGTTCAGCCTCTCAGGTCCTTGGCTAAGACCATCATTGGTGGTATGGTGCAATTCTTGCTGCCGTCTAGTCTTTTATCTGTCCCTCCCACCAGCTCCTCCTCTAATGGGGGTGAACACCATCACATGTGACTGTGGTTGGGGACAGGGTTTTCCCTGATGCCGTCAGAGGTTTGTTAGCCTGTGCTGAGGAGAGATGGAGAGAATGGTGACAACTAGTGGAGGGTTCACGGGGAAATGGCGGCGAGACTCAGTTGACGCTTGAGGCACAGTTTTGCATGTGAAATATTGTGGGCTATCATGTCTTGAGTGGAGAGGGAAGGAGTGTGTGAGGATGGATGACAACGGTTAGTCATGGAAGGGGTCTGGTGGTTGGGCAGAGGGTTATGTCAGCTGATAGGGTATGGTCAGTTGTCGGAGGCCTTTCCATGGCCGACCAATGCTACCCCCAGTGTTTGGGGTTATAGTTTTAGTCAGACCCCTGAGCTGACAGGTCTATAAATTCCCAGAGACTAACCGCTGCTAGAGCCGGTCTCCGCGATGTCTTGTGACATGCTCTGGATAGTGGTTGTGAGGCTTGATGCTCAGCTGTTTTGGGGTTCCTTCTACGCTGCAGACCCTCATCGGAGAGAGATGTGGTTCGGTTGCCACATTCAGAAGGATCCTGGGTGGCAGTCCTCATCAGTGTGGGAGGCGAGCGTGAAGCCCCTAGTGGGAGGATGAGGTGGGTTCAGATGCAAGGGGGTGTACCATAAATAACATGCAGCAACTCTCTTAGAAACACGGCAGGCATGATGGGTTGTAGACTCAATCCATGTTGCTCTTCAAAGAAGGAGACTGAGTATTGTCACAAGCCAAGTCATTCCTGTATGTATATTTAAGTTGGGACACCTTCCTCTCCTTTTCCCCTTGGCACAATCCTGGCCCTGTAGGCATCTACCATGAAATCTCTCCTGCACAATGCTGTTTGATTTTACCCAGCTCCTCGCCTTGCACACTGCAATCCCTGCCTCACCACATCACATCTGCGTGTTACAAGCCACCCTCTTTATACTTGCCAACATTTGAGAGCCAACAAGAAATACATTTTGAAATATTGATGGAATTTAATTTCCACTTAACGTGCATAGAAGTGGAGAACGTATTTTGTTTTATTTTAAAAATCTCGAGACTCCCACCAAAATCTTGAGTGTTGGCCTCTAAGTTAAGCTTCCAAAAGGAGGAGCGCTCAAGCAGAGAGGGGCTTCTATGGTGAGAGTGATGGAATCTCGGCAAGAGGGCAGCACGGTTCAGCGTGCGCACTGGTATTTCAGATTTTCATGCCCACCTCTGCTGAAGATCTGCTGGACTCCTGGGTCCTTGGTTTATGCTGCTTTGATGGTCTTCAAGCGGGCTGGGAGAAAGATGGGGTGGTTCATGACCTAGAGTCCTTTTCTGCCCAATCAGCTTCTCATGCGACAGGCTTGGCCATCATGGTTCGACTGCCTGAAGCTCTGCAGGGATGTCAAACATAAATTAGATCAGTATTGGTGGAGTGGCTAGGCCTGGAGTGTCCCCCAGCAGCGATAGATCAGCCTAGTTGGGTGGGTAGGGAATGAGGTGGCCTAGGAGGCACTTTGGGTAGCATCTACAGCAGGGGAGCTGGGTTGGCCACATGGTACAGGTTGGGGGAGTGGTGCAGGTAGCATACTAGAAGAAGCCTGGGATAGAGGCGTGATACACTTGATGTAGCAAAGCCTTACTCACTCTGGTAAAGCGGTGGAGGAGTGTGATGATTCAAACCTGGGGGCCGTATTATAAAGAGTGCCGCGGGGGCTCAGCAGGCATGTGCTTCTGCTTTCTGCATCTGTAGTTCCCTATGGTATTACAGAAGTTGCTGCAGACACTTGTGCGACCCTTTCGTTGATATTGATAGCTCTAACACACATTGAACTCCAGCGCTATCCTGAGAGTGTATTCCCTCACTGTTCTGGCTCTGTGACCCGCATGCAAATGAGGGAATCACTTTGCTTCTGCACTAACCCTGGGCGTAGGACTACGCTACGCTTGCGTAGTGTGAATTGCGATATTCTCAACGCGGGGAGGTCAGGTTTCTCATTGCGAGTGGTCGCGTATGCTCGCGACCGCTTGCGATGAGAATCTACCAGTCCGCGTTGAGAAAGCTGCTGCTCGAGTACAAATCTACTCGAGCGGCAGAAACACAACCGCTTGCACTGTGCAAGATGCTGTTTGCAATGATTGCACAGTACGGACAAGCATCCGGCACTGGAAATCAGTGCGCACAGCATTTTGCACTACGCAGTTCGCGTAGCTTGCGTAGTGAGAAGTGCACTTCGTGTAGCTACACGTAGCGCTACTACGCGAACTATGCCCAAGGTTATTCTGCACCCACGCCATATTATGCACACAGGCACAGAGGCAAACAAGCCATCAGGAGGCACGCTGGCTGGGCTCCAAAGCGATGGTGCACACTCAGTGCGCCTCCTCTGGGCAGTCCTCTGGAGGGGTGAAATGTGATCCCATGGACCCCGGACATCCCCCGGAAGGTGGGTGCAGTTGCTCAATGCAGCCGCCTGCAGGGGAATCTCTGTCTCCTCTTTAAAATGCAGGCGACTGCTGCCCGCCTTATGAATAAAACCCGTAGCAGCTTCTAAGCAGCCACTCCATACTTCACTGGATGCGCTGCCCCCACAGCAGCGGTGAGTTTGCGGCTGCCCTTGAACGAGCGCATTGATTGGAATAAGATGCACTGCCCTGATGGTGTACTTGTGTAAAGATGGCACTGTGGTGCAGACAGGGACAGTGAAACCATTACATACTGTGGGCACGAGACAGAAAGGGATTGAGAAGGCTGGGATTTATTTATGCGTTTTTAAGTTGCACTAATGTGGTCCAAGGCCATTAGAGCGCTTTGTGAACAAACAAAAATAAGCTACATACTATAAAAATAAACTAAAAATGTACTTACTCAATACAGTGCAAAAACGATCCACAACCAGTGAACTGAGGCAGAAAAGATTACCAATAAGAAAGACAGAAAAGTAGTGAGAATAGGAAAACATGGAGGAAAATCAAGACAAGAAACAAAAAGAGTGAAAAGTTGAAACCAAGGAAATTACTCAAAAAGAATATAGAAAAGGATTTTAAATTCTTGTGGCCCTGCCAGAGAAGGATTGCTTCATACATCATTCTTGCTTAAATATAAGAACCTCAAAGTGGAGAAATTATGCATTTCTCAACCTTTATTGGCTGCCAGAGATTTTCAGTTTCTCAGCCAAATAGAAAGTAGTAGACATACATCCACAGGCCTTTGTGACAGATGCAGGCAGTCTTAAATTGTGCTCTTGCTTGAAGTGGAAACCATTAAAGTGATATTAGGGCAGGAGTAATGTGGTCAAATTTATGGCACCCATAAATAAAGCAAGAAGTTGCCTGTATTACAAATCTAAGGGTAGCTAGTTAAAGTAAGCCAGTGAAAAGGGAAGTCCCTTAAACTAGTCTTGTAACAACAAACACCATGTTAAGATCCGGAATAAAATGCATCGTCCCCGATGCAGCCGGAGTAGGTTACTTGCACTCTTGGCCATAGCCAAGATTTATACTTGCAAGATATGGCTATTGTCGAGGGTGAACACCAGGGATTTAACCAGCGGCGGCTGGCGCAGGAAAGCGCGGCGCGACGGGGCAAGGTGGGACTGGGAAAGTTGACAGACGACGGAATATGTAAAAATAAATAAATAATACCTATTCCGTCGTCTGCCGACTTACACGCACGCCCCCTGCCCCGCTCCACTTTGCTTACCTGCACCGGCCACGTCTTGATTTAACATTAGCCAGGGTAACCCTTATACAATCCAGGAGAGCACAGGAATCAATTCACAATTGGACTGGAAGGTTGGATTTTTTCATGGAGATTAACTTAAACTGCTTTTGAGGGGTTCAGTTTTAGGTGGGGTTTAGACATCCATCTTTAGAAGTTTTCCAGGGTGCCGAACAGTAGAAAAATGTAATTCAGGCATGAAATCTTAAGATAGACCCCAGAATTCCTGATGAGTAATCGAAGTGGTTCCAAATACAAATTGAACAGTGTTAGGGACAGAAAGAAGCCTTGAGTTACATATGCTGCAGGCAGTTACCTGTTTTAACTGCTTGGATTTAGTTTGGCAAGTTAGGAGGTGAACCCGTTTAATACTACACCTTAAATGCCCCACTCCCCTATTTCAGGATGTTGATCAGAGAGATATTATTGACATATTGAATGCAGCTATTAAGGTCTAGAAGTAGATGTAAGTAAGGAATAGGACACGTTACAACGCAAACATTTACAACGCATGCCTTTACAACGCGGTTTTTACATAGCAACATCCATTACAACGCATGATTTTACAACGCATGTCATCACAACGCATTTTTAGAAACTACTTACAACACATGACATTACAATGCATACCATTACAATGCATACAATTACAACGCATAATACTTTTAGGGCAACAGTAGTGTAAGTGTTGGATAGTGTAGGGGTAAAAATTACTATTCCCACTCCAGTGAGTGCAACAGTAGGGTAAGTGTTGGATAGTGTAGGGGTAAAAATTACTATTTCCACTCCAGTGAGTGCAACAGTAGTGTAAGTGTTGGATAGTGTAGGGGTAAAAATTACTATTCCCACTCCAGTGAGTGCAACTGTAGGGTAAGTGTTGTATAGTGTAGGGGTAAAAATTACTATTTCCACTCCAGTGAGTGCAACAGTAGGGTAAGTGTTGTATAGTGTAGGGGCAAAAATTACTATTACCCATTACTTACCTTACAATGCGTTGTAATGGCATGCGTTGTAGTGACATGCGTTGTAGTGACATGCGTTGTAATGGCTGCATTGTAATGGCATGCAATGTAAAGGATGTTGTGTTGTAATGACTGTGTTGTAATGGTTGTTTCCCGTAAGCAACAGTTTCCTGACACAAACAAGTTAAGCGCGTAGACAATAATTTGTTTCAGAGCTGTCTCTGTGCCACAGCCTTGTCAGAAGTCAGAATGAAAATTGTCTCGGGATTGTTTGACTGGACGTCATGATAATGGTGGGGAGCTACATAACTTTTACTTTCACTAGCAAAGGTAGTCCTGAAACAGAGCGTAAGTTGTTATGATAATTAACGTCAGTTAAAGCTTTCTTCCAAAGAGGTGAGATGAGACTAATTCAGTTTTCAGGAAGTCAGGGAAAAACATCTTGCACGAGCTACTAATTCCACCATGTGCTCCGGTAGGGCAGCAAATGTTTGTCCAACTCCTTACAAATTGTAATAAATTTGTTTGAGTTGTTTGAGTTGTTAACTTTATCATTTTAAATCACTCCCTCTCCAATATTTAAGTAAAATGAGACCAACTTATCTGAGCTTTAAGGTTTACTTTGTAGACGAATGGAGGATCAGTGATTGGGAGAAGCGAGAATACAAGGGCCTTTATCTTCTCAACAAAGAAAATCACAAAGTCTCCTCATGGATGCAGGGAAGTCGACTGTAGCAGCTAAAGTCAGGCTATTGGTGCTGTCTGACTACTTCAAACAGAGGAGAACTGAGCTCTGCTGCCGACAACTGATGCAAAGAAAAGCAAAAAGGTGTGAATTGATCTCAGCCACTGGTAATTCTTGCAGCTGCATTCCAGTCCATCAGTGTTTGCCCACTATTCCAATGTAGACTGTAACCACAGGCAAATCAGTATTGGTCCAGCTGCAATAAGAACAGTCCAGCCAGAAGCTGCCATGGTAGAACTGAAAGGAGATTACTCTGTTAGGACATTCCTTTCAGGTTTAGTGACCAAAGATTAGTTGATTTCAGAACCTGAGCAGAGTGTAGTAGCTGATAAGTCTGAGTAAGAAGGACATGGACCTCCAAGGGCTGTGTCCGCTTTGCATAGTAAGTGAGAGGCTTTTCTCAGACAGCAGCCGTGACTGCTGCGCTGCGCCGGCGTTTCCATAATGCAATGCAAGGGTTAAGGCCTGGATGTGGTGGCAAATGACAACAAAAGGTTTCAAAGTGCCTTGTTATGGGTGGGATGTGCTAAAGAGGCATAATAGCAATTTCTCTCTCGCACTTAAATACTGTGCACTTCTCCTTCTGGGCTGCATCTCAGCAACCAGAAAAATAAGTTCACTTCTACCACACCTATCATTAAATAAGCACTTTACACAAAGAATGTGGCGAGGACTGCATAAACACCAATGCAATATAATATCATAGACAATATGTTATGAAATACTCTCTCTATGGCCTAAAGTGACACTCTGCCGGATCAATTTACAAACCAATTTCTAGGCGTAAGTCCTCAGCTACATTTTATGCCATCACTGACGACATCAGAGCCCTCCTTGACCAAGGAGAAACAACAGCCCTGCTCCTCCTCACCCTCTCAGCGGCATTCAACAAAGTATCCCACAACATCCTTATCAAGTGACTCCACCACATTGGAATCCAAGGAGATGCTCTCAGATGGATGGCCTCCTTCTTCACCAGAAGAACCCAGAGAATCTGCCTGCCTCCCGACACCTCCGAACACAACAGAATCATCCGTGGTGTCCTCCAAGGCTCATCCCTCAGCCCCTCCCTGTTCAACACATTCATGACCCACCTTGCCGACCTCATCAGAACCCATGGCCTAAACATCATATCCTATGACACCCAGCTCAGACTCATCTTCGACCTTCCCAAGCGCACCAACATCACCCCTCACCTCAGGAAACTACACCGGCTCCCCATTCAGAAGAGATGCCACATCAAGATACTGACCCACACCTACAAAGGCTGCGCAACAAAGGACCAGCATTCATCTACCACCTCCTGAACTTTCGCCAACCCTCCAGACAACTTCGCTCCGCCTCCCTTCACCCCGCTCACATCCCTCACACACGGCGAAGCTGCAGCGGAGGTTGTTCCTTCTCCCACCTTGCAGCCATGACCTGGAATGGCCTCCCTCTCCACCTCCGGGCCTCAACCTCGCAACTGGAATTCAGGAAAGGACTCAAGACCTGTCTGTTCCAGTGAGCCTCCTCACCATGATCCTCAGCGCCTGGATACCCTCACGGGTCATTAGTAGTGCTTTACAAGTCATGATTGATTGATTGATTCCTCTGTACCTTACTCATGATTCATAATTCAACAAATATGAAAGTGACAAATGCAAAAACTAGGTACTGTATTCCAAATGTAACCAAGATCTTAGGTGCTTATGCAATGTGTAGGGTTGCCAAGAGAGGAGGAGCCAAGGGCAGGCAATGCACATTTTCCCCTATCCACTATCAAGAATAATGCAACACTACATAAGCTAACTTGTCGGATAATATTTGCTTGTCCGGCTAGAATTCATTGGCTTTTCTATGGTAATAGAAAGTAAAAGTAGTTTGCTCTGCATGAGCCATTCTTTCCAGGTTCAGTGGCCAAAGGTTAGTTGGTGTAAAAACCTGAGGCAGCCTAGCTGGTGAGTACGTGTGGAAGGACATGAGCTTCCCAGGTCTCAGCCTGCACTGCAGAGTAAATCAGTGGGTTTTCTCAGACATGTTGTAAATCCTGTGCAGGTGAGGAAAGGCATAAGACTTTATGGCATCACCTAAGGTTTCGCGTTTTTTCTAGGAATGACATCCCAAAATAGCTTCAAAGGAGCTGGTAAAGTATGACTTTGTCTATTTGAAACTATTTTGGGGTGGCATTCCTTTCCTAAAAGGGCCATATCAAGAAAAAAGGTGCATCTCTTATTCTATCTTTGCTAGGAAAGTAACATTGTGGAAAGTCCCAGGAGCATCAGTGTGTCATTTGTAGGAAAATGCAGTCAGATGTGCAAGCAATGTCAGCCACAGGAAGTGGAAAGATTATGGAAGCTATTTGACAACTTCTTGTAAGCTGCTTGGGGACTGGCCTGGTTTACTCACTCCACTTCATTCCAGTCACCTGACACCCAGGACATGCTGCTTGGGGTCAAGGGCAACACGAGTTCATGTCTGCTTTGTCTGCAAGTAGCCCTAATCTTCTCCAGCTCAACCCCTTGGTCTGCAATACCCCAGTATGGATCTACAAAAGGGGATGGTCTGCCAGGGTGCCCATCTGAATGTATAAGTTGTTCAAACTGGTATGTATGACTCATTGTGGGAAGTCATTACTTTTAGGGGGAGCCATCTTAAGGCAATGATGACAGAGGCTCCCATATAAAAAATGTGTACACCTTTGCAAAATGTAACACTTTGATACTATTTATAATGCTCCCAGAATGCTCCCTGGTTGTTTGCTATCAAATTAAAATGTACATAAAAAACTTACAAAATCGGTTTTGCTAAACTCATGTGCAGCTTAAAATACACTTTTGCTGAGGCCTCAACTAGTAACACATGTTTGATGCATGTCAATATTTAAAAAAGAAAGCTTAATAATGCAGAAGCAGTGTAAAAACATGATGAGCAACATGAAAATACATTAGGTGCCGGTTTTTAAAGAATCTCAAAAAAGTGCACCCACAGGTGCCTTGTGTTGATGTGGAAATACAACTTTCAGGAATTGACAAGAGTGTACCAAAGTAGGCCCAGAAATCATACTAGAAAATGTTTGAGCATGCCATTTTTTTATGAACAAATATACACACTAATGTATGCCCATGTGAAAATCTGCTGAGTGACTGCAAATTCACTTCCCCTGTGCCCCCTTTTCCCTACTATGGAAATGGTTTCACGCCTACTTTTGCCACAAGCACAGTTTGCGGGTGTGTAGCCTCACACGGCATTCCCGCCCCATGGTTTCCCCCCTTCTTCCAGCCCCTGTGTGTAGATTTGGGAAAAGGTGGGAAAATGGCAGTCTTGATGGAATCCTAGCTGTTCAATTGAAGCTCTAACATGATCAGAGAGCCTATTACCAGAGCTCTGATATAATTTGTCACCTCAATCAATCAAACAATTATAAAGTGCGGCAAATCACCAGTGATGGTCTCAAGGCACTGGAGATGTACGCTGCTTTGTCACTGTGCAGGTAAATGTATCTTTTCCCGGAACAGGCTGAGTTGTGAATAAAAGTCACTTTATTGTATCTTGGCCTGGGAAGATCATGAGGTGGTCAGTTAAAGTTGTTTCCCAATGTGGACACTTAGAAAATCTGAATCTGTATAGCACATCCAAATGTTGGGTGGATAGGAGACGGTGCTAACATCAAATTATGAGGCAACGTGTCCCAGAGACAATGTCGAAAGCAGCATTTCAAAATAAGTCAATAAGGAGACGATTGACTCAAAAAGTCAATTTTAGAGCGGAATTTAAAAAAAAGATGACGTTTTATAACAAAATTCAAAAGGTACATTCGAGAAAAAGTAAAGTGCAGATGCAGCTATAGTTTCATTTAAATGCATAAGTAATTGCAAAAAAGGCTTGCAGTAATAGGAACAATGCAGAATAATAAGGAACATCAGAAATAGACTGAGTCCCAAATATGCAGCAAACTCAGTAAAGAATTGGCCAGCATCCCTAATAGAGACTTGGCTCACCTTCAAATTCAAGGGTTTACATAGACCTTTTCTCCATTAGAAAGCACTGGAACTGCAAGTTTAGCATGGTGTGAGCAATAAAAATTAAATTTTAAACAAATTAAGTTACAGAATTATGAAATATCATATAGCCTTAATATCACCCCACTACATGAATATTGATTCAGTCTTTCTGACCTATGTCAATCAGAGGTATCAGAACAAACTAGTTAATAAATAACAGTGAACCATTGTGAATGAATGCAAAGCTGCTTGCAAGCGGAAGATCCTTGAAAAATAGTAACAAGGCTAGAGGCTTCTTTGAGAACAGTGTCATTCAGAAATAAACAAACCCACATCTTGTTGCAGAGAATGAACATGATACAGCATCCATTTTGGGCAAGATGGTGTCTAAGCCTAACTGAGGCCTAGTTAGCTTAAGCCAGAAAAACACAATTTAACATGTCATAGCAAATTTGTTTCAATTGGATTAGCTCTATGTCCGTATGTGAATTTATATGTAGATGAATTGCTCTGTACACAAGGCACATTGTACAAAAAGAACTCACACCACTTACGTCAAGGACTAACCTAATTTGCCAAAGGTGCCAAAAGGTCCGGACCCAACGGGGGTCCGACCAATCACCTCACGAGGCACGTTCACCACATGTTAACACGATGCCGTGGGTGCATCCCGCCAGGGGAAAGGAGATTGGGATGCTACCTGGCTTTTCAGTCTGTTTTGAAGATGCCATAATCCTTTGGCTCTCCTGGTATGTCTGAGTGTTGGAATCTGCTTCAGCCTCACAAGTGTTCTGCAGCAGCCCCACTAAACAATGGCACAAAATCACAATAGCTATCAAATAAAAACTTCTGTTAGATTTCACATTCAGCATCAAATGAGTCTTCCTTTATATCTTGCATTGTTGAGAAACGTTTGTTGTCCACCATTTTACTTGAGGATTGGAAGGCTTTTTACCCAGGGAGATATCTTAAGCTATGCGCACCAAATTGCTCCTTTGGTAGGGCTCAGGGGAAATTATGACAGTTCTTTGTTACTGAATTGTAATCCAGGTTTTGGAGCACTACAACTGATGGTTGATCCTTTTTTTATACTACCCAAAACGTTGGTTCTACAGAGTCAATTCCTCCCATAGGCTCAACAGAGGGGAATACATGTCCTTTTCAGGTTGTGCAATAAGTCTCAGGTAAACTGTCACTGACCTTTGTTCTTTCTCTTCTTTTTTTCAGGTCTGGGATTGGTGCAGGCATCATGACAAGACGATATTGAATTGGCAAGAGAAGAACCGAAATCTGACTAGGGTGACCAACTGGCATGGGTGCAAATTCAGGACGGTGAGAGTAAAAATTCAGGACAAAGGGTCAAAATTCAGGACAAGAATTCAGGACAGGAGTTCAAAATTCAGGACAAAACTTAGGGACAAAAAGTAAGTTTTACAGACGCTCAGAGGAGGTCGTGCAATAGTATATAAGTAAGTAAATAGACAACCAATTAAGTACAGGTCAAAATAAGTTTATATTAGGTTGAAACAATTGTGCACTTCACAGTTTTTCAGTATGCGAGCAGCTTTGAGCAACTGTGCAGGTCTTTTTGTGGAATTTCATATGATAACAATCCATGTGTATGGTTACTGCACTTGGTTGCCTGGTCCGATATTTTGTTTACAATTCATTGTCCTAAGCAGGCATGTTTTGTGAGAGAAATGGTCGGGAAGATCTGCTCGGATAGACATTGTGTGATGTGAAGCGACACGCATAGGATGCAGCTAATTGGGACCTGCAGTGCTGGACTAGAGTTCAGTCCTCCGAGTGACCAGCTTTATGTGTTAGATCGCTTCAAGCATTCCATTTCTGTTCAGATGGTGATGATTGGTCCAGGGGCTGGTATAGTATTGAGTGATGGATAAGACCCATAGCGGAGAGGTCTTGTATGAGGGTAGGAGCACTAAGCAGGAAAAGGGAGTTATTAACCAGACTGCATGAGCTATAATTGGCTGCACACTGCTGAGTGCTATGGTATTATTGTGGGCCAGAGTTGTTAGATAGGAGTTGACGTTGCTAAATTATATGCCCTGGCTAGCCATATATCAGCCCTCCTTAAATTAGCTGTATATTGAAAATAGTATACTGATTGGGCCATTTAATTTCTGAGAGGAGCAAACTGATGCATAGAAGTGTGCTACAGACTAGAAACTGTGTACGCTGTTGAGGCATATTGTAGGGCAGAAGGAGGCACTGTCTTTTACATACAGAACATTTTCTATTGAAATGGAAGCAAAATGCCATCATTCACTTTTACTGATAAATCTACATAGCGCACAAATACAAATGTGTGGAAATGTGGGTTCAGAAAATATGTATCATTTGAACATCACCAAGTAACGTGTCTTGATTGTTTTGATCCTATTAAAACTCTGTTTCTAGCACATTTCTGAATTACAAACAAGTGGTCCATTTGTCGTTTCTTAACTGCTGATATGTTTTGAAACATTTGCACAGTTTATTTACAGATATTTAAAAGTTGTTGTGTGTTACAAACTGACAACTCACAGCCTTTGTTTTCGCACCCCCAAGAAAATGTGGGAAAACATGTCATTATATATCAATTGTATTAGCTTCTAAAGCATAGTAAACAATGAATTTACTGTGCACCAGAATATGACAATCTTTGACAATCTTTGCTTTTATTGTTGCCTGAAAACTGCTGTATATACAAGGAACTTTGCAGTACCAGCCCCCAGTAACAAAACTGCCCTCTCCCCCCCCACCGTTCCAGCTTCCCAGGGCAAGGCCCAATCCCCGGTCCAACCAGTTCGGCCTTGATACCCCCTCCAATGGTGCCCCTCATCTGCACATAGATCCTCTCTCATGTATATTTAATTTCTTTTATAGTGCTACTCATCCCAATTATGTAGGGCAGGGTATCGGAGTGTGTTACATCACACACACATTATAAACAGACAATGACTCATATAAATATTAAAGTCAATGTTTAGGATATGTTGCTTAAGATAATGGGGGTTACAAGGTGTAATCATACTTTAATCGATCATTCAGTCTTTCACCATTCATTCTGTCGTTCCATCTGTGTGCCCGTCCATGTCCATATTCAACCATTTACAAACCTATCCATCATGTATCCTTCCATCCATCATTTCACTCATCCATCCCTCCATCCACCCTTTCAGTCATCCATCCATTATCCATTGATCCACCCTATCCATCCGTACACTCATCCATCCACTCTTACACCCATCCATCCACTCACTCATCCATCCAGTCATTTACCCCACCACCCATCCTTTCACTTACTCATTCATCCACCCATTCTGTCATCCATCCACCCATCCTCCCTTTCTCTCTCCATCCCCCTTTCACTTACCCATCCAAACTTCCATCCACCCACCCATCCATCTACTCATCCACTCATGAATCCATCCATTGACCCTATCACTCATCCATCCTTTCACTCATCTATCCATCCTTTTGTCCATCTATCCACCTTTTCACTCACTCATCTAGCCTTACATCCACCATTTCACTCATCCGCCCATCCATTCACCCTTTCACTTACCAATTCATCAATCCATCCATCATTTAAATCATCAATCCATCCATTCACTTGCCCACCATCCACCCTTTCACTCATCCATCCATCCTTTCACTCATCCATCCATCCTTTTACCCATCCATCTACCCTTCCACCCAGACATCCATCTATTTACCTTTTCTCTCATCCATCCTCCCACTAACTCATCCATCCATCCTTTCTCTCACAATCCATCCATCCTTTCATTCACCCATTCAACCTTTCACTAATCCATCCAGCCTCCACCTATCCCTTCACTTACTTACTCTCTCACCTTTTCACATTAATTATGAGCTGAGCCTTTGTCTCCAGAGTTGCAGACAGAAGAGACCCATCAAGAACTCCACCCCCGCTGTAGTTCCTAAAGCAAGGGGTGGGGTGGGGGAGGGTTCCCTATGCCCCTGCTCATAGGCAATCTGAAACACTGGAAGACATCAGTCATGTATGATGCGCAGTGCCAGGACGTGAGGCAACTGTGAGATGGTGTTGTTTCAAGAGCTTTTTGTGGGATAAAAAAACTAGGGGGGTCTCGCCAAATGGGGTGTTCAATGTAATTAAGGGCGTGGCTTAAAACACCTAAGCTAAAGATCTGTGCTTAGTATAATGTGCCGCCCAACTGGTATTTTTGTTGCTTCTGTCACTGCATTCAGTTATATAATACAAGTAATGTTACACCTTGAACAAGTAATGTTACACTTACAACAAGTCAGAACTATCGGCTTTGTCAATGGTTGTTAAATGCATAAAATAAAAAAGCAGCAACCATAGCTTCCTTGAATATAATATTGAAAATGCGTCAGTTCTAAAATGATGAGACTCTGAAAGAACTATAATCCTTTTTCTTTTAACTTCTTTTAACCCTTCCTTTGATGAACTGAATTCTCACATAGCAGCAGCATGGGCGTTTTTGCACTTCCATGTGACAGAAATTGCCTTGCCCTAGACCGAGGCTGGAGGAGGCCACCACATGCTGTACCAGCCCAGACTGACCCATTGTCATTCTGTATGTGGCAATCAGCCTACTTACAGAATGACAAGGGGCAGAGTGGGGCTGCTCTTGTGCTCAGATAAGTATGAGGCGGCCCCATCAGGGAGAAGGGGCCTCTCGCAGGGGAACAGCGCAGACTTCAAAATTAAGAAAGCCAAGCACCGCGTGTGAGTTGGGTGTGGCTTATATAGCCTGCCAACCAAGATGGCCGCTGTGTCTTGTGATCGGGCCAAATCTCACCTGAAATATCACAAGATTTCACCTGAGCATGTGCTAAGTAGCATGGAGAGGGTTGGGGGCCAGGTAATACCAGGCGAAGGGTGCAGAAATACAAATTTAGCGCTTCCAATCACAAATGGGCTTAAGTTTGGAGCATCTCCCTAAGTTTGAGCTCAGAGTGGGAAAGCTGAGGAAGTTTGTTTGAGGGGTCAAGGGTGTGGCGGATATTGGGCACCCCAAGGGCAGTAAGGGCATGGTCACAAACCAAGCAGGATGTGACTGTACCTCCCCCCAAAGGCCTTCCCACAGACAGGCTTCGGTTTTAAGGAATTTCGGCAGAGAAATATTCTGACCAGTTTGGGAGCATGAAAATGACCAGTCGGCTCCCAAGACCTATCTTCTGGCCTTTACCCCTTCCAGTCCACTAAATAAAACAATTTTCCTCCTTCCCTTTTGGCATCAAGTATAGCTTTCATTTCAAACTCAATGATTGTCTAACATGACTGGAGGAGGTGGAGGTTCTGGTCTCATGTCTTTGTCATAGGATTTTTCTAAAGAAACATGGAAGACTGTATGTACTGGAAGGTCATCAGGTAAGTCTTACTTTACGGTCACTGGGTTTAACACTTGTGTGACCCGGTAAGGACCAATGAAACATGGTTGAAGTTTTCTGCTTCCACTTGATCAGAGATTCTTGAAAGCTAACTAGATTTGTTCCCCCATCCTTAAAGCTGGGTTCTGGAGTATGATATCGATCTACATCGCTTTTTGTTCTTTCCTTTGTTAATTGTAGCTGATCTAATGCTTTTTGTTGGATCGTGATCAGTTCCGATTGGTGTTCCTTGATGACTGGGATCGCTGCAGATGTCTTTTCCAAATATAGGGTAAGAACTTGTGGATGATATCCTGACACAAAAAAAGAATAGGGAAATACCAGGACTAGAATGAGTAGTATTGTTATACGTAAATTCTGAGATGCTTAACTTATATACCCAATCTGGACCATGTATGGCAAATAGACATCGCAAATATTGCTTGAGGGATTAGTTTATTATTTCCGTCTGGCCGTCAGTCTGGGGTGATAGGCTGATGACAGACGAGTATAAATATCTAGTGATGCACACAACTGTCTCCAGAATCTAGAAACATATTGATGTCCGGGATTGGAAATGATGACAGAGGGTTATCAATGTAGTCTTAAGTTTTGGATAAATATTTTCACCAGATCTTTCGCTAACTGGAGCTTTTTTAGAGTGGCAAAGTGGGCCATTTTGAGAGGGCATCTACGACCACCAGGATGACGGTAAAACCATTGTGGGGAGGTATGTCAGTGATAAAATACATGCTTACGGGATCGCCATGGGAAGGGCAAAATGGGCATGAGCTGAAACAAGCCGGAGGGACAGATATGGGAGTCTTATTTAGGGCACATGTATCGCAGATCTGGACGAAGTCATACACATTCCTAGACAGACCCTCCCACCAGTAATTTTGTAACCAATTTTGTATTGTTTTGTACACCCCTAGATGACGAGCAAGAGGCAGACAATGGTTCTATTCTAGGACTTGTTGTTGTAGGTCCATTACTGGTATATAAATGATCTGATTTTTATATAGAATACCATCAATACAAGTTTGTCATTCTTCTTGGCACCGTTCAACCTGATTTACTTGCTCATGTTCTTCTCTCAATCTTTTCTGAAAGGTCTCAGGCACTATGAGAGCTATAATTTTATCATTGTGAATGATTTTCGGAGGGTCACATGTTTAACCTGGAGCTCAACAGTGTTGATTCTGAATAGGGCATTAGATTTGGTGTTCTTGACTCCAGGGCGAAAAGTGAATACGTAGTCATACTCGCTAAAGAGAAGCATCCTTATTATATGGCTTGGAGTTAAGGCTCTGGCAGACTTCAAGAACTGCACGTTTTATGGTCTGAGTAGATGGTAATAAGATGGCGAGCCTCAAGCAGGTAATGTCACCAATCCTGGAAGGCTAACTTGCTGACAAGAAGCTTCTGGTCAGCAATGGTGTAATTTCGCTCCGCAGGAAGAAGCTTCTTCGAATAAAAGGCTACTTAGTGTAACTACCCTGTGTCAAGATTCCTTTGAGAGAGTTTCCCTCCCCCAGTGCTTTGACAAGTGTCGGCTTCAACAAGAAAGGAAAGAGTTGGGTATTGGTATCGTCACACTGGAGCAGAAGTAAGGTTTTTCTTCAAAGCTTCAAAAGCCTTTTCAGCTTCTTTTTTAAAATTGTCAAACGCCAGGAAAACTTTGGATGTCCTTCATCCCCCTGGGAGATGGCCATATGAGAATTGCATCTACTTTTCTGTTATCCATCGTTATGCCCTGTGGGGTAATAAAAAAAGCTGAGAAACTCTACAGAGGTGGAGTGAAAATAATTTTTTTCGAACTTAGCAAACAAGTGGTTCTCTCTGCGACAATGGACGAGCGCCCTGACCTGTTTTATATTATTCTGTTCATTCTGAGACCATCAGCAGTGGCGTGGTCTGTCCCCGGGCGATGCTCTACCATAAAGTCTATTTCTTGTAGGTAGGTGGACCACCTCAGCAGTTTGGGATTTTTACCCCTCATCTGCATGAGCCATCTGAGGGGCCTGTGGTCTGTCTGAACCAGGAAGAGGGCCCCAAACAGGTATGGTCTCAACTTCTTCAAAGCCCAGACCACAGCAAAAACTTCTCTTTCAATGGAACTCCATCTCTGTTCCTGTGAAAGTAACCTCCTATTAATGAAGGCTACCGGATGGGCTAGGCCCTCCTCGTTCACCTGTGCTAATCATTAAGATGCTGTGAAGCGTCCAGCTGCATGATTTATTCCTTGGAGAAGTCAGTGGCCCTGAGTGTCAGGAATCCACAGAGTTTCTCTTGTGTGATTTGCCAACATCCTCAGGGATCACTAATCAATCATGTCCTTCTTGTGTGGGTCCCTACTTTCATTGTAATAATAAAAATTGGTGTTGCCAATGCTTGTTTGTGTATTGCCAATGCTTGTTTGTTTTTTGGAACCTATTTGACTTGTGAGCTGTGTGTTGCAGAATGAGTTCTGTGTCATTGTTAGGGCCGTTTCTAGGAGACTTCCATGTTTGTTTCCACGAGACACGTGGTCTCCTAACTGTTTCCCGATTGGTTATAAATAGCCAAGTCAAGCGTGCCTCCATGCTTGACTGCCTCACTGGTTCCTGTCTTCAGCTTTGGATTCCTACGAGCTGGGCATGCAGCCTCTCAACAGGCTGCTTGCCCTTTCCAATTCCTACACGATTGTCTTTGACCCTCCCTCTGTGTCTCCCAGGCATCTTCTCAGCTGCCCACCATCAACGCCCAAGCCCTTGGAACTTCAGCCAGGTGAAGAGCGCTTTCTCATTGGGCATTAGGTTTGGCAATGCGCAAGGCTTTAGAACTTCAGCTAAGTGAAACATGACTTCTCCCACATTGTGACAATAGAGTACAGCAAACTTTAGCAAACCTGTGTTCGGAGACCCACAGTATAGTGAGAGGAAATATATGACCCTTGTGACTTTTATTTACGTTTTCTTTAGTTCTTAAGGCAAATAAGCCACTTGTTATTTTCTGTTATAGTTTTTATTGTTTCCTTTGCAAAAACACGTGCATACTGCTAACATCATGTAATCGTACATGGTTAGGGCAATCATTTTTATCCAATGTTAATGATATGTACGCAGAGGGATTACGCCGGTGGTGTAAAGGTGGATGGTACTCTCACCCTGCGGGGAGGCCGATTGATGAGTCTTGATGTTGAATACGCTCGGAAGGGAAGGGGGAGCAAAGGAAAATCCTTTGCTTAACATGTTACATTCATTCTGAGAAAGTGTGTAGTTGGACAAGTTGATGATGGCATTCTCACACGTGGTTACCATCGGAAGTACTGTCTCTGGGTCTGAATTTCATCACTGGCACACTCTTTGTCCCACAAGATACTCACATACGAAAGTGTGGTCATGAAAGATATTATGGAGATGTGTTCCAACAAACGTTACATCAAGTACAATATTTCAAAGACCGAGCAGGAAGTGCTGATATCTCTCAAGGTTAATCAGAACATTGTAATCAAATCAGCAGATAAAGGCGGAGCCACTTTCATTCAGAACATCGGCAATTACAAATCTGAGATATACTCCCAATTAAGGGATGGAATAAGCTACACTAAATTGAATTCTGATCCCACAAAAGAGATAAGTACGTTGATCCTAATAATCACCGATGTGGGCCGCAACCAGGGTTCCTAACGGACCATGAATATGCTTATCCTAATAAAAAGCAGCCCCCCTCTACCCACAATATACACCCTCCAGAAGGTTCACAAAAACTTGGAACATCCTCCAGGTCGTCCAACAGTGTGTGGCTGCGGATCGCTTCTCGAACCACTATGCAAATATGTGGATTTCTTTCTGAAACCTCACGCTGAGGCAACCAAATCGTATCTGAGAGACACAATGGAGACTATCAGACTTGTGGACAACCAGCCTTTCACCCCTACATGCCAGCTTCTTGTGACCATGGATATTATATCCTTTTACACCAGTATCCCACAACTGCCTGCATTGGAGGTCATCAGGACGGTACTAGACAAAAGACCCTAACCAGTACAGGTCCCTACTGATTTCATTGTCAAATTATTGGAGGTAGCCATGATGAAGATTTTTTTCTTTTTTAGGGGGATTTTTTTCTTCAATCAAAATGTGTTGCCACGGGCGCGAGCTTTGCACCGGATCTAGCCATTCTGTACATGGACGATTTTGAGAATTCCTTCATCTACTACGAAAGCAACCTGTACCTCAACCATGCAACATTTTGGAAGCGTTACATCGACGATGTCCTGCTCATTTGGACGGGAAATGACGTGAAACTTCGGGCATTTCATTCATGGCTAAATGACAGATCCGCTGACATCAAATTTACCATACATTCCGATCCACACACGTTTAATTTCTTGGACATCTCGATTAAAGCTGAGAATGATCTTCTGTTCACCACCCTGGTCAGAAAAAGCACTGAGAGGAACTCACTTTTGAGATACAGTAGCCATCACCCAAGATGACTAAGGGACAATTTGCCATTAGGGCAATTCCTTAGAAGAAGGAACTGCCTCACACAAAGATAACTACTTCTTTGAATCTGAGGGACTATTCCTTCGGCTCATAGAGAGAGGTTATTCAAAGAAACTCGTAAAACGAGCACGGGAGAGGGCATGGTTAAACACTACGGAATCCTTACTAACACCAAGACAACGCATTAATGTACCATTAAACAAGATGATATGTGTCACCACATACTGTACCTGCAGCAACGACATCAAGCGTATTGTTAACCATTATTGGAAAATAATAGCAGACGATCTGGATCTTAATGAACCACCTATGCATTCCTTCAGAAAAGGCAAGAGCATCAGAGACTACGTGCTCCGTTCCTTACTAGAGATTGTAGGCCACTTTAAATGTAGTCACTGTAAGGCGTACAAAATCACGATTGAGACTAGACAGTTGAATTACAAACATCACAACCTACAGTTAAAAACTCACACAAATTGTAATAGCACGGATATAATCTACGCTATTATCTGTCCGTGTGATCTGATGTATACCGGACAAACACGCCAGAAAGTTAAGGTACGCATTTTGCAACACTGAAGCAGGGTGAGATGTAATGTCCTAGGTGCCCCATTAATGGCACATTTCAAAACACTCAACCACCCACCAGAAAGTCTTAAGTGGATTGTACTCGAAAGGATAACGCTGGGACCCAGGGGAAGAGACATTAACGCAATCCTAAACATCCGTGAGTGTAAGTGGATTCACTCCCTGGATACAATACATAATGGGCTAAACAAACTAGATGAAAGCACTAGGCAAATGTCCTGCCTCAATACTGAATGATGTAAACTGTATGCAAATGTATGTTAATGATATTGGGTGTTTCACACTACTCCAGTAATGTCATATCATGTCTTACATACGTTTGATTTGTCCACATTGTCCGATGTAATGTTTAATCTCGTTTCTGTAACCTTGCCTTCATTACCCTACAGTATATAAATGCTCTTTTTATACATCGAACATTGATGTATGTGGATGAAACACCACACATTTCTATGTTGTAACATGTTATACCTATTTCTGTATGATTTTACCAACATCATTCAATAGGATACCTTCCTTTCTTTAAATGTATCCATCAACCAATAATGATGCCTGTCGGAGATTTCACACTGATTTGGCGTTGGGTACACTGTACAATTGGGCCCGGCCAAACCATAATACACCTCGCTGCAGCCGCAAATTCCAATTATTTATATATTGTGGCAACAGTGGCCATCAAAATTTTCCCAAAATGCCTGTCTGAGTTTTCGATTTGATTGGTATGTTGGGTGGGTTGCACAATGGTACCCCCAACAATTATAACAGACTATTCCATGAATCCTTAATTACATACTTTGACGACAATTCCTTCCAAATTATTTTAAATGTGTCACACACAATCGTTAATCACTATTGCGATTATTCCAGGGTTTCGTTTCCACATACTTCAGCGTCATTTTACTGAAGTAATTTCTCGGTGTCTATTGGCGGCATTCACGGCTCCATCAGTGTTAGCACTCAGCGGCTGAGCTCACATCAGCACAGTGCTGATGTGAGCTCAGCCGCGTGCACGCTGACCCAACCTGAATTTATTTATAGACACAAGAGTACAGGTGTGCCAGTATACACGGCAGGATCCCTCCATGTCTTCAGGTATGAGGTCATTTCTTGCTGGCAACAATGTTACTCTAACATTGGGAAACAGTCTGTACAAAACTTTCTTGAGCCACTAAGTGGCCGCTGTAATCTCTCGTGTCCTCTTCCCCTTTCTTTAGACTATCCTGGATTAATTCCGCCAATGATGCATATGGCAAATTGATAAGCAGATACAGCTAAAAGATGCCTCATTTCTTGATTAATTGACCAATGTACATAGTGAGTACACTATTGTTATGGATTCGTCAGATCATAAAATTATCCCTGGCCCAGATCATTAAGTTGTTTGTATTTATTTCCAGCACCATCGAATGCTATCAAATTATTGGGGCTGTTTTCAACCGCCTCTCTGCCATAGGAGCCTATGGGCCCATTGGCGTGTCTCTCTTCTCCACCTACTTTCATGCAGTGGACATAAGGTGAACATTCATTGTACTCAGTCTATCATATTACAGTATATATATCCGTCACCCTTATTAATTTAGTTAGCCTCTCACTTTGTAAATATCCATAGGTGGCTCCCCATGTCCTGTTGAAGACCCTGGTTTAAGGATTTAATGTACCTCTGATTTTCTATGGGGTCGAAACGTCGACTGTCAATTTATACCTGTACTGGACCTTGTTTCACAGCATAGATAACAGCAATTATTTTACTGTATCTTTACACTGTGGATTGTGATATGTTTCTAGCCTTTTAGGCGACTGGACAGGCCTATTTTTAAGACACATTCAGAATACCGTATACACATCCCTGTCTCACACTTCCAATCCCTCACAAAAGCACTTCCTTGAGCACGTTTTCCCTTTGGAGCACCTATTGACGAATGTACAGTTTATTTTCATCACTATCACCTATTTGGTGGCCCTTGGCACTCCTAGGAGCCCCCATAGGGAGCTCCATGTGAACAGGCTCAAACCCTATGTGGACAGGGCTGACATGGGCTTGCTCATGGCAACTGATGAGGGACAGGAGGAAGAGAGTGACCAACTCCTTGACCTCCTCTCACATAACCCTAATGATTGATCAGTTGATGGTGTAGTCTTGGCAGACAGCCTCACTGATTAGCAGCAGATTGATTGTAGGAAGGTCCTCAATCAATACAGGCATTTGATTACTCTGACACCCAGTCAAACCACCTGGTGTACCCATGAAGTAGACACAGGTGAGAGTCTACCTATCAAGAATAAAATCTACAGGCAGCCTAGCCATGTCAGAGATTGCATCAGGAGAAAAGTCCAAAAGATGCTGGAACTGGGAGTGGTTAAGCCCTCAGCTAGCCCTTGGGCTAGCCCAGTAGTCCTGATACCTAAACCTCACAAACAAGGTGGAAAGAGAGAGATGAGGTGTTGTGTGGACTACATGGGATTCAATGCAGTCACTAGGACTGATGCTCACCCAATTCCTAGGGCAGATGAGCTTATTGATACTTCGGTACAAGTTCTTGAGCACATTTGATCTCACTGCTGGCTATTGGCAAATCAGACCAGCTGAGGATGCCAAACCAAAAACTGTATTTTCAACCCCTGGTGGACATTATCAATTTATGGTGATGCCCTTTGGATTGAAGAATGCAGCTGCCACATTCCAAAGTCTGGTGAATAAAGTCCTTACCAGTCTGGAAGCCTATAGTGCAGCATATCTTGATGATATAGCTGTCTTTAGCTCCACCTGGAGAATGTTTTGGAGACTCTGCAGAAAGCAGGCCTCTCTATCAAGGCCACTAAGTACCAGATAGGGCAGAGCAAGGTTGTGTACATGGGCCACCTTTTGGGTGGAGGCCAGGTTCAGCCATTACAGAGCAAAATCTATACCATGATTGCCTGGGTTGCTCCAACTACCCAGACTCAGGTCAGAGCTTTCTTGGGCATGACTGGGTACTACAGAAGATTTGTGAAAGGATATGGGTCTATAGTGACTCCCTTGAATGATCTGACATCACAAAAATGCGCAAGAAGGTTCAGTGGACAGTTAGCTGTCAGAAGGCATTTGATGATCTCAAGCAGGCCATGTGCAAAGCTCCCATTCTGCAGAGTCCTGACTACTCCAAGCAATCTATTGTCCCTACAGATGCATCTAAGTTGGGGGTAGGGGCTGTGTTGTCACAACTTAATGCAGAGGGTCAGGCTCAACCAGTAGCTTTTATCTGCAGAAGGTTGACCACCAAAGAGAAACGTTGGTCAGCTATAGAGAGGGAAGCCTCTGCTGTGGTCGGCCATGAAGAAGCTGAAGCCATACCTGTTTGGCACTCACTTCATTGTTCAGACAGACCATAAGCCCCTCCTATGGCTAAAACAGATGACGGGTGAGAACCCCAAACTTTTGAGGTGGTCCATTTCCCAAAAGGGGATGGACTTTACAGTGGAACATAGACCTGGGAGTAGCCATGTCAATGCAGATGGACTGTCCAGATATTTCCACTTATAAAATGAAGACTCAACTGGGCAAGGTTAGTCTCATTCCTTACGTTAGGGGGGGGTTTGTAGGAAAGTTGGATCTGCTTCTTATGGTTACCCCCACTTTTTGCTAAATGTGATATTGTTTTTGACTAGTCTTACTCGTATCCTGCTAATCAAGATCCCAGTCTAGCTACTTTCTCCCGAAGCTGTTATGTTATGTACTTTGGTACACTTCAGATTGGATACTGGGGTACCCTTGTCAGTCCCTAGTATATGGTACCCACGTACCCAGGGCATAGGTACACCAAAGTCCTCCCATGGGCTGAAGCATGTATTATGCAAACCATGAGAGGTCAAGCAAAATGGAACCTACAGGCCTGCCATTGCAGCCTGTGTAAGTTGGTCCATGCACCATTTACTTAATATATAGATTTACTATATCTAAGGGTTACTGCACTTAAAACCTATAAGTCACCCCTATAGCAGGCCTTAACAATCCTGAAGGCAGGGTGCTTGGTTCAAAGTGAGATGGTGCCACTGCATGAGCAGAACACCCCTGCAACCTACGGAGCCAATTCTCCTGGGTTGACAGTGAATCAGCCATTTACGACATTTAGAGTGGCATTATGCGACCGCGTGATGACCAACTCTAAAGCAGCTGAAAGTAACCCTATCGTGTTTGGTGTCAAACATTGTGAAATCATACCCCCACACCGGTAACCGGTGTGGATGGTATGATTGATTCCACCCCTCAGAAGCGAGCTTCGTGAGGTCCTTGGTGTTCCCAGTACCAGCCTTTTAGTCCCGGACAGCACAGAATGGTTGTTGCCGACCAGCGACACATTTCAGCCAAGCTCGAGCAGGGGAAGGCAGAACAATAGGCATCCTGTGACCACCTCCCAGACAGGATTTAGTGTATTAGACATGGGTGGGTTCGCTTGCCAGAGACCAATAGTCTGCATGAGGGGCACATTTGGTGTCCCTGTGCATAGTCCAGTTCAAACCAGTCCTGGGAGCTGTTGGCACCTGCTCTGGCGCGAAACTGGACAAGACATGGGAGTAACCTCCTCACTGTCCAGATCCTCCTCTGAGAGGGTCCCCTGTATCTGTCCAAACCTCTCCCGTGTGTACAAAAGAGCTTACCTGGCTGTAGGACTCTAAATTCGATGTGGACAAGATTCTGAACCAGAAACCACTGAACTTCGACCATCTGGACACTCTGGACTTCGCTGGACTTTGTTTGGGCCCGACTTGGAGTGAAATGACACTCTGATCTGCTTCTCCTGAGCTCCTACTGACTTCTAAGGCTCCAGCAACACAGGACGTGGGTTCCTACGTCCCTCGAGGTTTGAGCTTCCCTTTCACCAAGTTTGAGGCCAGAATCCCTTGTGGGGGCTGCAATACCCGTACCCCTGTGCACCACGTTCATTTGCAAGTGCATTTGCAAGTGCATATGCTTGTTGGTATTTCCCAAACAAGAGCATTGGACTCCGAGTAGCCCCAACCTCTGGCACCATTTCCTACAAAGAACTAGGGCCTCCTCGCACCGAGTGCTCCGTGGGCTGCTGCTTTGTGAAATCGCTTGAGGTCCCCTTGCGACTCCTTTGCCTCCGGATAGTGGGTCCACTTGAGGGTCAACTTTGCTTTTGTTGGGCTACCCTGGTTGCTCCGGGCCTGTCCTGACTCCCCTGTGTATGGTGAGTCTCCTGGACCTTGTTGGTCTGAACCGTACCCTTCCTTGACCTTCCTCGTGGGTTGCCGTTGTCAAGGCTTGTTGGTGCTCCCGCCGGACACTGACCCCCCAGCACTTGACATCCTTTGTGGAACAGCTCGTATCCGGCTCCTGGTCATCCTTGCGTCTCCTGGTCCCCGTAGCTGCAGAGTCATTAACTCCATCAACACACCTGAAGAACCCGACATCGGTGGGCATTCGTATACCTAGCCCTGGTCACTCCTGAGTGACCCAGACTCTGTCCCTCAGCTTTCAGGTACCCTTCAACAAGAATCTGCCTTTCTAACGGACACTTTTCTTCCTTCCAACAGCGGCTCTTCTTCGAAGTCCTCCATTGGGTTCGTCGGCGGTTTCTGATGCCACTTCAGACCTATGCACCCGGCTTCCCTGGGATAGGTAACTCTGGTACTTCGGTATCCACGGGTGGGGTGGCTCTCCAACCTCCTAACTTCCACAGGGTTTCTTCGAAGTTCACTGGGAAGGGTCCTTAAACTCTAAAACTTCAACCGCAATTTTCCCATAGAATTGTATGGAGCATGCGGTCGTGTTCCCACACCCATCCTCCTACTTACTCACCTTGGGTGGTTCCTTGGGGTCCCAGCGATTCTACAACCACTAGACACTGTCTTGACTCAAGTCGTGGTTCTCATACCACTATTTTAGTATATGGTTTGGTCCCCCCTGGGGCCCACTGTGTATTTGTGCTATTTACTTTCATTTCTGTTCTACAGTATTATGTGCTTTGTGAGTATCTTCCGGTAGAAGATCCTGTGTCGTACTAGAGAGTGTTTTATTAATAAATACATCATTTTATAACTACTGTGTGGTTCTCCTTTTATTTAACCAATACTATAAGGTTGCATTCTGGTAAAACAAGCTGCTTAACACTCCTTCAAGACTTAGCCTGAAGGCTGTTCTCCACAGCTACCACTTGGATAGCTTTCTAAGGTTATCTTTGACCTTTTAAATCACCATAAAGGTTGTTTGGACTGGTGCAAGGTGCCCACTTTAATTAGTGGACGGCATATACCAGGCCAACTTCTCACATCCCCTTGCCAAATTAAAGCAAAATCAATTAATTACATGATAGTGTTAAGTCGGTGTTATTTCAGAACTGGTAATACATGGAAGCAACCAAACACTGATCGCAATGACATAGGCCATGCACTGTCTTTTATAGAGTAGGACACACTAAGCTCTACTCAGGTACAAGTGACTCCCTTTAAACTGTGAGTCCTATTCGACGGCAGTGTGTGGTGTTATGTACATGTGGATGCTTGGTGCAGTGATGTTATTCAAGCTCTCTCCAGTGATGTCATGTGTGAGGTCATGAGCAGCACATTACATTATGGTACCCACGTACCCAGGGCATAGGTACACCAAAGTCCTCCCATGGGCTGAAGCATGTATTATGCAAACCATGAGAGGTCAAGCAAAATGGAACCTACAGGCCTGCCATTGCAGCCTGTGTAAGTTGGTGCATGAACCATTTACTTAATATATAGATTTACTACATCTAAGGGTTACTGCACTTAAAACCTATAAGTCACCCCTATAGCAGGCCTTAACAATCCTGAAGGCAGGGTGCTTGGTTCAAAGTGAGATAGTGCCACTGCATGAGCAGAATACCCCTGCAACCTAAGGAGTCCATTCTCCTGGGTTGACAGTGAATCAGCCATTTACGACATTTAGAGTGGCATTATGCGACCGCGTGATGACCAACTCTAAAGCAGCTGAAAGTAACCCTATCGTGTTTGGTGTCAAACATTGTGAAATCATACCCCCACACCGGTAACCAGTGTGGATGGTATGATTGATTCCACCCCTCAGAAGCGAGCTTCGTGAGGTCCTTGGTGTTCCCAGTACCAGCCTTTTAGTCCCGGACAGCACAGAATGGTTGTTGCCGACCAGCGACACATTTCAGCCAAGCTCGAGCAGGGGAAGGCAGAACAATAGGCATCCTGTGACCACCTCCCAGACAGGATATAGTGTATTAGACATGGGTGGGTTCGCTTGCCAGAGACCAATAGTCTGCATGAGGGGCACATTTGGTGTCCCTGTGCATAGTCCAGTTCAAACCAGTCCTGGGAGCTGTTGGCACCTGCTCTGGCGCGAAACTGGACAAGACATGGGAGTAACCTCCTCACTGTCCAGGTCCTCCTCTGAGAGGGTCCCCTGTATCTGTCCAACCCTCTCCCGTGTGTACAAAAGAGCTTACCTGGCTGTAGGACTCTAAATTCGATGTGGACAAGATTCTGAACCAGAAACCACTGAACTTCGACCATCTGGACACTCTGGACTTCGCTGGACTTTGTTTGGGCCCGACTTGGAGTGAAATGACACTCTGATCTGCTTCTCCTGAGCTCCTACTGACTTCTAAGGCTCCAGCAACACAGGACGTGGGTTCCTACGTCCCTCGAGGTTTGAGCTTCCCTTTCACCAAGTTTGAGGCCAGAATCCCTTGTGGGGGCTGCAATACCCGTACCCCTGTGTACCACGTTCATTTGCAAGTGCATTTGCAAGTGCATATGCTTGTTGGTATTTCCCAAACAAGAGCATTGGACTCCGAGTAGCCCCAACCTCTGCCACCATTTCCTACAAAGAACTAGGGCCTCCTCGCACCGAGTGCTCCGGGGGCTGCTGCTTTGTGAAATCGCTTGAGGTCCCCTTGCGACTCCTTTGCCTCCGGATGGTGGGTCCACTTGAGGGTCAACTTTGCTTTTGTTGGGCTACCCCGGTTGCTCCGGGCCTGTCCTGACTCCCCTGTGTATGGTGAGTCTCCTGGACCTTGTTGGTCTGAACCGTACCCTTCCTTGACCTTCCTCGTGGGTTGCGGTTGCCAAGGCTTGTTGGTGCTCCCGCCGGACACTGACCCCCGCAGCACTTGACATCCTTTGTGGAACAGCTCGTATCCGGCTCCTGGTCATCCTTGCATCTCCTGGTCCCCGTAGCTGCAGAGTCATTAACTCCATCAACACACCTGAAGAACCCGACATCGGTGGGCATTCGTATACCGAGCCCTGGTCACTCCTGAGTGACCCAGACTCTGTCCCTCAGCTTTCAGGTACCCTTCAACAAGAATCTGCCTTTCTAACGGACACTTTTCTTCCTTCCAACAGCGGCTCTTCTTCGAAGTCCTCCATTGGGTTCGTCGGCGGTTTCTGATGCCACTTCAGACCTATGCACCCGGCTTCCCTGGGATAGGTAACTCTGGTACTTCGGTATCCACGGGTGGGGTAGCTCTCCAACCTCCTAACTTCCACAGGGTTTCTTCGAAGTTCACTGGGAAGGGTACTTAAACTCTAAAACTTCAACCGCAATTTTCCCATAGAATTGTACAGAGCATGCGGTCGTGTTCCCACACCCATCCTCCTACTTACTCACCTTGGGTGGTTCCTTGGGGTCCCAGCGATTCTACAACCACTAGACACTGTCTTGACTCAAGTCGTGGTTCTCATACCACTATTTTAGTATATGGTTTGGTCCCCCCTGGGGCCCACTGTGTATTTGTGCTATTTACTTTCATTTCTGTTCTACAGTATTATGTGCTTTGTGAGTATCTTCCGGTAGAAGATCCTGTATCGTACTAGAGAGTGTTTTATTAATAAATACATCATTTTATAACTACTGTGTGGTTCTCCTTTTATTTAACCAATACTATAAGGTTGCATTCTGGTAAAACAAGCTGCTTAACACTCCTTCAAGACTTAGCCTGAAGGCTGCTCTCCACAGCTACCACTTGGATAGCTTTCTAAGGTTATCTTTGACCTTTTAAATCACCATAAAGGTTGTTTGGACTGGTGCAAGGTGCCCACTTTAATTAGTGGACGGCATATACCAGGCCAACTTCTCACATCCCCTTCCCAAATTAAAGCAAAATCAATTAATTACATGATAGTGTTAAGTCGGTGTTATTTCAGAACTGGTAATACATGGAAGCAACCAAACACTGATCGCAATGACATAGGCCATGCACTGTCTTTTATAGAGTAGGACACACTAAGCTCTACTCAGGTACAAGTGACTCCCTTTAAACTGTGAGTCCTATTCGACGGCAGTGTGTGGTGTTATGTACATGTGGATGCTTGGTGCAGTGATGTTATTCAAGCTCTCTCCAGTGATGTCATGTGTGAGGTCATGAGCAGCACATTACATTATGGTACCCACGTACCCAGGGCATAGGTACACCAAAGTCCTCCCATGGGCTGAAGCATGTATTATGCAAATCGTGAGAGGTCAAGCAAAATGGAACCTACAGGCCTGCCATTGCAGCCTGTGTAAGTTGGTGCATGCACCATTTACTTAATATATAGATTTACTATATCTAAGGGTTACTGCACTTAAAACCTATAAGTCACCCCTATAGCAGGCCTTAACAATCCTGAAGGCAGGGTGCTTGGTTCAAAGTGAGATGGTGCCACTGCATGAGCAGAACACCCCTGCAACCTACGGAGTCCATTCTCCTGGGTTGACAGTGAATCAGCCATTTACGACATTTAGAGTGGCATTATGCGACCGCGTGATGACCAACTCTAAAGCAGCTGAAAGTAACCCTATCGTGTTTGGTGTCAAACATTGTGAAATCATACCCCCACACCGGTAACCGGTGTGGATGGTATGATTGATTCCACCCCTCAGAAGCGAGCTTCGTGAGGTCCTAGGTGTTCCCAGTACCAGCCTTTTAGTCCCGGACAGCACAGAATGGTTGTTGCCGACCAGCGACACATTTCAGCCAAGCTCGAGCAGGGGAAGGCAGAACAATAGGCATCCTGTGACCACCTCCCAGACAGGATTTAGTGTATTAGACATGGGTGGGTTCGCTTGCCAGAGACCAATAGTCTGCATGAGGGGCACATTTGGTGTCCCTGTGCATAGTCCAGTTCAAACCAGTCCTGGGAGCTGTTGGCACCTGCTCTGGCCCGAAACTGGACAAGACATGGGAGTAACCTCCTCACTGTCCAGATCCTCCTCTGAGAGGGTCCCCTGTATCTGTCCAAACCTCTCCCGTGTGTACAAAAGAGCTTACCTGGCTGTAGGACTCTAAATTCGATGTGGACAAGATTCTGAACCAGAAACCACTGAACTTCGACCATCTGGACACTCTGGACTTCGCTGGACTTTGTTTGGGCCCGACTTGGAGTGAAATGACACTCTGATCTGCTTCTCCTGAGCTCCTACTGACTTCTAAGGCTCCAGCAACACAGGACGTGGGTTCCTACGTCCCTCGAGGTTTGAGCTTCCCTTTCACCAAGTTTGAGGCCAGAATCCCTTGTGGGGGCTGCAATACCCGTACCCCTGTGCACCACGTTCATTTGCAAGTGCATTTGCAAGTGCATATGCTTGTTGGTATTTCCCAAACAAGAGCATTGGACTCCGAGTAGCCCCGACCTCTGGCACCATTTCCTACAAAGAACTAGGGCCTCCTCGCACCGAGTGCTCCGTGGGCTGCTGCTTTGTGAAATCGCTTGAGGTCCCCTTGCGACTCCTTTGCCTCCGGATAGTGGGTCCACTTGAGGGTCAACTTTGCTTTTGTTGGGCTACCCTGGTTGCTCTGGGCCTGTCCTGACTCCCCTGTGTATGGTGAGTCTCCTGGACCTTGTTGGTCTGAACCGTACCCTTCCTTGACCTTCCTCGTGGGTTGCCGTTGTCAAGGCTTGTTGGTGCTCCCGCCGGACACTGACCCCCCAGCACTTGACATCCTTTGTGGAACAGCTCGTATCCGGCTCCTGGTCATCCTTGCGTCTCCTGGTCCCCGTAGCTGCAGAGTCATTAACTCCATCAACACACCTGAAGACCCCGACTTCGGTGGGCATTCGTATACCGAGCCCTGGTCACTCCTGAGTGACCCAGACTCTGTCCCTCAGCTTTCAGGTACCCTTCAACAAGAATCTGCCTTTCTAACGGACACTTTTCTTCCTTCCAACAGCGGCTCTTCTTCGAAGTCCTCCATTGGGTTCGTCGGCGGTTTCTGATGCCACTTCAGACCTATGCACCCGGCTTCCCTGGGATAGGTAACTCTGGTACTTCGGTATCCACGGGTGGGGTGGCTCTCCAACCTCCTAACTTCCACAGGGTTTCTTCGAAGTTCACTGGGAAGGGTCCTTAAACTCTAAAACTTCAACCGCAATTTTCCCATAGAATTGTATGGAGCATGCGGTCGTGTTCCCACACCCATCCTCCTACTTACTCACCTTGGGTGGTTCCTTGGGGTCCCAGCGATTCTACAACCACTAGACACTGTCTTGACTCAAGTCGTGGTTCTCATACCACTATTTTAGTATATGGTTTGGTCCCCCCTGGGGCCCACTGTGTATTTGTGCTATTTACTTTCATTTCTGTTCTACAGTATTATGTGCTTTGTGAGTATCTTCCGGTAGAAGATCCTGTGTCGTATTAGAGAGTGTTTTATTAATAAATACATCATTTTATAACTACTGTGTGGTTCTCCTTTTATTTAACCAATACTATAAGGTTGCATTCTGGTAAAACAAGCTGCTTAACACTCCTTCAAGACTTAGCCTGAAGGCTGCTCTCCACAGCTACCACTTGGATAGCTTTCTAAGGTTATCTTTGACCTTTTAAATCACCATAAAGGTTGTTTGGACTGGTGCAAGGTGCCCACTTTAATTAGTGGACGGCATATACCAGGCCAACTTCTCACATCCCCTTCCCAAATTAAAGCAAAATCAATTAATTACATGATAGTGTTAAGTCGGTGTTATTTCAGAACTGGTAATACATGGAAGCAACCAAACACTGATCGCAATGACATAGGCCATGCACTGTCTTTTATAGAGTAGGACACACTAAGCTCTACTCAGGTACAAGTGACTCCCTTTAAACTGTGAGTCCTATTCGACGGCAGTGTGTGGTGTTATGTACATGTGGGTGCTTGGTGCAGTGATGTTATTCAAGCTCTCTCCAGTGATGTCATGTGTGAGGTCATGAGCAGCACATTACAAAGACATGAGCTATGGTTTTGAGCGACTCCCCGTAACTGGGGAACTCTAGCAGTGTGCAGGTGTTTAATTGTAACCAGAACATCTGTTTGCAAATGTCTAAGGTTCATATCAGTGGCAATTCGTTGTGAGCAAAGGAGCTCATAACTTACCTTCAACAATGTTAGTTCTATGAGCTTTGGCGGTTTCTTATGAGACACCGCAACCACCATGCCCCACCCAAACCAGCCTCAAAAAGCCTTCCCCTGTGCACAGCAGCTTTGGGTGCAGGGCTGAGCCTACAGCCAGACCATGCACAGCCAATTCTAGGAGGTCTGGGTGAAGCTAACCTCCTAAATACAGATAGTTTATGTGCTTTGCCATTTAGTAGTGCTACCTACACCCACACCTTGTAACTGCTAGACTATGGTAGTATTTGGATGCTGACTTGGTGTCGGTGGGCATTGGGGAGTACAGGTGTGATTGTGTAATTCCTGGACTCCTATAAATCAACGCAGAGGTACTTGGTTAGGTAGAAGGAAGTCACTAGATAATGAGCCCAGCACCACACATACCAGTGCTTGGGACTGTTTTCTTGCTCGTGTCCATCCCCTCAGGTTGGACCACTCGTGGTCTTTCCCCAGTGGTGCAGGGAACTAGGCCCTGATCTGTGGCCCTCAGTTGTTAGAGATCTATGTATGGAAGAGTGCGTGTATGTCATGTGGACCAACTGGGAAATGTTGTGATGTGACGGGTGGGGACCAGATCTGCGCTCTTATCATTTTTGACACAATGTCTCTCTATTACTTAACTTTGGCAAGACACTGCACCATGGTGTAATGTTGAATAGTGTTTGGCATCTCAAAAAACAACATTATTTGCATTTGCATGGCCAATGACATTAGCAGCAAGCGGTGTTGTAAATACAAAGCGGCGCAGATTTTGGCTGCTTTCCCAATGCATTGTGGTAGACTTTCAGCCTCAGCTTTGCATTGTGGGATTCTTTGCAATTCTGCCCCAAGTGTGACATGGGTTAGAATGAAGAGAACGCTTAGCCACATACAGACCTGCACAGTAGCATTTAACTATTTTAAATTGTGGCATAGATATACATGAGGCAAGCGGCACAGGACAAGCCGCAAGCCACCCCCCAGCGCCTTGAGACCCTCGCGGGTGAGTAGTTGCGCTATACAAACCCCTGATTGATGGATGATGGACAGGATCAGTGGGACCATTGTGGGCGGGATGGGCTCTCGGCCCCCTATCATTGGCTCTTAGCTGTTGTGTGGATTCCTGCACTGCTGCTGGCCTGTGTGTGTTGTGCTGTGATATTTACCACCTCAAAATCAGCTGCTCCCTGCAGGGGGTCTGCTGCTAAGGAAGCAGCCAGAAAATGAAAAGACCACCCACTTTAGCCATACCTCTAAGACTGAGCAAAGTGAGTCTGACCCTCCTAGAAGTTTTTAGATGTTGGTGCGGGGGGGGTTCTCCCCCACGAATGCTTTTCTTTTAAGAAAGGGGCCAAAGAGTGCATTAAGTTTACCCGAAAAGAAAAATGTCATCCATGTGGTCCCAAAGGAGCACTCGTTCTACCAATGTGCTGCGGCACAGGGCGTAGGGGCGTCCTTCCTTCTTTCCCTTAATACCTTTCCTTATTAATTTTTCCTCACCTTCATCCTTTTTAGGTCGAGCCTAGAGCAGCGCATGCGCTGCTGCTTGCTCGACTTTTAGTAAGGGGGTTTTAAAAGTGCTACCCACAAGCTTTTCCTGGCCTAAAGCTTGCGTGCACGCTCTCGTGCACACGCGCGCCATCTGCCTTTCTTATCTCATTAAGCCGTCATGGCTCAATGCTTGTCAATTAGAGGCAATCACGGCTGCTTAGCCCTGACCCGAAAGTCAAACAAATGTCTGCCTTTCCACGTGTATGTGTTTTGGGATGTACCAAGTCATCAAGCAATCTGTTCCTCATTACACAGAATGCCTTTTGCAGCACACAGAAAACTCTGGAAAAACGTCATTACTTTCTAATTAAGGTTAATATGGCTGATCAGAGGCCCGCCTGTGTCTGGCTCCCACTGATATGACTGTTCAGGCGCAGCAGAAAGACCACGGTTCTTTTGGGATGCAAAATGTGTACATTAAGATAGTGTTTCGTTTCAGTCACTTGCTGCTGCTGGCCTCACGGCCTGCTTTTCTCCGACAACTAACCGCATCACTAAACATTTCGACTCACGCTATTTCATGGCTTTGGTGGTAAGACCCTGCTGCTAGGTGCAAGCGTCTTTTACCACCACATCATGAAAGCAGGTTTGTGTAGGTGGTAGTATGTGCAAGACTGTCTCTGCTTATTTGTTCTATTGGTTTCGATGTGTTCTGTAGTTTTAATTTAGTTTATTTGTGCTGTATTATTGCTATGTTGTACTGTACTTGATAGTATGCGTTATTTTGTGATTGTTTTTTTGCATTGTGTCCTGTTAGGATGTGTTATTTTGTTTTTATTGATGTTACTTTGTTTTTATTTATGTTATTGTGTTCTGTTATATCGCTGCTCCAGCTCTTTAACTACTTAGGACGCCTGTCAGCCCAAAACTACGCCTTAAATGATCACGATCATTGCTCAGTTACTCGCTGCAGCCCAACACATCAGCACCATTGGCCTTTCTCTGAAGACTTCAAGTGCCCTTCGAGCAACTGACAAGAGGAGTTTAGATTTTTTTCCAGCATAAAAATGCAATAAATGTCAACGGCACATAGAAGTGATGGCACTCCTCTTGGGTGCCACTTTCTAATATCTCACAGCAGATGGGCAATGTGATTTGAACTAGCGCCAGCAACTGTGTGGGGGCAGAGAGCGCATGTAACAATCTCTGCAAATACACAGTTACTGCACTGTATGTTAAACGTCCTTTTTGCTTATAGGCTGTCTCTAAACAGGTTACCACCAGAGGCCCAAATGATTAGGAACTGAGCATCATGCAAACCAGTTTATGCATGTACAGTACGAAAATAGGCAGCTGCTGCAGCACACAGACAACGCAAACTGGGCCTAAGCAAAGAAACTAGCATCAGAGAATAAAACTTGCAAAGAGCATTCACTCCGATTAAGCACACCTATCGGCAACCGACGAAACAAACAGAATTCAACTGAAGGGACCAAAGGAAATGTTAAGCTTCGTTTTTTTCTTTTTTTTCTCACAAAACTCTGTACATTAAAGAATGGTCTTTAAGTGATTGACTAGATTGGGGTTCTCTGGAAAATCTATGGAGACCATCATCTTTAATTTTCTGTGATTTCTGCATGGTTTCTTCTCCTGTTTCACAATCTGGTCCAGTTTACTTTTAAGAAAGCATGCTGGCTTGCAGCCATCAGGCTATTTCTAAGACTAGGCAAGGGATTGTTTTCTCCAGTAGGATTGTAACTCCTGCCCGCTGGTTCCTAAATGCTGTCCTTCTTGCTTGGGAGCAACTAAAGCCCCTCCCCCACGTCAGGACGACGCGTATGTGACCGGCAATGTCCGCGATCGAGGAGCCCGAGCCTGAGGAACTACAACGCCTTCCTCACCATGGGTGCTAGATTATGTTAAAAATTATTATTAATCTTGGGAAATTCGACCGCATCTTCCCAATAGATGTTTGCCTTCACAGCTGAAAGCTGGAAAAACAAGCATTGGCATAGCCAATAGGTCTCGCCTTTGGGACCTTATAAGTGTTTAGCCATGCAGCACTTGATGTTGTTGCACCAAGAATATTGTGCTGGATAACTAAACACTTATAAGGTCCCAAAGGCGAGACCTATTGGCTATGCCAATGCTTGTTGTTTCTTTTCTGTCTCTTTCACACTCTATTTCCTTCTTTTCATTTCTCTTTCCCTGAATCCATCACAGTGGCTCCACTACTGGTCTTAGACCCACCATCCCATTTCTCAGCTCCCCATAAACGACAGACAGAGGGGACCCTAAAGCCATGGGCGTAGGAAGTGTGGGGGATTTACCCCCCCCCCCCCCAGAATTAGGAGTTGAGGGGACGCAGGGGACAAGTGTCGGGGGACGCAGGGGACAAAAAAGATCTCCTGTGCACTTCCACTGTTCACAGGGCCATTAAAACACTACCTATGACGTTCCTGCTTACCAGTCAGGGTCGGATTTAGAAGATGGATTATTCGCCGGTGCCCGAGGAAAACTTCCTGAGTCCAGATGTAGTCCGTTCGGGGCAGGCTCCTGACCTAGCACAAACTGTTGCCTGGCATTGTCAGTCTATACAGAATGACAATCATCAGCGGAGCAGGCACAGCATGTGGGGCGTCTCCTCCTACCCTGGGCTAAGGGCACAGCAGGGAGGCCTCTGCCGCTGCTTCTGAGTAGGAGTTCACAGCCCCCTGCCAAAGGGAAGTGCTGGGGCTATAGAAGGATTTTTTTAATTCCCGGAGCGTGTGGCCACCCCCACATTCACTGTGGTCAAGTGAAGCATCTTTTTCATGCAACCCACATCAAATGCAGCAAGAAATGGGAAAGCAAACCTGTTTCGTACTTGTTTATTGCAGCTTTGCCACTTAATGGAAGTGCATTGACAACAGATGCCCTGAGCAATGTGTCTGATGTGCCTTAAGGCTACTGCATTCTAGCTTTTTAAATACTTCAGTCCAACAAAAGGCGCCTATGAAAGCATTCTGTATTTATCAAGCAAATAAAATCTTCGATCATGTACTCCCTTTTGGAAAAAAATCTCTTTTAAACCAAACAAGTGAAACTGAAAGTGTTTAGGGCCTGCAGTTAACAGTTAAGAAAGCACTCTGATTTAAGTGCTTTCTGCTGTGATGTGTTGACAGGGTCAGACTGCTCCGTAGGACAACCTGGCGGTACCAGAAGGGCTGGTTCACAGGTCAGTGTTCAGCTGTTTTTTGAGCTGTTTGTGGGACAGTTTTATAGGCTGGTGGGATGGTTTTTGCTGTTGATTTCCCTGATATTACCACACACATTGCCTGTAGCAATTGCACATACATGCGGTCTGCCATACCCAGGACCACTGGAGTTATGCAATTGTGCAGCCGCAGCATTTTGCAAGTCATTATGGATTTGCCACATTTGCCACATAATCCATCATCTGCTGCATAAGCTTTAAATTTTAATGAAAACAAATTTGTTTGTAGCTCAAATAGTACTAAAGTTACTAAAAACGCAGTGACCTGTGTTGCCTCTTAGTGGAGGCTCTTTGCAAACGTTAACTGGTCTCCTTTCTCTTGCTTATTGCTGTATTTGGATATTAAACTGGTACTAATGAGGTGCAACCAGTGCCCTAACAGTATTAACAAATGGAAAAAGAATGAAGCAATACTATTTCAAAATGTTCCGCATTATGCTGCATAATTGGCTTTTACTGAACTCTGCTATATAATTTGGAACTCCGTTGCCGCATAATTCCAGTGGGATGGCCATACCTTGCAAAACTAGCAATGCAATGTGTAAGTCCTGCCCCGATTTGCAAATGTGAGCTACTTTTTTAGCTACCTGATTTGCTACTGTGGCCAATTTTATTTTGGTGCCTGGGCCAGTTTTCTGTCCCAATCCAACCCTGCCTCCTCTTATGACTACCTTGCGGGTGACACAATGAGACTGCTGTCTCGAAGCCCCACCGCTCCACACAAACGGACAGCGATGCAATATTGTGCATACGAAAACGATGGCAACTGTGATCCGGAGTACAATGTGGACAGGGTCAGGGATGTGACTACAAAGGGCTTGTTGCCCCCCTATTTCGGCAGAACCAGAGAAAACCAGACACTTTCTACCCTACACCTTCCCTGGGCCTCCCATTGCACTTCAGCAGCCCCGGCAAGGCACATGCATTTTCCATCTACACATGCCCAACCTTTGAAAGGATCAAGCAGATGGGCCCAAACAGCCTCACCCTCTCCCAACCTACACCATAGTGGCATTAAACACTGCCCCTCCTTTCCCGACTGCTCCACTTCATGGTGCACAGCCCCCCTCCATTTGTAGAAGATTTGTGAGCAACATGCGGTGCTGCCTTTTCAGATGACCCCGGCCTGTGAAAAAAAGACCATAGAAAGGAGCAAATATATCTGTTTCAAGGCTCCCAGCTCCGGGTAAAGACTCGGACACTTTTTAAGAGGGCTCTCTCTACCCCTGGTGCCTCTCTGCTTTGAGCCTTATTTAGTATGTGTTTTGTTTAGTATCCAAAAAGTATTTCCAAACACTTCACAGCACTTTGACACAAAAAATGTCGATTATCAGCATGCAGTCAGGCGAGTTAGATGTATTCTTCTGACCATAAATCCAGTTAGGAGAGCTACCTGCCTCCCAGAATACATTTTGGAACTGGAGAACCAGGTTCAAGTCTTGAAATCGGCTCATCATCCTGTGATTCTGGGCAAACCTCTTAATCGCCTTGTGTCTAAAACAAAAGAAATGAAGGGGATCTTGTGTAACGCAACTGGTGCTCATGCACAGCGCTCCAACACCTTTGGGTCGAATTCCCGCTACGTAAAGCTGCAAAACTAAAAAATAGAGTCCTGTCTCTGCTTAAGAAGTGCTTCCCGCCATGTTCTCACAGCCTGAAGAGAAAATCACAGGGGTTAATATTATGCCAACCAAGTAGCACTCATGTTATGAACCTTGGAAGGATGAAAAGCAGGTCCTGCAGAGATTCAAACCGTGGCCTCCAGGTTGCTTTTGGCCTTTGGCAGCAGATGCCTTGACGCCCTGATCTATCATACATTAGGCTATGTTAGATAATACTGCATCTGAACTTTATATAAAAACACCTTATTTTAATATCACGATTTCACTTCAAAACTCTGCGATTGTACAGGTTTATCGGAGCTAGCAGCGTGAAGACCACAGACAATTTGTTTTGGGCCCCCGAATCTGACTCCGTCACCCCCAGAAATGTAGTGTCTCCTACGCCCCTGTATAACACAGTGAAGACCGCTTCTAGAGTATGACCGAGTATATGTGAAGTGAAAAGTGCTAAAGTGGGCACATTACAAAATGTGACGGTCTGGCATCACACACCACCTGGTGTCATACTTCATCATCTGCCAGTCCTCGCCCTCCAAAAACCGCGTGTGGTTGAGGGCGGGCATACACCTATGTGACCTTAGTGTTGAGTGACCATAGGTCACCACACGCAGTGGATAGTCACTATCTCACTTCAAAACTCTGCGATTGTACAGGTCTATCTGAGCTAGCAGCGTGAAGACCACAGACAATTTGTTTTGGGTCCCCAAATCTGACTCCGTCACCCCCAGAAATGTAGTGTCTCCTACGCCCCTGCCTAAAGCAGGCCCGCGAGAGCTGCTTAGGAGGCATGGTCCCTACACCACTGCCGACTGCACTTGGCGCTTCACCATCACCGAGTCGAAAGTAGGATGTAGAGGGGACTGAATAAGAATGAGGCTGATGAGAGAAGAGAATGAACGACCAGAGCAGCAACTGCAGAACACAAGAAAAGGGGCAGAAAGAGGTTAAAGACCGGCAGGGAACAAACTGAGCTGGGACCAGTGAAGGGAAAGGAGGTGAAACAACTTGAAGGGAAGCTAAACTCTGGAAAATACACAAAGGTTGGAAGGTGAAAGGAGCTAGAGAATGAAGAATAGAGAACAGACTAGTGGTACATAAAGTAATCAAGAAAATGAGTGGCCAGAATTAAAATCATCAAAAAGCATGAGGAATAGAGAGGAAAGGAGAGGCCTCAGCTAGAGCTTGGAAAGAGAGAAGAAGAAAAGGGAAAAGTGTATAGAAAGTAAACAGCATAAACCTAAGCATGGTCTGCGTGCCTGAGGCTAACGAGTGAGCGTGATACGGCAGGGGAGCAGCGCACGTACTGCGAGGTTCTATATGTGATCAGGTGACTGACTCCAGTCCTTGTGAGAGGGATTAGTGGGGGAGAGCCAGGCATAGTTAAGGATGAAAATGCCAGCATGATAGCTCAGGGAGCTGAAAGTTCACCACTGAAATGTGTAGGTCACGGCTTGGATCCTCCCCTCCTTCTGAGGTCAGTAAATTGTGCATATAACCAGGGCCACTGGAATTATGCAACTGTGCGGCTGCGCTGATTTTCGCATATAGATTTGCTGCACTTGACACATAATCCATTATCTGCTGCATAATATGCAGATATTAACACACACAAAAATCTGTTTCTAGCTTAAACGGTTCAAAAGTTACTAAATATGCAGTGACACGTGATGCTGTCCAGCGAAAGGCCCTTTGCAAAGCTGGACTTCTCACCTTTTTGTTGCTTATTGCTACATTTGGGTATAAAAATTGCACTAATGAGGTGCAACCAATGCCCAGACAGTGCTACCAAGTTTAAAAATGACAAAATAATGAAGCAATACTATTACAATATGTTCCACATAATTTGCCTTTTCTTGCAGCATAATTTGCCCCTCTCCTGCCGCATAATTCCAGTGTCCCTGCATTTAACACCTGTTGCGCTTAGAAACGGCAGAAGAGCTACATAAAGCGCGATTTAAAAAAACCATCATCACTAAAGGTCTCAAACCCCCAGCTGACATCATCAGACACACTAGAGCGCCTGATGTTGGGGATGGTTAGAGATGCGGATCAGTTTTCCTTGTCTACATCGGATCGCCCTTTAATCGACCCCAGTCTCCCCCACGAGGCGAACGGGGGTGCTTAGAAGCTGATGTAAGCCGGTGGGAGCTTCAGGCATGGCGTGGAGCTGGGAAGACAGGCTGGGAAAGGGATGCTCATCACACCTCATCCTCGGTTCTTTGCGCCTGATAACGGGTCTTTCCTGGTACACCTTAAAAGCCCGCCGGCTCCATCTCTCCCCGACCTCCCACCACGGGCGCTTGGAGCCGGGCCCGTCTCATTGAGCACCACCACAGTCAGCTGCTGGCGAGCTGGCCCGCTGCCAGGCCGTTTATTCAGCCTGCGAGAGGCAACGTGCAGACCGGCATGTAAGCCCCGCGCCGGTGAGCGGGAATGCGCATGTGATCGCAGCCGGGAGTCTGCTGCGCGCAGCACCGCGAGCGGGGACTTTCCACTGCGTCCAGAGCAGGTGTAAGGCGGGCGCGCACTGCCACCCAGTGGCCACACGCGGTGTCGCAGCGCCGGCCTCTGCCGCCGCGCTCCTCACTCACCTTAGGCGGTAGGAGCATCATTTTAATTTAACTTTAAGCATTTATCGTAAAACACCCCCTGGTTTAACACACATTCACAGGGAAATTAATGTCACCGTGTTTCCTAAATCGCACATGTTTCTATTTTCAAATGTGTGTCTGTGTGCCACACTCGGTGAGACACATTTCTCAAAGAGCTTTCGATCGGTAGCACCCTTTCCTCCCAAACAAACACTGGAAATGCACCAGATAAAAATGCTGTTTTACAAATGCTGCGCTTGTGATTCCAATACTCCGTTATCTCTTTCCGTCTAGGAGAGATACGTGTGATTTACCGCAAGCGAAATGGCATCTGAATTTTCTTTCAGCATGATAAGTGTGATGCTGTTGGTTATATATACTATTCCTATGAAGGGTGGGGGGCGCCATGTATCGTGTCGATGAGTGAGTGCGCTGCCTGTTGGGAGGGGGGTATCTTTGTAATTATCGCTGTTGTTCTCCTCTACCCTCCATCCCGAAGGTTCTTTGAACGGAAAATGCTATTCAGGTCCTTTGTCAGATCAGTCGCATCCACCTAGTTGGCGGCCCTCAGCCTGTTTACAATGGAACCGAAAGATGTCCTTTTCTGCTCCACGCCACCTGTGGAAAGTGCGCCCACAGTGGCGCTTGCAGAAGGGAACGTAGCGTGATAGAACCCGGCTGCTCACACTCTGACGTGGCTGCTGGGGGCCTCCTAGCCCCGCCTGCTGTCACCTACTCACGTTACCCTAAGCTGGAGAGCTCAACACTAACGTCACCCCCGTTTTTACAAAGGCACAAGTCCCGCTCATCACGATTGAGGCTCACATTGGGGTACAGCCCAGGCTGACCTCGCCCCTAGAATGGATGCTGGGACCTGACTTTCAAATGCAGCAGACCTGCGTAGAGTTCTACTGTATGCAGAGCGGCGCATGTCAGCCAAATAGTGCAGGCTTAGAGCACCATCTACTGGCAGCGCAAAATACTGAAATAAGCCCCGAAAACAGCCTTCACTGGTGAATGGGAAGTGTTACTTTGCTGGAAATACTGTCTTTCTTGCCCAGAGTGCTGGAATTCGGTGCATCGCTTCAGCCTTGACAGACAGAGAGAGCCTTGAATGTATGTGGTATTTGCGTAGCGCAAACCTAGCCAAATGCAGCAGAGGGCTGTACTGGATCAAAGGCGAGCATACAATGAACTACTTATTTCAGAGGTAGCTGGTTTGTGGTTTGTTAATGGATCATGATTTATCATGATGCAGTGTTCTTTAAAAAGGTGCGTCTTCAACTCTTTCATGAATTAGAGCAGGCTTGAGGCGGGCCTAGCGGATATGGTATTTTGTTCCAGCTCCTGGTGCATAGAAACAAAGGGGCATATTATCAAGACAGGCAATAAGATTATCGCTGCTTTAGCGGCAGAAAACTGCCGCTAAAGCGGCGATAATGGGCTTGATAATATGCTTTATGGAATATGGAATTCCAATTGAAGCTCAGGTTAGACGCCCTTCACACCTAACATGAGCTTCAATTGGAATTCCATAGAGCATATTATCAAGCCCATTATCGCCGTTTCAGCGGCAGTTTTCTGCCGCCAAAGCGGCGATAATTTTATCGCCTGTCTTGATAATATGCCCCAGTGGCCTGTTGCCTTGCTTTTTCTCTTTTCTACACTTCTGAGTGCAGTCTGAGGGTGTCCCGGCTGGCAGGAGGCCTGGTCGCCATAGCCTTGTAAATGATGCAGCTGGGTTTGAAAATGGTGTGCGCCGTCAAGGTGACACAGTGGAGTTCTATCAAGATGAGGCTGATGTGATCATGTTTCTTCAGGACCTGGATGAGACGTGCTGCAGTGTGTGTAGACTGCCCTACAGAGGGGGCCAAGGTGGACTCTGGGAGGCCATGGAGCATGTGAGATTATGAGGGCTTGAACAGAAGTTCAAAAGTCGCTTTGTGGGAGGAATGATTTCACCTTCTTCAGTAGCCAGAACGAAAGGCAGGCCTTCTTTGTTTTCTTGGCAGTGTGTTTCTTGAAGGTGAGGTAAGGGAGAGGTCAGTGTCAAGAGTGACTCCAAATGAGTTAACTTTGGGTGAAAGTCGTAGGGGGCCCGCTGACAATGGGTAAGGGCTGGTCGTGGCCTTGAGTTACCCCAGAGAAAAGTCATGATTATGCAATCTATTCTGCTGAACCAGTGCAGGGGAGATGGAGTGGGAGGTTCCGAATCACACATAAGAGCCAGGGAAGCACCATCATTTTGAACAGAACATTCTTGCCGAGGGGATTGTGGGGGAGGGATTGCCATCTGTGGAGATCCTTTTTTGTGTGTTTAAGTAAGGGATTAATATTGAGGGACCAGGCCATTTCTGGGTGGAGGGCCACCCAAATGCTGAGATATTTAAAGGAGAGGTGTCACACGGTAATGGTAGTTTGCCAATCTATACATTCCCACGAGCTGTAAAGGGGTACCAAAGTTGATTTGGGTGGGTTAAGGCGCAGCCCTGAAGCTTCTTCGAATAACCAGAGGATATGTGGGCACTGGGGACCCGAGCGTGCCGGGTTGGCGAGGAAGAGTAGGACGTCATCTGCATACAAAGCAATGCGATCCTCGTGTGCTCCTTGCCAGTGCCAGCCCCGTATCCGTGTGTCAGTGCAGATAAGACAAGCTAACAGCTCTATTGCTAGAGCAAATAGGAGGGGAGATAGAGGGTATCCCTGTTGGGTTCCTCTTCTGATAGGGAAGATCCCTGAGAGTTTTCTCATTGATGAGGACCCTGGTGGACGGGTTAGAATAGAGCGCCCGTACAAGCTTACTGAAATATGAGCCGAAACCAGCTCTCTCCAGTACATTATCCAAATACAGCCAATCGACTGTGCCGAAGGCCTTTTCGAAGTCGATTAGTAATAAGGCTAGATATGGGGGGAGGAGATGGCGATGAGCAAGTGCCACGTATAGGCGCCGCAGGCAGTGTCTCGTGCTTCGGTGCTGCATGAAGCCGCATTGATCAGAGTGTGTAGGCTGCTAAGTACTCGTTTAAGACATGTGGCCAGGATGGTCACGTATATTTTATTTATTTGAAAAGTTTTATAAAGCGCAAACAAGACCCTTACGGGTATATGAGCTCTGTACAGATTTAGCGAAAGCATGAGTAACCAAAACAGAATGAGACAAAAGGTGTAGATAAGTCAAACATTGTAAAGCAAAAGAGAGAAACTGGCCCGGTCATGGGTTGGGGGCTTGGCTCGACCAGAACTGTATCAGAAGTGCCCTATAGCACAATAACAATTTAACAGACAAGCATACAATAAATCGCACCAACGGAGTACATTAATGATCAAAATTGTAGACAAAGGATGAGCATGAGAAAAAGTTGATGCTGATAAAAAGTTCATTCAAGAATAGCCATTTGACAAGTTTTTTGAAGAATGCAGTGGAAGGATTGGATCTGATTTCGGGAGGCAGGGCGTCCCTAATTCTTGGAGCAAGACCGGTGAAAGCACAATTGTAAGATCTTTTCTTTTTGAATTTGGGTGGTTTCAAAAGCAGGGTGGACGTACTTCTTAGGTTCCGCCTTGAGCCCAAAAGTTCAAGCTTATTTTCCAGGTAGACCGGGGTGTTGTAATGTATGGCTTTATGGGTCAAGCAGGCTATCTTGAAGCAGATCCTGGCATCGATAGATAGCCAATTTAGTTGCAAAATGTCGAGGGAGATGTGGTCATGCTTTCTAGAGCCCGTGATGAGTCTGGCCGATGCGTTTAGGGTAGCTCTGAACGGGGCCAAGCTAGCTTTGGGAAGTCCAGCAAGGGTCACCAGACCATATTCCAGTCTAGAGATAACCAGTGATTGAACCGCCGGCCTGATGTCTTCGGGGGGGGGGGGGAGGAAAGGCTTGATTTTCCTAAGGGTGTTAAGTTGAAAGTTAGCTCCCCTAATAGCTGTACTGAGATTTTGTTAGGCGTATATTTCACCCGAAGGTCTCAAAGCGCTAGCATATCCCGAGAAGCAGTGGAGGAGAAGGAAGAAAGTAGGTAGAAAGAAAAGAGCTCAGAACAGCAGAGTTTTGAGGGCCTTACAAATTTTTCTATGGTTGGTCTCCATACGTAGATGCAAAGGGAGTGAGTTCCATAGGGTAGGGGCAAGATGTGAAAAAGATCTACCACCATTTCTGGTGGTGCGGCTCTTGAATGGGGTAAGAAGATGTTTGTTAGCGGATCTGAGAGTTCTAGAGGAATTATACCTGATCAGTTTATTTGCAAGATAATGTGGACCGTGACCACAGATGTTTTTGTGGACCAGAAAATGAATCTTAAATGTTATACGTTTTCTGATGGGAAGCCAATGTAGAGTTCTCAGACTTGGTATCGAGGGAGATCGAGATGGTAGATTTAATACCTGTCTGGCAGCCGTGTTCTGAAGTACCTGTAGTCTGGTGAGGAGCTCTTGATTGATGGAGGCCATTAGTGCGTTTCCATAGTTGAGCCGACTGAAAATGAATCCTTGAACCAGTGGCATTCGAGATGACAGTAGAACCCATTTGAAGATCTTACGGAGGCTGCGCATTAATCCGTAACAAATGCTGGCCACATGATTGACATGATCAGTCATGGAGAGGTGATTGTCAATCAGCACTCCTAGGTTGCGGACTACCGACTTAGGTGAAGGACATGTGCCGAGATTGGGAGGCCACCATTCGCTCGACCACAAGATTTGTGCTTTGCCGAAGAGGGTGATTATGGTCTTACTGGCATTAAGTTGCAGCTTGCAGTGCGCTTGCATATTTAGGTGTTTGTCCAAGGTGATGCCTAAAGATTTAGCGGAGTCTACCACATGAGGGGTGCAGTAAAGAGCAGTGAGTTGTTTTAAGCCAATTCAGGGTAGGTGCTGAGTGATTGGGGGGAGAGGGGTAATAAGAAGGAATTCAGTTTTGAGAGTATTTAACAGAAGATGGTTCTGAGCTAACCATTGTTGCGTTTGTGCAAGTGCAGCATTTAGCATTTTTATGTCCTCTTGAGAGGAGATCTTCAAGTACAGGTGCGTGTGATCCGCATACATATGGTACTGAATGTTAGCAATGTTCAGAATGACAGTAAGTGGTTCCAGAAAAAGGTTGAAGAGAGTGGGCAAGAGTGCGGATCCTTGAGGCACTCCGATCGTGACAGGGGTACTGGTTGTAAGGGAATGGTTAACTTTGAACCTTTGTGTGCGGTTATGTAGGAAAGAGGCAAACCAATTTAAGACTGGGCCAGAGAGACCCATCCTGTGTTGAAGAAGAGCAATCAGATTTACATGTTTGATGGTATCAAAGGCTGAGGACAGGTCAAGAAGGATCAGGAGACAAGGGACATTTTGGTCAAGGGATCTCATGGCAACTACAATGTGAGTTAGTGCCGTTTCAGTACTGTGTCCTGGTCTGAAACCTGACTGATAGGGGTCAAGGAGTTGATATTTCTCTATGTGGTTTCATAGCTCCGAGTGGATGCATTTTTCGAGCAATTTAGCTAGAGCCATGATGCTGGTGATAGGTCAGAAGTTGTTAGAATCCGAAAGATCCGAGTTGGGCTTCTTAGGAATGGGAGTAACGTGCCACACCTAGAGGCAATCAGGGATCCTTCCCTGTATGAGGGATTCATGAATGATCCTGGACCACAGAGGGAGAATGGCTGAATTGAGCTCTTTAAAAAACTTAGCAGGTAGAGTATCACTGAAATGGTTGGAGGGTTTAAGGGACGCCATGTTGTGTAGAAAGTCCGTGACATTTGGGAGGCGAAAGGAATTCCAAGAGGCGTCATTTTTGAGAGAACAAAGGGCGAGGATATTGCTGATAGTTCCGCCAGCTGATAATGCGGAGAGGTTCAAATGCCTCTGAGTAGGGGTGACAGGCAGTGGCTTCAGCTCGATTTTTCTTGTTTTTACTGAGAAGTGAACTAGGGAGCGAGGACACAGGAGTCGAGATTGGATTGGAAGAGTGGTTAGCTTGTTGCTTGATAATTTCAAAGAGCTTCTTGGGTCTATTTTTAGCGCCATTCAGCTGAGCCCTGAAGTGGTCTGTTTTAGCCCCATACAGATGTTTTTGTTGTAAGGACGTCTCACCTTCCTTAGCTGAGTGAGACTTGTGGTGGAGGGCTTGTTTCTCCAGAGCCTCTCTGAGCGTCTAAGATTGCGTCACTCATCATTTAGGGCACCATTAAACCAAGGTTTGGATTGTTTGACTGGAATCCTTTTTAGTTACTTCAGTGCAATAGTATCAAGAATGTTAGACACGGAGGGCCCGATTCACCGAACTAACTTAAGACAAAATCCTAAACTTACTACTATTTTGGTATTCACAGAAGGCACGTACTCATTTTGGTATTCACAGAAGGCACGTACTCATTTCGGTATTCACAGAAGTTAGGAGTCCTAACTTTAGGACTCCTAAATGCCTTCTGTGAATACCGAAAGTCTTAATGTTAGGACTCCTAACTTTAAGACTCCTAAACAGAAAAATCCTAACTTTAAGACTTTCAGTATTTACAGAAGGCATTTAGGAGTCCTAAAGTTAGTAGTCCTAACTTTACTACTCCTAAACTGAGAAAAATCCTAACTTTAAGACTTTTGGTATTCACAGAAGGCATTTAGGAGTCCTAAAGTTAGTTGCCAGAGAATGGGGTTGGGCAGTCGCACTTACCTGGTCCCGAGGCAGACAGCCGGACGGAAACGTCACTCCTCCACCACTGTAGGAAAGGCAACGTGCATAACAACATAAGTCTCAGCCTTCAGCGATGGCACCAGGATCGATGCCGCTGACCAGAGGGTTATGCACCCCGAGCCTGGTAGAGAGGTGTCTCTCAAAGGCTGTGGGTCGATCCGTGGCCAGGCAAACAACAGCCCAGTCAGTGTGAGAGAGAGCTAGAGCTCTGCGAGAGCTGCGGGTTGCGCGGTAGAACAGTGCAGCCCCCGTCCCCCGCGATCCCGGCAGCAACACCGCTAATGGCAGCTCCGAACCAATGCCAGCCAGCCGCTTTGCTTTGCCCACTCATGGAGGACTCCTCAAGGCTACGGCGCAGGCAGATGCCTCCAGAGGCACTGAGGAGAAAAGCGGCCGGGACGACAGCAGTCGGATCCAGGAGGGAGAATCGGGGCCCAGCAAGCGTTGCGGGCTGCGCTGAAGCAGGACGCAGAGCCCTAATCAGCAATTCTGGAATCAGCAAGAACCGAAGGCAACTCCAAACAGCTGGTCAGAGGCCAGGCCGACGCCTCACTGAGGCGCCATGGCATCGCCCATTCATAGCACCCTCCGAAAGGCCGCCGCAGACGGCTCACAGTCAGCACCACCACCTTCCAGTGGCTGCTGCAGATGGATGAGGGTCTTGGTACGCCAGCCAAGGGGGACAACCCTGCAGGAGAGCGGCAAGATCCAGGGCACCATCAGCATAGTTACGAGGCAGGGATCTCGAAGCCATCGTTCTTGAAGGGGGGCGTTGAGGCAGATGAGCGAGGCTCCCAGGAGATCACTACTGCAGGTGAGCGACTATGAGGCAGGGGAGTCTCAAAGCGATCGTTCTTGAAGGTAGGCATCGAAGCGGATGAGGTGTGGCTCAAGAGATCACTACTGCAGGTAAGCAACTTTGTGTTAACAGATCCGGTGTCATAGTGAGCATTACCGCTGAGATGTAGGGTAGTGAGAGGCGGCTGGATGGGGTTAAGTGAGGGATAACTACCGATTTGGTGATCCCCCAACCCGGGAGTTTCAGGCAAGAGCTCCTACTTGGCAGCGACTTTGGTATTTAAGAGCAAGATCAGTCATTAGTCCCACGGGGGACTCCATTTTGGGTATGACCACTACTGTAGCCATATCTATGTCTGAGGGGAAGACGCCTCTCTCTGCCACATCCTTGTATAGACCATAAAAACGTGGGACCAGAGTTTCCAGGAATGACGCGTAGTACTCTGCTGGGAAGTCCAGGCAAGGAGACTTTCGAGTTGCGAGCGATGAGATTGCCTTGGTTTCTTCCCTCCTAATATGGTCGTCGAGGCCCTGGGCTTCTGCTTCCGAGAGCCCTGGGAAGGGTATATCTTGTAGGAACTGAGGGCTGGAGTCTAGTCCACATGATCGATCTGTTGAGTAGAGCTCCCTGTAGTAATCCGCAAAGGTCTGTGCAATTGGGGTCGGTGTGTGAGACGTGTCCCTTTGATTATATCGAACTTCTGGGACTAATCGGTTGGTCGGGGTATGGGAAGCAAGTCAGTGGAGCAATTTACAATTTTTATCGCCCCATCCATAGACTCGGGCAGCAGAAGACCGCCACATCCACTTGGCGGATTCCAGTGATATATGTCTTATTTCTTCCCTTATCAGATCAATCTGCCGGCGCTCGGCCTCGCCATTCAACGTAGTAGTGTTTTGTTCTAAGCGAAGGGCCTCTATGTGGGAAAGGTGCTGGCCCTGCGTCAGGTGTTTGTGCATGAGATGCCCTTTAGCGTAGCCTTGGATCTTGGCCTTGCCCACCGCCCATAGTGTGCCCTGAGATTGTACTGCCTCATTGGAGTGGAAGTAGTGTTTAAGTTGGATGTATGACGTTACAACGCACACTTTTACAACGCATGCACTTACAACGCATTTTTTACAACGCATAATCCATTACAACGCATGACATTACAACGCATGACACTACAACGCATTTTTAAAAAATACCTTTACAACGCATTACCATTACAACGCATACTACCTTTACAACGCATACCATTACAACGCATAATATTAAATTACATTTAAGGTAAGTATTAGATAGTATAGGGGTAAAAATTACTATTCTAACTCCAGGGGGTGCAACAGTAGGGTAAGTGTTGGATAGTGTAGGGGTAAAAATTACTATTCTAACTCCAGGGGGTGCAACAGTAGGGTAAGTGTTGGATAGTGTAGGGGTAAAAATTACTATTCTAACTCCAGGGGGTGCAACAGTAGGGTAAGTGTTGGATAGTGTAGGGGTAAAAATTACTATTCTAACTCCAGGGGGTGCAACAGTAGGGTAAGTGTTGGATAGTATAGGGGTAAAAATTACTATTCTAACTCCAGGGGGTGCATCAGTAGGGTAAGTGTTGGATAGTATAGGGGTAAAAATTACTATTCTAACTCCAGGGGGTGCATCAGTAGGGTAAGTGTTGGATAGTATAGGGGTAAAAATTACTATTCTAACTCCAGGGGGTGCATCAGTAGGGTAAGTGTTGGATAGTATAGGGGTAAAAATTACTATTCTAACTCCAGGGGGTGCATCAGTAGGGTAAGTGTTGGATAGTATAGGGGTAAAAATTACTATTCTAACTCCAGGGGGTGCATCAGTAGGGTAAGTGTTGGATAGTATAGGGGTAAAAATTACTATTCTAACTCCAGGGGGTGCATCAGTAGGGTAAGTGTTGGATAGTATAGGGGTAAAAATTACTATTCTAACTCCAGGGGGTGCATCAGTAGGGTAAGTGTTGGATAGTATAGGGGTAAAAATTACTATTCTAACTCCAGGGGGTGCAACAGTAGGGTAAGTGTTGGATAGTATAGGGGTAAAAATTACTATTCTAACTCCAGGGGGTGCATCAGTAGGGTAAGTGTTGGATAGTATAGGGGTAAAAATTACTATTCTAACTCCAGGGGGTGCATCAGTAGGGTAAGTGTTGGATAGTATAGGGGTAAAAATTACTATTCTAACTCCAGGGGGTGCATCAGTAGGGTAAGTGTTGGATAGTATAGGGGTAAAAATTACTATTCTAACTCCAGGGGGTGCATCAGTAGGGTAAGTGTTGGATAGTATAGTGTAATATTATGCGTTGTAATGGTATGCGTTGTAATGGTAGTATGCGTTGTAATGGAATGCGTTGTAAAGGTAGTTTTTAAAAATGCGTTGTAGTGTCATGCGTTGTAATGTCATGCGTTGTAATGGATTATGCGTTGTAAAAAATGCGTTGTAATGGTAGTTCGTTGTAAAAGTTGCGTTGTAAAGGTTGTTCCCCGTTTAAGTTAGTCTCTGACCCCCTGATTTTATTCCTGATCCTGGAGAAATCAGGCGTTAAGCCTCCAAATGGGGTGTAGAGCATCCGTAGGACCCCCACATGAAGGAGAAGGGGAGAGTGATCTGATATGCCCCGTGCTAGGATTTGGATGTTGGTGATTGTTAGAACCGGCAGTCTCTAGTTGGCAGAGGTATACACTTCTGACAAATAGGGACCCACCTTCTCTAGTCAGGGCAAGGGGTTTACACACTCAGATAACTCCTGCTCACCCCCTTGGTAGTTTGGCAGAGCAGACAAGCCTATCTCAGAGGCAGTGTGTTAAGCATTTATGACCACATACAGTAATAAAGTGAATACACTACAAATGGACACAACACATGAGTTATTATAAAAAATAAGTATTTTTATATAAGGCTTAGCCCAAGACCAAATAACGATAAAAATATACCTCAATCTTAATAAATACTCTTTGGAAGGAAAAATAATAGTTCAGGTAAAGTTTCTTCTTAGGAAATAGTTCTTTAGCAACAAAAGTAAGTATTCTTCTTAAAACACAGTTCTTGGCAACAATGTGACCCCCACAGGAGTCACACGACGTCGAGGTTACGATATTCCCAAGCTTCGGCATCGACCGCGAGGAGCGCTACGTCGAGCCTGGAGTCACAACAGACCCCACAACCACAGTACCTTTAGAATGAAGCAACACGATGATCCACGGCGTCGAGAGGTCGGCGTCGATCGTGCCTCGGAGTCGGGGCGATCCGCAGCGGCGTCGAGAGGTGTCGGGCTGGAGCAGCGCTCACGGCGTCGAGAAGGGCGCAGCGTCGATGCGATCAGCAGCGGCGTCGAGACGGGGTCACTTGGAGCTGGAGCCGAACTCACTACTCACTGGCGTCGCTACTGGCGTCGATCGGGTCCGGTGGCCGGCATCGAAGGCTCGGAACACTGGAGCCGTACTCACGATGTCGAGCTGGATTCGACGGCGTCCGGCGACGGCGAGTTTGCAGATTTCCCCTGTGCACTGGAAACACCACGTTCCAGCAACAAGCAATTCAGCAGAGGGTGAAGTCCTTTAGCCCTGTGACTTCAACAGGAGGCTGGCACTCTTCCAGCCCTTGGAGATTTTCTTGCAAGCTTGAGAGTACACACTAAGTTCCTCTCTCCTTGTCCCTTGGCAAAAATAAAGAAGCAGCTTCAGGTTCCCCCCAGCAAACAGCACACTGGCAGAAGGGGGAGGCAAGTCCTTGGGTCAGCAGGCTTCTTGTCCTTGGTAGAGGTTTCATTGTCAGAAGTGATCTAAGTTCTTTAGTTCAGGGGTCCTTCTTTTATACCCCTTTTCTGCTTTGTTCCCTTTGTCCAAGCAGGGAAATTCCCCCCATCCCAGGTCTGTTGTGGGTGTTGCCAGGCCGAGGCACCTGGCCTATTCACTGAGCAGGGCAGGGTCATCAGCCGCCCAGCAGGAGGCGGAGCCAGTATTGTGTAAGGCAGGGCAGGCTACCAGGGACGACTCTTCCCCCACTCTAAATGTAAATGCCTCATTCACCCCACACTGACTCATTCAGACCTCTGGAGCCACCCAGCCCCTGACACACACACCAAACCAGCAGAGACCGGTGGATAGTTGGACAAGAAAATAGCCACTTTCTAAAAGAGCTATTTTCAAACACAGAATTTAAAAACCATCCATCCTAAAGGTTGTGTTATTAAATTCTGAGTTCAGGGATACTAAACTCGAACCGCTACCATGCTCCCTGAGTCAGATAAGATTATAATGGAGTTAATAATCAGTCTGCCCATTCTGGCCTATGGAAGGCAGGTAGCCCTTCAATAGTGAAAAACGAAAATGGCTGTAATTCACTATTAGGTCATGCCACACACATCAGGGCATGACCTACCTTTTAACAACAATGCACCCAGCCCTAGGGCCTACCATAGAGGTGTCTGAAATGTGGCAAAGGGAAGGTTTTAGAGACTGGCAAGTAGGTTTCCTTGCCAAGTCGACATGGCAGTCAGGGACTGCACACAGGCTCTGCGATGGCAGGCCTGGGACACATTTTACAAGCTCCTTCTGTGGGTGGCACAACCAGTGCTGCAAGCCCACCAGCAGCAGTTAACATACATGCCCTTGGCACACGCAGTGCACTAGACTAGGATCTGAACAGTAAGTCAACCAAGCCAATCATGGTAACACCAAACAATGTATCAATTTAACATAGGGAGCACTTGCACTGTGGCACTGATCAGCAGTGGCACAGTGCCCAAAGCAATATTCCAGCAAAACATCGTAAACAGAGGAGGCAAACGGAAAAAAATGGAGGAGAGACTCATGCCAATGATGCCAGGTCTAACAGTGATCGATCAACATTTGGGGGCAGGCATAAAGATTAAATCAATTTGGAGTGGGTGTGGTGTGCGGCGGAGATGTGGGTGTATTGGAGTGTCCTGGGGTTCCAAATTCGCCAGACATCGCAGAGGCTCAGTCTGGATACCCAATCAGCAAGTCACCTAGCACCTAGCTTTCTGTGGGAAGAGGGTATCCCTGTGGCATCTCTGGCTGGATCTAACACTGCGTTAAAGTCAACCCCAAATCACTGTCAGACCCTGACAAAGGGAAGATATTACCTCTATAGTAGCGTGGAGGTTGGCCTCAAGGGTCGCTTGAGGTATATAAAGCGATGCTAGGTGAAAAGTGGCATCTCCTAGGGTCCCCGTAAGGGTCACGAAGCGGCCCTCAGGATCTCTAATTGTTTGGATCGGTGTGAAGGGAAGGGATCGCCACAAAAGGATCACCACTCCTCGGAATCCCCGGGAAAACCCTGAATGGCAAACCCTGTCGAACCCTTGGCGCGCTAGAAAAGGGCAGTGATTCCTCATAAGATGTGTCTCTTGTAACAAAAGCACATCCGGGGCGGCTTTCCGTTAGTACTTTAAAATCTTTGTACTTTTCACTTTATCTAGGAGCCCATTAACATTCCAGGAGAGGACCTTGAGGGGTTCACCCTCATAGTGGGGCGTTGTCATGTCGATTAAGTATTGGCGTGCAGAGCCATTGGTGTGGGCAACCTATTGGACCTGAGTGACTAGGACCTGGGAGTAGCTGGGGGTATCATGCCTTGCTATGGTGGATGCACACAGGCGCATCCCTAATGTCATGCCCAGTGCTGCAGCGAAACAGAAAAACTATACCAACACAGGGATAATGTTCCCTACCCCACCCTCTAACCAACCCCCCACCCTATACTTCCCTCGTTGAAGCATCTGTCGCCCAATTAACTAGAACTCACAACAAACTAGGCTATGAAGTTGACTGCGGGAGCAGAGTGGTGGACCCCTCCATATATCAGGATTTCCAGTCTTCCAGAGCATGAATATTGGTGACAGTGGTTTGTAGATTAGATTTGGGGGCTTTGCGATAGGTCTGTGTCCCCTGACCCCAGCGTTGGAGACATGTGGGGATTCTCCCCGATAGTCCCTTCCAAGTCATCAAGGCTTCTTGGGAGGTTCGATGTTCCCTGCAGCGCAGGTGACTTCTGTGCTCTGTGGGGGGTGGCGGCTGGTGAGGTAGACACTGCCCTATGGGCGTTACGTCCTCTACGGGATCGAGTACGTCGCCTGTGAGAGCCCACGGGTTTGGTTGTTTGTGATGATGCCATAGGGCCCGGTGGTGGGGTGGTCACCGACGGATGAAGCAGACACTCCTCAGTTATCCAAGTCCATGCCGTCTCCGGATTTTCAAAGAAATGGTGTTTGTTTTGGAATACCACCCTGAGGCAGAACGGAAAGAGCAGTCTGTATGGAAGGTTAAGGGCTCACAGTTTGTGTTTTACAGAATAGTATGATCTCCTTTGCACCTGCACTTCTTTAGTATAGTCTGGGAAAATCATTACTTTGGTGCCCTGATAGGACAAGGTAGGACGGGTGCGAGCTTCTTGTAGGATGGCATCTCTATCTTTGAAGTTTATGATCTTTGCAATGATTGGCCGGTGTGGGACTCCCGCTGGTGGTTTGGATGTGAGAGCACGGTGGGCGCATTCCACGACAAACCATGTTGAGGGTGTCCCCGGTGGCATCTAGGATTTAAGCCAGTCTTCTACAAAAGTGGCCACTTGCGCAGGTTCTGCCCCTTCGGAACTCCCACCAGACGGAGATTATTCTGGCGCGAGTGATATTCGGTGTCTTCTGTATGCCTATGGAGATCGTTTGTGTGGGATAATAGCTGCTTAACCTGTTCTTTCAGGTGTGATACATCATCTTCCACCTCAGACAATCGAGATTCGGCTTCTGTTATCCGGGCAGTGTTGTTACAATGATCTTGGCGGACAAGGGCCTTATCTACCCGCACTTCCCCTATCTTGGTTTCTACGGAATCCTGGGAGGACTTTATGGCTTACTGGATCATGGCGAGGTCTCCATCCGGGTGAGGGGTCTTGATCGGTGCGGCCTCACTGTGGCTAGGGCCACCAGTAGTATATTGTTACATGCGGGTTTTAGATGGTGGCGGCTCCGCTCCATTATCTTTCCCCATTGTGGAAATGTATTGAGGGGGGCAGCGCAGATCCATATCGTACGTCTGCTGCCAGGACACCACTTTTGGGGTTATCTACTTTGGTGTGCCTGATTCTTCAGCTCCCATTCTCTGATGTATGTGTTCAGGCCCACTTGTTTCTGTCAGTTTTTGTCCCCTTCGGGAATTATTCAGAAACAATGTCGTCAGAGTGGGACCTAAGGAATTCCTCTTTCATCATCCCGGGATGTTCGAGAAGGCGTCAATTTCCTCTACTCATTGGTTCTTGACGTGCCTGGTAAGAGTGTCTCACTTCGCCTTCCGCCCTCCAGTCGATGTGTCTGTGGTCCAGATATTGAGGCGCCTAGGGAGCTCTGGGGTTGGCCTCTGATCATTAATCCAGCCTCTTCACAGTCCAAACTGGGAGTCTACCGCCAAGGAGATCCAGAGCACCGCGCGGCAATGGAGGCCCGGTCGCAGGGCTCGTCAGTACAGTAACACCCCCCCCTCAGGGCCCAAAAGTCCCTCTGCAGGTTTTCAGCAGGGGTGAAGTCCTCCCACCACGGGGCCAGCACAGCTATGCGTAGAACTGCTAGGGCCTGATCGCCTCCCACCCCGGTGGTTGTCCTGCCGGGTCACAGGCCGAATGCATCATCCTCGTTACACCAAGGGAGGGGGAGGAGCGAGAAAGGGCCCGACTCCGGTGTGAAGGAGGAGGTCCCAGGCTCCGAGTAATCCTCACTCGGAGGGTGTCTGGTAGACACCTTGAGTGATGTCCTACGCACCTCAGGCTGAATTGGAACACATGGGGGGGCCAGCCGCTGCTTCTGTTGTAGTCAAAGGCCTGCGGTCCTCACAGGTCAGACCCGCACCCCACAAATCCTGTGCGCCTCTCAGTGCTTTGGCACCAGTACCTTCCCTCACTCAGCTCGTGCAGGAGGCCTCCTCAGCTCTCACCGGGGCAGCGCCATCATTCTGCCCTTCAGTTTTTGCAGGTACCGTGTCACGGAGAGGGGGAGCTCCCAGCTGCGCCTCAGGTGCCTGTCAGGAGGGAACGTCCCGTCTCCAGGTCCAGCTGGCCCCAGTGACTTCTGCTGGCCGCACGTTCGACTCGGATTTGCTTTGAGTCCGATTTCCTTGGCTGCCAACCCCACTCCTCCAAGGCACGTAGTACTGCGAGGGGCAGCTGCCGATGCGGTATCCTGCTGACTGCAGGCTGATGACTGCTACCGCTTCCTTCCGCGGGAGGTTGAAAGCGAGAGGGAGGCCTATAGGTGCCGCGCTGACAGACTCGGCCACCCGGCGGTCCCTAGGCAGAACCTCTCTACTTGCGGGAGTCACTTCAGAGCAGTGCAAGCGGATGACGAAGGGGTCCGGAGTACTCTTTGAGTGCGACCGCCATCTTGACGCTCAAAGCCACGCCCCACTTCACTGGTTTTAATGGTTATGTGACATTATCCCATGATGTCATCAAATATGCTACTGAGTAAGCAGGCTTTGGAATTTAGAAAACTCTCCCCACTATGTTTGCTTTTCATTTAGCCTGGGATGTGTCACACTGTATATGATCATGTAGGGCTTAGAGTCAGATGTGACTGACTTGCAGCTAGATCACTTGTTTTTCTGACATTTTCTGACTGTGGTCAGTGCTCCCTCAGCGTGGATGTGCAGAAAAAGATAAACTCTTGGACAGGCATCCTGTTTATTTAGAATTTTTGTTTTGTTTTTATTAAAAATTGGTTCTCTGGGAGAGAAAGTTTGTGTTTCAGAAAACAACTGGCTTTTGTTTGGGGACAAAATTAATTGTTTTCCAATATATGTTTAAATCTGTTTTTGAGTGAGGGGTCATGCTGAATTAGGGCCACTTTTTACTGATAGTATTTCATTCTGTAGTGTTTTAGCAGTTATTTCATGACTCATGCAAAGACACTTAGAGACAACTTTCCAAACCCTATCCTTTGCAAGTAGATTATCAATCATATTACATAAATGGGTAGAATCAGGGAATGATTGGGAGAAGAAAGCAGAAAGGTGCAAGGCTTTTTCATGTCATGTCCCATTTCCAAATCTTTTATGTGCTTCTAAAACATATGGCTATTTTTTAGCCAATTGTTGTTCAGGAAACTGAGCTTTCAAATGGACTGTGTTTCCATTTTTCACAAACCTTCTTGGGCTGGAAAGATACTCCCATCTTCCAAACAATTGTGGATAGGGTCAGTCTTGCCCAGCAGACTGAATTATTGGAATATTTCAAGTGTTCCTTCAGACCTACCCGTAAAATCTAAAGCTATGTTTGGGAAATGTCTTAGGTAAACTGTGTTTTAAAATGCACGTTGTGCGAGACTGCACAGTCAAAACCACTTAACTACCAAGTATGTGGGAAAGGAAGCTTTAATGGAACAGTTGCACATTCAAACTTCGTTCTGGGCTCTAAGCATTACAGATTTATACATGCCTCCCTAAACATCGTCATCAACTCTAATGTCACCCACCCCCCACCCCCAGTTAATCAACCCAACAGAACCGTGAATCAACTCACCTTTACCTCCCACCTAAACTTCCATTACCCTCAAACCGCAAATCTTAAACTTTCTACCACCGATCTATATGTCAACTTTAGACACCCACCCACCTTCAAGCTGCTTTGTTCCCCCATAACTTTTAATCAAACTGTTTGAGCCTAAACCGCTATCAAATTCATCATCCAGAAAAGGCAGGCATTTTTTGCCATCCTCCCACTCCATGCCAGCACACCATCTATCTCACAAGTTGCCCCTACTAAGGCCTCCCTCAACTGCATGAAGCAGAAATCCGACCCCACCACCGGCTAGAGGACACTGCTCTACAAAACCACCTCACCTCTCTATTTACTTTCCTTCATGCTTTATCAGTTGCCACTGGGTTACCCACACCTTTCAAGACCTTTGGGGCATTTAATTCTGACCACATGACAAATGGGCCCCACCAATTCTCCTTCACCTCTCCTCTTCATAGCTTTAATAAGGGCCAAACCTCTTACTTGTACCAAATCGTTGTCACCAAGATGCCCCACCAACATGCCTGGGCAACCATCCTACCCCGACAGGCTATTTAACTTCAGTATCAAATTGTAGCATCTCATGCTATCTTTCCCAAACCATGTAACCGTTTTCTGTTATTCGCTTAAATCCAACTGTGTCCTGTAACGCAGTCGCTGCCTGTTTCTCTGCCCATTTCATGGACAAGATTCCGTATCCAAACTGACAGGGCACCCTAGATAGGTCCTGGAAGGGAAGCTATAAAACAACCAGCATGCCAAAATGATTAACGATCAGCATTCTTCCCTGTCGCATTCAGATGCCGGGACTGGCGTCTACTGTAGGGTTCTGTGTTCGACCTCATGATTACAGGTTCAAATCCTGGCGGGTCCACTCAGCCTTTCATCCTTCTGAGGTCGATAAAATGAGTACCATTGAGTTGGATAACAATACACATCTATTATTCAGCACCAAGATACCCTTGGGTGAATGTGCGCTTTACAAATGCACATGTTATGATAGATGACCACCTCCTCAAACCTTTAATCTGACCCGCTGACAACCCCCTTTTCTCTGCTTCTGTCGCTGCACTTATTCTAAAAGAGTGTGTGCCATATTCTTCTCCCCACATTCCCACCATCTGCAAGGCTTCCCTCAGCACTGATAACACGTGGAACCTGTCACCCATAAACCATTACCCCTCACAAACACCTAACAGCCCTGAACAACCCTCTCGCTGATAACTTTGAGCTACTGGGTAAACCCTCAAACACACACTCTGACCCTTCGTCCTATGATCCGTTTTCGACCTCCTCACCCTTTCAACAGGCCTACTTCTGCTATCTCCACATCCTGTTCTGCCACTCCCCCAGTAACTCCGATAACTGAAACGCTCCACAGAACAATCATAACATCAAAAGGGAAAACAAATTCACCTCCGAACTGTCATAGCATACCAGCAGCAATACACCAAGAACCCACTGCAAAATCAACCAAGACAGTGGCCTCCTTACTTTCCCTCTATTGCCCCACTCTAGTACATCGCCCTTTAAAATCCTATGCCCCAATTCTCCTGCTGTCAGTTTGCAGGCCTACAATAACTTAACATATAATGCAACTGTTTCTAACTTAGCTGCAATTTTCACTTTGGAAAAACCTTTTCCAACCAAAGACATAAACTGAATCACATCATCTCTCTGCTGCCAAAGTTCACCAAGAACGCAGAATAAGATGTCAGGTCATTGGGGCGCCTTTAGTTGAACATTACAAACAGGTGGGACACCGCCCAGACCAAATGCAGTGGATTGTGTTAGAAAAAACAAGACTGGGGCCAAGGGGAGGAGATATATCCTCTATACTTACGGTCAGGGAGTGCAAATGGATGATTCGTTTTGATACAATCAACATGGGTTTAAATGAGCAGGATCTTAGCAATGCTCAGCTAGCCAGTTTAAACACCTAGGTACCTTGGGCTCCTGGGCTTCTCTGGGTTTTGCAAATTAGCCTGATGCTGAGTTAGACCTCTTAATGGACCAATGTGGTTTCCCTTTAGATCTATGTACTAGCTCACAGTACAACTCTTTGTATTTCACCTATGATCGTTTCGTGTATATATTTTGGTTTTCAGCAACATATCGAATTACCTACAGATGTCTATTGTCTTCAACTATGGACCCTTCCTTTTACCATCTCTGGCATGTTTCGAAGGCCATCAATATGTGTCTATATATATACAGTCTATCTGTGTTTACATTGCTGGTCATATGACTATAATAACTGTTGTTGAGTTCATGTTTACCCATGTACCCATTGCGGCAAGGTTCAGTTTTTGTTATTTTTTCACTTACATGACAATTGATGTTGGGTTCATGTTTTACCCTTGCACTTTATGGCACGATGTTTCCTTAATCAGACCTATCATGTTCATTCATGTACATGTCCCAACGATTTAATATGACACTTTTCGCTCTAGTTGTAATTGTGTAAAATATAACAATTTATGAGCCCAATAACATCGAATCACCAATAATGCGGTTCTTCCCCCCTGGATTACCATAATATTGACTTTCGTTGAAATCGTCTTGAGAAAACAACTCCCGTTGTCTTTCTTCTAACACATTTTAGACCGCAGGCATCTAGCGTCTGCGCCGCGTCCAGCGTCACGCGGAGCGTCTGCCTATTTCCGTGCTCAAACAGTGCAGTCTCTGTGACCTCCCAACGAATTACGAGGATAGTGGGTGTCGCTGCCTCCTACGGTAAGGGTTATCCCTCTCCCCTGTACTGTATGCTAGGTTGCCGAGATATTTTCCGCTTTTCCGGCAGCCAGCCCATACTGTTTAATGTAATTCCCGTCTTTGGCGGTTTATTGAGTTAACATTATCCCACATCCGCTGACTTGCCTAGCATGTAACGGTGGGTTCTGGTATTCAGCTGACCTGACTTTTTTCATGTAACTTGTTGGCTAAATAATTTTTATCTTCTCCGTTGACTCCCTTTTGATAGGGGTCGATCATTAGCACACTTTGTAAAGCAATGTCGTTTGGTGACATGGCGTGGTTTCTTTGCTCTTTTAGCTGTACTTCTTTTAGGCTGGGGTTTTTTAAGACTTTAGTTTTATTACTCCTCTATTTTACCTCTAGAGACTGGATTCACCTGTGATTAATTCCATTGTCGCCTTTGAGAATGCGCCATGGCGTCTGATTCGGGAGATATTATATTCCCCGACTACTTCGAGACTGGCAATTAAGTAAGTTATTTTTAGTGAATTAATTTTTGAATCCCATATGTGTTTTATGGATCGCCACTAAGACACCTTATAATTTCCCTCTAGGTGTCACTCACTCTACCCCCTTCTGGAGCTCACCAGCCCTTGCGCCTTCTGACGCCAAGAAGTTATCGATTACTTGCTCACCCCTGTTTTGGGTAAATATGGTTACTTGCCCCATTTTGAGTCCCTTTTGATTCAATCCATTTGGGATTTCGAATTTTTTTAATAATGTATATATTTCTTTAGGTGCCACTCCCCTTGTCACACTGTCTTTGTCCTGAATAAGACCCCGTTAGTAAGGAGCAGACTTACCTACCTATGTCCAGGGGTCGAAACGTCGACAATACTTCATTGCCAGTACTGCCAACAGTGTAATGTACACTGTGCTTTTGTTTGTACATGGTTGTTGTAAATAATTCTATTAGTCACTCCAATGAGTTTGATCTGGATGTTCATGGCTTGAAATTGTTCTGCCTTGCAATTAAATTGTGACGTGTTTATAATTTATATGTCACTTACCCCCCATACCTCACTCAAATCACCTTCCACCTTTTTCCCTTCCTTGGCACCCTGCACTATTTGATCAAAGTCTATTGTATTTATTAGCAAATGTGTACTTTCCCAAAGTGTGATTAAATAACACTTCGGCAGCTTTCTTTGTATTCTTTTTGCATTCTTTTGTGATTGCTCTTGCGTTTGTTTTTAAAAAAAAGTTTGTATATCCTGGGACCCTTTCTCCCTTATACTGCCAAAGTTCACCACTCTCGCTTCTCCTTCTTGCTCCTGATTGCAGGAACTGTTTCCATGTCTGTACATAAGCCCTGTGTGTTGACGGTGCCAATGACCCGTAAATCAATCCCAACATTCTCACATGCATATCCTTCACAACGTCTCCGACATCTGCGTTTTCTCTGAGGCCACGTCTACAGCAAGCCTACGGAATCTCCTCCACTGCAAACGAGACAAAGCATCTGCAATTTCATTGCTAATTCTTCAGACATGACTTACTTTAAACACAATGTTATGTTGCAGACACCTCAGTATGAACATCAGTAATAACTGCTACAATTTGATGTTCTTCGCTGAATGTCCACCACGGCCCTATTCACCACATTGAACAACACGTCCTTGATCGCAAACTGCTCTCCCTGTTATGCCTATGCCACAACCAGAGAGAAACATTCCAAAAAGGCTATGCTGCACCCTCCATATTTCCTCTCCTTTGGCCATTCCTCAGTGCATCACATGCCTTGCCAAAAAAGGCCAAAACCTGCTCCTCCTGTTGAATTGAGAACTTTCAAAGTTTCATTCAACTTCCTCATCCAAGCCAACCAATGAATGTCCTCCACATCCCCAGACTGACCCGCACACCTGCCGAAAGCCTGAGTAAATGATGGGGAATCAACAACCTTGACAAGGCTAAGACCATCATTCTGCAGATTGTCCCACTGACCCTTATCAAACTGCATGCAAAATTCAAATGGCCTAGTAGAACTTGCACCACCTTCTCCTGAATTTTCTTTTCCTCAGGATCACATCCAGCAAATCCATAATAGCATTTTTCTTATCTAGCAGCAACCTCGCCTCTATCCTGACTGAGTCAATTTCAGTGCCCAGGAGAAACAATGGCGTGTCCAGAACCACTGTCTTGGCTTCCGCCAAAGGAACTCCTACATCTGACATCAGCTCTTTAAATTCCACCAGCAATCTCTTGCATTCACCAGAGGAGGCAGCAGCCATAAAAAAGAAAGCCTCCAGTTAATGGGCCACCAATCTCTTCCTGGTCACAAAAGTAAATAGCCACTCGGTGAATGATCTAAAGTTTTCAAACGAGGCACATGAAAGTGAACAGCCCATGTAACTGGATCCTTAGGAGCTCAAACTCTTGCAGGTGAAGAGGTAGCTATCAAAATGCTGCCTCGGTGTCACTTTTCACCATTCTAACCCGTACACTGACTCACTTTCCTCCCTGACCTAGTCAGTTGCCACATCCACTGAGTAGCTAACCATTGCCAAATCCTTATCAATCAAGTCATTGTTCGAATTTATTTATTTATTTATCCTGCAACTCGCTAACGGTGAACAATATTGGCGCTGGCCTTTGGGTACTATGGGGTGCAACCTCATATCATTGTCCATTTCTCCTGACTTGCCTTCCCCGTCTTCTGCCAGGCAAGTCTGTAATTCCTCATCATATCTCACTCATGCATAACCCTCAAAGGTAATCTGAGCTGTCCTAATTACTTCCATGTATTTCAACAGTGCTATACACAACTCCTATAATTTCTTGAAATATGCACTTGCATATATTAGGCATGCCACCATCCAGTCCTCTTTAGTAATCGTACCTTGGGCCCATTTGCCAGCTCCTATTCTTTCTCTTTGGACCCTTCCTTTGCCCTTATCTCCCTGTGTAACAGTTTGAAGACTTCCATCCATTCCCCTTTCAATTTTTTTCTATTGTGACAATTATTAAATGCGCTCCCAGTGGTTTTGTAATACCCATATATGGCAGCTTCATCAACTTCAACTCTGCACTTTCCTTTTTGTTTCAGGTGCTAGCACCCCCTTCTGAGCTGTCTTTCTTCTTCTTGCTGCTAGCCTTTTCCCCTTGTACACCTTTCTCATCCCTAACTGCTTTTCCTTTCTCCTCCTCCTTACATTCTCCTGACCTTTTCTCTGCCTCCTACAACCTGTTTGTGCCTACTCCCTGGTCTGTCTCTCTGTGTAAATGCTCCTCTCCCTTTTACCCCTCGTTACCCCCGAAGCTACCACTCCTTTGGATACCATTTCCGGCTCTGGACCAGCAACAATCCTGTTACCTGGCCTCAGTGTCGGGGTCCGCACCAAAACCTGCCATCCCGTCAACGTAAGAGCCTTCAGCGCTTTTGCTCCCTTATTTCTATCTGACCTCCTATGCACCGTCTCCTTGAAAACACCAACAACACCCTCCGTGCTGTGACCTTTGGCCTCTTTTGCGTACACCTGTCATTCCACCATTGCCCTTACGCACTCTCTTCTTCCCCTGCATCCCTCACTTCACCTTCCACGTACTCCTCTTCTTCACTGTAAACCAGCACAGTTACACCCACTATCATATCCCCCACCACGCCACCACTGGACCCCGCTACTTCACCATCCTCAACACAGTCTGTATACCAATCCACAGTAATTTCCATGTGCCTTAACTCAAGGAGGTCATGCCATAACTTCCCCTACTTTGTCTCATCCGGTCTCCGCCAGCCGTCTTTGGCTGTGCCATCACTTCATCCTGGGGTAGGTGGGCCGCACTAAACCCTCTTGAGTGCCACTGTCAATCATACGGACTATCTGGAGTATTAAAAGAGCCACCCAGTGTGTTGGGGTCACTCTCTACTCTGGTGTTTGGAACCCACAGCCAGCTCCTCTCACCACCCGAAGGCCCTACACTTACTTCTAAACCTCATACTCCATACTTCCCGATGCGCAGTGTGAAGTCTCCTTTTGGAAGTCTGCCTGTGTCCTCTTTGCTCCCCCTATCCTATACATTCAACAGCTTGCATTGCCCCCACCAATCCTTGCATGATAAAAGTCCCTCGTCTTCACTACTTGCAGAAACTGCATGCTTCTCCTCACCCTCCCCATCCTCCACCCTCCAGTCGAGCATTGCTGCCACCATTGCAGATGCCCCCGCTGGTTGTGGACCTGCCAACAAGCCCCCTTTGTCTCTTTCAAATACTATCGTCTCCAGGCCCTGCCCCCGTGCAGATTCCCTATCGCCATCTGACGTCTCGCGTGTAGTGACAGAGTGTTCCGATCATGCTGCCCCCGAGCATGCTGCTCCTATCATGCGGCCCGAATCATGGGTCAAGCCCTCACCCATGGCTGCCTACTTGAGTCAGTGTCTGCATACCACGTGGGCTGTACCACCTCAGTTCACTCGCCCGCCGTCTCCAAGAGCCTCCACTCGCATCTCCCGCCTGCAAACGTACTATCTCCCAACCAGTACACACATCTGCTGCATTTCCCCTAAATGCACTTCTCCTGCCTTTTTTTCGAACCTACAGCAGATGAAGACCGCTGTCACCACTGGGTCAACCAATCACTGTGCTAGGCTAGGCGCCCGCACTCCGCTGGTCTGAGCTCCACCAGTACCCCAGGCACCAAGAGATCTTTCCTGCCTGTTGCTTGAAGCAGACCAAGCCTCTGCACTATTACATCCACAGTCGCCATCCGTCCCTCATCCCCGTAACTCGGATGCCTTCTCAGCCGACCTTACACTTCCTACAATTCACCTGCCCCTTGCCTGACAGCCTACTTTTACCTACGCTCCAATGCCAACCACCCCTACCTAACCATGTATCCTTAAGGCTACCCTAAAACCACTGTATCAAAATTCTCCAAAAACTACCTGCCTGTAGTGTTGTGCTGGACGTGTTCTAGTGTCTCAGCAGACACTTAGTTAGTCAGCCACTCCCTCGTGGGAGTGGACACACATGCACCCCATACCCATCCATCACAGGAGTCACGAGTGACGTGACCCTGCTAATAAAAGAGCCTAGGTGCACATGCTCATGGCCAGTTACCAGTACTATACACCTGTGTCCGTGTGCTTTATTCACAAGTATGTGGGCCTAGCACCCACTACTTTGCAATGGCAACAAGAACGGGCGGGACCCCGCGTTTGCTGATCCTCACAAGGGGACCGTAGACCCACGTCTCGGGTACCCCCTACACCCATTACCAGTCCCACAGATATTCTGAGCTGTGCCAGGAGGAGAAGTGTTGCAGCAAGGGTATGGCCTGTGGTGATAGAAAAGCTGCTATGGCCTGTATATGGAGCTGCAGTTGGCAAGCAGAAGCCACCCCACTCTGGCGCCTACTGCCACCACCGTTCTGACCAGCCATGTGGTGAGAGAACCTCGAACAAAAAAGGAGGAAACAGAATCAGCCCACAGCGGCACAAGAGGTACGCTCCCCGCCTGCTTAAGGGTCCATCGCCGGTGCTGTCTGCCACCATCTGCCCCGGAGTGGGAAAAAGGGAGACAGCAGCGGCCTTGTCACCAAGACACGAGTAGTGTAGCGGCCAGGGAGAGGCCCGCCGGCTGCCTGTGCTGGAGCGGGTAGTACAAAAGTTTGTATACCCCCCCCATTCTGCATGTTTATATTAATCCAAATAATCAATTAATTGTAATATTATTAGTTTGTTTGAAGTGATAACTTACCAACTATATTAACAAGAGAATTACACGTGGGAAATGCACTTTGCATGGCTATATTAATTGTGAATTAACTGGTGTACGCATATTAATAGTAGAAAATTAGAATATTACATGTTATATGTTGCTTTAAGTGATGTATTTGTGATTTGTGCTTTATTCAGTGAGTATAAACCGCTCTGAGTGTTGCTTCTGCTAGATAAATACACACACATATGGGTATTAGTAAGGGGACAACATTTTATTAGTCATTTCTATCTTTTAATTACGTTTTTGTGTTTCTTTTGCTTAAGTTGACCATTTCGGCCTAAACAAGATGGCTGAACGAGACGTTAAACATGACTGCCCTGACAACACGGGGTTCTGGGTGAAGTGCGCAGGCGTCACCGCCAGCAACAGTGGCCTGGACCTGACCCCGGGAGAACATGTACCCTCCAAGGTCGTTCCGGGAACCCATCCAAGATTAAAGACAAAGCTCAATTTAAAAGCCGGAACAAGCAAGTTTGATGACTTCATCATTCAACACCCTGAGAACTGTTCCCCGCCACCCCAAATTGACCAATCCAGACTCTCTAAACCCCGATCTTGATACATTTTGATATTATTTTCATTATAAAAGTAGGTAGGAAATGAACTGTCACGGGACACGCTCTTCTTGACGAACTTGATTTCCTGACCTTATGCTGACGGAGAGGACGGTGACACTGCTGGACAGCTGATATCCTGAATCTATGAGAGACTGAATTGCAGCCTAACTTTGCTGAATAAAATTCTCTTTGACTGACTGACTTAAAGGACGACTTTAGCCAGAATAGGTAAATATGATGCTCTGAAATGCTGATGATGATTTCTAACATTTTTGCAATATTTCTTATATAAAGAATAAATTGATAAATTGACAAATGTGTTGTGTCGATTATTTGAAGGAGAGAATAAAAGAAAAGAAGTAGAGTATAGATAGATAAGTTAATCATCAATCACAAATTCAACTAAATGATCCATCTCCGTATGGGAGGGATATCTTAGGTTTGATGTCAATGTGTTTAGGGTAAAGTAAAGGTATTCCTCTCATGTCAGCGTTGAGAAACGTATTTTCCCTCAGAAAACAGGTCAACCGAGTGTAAGTATATTGGTGTTATGGGCCCCACCAATGAATGTATGTGAGTGAATTGGATGCCAAGGTAGTTGGTCTGTGCCGAAGAGGGAATTTGACGTTATGCGCTGCAACAGTTTTCTGGTAGCAGTATGATGGTTTTTATTGTCTTGGTTTGTGATTATTGCTTGTAAATAGCTTATTGATTATTGGTTATTGATATTGATTTATGTACTAACACTCTATGTTGAGTTGTGATGAGTTTTATGTTGTTTACACGACTTCTGGGATGTAGGAAGTCGGAAGTTTGTAACGGTTCCGTAGTAGAGCAGAGGTAAGCGCTGTTCTCGGGGAAGACGGAATTGTTGTTATCCTGTAGGTACACAGGAAAAACGTGTGACAATTGAAGTTGCGCGACGCATTGTCTGGGTTCGATTCGGCGACATCGCCGTATGTTGCCATTAGAGACATTTTCTATGCGAGAGAAGTGTGTATGATAGCGAAGGTTACCTGTGAAATTCTGGTCTTAGGTACCAGGGATCCAACTGGCATTCCGATAACGCTTATCACTGGAAAGGTAATAGGTATTCTCTGAGCTTGCTAGAAGGACAAAGTAGAGGGAAGCGCTGCTTTGTTAACGTGTGTCATAATTCTGTAGTAGGACAGACTGTTCGCTGTTCTCGGGAAAGACAGGATTCTGTGTGAATGTACTACATTTTCTAGTGTGAAAGTGCGTGAACGAAATAGCATTTGGGTTAATTGCGAAACTCTGGGTTTATTTCTCAGGAGCATTGGGTCTCCAACTATGTGTCTTAAATGCTTGAGAAACAGTTAGCTAATGCTTGTTAGAAGGGTGAAGTAGAGGGATGTGCTACTTTATCAACAGAAGTAACGATTCCGTAGTAGGGCAGAGGTAAGCGCTGCTCTCGGGAAAGACGGAATTCTCGTGAGAAAGGTCTATTGCTATTCTTTGGTTAGCGAAGCGGACAATGGAGACGTTTTTATGTAGTTACTAACAGAATTGTAGAAATTGAAACAAAACTTACTGAGCAGATTTGTAAAGGAGGATAGACAGGAGCAGGAGCTGCCGCAGCGGCTGCTGACGTCAGAACGACCGCGCTGGGATTGGACAGTCGGTCAGAACTGCAAAACGCTCTGGATTGGTGTGTTAGTGTACGCCGCGCTAGGAGTGATGAAATACAGGGTGACGTAAAACGCTCCTTATTGGTGCGTTAGTGTGAGTCGCGCTGGGATTTGAGGATTGTAACAGTGACGTAGACACTCCGGATTGGTGCATTAGTGTGAGCCGCGCTGCGTTTGGACAGAGTAGCGGTACAGTTGTAGGGAGAAACTAGTGAGACACGAAAAGAAAGGAAAATGTATTACAATCCACCAGAAAAGGAGAAAAAGTCATGGTTTGGTAAAATTAAGAAATGGTTTAAGAAGGACAAACCGATCAACACTAGGGAAGGACAGTTACTTCCTCCACCGAAAACCCCTGCATCCTTAATGATTACGAAATATGGATATCATACCTGTATTTGGTTAGACAACTGGGTTAAGTATACGAAGGAGGACGGGGTGTTAGCTTTTCCAGAACATGGTTCATTTAATTTGGCTGTTTTGAGAAATTTGAGAGAGAAAATGATGAATTTAGAACCGAGACCTAGACCGACTCAATTTGAGGCTTTGACGGAGTGGGAAGACGAAATGCATGACCGAGAAAGACAGAGAAATGGTAGAGGATATAGGTACTTGTTTGGCAGATCGTACGGACATGAGACGCATGATGATCGAATGAGAAGGTGACGGAATGCGAGTATGACTGAGGGTTTGTTTCCCGTAAGAAGTGCAGGAGAGAATGAAGGACAAAAGTGTGTAGAAAAGAGGCATAATGTGGAGACGAAAGGGTATGGAGTGAATGAGTCCGAGGATGATGTTCTTGATGATATGTTCTATAAGAATCCATCACCATACCGATCAGAACCAGAAATATTAACTCCAAGTGCCCCAATGAAAGAAACAGTACGAATCATAAAATCGCAACCAGAGTTCCAAGATTTGGGAAGAAACAATCCTACTAGAGAGGTAGAAAAGAAGTCTGGAGGAAAATTGGATGGAGAAAATTCAGCAGAATTAGCAAAAACAACCCTAGAATTAACAGAGAAAATAAGAGAACAGACTAAGAATCTGGAAGCGGTAACTGTACCAGTAACGATAGGTCCAGTAATGCCTATTTTTGACAAGCAAAAAGACAGTGAACATTGTTTGACAGTCCCTTATAAAAGTAATAAACCGGTTGAACAACCAAGAGTGAGTCAGAGTGAGAATCCATGGAGACAGACTATGAGTATGATTGAACCGAATTTTTCAAACAACCCGTTTGTAGGTCAGAACTGTGCAGAGAAATCTATGACAATGATAGAGACTATGTCAGAAACACAAAAAGATTTTGGACAAGGAAATGTAGAGAAGCCAGTAGGACCGTCTACAGAGGGGTTGAGTGAATGGTTGAGAAGCTTGCAAAAGAAAGACAAAAAATCTCAGTCAATAGATGTAGCAAAATTACGAATGATACTGGAAGAATTAATAGTAGGAACTATCCCGACAGAGAAGTTAAAAACGTACCAAGATGAGGAATTGTTATTTCTGTGCAAAAGTGTAACATGGAGAGCGAAAAATCTTCATGAAAGATTAGAAGAAGTGGCAAATGAGATGGGTATTGATATCGAAAAGGTAAAAGCCTTACAGAAACCCTATCGAGTAGATTTCACTGAAAAAGACATTGAAAACATGAATACCACAGGACGAATAGGTCAGATTAAGGATATAATTATTTTGTTGAGAAAATGGGGAGATGTGGACAAATGGAAGAGCAGATGGTATCGTAAGCGAGACGAAGTTTCAGACAAAACGTTTTCAGCCTATCCTATGAGAGAAAAAGAGAAGGTTGTGACAGAATACCCTATGAGAGAGATTCCAGGAGGAGGATATGTGCATGTCCCATGGACAAGACAGGATATTTTGTCATTTACGAATGACTTCCCTCGACTGCGTGAAAAGCCCGTCGAGTGGTATAGACAGGTGGACAGATTTGTGAAATTATCCAAAGTATTGTGGATTGATTTGTATAGCCTGTTTGATATAATTGTACCAGCATATCTATGGACAGAATGTAAAATAGTAATAGATTGGCCGACACAGGAATACCCAAGGGATCCTAAGACAGGAGCTCCAGACCCTGAGGTAATGAAGAAATGCGAACAGGTTATGGCATTCTTTTTTTTTTTTAAGAAAAGATTGTATTCGTCAACAAGCACATATGATGCAGGGACCCGCTAATCCAGAGGCATCTGCCAAGTCATTGCAAACAGAGCAACATTGACCTTTTACATTAATAAAATACTGCAAGGTGCACAAAATTTGAAAAACAGAAACCCCCCCGCCCCCCCCACCCAACACCCGGATCCCCCCCCGACCGCACTATACCATGACCAGTAACCAACCACCAATAGGAGCATAGACTGGACAGATCCGACCCCAGGTCCAACATAAGCCATCCCGTCCCATGGGCACTAAAGGGACCCCTCTTCCCGCACCTCCGGGGGTGGCTCCAGCAGGATACCCCTGTAGTCTGCCCATCGCTTCCATATCTTATAATGTTTGCGGGGACACCCCCTGGCAGCGAAGATAGGGAGCTCCAAGCCCATGCTAAAATCCAGACCCCTCTTCCACATGTTCAGAGAAGGGGCCACCGGTGCCTTCCAAGCCCGGGCGATATCGCTCTTGGCCAAGGTAAGGCCCAACAAAAGCAGGTGTCTCTTGTAAATGTTTCCACCTATATCATCCATAATGTGTAGGAGAGCCAGCTTAGGGTCCATTGGTAGATCCCACCCCAACACCTCCGACAGGCAGAACAACACCCCCTTCCAGAACCGAGACAACGACACACATGACCACACCGTATGATAGAAGGAGCCCTCCTCCCGCCCACAGCGGAGGCACTCCGGGGACGCAATCAGACCAGCCCGCCACAGCCTCCTACGGGTATAGTAAGCCCTGTGTAGGTATTTGAATTGAATGAGGCGTAGTCGCATGGCTATTGCTGCCCCCCGGGGCGAGGCCAGCACCTCCGTCCAATCTGACTCATCGAGGGGCCCAACATCATCCTCCCAAGACCCCTTTAGGCCCTGGAGTGAGGGGGAACTGTGAATAACGAGTGTTCTATATATCTTAGAAATTTTCCGCTCGAGGAGATCCCCCATGAAAAGCTTTGCCTCCACTGGACTAAAATCGGCTATGGAATCCACGCCCACCAAGCTAGGGGACAGTGCATGGCGGAACTGGAGGTACCTGTAGAATTGCGCCTGGGGCATTCCGTATTCTTGTTGTAGATCCTGAAAGGACATCAAGGCACAGTCTCGTACCACATCCCCTATTGTGGAGATGCCTATCCTATCCCACCCCTCAAACCCGGACAAGGCCGCCATCTGAGGTAGCTGACCGTTATGCCACAAGGGGGTTTCCCGCATGAGCACATTCCACCACCCAATTCGTGTCAGCGCCTGGCGCCAGATTCGAAATTCTACCTGTGTCGCCGGGGCAGGCGTGACCGGAGCAAGGCAGAGTAGAGCAAGGAGTGTATCGTGTGCGGAGCCATGAGTCTCCGCTCCACTGCGTAGGCCGGGTCTCCCCTATCTGCGTACCGCCACTCATTCAGAATTAACAGGTGGGAGGCCTGATAGTAGGAGAGTATATCCGACGTAGCCAGACCCCCTCCATACGTGGAGAGTGTAGTAGTCAAACCCACATCCAGAATGTAGTTTAAGGTAGATTTATTGAAGTTTGTTACAAGATGTAGGTTCAATAGTATTCAGCCCCACCAGGAGCAGCCAGCCAGGCGCTCAGCCCTTCTCCAACTGTCGGTTCCCACTCCCAACATTCCATCTTGCATCATTCAGGCAGCATTCCACTGGAACATCATGAACCATAACAAACCAGGATACTACAGAGAGGAAACACGTCCGCAATGCTACCCGAGCCACCCCACCCTCCCATAGAAACTGGCCTAAGATCGAATTCACCCGACGGAACCACAGGGTAGACTTCCGGGGATTCATGAAGAGGCCCGAATTCTCCCCGAAGATCTGCATAATGCGGAGTATCCGGGGTCCTGTGCGATCAAGATCCGTCAGAAAGAAAAGGACATCGTCTGCATATAGGGCAATGCGATCGACCAGTCCACTCTCCCACTCAAAGCCAGAGATTTGCGCATCTATCTGCACCCAGGCCGCCAAGGGCTCCATGGCCAGGGCAAACAGGTATGGGGACAGGGGGCATCCCTGACGTGTTCCACGTCGGACCGGGAAGGTCACCAACGTCACCCCCGCCACCCTGACCGAGGCTGTGAGCTCCGTATATAGGAGCCGCACGTAGGATATGAATCGCGGACCCAAGTTCAAACGTTGCAGTAACAAGAACAGATATCGCCAGCTGAGAGAGTTAAATGCCCGGTCCATGTCAGCCAGCAGTAGGGCTGCTGGAACCCCCAACCGCCGTACCGCGGCAACCGCCACATGGGCCCGCCGGATATTATGTCGTGTAGCGCGGGATGGCATAAACCCGGCCTGATCCGGGTGGACCAGCGAGGTAATGTAGGGTAAGAGGCGGTTGGCCAGGGCCTTCGCCAGGATTTTGGCCTCCACGTTGAGGAGAGAAATCCGCAATACGAGGCGTGTTCCTCCGGGGGTCTACCAGGCTTGTGGAACACCACAATTTCCGCATGCCTCCAAGTTTATGGCATTCTTGAAGAACAAAGTACCCCCTAAGGAGACAGATTGGGTGAAAATTGACAGAACACATCAAGAAAGCAAAGAATCCGTACATGCCTATTATGAGAGGTTAGTTTTAGCCTTTAAACAATTCAGTGGAGATGAAAATTTGAGTGACAAGGATTTGAGTAATTTCGTATACAGGTTTGTATATGGTCTTCATCCAGAAATTAGTGAAATGATCAAACAGCATACGGTAGATTGGCAAAACAAGAAAATAGACGAAGTATTGAGACATGCTAAATATTTCAGTGAGGAAATTGAAGCGAAACAGCGAAAACTAAAAGAGAAGGCAATGTGGGCACAGGTAAAAGTAGCAGAGAGACAGGAAGCACAATTAGTGGAACAAGCTGGGTCAAAACAAAGATTTAATCCTGGGAAAAATAAAGGGAATATTGAGGAAGCTAAAAGAAATTTCCATGTCATAATTGCGGTAGGATAGGGCATTGAAAATCCAAGTGTAAGAATCCACCAAGTACTAATGATGAAAATTCATCCTTGAATCCACAGGTGCAGAATGAGGTGAGTGGTCAACAGCAACAACGACAGCAGGGTGTAACACAACAGAATCAGGTGCCAAAACCACCTTTTCCACAGGACAAAAAATGTATAGTAAGGAGAATGGATTCTACAACGAAGAACAGGTAAATAAGCCGCAACGCGCAAGCGCTGCCTCGCAGTATTGGCTGCAACGCGATGAAAGCGATTCAGAAGAGGGTTATTAACGGTGCCGAAGGGAGGAAGAGGAGTGCGTACTTGGCGCAACTCTAGAAGTAGACCAGACAGGCCCATTTGTAGATGGAAAAGTTAATAATGAAAATATTACTTTCCTAGTTGATACTGGTGCTACTCGATCAACTGTTAGATCAGCTGATGTTAAGAATCTTCCTCTCTCTGATGAAACGATCCAAGTAGTTGGGGTCTCCAACAGACAGATTAAAACTTATCTTACAGAACCAGTGAAAGTTAGTATAGGGAAATTTTCTGAAATGCACAGATTGGTGGTGTGTGACACTAGTCCTGTGAACTTGTTAGGTAGAGACTTATTGTGCAAGATGAATTGCACTATATTTTGTACTCCAGATGGAATAGCCTTTGAAACACCAGATGATGATGTGTTGTATAAAATGACATTGGCAAACAGAGAGAAAGAGGTTACAGGAACCTATGCTGTATTCAACCCTGACGAACTACCTAAAGAATTGAAACAATCAGTAAAAGCAGAAGTTTGGGACTTCACAGGAGAAGATGTAGGATTGATGAGGGATGTAGATCCAGTAAAGATAACTATAAAAGAAGGAGTATGTTATCCAAATGTCCCACAATATAAATTGACCCCTGAAATAATTGAAGGAGTTACTCCTGTGATTGAGAAAATGATAAAACAAGGAATTTTGAGAGAAATAATGAGTAGCCCATGTAATTCACCAATAATGGGACTGAAAAAGGCTAATGGGAAGTTCAGAATAGTGCAAGATCTGAGAAAGATAAACAAAATTGTTGTACCATGTTGTCCCATTGTACCTAATCCATCTGTGATTTTATATCAGATTCCTCATGATGCAGAATGGTACACAGTGATTGATTTGTGCCATGCTTTCTTTTCCATCCCATTGCACCATGACAGTCGGCAAATTTTTGCATTTCGTTTCGGCGAGCGTATTTTGGCGTGGTGCCGAATTCCACAGGGGTATACGGAAAGCCCCTCAATATTTAATCAGCTATTGAAGAGGTCTTTGGAGAGTTTGGAAATGCCTGAAAATTCAGTACTAGTCCAGTATATCGATGACCTACTTGTGGCATTGAAAACTCGTGAAGCTTGCGAGGTAGACACAGTAGCTTTGCTGAATCATTTGGCAGATGGAGGATTAAAAGTGTCACCATCGAAATTACAATTTTGTAAAAAAGAAGTACAATATTTGGGACACAGCATTGAGAAAGGACACAGGAAAATAACCATAGACAGAATCAGGATCATAAAAAGAATGAGTCCACCAATGACCCAAAGAGAAGTGCGAATGTTTCTGGGAATGGTTGGATATTGTCGTCAGTGGATAGGAAATTTTTCATTGATTGCAAAACCTTTGGTACGATTAACAAGAAGTGATGTGAGAGATCCAATTGATTTGTACAAAGAGTAGTTGGCAGCCTTCAAGAAGTTGAGAGAAGGATTGTGTGAAGCACCTGCATTAGGTATGCCTGACTATGATAAGGAGTTCGAGTTGTATGGCAGTGAGAGAAATGGATGTGCGCTCTCTGTTCCAGTACAGAAGCATGGAAAACTGAGGAAACCAATTGCATATTTTTCATCCAAGTTGGACCCAGTAGCTGTAGCCCTTCCTGGGTGTCTGAAAGCAGTAGCTGCTACATGTCGAATTTTAGAACAGAGCGAAGGAATTGTGATGGGGTATCCTGTGAAAGTGTTTGTGCCTCATGATGTGGCGATTCTTTTAACAAGGAGTCGTACTCAGTATATGACGCACAGCCGACTGACTAAATATGAAAAGGTCATTTTGGGCGCAACAAATGTGAGTCTTGTGAGATGCGTGAATGTGAATCCTTCAACATTGTTAAAAACAAAATGCGAAGTGGGTCGCACACCGCTCGTCATACTAGCAAATAGCCCCATAGGATTCTGGAGAATGTAGTGACAGCGGCGGGTACACCTATGCCACGAGTAAAAAGTTAAAATGCCATCCCTGGACACGTGTTTCGAGGTAATTGCCTCTCGTCAGCAGGGAGCAGGTACGTATGCGGGGTGCTGTAGACTGCCAAAAAATTATCAGGTATAGTACCTCTCACGGCGCGCGGGTGCGGGATCCGGGCTCGTCAACCCATGGCTCAGGGAGCTTTAAATACAAAATGCGAAGTGGGTCGCACACCGCTCGTCATACTAGCAAATAGCCCCATAGGATTCTGGAGAATGTAGTGACAGCGGCGGGTACACCTATGCCACGAGTAAAAAGTTAAAATGCCATCCCTGGACACGTGTTTCGAGGTAATTGCCTCTCGTCAGCAGGGAGCAGGTACGTATGCGGGGTGCTGTAGACTGCCAAAAAATTATCAGGTATAGTACCTCTCACGGCGCGCGGGTGCGGGATCCGGGCTCGTCAACCCATGGCTCAGGGAGCTTTAAATACAAAATGCGAAGTGGGTCGCACACCGCTCGTCATACTAGCAAATAGCCCCATAGGATTCTGGAGAATGTAGTGACAGCGGCGGGTACACCTATGCCACGAGTAAAAAGTTAAAATGCCATCCCTGGACACGTGTTTCGAGGTAATTGCCTCTCGTCAGCAGGGAGCAGGTACGTATGCGGGGTGCTGTAGACTGCCAAAAAATTATCAGGTATAGTACCTCTCACGGCGCGCGGGTGCGGGATCCGGGCTCGTCAACCCATGGCTCAGGGAGCTTTAAATACAAAATGCGAAGTGGGTCGCACACCGCTCGTCATACTAGCAAATAGCCCCATAGGATTCTGGAGAATGTAGTGACAGCGGCGGGTACACCTATGCCACGAGTAAAAAGTTAAAATGCCATCCCTGGACACGTGTTTCGAGGTAATTGCCTCTCGTCAGCAGGGAGCAGGTACGTATGCGGGGTGCTGTAGACTGCCAAAAAATTATCAGGTATAGTACCTCTCACGGCGCGCGGGTGCGGGATCCGGGCTCGTCAACCCATGGCTCAGGGAGCTTTAAATACAAAATGCGAAGTGGGTCGCACACCGCTCGTCATACTAGCAAATAGCCCCATAGGATTCTGGAGAATGTAGTGACAGCGGCGGGTACACCTATGCCACGAGTAAAAAGTTAAAATGCCATCCCTGGACACGTGTTTCGAGGTAATTGCCTCTCGTCAGCAGGGAGCAGGTACGTATGCGGGGTGCTGTAGACTGCCAAAAAATTATCAGGTATAGTACCTCTCACGGCGCGCGGGTGCGGGATCCGGGCTCGTCAACCCATGGCTCAGGGAGCTTTAAATACAAAATGCGAAGTGGGTGTACCCGCCGCTGTCACTACATCCTCCAGAATCCTATGGGGCTATTTGCTAGTATGACGAGCGGTGTGCGACCCACTTCGCATTTTGTATTTAAAGCTCCCTGAGCTATGGGTTGACGAGCCCGGATCCCGCACCCGCGCGCCGTGAGAGGTACTATACCTGATAATTTTTGGCAGTCTACAGCACCCCGCATACGTACCTGCTCCCTGCTGACGAGAGGCAATTACCTCGAAACACGTGTCCAGGGATGGCATTTTAAACTTTTTACTCGTGGCATAGGTGTACCCGCCGCTGTCACTACATCCTCCAGAATCCTATGGGGCTATTTGCTAGTATGACGAGCGGTGTGCGACCCACTTCGCATTTTCCTTCAACATTGTTGCCTGATGTAGAGCATGTGGATGTAAGAGATGAAGCAGATCATGATTGTTTGGACGTACTTGAATTGTGTACAAAACCAAGGCCTGACATAAAAGATGACCCTTTACCAGAAAGTGATTATGTCATGTTTGTTGATGGATCCTGTTTGAGAACAGACGATGGAGTGCTAAGTGCAGCATATGCAGTATGTACGGTTGCAGCAGTGATGGAAGCATCCTATTTGAAAGGAGTAAGGTCGGCCCAAGTAGCTGAACTTATCGCCCTGACCAGAGCATGTAAGGTTGGGAAAAGTGTGAGAGTGACTGTGATAACTGATAGCCAGTATGGCTACGGGGTGGTCCATGATTTCGGCCAAATTTGGCTGCAAAGAGGTTTCCTGACCTCAAGTGGAACTCCCATTAAGAATGCTTAAGTGGTTGGAAGGTTGCTTGAGGCAACACAGCTGCCCAGGCAATTGGCTGTGGTAAAATGTGCTGCTCATAGTCACAGTGGTGATTATATTGCCACTGGAAATAAGTTTGCCAATGACATGGCACAGTATTGTGCACAAAATCAGAATTCAATCAATCGGGCAAAGGAAAAAGAAACAATTTCTTGTTTCCCAATGTTTACTAACACTGTGGGAACATGGGATGAGGTAAGACAATTGCAGGAAGAAGCAGGAGAGGAAGAAGTAAAACAGTGGGTAACAGCAGGATGTGCACCAAGAGAGAAAGATCATGTGTGTGTCTATCGAGATGGAAGACCAGTTATGCCTGATAGCATGATGTCTGCCATGGCACGGATGTATCAAGGACAGGGACATATAGAGAGAGACGCCATGATTAGGTCTTTTAAACAGACTTGGTATAATGCCAAGTTTAGGCTTGTGGCGGAAAGTATTTGTCAAAGATGTCTAATTTGTCAACAGTACAATCCAGGAAGAAAAACAGTGGTGAGTCTAGGAACAATAGGCCGAGAGGGAGGACCTTTCACCAGAATGCAAGTAGATTTCATTGAAATGCCTCCTTGTAACAGGTTGAGGTATGTCCTGGTAATGGTATGCCTATTCTCCAGTATGGTAGAAGCGTTCCCAACAAGAAGAAATGATGGAATGACGGTGGCAAAATTATTGTTGAGGGAATTTATACCTAGGTTTGGGTTCCCAATAACAATTGAATCAGACAGAGGAGGAAATTTTCATAATGAAATCTTAAATTTGATTTGCGAAGCATTGAATGTACGACAAAAACTGCATTGTGCCTACCGACCAGAGGCTTCTGGTGTAGTAGAACAAATGAATGGTACTATCAAAAACAGAATAGGGAAAATGTGTTTAGCCACAGGTATGAAATGGCCCGATGTCTTGCCTCTAGTACTCATGACTATTAGATCAATACCAGACAGAACTACTAGTTTGAGTCCTCATGAAATCCTCTTGGGACGCGCAATGAGACATGTATTTATACCAGTCAACAAGCTGATGACAATACTGATGACATGGTATTGGAATAATGTAAAAGCCTGGCTGACACAGTTCATTCTGTGTTTCATCAGGTTGGAGCGGATGCCACCACTCTTGAAAAGAAACCAGCTCATGATCTAAGCCCAGGGGACTGGGTAAAGATAAAAGTACACAGAAGAAGAAACTGTTTGGTTCCCAGGTGGGGAAAACCAAGGCAAGTCATCTTGACTACAACAACAGCTGTGAAGTGTGCTGGATTGAAGAACTGGATCCATGCAAGTTATACTTTGAGAATTCCAAATCCAGTGGATTGTAAAGAGAAAGAGTATTTTGATTAATCAGAATCCAGTACTGAGTCAGATGACGGAGAGCCAAAGGATAAGGAAGGAGAAAACTCTGAAAGGGGGGACAGAGCCAAGGTTAACTTTGGTCCCCAGAAGTAACTCCCTAAGGAAAAGATTGCAGATTTCTGAATCCAGTTCAGACTCAGAGACAGAACAAAGAGCCCATTCATCCAAGAAAGAACACAGGAAGAACAAAGAAAAGGACAGTGGAGAGACAATAAAAGATATCTGTGAGAAGGAAGTACCAGATGAAAGATTGAGAGAAATTCCACCTGAAACAACACCTTTAGATGGACAGGTGCCAGATACAGAGAGAGAGGGAAAGATTATTGCGGAAGACCCCCCGAGGAGGTGTAGGAAACTCCAACATCCAGTTAGAAGCAGGGACAAGTAGTCAGCAGGAAGATTGCGTGACGGAGATTCGAGGAGGGACAGAAGTAGGGAAAACAAAAGAGGTGGAAAAAGAACTCGTTGAAGGTAAAAAGCAAGTTGAAACAGAATCTGAAGAAAGCGAAGACGAAATACCGGAAGGCCGAGTTCTGAGAAAGAGAGCTTGGAGAACTGAAAAGAATGATAAAGGGAGTAAATTGAAAAGAGCGGCCAAAGACGAGGTATGGCCAAACAAAATAAAGAGACTGAGATATCGGCTGACACGTGTAAATTCGCCAAGAGCTGAACAGGTGAATGAAGTAACGAGTCAGGAAAAATCGAACAGACAGTAGTCAAAGAAAGCAAAAGAACAAGAAAACCTAACCAGAAGTATAAATCACCGGAATGGACATATGTGGCCCTGCCTGAAGTGAAGGAAGAGGCGGATAGCCAAGGAAATCCAGAGGTGGTTGTACCGGCAGTGGTTGAGGAAGACGAAGAATCGGAAATCCTGAGAGTTATCTTGTCCGATATTGGAGAAGAAGCGGATGTTCAGGACAACCTATATGTTGAAAACAAAGAGAAGGTGAAAGATGATGAGATGCCAAACTGAATGAGACAAGAAAATTACTGATGGAAAAACAATAAAATACTGAAAAAGACAAAAACTGGTAGAACCAGGTAGGTGCTTAGAAGCCTAGGGTTAAAAACTAGTTGTGAAGTAGAAGAGGCTAAGTCAAAAGACACGGCTCATTTTAGAAAGATGGCAAACATAGAAAGTAGCAAAAGTAGAAGTACCTTCCTTAGAAGATGCTGCAAAATGTGTTGTTGTTGTACAGGATTATTAATGCTTCTTTGGAGTATTCTTGCTCTACTAATTTCATTTAAAGTTACTGTAGATACATTAGAAGGACATAGTGATAATATAACTAATATAGGGAAAGTTCAAAAGGTAGTTCCAACTATAATAGATAAAAATTATTTACATAAAGACAGGTCAATAACAGATTTTTCTAACAATGGGTTTTCAAAGTTGATGTATGAATATGTAAAAACTATGGACGTAAGGGATTGCTACGTATGTATGCAATTACCTGCAACTGTATCTGAAGGAGTGACTTAGCATCAACTTCCTGTAACATATGGAATAACGTGTAGTGTAATAGCTAATTTATTTTATCAAACAGGTAAATTAGAGTATTATTTCTCAGATGTAGCTACTATATTTTCACAAGTACCAGCAATTAATAAACTAAACAAGGTAAAACCTGCAAAAGTATTAGGTGAATTTTTCTTAGAGACAAATGAACTAACGTTAGAATATATATGTAGAAATAACTTGACTTGCAGTTTAAAGAAAGAGGAGAAGACATTTTTGGATATGGTTGAAGAAAGAAGATTGAAAATGCAAAGGAAAGTTTCAGAAGGGAAAGTGGAGAAAACGGTTTGGGATGTAGAAACGGAGAAACATTTAAGAGGAGAATCGAGTCCAACTATGGCTTTAGATTGGCCTCAGAAAGGGAAATTGTGTATAAGAAGGAATCAGACGGCGTATGACAATTATTTTCTAGGGAATAGTGAGTGCCATGATACATACCGAATTATGGGAGGATGGGGATTTAAAGGTGGAAGAGATCCAGTCTTTCCAGGACTGTATTTCATTTGTGGGAACAGGGCATATTATCGTTTGCCAGACCATTTGTGTGTCACATGTTATGTTGGCCTGGTTTTTCCAAAGATTTTTCACATGGATAGAGGAGAAGATGGTGTACATAGTTTAGGTAGTTATTTAGCACGTAGTAAGAGAGAATCTTGGACTGAAATTGTGGGTGACATTTTTGGAGCACTGATACCCGCAGTGGGAATATCTCTGAATGCAAACAAAATTAGAAAACTTTCAACAGTAGTGGATCGCTTGTCAACAAGCACCGCTGGAGGATTCTTATTGGTAAATACTGAAATGGTTGCCATGCGTGCTATGGTAATGCAAAATCGACATGCCCTTGATATTTTATTGGCAAAAGAGGGTGGAGTCTGTGGAATGCTGAAAGTTCAACATTGTTGTACTTACATTCCTGACGAAAGTAAAGATTTGAAAATGTATATTAAGAATATTACAGAATTGCATGACGAAATTGTACCACTGGAGGTTGAAGGTGTTTGGGAGAAGATTGTTAAGAAAATATCAGCTATTAAAGACTTTGTAGTAAAACTAGGTAGTACATTTATAGGTAAGATATTATTTCCATTAACTTGTATGATTTCCTTAGTACTAATAATTAGACTAGGTTGTATTTTTTGTAGAAAAAATAAAAAACAGAAAAGAATAAAAAGAGAAAACTTAAGGAGAAGGGATAAGAAACAAGAAAGATAATTTGAAGAAATAGAACTAGAAGAATTAAAACAGCAAAAAGAGAAGAAACAGGGGAAACTGAAATAAGAATGAAACAAGAAATCAATTCGAAATTTCCGTAAAAGGGATACAAAATTTTTAATTAGTATGGTGATATAATCACCAAAGGGGGGATTGCTGGAGTGGGTAGTACAACATTTTGTATAACCCCCCATTCTGCATGTTTATATTAATCCAAATAATCAATTAATTGTAATATTATTAGTTTGTTTGAAGTGATAACTTACCAACTATATTAACAAGAGAATTACACGTGGGAAATGCACTTTGCATGGCTATATTAATTGTGAATTAACTGGTGTACGCATATTAATAGTAGAAAATTAGAATATTACATGTTATATGTACGCACCCATGGACCCTTCGCCTGCCGATCCTGCAACTTCTCCTGCCTCCGACCCGGCACCGCACCCATCAGGACGAACAACAGCAACCACCTCAAGTGCATCCTGCTCAACACCCGCTCCGTCCACAGACACGCCGTGGAACTCTGGAACCTCCTCGACACAGCATCTCCAGACGTCGCCTTCCTCACGGAAACCTGGATGAACGACTCCTCAGCCCCCGACATCGCCATAGCCATCCCGGACGGCTACAAGATCATCAGGAAGGATCGCGTCAACCAGACCGGAGGAGGTATCGCCATCGTACACAAGAGCACCATTCGCATCTCGACTGACTCCATCGACGTTTTCAACGCCGCCGAATACCTGCACTTCCAGATCCACACCGACCCCTAGACTACCCTCAGAGGCACCCCTCATCTACAGACCCCCGGGACCACGCGCACAATTCTGCGAGGACATCACGGACTTCATCAGCCCTCACGCCCTCCCCTCCGCCGACCACATCCTCCTCGGGGACCTCAACTTCCACCTGGAGAACAACAATGACCGCAACACCACCGCCCTGCTGGACAACCTCACCAACCTCGGACTCCAGCAACTGGTCAACACCCCCACCCACTACGCCGGCCACACGCTCGACCCCCTCTTCTCATCCAGCAAACACGTCACCTTCAGCCACTCCACCGGACTTCACTGGACTGACCACAGCTGCGTCCACTTCAGCTTCAGAAAGAACACGGTCCACCATCACCCGAAGCAGGTTCCCCACAGAAACTGGAGCAAGATCACCACCGACCAGCTCGCCACCTCCTTCAGCCAGAGCCCACCGGTCAGGACTACGGACCCTAACACAGCAGCCCTCGACCTCACGCAGTGGCTGACCTCCTGTGCCGACGACCTCGCCCCACTGAAGAACCCACTCACCAGGCCCAGAAGCAAGAAGGCCCCCTGGTTCACCAATGAACTTAAGGACTCCAAGAAGGCCTGCCGCACCTTCGAGAAGGCCTGGCTTCTCAACAAGACCGCCGACAACATGACCGCACTCAAACTCGCCACTCGCAGACATCACCAGCTCATCCGCACCACCAAGAAGAAATCTCTGAAGGAACGGCTAGACAAGAACGCCCATGACAGCAAGGAGCTCTTCAACATCGTCAAGGAGTTCTCCAACCCCAGCACCGGCAACAACGACATCACTCCCTCACAGGACCTCTGCGACTCCCTCGCCTCGTACTTCCACCGCAAGATCGCCGACATCCATAACAGCTTCGGCATTCCACCCCCGCACCCATCGGTCGAACCTACGCACCCCGCCGCCACCCTCCAGACATGGACCGAGGTGACCCCCGAAGACACGTCACGCATGATGAACACCATCCACTCCGATCTCCGACCGACCCGTGCCCCCATCATGTCTTCAACAAGGCCGCCTCTACCATCGCACCCCACCTCCGAGACATCATCAACACCTCCTTCAACACAGCCACCTTCCCGGAGAGCTGGAAGCACGCCGAGCTCAGCGCTCTGCTGAAGAAACCAACAGCGGACCCGACCGACCTCAAGAACTTCCGCCCCATCTCGCTCCTTCCTTTCCCTGCCAAAGTCATCGAGAAGGTCGTCAACAAGCAACTGGCAGCCTTCCTCGAGACGAACGGATCCCTCGACCCATCGCAGTCCGGATTCAGAGCCAACCACAGCACCGAGACCGCCCTCATCGCAGCCACCGACGACATCCGATCCCTGCTCGACAACGGTGCAACAGCGGCACTCATCCTCCTAGACCTCTCCGCAGCATTTGACACTGTCTGCCACCGCACACTAGTCCAACGCCTCAACGACACCGGCATCCAAGGGAAGGCTCTGGAATGGATCATCTCATACCTCTCCGGCAGAACACAGAGAGTACGCCTCCCTCCGTTCCGCTCCGAGGCCACCGAAGTCATCTGCGGCGTCCCGCAAGGATCGTCGCTCAGCCCCACTCTCTTCAACATCTACATGAAACCCCTCGCTGCCATCGCATGCCAACACAACCTCAACATCATTTCCTACGCCGATGACACCCAGCTGATTCTCTCCCTCTCCAGAGACCCCGACACCGCCAAAGCCAGCCTACACGAAGGGATGACAGACGTCGCTGAATGGATGAACATCAGCCGCCTGAAATTGAACACGGACAAGACAGAAGTCCTCATCCTGGGACCCTCGCCCTCCGCATGGGACGACTCCTGGTGGCCTCCGGCACTAGGCACCGCACCCAAACCAACGGACCACGCACGCAATTTGGGCGTCATCCTGGACTCCTCCCTATCGATGGCCAGACAAGTCAACGCCGTCTCCTCAGCTTGCTTCCACAACCTCCGCATGCTCCGGAAGATCTTCCGATGGATCCCGACCGAGACCAGGAAGACGGTCACCCAGGCTCTCGTCACCAGCAGACTAGACTACGGAAACACCCTCTACGCCGGTACAACAGCCAAGCTTCAGAAAAGACTTCAGCGTATCCAGAACGCCTCCGCCCGACTCATCCTGGACGTCCCCCGACGCAGCCACATCTCGTGCCACCTGAGAGACCTGCACTGGCTCCCTGTCAACAAGAGGATCACGTTCAGACTCCTCACCCACGCACACAAATCCCTCCACGACCTGGGCCCAGGGTACCTCAACGACCGCCTCACCTTCTACACGCCCACCCGCCAGCTACGTTCCGCGAACCTCGCCCTCGCATCCAGAGAGCCACCGCCGGAGGAAGATCCTTCTCCTACCTGGAGGCTAAGACTTGGAACTCCCTACCCGTCCACCTGCGGCTGACCCAGGACCACCTGGCCTTCAGGAAACAGCTCAAGACCTGGCTGTTCGAGCAGTAGCAGACCCCCTTCCCCAAGCGCCTTGAGACCCCTCCGGGTGAGTAGTGCGCGATATAAATTCCATGATTGATTGATTGATTGATTGCTTTAAGTGATGTATTTGTGATTTGTGCTTTATTCAGTGAGTATAAACCGCTCTGAGTGTTGCTTCTGCTAGATAAATACACACACATATGGGTATTAGTAAGGGGATAACATTTTATTAGTCATTTCTATCTTTTAATTACGTTTTTGTGTTTCTTTTGCTTGACCATTTTGGCCTAAACAAGATGGCTGAATGAGACGTTAAACGTGACTGCCCTGACAACACGAGGTTCTGGGTGTAGTGAGCAGGCGTCACCGCCAGCAACAGTGGCCTGGACCTGACCCCGGGAGAACATGTACCCTCCAAGGTCATTCAGGGAACCCATCCAAGATTAAAGACAAAGCTCAATTTAAAAGCCGGAACAAGCAAGTTTGATGACTTCATCATTCAACACCCTGAGAACTGTTCCCCGCCACCCCAAGTTGACCAATCCAGACTCTCTAAACCCCGATCTTGATACACTTTGATATTATTTTCATTATAAAAGTAGGTAGGAAATGAACTGTCACGGGACACGCTCTTCTTGACGAACTTGATTTCCTGACCTTATGCTGACGGAGAGGACGGTGACACTGCTGGACAGCTGATATCCTGAATCTATGAGAGACTGAATTGCGGCCTAACTTTGCTGAATGAAATTCTCTTTGACTGACTGACTTAAGAGGACAACTTTAGCCAGAATAGGTAAATATGATGCTCTGAAATGCTGATGATGATTTCTAACATTTTTGCAATATTTCTTAGATAAAGAATAATTGATAAATTGACAAATGTGTTGTTTGAAGGAGAGAATAAAAGAAAAGAAGAAGAGTATAGATAGATAAGTTAATCATCAATCACAAATTCAACTAAATGATCCATCTCCGTATGGGAGGGATATCTTAGGTTTGATGTCAATGTGTTTAGGGTAAAGTAAAGGTATTCCTCTCATGTCAGCGTTGAGAAACGTATTTTCCCTCAGAAAACAGGTCAACTGAGTGTAAGTATATTGGTGTTATGGGCCCCACCAATGAATGTATGTGAGTGAATTGGATGCCAAGGTAGTTGGTCTGTGCCTAAGGGGGAATTTGACGTTCTGCGCTGCAACACCTGCTGTGGCTCCGCCCGCAGGGGAGAGGAGCATGGATCCCCAGCTGCATCCACGGTGAGTGTCACCTTTCCTGCAGTGACAATGACAGTGTCCACATGGTAGGCCACAACACACGGCCTGCCAAGCGAGGCATCCGCTGCACCACAGGAAGGCCGTTTACTGCACCGTGCTACTGCCATGCAAGTGACTGTAAGTAAAGCGACCAGCTGCAGTCAACAGCACAAACTAGCCTGTAATGCTCCGCGGCCGAACACAAGTACAGTCAAGCACACTGACGGTTGTGGTGCAAGTGCGCCACCTCACCCGATATTAGTCACATACTGCACTCGCTGAATGCAAGACTGAGCCAGTACCTTGAATGCTATACAAGCTGAATGTCTCCCACTGAGTTGAAAGGGTGCTCTTAGTGAAGCGCAAGCAAACCGACACCACACCAAAGAGAAGAGTAGCCGTCCCCTCTTGTGGCCGGTTGACCCCACCGCACAGAAGCACAAGATAGTATTCAGTTCTGACAATGTCCCAGCTGTGGTGCTTGGGGTGTTGTGGAAGTAGCCAGGTAGCACGAAAAGCCCTGTAATCATCCCGTTACCTGCAGTGTGGAAATCGCCACCTGCATCCCTGGCTGTGATGTGACTACAAGTTTAAAGACAGGCCGCAGTAAGGAAAAACTGCAGAGGCCTAGGACTAATGCCACAACACCACCTAATGGCCACAGTGTCACACCGCACCCTGAGCAGCCAAACAAGGGAAATTGCAGAAGAATGCTGCGAGAGACACAGCCAGGACTGGTGCTGAGAGCACCACACACCCCCTAGTGGCAGTAGAAGCCTAAAGAGCAGCAAAGAGCTCCCTAGAAGCCCTATGCCGCAGAGCATAAGAAAAGGCAGCGCCTAGCATGGGGAGGAGAGCATCATAAGCTGAGCATTGCAAGCCCCCAGTGGAGAACGGACACCACCGCAAGAAAGAAGAGTAAGCACGGCAAGTGCCAGAAGATGGTGCCCAGGAAGGTGAACCAAGAGCGCAAAGCCAGAGGTGCAAAGAAGGCCGCACCAGCGAACCTGACAGCATGGGCAGGCATCCAAGAGAGAGAGACCTCTCCACAGAGAAGAAGCAATGCTGAAGGCAGCATGGAGATTCTCTACATCTTCACTGCACCAATAAAGCCCCTCAGTGGGCCAGAGACAACAGAGTGTTAGGCCTCAAGACAGAGTCTCCAGTGGCCTAACACAGGCAGTAGGAGAGTCGCACACTCCCGTGACAAGCTGCCATTGCAACATGTGCTCCAAAGACTTGTGGCACGTGGCCGGACGCCACATCACACCACAAGCAAGGAGTACATCACACTAAGTGACCGACCCCGCCAAGCATGCCTGAACAGAGGAAGGAGCACCACTACGGCACAGGTTTGAGGCACAAGCGCAATGCCCTTGAGTGAAGAAAGTGACCCTCCCATCATGGTAGAGGAGTACCGCGAAGACGCTCGAGGAAGGGATAGGACCGGCAAGAGGTCAGCGCAAAGAAGAGTCGCAATCCCGTCTCTAGGAAGAACCGGGCGACCACAGGTACGCCGGAGAGACCAAGGGGAGAAGAATGAGGACTTGCACTGCCACAAGACAAGAGCGCACCCGGAGACACCAGACAACCACCAAGGTGGTCGACATCCCTGGAGACAGCTCAATGGGAGAACCAAATATAAGCCGCAGCTAGCGCAAACTGCGTCTCTCTCCAACGCTTCCCAGTGCAACCTCCCATTCTCGAGCATTTGCAGTCTAAGTCAGACGGCATCCCTGCTCCTGACCGCAGATGCCATGGGTGAAGGACAGCCTCAGCAAGACAAAGATACGTGGATGAGAAGTCCCTCCAGACATCCTCTCTCCCAGCAAGTGGTCACCACCTGTCATCCAGGTACAATGGCAACCACAACATTACTGCCATGTGCATCACCCCATTTAACCAAGGAGTGACATCATCACTAGGGTGGAGCCTTGCACCTGCAGAAGAACCAAAAGACTGAGGTCCCCCCATTGAAATGAAAGACCAAGTGTCCAGGGGCTATCTGACAGTCCATATGTCCTGTTGGGAAGCCCACAGACCATTAAGTCACCCACCCGGGCGGTTGCCCGAACAACGTCATCAGATCCTGTTACTGTTCCTGCAGCTGCCCCAGGGGGCGCCCACAAGCAGTACTGCACAGTCCGCGAAGTATTGTGGCAGCCCCACACAAGGCCCTCGAGAACATTCCTGCATCCAGGGATCCTCACACGAGAGATGGTCGGGAATCGGCTCCAACGTCAAGGTACCGGGAGGCACTGCGGCTTCAGAGGTTAACGTCCTCAACATCATCAACACCATTCCAGCCCTGACAGATTGGTCATTGTAGTGCCCAGACACCTCAAGCGAAGACTCTGCAGCTAGACTCCACCGACACTCCTGATGAACCATAGTTTAGTTGAACACAAGTTCATCCAGCAGTGTGTCCACTGATCTGACGGACAGGCTTCCAGTGAATCCGGACTCTATCAATGCATCGTTCATGCCCAATAGACTCTGGTTAAATTATAGAAAAGTGCCGAGATGCTCGGGTGCTCCCAGCTGTACCTGTCCAATGTTGTCCAGCGGACGGCCTCTCTGGACCAAGAGACTGTGTGGTGTCCTATGTGAATAGTTTGTTTCCAGAGCTTGGATTTAAAAAAAAAAAAAAAGTTTGGGATTAATGTAGTGTCATGCTCGACCCGTTTTAGTGTCTCAGCAGACACTTAGTTAGTCAGCCACTCCCTTGTGGCCAGTTACCAGTACCTTACAACTGTGTCCCTGTGCTTTATTTGCAAGTATGTGGGCCTAGCGCCCACTACTTTACACTGCCTACTTCCAAACACTGTGCTATCTTTCCCTAAAATGGTAGATAACTGTAAACCTTATTAAAACCCAACCCCTGCATAACGCGACCAATTGGAACTCCCAGTCCCCCGGACTGCACCAATCCGGCCGGGGAGCACACCGATATTAGCTGCCCTCCAAGGCCCACATGTAACATTTTTTCCAAAACGTTCTTCTGAGGATAGCGGACTTTGGAGGCTTGCGTACTATACCCACATGGGTGCAATTTACAGCAGTGATGTGCTACACAACTGAAATTCATCAGACATTGTTAAAATACAGCTGCAATGCTCACTTTATCTTTTAGAACATGTCATTTCTATTTTAATTCAATTTTCCGGAACCTGTTTTGAAATGTATTTAAAAACAAAGTGTAAAAAAGCATTTGAAATGCAATAGGTCTTTCATTTACGCAGGTTTAAGCTATTGGCATTGTAAATGACAATCAGGCACATGCATCAACCATTTTTGTGAGCGCAAACGGTGTGACTCTCAGAATTCAGCCGTTTGCGCCCGCAAAAAGGGCTTCAGCGACGCATCAACCTGTCAGCTCCTCGCAATTTAAGAAATCGCAAACTATTGAGATTTCTTAAATTGCGATAGCATTTAAGGAATCGCAGTTTGAGATTCCGTAAATGCAATGCATGATGGAATCGCAAATTGCGATTTTGCTAATGGGGGCGCAAATTTCCATCAATTTGTACTTGATGGTAATTTGCAAAAACTTTGAAAAATGTACTAAAGTGCATTTTTCAAAGTTGTAGGTTACACACACACATGCCCTTGGGGCATGTGTGTGCGCAACATGTGTGCACAGATCATTTTCAGGGGTGCAGCAGGGTGTCCTTTCGACACCCTTGCACCCTTGAAATTGCATGCGCAATTTGCGAGTACCTATTGGTACTCGCAAATTGCACATGCAATCTCCCATTCATTCCTATGGGCCTGTAGGCCCATAGGAATGAATGGGAAGGCATTCCTTAATTGCGATTTGTGAATCGCAAATAAGGATTGTTTGGGAATCTCTAATTTTATAGCGATTCCTACATGCATAGGCTTTTGCAATTCCTTAATTGCGATTCCTTAATAATCGCAATTAAGGAATCGCAAAAGCCTACATTGATGCATGTACCTGAATGTCTTTTATTTATGTTTTAAAAACTAAAACATAAATAAAAGGCACTGTCATTTATAATGCCAATAAATCAAACTATTGTAAATGTGAGACCTATTGCATTGCAAATGCTTGTTTTACCTAGCCATGTTGCAGGGTGCAGAACCATATGTGGCCAAAAGAGGTCGCACGGGACCTCTTTTGGCCACATATAGAACTGCACCCTGCAAAGTTGGAGTTATTGGCATTATAAATGCCAATGTTTTTTGCCTAGCAATGTTATAGGGTGCAGTACCATATGTGGCCAAAAGAGGTCCCATGGGACCTCTTTTGGCCACATATAGTACTACCCTGAAATAGAAATGGTAGATCCACCCTACCCATAATGCATTGCATGCAAGACAGTACCACAAGTACATTCGAATAGCTATGCCCATATATAAAATTAGTAGCTTTGACATGTGACAAAAGCATTATTATAATAATTCTGGATTAAGTTCTACTCTGTGTGGAGCTGATGAAGGGAATTTTTATAGAAGGTCTCATATAAATGTGAGATGTGCTAGTGAGTAAAGTAACCACCGCACATTTTTCTTTGAGGTTAAAGCTTGTGTTCTGTTTAAAACCAATTAACACCTTCTGTGCCCATGACGAGCTGGACTCGTCATGGAGCACAGTCGCGCTGTGCCCATGACGAGTCCAGCTCGTCATGAGGCATTCCCCGGGGAATCTCTCTGGTGCCAGAGGGATTCCCTTTTAACCAAAATAGCCTTGGGAGCTGGGGAAGAGCTTCCCGAGGTCCCCCCCTGCTTTCAGTGTAATGACGATCTGCGTGCACGTTGCGCCGACGTCGTAACACTGAAAATGAAACTGAAATGAGCCAAGAGGCTCATTTCAGTTTCACTTTGTACGTGCTCAGGGGGCTATCTCAGCCCCCTGAGCACGTAGAAAGACGGGAGAGGTATCGTTGGAAAGGGACGAATCTCCCCTTCCCAATGGTACCCCTCCCCAGTGGATCCCTGCTTGGGGATCGCCACAGGAGGGCGATCCCCAAGCAGGCATCCACCCACTAGACACCAGGGAGGGGGGAGCGGCCCCTTGCTCCCCCCAAATAATTTTGGCTTCAGTTAGTCTTTTTGCCCCCCACTGGGGGGAAGATGGGGGCAGTAGCCCCCAATCTGCCCCTCCCGGGGGGAGCAAAAAGCCCACTAGACACCAGGGAATTTAAAAAAAAAAAAAATAGGGGTGGGGGCTGCCCAAAACGGGCAGGCCCATGCCCCCAACCCATCCCCCAATTATCACAGTCTTTCTGCCCCCCCGGGGGGCAGATGGGGCATTGGCCCCTAATCTGCCCCTTCGGGGGGGCAGAAAGCCCACTATACACCAGGGATTTTTTTAAAAAATTTTTTTAGGGTGGGCGCTGCCCGAAACGGGCACGCCAATGAATGCCCTCACCCACCCACCACCATTACAGCCTTTCTACCCCCCTGGGGGGCAGATGGGACATTGGCCCCCAATGTGCCCCCCCGGGGGGGCAAAAAGACCACTAGAAACCAGAGAATTGGAAAAAAAATAAAAATAGGGGTGGGGGCTGCCCAAAACGGGCAGGTCCATGCCCCCACCCCACCCCCAATTATCACAGTCTTTCCGCCCCCCCCCCCGGGGGGCAGATGGGCCATTGGCCCCTAGTCTGCCCCTTCGTGGGGGGGCAGAAAGCCCACTATACACCAGGGATTTCTTTTCATTTCTTTTTAGGGTGGAGGCTGCCCGAAATGGGCACGCCAATGCCCCCACCCACCCGCCACCATTACAGCCTTTCTGCCCCCCCTGGGGGGCAGATGGGGCATTGGCCCCCAATCTGCCCCCCGGGGGGCAAAAAGACCACTAGACACCAGGGAATTGGAAAAAAAAAAAAATAGGGGTGGGGGCTCCCCAAAACGGGTAGGCCCATGCCCCCACCCCACCCCCCAATTATCACAGTCTTTCTGCCCCCCCGGGGGGCAGATGGGGCATTGGCCCCTAATCTGCCCCTTCGGGGGGGGGCAGAAAGCCCACCAAATGCTTGTTTTACCTAGCCATGTTGCAGGGTGCAGAACCATATGTGGCCAAAAGAGGTCGCACGGGACCTCTTTTGGCCACATATAGAACTGCACCCTGCAAAGTTGGAGTTATTGGCATTATAAATGCCAATGTTTTTTGCCTAGCAATGTTATAGGGTGCAGTACCATATGTGGCCAAAAGAGGTCCCATGGGACCTCTTTTGGCCACATATGGTACTACCCTGAAACTAAAATGGTAAATCCACCCTACCCATAATGCATTGCATGCAAGACAGTACCACAAGTACATTTGAATAGCTATGCCCATATATAAAATTAGTAGCTTTGACATGTGACAAAAGCATTATTATAATAATTCTGGATTAAGTTCTACTCTGTGTGGAGCTGATGAAGGGAATTTTTATAGAAGGTCTCATATAAATGTGAGATGTGCTAGTGAGTAAAGTAACCACCGCACGTTTTTGTTTGAGGCCAAAGCTTGTGTTCTGTTTAAAACCAATTAAGAAAATAGTGTTTTGTGGTTGTACTTAAAACTTAGTGAGTGGTACCATATTGAATAGCTACTATTTACAAAGGACAGGGACAGGAGCCAATTAAAAAGATGGGGCAGAATGTTTAGTTTTGTATTTATTTGCAGTAGAAATATTATATTTGCATAGCACTATTTTCAATGGTATATAAAAAAGCAAAAGTAAAAAACACTGTCAACTTCAATGCCAACAACTCAAATGTGAGACTCGCATTTGTTGGAGTTGTTGGCATTATAAATGCCAATGCCTTTTTTTTAACTAGCCATGTTGCTGGGTGCAGTACCATATGTGGCCAAAAGAGGTCCCATGGGCCCTCTTTTGGCCACATATTGTACTGCACACTACAAAGTTAGAGTTATTGGCATTATAAATGCAAATAATTTTTACCCAGCCATGTTACAGGGGACCTCTTTTGGCCACATATGGTACTGCACCCTGCAGAAGATAAGGTAAATCCACCCTTCCCATAATGCATTGCATGAAAGACAGAACCACAAGTACATTCAACTATTTATGTCTATATATAAAATTACTAGCTTTGAAATGTGACAAAAGAATTATATTAATTCCAGATTAGTTTCTACACTGTGGAGCTGCTGAAGGGAAATTAATAGGTCTCATATAAATGTGAGATAGCAGTGCCATGAGGCTGTAATTAAAATTTAGGAAGCAACAACACATGAACCAGGAAGTGTTCTCATGGGAGGTGGTTACAAGAAGACACAAGGCAGTACTAAGGAGGGACTACTAAGCCTATTGATCAGTAAAAAACAACTATCTACAAAGGACAAGAATCAATTAAAAAGAAGGGGCAGAAAGTTTAGTTTCGTTTTTATTTGCAGTGGAATATATTTGCATGGTCAATGGTATAAAAAAGCATAAGTAAAAAACACTGTTATTTTCAATGCCAACAGCTCAAATGCGAGAGAAAATGCAATCTGTCTCGCATGTGTTAGAGTTATTGGCATTATAAATGCCAATGTCTTTTTTACCTAGCCATGTTGTACTGCACCCTGCAAAGTTGGAGTTCTTGGCATTATAAATGCGAATGGGGCATATTCACAAGGATTTATCTCCGAATTATCACCCCTTTAACGCATCAAAAGTGGTGATCGAATTAACATCTGTTAGACACGGGGTAGCGTGGTGTACAGCGGGTGGGCCAAACTCCGAAGGAAATGTGTAAAGCATCCACGCAGCACACACACGCGACACACGAAGCACACTACAAAAAGAGACCACACCAGTTTAGGTGAGAAAAACAGCATATGTATTATGCAGAACACATTGTAGAACCATCACAGGCGCATATACATTGTGCCAACCGGCACTGGGTAGTACTTTACATGGGGATTATTTACAGGGCAGCGCCAATCGGGCCGCTGCCAGAGTCATCACAAGCACAGGTAGAATAAATGCGAGTCTCAGTAATAAACATAAAGCAGCCAGTACCTCCTGGCCAGATCAGGCACTTAGCCACAGTGCAACTAGCCTTAAGCATAAACATAAAGCATCACATGAGACATCGTCATGAGCATAAATGCATGATGCATGAGTCCTAGGCCCAGTATGCATAAAACCAGCAGTGCAGGCCTTAGGGAAAGAAAAGCATTATCACTCGGCATAAACCTGTGGGCATAAACATGTGAGCATTCGGCCTACCAGCAGTGTAAGGCATCAGGCATAGTCATATTAAAATGAGGCTTCACGCATGAGGCATTATCAATAAGCATCAACACATTTGCATAAACACCATCAGCAGTGGGCATGCCAAAAACCTTATTAGCATCAATGCATTGGGAGAAATACAGTAGGCATCAACCTTATGGGCATAATTGCATTAGGCCTAAATAGGTTAGCATTGGCAACAATATTATGCAATAAATCATATGGGGGGGCAATAGGCCTCGCCAGCATAAACACAGTTCGCCCCAATCGGGGGCACAACATTCTGAAACTAGCCCCAGGCCAACGGGCCTCCCTCTGGGGCTCAAATGCCCTATGTCCCGCAAAGTCAGGGCTGGCTGCAAAAACAGCAAAAGCAAAGTGCGCAAAGCGCTGGGGCAGGGCAGGAGTGTCTCTCACTCCTCTCTCTCTTCTCCTGAGGAGTACACAGCCCCCCAATATGTTGCACCTGCCTGCGCACTCACAGGGCAGCTGGGAGTCAGGCCCAACAACAAGCACTGGCACCACTGCGCAGTTGGGAGCCCAACTCCCGGACCCCTGAAATTCACAGTGCTCCCCAAGGTTGCAGCTGACCGCTGTCAGACGGGGCTGCTGTAAGGTCAGCACGGGCACCACGATGCCCTCAGAGCGGCACCGGGGGAGGCGAGCACCGACAATGTGCCCCAACACCACCCCCACCAGGCTGGGACTGAGCCCTACTCACCGGGCTCTCTGGAGTCCTAGCGCAATCTCTGGGCACCGGCACTGTGCCCCGATAGGCCCCTTCCTGCTGGCAGGCAATGGGAGCAGCCGGAATGGAGCATGCACTGCTCCCGCTTCTTCGGTGGCTGCAGGGCTCCCTCTGGCAATAACGTGGGGAGTTCCACAGGCCTTCTCCTTGGGGCGAGGGGTTGAGATACAGCACACAGGAAAGTAGCGCCCACGCTCCTCACCTCCTTCTGGGGCACAGCTGTTGCGCTCACGAGGCGCTAGAGTTCTCCCAAGTCCAGGGTCCCCCAGAATAAAGTATCGCTCTGGCAGCACAGCGCTGAAGGCTTCAGCCACTCACCTCCTTGAAGGACAGGCCACCAAATATAGCGCTTTGACAGCACAGCGCTGCAGGCGTCACTCCTCCTCTAGCGACCAAGAAAATAGTGCCTTCAAGGCGCTAGGGAGCTGGTGAGGATCCCAAGTCCCACACAAGACAGTAGTGCCCACGAGGCGCTAGGTCCCAGGAATGCCGTCAGGGTCCCACAGAATCACGCTGCAGCAAAAATGCGGGGAATTGGATATATAGTGCTTTAGCAGCACAGCGCTGTATTGAAAATAACCAGCTCTCCCTGGCAGCATGCGCAGCAGGTCCCACGCACCTTCTTCTCTTGGGCAGGTGCTGGAGGCAACGCTCACCAGGCGCTAGAGAGGCCCAACAGCTCCAGGGACAACAGACAGTGCTCCTCTTCTCTGGCAATGTAGACAATAGTGCCCACGAGACGCTAAGAAGCAGCAACGTTCTTGGGGGCTGGGATAGCGCTGCATCCCTCACAAGGCGCTAGACAATAGGAGGAGCCCAGTCACTTGAAATGTAGCGCTCACGAGGCGCTAGGGGCCAGGAGACAGTTAATGCAGGGCAAGATCAGCAAGCAGCAGGGCAGCTCACCCAAAAATGAAGCAGCAGTTCCTGGGAACAGTCATCCTCCCTTACCATGGCAATCCTGCTAGCACAGCAGTCTCCACTCCAGCAGAGTCTCTCAGTGGCCCTGTGGACAGCAGAGGGGTACAGATGGGCACAGGGGCCAGCACACAGGCCCTTGCGGCGGTACCTCCTCGGTGAGTATCCCCTCTCAGTCAAGTCCACCCTCAGTCTGAGCACATGGCATCTCTTCTGCTCTACATATACACCCCTCCTCCCACCTACCAGAAAGGGCTGGAAGCTTCTAGAAGGTCCCTGGCAGTTCCAGCCTCAACTGTAACTGTGGGGGGAGTGTAGAGCACCTTGTCACTTCAAACACTAGACCGCCAACCCACCTCAGGCAGGTGGCACAAGCAGACAGAAATGGCTTCCATTTTAAAAGTGATATTTTACAAAGGTGCATTTCTACAATGGTGGAAATAAAGGTGCGTACACCATTGCACAACATTTATTATTTTCAGTTCAGACACACCAAACATGACATGTTTTTTTTATTTCACTCAGGAGTTATCCATAAGGGGAAAGCGAAAAAATTCAGGCAAAAAGGGCCAAGTCCAACAACACCCCTCCCCTAAGCCCTAAAAACGACCCCGACTACCCATTCCCCTCCCCCTGCCCTGAGGCCTAATACCCTAACCACTAATTAAAGAAAGTACCCCAACAATCCCCCAGCCCTAAAAACTACTCCAACCCCCAGCCTTGAATTACCCCTAACCCCTCAGCCCTAAAAACTACCTCCACGCCCCAAACCCTGAAAACTAGCCCCACACCTCAAACACTGAAAACTAGTCCCAAACACCCCCATCACTGAAAACTAGTCCAAACCCCCAACCCTGTAGACTAGCCCCGAACCCCCAGCCCAGAAAAATTACCCCAAACCCATACCCAGTCCACAAAACTATCCCTGACTCACCCCTCAGCCCACAAAACTACCCCGACCTTCCCCCAGCCCACAAAACTACCATGACCCACCCCAGTCCACCAAAGAACCATGACTCACCCCCAACCGACAAAGCAACCCAACCCACCCCTAACCCACAAAACAACCCAGACCCACCCCAACCCACAAAAAAAACCCGACTCACCCCCAGCCTACAAAACAACCCCTGCCCCAGCCCACAAAAGTACCCCGACCCACCTCATCCTACAAAACTACCCCCAACCTACCACCCCAGCACCACTTACCTCACCGCGAATCTCTCCCTGCTTCCATCCAATGCAGCCCGCAGCTAGACCGTGCAGTGCCTTAACCACCCACATGTGTGGTTAAGGCATATGCGTGGTTAAGCTTGCGGAGTCGGAGCACTCGTGGTTTAGACCTCAGTGTTCCGACTGTTTCCCACCTGAAACATTACCAGTGCTAGTATAAATCTACTTTGATGATGGAGAAACATGAGCTGAATCACAGGCTTCAGAGATTGAACTAAATCTCAAACCCAATAAATCCTGCCGACCTGGGGGGATGATCTTCGTCGTCAGAGCTCCTCCTCTTGCCACGGCACGATGCTGCGTGCAGTGATCTGTGATGCATGGCACTTGATGGCATATGGCTGCTGCCGGGTGGAGTCCCAGGGCTGAGTTAAGGAGCATGGACGTGGTGCCTATGCTTGGAAATGGGACTGGGGTAGCTATGTGAGAGCGGATTCCAATGGGCGGGTGCGTGATCACGAGAACGTGGGGCGTTTTGTCCTCTGTCCTCAGCCTAGGAATCAGTAGAGGAATACATCCCTGTGACTGCAGTCTGGCCGCGTGGAGTACGGGCGACGGCCATGATTTCTGGAAGAGGCAGGTAGCGCGGATGGCACCCGGCCCAGTCCATAGTTAAACTCTGCTGGTATACCTCCTTCTCCTTAAACTTGATTGACGGGGGACAGGCCAAGCAAGACAATGGCGTCTGTTTGCAGTGGTGGCCACCAGGTTTTCTCCCGTTGGGGTAAGTGCATACGCTCTGCTTTAGGTCACTGCTGGGTTGAGAGGTGCTACTCGGTTGGGAGTTGCTGGAGGGCCACAGTGCTGTTCATTATCTCCCTGGCTCTCCAAAAGGAGATATCTTGAAAATTACATCATGCATTATCAAGAAGCAGTCTCTAATTAATAATACATAAACCAGATACAAGTACTAGTGCGCACCAAAATGCAAAGCCACTAAAAAGTGTCTAGCTCTGCAACCCATTTTGGTCCATCTCCCCCTACTCAAAGAGTTAAAAAACGTGTGGGACAGGCAACAGCAAGAGCTAATCGCATAGCCTCTTCACGGAAAGATTGTACAAAGCCCAGCAATATAGAAGAAGATAGTGCAAGCGTCCTAGGTCATCCTCATCAGGGAGATTACCAGGTGGATAATCAGGAGGTTGTAAACACAAACCACACCCCTGGCGGTAGTAGCCCAGATCTAGGCACAGTTTCATCCAAGGAGGCAGTGGGGCAAGCCTTACGGAGGCTACCCAGGAACAGGAGGTCAGTGTTGCTAAGACTAAGGGAATTTTAGGATATCCTTTGTTTATAAAGGTAAAATCTGGTTTGAACACAGGCTTGAGCTCTGGCATAGATTTGTCAGAGAAGTTAGAGAAGTGTCAGCCTGTTGCTTCACAATCCTCACTGTCAACCTCCGTTCTCTCTTTGGGTACCAATTACAACATATTTCAACCACTGACGCCACTAATGCAGACGCCTGCAGCCCTGTGCCCGTCAGCATAAACTGAGCAGAATGCTCCGGGAAACGAGACGGAGCAAATTGAGCCCGGTCCGGTTCACTACAAGAGGGCTCATTTCATGGGGATATGCCACTAACTATGCAATGGGACAGCAAGGCCATGCTCAATCTTATCATAGAGGAAATAAGGGATCTTAAAGCCCCACAAATCACAGAGATAGCAGCTTTACATGTTAGACTGTCAAAGATTGAGGAGACCATGGCACAAATCTCGGAGAGGCTAAAAGAAGCGGCGACTCAGATCTCGCTGCTAGAGGACCAGGTTACCATAATGCAGGAAAAGGTCGTTATCTATCAGAAACAGAAGTCATCAATGGAGTTGAACCTGGAGGAATTGGAAAATCACTCTTGACGCACCAATCTTGTATTGTGGGTTTTCCAGAGGGACTAGAGGGACAGCAAATGCTCCAATGGGTCTAAGCCTTTATTAAAACACATGTTCTTCCAGAACACTGTGGGGACGTTAAACTAACAAGAGCTCATTGTGTGCCAGCATACCAGCCACCAAATCAGAAATTTCCTTGCACAATCCTTGTTAATATTGGAGACTATTGGGTGAAAGAACAAGTATTAACCAAAGCCATTAGTCAGAGACAGTTTAGTAAACCAGAGGTGCCTCTAAGTAGCATACTTCCTGATATGTCAGCATCAGCAGCTAAGCGAAGTAAGGAATTCGTTAAAATGCTCTATTTGTTCAAAGCGAAGGGCACCCAGGCAATGACTGGGTAGCAATCCAAACTGAAGGTGTTGGTGAAAGGGCAATTTCATTTATTTTGTGATATTTCTGAGGCAAGGGAACTCTTACAGCAGATTTCTAATAAGTCCTAGTAAGCGATGCATAACTGCAAGATTTAGTTTACACTATTCAGTCTTTTGGATGTGTGATTGTGATGTTGCTCGGTATTTAATGAATTAGCGATTTAGATTTTGTTTTCTTTGCTATTAGGCCTTCCATCTCTCTTTTCATTTATTACTGTCCTGATGGGGGAACTCCTGGAGAAGGAAGGCCGGTACATCTTGGCACATGGTCATCATTGCAGCCATTATGGGTGGTAGGGGGCGGTAAACATGTCATGTGTGAGTGAGGGGGCATACTACACACCGCTGCTTAGTGAGGGTGGGCAGGTTAGAGGAGGAGAGGCTCGGTGGAGGTGGGGGGGAGGGTTAGTAAAAAGCAGCAGCAGCCCTTGCAGGTAAGAGCGGATGGGGAGAAGGGAGAATTTGGACAGACGACGAGGGAAAATGAATTATTTATTTAATTTTCCCTCATGGTCGTCTGTCGAATCCCTCCCCCACTCCCCCCCACCCCCGAAACCCGGCCTCACGGCTCTTACCTGCACAGGTAAAAAGAGATCCACATTTTCCATTTATTGTATATGTGCAAATTGTAGAAATGCAGAATGTTAATCTTTTATGAAGGGGTCATTACCACCATGTTGATTTCCCTATTATTTCACAGAGTGCTAGTACCCAGTTCAGAATGTATACTAGCGGTATACAGCAGATTTATAGTTTGACTAATTTAGTTTCCACTTTACATGAGGGGATTATTAATAGTCTTTTTATGTCTAGCCATGGTTTTATTCGGAGAGGAAAGAAAAGATGACAATGAATAATATCTTGAAAGTAATCTTGTTCAATGTCAATGTTCTCAATAATAAAAAGAAATTGCTATAGAAACGTGAGTCAGAGCTGAAAACGCACCTGTGATATTGGTCGAGGAAACTCACATCCCAGTAGGAAAACTGTCGGAAATCTCTATGTTTAAAACCTGGGCAGCAAATAGGGGCTTTTTTCCCCCCAGGCTGCAAACCGGGGCTCTGCGAATTTTGTGGGAAGAGGCTGGGTGCTGAAGTGTTTTTTTTTTCCAGCGATAAAAACAGTTGGTGGTGGTGGTGGGGTTAAGACGTCTTACGTTTGTACCTTGTTATGCCCCAGTGGAAGACAATGCTATGCCCTATGAGTACCGCTCCCCCAAGTATCTTATGGGATGCTTTAAAGGTGTACATCAGAGGCCTGGGGAGAGGTAAAAATGCGGAAAACTCCAAAAAGGATAAATTACAAAAGAAGGGGGCGTGGCTCGGCAAGCCAAGATGGCGATCGCATTCTGAGAGTGCTCCATACCTTTCTACGATCCAATGTCATTTTAATCCTCTTGTGCTCAGTCATCCACGGGGACATCGTGGGTGCCGAGGCTCCCACATTTGTGGCGATCCTATTATGTAAAGAAAACGCCCGGATTGTCAGTGAAAGGCCGCTGGAGCTAATCGGTGGAGCGGCGAGGCCCAGCAACATGGCGCCTACTTAACTGATGCCCGTAAGGCTAGAAGGGAGAGGACCAAGTCAATCACTGAGTCCACGCAACTGGCACTGCCGAGAGACTGGAACACCAACCCGTTGGGACCGGCGGGTCCACCGGCAGCTCACTGACCCGCAGGGGACGAGGTGGCATCCACCGCAGACAGACGAGGGGAGCAGGGGCGCTCATCGCGGCAGAGGAGGCGCCATATGGCTTCCAGTGGCAAGCTGGTGAGGTGCTCGGCCCGCAATCGGCGACAAGTCCTGTGGGGGCCTGGTGGTGACAACAAGCCAGTGGGGGAATCCTTGCAACCCCCCCCCCCCCCGGGCGTCCAGCTGCCGTGGGGCCCCGAGGGAGAGTTGCGGAGTAATCCGGAGCGGACTCGACTCCTGCCGTGAATACTGTGAAAGACGGAGGGGACCTTACAGTGGAAGCAGAGCCGGTGTGCCATGACCTGGGGTGAACCAAACCCGAGAGGGTGCCACTCCTGGCTAAATGTGAGGATCTGCGGATGATCAACGGCGGAGCAGTGAGGCCCGGTAAAATGGCACCCAATTAACCGGAGCCTGGGAGAATAGCCTGGGGTAAACCACGATGATCCTTAGCTTGCACAACTGAAACTGCCATGAAGGACCCGGTGACGTTGCGATGCCCTAAGGCTTCAGCGGAGGCCAGTCGGCCCGAGGCATCCACCGTGGACACATGGGGTGAACTGGGGCATTCATTACAGCAGAGAGGGCGCCACGTGACTTCCCATGACGAGCTGCTGGGGTGCTCGACCCACGATCGGCGGGACGTCCTGCGGTGGCCTGGGGGCGACAGGGACACAGTGAGAGAACCCTGGGCCTACTGCCTGTGAACATTCTCCCCCCCCCTGGGTGGCCTGCCATGAATTGCAGAGTAATCATGAGACTGGGGGTGTGAGGCCCCGGGAAGTCGGCAACGGCCGATGGTTAGAATAGACTTCGCCTCCAGTGTTGTCCTCAGGGGTGCGTTCGCTCCTCCACCCCAACCCCGGTAGGTCCCCTGCCTACCTGCCTGCTAGAGTCAGCTACAGAGACTGTGGCACACAAGGCCCTCCCCACGTCTGCAATTTAACGGTGAGCCTTTGGGAGGCGTGTGGGGACTCCCACAGACCTTCAGGGCGGTTACCTTATTCCTCTGGGCCCCACACTAATGACAGTTGTCCGTGCTACAATCCAGCTCAATGATAGCCTGATTGGAAGATTTGCCCCATCATTTGGACTCGATCAGCCAGGTGGGCCCATTGCTCTCTCACAACAGGGATAGAAGAAGGGACTCCAGAATCCGGTTGGAGGAAGGCCTGGCTGCAATTGAAGGTTCAATAAGAGTGATAGAGCGATGGCCCTGTAACCAGATTGGTGCCCGATGGAAGAGACTAAAGGGGCATTGCAGCCTATTTATATGCGGTTGCATAGCCCTACACATTACCCACTAGAAACCCAGACCCCCACTACTGGTCCTGCGCTCTCTCCCCTTTCTGCATGCTAAACCATCTGCTTCAGTACACATCCTTGAGCCCTGTGGGGGTGTCAACCGGCTGGCCCGACCCACGCCTATATCTGACCCTGAGCAGAGGACTCACCCTGTCCCAACCGGTTGAATTGAGTGGGGCCATAGTGACCCCAGGGGAGAAATAAGCGGCGGGACTGATCAGACCCATCTCTCGAAGACCCATTCCACCATGGGGAAGGCTAAAGGTATAAAGGCCCAACCAACTCAGACTAGAGTGGAGCAATACGCAACCAGTGGCCCCACTCAGAGCGAGACTACGCCCTCCGCGACCAGCCACCCAACCGGAGAGCTAGCCACCATACTACACGCCATCAAGACCTGCCAAGAATCTATGGAGACCAAGATAGGTGAGGTCCGAGTGGACATGTCCCTTCTTCGCCAGGACCTCCGCAACGCGACAGCTCGTGTAACAGCAGCAGAATCCCCCTGTCAGATGTAGAAGACGATGTCTCGACACTAAAAACACAGGTGAAGCAACTCTTGTCTCATACCTCTGATCTCCACAGGCGAACCGAAGACGCTGAGAACCGTTCCAGCCGAAACAACCTACGCCTGGTTGGCCTTCCCGAAGGCACCGCTCCCAATCAAGTCAACACATTCATCGAAGATTAGATCAGATCCTGGATGCCTGCGAACGCCCTGTCCCCCTGGTATGTTGTGGAATGAGTCCACCGCACTCTTGCCCCGAGACCGCCGCCAGGAGCCCCACATCGTCCAATCATTATGAGAATCCTAAACTTCAGGGATCAGGACGCCATCCTGCAAGAAGCCCACTCGCGGCCAGGGCTACTCCACAAAGGGGTCAAGATCATGATCTTTCCGGACTACACCAGGGAAGTGCAGGCACAACGGCAATCCTACAATCACGTGAAGCAATAGCTGTGGGTCCTCAATCTGCCCTACAGACTCCTCATCCCAGCTCGCCTCAAAGTGATGCTCAAGGGCAAATCATACTTCTTTGATACGCCAGAGACGGCATGGACCTGAGCAACTGCGGAGTGCCCGATCTGCCCAATGAAGAATGCCCCTGTGCCAGATTCTCAGAAAGAGCCAAGCGGAAACGCACCTTCAACCTCTCGTGGGTGAAGAGCTAGGCCCCGGAGAAGGCGCAAAGCCCGCGGAGCGACATCCGCCTTGCCTGCTGCTTCCCCTGGGGGGGGAGTGGATCACCCAGCGAATCCCCTAGACCCCAAAACGTGTCCCATAGTCTAGACCGGGTGGCTGTGGTGGGTCCCGGCAACTCCCCGGGGCCCAGCTCTGAGGACACTGATCTGTTGCGCAGTCCCCAAATCTGAACACTAGCACTGCCACTATGAGAAGCTTATCTGGATGATCAAGAATCCTTGAACATTGAGGGATCCGACATGTAGCTTTGCAGTACGCCCCACAATTAACTAACTGCCTACTTGTATTTCAAGCCTTGTTTAGTGGACAACAGATGCTACAATTGGGGAAGTATGGGGTGGGGGGTTGGTTGGGGTTTTTGACTGGGACCGTTCTCCCAGCCTTTAGTTGTGTTACTTCATGTTATGATAGCAGCGTACACCACATGCAAGAATTTCCCCTGAACGATTTTGGTAGTGACCCCAAAGGCGTCCTGCCCTTACCAGGGCCCATGGACCGGATCCACCTTAACCATCCCACCTGTGGGTCCATTGCTCTGCCGCTTTGTTATAATGCCCAGTTCCTGAAATGGGGGTGAACCTCTGAGAGTCCTTTCATGAAACGTTAACGGCCTTCGAGACAAAATCAAGTGAACAGAGGTTTTAAAATATGCCAGGAGGGTTAACCTAGACATCCTACTATTGCAAGAAATGCATCTGATGGGTAATCAATGCCCCTTCTTAGCGCGTCAAGGATTCGACAGAGTGTGGCACTCTGGGTGCCGCATCCTCTCATAGGAAACTGGGAGCCAGGCGCCTTGGAGACTGGGCCTCCACACTAGACCTTTGCGACGTCTGGCGTACTAGGCATCCTATGACTTTGCAATACACGCACACCTCTGCAGCACACCACACCGCATCGATCTAATCTTTATGCCAGCCCCAGACTGTCGAGCTATTTCCGAAATTTAAATCCTAGTGCGCGGAGTATCCGACCATTCCCCGCTCCTTCTGAGAGTGGGAGGCCCCACGGGAGCTTTACGACCCATATGGCGACTTAACGCCTGGTTCCTTCAAGACCCAAACTATAAAAAGGGAATTGGGGGGGGACGCGCGAGCGCGCGAATCAAGATGGCCGCCACCCGGTGAGCTCCTCCGCGTTTTCGCCCGTTTTTCTACATAAAACGCCGAATGTCTGTCAAAATTTTGTTTTAAAGGAGGTCGCTGCTAACATTACAGGCTTACCAGCATTGTGAAGCGGTTTCAGGCCGTTTTCATCGTGGGAAGTCGTGTTTCTGGCTCCCTGGTTCCTGCTCCGAGCTCTGCATTGAGGGACTGCCTGGTTAGTCTGTCAGGGGGGCGGAGCATACTTCAGGAAAGGGCCTGGCTTGGGCCTAGCCACACCCCTAGTCCAGTTTAGCTGCTGCACCAGTATTTTGGAGGATTGCTTTGCTTCTTTTCGCTTTTTTTACTCATAATCTATTCATTTTTATTCAAATTTTATTATCTTTTCTCAAAAATGGATAATAAAAATAAAAGAAAACAGCAGATTTCACCACCCCCAATAAACTCAAAGGTGGTGGAGTCATCTGAACCCTCGCTTTCTTTAATTTTGGAGGAAATTCAGGCTCTTCGTGCTAATACAGAAACTATTGCGACTGAAATAAAAAATGTACGAAAGGAAATGGCGAGTATGTCGATGAAAATCTCAGACAACTCAATTAAAATACAAGACAATAAAGTTAAAGTCGACGCTTTTACTCCACTTGTGGCGAAAATATCACCTCTGTGCTCACAACTTTTGGACATGGAAAATCGCAATAGACAATACAACCTTCGCATATTTAATTTACCAGAAGAGGTTGAGGGATCTAACTGTCGACTATACTTAGAGAACTTACTTCCTGGTCTTTTAAATGTCAAATTTCCAGAAAAAATTGAAATCGATAAGGCTCATAGAATTCCTTCACGTCGCAATCCTCAACATAGCAAGCCTAGACAAATGATATTTAAAGTTCTCCGTCACCATCATTTGGTTCTGATCAGAAAAGCAGCTAGAGAAATTCCTTCATTGTTGGTCAATGGTCACAAAATCTTTATTCATCAAGATTTTGCCAAGGAAACTGTTGCAACACGTAAGGGATTTACTGATCTTCGCCCACGATTGAGAAGCCTTGGATACCAATATGGCCTTTTTGACCCTTCAACTATGCGCATTTGGAAAGATAATTTTTCAAAATCCTTTCAGCGTCCTGAAGATCTACGACAATTTCTGGATCAGCAAGTACAGCAAACTATGGACACTCAGGGTCCTATCACTTGATTCTTTCATGTATGATCTTCTTTGACAGATTTATATATCTCATAATATTCTGGGCTCCAGCGGTTTCTGGCCATGCATGTAGAGCATGTGTGCGTCCCAATCTTCATATTTATGTGTTTTGTTTGTCTTTTTTGCTATGTTTTATTTCTTCCATTCCCTTTTGTGTGTTTTGGAGCTACTTTCTTCTTAACATTTGTGTCTTTTTCTGACCTTCTTCTTTCTAACCCTTCTCTCTTTTTATTTTGTCATGGCTAATATTAAAGTAGTGTCACTGAATGTTAAAGGTTTACGCCATCCTGTGAAACGTACAAAAATTTTGGATTATTTGGGTAGTTCCAAAGCTGATTTTTGTTTTTTACAAGAAACTCATATAGATGATAAAATTTTAAACTATATGAAGAAAAAATGGGTTGATAATATTGTTTCTTCTCCTGCTAATGGCAAGAAAAATGGTGTAGCTATATTATGTGCGAAAAAAGCACATTGTCAAGTTTTGAGCAAAATTACAGATACGGATGGGAGATATTTAATTGTTACGGTTAAAGTTCATGATTCTATCTTATTTTTATTAAATGTTTATGGCCCTACTGCAGATGACCCTGTTTTTTGGGCTACTCTTTCAACGGAGGTTGTAAAAATTGGTAATGTACCTTTAATTGTTGCAGGTGATTTTAATGTCATATCTGATCCTTTATTAGATAGATTATCTCGTACTAAATTCCACCCCCCTAAGGTTTATTTTGCTTTTAAATTATTTCTTCAAACCACTAAGTTAGTTGATATTTGGCGTCTACACTTCCCTACAGAAAAATGTTTTACTTTTTTTTCTAACCCACATAATTCTCATTCTAGGATCGATTATATATTAGTTTCGAAACAGCTGATCAACTGTGTTAGTAACCCCAGGATTGGCAACATTGATGTCTCTGACCATGCTATGGTTTCTTGTATTTTAAATTTAAATTCAACCTTTACTAACCAGCCTAGATGGAGAATGAATTCTGGTATAGCTCTCAATGAACTTAATAAACCAAAGCTCCTCTCTGCCATTCATGATTTTTTTCAATTTATCCCTGAAGGTACTACTTCATTGGTTAATAGATGGGATGCTTTTAAAGCTTATATTAGAGGGGTTACTATTTCTATTATGGCTCACGAAAATAAGACCTTTAATGCAAATATTAAAAAGCTAGAAAAGCAAATAGCGGAATATGAACGACTTTTTATTTCGTCTAATGACCCTCAATATAGAAGTAAGTTGCAAAAGCTTCGATATGAATTTAATACAATTCTTAGTAATAGAGCTGGTGTTCAGATTTCTAAGGCCAAAGCTAAATTTAGTTTTAATGCAAACAGATCTGGAAGATTGTTAGCGAATTACTTACGTATCAAAAAGGATAAAACTCAAATTACTTCTATTAATGGATCCAATGGTAAAATTGCTTTATCTCATAAAGATATTGTGAATGAATTTTTGGATTTTTACTCTAAGTTATATGATAAACCTGAGTTTCATAATGAATCTTTAGTGGATTCTTTTTTATCTTCATGTGGTCTACCTAAAATTTCTCCATCAGATAAAATGGGGCTTGACTCTCCAATTACTAAGGAGGAACTTTTAACCGCTATAAAATCTCTTAAAAAAAATAAATCTCCGGGTCCTGATGGTATCCCGGCGGAGTTTTATAAAGAGTTTCAATCCCATCTTTTACCCTTATTATTTCAACTTTTCACAACATTTGGCTCTACGGGAACTACTTCAGGATCCTTTACTGAAGCTTTAATTATCGTTCTTCCCAAACCTGATAAAGACCCCACCCTTGTATCTAATTATCGCCCTATCTCTTTAATTAATCAAGACTGTAAATTATATGCCAAAATATTAGCCACACGATTATCCCCTGTACTAGACTCTATTATACATTCGGATCAATCTGGTTTTATGAAGAATAGACACTCTGCAAATAATACAAGAACTTTATTACATGTCATTGAACAGGGTCTTACGTTAACTACTCCTTCAGGAATTATGGCTCTGGATGCTGAAAAAGCCTTTGATAAATTGCATTGGCAATTTTTATTCCATGCTTTATCATCTTTTAACTTTGGCGATAATTTTATTCGTATGATTTCAGCTCTATATTGTGCTCCTACTGCTCGTCTATTTATTAATGGCCAAATTTCAAATCAATTTTCCCTTTTTAGAGGTACTAGACAAGGATGTCCCCTTTCCCCGCTACTGTTTTTAATTGGCATTGAACCTTTCCTTACATCTATAAGAAAATGTGATAACATTAAAGGAATTATTATTAATGAAATTATTATTAAAACTTTAGCGTATGCTGATGATGTACTTTTATTTATTAGTGACCCCTTATCCTCATTTCCTTCTTTATTAGAGATTATAACAAAATATTCTATGGTGTCTGGCTATAAATTAAACACTAATAAAACTGAATTTTTCCCTTTAAACATTTATTGTACTCCTGATATGATACCTATGAATGAAATTGTTTGGCAAAAGACTAAATTAAAATATCTTGGTATTTTATTTTCCTCATCTATAAAATCTACATTGACTTTAAACTGTAATTTTGTCTTAGATTATATTAAAGATAAAACGTCTAAATGGGCATTGCTGCATCTTTCATGGTGGGGTAGACTGAAATCTATTAAAATGAATATTGCTCCAAAAATATTTTATACTCTTTCCATGATTCCCACTCAGTTCCCATTAAAATGTTATAAAGATATTGATAAACTTCTCTCCAAATTTCTTTGGAATAACAAATCACCTCGCATTAGTTATAAAAAATTAAAAATGTCTAAATGTAATGCTGGATTTGGTATCCCAGATTTTTTTCTTTATCACAAAGCTTTTATTTTAAAACAAAGTGCCATATGGTTTAGTCATTTCCCTTTACATAATCCACCTTCTTGGCTCCTAATTGAAAAATCTATGGTGAAGCCGTTCCCATTACCAACGCTGTTAACTATGTCTAACACCTCCTCAGTTTTTCATAAATCTATCGTTCTCAAATCCACTAAATTGGTTTTTAATGATTTAGATTCTATTTTTCTATACCCCATGTATAACACTGTTGAATTATCATTATGGTATAGCAATATCATTAAACTAAATAGGAACATTACATTTTGGTTTTCGTGGATCAAAGCGGGTATTTTTTATCTTAAAGACATTTATTCCAACAATACCTTTATACCGTTTGAGGATCTACAAACAAGGTTTGGTTTAACCCAATCTGATCGTATTAAATATGAATATTTAATTAATTCAATTTTAGATTCCTTTCCGCAAGCTATTCCGACTAGTGTTACAGCTGATCTATCCGTGTATATCCAAACTATATCGCTGAAAGCTAATGGTGTTTCCATTTTATATAAAAAATTATCTAATACGTTAGGATGTAACATAACGATGATTGCAACCTTCTGGAATAATGAACTTATACTTACATTGTCTAATGATTCATGGGAAATTATATGGATTAGAAGTATTTCTGGTTGGTTACCTGTCTCACTTTATCAAACCAATTCCTATATTTTATTTAATTCTTTATGGACTCCATTACGTTTATTCCAGGCTAAACTCCTTCAGTCTGACACTTGTTGGAATTGTAAATTGCATCCTGGTTCGTTACGACATATGCTTTTTGATTGCCATTTAATTGCAAAATTCTGGACAGAAGTTTGGGATTTTATTAAGAAATTGTTAAATATACATGAAGACTTATCATATAAAATGTTAATTTGCAAATCAGTTACATTATCACAATCTCTAAGTTCTCTTGAATGTAGGCTTTTTGATTTCTGCTGCGTTAAAATCTATTACCTTTTGTTGGAAAGATGTTTCTAAGTTATCAGTTCATGCTTGGTGGTCTTGGGTTATCTTTACAAGAAGAGGTGCTCAATTATCTTTGTCTGGGGTTAATCATAATCCTATTTCCTATCACTCTTTTTGGATTCCTGTTGATTTCTATTTTGCATCTTAGGGGTATGTTTATGTATTGTAATGCTTTTTACGATTTTTATACTAGTTAATATGTCATAGTAGCTCTATTTATTGCTTACTCAATAATTTGTTATTAGATGTTTCCCTTCCCCCCCTCCTTTTAAGTTTATAAGAATATGACCACTTTCTTTTCTATTGGAATGAATTTGATAATTTTTGTATGTCTATGTTGTTGCTGTTCATTATAAAATTTCAATAAAATATTTTGAACTTGAAAAAGGGAATTGGGAAAGAACTTGATAACTACTTTTGCACTAACGAGGGTACAGTGCAGCATCAGGACATGCTGTGGGAGGCGTGGCAAGCCACAATCCGTGGATATGCCAAAGGGTTTCTCAAATACAAACGACAGGTCCAAGACCGCCAGGTCTCCCAGCTTGAAGCCAGGGCCCTCCGCCTAGAGCACATGGTAGCTGTGGCAGAAGGGGAAACAGAGCACCGACAACTGCAGCTAATACGTGAAGAAATTAAAAATATCTCCCTTGAATCGGCCAAACTGGTCTGGAGATCCTCGTGGCCAGGGTCTACGGATGGGGATACAAGAATGGTAAGCTGCTCCCCTGGCTCGCTACCCATCCCATGGCCAACCGAATTGTCCCCGAAACCTGCGATGCACAGGGGCAACTCTCTTGCACCCACGCAACAATTGCACAGACCTTTGCGGCCTACTATAAGGGGCTATATTCAGCAGATCCCTTACATATGCCGCATAGGGGCACCTCCTTTCTACAAAACATCCCCCTTCCGCGGCTCTCAGAAACAGAACTTAAAATGCTAGACGCACCTATCACACCTGAAGAAATTGGGGAGGCAATTTCCTGACTGGCTAACCACAAGACTCCCGGACCTTATGGGTTTCCTGCAGAATATTATGCAGCATTTCGTGAAACCCTGATCCCGAAACTCCATGCCCTCTTTGAGGAAGCTTTAGAGAAAGACACCTTCTCCTCTGCTATAGACGCAGCCACCATCATGGTCATACCCAAAACACACCCTCTCACACCCTCATGTACTCAATACCATCCAATCTCACTTCTTGATACGGAGGTTAAAATCTTCGCAACCGCCCTCGCAACCCGCATGAAGCGTTACCTTGGGGATGTAATGGAAAAGGCAGGCTTCAGGCCTTCCTATCAAAGAATGGTAAAGGTCCTCTACTCTACTCCGTCAGCTAGGGTCCTTGTAAATGGAGCTTTCTCAGACGTCTTCCCGATTGAGAGGGGAACCCGGCAGGGATGCCCACTTTTCCCTCTCCTTTTTGCCCTGGCAATCGAGCCTTTGGCTTGTCACATCTGGATGCATAGCCAAATACAAGGATGGCGTTTGCAGCGCTCCCATGAGGACCGAATCGCTTTATATGCGGATGACGTCCTCCTTTACTTGGCTGACATGGCCCAATCCGGACCGAGATCTCTGCAAATCCTTCACTCATTTGAGAGGGCGTCTGGCTTACGTCTCAACCCGGCCAAGTCCATTGTGGTGCCCCTACATGCCTCTAGGAAATGTGCGGACTGGTAAACAACCATCCCCTTGCGAAGACTCTCGTTTAAATATCTCGGGATTTGGGTGGCTCTCCTCCCTGAGTTGACATGATCCCTTAATCTTGCCCCACTCCTTAAACATACAAAAGATGACCTTCGCCACTGGCAAACTCTTCCTCTTAACCCCTTGGGTAGAGTTGCTCTCTTTAAAATGATGGTCCTCCCCCGCCTCTTGTACACCATTCAAAATCTTCCACTCTACCTCCTTTGCAGCTGGTTCCGCGACCTAGACGGGATGATCACAACTTTCCTCTGGGATGGCTCCTGATCGTGCCTGGCCCTCACGACTTGTCAACGGGCCACATACAAAGGGGGTATGGGAATGACAAATCCCTTTTTGTACTATTTAGCCACCCACCTTTTAGTGACCTACGATTTGTTTAACGGCGGTTGGTTGGACCCAACTTATTGGCTCGAACTGGAGAGCCTTGGATTCCCTCAAGTCCAGGCCATGCCTTATGGGGCCCGATTCCTCCCAATCTACCAATAGTTACCCGCACAGTACTTTTGGCATGGCGCTCCGCGCTGCGACACATCCGCTGGAACAATAAGCTCTCCCTGCAAACACCGCTGTGGCACGGCACTTGGTTACGAGAGGTTGCGACACTAGCAGGTTTTCAGAAATGGGATTTGATTGCTATAACCTGCCTAGGAGACATATGGAAAGGTGAGCACCTGTCCTCTTTTCAGGACCTACAGCAGACATCCTCCCTACACTCCACCCAATTCTTCTGATACCTTCAGCTGCGACACGCCCTAGCCCTCCTCATCTCTGACCACACGGCAACTCCAGAATTTAGCCCAATAGAAGCAAACCTCATGGGAATCTTGGGAAGGGGGGAAATATCCCAAATTTATAGATCCCTGATAAACAATACCCCATCCACACTAGAGCCTCTTAAAGCCCGATGGGACCACTGGCTTGGACCTCTGGAGGAAGAAGACTGGATGGATTCACTGATTGCCCCTACGGTACTCACTATCTCAGCCAGGCTCTGCCTCATTCAGATCTACTACATTCACTGCGCATATCTTACCCCAGTGCGACTCCATGGGGCAGGTTTCCTCCCTTTCCCACAGTGCCCTCGCTTTAAAGCAGAGCCAGCCAACTTCTACCACATGATTTGGTTCTGTGCCATCCTTTCTAAATACTTGACATCCATTGTCCCGGAACTAAGTGGCATACTGGGGTGGGAGGTTCCTCTCAATCCCCTCGCCCTTCTCCTGGGAGTGATGGAGGGACTAGATGGCTCCCGGGCCGACAAACTATTTTTGGGAACGGCTATCCTGATAGCTAAAAGAGACATTGCAGCAGCCTGGAAGAACTCGAAACCTCCCTCGATGGCTTAATGGCGAAAAGGGGTGGACTGGTGTGCCATCCAGGAGAAAGCTGTGTACGAAGCAAGAGGGTGCCCAAACAAATATGAGCGGGTATGAGGCAAATGGATGGGGCCGCTGCTCTGAATTTCTACAGCACGAGTGGGCTCACGCTTCAGACGAACAGGAAGGGGAAGTCACCTGCAAATGTCTTGGAATGTCTAATATATATCAAAGTGGTGCTATGTTTACTTTCTTGTTTAAAAATGCCAATAAAATTGGTTATAAAACAATTACCAAAGAAACCCTTGGAAAGAAAACTTCAGCATAGCTTTGAAAGTTTTTAAAGAAATCCATCAGTGTCAAATAAAAGAAAACTGGATAAGGCTAAACAGGCGCTAAGTAAGGCGTATTGTGCAAAATACAAATCACTAAATCATGCTTACAAGCAAAAATTGTATGAGTCGAGCAACTCCACTGGGAGGTTCTTAGCTTGGCAGGCCCGCGAACAAGCCACCAATAATTGAATTGATGCTTTGAAATTCACTGCCACCGGCAATAGGAGTAAGGACTCAGCAAGTGTGGGGGAAATTATGTTAGAACATTACAGACGGATTTATACATAAAACAATTTAGTTGACAAATAATCGCTCAAAAAGTTTTTAGCGTAACACAATATCCCTGTGATATCGGAAGAAGAAGGGGCGAATATTACTCGACACTTCTCTAAAGAAGAACTGGTCTAGGATATTAAGAACCTCCCGAATTGTCAAGCATGTGGGCCAGATGGTTTCCCAGCTGAATTGTTTGAAGCTTTTGCTGAGTATTTTTTACTGGTTGCCAATATAATGCTAGAGGATGGCCCTGTACCAGCGTCATTGTTTTAGGGGAATGAGGTCATTTTTTTTTTAGAAGAAGTCTGAGGATCCAAATTCGTCTCGCCAAATCACATTATTAAACATGGAGGATAAAATCATCACAAAACTTTTAGCTAATAGATTTAATTTAATAGCATCAAAGTTAATCCATTCAGACTAGAATAGTTGTATTGATGGGAGGCAGTTGGGGTCAAACACACACTATTTGGCCAAAGCATTAGATTACTTTGCGGTTAAGGATACACCTACCCTTGGGCTTCTGTTAGACGCAGAGAAAGCATTCGACCTTGTGGTCTGGGAAACGTTATTTCGTACTTTGTCTAGATTTGGTATTCCACCTCAGATCATGGGGATGATTTAAAGGATTTATCGCAATGCAGAAGCCGGTATTATTGTAAATACAACAAAGTTGGGGGAAATAAAGGGTTTGCTCTGAACCCGACAGGACTGCCCGTTATCCCCCATTTTATTTGACTTCTTTATTGAACCATTAGCATTAGCGATCAGAGAAAATATCCATCCCCCTCTGTCACAGATGGGGGGATAAAGCTTTATGCTGACGATATTATGTTAATCCTCAACAGTAACGCCCAGGAGAAGATTTTTGAAACTTTTGCACAGTTTGAGAGATTGTAAGGCTATAAAATTAACAAGAAGAAAACTGAAATAATACTATGTGGGCGTAACCCAGATGTCTTGTACCCAGATATTGTCTCGTGTGTGACTTTGCATCCGAAAAGATGTCTGGGAATTAGGTACTCATCAGGGATTGAGGATCTATATGATCTAAATTTTTACCCGCTTCTTTTAAAAATACAAGATCTGTTTTCACGCTGGATTTCTCTCCCTTTCATCATTCTGGGAAAGGTCATCTTAATTAAAATGTCTATTCTCCTGTTGTTTAATTTTTTGTTTTCGGCTATCCCATGTTTTTTAACTACATCCTTTTTCAAAAAGGTAGAGTCTATGTTTACGTTCTTTTATCTGGCAAAAAGGATAGTCAGAGTAGCACTAAGCACTTTATAAAAAGGACTAAAAGTATTTTGTATCATAAAACAATGAATTCAAAATAAGTTGGACTCTTAAAGGGGAACTGGAAGATGTTGAAGAAGTAATTGTACTGCTTCAAGCGTCACATGGATAGCCTCTATAGTCACATGGATAGTCCATACAGTCACATTGCTAGTCTAAATAGTCACATGGATAGCCTATAGGTGATGGAGGCAATGCCTACTTCTGCAGCTGATTTAATGCAAGTAGATCTTATAAATCATGAAAGATCTGCAGGCACACATGGCCTAAATGGGATCCAGATTCACCTATTTAAATAAGAGCATGAACTTGGGGACAGTTGAGTCCTTTTTCTGCTCTGTCTTATTTGGCCGAGCAATCTAGCAATGATGGAGAGGATCAACATTATTGCCCTTTTATTTGAAAGGGGACCCCCCTCAGACAGAAGCTGGCAACTGATGTAAGGCCTAGACGTCAATGCTAAACTCATTGGAATGGTCTTGCCCGATGATTTACAGAAATGGGCAGAAATACTCAGTTCCAAAGATACTCCTTAGAGATTAGAGTGTGTTGTTCACATTCTGACCTACAGCGTAGGCTTTTCCTTTACACACCTCTTTTGAAGATCTTTCGGCAGCCTTCACTTGGGTGGTCAAGTAATTGTACTTGAAAAATAAGATTTATAGTGAATCCTAGTGGCATGCAGCCCTCTCAGTCCCCATACATATGTACACATAAAAATTGTAAATGCTACAGATGTACAAAGGTTAAGAGGAGTTGGTCTACCTTTGATGTAGTATGGTGACAACCCTATAACTGTTGACCACACAGGGTTGTGGCTGTGGTTGTTACCTTGCCACACTTTAATTTTATAATGTCAATAGTACTTGGTGGTCACAAACTTTGTGCTCTAGCATAAGTACTTGGGTGATGAAATGCTGAGCCATAAAACACAATTGAGATCAAGTCAAATATTTTGGAATTTGTAACTAGAAAACCTTATCAGATGATGACAATTAAAAGGTCTAGAAGTATGTCGTATCATAAAACAATGAATTCAAAATAAGTTGGACTCTTACAGGGGAATTGGAAGATGTTATGTTATGTATGTGAATGTAGGCTATGGGCCCGATTCACAGAGCTAACTTAAGACAAAATCCTAAACTTACTACCATTTTGGTATTCACAGAATGCACTTACTGCTTTTGGTATTCACAGAATGCACTTACTACTTTTGGTATTCACAGAATGGATTTACAACTACTAACTTTACATCCGCACTCGGGCCGGAAATTCCGGCCCGGAGGCGTGGCTTCCGGCCCGGAGGCGGAGCTTCCAGCCCGGAGGCGGAGCTTCCGGCCCAGAGGTGGAGATTTTGGCCATGGCTAAATCTCTGCCACTGGCCGGAATACCCACCTCCGGCCCGGAAGCTCCACCTCCGGCCTGGAAGCTCCGCCTCCGGCCCGGAAGCTCCGCCTCCGGCCCGGAAGCCCCACCTCCGGGTCGGAAGCTCCGCCTCCGGGCCGGAATTTCCGGCCCGAGTGCGGACGTAAAGTTAGTAGTCGTAAATCCATTCTGTGAATACCAAAAGTATTAAGTGCATTCTGTGAATACCAAAAGTAGTAAGTGCAGTCTGTGAATTCCAAAAGTAGTAAGTTTAGGATTTTGTCTTAAGTTAATTCTGTGAATCGGGCCCAGTGTGTTTAGTGAGTTCTGTTGAGGTGTCAGACATAAACGTAAGGGCACTCATTAAGAGATTGGCGGGACTCCGGATACAGTAATTCCGACCTGGAATTCCTTGTACCCCAGGATGCAGTAATTTCAGATGTGATATTGCACCACCATTAAAAGCCTTTGGGGTCTATAGATGTGTAGCCTTCTCACTTGGGAGCACTATTGAGGAACATCTTGTGCTTACACAGCACTTGTTGAGGGACCTCTAAATGTTGAGGCATCTATCTGTGTCTACCTGCATCTGTGACAAACTAGGTTCTTGCCCAAAAACACCTTTGTCAAGAACTGGGTAGTTGTAGGAGAACTGAGACTTTGATGCTATAGCTAAGTGAAAACCAAGGGGAGAGGCACTTGCTGTTACAGCCTCCACTTTCTTATGCCCACAGAAAGCCCAAATAGTATTTAACCCTCTGAAGACTAAGGAAGTATAGAAAAGAGGGACAAACAAGCAACTTGCATATGGAGGCACCCAGTGGTAGGTAAATGCAACCCTACTCTTATCGCCTCAATCACAAGGCAAAGGAGACAGCAAGCAACAAAGCAAGGGCAAAACACAACCCGCTGCAACATTACACGTTTCCTGTTATAGCTGTCACAAGATCACACAGCCTGGGCTCCAGGATAGCTGTATTCCCCTCAGCAATGCCCAACAAAGGCAAACACGCAGAGAGATGTCTGTTAGTGAATGTTCATTGCTGTAGAACAGTTTAGAAGAGCTGCAAAGCTAGTTGTTGTTTTCATTGTTTCACAGTAGCTGTAATGCTGCTCTGTGATGTGCTCTTCACACTGTGTGCTGGCAGCAGGCATGGTGAGGTCACGGTTCAACTATAAAAAGCCTTTAGAGTATGGACATAATTTTCTTATTACAGGCGACTAGTAATGTCACAAATAGACTGTAATAAGAAAATGAAGTACTGTTTCTTTGCAAAGATTCTGGGCTTCCAGGTATCATGATCTTATGATGGTTTTCCAAGATCATAAAAATTCTCCCTCAGACTCCTTTAAACAAACAATCCCATATGAGACTTTGAACATCTAGACAACTTCTTTAGGGTAATTCAAGCTAATCCAGTTGCATCTTTGAACCCTTTGTTGGTGTATATTGTTGTTTTTACTTCATATTTATGCATGTCTGGGGAAATTTGACTTGCTCACTAAACATATATTGTCCAATTTCTGAAAATGCTAAACTGGACCCACCACATGGAACAGAAAAAATACTCCGAAGCCTAAAGGAACACTCATCCTCTCACAGAAAAATGTTTATGCATTGGACACTATGAGCCCAATTCACAAACTACATTTTGTAGTATTTAAGCAGTCCTACCCTAGTACTACTTACTATGAAACGCTATTCACAAACCTGTGAGTGTAAATCTCTACCTTCACCCCTTCGACCATTTCTATGGGGTGATCTCCACACATGTAAGCTTACTACATAGTAGTAAATGTGAGAAGGGCCAGGGAAGTATTGGGAAAATCAAGAATATCTATTACAAAATGGGAGGGGTTTAGGGAAAAGTAAGGAAGTGTTTAGGGAAGTTCAGGCTACTACAAACACCCATCCACCAAAGAGTAAGGCCATTGCTATTCAAAAAGTATTCTTCTAAAGTTACAACAGCGTAAAAGTGGCAAAACACTAGTAAATGCACTCCTTCCCAACCTTGGAGTAAGTCAAGCACCACATATGGCACTCATTGGTATTTTAACACACTACCATAGAAAATAGTGATGGGCGAGATGTAGTAACTTTACTCTCCTAATTTCAGTCGTAGATATTTCCATGCCCTGAACTGAGAGGGTGGATACATGTAAAGTCTATATAAGGTATTTATCTGCAGTTAGAAATGGTGAATAACACAAAAGTGAAGATTTACACCTAGCTGCAGGAGTAGATTCACACATGAGTAAATTTACAGGTGTAAGTTTACCTTTTATAATAGGCCCCTATGTGATAACCAAGACAAAGGGCGCACTTTCATTCCTGCGTGGAAAAAAATATGAAAGGGGAACATCCGAATATCTGTGTCAATACACACTTCCCTGTACCTGAGGTAAGTATGAGCTGAGCAAGAAGCCTGTGAGAAATGCACTACAGAAGTAAGTGCTGTGAGATGGCCAACAGTGACATGACGCACTTGACAAAAACCCTAAACTAAATAAATATGAAAGAGCGATCGAAAGCACATCACAGTTAAGGCCAGATCTCTGCAGATCCACCTCACTGAATACCCAACACCCCTAGCCCTCTTGGTCAAAAAATATCTTGTTCTTGTAGCGCCGGGACACCTCCTTGCGAGGTAGCTGTTCGCGCTTTATAAAATTCTGTATTATTATTATTATTATTACCCACAAGCCAATGTATTCACCCTCATTTGCACAATCCCCGTGGTGAGGGCTCTTTAAATGGTTCCATCTGTTGGAAGTGAGTGGCGTCATTTTACCAAGTGACTCCGTGTCCACAGGCACACAATTTGTCAGGCCAAACCTTTCCTTTAAACAATCAATATATTGCATTCTGAGAAATATATTATAGGTTCACCACAGCTGAACCACTGGGCAGGCACAGCTGAAAACAAAGATTTTAAAGTCCATGGTGTTAATAATAATTACAACTCAATAATCATATTGGCAGTCACGAAGTCAACAATAAGGCGAGTCCAAATTTACGGAGAGAAGTGTTAAAAAAGAAGTAGAAATGCAAGAGAAGTGCTGCCCAGTAAATCAGGCAATCAGCAATCATGCATCCAGAGCGGCATTCCTAAGCAGTAATGTAAAGAATGGCAACTAACAAACATTATCAGTAAATCAAGATGGATCTGGCAGTAAGCAAGGGAATAGTCAACCTTGATTGAGGGAGATTTATCAGTGGATTCAACTTCAATGAACCGAGACACGGTCTCATTACACAGAAGTCAAGGCCGACAGTCTGAAGACTCTGCTTTGTGTACAAGACATTCACTAGATCTGATGAAGGACTGGATTGTGGAACTCCAGGGATGAACGGTGGACACAGAAGATTCAACCACAAGAATTTGTGGGCAAGCGGAAGACCAGGACTGCCTATTTCAAGACCTTAAAGGGAAGATCGAAGACATGGAAAATAGGCAACCCCCCAATAACTTAAGGGGTCTTGGAGTAAAAGGAGTGTAGGAAAATGATACATGGCACTTTATTATTGATATATGCCAGGAAGCATTTCCTAAGTTATCTGATTTTTTTAATACTGTTCTGTGCGGGGAAATGTTCTTCTTAAATATGAAACATATACTAAAGCATATCCTTCAGTACTTATACCCTAAGTTTCTTTTGTACAGTCAGACTTTTACCAACCACTCAACAGTAGAGTGGTGATGGTGTTGCGTAAATTGATGACACCTGATTACACAAACTGGGTGCAAAGAGCTTCCTGCAGGAACCAGCTGGACTCAAGGTGATGAGACAGAGTCAGCCAAAGATCTTATTGAGCAACAGATTGAGATGCTTAGGATTCAACGAAGCAAACAAACTGATCGCCTAGGCTATGTGGAGTAAGGCTATGCGTAGGATGTATTTGAGAATGCCATTTAATCTAATGATGTGTTTAATAAGAAAGGATGATTTGGATTATATGGGATTCTACATATGATGGTTGGCGGTAAAACTCCCAATTATTGGATAGGGGGATAATGAAATGGGTACGCCTAGGATCCTGGTTGCCGTCCTTTCTCAATGGCACTCAGGGGTTGATTTTCATCGTGGGGAGGCGTCCGTATCACTGGGTCGTTTATCAGAAGTGGAAAGTACAAAATGGGCGGGTGCTAAAAAGGACATAAAAATAGAAGAGGAGGCGGGCAACAACACAGATAATACATCAACAGCATAAACTAACATACCAGGATAATTCGAAATAGAGCCTATTTCTGGGGTTTGGTTCATGAAACGTAATAACAAGGATCCATCCAGGGATAAATATTTTAGCCATTATTGTTTGGAATGTTTGTGGTTTGTATAGCCCACAGAAGCAACAATTCGTTCTCGAGGCACTGTTAGGGCATAGATGCAATCTGGTACCTCTTCTCCGAACCCATGTAGCCATGAACAGGGTCATATTGAAGCAATATGGGCTAGATTCAATTACATGCATTCACAACTGCCCCCTATCTACGGAGTTGCCATCTTAGGCACAAGGGAACAAAACAAGGGTTAGGGTTCTCAAATCAATGACATACGGACAGGGATGGTGGGCGCTTATCCAGATCAGCTATGATCAGAAGGGCCGGACACAGCAAAGATGTAGGCGACCCGCAGATTTTGGATCATCCTGACTTGGAGCGGATAGGCTACCCTAGAGAACTGCCTCTGCTGGGTGATTTTAATTGTGTGATGGATTACAAACATAACTGGTGCTTCATAAAGCAAAATAACCCATTCCAGTGGTTTCTGAGCGGTGTAGAGAACAAATGAGAGCATTGACCGGTTCCTGATTATTAATTTGCTGACCTACGGAAGGATGGAAGGCTGTGTCTACCTTGCTATTTTTCAATCCTTTGACCTCAAGCGAAACACAATTTGTTGGCAGCAAGCGTTCAGCTCACTGGGCTATCTTAGCAGCTTTTGGCTTGAAAGCAGTGATTTAATGTGGAAACATAGAAGTGGAGATACTCAATATTCCAGAGTACTTATTTGTTACTGAAAAGTGCCAGTGCTCCTGTTAAAGGCATTGCACCCCAGCTGAGAAGTATCTGTACTCTCCCTTTCAAATACAAGATGTACAGGCACTCAGTACCTGTTCATATCTTACCATTAAAAGCACTGCATGAAGGCGTCTGGTAACTTTAATGTCAATCCATACTACTCTTTGAAGAAAAACAAGATAAAGGTTCAAACACTTGGAAAGACATGCAAAAGAAGGTGAATGTGTGCATCTACTCCTGACAAATAATAAACACAGACAGGAAACAAGAATTGTCAGATATTTTAATACTTTTTTTACTTTGCCAATGTTTTTGATGATGGTGTTCTGCATTGTCAAGTTAAAAATGCTTAGTAGCTGATGCAGAACAAGATTAGACCTAAAAAAAAAGCAGGCTGCAGCGCGGTGATGTATATGTTTGCAGGTGTCACCACACTGGTCGGCCTTTTCATTTCTGTTTTTTAACTTTTGATCAACTGTTCCAAAATGGAAGGTGCCATTCTTGGAGTAGTGAATTAAAAATAAAATATGCTCAAATGTGCATCAGAGGTAAAGGAGCTGCACTTCCCACCACAATAATTAAAAAAAAAATCAAAATTCAAAAACTGGAGGAGAAATTAGTGCAGGGGACAGTGGGAAGTGGTGATGTGGGAGAGCAATGGAGGGGCTTGATCTGGGGAGGAGGAGGAATATTAAAAAAATGAAAGCAAAAAAAGCTGGGCAGGGAAGAGTGGGGAAGCAACGGACAAGCTGGGGTGAGGAAGGAGCAAGCACAATAAAGAACGCATGTTGTGAAGAAAGCATTTAAACACATGCAGTCCCATGAAGTGCTGAGGGCAAAAAATAAAAAAATAGTTCCCTAAATGTCAGCAGTGGAAGAATACAAGTCATCCTATGAAAAAGATGGTAAAGAAGCTATGCTCTAGAGATGAGAGTAATTAGGGGGAAAAGTCACTAAATAAGAAGCAAGCAAATGAGTGCAATAAGAAAACCAATCAATGACAAGCAAAGGGCTGACCTAAAGCCTTCTGTAAGTATTGATATTGTCTACAACAGGTCTTTGGAACAAACAGCTAAAAGATGGATGTAGGCTAGACCTAGAAATGTAAGACTTTGGTCTCAGGCCAGGACGTAGGTATGTTTTGTTTTTTGAGCTGACCTTTTCCTGGGTGATGGATGTGGCAGAACTGACATTTGCACTTGAGTCCTTTTTAGTGCAGTACAATCAATAGACATTTATCAGCCTTTGCATTTGCCAAGGACTGTTGCCTAGGGTGCATCATGCCTCTGAGTGGAGCGATGCTTGAAAGTGTGACATTGTAGAACTGCTCCTCGCATCACTTGCAGGAAAGGAGAACATGACCGCACTTTGAACGAGTTGTGCAGACTTGTACTTACTAAAGATGGGTGTTTGAAAGAGAAAAATAATGAGCCGTGCTGCTGGAAAAAATACAGAGTGGTGGTGCTGGCCATCGACTTAAGCTCACCGAAGCTGGTGAATAATCCTAGTGCCATTTAAAGAGCGAGTGCACCAAATACGCGAAAGCCGAACCGCAAGAGAGTCTGGGAGAATAGCCGTGAAAACTTGTGCATTTTTGCAGTATACTGTTAAAACATGGCGCAGTAGGATATTTTGATTTATAGAGCACATTATTCAGTGAAATGACCTCTCTGTGACCATAAACATCTACTGAGAGCCAGCTCAGTGGTCACTGGGGGAAGGGCAGGGTCCTACTTATTTTTCACAACTTGTGATAGTATGCATTAAAGAAAGACTTGGGGAGCTATGCTGGATGAACACGAATCAGCAGTGACCTCTGAACCTTCCATCTCCAAGTCACTATAATTGGGCTTGGTGTGACCATCATAAAACCATCCTCAATAGTTTAAAACAAACTGAAATGTGACTGTCTCTCAGGAGACCGTCCGATCTCTGTCTCTGGCCCTGCCTCTGTTGGCACGGAAATGTCCCCTGCATGGTGTACAGTGGTGTTCCCCTGCCATGAGTGCCAGACCATGAGTCTCTGGTATCTTGTTTTGTGGTTTTGCCCCAGCTAGTGTGTGTGCAAAGGTCCTTGACATGAGTGAGGTCCTGGACATGAAGGGATGCACCAGGCGTGCCCTCATTTGTCTGATAGTAGACTGCCATCCCTCTACAGTGGCGGCGGGGCATACTGTGTTTTGTGAATCAGCAGTGCTGACCAGACCTTTTTATCTGTGTCACTAGAGTGAAGGTATACTGGTTACTTGAGTAAAGGTTCACTTCTATGACCAACCCCAGATTCCAGCGCTAACATCCCAAGTGTGAACAATGTGCGTATATGCATGTGGCCTTTTTGATACATGCATTGTGTTTATGAGTGAACCAGAGTAGAGGAGACCTGCGGGTTCCCTTTGGGAAGCCCCTGGACTGTGCATTTGCAGCAGATGGAAGTTTATTGTTGACAATCCTAAAGCTGGAGGTAGGAGACCTAAACTATGAAGTAGGGAGAGAGGAGACAGGCTCCTATTTGAAATTCAATTAGGTCCTTTTGCTAAGAGTGGCTGCTGACTAGTGTTCCTGGGGGTACAAAAGGGGGTGGTGATGGACGGAGCATCAGAACCAATCAAACACTCACACCCAGTCAACAGATCTGGGTTTGATCCATCACCGTTCTTTAGCCCACTCTGCCACCCCAGTTCAGACATGGCCATATGCAAATCAGCCTGACCCTGTGCCTCATGGGAACAGTCCAGCCCGAACTGCCAAGCCATGCCTTCCCTGGACCGGAAACAAGCTTCCCAGGACCGGTTTCTGGCATTTCAGTCATCTTCAGCCAGGCTTGCTTGAATCCAGTGGCAAAGTGAGCAAGGGACTCACGTCTGAGCATACCCTGCTGACTTATGGTGAACAAAGCGGTACAAAAGGAGGTGGTGATGGACAGAGCATCAGAACCAATCAAACACTCACACCCAGTCAACAGATCTGGGTTTGAGCCATCACCGTTCTTTAGCCCACTCTGCCACCCCAGTTCAGACATGGCCATATGCAAATCAGTCTGACACTGTGCCTCATGGGAACAGTCCAGCCCGAACTGCCAAGCCATGCCTTCCCTGGACCGGAAACAAGCTTCCTAGGACCGGTTTCTGGCATTTCAGCCGTCTTCAGCCAGGCTTGCTTGAATCCAGTGGCAAAGTGAGCAAGGGACTCACGTCTGAGCATACCCTGCCATCTTATGGCGAACAAAGCGGTACAAAAGGGGGTGGTGATGAATCAAGCTATCCTGGCTGAAGAGGGGTGAAACCCCAAAACCGGTCCTAGGATGCTTGTTTCCAGTCCAGGGAGGACCTGGCTTGGCAGTTCGGGCTGGACTGTTCCCATGAGGCACAGGGTCAAGACTGATTTGCATATGGCTGGGTTCAAACTGGAATGGCATGGTGAGCAAAAAAACCATGGGGCAGATTTACAAGCCCCTTGCGCCTCATTTACGCCGCTGTTGCGTCACTTTTGAGACACAGCGGCGGCGCAAATCCTGCGCCATGGTGCGGAGTACTTAGAACGTGACGCATCTGGGAGATGCGTCACGTTGTAAAGCCCTGCGCCACATGAAGGCGTTCCTGCGCAGGGGGGGGGGCATTCCGACGCAGGAACGCCTCCTAAAAGTGGCTGAGTGAAATCTTGTAGATTTCACTCAGTCACTTTTAGGCCCATACTGCATCAAAACCCTGCGCCTGCCTGAAGAAGGCGTAAGGATTGACGCAGCATTAACTAGATAGGGCCCCCCAGAGCATTGCTGGAGCTGCGTCGCGCTTGCGACGCAACTCCAGCAATGCGCCACTTTTACGGCACTGATGCGTCACGCATCTGTGCCGTTTTTGCCCCATGGTGTGCCGCATTGTAAATGCGGCGCATCCATGGTGGCGGAGCTGTGGCGCACAATAACTGGCGCATCCCTGCTGATATGCAGGGATGCGCCAGTTATTGTAAATATGCCCCTATGGATTTAGGCCCAGATCTCTGTACTGGGGTGAATGTATGACAGTGTTCTGCATTCTGTCCATCAATTGTTGTGGACCTGGCTTGGCAGTTCGGGCTGGACTGTTCCCATGAGGCACAGGGTCAAGACTGATTTGCATATGGCTGGATTCAAACTGGAATGGCATGGTGAGCAAAATAACGATGGATTTAGGCCCAGATCTCTGTACTGGGGTGAATGTATGACAGTGTTCTGCATTCTGTCCATCAATTGTTGTTTTTGCATTTGTCACCCCGAGTGGGACGGGTATGCTCAGACGTGAGTCCCGTGCTCTCCATGCCACTGAAATTAAGCTATCCTGGCTGAAGAGGGGTGAAACCCCGAAACCGGTCCTAGGATGCTTGTTTCCAGTCCAGGGAGGCCCTGGCTTGGCAGTTCGGGCTGGACTGTTCCCATGAGGCGCAGGGTCAAGACTGATTTGCATATGACTGGGTTCAAACTGGAATGGCATGGTGAGCAACAAAACAATGGATTTAGGCCCAGATCTCTGTACTGGGGTGAATGTATGACAGTGTTCTGCATTCTGTCCATCAATTGTTGTTTTTGACTAGTGTTCCTGAGCACTGCCATTTTGTAGATGATGGGGATGAAGAGTGGGGCTGCTTCTTCTGTTCAAAGTGCAAACGTTACTTTGGGTCAAGTCAGCCTTTTGCCCCTTTCCTGATCACTTTTTAGTGTGGCTGTTGATAGCCAACTGCAGAAAGCTCACACCTCTGCATGTCTCTGTTGTGAGTATTCCAGGCAGGAGACTACCCTGCTGTGAGGAGCATCACTTTGCACAAAGTCTGTGCCTGGAGAACAGCCTACAGAGGACACACGAAAGAAGAACCACCCCAAACTTGTCTTGAAAGTGCAGAGAATCCACACTCCCTGCCTGTTTTGTCTGTATAAAAGAGTGATCTCTGTAGATGACAGATGACTGCTGTTCTACCACAGCTGGTGTCTGCTCGACAGCCAGCTTCCCGAGGTGAGGACACATCACCTGGAGTCTGACCTGTTAGGAAGAAGTTGGCAAGTAGGGCCTGGAAAACAATCTGCCTGTTGAGAGAAGGAAGGAGCCTGCCAACCGTGCAAGAGGTGTGATTTTCCAGAGCGGGCCAGAAGCTGCCGGCCCTGGAACCTGATGGTACGTCTACCAGGAAGATATGGGAAAGCAATCCTAGTGCTCTAGGGTTGCGAGCGCAGTCTCTCCTGAAAACCAGTCCCAGTTGGCAGCTGCAGCATCTTTGTGAAGTTGTGCTCAAGCGGACCATGCTGCTGTGACAGCCTGAAGCTGTGCCCCATTGAACCGCACCACTGCACCATCGTGAAGTTGTACTTGAGGTAGTTGTGCCAATACATGGTGAAGCCTGTGCCTGAGAGGACTGTGCAGCAGCATCATTGTGAAGCGGTGTCTGAGTGGACTGTGCCAAGGGGATGACACCACAAGCAAGACAAACTATATCTGAGCAGACAGTGTCACTATTTTGACAACACATGCCATTGTGGGCTCACAACCAGCTGAAAAACTGCAGTGGCACCCGAGATTACACACCTGCACAGGCCCTGGCTGGCAGCCTCCCCCGCTACCTGTTGTGGTCGTGATTCAAGCTCAGGTGCACCCTCAGCCAGCATGTCACATCCTAGAAGAGCAGACAGACCTCCACTGTGGTCAGATCAGAACAATTCTGGGACTACTAGAATCACCAAGAGCACACACTCAGCAGTGTAAAACTGCACCCGTGCCTGACATCTGCCCAACACAAAACTCAACCCCAGGAGAAGCAGATGGGACAGGGAAGGAGGAAGGGGAGAATATTGGCCCTTGAACGCAGTTGCCCTGCACAAGTGAAGCATTTGTATCTTTTGCCTTTAGTGCGTAGCGCTGTGTTTTCTGTGTGTTTTAATGTACTTACTTTTAGCGTTACTACGCTGCTGGGTGATTGTTGAGCTCTGTGCTTGAAGCCCCACCTAACCAAGCCCTGAGAAGCCTGTGACTGCTCGGCATCGCTACCAAAGGGACTCTAGTGGTGCAGCGGTTGTACTTGGCCCAGTTTGTATAGCCGTAGTAGGACGGACTACAGAACATCAACGGCAATGACCCCAACCCCTACGGCTGAGTCCTGGGAGCCCCTCCTTACCCCGTGGACGCCCCAGAACGGGGTCTGACAGTGTCTTTCTCACCTTCTATTCCCTCTTTATCTAACACTCCCTCTCTTTCTTTCTCTCTCTCTCCCCGCTTTGCTCTTCTACTTCTAATGCCATTGGGAATTTGAAAGATAAATTGTGTAATTCTGTTACTGAGGGGTACTGCTTCTCACTCATGACTTTCTGATCCCCCTTCTGTCTGCAAACAAAACCCCCCAGAACCTGACAAAAAACATATCTAAGAGTGACCTGGAGAAAACATTGAATGCTTTTAGAATATTTTTCACTTCATTGCCGCGCCATTTGTCCTCTGCAGCTCCAAATATGTTACATTCCCCGAGAAACATTTTGTGCCCAGTTTGTGTATTTGGATAAACTGCCTCGCTCTGAAACATTGAACCCTATCAAATGAATAAAAACCCGAAGCACTGTGCCAGAGGAGGTAAGGCCATGAGAAAGTGTTTTTGTAAAATAATTATAAAACAAGATCTGTGTGTTCAGGAGAAACAAAACACTGCCCTACTGGTCTGAAATGAAATGAAACCCCTCAGTGCCATGTTAAGGAGCTGCCCTTGAAATGGTGGAGCATGCCCAGGCACAAATAAAGCTACAGATGCCGGTGCTAAATACGAGTTCCAAAACTAGGGTTACCAGATAGCTCCATGTAACCGTAATAATGTGATCTCACTCCTTAATGTTATGATGTCTGGAGTGTTAATGCAGCGAATGAGGAATACCGCTCACAGAATGAGCCCAGGGCTGAAGCAACGAGGACCTGCTGACATAAAGCAATCTGGCAGCCCTAACCCTGGGAAACACAAGCAGCCATCACTGGGAGATCCTGCCGCACAAACTCCATGCTGAGCAGCCCACTGCGCTAACTGCCTCAACGGCGCCCTCTACAGGGCTGATACCTGCACATACCAAGGCAATGCAGACTCTTACGGTAACCCACACTTGATGGAGCGGGTAAAATATTTTGTTTTATATACCCAATCCATTTATATAAGTTTATATTAAAATGACTAAACGACTAAATTTAATAATTAATAGTGTGCTGTGATGAACTAACCAACCTTATTAACCAAGAGAATATACGTGGGAATGCATTAGCATGGCTAAAATAATAAGTGAACTAAGTTTGTACGCATATTAAAATGATAAGTGTTGCTTAGGCAGTGTTAATGTGAATTGCGCTTAAATAAACCAGCATTAACGGCTTTAAATGTTGCATATGGTTAGTTAAATACATACACATAAGGGTATTAGTAAGGGAATAACACTGTTAAATCATTTCTATGTATTAATTATGATTCTTGTATCTTTTACTTAAGTTGACCACTTCGGCCTACTAAAAGATGGCTGCCGACCGAATCCTTACTGAAGTACATGACTTCATTATTTGAGAAATGGAGAAAAGGCCTGAACTGATTTCTTTGTGTCCTCACCATGAAATAATGAACCAGGACCATGAAGAATACTCTGGGCGAGATGCCAACGTCCCTGAACACGGATGAAATGTTGCCATCTGGGAACCAAAAGCCACCTATTGACAATAGACTGTTACTTTCCTGACCTGGGAACAGCTCTTCCCATACGCCTAGTTTATACATCATCCGTATGTGAACTTTGTGGAATGTTTCTTAAAGTATTGGGACAAGGCTGATTTCAGCCAACCAACGGCCTGGAAATAAAGAAAATGATACTGTAATATGTAAATTTTAGTATAAATATTAGTAGTCCAGAGAGGAAAATTAGGTTACCCCCCAAAGAGCTTGAGACGCACCCTGATCGACGCTACTCTATGCGGCACTCCATGCTGACAGCAGAGGACAGGACGGTAGAACTCTGATGAATTTCTGAGGACCAGTTTCTGACTTAGAGAACGACAATTAGCCAGAATAGGTAATTATGACAAAAGATAATATTGCATTGTTAGGATTTAACCTGCAAATTTAATTAGATAAAGAAAAAATCTTTGTTTGAAGAACTGAGTCGGGTGGTTATTACTTGTAATGTTTATTGATTAATATTAGAGTTGAAGTGTTTTTCATCAAATTCTAAACCAACTAAATGATCCAGTGAACCTCCGGATGGAGGACCTGTTAGGGAAATTAAAAGATGTGGTTTCCTCTATCAAAGTAAAGAAACTGTAGTTCGGGATAATTTGAAAATCCCTCTGTAGGCACGGATAGCTTGATGAGAATGTATGTTGGTGTTATGGGCCCCACCAGCGTGTGATGTGTGTATGTGTGTGTGACTGTGAAATTATCCTGTCCGTGGAAGTAGAGGGAGATTTTGTGTTCTGAACTGCACCAGTATTTCTGGTAGCAAGATGATGGTTTTTATTGATTAGGATTGATGATTTGTGTATATATATATAGCTACTAGTATTTCGGGTAGTTAGAGAATGTTTTATTGTTTTGGTTTGATGATTTTGGCATGTATATAGCTTACCGATTATTGATTGGTATTGATATATGTACTAACACTATATGTTGAAGTCGTATTGAGTTTTATGTTGTCTGTACGGCTTCCGGGAGGTAGGAAGTCGGGAATTGATGACAGTTCCGTAGTAGAGCAGAAGTAAGTGCTGCTCTCGGGAAAGACGGAATTGTGGTTGCCCGTAGGTACACGGGAGAAACGTGTGAAAATTGAAGTTGCACGGCGCATTGTCTGGGTTCGATTCGGCAGCATCGCCGTGTGTTGCCATTAGTGATGTTTTCTGTGTGAGGAAAGTGAAAGTGATAGCGAAGGGTTACCTGTGAAATTGTGGTCTTAGGTACCAGGAAACCAATTGGCATACCGATAACGCTTATCACTGAAAAGGTAGCAGGTGTTCTCTGAGCTTGTTAGAAGGACAGAGTAGAGGTAAGCGCTGCTTTGTTAACGTGTGTTATAATTCTGTAGTAGGACAGGCTGTTCGCTGTTCTCGGGAAAGACAGGATTCTGTATGAATGAACTATAATTTTCTTGCGTGAAAGGGCGTGAATGAAATAGCATTCGGGTTAATTGCGGAACTCTGGTTTTATTTCTCAGGAGCATTGCGTTTCCAACTATGTGTCTTAATTCCAGAGAGAAAAGTTAATTGATGCTTGATAGAAGGGTGAAGTAGAGGGATGCGCTACTTTGCCAACGGACGTAATAATTCTGTAGTAGGGCAGAGGTAAGCGCTGCTCTCGGGAAAAAAGGATTCTCGTGGGAAAGGTCTTTTGCTATTCTGTGGTTAGCGGAGCAGACAATGGAGATGTTTGTACGTTGTAACTAACAAGTAGTGTAAGTTTGAAACAAAGTCTATCGCGTAGTTTTGTAAAGGAGGGGTAGACTGAGGACAGGAGTCAGGAGCAGAAGCTGCTGCAGTGACTGTTGACGTCAAGAGGACCGCGCTGTGATTGGACAGCTAGTCAGTGACGTAGACGCTCCAGGATTGGTGCGTTAGTGTGAGTCGCGCAGGGATTGGAAGTTGTGACAGCGACGTAGACGCTCCAGGATTGGTGCGTTAGTGTGAGTCGCTCAAGGATTGGAGATTGTGTCGGTGACGTAGACGCGCCCGGATTGGTGCGTGAGTAAGAGTCGCGCTACTATTGGATTAGAGATCGTACAGTGGTAGAAAAGACTAAAAGAGTTCACAAAAGACAGGAAGATGTATTATCATTCACCCGAGAAAAAGAAAAAGTCTGTGTTTAGTAAAATGAGAAATTGGTTTGTGAAGGGCAAGGAGATTGTGACTAGGGAAGGACAGTTACTCCCTCCGGCAAAGACCCCCGCATCCTTTATGGTTGCGAAATATGGGTATCATACCTGTATCTGGTTAGATAATTGGGCAAAGTATACAAAGGAAGACGGAGTTCTAGCATTTCCAGAGGATGGGTCTTTTAATTTGGCAATATTAAGGAACTTACGGGAAAGGATGATGAGCTTAGATCCGGGACCTAGGCCTACACAGTTCGAGGCATTGACAGAGTGGGAAGATGAAATGCATGAGCGAGAAAAGCAGAGAAATGGCAGTAGGTATCGGTATATGTTCGGACGGCCAAACGACCGTGAAACTCATAGTGATCGAATGAGAAGATGGCGAGATGCTAGTATGACTGAAGGTTTATTTCCCGTTAGAACAGAAGGAGAAAGTGGAGGAAGGAAATGCCTAGAAAAGAGAAATCATGTAGAAACCCGGAGGTATGGGGCTAATGAGACTGATGATGATGTCCTAGATGATATGTTTTACAAGAGCCCACCTCCGTACAGACAAGAATCAGAAACGCCAACCTCAGGCACACCAGTGAGGGAGACTCTGAGAATCATTAAAACAGAAGTTGTGACCCCAGAAGTAAAAAGAAGAAATTCACTTAAAGAAAAGGGAAATAAGGCCGAGAGTGAAAACTCTAGAGAACTAGCAAAAACCACATTACAACTGACAGAGAAAATAAGAGAATTGACGAAAAATCTAGAAGCAGTTACAGTCCCTGTGACCATAGGTCCTGTTATGCCTATTTTTGAGAAGCAGAAAGACAGTGAACACGGACTAACAGTCCCATATGTGAACAAAGGACTGGCAGAACAGCCCATGATGGGAGCAAAAGAGAGTTCCTGGGGACATACTATGGGTAGAAGTGAATTACATATGTCAAAGAACCCATTTTATTGTTCTGATACTGCCGAGAGAAGCAGAAGGGTAGAAGGATCGATATTAGAGCCACAGAGACTGACAGAACCAGGGAATGCAGAGAAGTCAGTGAGCATAACTACTGAAGAATTGAATGACTGGCTAAAAAGTTTGCAGGATAAAGAAAAAGAATCTCATACCATTGATGTGGCGAAATTAAGGATGGTGCTAGAAGAATTAATTGTAGGGACCATCCCCACAGAAAAGCTGAAAAATGACCAAGATGAGGAGTTATTATTCCTGTGTAAGAGTGTTACTTGGAGAGCAAAAAATTTACATGACAGATTAGCAGAGATAGCCAGTGAAATGGGAATTGACATGGACAAGGTAAAAGCTTTACAGAAGCCATACCGAGTGGATTTTACAGAGAAAGACATTGAGAATCTGAATGCTGCAGGAAGAATAGGGCAGATTAGGGACATAATCACGGTATTAAGGAAATGGGGAGATGTGGACAAATGGAGGAGCAGGTGGTATAGGAAGCGGGATGACACTCAGACAGAACATTTCCAGCGTTACCTGTGAGAGAAAAGGAGAAGGCGGTGATGGAGTTCCCTATGAGAGAGATTCCAGGAGGGGGGTATGTGCATGTCCCATGGACCAGACAGGACATTTTGTCATTTACTAATGATTTCCCTCGATTACGGGAAAAGCCAGTCGAGTGGTACAGACAGGTAGACAGATTGGTGAAATTGTCAAAAGTGCTGTGGATTGATCTGAATAGTCTGTTTGATATAACAGTGCCAGCAGACTTGTGGGCCGAATGTAAGATAGTCATAGATTGGCCCACCAAAGAGTACCCGAGAGATCCCAAAACAGGAGCCCCAGACCCAGAGGTAATGAAGAAATATGAACAGGTCATGGCATTCTTGAAAAACAAAGTGCCCCCCAAAGAAACAGACTGGGTTAAAATAGATAGAACACATCAGGAAGCAAAGGAGTCAGTCCACGCCTATTATGAGAGGCTAATATTAGCCTTCAAACAGTTCAGTGGGGATGACAGTCTGGGAGAGAAGGACCTGAGTCATTTTGTGTACAGATTTGTGTATGGTCTGCGTCCCGAAATTGGGGACATGATCAAGCAGCACACCGTGGACTGGCAAAGCAAGAAAATAGATGAGATCCTGAGGCACGCAAAATACTTTAGTGATGAGATCGAAGCCAAGCAGCGAAAGTTAAAAGAAAAGGCAATGTGGGCTCAAGTGAAAGTAGCAGAGAGACAGGAAGCTCAGCTGGTTGAACAGGCTAATAATCCAGGCATGAAACCAAGATTTGGCCGAGGAAAAGGGAAAGGTAATATAGAAGAAGCAAAGAAGAAATTCCCCTGTCACAATTGCGGAAGATTTGGACACTGGAAATCCGAGTGTAAATATCCACCAGGTACTAATGATGAAAATCCGTCATTAAATCCACAGGTGCAGTGTGAAAAACTGGATACATGCAAGTCACACTTTGAGAGTTCCAAATCCAGCAGACGGCATTGGAAAAGAATACTTTGACGAATCAGAATCAAGTGATGAGTCAAGTAATGAGAGTATAAAATCAAAAGAAAATCCTGAAAGGGGGGAGACGGAGCCAAGACTGGTTCAAACCCCCAGAGAAGAAATACTGAGGAAAAGATTGCAGATTTCAGACGATTCAGATTCTGGAGGTGAACCGAACGCCAATGGTGAGCACGGAAAAAAGAAAAGGAAAGAAAAGAATGTTCAGTCAGAAGTAACGTTCACTCCAAATGAGAAAGTAGGAGAAAATCCACCTGAAACAATATTGGAAGAAGAGGAAGGGACAGTCACAGAGAGAGAGGGACAGATTGCGGAACAACCCCGAGGAGGTGTAGGGAACTGCAACACACAGCTAGGTGAAGGGACAAGTAATCAGCAGGGAGATTGCGTGCAGGAGACCCGAGGAGGGACAGAAGTAGGGCCATCACCAGAGGTGGAAAAGGAGAATACTGAGACAGAAAAACCAAACGAGACAGAATCTGAAGACAGTGAAACTGAAATACCAGAAGGTCGAGTTCTGAGAAAGAGAACTTGGATCGAAGAAAGAACCAGCAAAGAAGGAAAAGCAAGAAGGAATGCCAAAGGAGACATTTGGCCAAACAAGATCAAGAAACTAAGATACAGATTGACACGAGCTAAACCCTCAGAGGCTGAACAAGTGAATGAAGTAACCAGTCAACATCCAGAAAAAGAGGGAGAAACAGAAGTGCCAGAAGCAAGCAAACGTGCAAGAAAACCAAATCAGAAATATAAGTCACCTGAATGGACGTACGTGGCACTGCCTGAACAAGGAGAAGAGGCAGATAGTCAAGGAAATCCAGAGGAGACTTGGCTGAAATTGATAAAAGAAGAAGAAGCAGGGGAGATCCTGAGAGTTATCTTATCCGACATTGGAGAAGAAGCGGAAGATCAGGAAATCCTGCATGTGGATGACGAGAAGGAGGTGAAAAACGACGAAAAACCAAGCTGAGAGATTTGTATAGATCCTTGTAGAAATACACAGGATTAAATAAGAAAATCGAAATATTTGGACAACCCGATAAGTTTTAGCTCTTAAAGCTATAAGAGGCGGAGTAGAAGAGTCTAAGTTAAAAAACACGGTTAGATCTAACAAAGATGGCAAACATAGATGATAACCATCATGAGAAGATGGTGCAAGGTATGTTGTTGTTGTACAGGACTATTGATGCTTCTTTGGAGCGTACTCGCTCTCTTGATCTCATTCAAAGTAACCTTAGATACACTAGCAGGACATACTGAGAACATGACTAACATAGTGAAAGGTTCGCAAAAAGTAATACCAGTTAGAACAAGCACTGAGCATGTGCATCAAGATAGGTCTATAACAGATTTTTCTAGCAATGTGTTTTCAAAATTATTGTATGAATATGTAAAAACAATGGACGTAAGGGATTGCTACGTTTGCATGCAATTACCTGCCTCTGTTTCAGAAGGGGTGACTTATCATCACCTCCCAGCAACTTATGGAATAACATGTAGCGTCCTAACTAGTATATTTTATCAAGTAGGAAAATTAGAGTATAATCTGTCTAATATAGATAATATTCTTGGACGATTGCCCATGAATAAAGAATTAAATCCAGCTAAAGATGCTAATGTGTTAGGAGAAATTTTTATAGAAACTGAAGGATTAACTCTAGAATATATTTTTAAGAACAATTTAACTTGCAGTTTGAAACCAGAAGAGAAAACATTCTTGAATATGGTTGAGGAGAGGAGGTTGAAAATACACAAGAATGCAGAAGGACATAAAGAAGGGGAAAACATTTGGACAATAGATGGGAACAAAGAAATGAAAGGTGATGTTAAACCAACAATAGCTATAGACTCACCACAGAAAGGCAAATTATGTATCATGAGAGAAAGATCCCAATATGATTATATATACATAGGGACAAGTGAGTGTCATGATACATATTTCATTGCATCTGGATGGGGATTTAGAGGCGGAGAAGACCCAGTTTTTCCTGGATTGTATTATATTTGTGGGAACAAGGCTTATTACAGGTTGCCTGACCATTGGTATGGCACATGTTATGTAGGCCTGGTCTTTCCAAAGATCTTTCACATGGATAGAGTGGAAAATAGTGGACCAAGTAACCTACTAATGCGTAGCAGAAGAGAAACTTGGTTAGAAATTGTAGGTGATATTTTTGGAGCCTTGATACCAGTCGTGGGAATATCTTTGAATGCAAATAATATTCGGAAGCTATCCACCATAGTGGATCGTTTGTCAACAAGCACAGCTGGAGGATTTCTATTGGTAAACACTGAATTGGTTGCCATGCGTGCTATGATTATTCAAAATCGACTTGCCCTTGATATCTTATTGGCTAAAGAGGGTGGAGTCTGTGGAATGCTGAAAGTTCAACATTGTTGCACTTACATTCCTGACGAAAGCAGAGATCTAAAAGGATATATAAAGAATATTACAGAATTGCATGATGAAATAAAACCACTGGAGGTTGAAAGTATCTGGACTAGAATTAGTAATAAGATGGCTGGTATAAAAGCTTTCTTGGGTAAATTAGGTAGTACTATAATAGGGAAAATATTATTCCCATTAACCTGTGTGATTTTCGTATTATTATTACTTAGATTAGGTTGTATGTGTTGTAGATATAGAAGAAATAAAAAGAAAGTCAAACGAGAAATTTACAAAAAGAGGGAAAAGAAACCAGAAATAGATCTCAATTAAATAGAATTGGAAGAGTGGAAGGAGAGCATATATGACAAAACCAGAAGAGAAGACGAAAGGGAAACAGAATTTTAATTGAGCAAGAAGACATTTCAAATTTCTGTTAAAGGAAAAATTGAACTTTTTGTGGGTTGGTGGTGATAAAATCACCAAAGGGGGGATTGATGGAGCGGGTAAAATATTTTGTTTTATATACCCAATCCATTTATATAAGTTTATATTAAAATGACTAAACAACTAAATTTAATAATTAATAGTGTGCTGCGATGAACTAACCAACCTTATTAACCAAGAGAATATACGTGGGAATGCATTAGCATGGCTAAAATAATAAGTGAACTAAGTTTGTACGCATATTAAAATAATAAGTGTTGCTTAGGCAGTGTTAATGTGAATTGCGCTTAAATAAACCAGCATTAACGGCTTTAAATGTTGCTTATGGCTAGTTAAATACATACACATAAGGGTATTAGTAAGGGAATAACACTGTTAAATCATTTCTATGTATTAATTACGATGCTTGTATCTTTTACTTAAGTTGACCACTTCGGCCTACTAAAAGATGGCTGCCGACCGAATCCTTACTGAAGTACATGACTTCATTATTTGAGAAATGGAGAAAAGGCCTGAACTGATTTCTTCGTGTCCTCACCATGAACTAATGAACCAGGACCATGAAGAATACTCTGGGCGAGATGCCAATGTCCCTGAACACGGATGAAATGTTGCCATCTGGGAACCAAAAGCCACCTATTGACAATAGACTGTTACTTTCCTGACCTGGGAACAGCTCTTCCCATACGCCTAGTTTATACATCATCCGTATGTGAACTTTGTCGAATGTTTCTTAAAGTATTGGGACGAGGCTGATTTCAGCCAACCAACGGCCTGGAAATAAAGAAAATGATACTGTAATATGTAAATTTTAGTATAAATATTAGTAGTCCAGAGAGGGAAATTGGGTTACCACCCAAAGAGCTTGAGACGCACCCTGATCGACGCTACTCTATGCGGCACTCCATGCTGACAGCAGAGGACGGGACGGTAGAACTCTGATGAATTTCTGAGGACCAGTTTCTGACTTAGAGAACGACAATTAGCCAGAATAGGTAATTATGCCTCTGTGGTGGTCCTTTCCGGGTCCAGGGGGTGGTGGAGGTCCTGGGGGTGGTGGCGGTGGGTGTTGTGGCCGTCTTGGGGCTCCGAGCTGAATGATGAGTAGCTCCATGGCATCGTTTGTTCTTCGGGTGTGGCTATGTGCGGGGCTCTGTTGCCTACTGCAGGGAGTCGTCCGTCTTTACACCTGCTTTAGGCAGGTGTTAAATACCTGCAGCTACCACGGCTTATCGCGTGGTTTTGACTCGCATCGCGGATCTGGCAGTTAGTTGTGAAAGTGGTGTTGTGGTTTTTTCGCGTGTTTTTTGCACGGGAACGCCTACTCTGCATCTCATTAGCATTAATTGCCGGTGTCATCCGTGGCGTTGTTTTTTGCGGCTACTATCGCAGGTAAATTGGTGATATCAGCTGTTAGCACCAGCTTGTGAATGGTGCGATGAATTTATCACCACTTTGGCTGCGATAAAGTGCCACTAACTCGGCGATAAGTCCTTGTAAATATCTCTCTGAGTTTGTTAAGTTTTATATTCCTGATGCCCTACTCATAACTTGAGGTGTGTGGAACTCGCGGTATTTCACACAGTGTGAGATTCAGCGGAGGTCCACGAATGGGTGGAATTAGGCACATCGTGCTGCTCAGGCTGATTTTTTGCGCTGGGTGCTCGTTCAGTGCTGAAAAATCAGCATGAATGGCTCCACGCAGCGCTCCAGGGCCATGTCTTCTCGAGTTTGATTTTCGACTCGAACTGCAGCTCTCTGACGGCATTGGTCACGATCATCCACGTTGGGAAGTCTCGCTGGGTGCCCCCATCATGGCTGAAAATCGCATTTGGGGACGTCAAATCTTGCTCGCCTACTTACCATTGGCGAGCCGCGCACGAGAGAAAGCTCCATCATGCAGCAGTTTGTGGAATTTGGCTGGAACTCCGTGTTACATGCATAACGCAGAGTGGCCGAAACTCTACCAACTCCCCTGGCGGAGAGGAATTTATCACCCACTCCTACTTACAGCAAACAAATCAAGCCCCCAAACACGGTACTGAATGACCAGGAATTCTTACCCAGAACTCTTATGCTGCATTTGAAGGTCAATTAATGTCACAGCAATACCATTAATTAATGCGCCCACTTCACACACCAAACAATCATGTGGACAGAAAGAAATATGAAGTAATACCATAAATGAAAAAAAAACAGCAAGGGCCCTACTGCAGGAAACGCATTTGGTGGGTTCGGCCTGCAAGGCGCTGGATCGTTGGGGATACAAAATGGTGGTGCACTCGGCATTCTCCTCAGGTTCAAGGGGGGTGGGGATCCTAGTACGTAAACAATTTCCGCTGGTCATACATCATACACGAACGGGTGACCAGGGTCGGTTTGCGGCAATATCATGTCAGTGGGAGGGGAAACAATATAATATCGTGTCCGTATACATCCCCCCGGCCCTCCACTCCGTGGCTCTTCCCGCGCTTGGCGCGTTCCTACTCGGTCTTCCAGAAGGGGTGATAATGATGGGTGGAGACTTTAATGCTGTTATTGATGGCGCGCAAGATAGGTATCCCCCCAGACATAGCGCGACCTGCACCACACGCCTGGAGGGTTTAACAGAGGCTCTTGGGCTCATAGATGTGTGAAGATACAGGCACCCACAGTCGAGACAGTATACGTTCCAGTCAGGGGTACATAATAGCTTGTCGCGTATTGATTATTTTTTTACAGCTGCGGAGGATCTCGCAGGCGTGGTGGATGTGGAGATTCGCCCGAGGGGCACTCGCCCATAATGCTAAAATATACGCATCATCATGGGGCGCGTAGACGTGTTTACCCTGTATATCCGGGGTATTTACAACTCCCTAAGATATCAGAAGAAGTCATCACGACGACGCGGCGTTATTTCCAGGAGAACGCCTCCTCAGTCCAGTCCCCGGGTACTCTCTGGGAAGCATATAAAACGGTGGTTCGTGGGCAGATCATTTCCTCGGTTGCTGGACACAGGAGGGCGGCGCAAGCCGAATTAGATAACATTGAATCGGACCTACGGGCTGCTACAGAGCACCACGCACAGAATCCGTCCTTAGAGGCCTCTCAGGCGCTGCACGCCAAACAATGTGAATTTCGGGAATATCAGGTGGAGATGGCTAGGGCGCGGATCCAAAACACGCGCCATACAGTATACGCACTGGGTCATAAGGCTAATAAACTCCTAGCATGGCTCGATAAAAAGGAAAGAGCACAGAGAACGATAGCGAAGTTGCGGACGCCGGTTGGCTCTTTGGTGGAGGCACCGGAGGAGATAGTGAACACGTTAGCCGGGCATTTTAAGCAGGTATACGAATCGCAGACGACTATAGACACAGCAGAGGCGCAGGCGTACATCAAGGACATTAAGCTACCTAGATTATCCCCAGAAGAAGCCCTCATACTGGAATCTGACCTCACGGTCGAGGAAGTGCAATTGGCCATAGTTTCCCTACAGTCTGGAAAGGCGGCGGGTCCGAATGGTTTGCCCATCTGTACTGCTTGATTTTCCCGGCCTTCTGGTGTTGTAGAGCGATCAATATGACTCCAGTCTCTTTCCATCCGAGTCTAAGGACTAGAGTAGTGAATAGGGCCTATTTATTAGACACTTTGACACGATCCCGTGCTCCTACCCATAGATCAGGGCCTACATACATAGCCTAGGGGATAGATTCGTTAGCATTAAGGATAATCTGCCCTATAGTGAGGGTATTTCATGGAGTCGTGCTGAATTCAGGCCTGGTAGGCCTCAGACAGGAGAGACTCCATCTTTCTTTCTGCTCCGGCAGCTTGGGACATTTCTAGGCGAAGGGTGATATTTTAGTTATGAGGTGTTATTCGCTCGGAGAGAACCGGTTCAGGCCGGCCCTTATCGAAGGAGTGTATTTTTTCCCCTGCCGAAGACACTACATCAGGCCGGCCGGCTGGGAACGTGTCCTTGGCACGGGGAGGTACAGGAATTTGGTGGGCGGCAGGTTTCGAGCTGGAAATTTCCATGAGAGAATGCACCTCTATATTAGTGAAAGTCTGAGTTAGATATGGGCACTTGCTTCTAGACCATAGGCGGCATCTGGCCGTTAGCAGAAAAGCTACTACTTATTCCAGGGAAGACAGATGACGAACTTGAATTTAAGGAGGAGGAGAGAGTAGCCGATGAGGAAGAGGTTCCAGTGACTCGGAGAGGGAGAAGGGAGTAGATCCGCGACTGCGGAGGTGTGACTTCCAGGCGAAGCCGAGGCACAGACGAGAAGGGAACCTAGATGACCATTGAGCACAGGCTACATACGACTAAGGTGATGTCGACCCCTTTCTATTGAAGTGTGTAATCTAACCTTCTACTTTCCTTGCAGGTTGTATATATAATGTATTCTGTGAATGTGCATGTGGCATTTAAATAAAGTATTTAGCTTGTCGTGAGTTAGCATGTGTTGTGTATCCTTGTATAGGAGGATAGCCTATTCTTCTAGTCAGATATAGCTTGACATGAACAGATGTTAATCCTGATCAGGTAAGTGATAACTGAATGAGGGAGAGAGAAGCCCCTCGAACTAAAGAACAGGTTGTGCTCAACTAATAGTCTTTGTGTGATCTGAATATATAGTAATCCCGATTCCCCTGTCGTGTACTACGGTAATAATAGGATGAGCTCGTGCTAAGGCTGCCGTCTGGGTAGGAGATTCTGGGTCTGCCTGAGACCGCGAGACTGTGTGTTGCTGCCGTCTGGGTAGGAGATTCTGGGTCTGCCTGAGACCGCGAGACTGTGTGTTGCTGCCGTCTGGGTAGGAGATTCTGGGTCTGCCTGAGACCGCGAGACTGTGTGTTGCTGCCGTCTGGGTAGGAGATTCTGGGTCTGCCTGAGACCGCGAGACTGTGTGTTGCTGCCGTCTGGTAGGAGATTCTGGGTCTGCCTGAGACCGCGAGACTGTGTGTTGCTGCCGTCTGGTAGGAGATTCTGGGTCTGCCTGAGACCGCGAGACTGTGTGTTGCTGCCGTCTGGGTAGGAGATTCTGGGTCTGCCTGAGACCGCGAGACTGTGTGTTGCTGCCGTCTGGGTAGGAGATTCTGGGTCTGCCTGAGACCGCGAGACTGTGTGTTGCTGCCGTCTGGGTAGGAGATTCTGGGTCTGCCTGAGACCGCGAGACTGTGTGTGGCTGCCGTCTGGGTAGGAGTTCTGGGTCTGCCTGAGACCGCGAGGCTGTGAGGTCTTGATATATACATATAATAGGAATTCCCTGTCCTTAGGTGGTACATATATATGTGGTTATTTAGGTGTAAAAAGGCCCTAGGGAGGGGGTAACGTTCTGGGTTGGGTTAGAAGGGCTCTGTTGAGCGGGTTCCACCCGATCTGAGAACCCAAGCAGAACACCATCGAACTGTATAAAAAGACAGCCGGCTTGACGGCCCCCTTTCTTTTGAAGATGTACCTCGAAAGCCTGGCGGCGGGGGAGCTTCCCAGGGATCAACGGACGGCCACCATTGTGGCGATCCCAAAGCCTGGAAAGCCTCCTGAGGAGTGCTCCTTGTACCGCCCGATCTCATTAATTAATGCGGAAGCCAAGATTTTAGCCAAGCTATTGGCAGCGCGCTTGACCCCTCACCTGGCGATTTTAATCCACCCAGACCAGTCTGGATTTATGCCAAACAGGAGCACAGCTCTGAACTTGCGGCGGTTGCAGGGAGTAATAGCGCGCATGTCTCACATTCAGGAGTCGGCCGTTATTCTATCTCTTGATGCGCAAATGGCGTTTGATATGGTGGAGTGGCAGTATCTTTTTGCAGTCCTCAGGCATTTTGGTTTTGGCCCCAAATTTTGTGCATGGGTAAGGATGCTCTACACTAAGCCTATGGCACATGTGGCTGTCAATGGACACATATCCGGAGACTTCCCACTGGTGAGAGGAACGCGCCAGGGGTGTCCGTTGTCCCCGCTGCTCTTCGCGTTGGTGTTGGAGCCGCTTGCGGCATGGATCAGGTGGGAACCCATGATTCGTGGACTTCGATGGGCACCGCACTGGGAAGACCGCATCTCCCTATATGCGGATAATGTGCTGCTGTACCTGGCCTCACCCGAGCGTTCTATCCGGGCGCTATTAAATATCTGTGAAGTGTTCGGGAGAGTGTCAGGATATACCATTAACTGGTCCAAATCAGTCCTCTTTGTACTGCATGGACCGACGCCGTTGCTCCCGGGGGACTGCCCGTTGCAGGTCGCGGAAACGACCTTCAAATATCTAGGCATTCATATTACATCCACGCCTGGAGAATTCATGCGGCGCAATCTCAGACCTCCCTTGGAACGGCTTCAGCGTGACACGTCAGTGTGGCAAGGTCTGCCGCTAACAATGCTGGGGAGAGCGGCACTTTTTAAAATGATGGCTCTCCCACGGTTTTTGTACGTTTTAGAGAATACCCCGTTTCAAGTACCACTAAGCTATTTTAAAGCAATTGAGTCGGAGGTTTCGGGTCTGGTCTGGGGGAATAAACCAGCGCGTATTGGACGAGATAAGTTGGTCAGAGGCTGGTATGACGGGGGCATAGCCCTCCCTAATATACAGTTATACTACTGGGCGGCCCAACTGAAAGTGATTAATAACTGGCTGCACGCTCCCCATACTGACCCAGCGTTCCAGGCGGATAGGCAGGGCTTAGGGGAGGGTGGAGTCATGGCGGTACTGTACGATAGAGCACAGTCCAAACACCCGATTGGGCCAACGGCGCATACGGTTCATATATGGTACGAGGCCCACGCCAGGTTGGGTTGGAGAGGGGTGATTACGCAAATGACACCACTCTGGGCATCTCAGCGTCTTGGGCGATTGCACAATAGTAAAGGTTTTGATAAATGGGATGTGATAGGCATATCCACGGTGGGGGACCTCTGGCAAAAGGGCGAGGTACTGCCATTTGAACATCTACAGGCCAAGTACGAACTTGCGGCGTCGGAATTTTACAGATATATGCAGGTGAGACATGCGTTTCAGGCGAATATCCCTGCAGGTACCATCCTCCCCTGGAGGATAGATTGTTAACTGAGTATATGCATAAAAGGGCTACCTCATTTACCTATCGTAAGCTGGTGAACAATTTGCCGGACCCTATGCTGGCACTTAAGTGGAAATTGGTCATAGACCTGGGGGAGTTGGATGATGGAGAATGGCAGGAGGCGCTGTCATCCCCTCGGGAGGTGGCAGTACCGGCACGCTTGCGATTGATACAATTGAAAATACTTCATCGTACATATTACACTAGAGTGACCCTCTTTAAAATAGGGATGGCTGCGCACCAATTTTGTCTGAGGGGTTGTGGGGAGGAGGGTACCTTCTACCACACGATATGGGAATGTCCGAAGATTCGGCAATACTGGATCAAGGTAATGAGGACTATGTCACAAACCGTGGCGGACTCAGTGCTTCCGGAACCGAAACAATGCCTCTTGAACATATGGGAGCCGACTGATCTAACCCACCCCGCGCAAGACTGGGTAACGATGGGAACCGTGGTGGCTAAGAGGAATATTGCAAGGCGGTGGGGATCGAATGAGGTACCTACACTGAGAGATTGGTGTAGGGACATGGACGAAGCCATGGTAGCAGAAAAGGCGGTGTATACAGGGACCGGCGGGGCCTTCAAGAGTCAAAAGTGCAGGAATGAACTTCATCGATCTCCTCGGTTGGCTCCGTGATAGAACAAAATAACAGAAACTAAGGGGCACATCATCATGGGGCGACAATAATATTATCGCCGCTTTAGAGTCCGTTTTCGGGCAAAAAGCGGCAATAATATTATCACATTATCATCAAGGGCACGCTAGCGCGTGATTCTTTGACGTATCGCCCCTTTTTCACACACCTCGCATCGATAATGAGATGCAAAAGAGGCGTGGCTGTGAAAACAACATGGGATTATATCGCGAAGGCAGCTGTGCGATATTATCAAGGAGGGTTAGCGATATATAAAATCGTGTTAAGTATGCCTTAACGCAGGAATATAACGTCTGTTAAATTCCTGACTAAGCCATACCTAACATGGGGATGGATTGTGTGGCTAAGACTACAGGCCCTATCATCGAGGATATTGCCGTTTTCCACCATGGAAAACGGCGATATCCCAACTATCTCTGGAATTTTTATCGCCTCGGCGATGCGCGTTGTTGATAACGCGCTAACCGGGCGATAAATTCCAGAGATAGCCGGCGATAAATATGCAAGCGCTAAGCGCGCTTTGCGATATTTATCGCAGGCCCCTGATAATATGCCCCTAAGTTTTTGAGCTTAAACAATAAAGTACAAAGCAAATTGTCAAAACATAAGTTACATAGGCCGGGTCTGGTGGCTTGTCATGCGCCCAATGCCTGTGTTTGACCTCATCGTCGGTGGGTCCACTCAGCCTTTCATCCTGCTGAAGTCAATAAAATGAGTGCAATTGAGCTGGTAAGCAATAAACATCTGTTATTCAGCGTCAAGATACCCTTGGATGAACATGCGCTTTATAAATACACATGTTATCTTAAACTGTCAGAATCTACTTTGGGGTTACAAGGCAGACTGAGCCCCCAATCGTGGTAGTTTAGAGACTTTTACTTCTGCTCTCTCGTGGCTGACCTATTATGACCCTGCAAACTGAACACCAAGTTCACTCCTTCTCAGGGAGGTACTTTTATAAGCTCTAAAATTAAATACTGCACACAGAAATAACAGTGTAAGGTTCTACACATATATTACAGAGATTTCTGCACAGAAACGGATCCGGTTTATAGAAAGTGCAGGTGCAGGTTAACTACAGCGGGCACAAGCTGCTTCCCTCGTTCGGTGACCTGTAGGTCAGTCCTTACAGATGAACCAGCTCACAGGCCTCATTTACAAAAAATGTATGTAGGGCAGCGCCGCAAGTCTTTTTACCGCGCTGCCCTACGCCAATTTGAAAGGGCAAGAATTCACTGTATTTACAAGATATAGTGCATTCCTGTCCTTTCTGCCTGCGATGATGCACAATTTGTAGCCTAACGCCAACGCAGGCACCCCCTACCCTTGCACCATGTTGCAGAGGTGTCTGCGTTGTTGGTAGAATTGTTTTTATGCAGGAAGGGGCACAAAAACAATCCATGGAGGACATATAGAAAGAGGAAAAAACAAGGAGAAATGAAAACCTTTCTCCTTGTTACGCCTCCTGTGGGGAGGCGTAAGGTTCTAACGCTGCCCCAGGTTTACGTGATTTTGTAAATCTGGGGCAGCATCAAAATCCATTGGTGTTGCGTGGGAACACCACTGCAGCTCCCATGGAATGCCTCCTTGCCTTACTCCATATCTGTGGGGCCATACAAAGCCACGCACAGTAGTTTTGCATCGCCTGATTGATATGAATGAGAGGCCTGCACCACCCGAACGTCAAAAAAAGTGACGCTCCAGCAGTGCAGGCCTCTTGTAAATAAGCCCGAGGGTCTTTAACTTATGGCATTGTCTCAGCTCACTCTGGGTCAATGCATGAGGTATATGTGAGAGTTCAACAGTTCCTACCTTCACCTGGGTATCAACGCTCAAACACAGTTCGCACTAGTCCAAGGGTCCTTGAGTTAAACTCAGGAGCAGCAACGGGTGTCTCTGATTCCATCAGCATGTCAGCTTGCTGGTTAGCAGCTCACAGAGCCGACTGCCATCTAGTGGCGTGGAATCATGTTGAGTGGGGACTTTGCCAGTCGTCAGAGTCAAAACCTGTCACTTTGGTGATAGAGAGTGGCATCCACAGTGGGTTGTACCTGTTTCAGGACATGGTCACACGTAAGCTGCAGATTTTCCTGGTCATGGTTACTCCAAGCTGTTTATGTTTTATTTAAAACATAAGCACAGGTGCACCACACATCAATTACTAAAACTGAGAGAACAAATGTATAATCTGTATACAACGCAGATATTATTCAAAGTTTTCCTTTTATTCTAATTTTCTATTGCTTTTAAAACGTGGTCATAAACATCAGTTTTCACAATGGTACAGCCGACGCGTTTCGTCCTACTAGAGGACTTCTTCAGGGCAATGATAACTTGAAGAGGTCAATCACAGCAAAGAGGAAGAGTCAAAAGAATAACCAGAGCAACTGCCTATATGTCGTTCCCCATCTAATTCACGGTTATCTGAAATACTCAATATCAAATGTATAGGCGACATTCCTCAAAATCATAGATATTAAAAAGATACAGATGGAACCCCAAGGCAAAGACACGCATATGAACTTAGATCTTGCAAGCCTGCTTGCAATCACCAGGTTGAATCACATAAGCACCATATCATTAGCCCCAATACTGTATCCATCTGTATTATTGATACTTTTCCCCGTTTATAAGGAATCTGCAAACTGATTGATATTTAAACTCAGTATCGACCGATCCAGGTGTAATCCCCTCACATTTTCGCATTACTCTGCGTAACCGACGGTGCCCCCTCATTGGACCCAACCGACATCCTTGCTTTCTGTATCTTTTTAATATCTATGATTTTGAATAACGTTGCCTATACATTTGATATTGAGTATTTCAGATAACCGTGACTTAGATGGGGAACGACATATAGGCAGTTGCTCTGGTTATTCTTTTTACTCTTCCTCTTTGCTGTGATTGACCTCTTCAAGTTATCAGTGCCCTGAAGAAGTCCTCTAGTAGGACGAAACGCGGCAGCTATATCATTGTGAAAACTGATGTTTATGACCACGTTTTAAACGCAATAGACAATTGGAATAAATATCTGCGTTTTATACAGATTACACATTTGTCCTCTCAGTTTTTGTAATTGATGTGTGGTGTACCTGTGCTTATGTTTTAAATTGTTATGATCCCATGGGGATTTGCACTGTGATGGTGGGTGCGTTTCAGTGTGCACATAAACCCCAAGAAGTATAGAGGGGTCAGAATATTAGAGGGATAGTAGTTCAGGTGCTGTGGTTCTGAGGGTTTCACTGTCAGGCTTTTCGTTTCTGTTTACGTTTTATCTTTATTTGTTTTGTAAAGTGCATCTATTAACCCTACTTGGGCATCCTGGAGATAACACATGTCATAAACCAGGTCGTTTTTATCAGTTTCCTGATTAGGTCTGACGACATCACCACGTCTTCAGATTTTTCTGAATCGCACGCAAACTTGTTCTCTGTTAAGTACATCAGGAAGCGTGTTCCATCTTTGGGCTGCAATTACCCAAAAGCTCTGTCTCCAATTGACTTGTGTTTGACTTTTGGAACTACAAGATTCATTTAGAAGGCTGATCTTAAAGTATGTGTGGGACAATTCAACTCAAAGCGACTTCTCAGAGATTTAAGACTCGGTTGATGTACCAGCTTATGTACCAAACAGAGCAATTTAACCCCTTCCCCACTCATGACGGAACCGCTCCGTCATGAGCCACGGTCGCCGTGTGCTCATGACGGAGCGGTTCCGTCATGCTGCGGCTGCTGCTGCTGCGCTAATTCCCCGCCTGTGCGGGCGATTAGCGCAGTGGGCGGAGTCATGACGGAACCGCTCCGTCATGAGCACAGCTCAACCGCGGCTCATGACGGAGCGGTTCCGTCATGAGCACCGCGCCACCGCGCTGCCCCCAAACCCCCCCAGCGCTGCGACGGAATTCCCGCCGCAGCGAAAGGGTTAAACAAAAAAATCTCCTTTATTGTTGACCAGTTTCGTTTTGTGAACACAGTAGAGATGTGGAAACTGCGTTGCACACCTATAGCAAACCTTGCCACAAAGTTCTGAATCAGTTGCTGTTGCTTTATAAGATTGACTAATAGACCCAGGTCAATGGAGTTGTAGTAGTCCAGGCGAGATGACACAAATGGATTTATGATAGTGATCTTTTGAGATAGGGTGAATAGTTAAAGCAGTCTTTTGAAGGAGTGCAGTTGAATGAAGCGTGTCGTTAAGCAAAGAAGGCTAAGAACACGCTTTGTCACTTTAGAAACACAGGGCTGCATCATATTTACTAGAATATGGTGCATCCCTGCATTCACCCCTGCAATGGCGCTAAATTTAGCAGCCTAGCACCAACGCAGGCACCCTTGCACAATGGTGCAAGGGTGCCTATGTTGAGGGGAAGATTGTTTATGTGCAGGAAAGTCATCCTTCCTCCACATAAACAATCTTTAAATGCCGTTTTGTAACTTCTATGTGTGCTGCTTAATGCAGCACATTTAGAAGTTGCAAAACATTTTTTTAAATGATTTTTTATGTGCTGGAAGGAGACCTTCCTGCACATAAACAATCATAGGCAATTTGCTGTTTCTGTGTGTGCTGCATAAGGCAGCAGACATGGAAACAGCAAAAACGAGGAGAAATAAAGCATTTCTCCTCGTTTCGCCTGTAAGACCAGGATTTCCCTGGTCAGAATGTTGTCGATGTCTCTTATTTACGCTGCTCTTGTAAATAGGGGGCAGCGTCAAAATCAGTCAGTGTTGCTGTGGAACGCCTACCGCAACACCCATTGCCCTCCCTTTCATGCTAAATACAGCATGAAAGGGTGCCCTATTTAGGTCGAGGCCCCTATTGCCATCACAAGGTCACTGAAAGTGACGTTATGGTGGTGATAGGGGCTTGTAAATATGCCCCTCAGTTCTCAGCTACAGTTAGTGCTTGATAGGTACGAGTCACTTCTAAGTCAGTTTTAACACCTGGCCTCTGGTCTTTTGTAACTAGTAGAAGCGAAGGACCTAGACTATCCGGCCCAAAAGTGGATGGAAGTGGGTTCATTTGATAGAAGACCAAAAATCTCTGTTTTGGAGCTGTACGTTTTAGATGGTCCGAATTCATCCAACATTGCACTTTCAGTAAACATTGCTGCACATGTATTGCCACTTTAGAATCACCCTCAATAAAAGTGGCTATTATCCATGTGTATCATCTGTATATAAGGATCATTTTAAACCAAAAGATTCGATCAACCGAGTCACTGAACTGAAATACGAATTAAAAAGCAGAGGTGACAGAATAGAACACTGAAGAACTCCACATGTGCTTTGTCTCAACGAAGACTCAGGAGATGTTAGTTTTACTCGGAAGAACCTGTTTGATAAGAAGTGTTTAAACCATTTTAAAACGTTACCTCTAATCCCAAGTGTAGTGATCAGAATAGCATGGTTTACGATATCAAATACTGCCACAAAATAACCACCATCAGAGCTCTAGCTGTATCTTCATCTGCCGGATCACTGACATAATATAGCTGCATATATCAGCTTCCTATACTTAACTAGTAAAACCACAAATATTGTTGTTAAAAATATATGGATTTTTATCTATATCAAAAACAAAAAATATCAGAAACATAAATATCGTTACCTTTAACAAAACATATAATATGTCATATAATATGTCAAATATATTGATTCACACAACATCGACTGCAATTTAAATTAAATAAAAATATATTACGTCAACAAAATCTTTACTATCCACTCCAATAAATTATATAACCAAAATAATAACAATACAACCCAAAAAAAATTGCTATTAACTACAGACATTTAAAAAGCAACCTAAATATTAATAAATATATATATAAATAAATGTATAATCACAGCTATCAAACGATGTATTATACAACAGAAATAAAACCGAAATTAGTGTTCATTATAGAATGACTCAACTGATACAAAAAATTCAAACTAAACCGAGCAACAAATTGAAACTATAAACATCTTTAACCAATAATATCAAACAAACAATCAGATCAACAATATAAAAGGCTCACTAATTTAAACAACTAAATACTTCAAAAACGACAAATGCTTCAAAACGAGGAAACTCTGCCGGATTCTCTCACCAGACCATTAAAGATGAAGTGTGTACATCACAACAACTACCTAGCCTAAGTAAAATTTATATTTAAGGTAAAACGTGATTGTTATTAAATTTAAAAACATAAAATAGAGAATAAATATTAAAATACACTCCAACTTCTATCTTTATACATAGACTTCCTAAAAGAATAAACTATGACTTGAAAAAGTGATGAACTGCATGAAAATACAACTATCACAAGTCAGCAAAAAGATATAAGAAAGTAAGAATACATAAATGAATAAACATCTATGAACTCACCTAAATAGCGAGCAAACAACCTTAACCTCTACAAACCACCAACAAATTAACATTTTAAATGAAACTGACTTTCTTTCAATCAATCAATCAATCAGTCATTTGTAGAGCGCACTACATACCCGCAAGGGTCTCAAGGCGCTGGGAGAGGGGGGGCGCTACTGGTCGAACAGCCAGACTCAGTGGGAGGGTGTTCCAGGTCTTGGCGGCGAGGTGGAAGAAGGATCTCCCGCCGGTGGTTGTTCTTCGGATGTGAGGGACGGTGGCGAGTGCGAGGTCAGCGGAGAGGAGCTGGCAGTTGGAGATGTTGAAGGAGATTCGTCTGTTGAGGTAGGCTGGGCCAGTCTTGTGGAGTGCCTTGTGTGCGTGGATGAGGAGCTTGAAGGATATCCTCTTGTTGACGGGGAGCCAGTGCAGGTTTCTCAGGTGGGGGGGTGATGTGGCTGTGGCGTGGTACGTCGAGGGTCAGTCGTGCAGAGGCGTTTTGGATGGGTTGCAGTCGTTTGATGAGCTTGGCCAGGGCTCCCGCGTAAAGGGCGTTTCCGTAGTCGAGTCTGCTGCTGACGAGGGCCTGGGTGACTGTTCTTCTTGTATCTGTTGGGATCCACCTGTAGATCTTGCGGAGCATGCGGAGGGTGTTGAAGCAGGAGGAGGAGACGGCGTTGACTTGCTTGGTCATGGAGAGCGTTGAGTCGAGGATGATTCCCAGGTTGCGTGCTTGGTCGGTGGGTGTCGGGGCTGCCCCCAGTACCGTCGGCCACCAGGAGTCGTCCCAGGCTGAAAGGTTGGAGCCGAGGATGAGGACCTCCGTCTTGTCCATGTTCAGCTTCAGTCGGCTGATCTTCATCCAGTCGGCAACGGCCTTCATTCCTTCGTGGAGGTTGGATTTGGCGGTGATGGGGTCCTTGGTGAGGGAGAGGATCAGTTGAGTGTCGTCGGTGTAGGAGATTATGTTTAGGTCGTGCTGTCGGGTGACGTGTGCGAACTGGGCCATGTAGATGTTGAACAGTGTAGAGCTGAGGGCAGATCCCTGGGGTACGCTGCAGATGATCTCGGAGGCTTCGGATCGGAACGGGGGAGGCAGACGCTCTGGGTTCTGCCGGAGAGGAAGGAGGTGGTCCATTCCAGAGCCTTGTCTCGGATCCCTATGGGTTAGCGGTCTGCTGACGATCTTCTCGATGATCTTGGCCGGGAACGGAAGCAGAGAGATGGGCCGGAAGTTGTTGAGGTCTCTCGGGTCCACCTTGGGTTTTTTGAGTAGGGCGTTGATCTCGGCGTGTTTCCAGCTCTCTGGGAAAGTCGTGGTCTCGAGAGTGAGGTTGATGACATTGCGCAGATGGAGTGCGATGGAGCTGCTGGCTTTGTTGAAGATGTGGTGCGGGAATGGGTCTGACGGGGAGCCGGAGTGGATTGTGCTCATGGTTTTGATGGTTTCATCGATGCTCACGTTGGCCCAGGCTAGCAGGGGGTCGTGGTCGATGGTGTGCGGAGAGTCTGTTGTGTTGATGTCTGTTGGGGCTGTCTGGGTGTTGAAGCTGTCGTGGATATCTGCTATCTTGCAGTGGAAAGAAGTAACGAGGGAGTCGCACAGGGCTTGCGACGGCGGGATGTCGTTGGTGTTGGAGCTGGGGTTGGAGAGTTCCTTCACGATGTTGAAGAGCTCCTTGCTATTGTGTGCGTTGTTGTCGAGGCGGTCTTTGAAGGAGGTCCTCTTGGCAGTCCTGATGAGGTGATGGTGGTTGCGGATGGCGTCCTTGTGGGCTGCGTGGCTGTCTGGAGTCTGTTCACTGTGCCATTTCTTCTTTAGTTTCCGGCAGGCTCGCTTGGAGGCTAGGAGTTCTAGGGTGAACCAGCTGACCCTCTTGCTGGTGTCTCTGTGGGAGGGTTTCTTCAGCGGGGCGAGGGTGTTGGCGCAGTCGTCGATCCAGCATCTGAGGCTGTGGGCAGCGTCGTCGGTGTTGGAGGGTTTGGTGGGTGGGCTGAGAGCGAGAGTTGCGTGTAGTTGGTCTTCGGTGATTTTGCTCCAGCAGCGGCGGGGGATCTGTTGGGTGTGGTGGTGTGTGGTGGGTTTCTGGAAGGTGAAGTGGATGCAGTGGTGGTAGGTCCAGAGGAGTTCGGTGGTGTTGCTGAAGGAGACGTGGGAGCTTGAGGAGAAGACGGGGTCGAGCGTGTGGCCGGCGGAGTGGGTAGGCGTTGTGGCGAGTTGCCTCAGTCCGAGGTTGACGAGGTTATCGATCAGGGTGGTGGAGTTGCTGTCGTTGTTGTTCTAAAGGTGAAAGTTCAGGTCTCCGAGGAGGATGTAGTCGGTGGAGGTCAGGGCGTGCGTGCTGATGAAGTCGGCGATGGAGTCGCTGAGCTGGGGTCAGGGTCCTGGGGGTCTGTAGAGGAGGGTGCCTCTGAGGGTGGAGTGGGGTCTGTGTGGATCTGGAAATGCATGTGTTCTGCGGTGCTGAGAGTGTCGTCGGTGCTAGTCGAGTCCCTGATGTTGTTCTTGTGGATGATGGTGATTCCTCCTCCGATTCCGTTGGTGTGGTCTCTGCGGGTGATCTTGTAGCCCTCTGGGATGGCAATGGCGATGTCGGGTGCAGAGGAGTCGTTCATCCAGGTCTCTGTCAGGAAGGCGACGTCCGGAAATGAAGTGTCGAGCAGGTCCCAGAGCTCGACGCCATGTTTGCGTGCGGAGCGGGTGTTCAGTAGGATGCATCGGAGGTGATTGTGGCCTTTCTTGGCGGGTGGTTCGGCAGCTCTGAGGCTGGTGTAGCTGCAGTTCTGGCAGGTGAAGGGACCCTGTGTGCGTTTCGGGGCGGCTTTGAAGCAGGTGTGGGTCCGTCCGGAGTTGAGAGCGTGGAGTGTGCTGGGATCGTAGCGGCGGCAGACGTCGTGGCGGGTGCGGGGACCAGGGTTTCTGGTGCTGGGTGCGGTCCAGGCATGGACGGACGCAGACGGGCTTGCCTTAGGCGCACCTTCGGCGCGCAAGCAGCACGCTCGCTGCGCGCGGCCGCGCAGCGGCCACCATATATGGGAAGGTGGGAGGGAGGAGCAGCTGGGAGGCGGGAGGCAGGGCAGGGACAGTGAATGGGTGGTCAGGGAGGCGGGCCGCAGGGGACACAGCGGCTGGAGCGGGAGCGGTGAGGGGCGACGAAGGGAGCAGAAGGCAAAAGGGCACCGAATTACGGGGGCAACAAGGGAGCAGAAGGCAAAAACGGGCACAGAATTACGGGGGCAACATGCAACAGAGGGCAAAAATGGGCAGAGAAACACGGGGACAGCGAGGGGAACAGAAGGAAAAGAGGGCCAGACCAAATACAGGCACCAGGGGAAAACAGACAACAGCAGTCACAGACACCAAAATAACAATAAAGGCAGTACAATAAAGAAACAGATGATGATACAAACCTACGGCCTACCACTGGCCACCAGGGATGAGGCGCAGGTGGTAGCCTGCGGGTGGAAGAGGGTCTTGAACTTCCTCAGCAGCAGTAGCTGGGGCAAGGACACACAGGCGGTGCTGTGCGGAGGGGGAGCGACCTACCTAGCAGGGTCAAGGGTCGCTCCTTTTTGCTTCAAATAGAAAAGAAAGCACCTGCTCCACATTAGAAAACCCCCAACGGAAAAGCTTCAAAACCGTGTGAAACATCTAAACAGAACATGCATGTAAGTATACAAAATAAAAGTAGTTGCATACTTTTACATATTAATAACAAACATACAAACTTTATTATATATTTCTACTAATGACTACTTTCAGATACAATGACAGAGGCTTCAAAGTATATCACTTTATAGAAAGGAAAGTAGTTGCTAAGATACTGGATCCCCGGTGTTTGCAGCAGTCCTGTGGCGGTCCAACGGCCACACTCGTAATGCAGCATAGTGTGCCGCAGTTTGGTGGTGGTTGGACAGCCAACACGACTGCGGCGGTCCTATGGACCGTATCAAGCACTAAATCTCATGGGCTACACCTACAGCCAAGAAACTGGATCAACAGAAGATATAAAGTGGAAATGTATGGGAGGGCAACTACAAAATATGATGTTGTAATTCATTTGAGAGAACAACTACCCCCCAAATGTGACAGAATAGAAGCAAGGGAGAAATTGCAGGACAAGAGACGCAATCACTAGCTTCCAGGACCGACTACCAAATTCTTTAAATATATACTACCTAAAGTCCTTAAACACATAACAGGCCAACTACACCCCTAAGCCCATTTTTAAACGTTTAATTGCATAAACTAAAAAAACACCCAGGATACCCCACCTGCCTTAGAAGATACTAAGACCTGCACATACCTGAACATTTAACAATTACACATAATGAGGAACCTTTCCTTTTACATGACAACCTAAATAATGAGTAACAAATAATAATATTCTCTACAGCAAATAATTTACTAAAACTCAGCCAACACTTAGATTTTTGTTGTTGTTTTTTTGTTTTATATAGGGCAAACTTGACTCGATCAGAGCGCTTTACATGAGCCCCAGTTGCGTTACAGACGGAAACATTCATTTTGTTAGGCACAGGGATATTAAGTGATTTGCCGAGAATCACAGGATGTTGATTGTCCCTGTCGAGACTCAAACCCAGTTCCCCAGCTTCGATGTCAACCACTCTAGCCGTTAGGCCTCATCCTCTACGCCCGTACAGGGTGAATATCAAAACACATATATCCCTTTTATATATACAGAGGTAGCCAACCACTATAAATTACTAACTAAAAGGCCTTTCTACTAACAAAATGAAGATAAAAGTAGCCCCCGATGGACTATTTCAAGACACTTGGGTTGTCAGACTACATCGCTCCAGACACAGACGCCAACCCATATTCCAAATACCATGGTGAATGAATGATTGAATGAAAATATTCTTATATAGCGCATGGCTACCCGGAAGCATCCCAGCGCTGCGGAAAAGCGTCGAGGAGGAGGCAGAGTTATGGAAATAGCCAGGTCTTCAGTTGTTTGCGGAATGACAGAAGATTAGCTTCCTTGCGGATGGAAAGAGGAAGGGTGTTCCAGAGTTTCGAGGCGTTGTAGGACTCTGGGAACTTCCGCTAGATGAAGTTGGTCTGAGCGGAGACTTCTGGTGGCTTTGTAAGGTTTGATAAGGTTTTTGATGCTGGGGGGGCCTTTGTTATGAAGGTTTTTGTGTGCGATACAGAGGGCCTTGAAGTGTATTCTCTCCTGGGATGTATGACATTACAACGCGTGTCATTACAACGCGCGCAGTTACATCGCATGCGTTACAACGCATGCGATGTTACAACGCAATGCCATTACAACGCAAGTCTTTACATCGACTTGCACTAGATGGCGTGCTAACATTAGAAAAGTGTAATTTACTATTCCAACTCCAGTCCACGTAACAGTAGGGAAGGTGTTGGGATAGTAAACTACACTATTTGTAATGTTAGCACGCCATCTAGCGCAAGTCGATGTAAAGACTTGCGTTGTAATGGCATTGCGTTGTAACATCGCATGCGTTGTAACGCATGCGATGTAAAAGCTGCGCGTGGTAAAAACCGCGTTGTAATGGCTGTTCCCCTCTCTCCTGTATCGGGAGCCAGTGGAGTGTCTTCAGGGCAGGCTTGGCTGAGCAGCGGTTATTAGTGCCTGTGAGTAACCTGGCTGCCGAGTTCTGGACAACCTGTAGTTTGGAGATGACTGAGCTAGGCGCGCCCAGATAAAGGGCGTTGCCATAGTCCAACCTGGATAGGACGAGCGCTTGAACCAAAAGCTTTCTGGAGAGGACAGGCAGAAGAGGGAGTACTTTCTGTATGGTACGAAGCATACCATAGCAGGTGGCGGACGTTTTTCTTGCCTGAGTTCTAAAGGTGAGATCGTGGTCGAGCCATATGCCCAAGCTTTTTATTTCCTGTTTGGGCAATGGTGCGGGCCCCATACACGGTGGCCACAAATTATTGGGGTTGAAGCTTGTTTGATTGCCCAGCAGCATGAGCTCGGTTTTATCACCATTAAGCTTGAGGTGGGAGGAGCTCATCCAGCTGGTGACTTCTTTAAGACATGAGCAGAGGTTTGTTGAGCACTGCTCTTCCTGCTTCAGGGCCACAATGAGCTGGGTATCATCTGCATAGGTGACCAGTTGGATTTCAAAAGGGGAAACTATCTGTGCCAGTGGGGACATGTACACATTAAAAAGAGTGGGGCTCAAGGAGGAGCCCTGAGGTACCCCGCATTGGAGAGGTACTGGTTGGGACCGGATGTTACCTTCAAATACCTAGAAAAATCTTTCTTCGAGGAATGATTCCAACCAAGACAGGGCTTTGCCTGTCACACCCACATTTTTGAGCCGGTGTATCAAAATACGGTGGTTCACCGTGTCAAAGGCTGCGCTTAGGTCTAGGAGGATGATAGCTGAGGATCCTCCTGCATCAAGAATCTTTCGTGACTCCTCCACCACCGCTATTAGTGCAGTTTCAGTGCCCTGGCCAGGGCGAAAGCCGATCTGGGAGGAGTGGAGCAGATTGAAGGTCTCAAGGTGCGCGGAGAGTGCTTGGTTGACTTATTTTTCTGTGACCTTGCTGATTGCCCAATTCCGTGGGATCCAGGTGGGGTTTCTTTAGAAGTGCCCTCACCATGGCGTTTTTCCAGTCCCGAGGGACTATGCCTGAGGCTAGGGAGGCATTAACTAGATTGGTGATGGGAGTGATAATTGTGGGCATTGCTAGTTTCAAAATATTAAAAGGGGCAGGGTCGCTTGGGGAGCCGCTTTTTATTGAATCTAAGATGTGGGGGAGGAGTTCCTCAGAGAGAGGGGCATATGCTTCGAGGTGACTGGTATTGTTCTGAGGTTCCAATTCGGGGAGTTCGGGGATTTGATCAGTTTTAATAGGTGGGAGAAGATTGAGGATGTTTTTAATTTTAGTGTTAAAGAAGCCTGCCAGATCTTCACAGTGACGGCCGGTAAGGTCGACGGCAGGAGGGGGATCGGGAGTTCGTAGGAGTTTTTTTACGATCTGAAATATTTCTTTGGGGGAGTTAGAGGATGATTGAATTTTTTCCTCGTAGTAGGTGGCCTGTGTTGCTCTAAGTGCTGCTTTGTAGGATGTAATGGATGTTCTATAGGCCAATTTTTTCTCACTTGAGAAGTCTTTCCTCCACGCTCGTTCCAATATTTTACATTGCTGTTTCAGTTTGCGAAGGTCGGGAGTGAACCAGGGGAATTTGTTGGTTCCGACTTTTTGTAGACTGCTTTTACGAGGAAGTACTGCATTCAGTGAGTTATCGATCCATGCGCAGAGCTTTCTATTGGCAGTTGCGGGATCAGGGTCGTGGGTAGGTAAGATCCGTTCCAGTTCACGGGTCCAATCCTCAATGCTAAGCTTGGGCCAGTAGCGAGCCAAGGTGCGAGATGACAGTAGGTGGGTGTGCGTGGAGGAAGGGTGCCATGAAAAAGGGATTAAGAAGTGGTCTGACCAGGGGAGGGGGATGGGATCCATTCCTTCTAATTCTGCAATGTTTGAGAAAATAGGGTCGAGAAGGTGACCCTGCGAATGGGTGGCGAGGTGGTTCTTAAGATGCATCTGGTAGGCTGCAAGATCCTGGGTAAGGTCAGCCGACACTTTGTACGAGGGCTCGTCAAAGTGTAGATTAAAGTCCCCGAGAAGATTGAAGTTGGGTGGAATATCTATTACAGCACGTTAGCGCACAGGAAGCCAAAACAAACAATACAGTGGAAGGATGGCACAATGCCTTCCAGTCCACACTAGGCATAACCCAACCTACACTGTCATATTTTATAGCGGCATTACAAAAAGAGCAAAGCTACCAAGAACTAAGAATGGAACAATCTGTTAGCCAAATTGTCGCTAAACTTAGCAAACAAACCAAAAGAATGTACAACATGCCACAATTTAAAGTTAAACACTTTATAAATAACAAAGGAGTACTTTACTAAGGGCCTGATTACAAGTTTGGCGGTTCATCGAAACGCTGAACCCGTGGTGGCAGTCCCTGGACCGCCAGACTGATGGTCCGGCTGCCATATTACAAATACACCAGCGGGAGCACCACAGGGACACTGCAGCTGCAGGGCTTCATGGATCTCTTAGCGGTGGCGGTCAGAGGCCCGAATATGATTGGCGGGGCTGCTGCGACACCGAAGCATATTAGGAGTTTCCTGACCGCCTCACCTTCAATGGCATTGGGCCCACCATTAAGAGTGCAGTGGTGAGGAAACTTAGGCCTGTTGCCTTAGGTCCATGGGATGCATGCAGGGGGCACATGGTGTGCTCCCTGGTCTGCATGGTCTGCATGCACCCTCTTTCCCATTGCCGGAACGGGCTTTGGCGTTCCCATTGCTGTGCTTTTTTAATAGGCACCACTGTGGAACACTGTGGGTCACCAAATGACCGCTTTGTGACAACAGCCTCATTGTGTGACCCTCAAGGTAGTCATAAGTAGAGGCAGGGTTGGACTGCGATAAAAAAGAGGCCCAGGCACCAAAATAAAAGTGTCCCAAGTAGCAAATCAGGTAGCTAAAAAAGTGTACCACATTTGCAAATTGGGGCAGGACTTACACATTGCGTTGGTTGTTTTGCAAGGTATGGCAGATGCCACTGGAATTATGCGGCAAGGGAGGACCAAATTATGTGGCAGAGTTCAGTATGTTATGTGCTAATTATGCAGTGTAATCAGGCACATTTTGTAATAGTATTACTTCATTATTTTTCCATTTGTTAATACTGTTAGGACATTGGTGGCACCTCATTAGTGCCAGTTTAGTACCCAAATACAGCAAAAAGCAACAGAAAGGTGACCAGTTAACCCTTGCAAAGGGCTTTCTACTGGGAGGCAGCACGTGTGCGTTTTAACTTTGGGACCGTTTGAGCTACAAACAAATTTGTTTTCGTTAAAATCGAAAGATTATTCAGCAGATTATGAATTATGTGGCAAATGTGGCAAATCCATCATTATTTGAAAACTGCTGTGGCTGCACAATTGCATAATTCCAGTGGCCCTGGGTATTGCAGACCGCATGCATGTGCACTTGCTACAAGCAACGTTTGTGATGATATCAGGGAAATCAACAGCAAAAACCAGCCCACCAGCCTATAAAACTGTCCCACAAACAGCTCAAGAAACAGTCGGACACTGACCTGTGGACCAGCCAACCTGGCACTGCCAGGTTGCCCCACAGGCTAGTCTGACCCTGCAAACACATCACAGCAGAAAGCACTTAAACCAGAGTGATTTTTTAAATATCAATTGCAGGCCATAAACACTTTCAGTTTCACTTTTTTGGTTTGAAAGAGCTTTTTTTCTAAAAAGGAGTACACGATCAAGCATTTTATCTGCTTGATCAATACAGAATGCTTTCTTAGACACCTCTTGTTGGACTGGAGTAATAAAAAGGCTGGACTGCAGTAGCCCTAAGGCACAGCAAACACATTGATCAGGACATATGTTGTTAATGCGATTCCATAAAGTGGCAAATCTGCACTAAACAAGCAAGGAACAGGTTTGCTTCCCCACTTATTCCTGCATTTGATGTGGGTTGCATAAAAAAGATCCTTCACCTGAGCTCAGTGAAGGTGGGTGTGGCCACACACTCCGGGGAACAAAACACGTCTATAGCCCCCAGCACTTCCCTTTGACAGGGGGCTGTGAACTCACCTACTCAGAAGCTGTTGCAGAGGCCTCCCTGCTGTGCCTTTAGCCCAGGGTGGGAGGAGACGCCCCACATGCTGTGCCTGCTGGGCTGGGGATTGTCAGTCTATAGACTGACAATGCCAGCCAACAGTTTGTGCTAGGTGGTGAAAGTGGCGTGACAAAATGTGAGGGGTGCAAGACATGCTGAAGGGGCCCCTCACACTCACATTAGTAGGGGCTGAGCTGGCCCCCTCCGGTATGGGTAAGCCTGGGAGGCCACCAGCGCCACAGGGCTGCGGGGGCCTTTTTTACGCCCCCTAAATCCGACGCTGACTGAAGGCAGATTAGCAGGTCAAAAGCAGGACCCTCATAGGTAGTGCTTTAATGCCCCAATGGCCCTGTCAACAGTGGAAGGGCACAGGAGATCTTTTTGTCCCCTGACACTTGTCCCCTGTGTCCCCTCCGCTCCTAATTCTGGGGGCATAAATCCCCCACATCCCCCACACTTCCTACACTCATGCTTTGAGCATGTATCTAGCTCTTGTTCGGGGGGGGGGGGGGGGGGGTTCGTAGCTTCTTTATCCCTGAACAGAGGGATGTGACAGATTTGGTGTCTATAGATTTTTTTCTGAATAAAATGTATCTTTAGTAGCTTTAGTGGATTTGATTACTTCCTTGTATACTCTATAAGCATTACCAATTTCCATATTGTTTCCAGAGTCATTTCCATGTCTCCATTTCTGTTCTAGGAATCTTAGGGGCATATGTACAAGCCCCTATCACCACCACAACGTCACTGTTTCTGACATTGGGGTGGCGATAGGGGCTTAGCCTTAGTTACAAGGCAGTGTTAAGCCACTTAACGTGGCTTAACGCTGTCTTGTAAATAAGGCCCCCTTTCACGCTAGTGTGAAAGGGGTGGTCAGTGGGTGTTGCGGTGGGCGTTCCTCCGCAACACCCATTGATTTTGACGCTGTCCCCTATGTACAAGGGCAGCAAACATAGGAGGCAGCGCCAAAATTAAGACCAGGGAAAACCTGGTCTTAACTTGGTGAAACAATGAGAAATGCATTATTTCTCCTCGTTTTTGCTTTTTCCATGTGTGCTGCTTTGTGCAGCGCACATGGAAAAAGCAAACTGTCATGGATTGTTTATGTGCAGTAAGGTATCCCTTCCTGTACAGAAACAATCTGTATAATAAAATGCCATTTTGTGACTTGAATGTGTGCTGCATGAAGCACACATAAAAGTGACAAAATGGGCTTTTAGGATTGTTTATGTGCAGGAAGGGACACCTTCCTACACATAAATAATCCTTCCCAATATATGCGTCTCCCCGACAGTTGAACTTCGAAATGAGCGAAAGCGGATACAGGGGGGGGATACGCGAGATCGGCAGGACCCTGATTAGGAAACCCCAAGAGGAGACTGGAAGGGGGGGTACCGGGATGGGGATAGTATGGTGGCGACGAAAGGTGGGGGAGGGTCACTGGATAGGGTACAGCAGAGAATAGCTTGGCTGCTGAGTGTAGGGGGTTGTGGACTGGTGGTAACGACTGATGTACGCAATTCTGCAATGTCATTGTCATGGTTATTTTCGCTGTCTTGGTTCTTAATAAAAAGTGTTTTAAAAAAAAAAAAAAATCCTTCCCTGCAGGCAGACACCCTTGTACCATGGTGCATGGGTGCCTGCGTTGGCGCTACACTGCTAAGTGTAGCGCCAGCGCAGGAGGAAACACAAGGCTGCACCATATTGTTGTAAATATGGTGCAGCCTTGCGTTTCTGAAGTGGCGGAGTGAGGCGTTAAGCCATGACGACTAACGCCACTTCCTTGTACATATACCCCCCAGTGTGGTTTGCATCGTTCTTAGCTCTGATGTAAACTACACGTTTGAGGGTTTGTTTAATTTTTTAAACAATCTCATTGGAGATAAAGCATACATATCTGTTTGAAGTCAGAGGGCAAACTGCACTTTGTAGTAGGCTTTGTAGTAGAACAGTAGTACTACAAAACAGATTTCAAAGAGCTATTCACAAACTACATTTTTGTAGTAACTTACACTTTTGAGTAACTTTACTACTTTTGGTATTCGTAAACTGTACTTTTTAGTAACTTACAATTTTGTAGTGACTTACACTTTGTAGTAAGTCCCTACCTCAATTATTTTCTAAGGGAGGTTGTTGCAATACCAGTGGGTGGCCATGTGTAGTGCTGGACTTACTACAAAAGTGTAAGTTATGACAACAGTGCAATTTGTGAATACCAAAAGGTCGTAGACGTACTCAAAAGTGTAAGTTACTTTTGTGAATCAGACCCATAGAGTTTAAAAATCATTTGTGGAGTACGGACGCTTCCAGCACTGTTCCAGAACATTCAGGCATGAGATCTGACTCTATTTTTGATTAGTGACATTAACTGTTACAGAGAGACTCAGTATTCTATGTCGCCCCCACCTTCATAAAAGAAGGGAACTCTGTACTGATCTGTCTAAGGATGTGGAAAAGGGACACAAGATTAGCAGTTGACTGACGTATAGCCAACTATATACAGACAGTGCCCAATTTGAGTCTTAATTGTTATGTTATGTTATGTTATGTTATGTTATTTGGGAACTTATAGGTCTCTTGGTGCTAATGAATCTAAGCAGAAAAGAAAAGGAACAAAGAAAGAGAAAAACCTAATTATAAGCTGAAGAGAACAGCCAGGTTTTCAAAGCCTTCCTGAACCTCATATAGTCTGTCTCCTGTCTGATATAGTTAGGCAATGAATTCCAAAACTGCGGGCCCAGATAAGAAAGCCGGGTCCCACCCATTCTTTTCCGTTTAATTCTGGGCAGCTCCAAAAGATTAAGATACCTAGATCGCAAATTGCGCTCAGGCCGATGTTTTTCAATACAAGAAGTAATAAACCTAGGACCAATTTCTAGGATAGCTTTGAAAAGTATGCAACCAGTTTTGAACAGCACCCGCTGCTCAACTGGAAGCCAATGAAGATCTTTAAGAAGCGGGTGATATGACATCTCCTATCCTTAAGACAGATGATTCTAGCTGCCTGATTTTGAATCATCTGGAACCGATGTCTAAGGTATAAAGGGATGTCAAGATAAAGGGCATTTCCATAATCTAACTTGGAAAGGACAAGAGCAATCACAATTTGAATGCAGGCCTCTCTGCTGAAAAAACATCTAATCTTACGCAGTTTTCGAAGCTGAATAAAACACGCAGAGGTAACTGCATTCATTTGAGTGCTCATGGACAGGCCGTAGTCCAATTCAATGATATATATATTGAGTAGATCCATACATCTGTCTGTCCCCGTTGCTTTTCACCCAAATGAATGTTCAGATCCCACAATAGCAACAACTGTGTATATTTTCACCCATTGCTTCATTTAAGGCGGCTAATAAACAATCTAACAATTCCATAGGGGCCCTGGAACAGTGGTAGACAACTGCACAGCTCCAGTCAGTACCTGCGAAGCTGCACCACACACTCAGGAGGATCATCCCAGCATCAGTCACAACTCCGGCACAATGAACAGACAACAACAGGTTAGGTGTGGGAGGGTGGGAGATCTATTCTAAGCTTGCATGGGTGCCTGTTTCACTCCTCATGTAGGGGAAGGAGACAGAAGGTGTGTGAACAGGTTGTGTTTGTGTTGAGGAAGGTTAGGATATTTTGGTAAACTTAGCAAAAATAAATCTAAGCTCTTTAAAAATCAGGTTGAAGCAGTGCTGCCTATGAAACTGGTGGAAAACCAAAACGTTTGACAAGTAAAGGAATGGCCTTGTTGAGTCAGTTCGCCAGATGGGTTGTGAATACCATGCAGTCTGCTGTGGCACTTATGAGAAGGTATCTGACTAGGCCGGTGCCTCGATCTGGATACGGCAGCTGCTTAGACTGAAGGTGAGGTACGTGCCAAAGAGAAAAAAAAGGAAACAAAGAGTATTGGATGAGCAGTGCACTATGGATCCAAGAGCACTGCCGGGTGTTCCCCCACCTTGCCCGTCTGTTACAAAGAGATTGTCCCCCCACCCTAGCTGCCAAATAATATTGGGGGTAGCAGTACACCACTGTGGATGCTAGGCGCTCCACTGGTGGCTTGGCCGTAGAGAAGGTGTGACATCTAGGACACCCTCCATGGTTCCTCCTCTATTCTGCCTGGTGCTAATAAGGGTATACCACTGGAGTCAAGCTATCCTCGCTGAAGAGGGGTGAAACCCCGAAACCGGTCCTAGGATGCTTGATTCCGGTTCAGGGAAGACATGGCTTGGCATTTCGGGCTGGACTGATCCCATGAGGCACAGGGTCAAGACTGATTTGCATATGGCCATGTCTGAACTGGGGTGGCACGGTGAGCAAAATAACGATGGTTTTAACCCAGATCTGTGACTGGGGGTGAATGTTTTGCCAATTCGCAACATTCCAACTGAAGAACTGGGTTTTTCAGAACCAACCCAGCGGTGCCAGGGGACACACCCGAAGACTTCGAGTTCTTCCTCTCTTGGACCACAGAAACACAGAGTCTTCTAGGTGAAGTCAAAGATCGTATTTATTGGCTGCAGACCAATCACAGGTATCCGAGAAGTACAACACGATGTATGTTCTCAGGAGACTGCCTCTAACCAAAAACCAGTCTTTTCTTATATACAGAATATTATGCTCTGGGCAACACCGCCCCTATTTTACAAGTGGTAGTTCACATATTTTCGCTTCAAAGAAAGAGCACAGTCATGATGATAATCCCACATTTCAGTTCATTAAGCATGCAGTCATTTTACCCAGCAAGGCTCAGAACCCTCATCAGATATCAGCAGACCCCAATAAAACGGACACCTCCTACTCGTAAAACAAGCCATAAAGTAGGAAACAGAGTCAGGTGTGAAAGGGATTAGTCAGGAGTCGCGTGGGATACACGACTTTATGATGTGTTGGGCCCTGATGCTAATCCCATAAGGCTGCAGTAAAAGGAACCGGCCGGGCAGGACTGACCCCGGGCAGCGGAGTCAGTTTGCATAGGTCACACAGAAGTCAAGGAAAGATTGCGTGTCCTTTAGGCCTAGGCATGGCCTCAATGCGCAGCCTATGTGAGGGCAACCACAAAATGGTTACCCTTTTAAAATGGAACCCGAGGGTTCGACATGTAGTATCGTGTACGCGGTGAATTCATCGGTGAAACATGACGAAAACCCTCATACATACCGCATTAGTCATTTGCGGTTCGCTGATACCAAAATTGGCAGGGTAGGACCATGCTACCAACATGGTTCCGAAATTTACAGTACCACAGACCCTCCTTTTGCCCTTACATAGGCAATAACTATACTCATACTAATCTGAGTCCAGGTCTATATTCATAAAGTCATGAAGATGCTGCTGTAGCATCATCCTATTGCTTAGTTCGTCCCTTGATACAAGTTTCCTTACAAATGATGTAACACAGAGGCTACACATTACAGGAGCACACTGTATACATAGACAGAACAGGAAAAGAATGGCTAAGATCGTCCCAGTGACTATTAGAATCTTCCATCCCCAAGCTGATATCAGTCCCCAGAACCACCCCGTCATCGACCAGTCTCCTTTATCCACGTGAATGGATTCGGAAATCTTATGCAGTTTGGAGATGGCTTGATAGACTGTCGGAGCGCTATCTGGTATGAAAATACAACAGCTTGATTGGATAACCTTGCATACCCCACCACGGTCTGCAAGTATGACATCTAGAACCATACGGTTCTGCAACGTCATAAGGCGATCCGCTTGGAGCTCAGCTGTCAAGTTACCAAGGGCACCAGCCGTTACATTAACAGTGGTTTCAACTACACGAGTCAGTTGTCTCAGGTTCCTACTATTGACCATTGGTCCCCAAAACGGCAGGAAACCCAGGAAAAAGTCTCCTGCTTCCTGACCGGCAGTATCCTCCTTACTAACAACGCCTGTCACAACTCTGGTCTTGTGATAATCAGAGGCGGCAGTAAATGTCGGCGGTAGCAAATTTGCAACATAACACGTGCCCGAGAAATCAGGGGGCAACCATGTATATGCTCGATCATTACAAACAAAGTATGTACCCTTGGCAGCCAAAAACGCAGGGGAAAACTGTGATGGGAAAGTGTACGTTTCAGCACAGTCACTCTTCCCTAATTGAGCTCTTGGATTCTGACCATTACCTTGTAAACAGAACCGACCTATGTGGGGTACGACCCAAATCGGGGATGAACTTTTACGCTGTTTCTCGCCCAGACTAATTGTTAGACCTGGCACCTTGGCGTGAGTCTCCCTCCCTCTTTTGGTCGCTGTGCCTCATGTGATTTTATGGTGTTGGCCGCTCAGCGCGCTGTGCCACTGCCAACCAGTGTCGCGGTGCGAGTGCTCCCTTTGTAAATTGTATGTGTTGGTTGGATTCCATGATTGGATTGTTTGATTTACTATCAGACCCCAGTAAAGTGCGCCAGGAGCGCCAGGGCATGTAAAGGCAAACGCCGCTGGTGGGCCTGCAGCACGGGTTGTGCCACCCACAGAAGCGGCCGGTAAAATATGTCTAAGGTCTGCCATCGCAGAACCTGCGTGCAGTCTGGTACTGACACGCCGACCGACAAGTGCCCACACTTGCCGGTCCCCGAAACCTTCCCTTAGCGGCATGTTAGTCACCCCTCTGGTAGGCCCACGGGCAGGGTGCGTTGTGAGCCTGAGGTAGGACAAGCCTAGATGCGTGGCCTGTCCTGGTAGTGAACGACCGCCATTTTGTTGTTCACTACTGTAAGGCTACCCTGTTCCCATAGGCCAGTATGGGCGGCCTGGATTATTACACCCTATGATCCTAACCGACCCAGGGAACGTGGTAGGAGATCGAGTTTAGTATGCCTGAACTCGGAATGATAAGGTACATCTTGTCGCAAGGTTTATTTTAATATTCCGGGTTTGCAAATGTCACTTTTAGAAAGTTGGCCTTTGCTTGCCTAACCATTTCAGCCGCCTCTGCGTGATGTGTATCTGATGTCTGGCTGGTGTGAGTGACAGGGCTGGGGGAACCCAGATGGGCAGGGCTAGGTAGCCTGGTATGAATAGGACGATCGACAGGTAGATGGGTGGGAGGAGTGCTCCTAGGTTCTGAATAGGACAGTGCTCCGCTACCTCGAGGCTGGCTCCACCCCCTGTGGAGCGTCTGATGACTCTGCCCTGCACTCTGAAAGAAGAAGCCTACATCACGTAAACAAAGTGCTCAGAAACCGGACTGAACTAGGCAAGGGCCCCCCTGGCCTGGGAGAACAAAAGATTTGTGGTATAAATGGAGGAGCCCTGCTCCTAAGAAACTAGATCCGCTTTTGACCAAGAAGAATCTCTGCCTGAGGAGGAGGCACCGGGAAAGCTGTAGGAGGAAGACTGTCCCTGTCCTGGGGGATTGGCCTGCAGTGGTGACCTCGCTGCCAAAGGGGAGAAGAGAAACTGTTGCTGAAGACTTTGCTTTATTCTTACTTTCAAGACTTGTGCTTTTCCAAAACGATCTCCAAGGGCTCGGAACTGAGCTTGCCCCCTGAACGGAGCCCCAGGACCATTGGGCTCTACCTGATCTTCACTCGCCTGCTGCTAGACCGTGGTGTCCTTTCCCTCGCCGGAGCTGTGACCCTCGTGCCGCAGTCCCTCCCTGAGCCGTGACCAGGCCTGCTTAGCCGCCCCCGCCTTGGGAAGAGCCTCGCTCGATCGGAGCCGCTCCCCCTACGCTGTGCTGGGCTGCCCCTGTCACCTCGCTCGCTGGAGGCTCGCTGCGCACCTTCACCCTCCCGCCGGAATCGGCGTTTGTGAGCATCTCCAAGCCCCGGACGGCCCGGACGTATCTGCGTGCCCGGCTGCCCCGCTTTGTTCACCCGCCACCTGCAACACCCGCTCTTGTCGTGAGCCTGAAGATCAGACACCCATCGTGAAGTGTGGGAGCCCCGGACGCCGCCTCGCTCTTCTGAGGAAGAGTCGCTGACATCCCGCACCCACCTTCGCGTCAAGAAACAAGGTACTGTGCTTACAACCGAGACCACGAGCTCGCATCGGATCCAGGGTCCGCAACGTTCTGATTTCCCTGTCATCTGCTGTGGGCTTCCAAGTCGCCACCTCAGCCTGGAGTGCGCTGAGGCCTACAGTCACCTTGTGCCCGCCTAAAGAACTTTTCCGTACCAAGAGAACTTTACCGTATTCCTAAGAATTGTGGCCCCATCAGATCAACGTTACTGGGCCTTGTATTTAACTCTGCTGAAACTACATAAAAGCTTATTTTTATATACTACCGGATTGGTGTCCATTTGTGGTGCATGCAAGGGGTTTACTGTATGTGTAATTGCATTTGCTTAACCGTGTACGCCTGAGACTTAGCCTAGACTGCTCGCGCCACGCACCTAGAGGGTGAGCAGGGGTTATTCTGGGGAGTCATCCTTCGCCCTGACCAGAAGTAAAGGGTCCCTGCTTGTTGTGGGTTCACACCTGCGTCAACCAGAGCCCCCTCATTTCTAACACTAATGCTATACCCCGTCGCGTTCCAACCCACATAAGCTCGCAACTCATCCTTGGGAATAGATGAATATCCATCGATATCTCTGCTCATATCAGCAACTCCTTTCATCAAGGCCTTATTGTTCGTGCTAGGTCTAGTGGAACGCGGTGGTCGCAGGAAGTAGGTTTCAAGCGCAAAAAGGAACATAGTCTGGAATGCCCATGATGACCCATTATAGCTAAACGGCAGCACTAGATATGGGATACCCTTATTAATGGTATGTGGCATCAAACCACACACCCAGCAATTTGTCGTATTCATAACTAGTTGATGCTGGTGCAGGAGTTGAATAAACAAGTTGTTTACGAACTCAGCACGTCTAGCTTGTTCGTGTTCAGGCAGAGGGTGGAAAGAGTGTGAGGAAACAGTAGGAGGAGGTATGGGCTGTGTAGTGGGTGTAAACAGTACTTGAAAAGACAATAATACATAACCTATAGAAAACATCATCATGCTAAATAGGACAAACAGACATAATATTACAAAACGTTTTCTATTCATTACTTTACATATTCTGTTCTTAAAATTTATTTCCTCAGCGGGTCTCTTCATCTGGAAAACCTCCATCCTCTAATCGTGCTGTCCGCGGCGGGTGAGTGTCTTCTGCTAAAGAGTACACCTGTCAGTCCAAGGAACGCCCTAGACCAACCAGACCGTTGACCTAACGTCTCTGGCTTGTACCCCAAAGTCTTGGCACCGCGACCCTACAGCTGAACCCGGATGGCGGTTCGAAAAAGCAAAAATAAGAAAGTTTCTCAGATGGAAGAGAGAGTTGCACTACTCAAAAATATCAAAGAAAAAGAATTTTTATTTGTCCATAGTTCTCGGCCTCAAATTGTACCGACTTCTTGTAGGTACTGTTTGGTCTTGAAACAAGAGTTCAGGCTCTGTAGTGTCCAATTGAATTGACGGTGGCACAGTTTCTTGCAAGATATCATCGCTTTCCTTCTCAGAAAGCGTTCCTTTTACTCGTGCATCACTAAATGGCAGAAAACGGGGCACATTCTCAGTCTCTGAGTCAGCGATCCCTTCCTGGACCTACTGGTCGTAAGGCAAAGGCAAGGGGACCCTCTTGCAATGAATGCTGTGTATACAGTTCTTTTTCCCCTTCACTCGTACTGCTGATCTCGTCGAGAGAAGGACGAGATGGGGGCCGGTCCAGCGGGGCTCATCATTTGTAGTCCGCTGAAAATGTTTGACCAGCACCCATGATCCAGGATTGATGGGGTGTCCCGGAGCTTCAGAGACCTGAGGCAGGGTATCATGCACCTGTTGGTGTAAAACACGCAATTTAGCCGTCAATTCATACAGATAATCAAGCAGTACTGGATGTTCGATCTCACTGAATTTTGTCGGTCTTGGCACTCCCCATATATTGGCCGGGCGGCCAAACACGATTTTGTAGGGGCTAAGTCCCACTCGTGAATGCACGGTCATTCTTGTTGATAGGAGTGCTAAGGGCAGAGCGTCAGGCCATTTAAGACCAGAACTCGCTTGGATCTTGGCTAATTTGAGCTTCAATGTGCCATTATAGCATTCTACTAGTCCAGCTGATTGGGGGTGATTTGCAGCGTGGAATTTCTGCCTTATACCTAGTCCCTCACATACATTCTTCATCACTCGTCCCACAAATTCACTCCCATTATCACTCCATACCATTCTTGGCATTCCAAACCTAGGGAAAAATTCCTTGACAAGGGCTTTAGCTGTCGATAAGGCAGTATTGTCTTTTAGGGGATATGCTTCTATCCACCTTGAAAAAGCGCAGACAACAACAAGTACATATTTCAAATTATTGCACCTTTCCATGTGGATGAAATCTAGCTGCAAAACCTCAAACGGATACGTTGGAGGCGCAAAATGACCAGCTGGAGTTGGGGTTCCCCTACCAGGATTGTATTTCAAACATACCATGCAATTTTTGACCACATTCTCTGCACACTTGGGAATTCCAGCATTCTGCCATACTGGAGCCAACAACTTACAAATCCCTTTCACACTGATATGCGCCATTCCATGTGCCATCGTGACCACTGGAAGCACATATGCATCAGGTAACAACCATCGCCGGTGCTCTGACAAATCAATCCAACAACCATTTTCATCCAATTTTCCCTTACTTTCCCTCCACATGCTCAATTCTTTCTCTGTGGCTTCAGCTTGAAGGGACTTCACGCTCTCTATCGTGTCTTCACACATTCCAACATCACCAACCCATCTTGCAGGGCCTGTAACATACATTCGATTCGTCACATCTTTTGCTGTTCCTTTCGCGATTTCGTCAGCAAACGCATTACCATGACCAATATCATCAACAATCTTCTTGTGTGCACAGCATTTCACAATCGCGACTTGTAACGGTAAGGTCAGTGATTCAAGGAGATCATTCACCAACAGACCATTCTGAATCTTAGTTCCATGCAAAGTCAGGAACCCACGTTCTTTCCACAAGCGCCCAAAACTATGGGCCACGCCAAAGGCATACTGACTGTCAGTATATATGTTCACTTTCATTCCTTTCGACAACACGCATGCTCTTGTAAGTGCAATTAATTCTGCTGCTTGAGCCGAGTTATGCGGTATACGTGCAGTTTCAACAATCGTGTGCAAAGTCGTGACAGCATATGCAGCAGTCGTATCACCATTCGGAAGCTTGAAGCACGAGCCATCCACCCATAATGTACCATTGCACTCAACTAGGGGAGTATCTTTAAGATCCACTCTCCCTTTTGTTTCTTCTTCTGTTCTGAACAGACAATCATGCTGTTCAATCTCATCTGTGTCTGCTGAAATCGGTAATAATGTAGCTGGATTCAACGTGTTGCACCTCTTTATGTGCACATGACTCGCTAACAGTGTTAATTCATAACCTGACAATCGAGCACTAGTTAAGTGCTGTGTCTTGGTCCTGTTCAACAACGTGTCCACTGCATGCGGGACCATTACAACCAATGTGTTATTCATTACTAACCCAGCAGACTGTCGAATAGACACAGCTGCTGCCGCTGTGGCTCTCAAGCAACTTGGCAATGCCTTAGCTACTGGATCCAAAGTTGACGAAAAATACGCGCATGGGCGCTGTCTGTCTCCAAAAGACTGTGTCAGCACCGACAACGCACAACCTTCTTTCTCGTGAACATACAATGTAAACGGTTTACTGTAGTCGGGGGTACCCAATACAGGAGCTGAACATAATGCATTACGCAATTCTGAAAAACTTTCCTGGCACTCTTCAGACCATGGGACGGGATTCGGTGTATCTTTGCATGTTAATGCTATCAAAGGTTTTGCCAGCAAAGAACAAATCGGGATCCACTGCCTACAGTAGGAAGTAATACCCAAGAAAGCACGCACTTCTCTCTGTGTTCTTGGCACGCTCAATTGAGCAATGGCCTGAATTCTTTCTGGGGTCAGTTTCCTTCCCTCTTTCGACAAGAGATGACCTAAGTAGGTTACTTCTTGTCGACAATATTGTAGTTTTGAGAGAGACACTTTGTGATGAAAGGCAAACAAATGACGCAACAATGACAATGTAGCTTCTTTACAAATGTCCTCAGTATCCGCGGCGATTAGTAAATCGTCAACATACTGAATAAGGGTAGCACCACTAGGTAAGACAATTGTATCGAGCTGTGCCTTTAAAGCCTGACTGTATATTGATGGACTTTCACAGTAGCCCTGTGGAGCGCGTTTAAAGCGGAAGCTGCGACCTCCTAAACTAAAACCAAAAATATCCCTGCTTTCCTCTGCAATCGGAATGCTAAAGAAAGCAATCTTTAAATCAATCACTGAGAACCAGGCAGCGGAAGCTGGGATCATAGTTAACAAGGCAGTTATATCAGGGACAACTGGAAACTGTGGCACAACTATCTTATTGACCTCTCTAAGATCGATCACAAATCTGTAAACAGGTGGCTGAGAAGGGTCAGTACGTTTTAAAACAGGCAGAACCGGACTATTGCAAACGTTGCCTCTTGTCTCTTCGATTACATCCTTTTCAATCAAGTCATAGATGATTGCTAACAACGCTTCCTCACCTTCATTAGAGATTTTGTACTGGGGAATGCGTGGCAACTTAACATTGGCTTTCAAAGTGACCACATATGGCGGTATTTCCAAGAGACCTACATCGTTAGGACCAGTAGCCCAAAGGACACCCGGAAGAGACGACAATTCAGCTGGCAGTTTATTCTTCGACAAATACATTGGAGAAGTCACTTCCCTACCCAGTGTAAGTTGTACTCCCGAGGGGGAACAATATAATGTTGCATGTAATCTCTTTAACAAATCCAATCCTAACAGGTTTTCACCACATCCTGTCGTTAGGATAAGGGGTGCTTTCAGCTCACAAGGTCCAACAGAAAGTGGCATAGGACTAGAGATCGGGTTCCTAACCGGGGCGCCAGAAAAACCTACTGAAACATTCATTTCGCCAGACAAAGGCGCGCCAGGGAGTTTTGAGTGCATAATTGAACTCTTTGCAGCACCAGTATCCAACAGAAAAGGCTCTGACACACCCGCTGTAGTCACCTTAACATACGGTCCACTCTGATCCACTGGCACTGAAACAACTCCCTCTCTTTGTCTACGGCTGTCCTAGTAATCATTACCTTCCGCGTTTCCATCTTCTGCATAATAGTCGTTATTATAGTACTGAGCTGTCCCACCAGTTACATTGGCCTGCTGATCAAAACTGTTCATCGTATTTTGAGGCGGAAGAGGACGCGCGTTCTGGGGAACATTACCACGCCCTCTACCCCTAGGAGCTTGCTGACCACCTCTACCTCTCGTGCCATAAGCATTATTCGTGCGCTGGAACAATATAGGACAACTATACTTAAAATGACCTTGTTTGCAATACGAGCACTGATTGGGACCCACAGGAACACGCGGTTGGGAATACCCGAACCTTTGCATGTTACTCTGAAACTGTTGGGGTTGTTGATTGTTACTCTGATTTTGCTTATAGTTATTCTGATCTCCACGTGGCGGGTAAGCCTGCTGTAGAAGAACCTTCGTCTTTAATTCTTTTGTTTTCTTGTCTGCTCTATCCTTCTCATCTTTATCCCTATTTTCGTAATACTGTGCAGTAGCCAGTATTTGCGCTGATGAAGAAATAGCCCAAGAACTCTCTGAATCTTTTAATTTCTTACACAACTCGGGGAGCAAATTATGCACAAATTTATCAACAAATAACCGTTGACCACCTTCCGTACTCATGTCTTGACCACTGTGGTCGATAAATGTTTCTTCAAACCTGGTGAAGAAATCAGACACTGTTTCGTCTTTCTTTTGTTTGCATGCGGATAATTTATCCCAATTCACACGCATCGCCGGCATTAAAGTCTTCATGTAGGTAATAATTCTACCAGGGAGCTCTGCTATTAAGGGCTCAGGTTTCGCACCACCAACTTGTCTAGTGTCTGTAGCAATGATATTAGCCCATGTGCCACCTAGTTCTGCAGCATGATCTGTATTACGAATCAATCCCCACAAAGGCTGCGGAACAAGATTCCTGAACAACATATCAATGTCAGCTAAATTCATGACACACGATTCTGCGGTTTGTGATAACTCCTTATAATATCCTGCAAGGTTTTTACGGGGGTCAGGCAATGTCTGCTTAAGCGCTATCACTTCACCTCGCTTCCACGGCACGTGTACCCAAACACGCTGAAAATGTGGCAGAACAGGTGGATTAGCATTTGCATCACCAGGTCTCCAAACTGGAGGAACCTCACGCATCGGATATTGGCGCGCTTTTCCCTTTTTCCCTACAGGGAACTCCTGTTCGAACAACGACTGATGACAATCCCCATTCCTGAAGGACAACAATGTCGCAACTGCTCTATCAACATTGCGTCCCACAATCGTGCCTTCCTTAAAATCGAACCGTACATGACACAACTCCTGCGGGCTTGAATCTAGACCATGATCTTCCAACTCCTCACAGAGGAATTCACACATTTTCTCGAAAACGTATCTCTGTTTTGGTGCTTCCCATTGATGAAAAACATTTACAACAGATTCCACATCATATCTTGAAGGAAAAACGACCCATTTATGTGCCATGCGGTCTAATACTTCTTTCTCTTCAGAACCTGGCAGCTGACTACGCAACTGCGTACGTTGTGAACCAGGGGTCGTACTAGATGACCCGAAAAGAGGTGGCATAAAACTAGTGACCGCACTAGCTATTCGTTGTCGTCTAGAAGGAGAAATTGAGGCAAGAACAGGGGGAAAGACAGAGGGAAGAAAAACAGATGCAGATACAGGTACAGGGGTCGTATCGGGAAGAGCGCCGAGGGAGGCAGCTGATGCACTAGGTAAAGTCGCAGGGAGCGCAGAAGAGATAGGCAGCGAAACCGGCGGCCCTTGAGAGGGCTGAGTCGTAGGCATTCTTTCTGTTTGGCTTCCTTCCGCCATAGGCAGAAAGAATCAAACATCGCCGGCCGGGCTTTCTTTTTAAATAATTTAACTTCTAGGTTATCCAGGATTTCTGTGTCGAAACTACCATTTTGGGGCCATTTTAAAACACCATCCTTCCTGGTGTATAGGATCCATACTTCATTATACGCAATGGGGCCCACGCCATGTTTCACATAAAGCTCGTATGTTGGAGTTCCAATTGGAGGAACCGGACACGAATCCTCTAATCGGGAGTCCCTATTACGACCCAAACAAAACAAATTTCCAAATATACTAGAACCAGGCATCTTCGCTCACTTGTCTAGTTTCAAACTTCAAAGGATTATCGAATACGATAGTCTCGTGAATACACGAGTCCTTCCGCTTTGGCACTTGCAAGTTCCAAATCAAAGCGATCCCGAAGGGATACCAAACCAAACTAAGGACTGGGAGACGCTCCACTTATACTTAACTGAGGTATCGATGACGTCACCAGAAGACTCGTTAATTCGTTTCGCTCTACCAAATCATCAAGGGTCCAAAACAGGGCGATAGTCAGGGCAGCAGTCCTTTGTAGCCGTCGGGACGCGGAGAACCTCGCAGTAAAGACTTTCGGACCACGTCGACATGCAGGGGTCAATGAAGTGGCGGCCTTCCTCCAGAATTTTCACACTGTAACGCCCTGAACGTCTCAGGATCGTTTAACAGACACGATAATGAGGACGCAACCACTTGTGAAGGGTTAGTTATTTTAATGAAGGCAAAAACAATACAACGAATAAACAAAAGTTATAGTCACTGGAATCCTCCAGGCTAAGTACGTTACCAGCCCACAGCACGGATGGTCCTAACCGTCCTCTGCATATACGCCGATCCCGGCGTATGCCAACAGAGGGCAGAAATGAAATGGCCGACAATGCCAATCGGTAGGCTGTGAGGGGCACGACGAGTGTTGGGGAGAATCGAGGAGTCAGGGAAACACCCAGCCGGGGTCTCTACCTGAAGGGAGCAGCCGCTCAACCTCTTCCTCCGACTGCACCGGGACGTGGAGTCACCTCCTGGTGATGCGTCACCGATACCCCAATCAAAAGCAAGAAGACTGAACCGAGAGCAGCCGCTCGATCGATCCTGTGGACTTCCGAGTCTGTAACGCGGCAAACACCTCCTGGTGTGCGTTACAGCTGGCAGTCCCTGTATCTCTGGTCGGGCTGGGAGTTACGACTCCAACCAGCAAAAGCGCCACTGCGCTTTGACTCAGCCGAGTCAAAAAGCGAAGCTCAATGGTTGACCGGTAGAGCTTCCGGGTCCTTCACAGGTGACGATGGGGCAAGACACGGCCCAGGGAGTAACGACTCGACCTACCTCCGTTCTTGCCTTACTGGAGCACCACTCCGGAACACTGCTCTTCACGAAGCAGGTACGTCGGTGTAAACACAATATCCGACAGCCTTGTACCTCCCGGTTCCTCCCTTTATAGGGCGTGTTTTCCTTGAGTTATGTAACAGCTCTCCTGTTTACATAACGGCGTGTTTTCCCTTGAGTTATGTAACAGCTCTCCTGTTTACATAAGGGCGTGTTTTCCCTTGAGTTATGTAACAGCTCTCCTGTTTACATAAGGGCGTGTTTTCCTTGAGTTATGTAACAGCTCTCCTGTTTACATAACCTCTCAACCGCTAAGCATCCTGGGAGATGTAGTCCGTTTACGCTGGTTACCGTTTTCCTCCCCTCGCATGACAGGAATTCTTGACAGTACATCCTCCCTCTCAGCGGCTCCCCACGGGTCCAGCGCTGGCAGGAAAACGCCGATGGAACAAGGAGACCAAGCGCGGAGCATGAACCCCTTCAGCCGGTTCCCATGATTGCTCCTCCGGGCCATAGCCTTTCCACGCAACCAGGTACCACAGCTTCCCCCTGCGCCATTTGGACGCCCGTATGCCCGACACTTCATACTCCACCTCCGACTCCACGCATACCGGCCTAGGTGTCCCAGACGGCTTGGAGGGTGCTGGTTTGAGCAATGATACATGAAAGACAGGGTGTATCCGCAATGACTGGGGCAAGCACACCTTCACGTTCACGGGACCCATACACTTGGTAATGCGATAGGGGCCCATGTACTTGGGATGGAACACACTGTTCTTTCGAAACCTCATGTTTCTTGTGGATATCCAGACGTAGTCTCCAGTGCGGTACAGTGGCCCGGGCCTTCTCTTCCTGTCGGCCGCAGCCTTGTATCGTCTCTTGGCCTCTATTAGGACAGCCCTTGAGCGCATCAACGTGTCTTTTATGTGTGCCACCCTGTCCGCTGTGGCGGGAATCCTGTCCTCTCTGAACGGATGTAGAAATGGCAAGAACCTGGGATGTTGGCCATAGTTGCTATAGAACGGAGATGACTGTGTGGAGCTGTGAGTGGCGTTGTTATAGGCTATCTCTGCAACCCATAGCAAGTCGACCCATTCTTCCCTGCCCTGGTCCACAAAACATCGCAGATACTGTTTGAGCGTTTGGTTCAGGCGCTCGGTTTGGCCGTCCGTTTGAGGGTGGTAGCTGGTGGACAGGGCGGTCTTAACATGCAGCGCAGTGCACCAAGTCTTCCAGAATTGCGCAGTAAACTGCGACCCCCGGTCCGACACGATCACCCCAGGTAATCCATGCAGTCGTACCACATTCTTTAGGAGTAGTGACGCCAATTCCCCGGCCGTAGGGACTCTCTTGCAGGGGATGAAGTGCCCCATTTTCGTCAAGTAATCCACCACCACCAGTATTGCCGTCATCCCCTGGTCTACCGGTAGGCCCACCACGAAGTCCAGTGATATGCTATCCCATGGTCTATCCGGGGTCGGAAGTGGATGTAAGAGCCCTTGGGTTCGGCCATGGCCGGCCTTCATGGTAGCACACGTAGGACACTCCTGTCCCCACCTCCTGACATCCACTCTCATGGTTGGCCACCAGAAATGCCGTCCCATGCTAGCCACCGTTTTTTCAAAGCCCAAATGACCTGCGCATGGAGAGTCATGGCACCAGATGAATGCTTGTTTCCTTAGCCTAGGCGTGGGTATCAACAGGCACCTGCCCTTCAGGGGTATCCCGTCCTTCAGCTGCCATGCTCTGTGACTGAGGAGCCACCTCCGCCATGCGAATGACCTGATCCCTCTCTTTATTCCCCTCAGGAAAGTATCCGGTTGGATAACCCCCAATACCATCCTCGGGGAAATGATGGAACGCTTGGTCGCAGGCAATGGTTCCTTAACTGCAGATTGACGGGACAGGGCGTCCGCCTTCCGGTTTTCCGTCCCCGGCCGATATGTGATGCGGAAGTTGAACCCCGCAAAGAAGATCATCCACCGCAGCTGCCTGGGAGAAAGGTGTCTTGTGGCCGTCATGAACTGTAGATTCCGATGGTCCGTGTACACCCATACCACATGTCTTGCCCCCATCAACCAATGCCTCCATTCGGTGAAGGCGTCCTTGATTGCGAGAAGCTCCTTCTCCGCAATATGGTAGTTGCGTTCGGCGTCGTTGAGTTTGCGGGACATGTACGCAACGGGATGAAGCACCCCTGTGTCGTGGTTGCGTTGGGACAAGATAGCCCCCAGCGCCACATCCGAAGCGTCCGCTTCCACCACGTAGGGGAGATCCGGATCGGGGTGAGCCAACACCGGCGCCTTACCAAAGGCGCTTTTCAGGGCCTCAAAGGCTGTGTTCGCTTCAGGGGACCAGACAAACTCCTTGGACTTCCTCAGTAGCTGTGTGATTGGGGCCACCAATCCTGAAAATCCATCTATAAACCGCCTGTAAAAGTTGGCGAAGCCAATGAAACTTTGGACGTCCTTCACGCTTTGGGGCACCGGCCATTCTTTCACCGCCTTGATCTTTCGTTCTGCCATCTCCTGTCCCTCTGGACTCAGCATCACTCCGAGGAATTCCACGGACGTGACGTGGAAGTCACACTTGCTGAGTTTACAAAACAGCTTGTTTTCCCTCAGCTTTTGGAGCACAGCATTGACGTGGTGTACGTGCTCCTCCACACTGGACGAGTAGATGAGGATGTCGTCGATATATACGACCACGTAGATATCCAACTCCTCTCTGAATACCTCATTCAAAAAGTACTGAAAGGCTGCCGGGGCGTTGCACAGACCGAACGGCATGACGAGGTACTCAAAAAGGCCGAACCTGGTCTTAAAGGCGGTCTTCCACTCGTCTCCGTCCCTCATGCGCACCAGATGGTATGCCCCTTTCAAATCCAACTTGGTGTAGATACGAGCTTTCTTGACCTGTTCCAGCAGTACACTGATGAGAGGCAAGGGGTACCGATTCTTTATGGTTATCGCATTCAATGCCCTAAAGTCCACACAGGCTCTCAGCTCCCCATTAGCTTTCGGGATGAAGAAGAGTGGCGAGGCGGCCGGAGAATTGGACGGGCGGATGAATCCTAGCTTGAGGAGTTTATCCAGGTACCCCCGGAGATGCACGTTTTCAGGCTCCGTCAGGGCATACAGCCTGCCGCTGGGAACGCTGGCCCCTGGCACCAGGTCGATCTGGCAGTCAAACTGTCTATGTGGTGGTAGCACTTCCGCCTTCACCTCATCAAATACATCCTCAAAACTGTGATAAGCCTGGGGGAGAGCCACATCTTTTTCTGCCGCTGTAGCCACCGTCTGACTCCCGCTCTCATCTGCGTCAAGGGATTCCGTTCTTTTTCCACAATGCAGGATGCAATACGGTGACGTCATTTCGACGCGATGTGTTGGCCAATCCACAGAGGGGTTGTGTTTCTGTAGCCACGGCAATCCCAATATGACGCCATATTGGGGCGCTCGGATGATGTTAAAATCGATTTGTTCCAAATGGTTCCTCCCATATCTCATCGGAAGGACCCCCGTGTGCTGCCCGATGGGCCCCGTCACCAATCGCCTTCCGTCTACAGCATAGACGTCTTCGGGTACAGCTTTGGGAAGAAGCACTAGCCCTAGCCTGCATGCCTCGTTGTGGTCCATAAACATGCCAGTGGCCCCTGAATCCACCATGGCCACAACGGGTATCCACTGGTCATGCACTCCCACGTGCACCGTGAGAAACAGGTGTCGGTGTCCCTTAGTGACCGAGTTGGAGAGTGAAGGGATGGATGAGTGACTCCGAGATGCCCCTTCTTTGGTCTGGGAGTCCTCTAGTTTTCCGCCGGTATGTCCACCACGGCTGTTACCGACCGGTTGGCCCGATAACATGACGTCTTCGGTTTGGCAGGGCATTCACGTACGTAGTGGCCTTTTTTGCCACAATATAGGCACAATCCTTGTTTACGGCGTGACTCTTTCTCCGTGGCTGTGAGGCTCGCTCGTATTGCGCCGATGTCCATGGGTTCTCCCTTGGATGCGGTGGAAGTTTCAGGACTTCCCACCGTCACATAGGATGGAAGGGATTTTCCTTTTCTCCCATGATCCCCTTTTCTTTCACTCAGCCTATGTTCCAGCCGTAATACCAGGTTGATAAGGGCCTCACATGTCTTGGGTTGAGGGTCAATATGAGCCACGGCGTCTTTGAGCTCATCGCACAGCCCGTGATGGAAGAGCGCCGTCTGTTTAGCAACAGGCCACTTGGTTTCCGCAACTAGCCGTCGGAACGCGTTGAGATACTGCACCAGGTCGTTGGATCCCTGTCTCAACTCAAGCATTTCACGGTCCGCCGTGTACAAGTCAGCCCTTCTGTCGAATACCTTCAGGAATTCCTCGCGAAAAGCACCCCAATCACATAAGATGGGGTCGTCCCTGCTCACCAGAGGTACGGCCCATTGTGCCGCGTTTCCAGCCAAATAGGAAATAAGGAAAGCCACACGAGCCTGACTCGTGGGGAACGCCTTTGGTTTGCACGATAAATGTAGCGCCACTTGTGTGAGGAATACCTGCACTGTGTTAGGATCCCCACTGTACCTCTCTGGTGTTGCCAAGGGGATGGCTACCGGAATTTCCACTACTACCGCAGGGGTCTGGTTCGTGAGGGAGGTGCTGGGCGTGAGCGGGTCCAATTGGATAGCATCCAGTCTGGCTTTTACATCGGCTGTTTCTTGCCTAGAGGCAGCCACTTCAACTTGCACGGTCGCTAAAGCAGCCAGCACATCATCAAGTGTTGCCATGTCTGTTATCGACCGGGAGACAGTTAGTGTTATTACGGTCGGATATTTTGTAACGCCCTGAACGTCTCAGGATCGTTTAACAGACACGATAATGAGGACGCAACCACTTGTGAAGGGTTAGTTATTTTAATGAAGGCAAAAACAATACAACGAATAAACAAAAGTTATAGTCACTGGAATCCTCCAGGCTAAGTACGTTACCAGCCCACAGCACGGATGGTCCTAACCGTCCTCTGCATATACGCCGATCCCGGCGTATGCCAACAGAGGGCAGAAATGAAATGGCCGACAATGCCAATCGGTAGGCTGTGAGGGGCACGACGAGTGTTGGGGAGAATCGAGGAGTTAGGGAAACACCCAGCCGGGGTCTCTACCTGAAGGGAGCAGCCGCTCAACCTCTTCCTCCGACTGCACCGGGACGCGGAGTCACCTCCTGGTGATGCGTCACCGATACCCCAATCAAAAGCAAGAAGACTGAACCGAGAGCAGCCGCTCGATCGATCCTGTGGACTTCCGAGTCTGTAACGCGGCAAACACCTCCTGGTGTGCGTTACAGCTGGCAGTCCCTGTATCTCTGGTCGGGCTGGGAGTTACGACTCCAACCAGCAAAAGCGCCACTGCGCTTTGACTCAGCCGAGTCAAAAAGCGAAGCTCAATGGTTGACCGGTAGAGCTTCCGGGTCCTTCACAGGTGACGATGGGGCAAGACACGGCCCAGGGAGTAACGACTCGACCTACCTCCGTTCTTGCCTTACTGGAGCACCACTCCGGAACACTGCTCTTCACGAAGCAGGTACGTCGGTGTAAACACAATATCCGACAGCCTTGTACCTCCCGGTTCCTCCCTTTATAGGGCGTGTTTTCCTTGAGTTATGTAACAGCTCTCCTGTTTACATAACGGCGTGTTTTCCCTTGAGTTATGTAACAGCTCTCCTGTTTACATAAGGGCGTGTTTTCCCTTGAGTTATGTAACAGCTCTCCTGTTTACATAAGGGCGTGTTTTCCTTGAGTTATGTAACAGCTCTCCTGTTTACATAACCTCTCAACCGCTAAGCATCCTGGGAGATGTAGTCCGTTTACGCTGGTTACCGTTTTCCTCCCCTCGCATGACAGGAATTCTTGACAGTACATCCTCCCTCTCAGCGGCTCCCCACGGGTCCAGCGCTGGCAGGAAAACGCCGATGGAACAAGGAGACCAAGCGCGGAGCATGAACCCCTTCAGCCGGTTCCCATGATTGCTCCTCCGGGCCATAGCCTTTCCACGCAACCAGGTACCACAGCTTCCCCCTGCGCCATTTGGACGCCCGTATGCCCGACACTTCATACTCCACCTCCGACTCCACGCATACCGGCCTAGGTGTCCCAGACGGCTTGGAGGGTGCTGGTTTGAGCAATGATACATGAAAGACAGGGTGTATCCGCAATGACTGGGGCAAGCACACCTTCACGTTCACGGGACCCATACACTTGGTAATGCGATAGGGGCCCATGTACTTGGGATGGAACACACTGTTCTTTCGAAACCTCATGTTTCTTGTGGATATCCAGACGTAGTCTCCAGTGCGGTACAGTGGCCCGGGCCTTCTCTTCCTGTCGGCCGCAGCCTTGTATCGTCTCTTGGCCTCTATTAGGACAGCCCTTGAGCGCATCAACGTGTCTTTTATGTGTGCCACCCTGTCCGCTGTGGCGGGAATCCTGTCCTCTCTGAACGGATGTAGAAATGGCAAGAACCTGGGATGTTGGCCATAGTTGCTATAGAACGGAGATGACTGTGTGGAGCTGTGAGTGGCGTTGTTATAGGCTATCTCTGCAACCCATAGCAAGTCGACCCATTCTTCCCTGCCCTGGTCCACAAAACATCGCAGATACTGTTTGAGCGTTTGGTTCAGGCGCTCGGTTTGGCCGTCCGTTTGAGGGTGGTAGCTGGTGGACAGGGCGGTCTTAACATGCAGCGCAGTGCACCAAGTCTTCCAGAATTGCGCAGTAAACTGCGACCCCCGGTCCGACACGATCACCCCAGGTAATCCATGCAGTCGTACCACATTCTTTAGGAGTAGTGACGCCAATTCCCCGGCCGTAGGGACTCTCTTGCAGGGGATGAAGTGCCCCATTTTCGTCAAGTAATCCACCACCACCAGTATTGCCGTCATCCCCTGGTCTACCGGTAGGCCCACCACGAAGTCCAGTGATATGCTATCCCATGGTCTATCCGGGGTCGGAAGTGGATGTAAGAGCCCTTGGGTTCGGCCATGGCCGGCCTTCATGGTAGCACACGTAGGACACTCCTGTCCCCACCTCCTGACATCCACTCTCATGGTTGGCCACCAGAAATGCCGTCCCATGCTAGCCACCGTTTTTTCAAAGCCCAAATGACCTGCGCATGGAGAGTCATGGCACCAGATGAATGCTTGTTTCCTTAGCCTAGGCGTGGGTATCAACAGGCACCTGCCCTTCAGGGGTATCCCGTCCTTCAGCTGCCATGCTCTGTGACTGAGGAGCCACCTCCGCCATGCGAATGACCTGATCCCTCTCTTTATTCCCCTCAGGAAAGTATCCGGTTGGATAACCCCCAATACCATCCTCGGGGAAATGATGGAACGCTCGGTCGCAGGCAATGGTTCCTTAACTGCAGATTGACGGGACAGGGCGTCCGCCTTCCGGTTTTCCGTCCCCGGCCGATATGTGATGCGGAAGTTGAACCCCGCAAAGAAGATCATCCACCGCAGCTGCCTGGGAGAAAGGTGTCTTGTGGCCGTCATGAACTGTAGATTCCGATGGTCCGTGTACACCCATACCACATGTCTTGCCCCCATCAACCAATGCCTCCATTCGGTGAAGGCGTCCTTGATTGCGAGAAGCTCCTTCTCCGCAATATGGTAGTTGCGTTCGGCGTCGTTGAGTTTGCGGGACATGTACGCAACGGTATGAAGCACCCCTGTGTCGTGGTTGCGTTGGGACAAGATAGCCCCCAGCGCCACATCCGAAGCGTCCGCTTCCACCACGTAGGGGAGATCCGGATCGGGGTGAGCCAACACCGGCGCCTTACCAAAGGCGCTTTTCAGGGCCTCAAAGGCTGTGTTCGCTTCAGGGGACCAGACAAACTCCTTGGACTTCCTCAGTAGCTGTGTGATTGGGGCCACCAATCCTGAAAATCCATCTATAAACCGCCTGTAAAAGTTGGCGAAGCCAATGAAACTTTGGACGTCCTTCACGCTTTGGGGCACCGGCCATTCTTTCACCGCCTTGATCTTTCGTTCTGCCATCTCCTGTCCCTCTGGACTCAGCATCACTCCGAGGAATTCCACGGACGTGACGTGGAAGTCACACTTGCTGAGTTTACAAAACAGCTTGTTTTCCCTCAGCTTTTGGAGCACAGCATTGACGTGGTGTACGTGCTCCTCCACACTGGACGAGTAGATGAGGATGTCGTCGATATATACGACCACGTAGATATCCAACTCCTCTCTGAATACCTCATTCAAAAAGTACTGAAAGGCTGCCGGGGCGTTGCACAGACCGAACGGCATGACGAGGTACTCAAAAAGGCCGAACCTGGTCTTAAAGGCGGTCTTCCACTCGTCTCCGTCCCTCATGCGCACCAGATGGTATGCCCCTTTCAAATCCAACTTGGTGTAGATACGAGCTTTCTTGACCTGTTCCAGCAGTACACTGATGAGAGGCAAGGGGTACCGATTCTTTATGGTTATCGCATTCAATGCCCTAAAGTCCACACAGGCTCTCAGCTCCCCATTAGCTTTCGGGATGAAGAAGAGTGGCGAGGCGGCCGGAGACTTGGACGGGCGGATGAATCCTAGCTTGAGGAGTTTATCCAGGTACCCCCGGAGATGCACGTTTTCAGGCTCCGTCAGGGCATACAGCCTGCCGCTGGGAACGCTGGCCCCTGGCACCAGGTCGATCTGGCAGTCAAACTGTCTATGTGGTGGTAGCACTTCCGCCTTCACCTCATCAAATACATCCTCAAAACTGTGATAAGCCTGGGGGAGAGCCACATCTTTTTCTGCCGCTGTAGCCACCGTCTGACTCCCGCTCTCATCTGCGTCAAGGGATTCCGTTCTTTTTCCACAATGCAGGATGCAATACGGTGACGTCATTTCGACGCGATGTGTTGGCCAATCCACAGAGGGGTTGTGTTTCTGTAGCCACGGCAATCCCAATATGACGCCATATTGGGGCGCTCGGATGATGTTAAAATCGATTTGTTCCAAATGGTTCCTCCCATATCTCATCGGAAGGACCCCCGTGTGCTGCCCGATGGGCCCCGTCACCAATCGCCTTCCGTCTACAGCATAGACGTCTTCGGGTACAGCTTTGGGAAGAAGCACTAGCCCTAGCCTGCATGCCTCGTTGTGGTCCATAAACATGCCAGTGGCCCCTGAATCCACCATGGCCACAACGGGTATCCACTGGTCATGCACTCCCACGTGCACCGTGAGAAACAGATGTCGGTGTCCCTTAGTGACCGAGTTGGAGAGTGAAGGGATGGATGAGTGACTCCGAGATGCCCCTTCTTTGGTCTGGGAGTCCTCTAGTTTTCCGCCGGTATGTCCACCACGGCTGTTACCGACCGGTTGGCCCGATAACATGACGTCTTCGGTTTGGCAGGGCATTCACGTACGTAGTGGCCTTTTTTGCCACAATATAGGCACAATCCTTGTTTACGGCGTGACTCTTTCTCCGTGGCTGTGAGGCTCGCTCGTATTGCGCCGATGTCCATGGGTTCTCCCTTAGATGCGGTGGAAGTTTCAGGACTTCCCACCGTCACATAGGATGGAAGGGATTTTCCTTTTCTCCCATGATCCCCTTTTCTTTCACTCAGCCTATGTTCCAGCCGTAATACCAGGTTGATAAGGCCCTCACATGTCTTGGGTTGAGGGTCAATATGAGCCACGGCGTCTTTGAGCTCATCGCACAGCCCGTGATGGAAGAGCGCCGTCTGTTTAGCAACAGGCCACTTGGTTTCCGCAACTAGCCGTCGGAACGCGTTGAGATACTGCACCAGGTCGTTGGATCCCTGTCTCAACTCAAGCATTTCACGGTCCGCCGTGTACGAGTCAGCCCTTCTGTCGAATACCTTCAGGAATTCCTCGCGAAAAGCACCCCAATCACATAAGATGGGGTCGTCCCTGCTCACCAGAGGTACGGCCCATTGTGCCGCGTTTCCAGCCAAATAGGAAATAAGGAAAGCCACACGAGCCTGACTCGTGGGGAACGCCTTTGGTTTGCACGATAAATGTAGCGCCACTTGTGTGAGGAATACCTGCACTGTGTTAGGATCCCCACTGTACCTCTCTGGTGTTGCCAAGGGGATGGCTACCGGAATTTCCACTACTACCGCAGGGGTCTGGTTCGTGAGGGAGGTGCTGGGCGTGAGCGGGTCCAATTGGATAGCATCCAGTCTGGCTTTTACATCGGCTGTTTCTTGCCTAGAGGCAGCCACTTCAACTTGCACGGTCGCTAAAGCAGCCAGCACATCATCAAGTGTTGCCATGTCTGTTATCGACCGGGAGACAGTTAGTGTTATTACGGTCGGATATTTTGTAACGCCCTGAACGTCTCAGGATCGTTTAACAGACACGATAATGAGGACGCAACCACTTGTGAAGGGTTAGTTATTTTAATGAAGGCAAAAACAATACAACGAATAAACAAAAGTTATAGTCACTGGAATCCTCCAGGCTAAGTACGTTACCAGCCCACAGCACGGATGGTCCTAACCGTCCTCTGCATATACGCCGATCCCGGCGTATGCCAACAGAGGGCAGAAATGAAATGGCCGACAATGCCAATCGGTAGGCTGTGAGGGGCACGACGAGTGTTGGGGAGAATCGAGGAGTCAGGGAAACACCCAGCCAGGGTCTCTACCTGAAGGGAGCAGCCGCTCAACCTCTTCCTCCGACTGCACCGGGACGCGGAGTCACCTCCTGGTGATGCGTCACCGATACCCCAATCAAAAGCAAGAAGACTGAACCGAGAGCAGCCGCTCGATCGATCCTGTGGACTTCCGAGTCTGTAACGCGGCAAACACCTCCTGGTGTGCGTTACAGCTGGCAGTCCCTGTATCTCTGGTCGGGCTGGGAGTTACGACTCCAACCAGCAAAAGCGCCACTGCGCTTTGACTCAGCCGAGTCAAAAAGCGAAGCTCAATGGTTGACCGGTAGAGCTTCCGGGTCCTTCACAGGTGACGATGGGGCAAGACACGGCCCAGGGAGTAACGACTCGACCTACCTCCGTTCTTGCCTTACTGGAGCACCACTCCGGAACACTGCTCTTCACGAAGCAGGTACGTCGGTGTAAACACAATATCCGACAGCCTTGTACCTCCCGGTTCCTCCCTTTATAGGGCGTGTTTTGCTTGAGTTATGTAACAGCTCTCCTGTTTACATAACGGCGTGTTTTCCCTTGAGTTATGTAACAGCTCTCCTGTTTACATAAGGGCGTGTTTTCCCTTGAGTTATGTAACAGCTCTCCTGTTTACATAAGGGCGTGTTTTCCTTGAGTTATGTAACAGCTCTCCTGTTTACATAACCTCTCAACCGCTAAGCATCCTGGGAGATGTAGTCCGTTTACGCTGGTTACCGTTTTCCTCCCCTCGCATGACAGGAATTCTTGACACACACGAAGCTCCTCACGAACCTCTGGCTTGGACCGATACCGCTGAAATCGCCCAGAGTTGGGCGCCAACTGAAGTACTGGGTTTTTTAGAACCAACCCAGCGGTGCCAGGGGACACACCCGAAGACTTCGAGTTCTTCCTGTCTTGGACCACAGAAACACAAAGTCTTCTAGGTGAAGTCAAAGATCGTATTTATTGGCTGCAGACCAATCACAGGTATCCGAGAAGTACAACACGATGTATGTTCTCAGGAGACTGCCTCTAACCAAAAAACAGTCTTTTCTTATATACAGAATATTATGCTCTGGGCAACACCGCCCCTATTTTACAAGTGGTAGTTCACATATTTCCGCTTCAAAGAAAGAGCACAGTCATGATGATAATCCCACATTTCAGCTCGGTCGGCACATAATTATTCACCCAGCGAGGCTCAGAACCCTCATCAGATATCAGCAGACCCCAATAAAACGGACACCTCCTACTCGTAAAACAAGCCATAAAGTAGGAAACAGAGTCAGGTGTGAAAGGGATTAGTCAGGAGTCGCGTGGGATACACGACTTTATGATGTGTTGGGCCCTGATGCTAATCCCATAAGGCCGCAGTAAAAGGAACCGGCCGGGCAGGACTGACCCCGGGCAGCGGAGTCAGTTTGCATAGGTCACACAGAAGTCAAGGAAAGATTGCGTGTCCTTTAGGCCTAGGCATGGCCTCAATGCGCAGCCTATGTGAGGGCAACCACAAAATGGTTACCCTTTTAAAATGGAACCCGAGGGTTCGACATGTAGTATCGTGTACGCGGTGAATTCATCGGTGAAACATGACGAAAACACTCATACATACCGCATTAGTCATTTGCGGTTCGCTGATACCAAAATTGGCAGGGTAGGACCATGCTACCAACATGGTTCCGAAATTTACAGTACCACACACCTATCATCTTGTGTGTTTTGCATTTCCACCGCATTAGCACAAAGATTAATGATAGATCAGATAGATGCCCATGCCAAGATGGTGGTTCAGAATAGGATGGTATTAGATTACATATTACATATGTCCTACTGAAGGTTCTGAATGCTCCACTCCTCTTCCCAACACCTCACTCAGCAAACATGAAGAAATAGGTCACATCAAGAATAGTGCCAGGATACCACATGAGTTATAGGACCGGGTAGATTGTAATCTCAGTGGCATCTGGACGTGGTTGGGTAGCCTCTTTGGGCATTGGGGAATGAAAATACTTAAAATAAGCATTGAAATAATTGTAATTGTGGTTGTTCTGTATTTATTAATAAAATTAATCATCTGCATCATCATAGGCACTTGTGCAAATGAATAATCTGCATCATCCTACCCACTTGTGCAAATAAAGGCACTTTCAATATTTTCCCGCTTGCTACTTCTGATGGATGATGAAGACAGTGATAATGAAGATGCGAAAGTGGAGGTACTGATGCTGTTTGGGATCAAACTGCTCTAAAAAAAAAATTCCTCCCATATTTTATTTCTATTGGTTTGATGTCAATTAAATATTTTAATAAACAAATAAGAATGTTTTTTTCTTATTAATCTGGAGCTCCCTTTGGTCTCTACACATCTACTGTAGACCTGGAACCCATTTTATTCAAGGTATTACATTTGCACATTTCCTGTATTTCGAGTAAAGCGTAACCTCACTTCTGATGCTGACAACCAGAACGCAATTTTAAGAAAACATTTAAGTCAGCAGTGTGCTTATGCATTGTATCTTTTCACTTTAAAGACGTCTCACATTTTCTCCGTGAGAAGATCTTGCCACATATTCATTAGATAAGTTTCACGGAAAGTAGCATGTTTCTGTCACGTGATTGCGCCATATAGGAATATATGAAAAGATAGACGTCTATAAATCATCCAAATTTGTATGCATTTTTGGAATTACATGTTCCAACAGGCTGTTGTTGGGTGAGAACTATCTTCGGTTAAAATGACAATTGACTCTTGATTATTTGTTGGGCTACTCGCTATTTTTACACTTAACGCAAGTTACAGTTTTTGTATTTCCAATCTTCCATGTTTTATTTGAACAGTGTGATATTACGCAAAGTTTCAGATTTGCCTGCCACTGTGGGTAAGAAATCTTTGTGGTATCCATGCATGTCACATCACCTTGGACTCCCCAAGATCTTCAGGTTTCAGAAATATCTGAGTATGGGAGGTTTCTCTTGGTGCTAGCTGAGCCAAGGGCCAAATTCCACAGCCACCTAAATTGCAAAGAAGTGTTGGATTTGAGTGGAAAAATCTGTCCATGTTGCCTTTTGGGGCCAAACCTGTTGAGGATGCTAGGTCCACCCAAACAAGTTGGAGCAATTTTTTCAGTGGACATGTGGGAATACTGCATGGTAGGAAATTTGTGGATCTCTGGCGTTTCCATAAATTTCCCTCACAAAAATAAGAGGAAAATGTGTTTTAATTCAGAGTTTAGGGTTTCAAGGGCTTCTGTGTAGAAATTCCTTGTGATATCCACGCAAGTCACACCACTTTGGACACCTAGGTTTTCTGAAATGGCTGAGTTTGGTAGGTTTCCCTGGGTGGTGGCCGAGTCCAGGCACAAAATCCACAACTACTCACATTGCAGAAAACATGGTTGGCTCGAAGTGAAAAAATGTGATCTGTTCATTTTATGTTTTGGGGCCTTTTGTGCTGTGGGCATTAGGCCTACCCAAACAAGTGGGGTCCTGTTTTTATCATCGAGAGATGTCTAAAAATGCTGGGTGGTAGAAAACTTGTGGATTCCTGTAGATTCTGGACATTTCCCTCACAGAAATTGTGAGTTTTTAACTAAAGTTTGAGGTTTGCAAGGGCTTCTGGGTAAAACAACCTTGTAACAACAACACAGGTCACACCACCCTGGACCCCCATGGTGCTGGTTTTCAGAAATGCCTAGGTATGGTAGGTTTCCCTGAGTGGCTAGTGCCCAAATTCCGCACGTACCCACATTGTATAAAAATGCATTGCTTTTGCTGGATGAAATGTCTCCAGGTCATGTTTTGGGGTATTTTGTGCCATAGACTTTAGGCCTAGCTACACAAGTGGTGTGCCATTTGTATTAGGAGACATGTGGGAATACAGAATGGTAGAACATTTGTTATTAAGAATTGGATTTCTCTACATTTGCAGATTCCAAATGTAAGCCAGTGTGCAAGAAAGAAGATATTTTGCACAATGCCCTTGGAATCACGATAGAATGGGTTACTACAAATTCATAGGGGTAGAAATGACCTATGTTCCTAAACTCAATATCTTGTGTTCATTTCAGAAATACACAGGTTTCCTCATATCCATTTTCCTTTCCTAATATATTAGAATATACATTTCTTTAGAGCCGGCACACAATGAAAAATCATTGTAAGGTGCAGCTTAGTCGTTGGCTCTGGGTATAACGTGTTTTCGGGGAACCTACAAACTATATCTATCCTTGTGACTCCAAGGTTCTGTCAGATGTAAAGGTATTGGGCTTTTGTAAATCAGCCATTGTGTCAAAATTTAAAGATTAAAATGTTACCACAAATATCTGTTTTTTCCTACTCATTTTAATTCTTTTTTTAAATTTCAATGATTATTTTCTGAGGGAAAACCTTGCGAGATCTAACCAAATGACCCGTTGATAAATTCAGAATGTTGTTTACCTTTCACAAATGTATAGCTATCTCAAGCAGCCATGGGTTTCACACCTGTTTCTACCACAAACTGGAAGTAGGTTGAAATCACAAAAAATAGGAAAAAATAACTACCTTTTAGAAAAATACCAAAGCGGTGGGAAAAAAAATATTTTTTTATACAACTCTGCTTGCTCCTGAAATCTGGGAAGATGGTGATCCTAGCACAGCAAGAATTTTGCTGACTCCATTTTTAGAAAAAATAATATGCTTTTCTCCATAGCACCTTTTTCACACAAAAAAACCAAACCCCAAAATTGAGCTATATGTTGGCTGTTTTCTCTGTTCCAGCCAGGGAAATCTACTAACGATGTGCATCTTTTGTATCCCCAGGATGTTCAAAAAAGGCACACAAGGGGGGTGTGACCAGCAAGATGGCTGACTAACATCACTCTCTACCGGTCAATTTCTGAATACTGCCTAAATCCTGCTCCCATCTCAAAATCTACCGCAAACATCACAGCATACAGCGACTGGGAAGTGTATAGAGCAATTCGGGAAGATACAACACAGGCCGGAATGCTAGAACCGACAGTGCTGCGGAGGCCTTGTCGCAGGCCTGGGCGGAGACACTGGGACCCAACTCTGGTCCGTGGCGCAAGTAGTTGCCGGTGGATGACGGGTAACACGTAGCAGCCAAAGGTACCTGCCCTAAGCCAGAGTAGGTGGGCAGGAACTGCAGACCTGGACTACAGAGTGATCCGGCCTGCTACACCGGGAGTCAGGTGCGAGACGAGAGGAGTGGCCTGATGAAGTGGTGCGGGGGCCTCCTCCTTCTTACCCAACCTGCTTTAATTCCTAAAGGCCGGGGCCCCAGAGCATTAGGAGATCCAGTACATGGGGAGTCGCAAGAGAAGGAGACCCCCAAATGGACAGATCCTCATGCTATGTGGCAGCCACGGCCCGCCGTAGACGGGAGGAGCGGAAGGACACACCGCCAGTGTAAACAAAATGAAGAGCTGTGACCTCCTGGAGGAGGTGTAATACAAAAGACAATGGTCCTGGACCTGTATTTGGAATCAATCAATGATTATAATTCAACAATTTAATATTCAACATAAAAAGTGCAATAAAACGACCAAAATTCTAGATCACCATATATTTATTCAAATCAATTGGTAGGACCCAGACAGTATTCAATACAATAAGCAATTTGAAAAGGAGAGGAGAGGTTGCTCCAGAAGGAGACGTGCAGGAAAACAGGGTGCTCAAAGGTAAAGTAATAAGAAATCCAAAATAGATTTTAGTAAGTCAAAAGCAAAAAGGGGAAATGGACTGGTTGTGAATCACCGTCCTTGGATAACCTGGCCCAAGTTATATAATCACAAAAGTTCAAAATAGAAATTAATTCTAGGATGGCACGTGGAAAAACAGGGTCCAGGTTAGATAAAGTGGGCGTCGACGTTTCGATCCAACTTGTAACCAAAGGGGAAAGTTATTCCTCGGCCATGCGGATCTTCATCAGGACAGGATGGAGCAACCCGTCATTCAAGGTAAGAACTGGGGACTGTGGATCCTTGATTGAATCCGACAGAATAGATAAGTTCGTTGGGGACCAATTCACAATAGACACACACCGGTAGCTTCACAAGGTTTAGTGCGATTCAATTAAATTGAAGGCTTGGAGGTTATTTCCAATGGATATGCCCCAATGGCGTCAGGATGATAATTAGTATTCTCTGCCAACTGCCAGTAAGGTTCAGTCAAAAACACTCCGGGGATTTTAAACCACGCGCGCTCCCATTCCGCGACCGTCTCCAGGCTTGTGAGAATGCCTCCATTAGGCACTTTTTATGTTGAATATTAAATTGTTGAATTATAATCATTGATTGATTCCAAATACAGGTCCAGGACCATTGTCTTTTGTATTACACTTTACCCAGGTCCTTGACTAATTTTGGGTTACCCCGTTTCTTATAATGGTCTCCTGGAGGAGGTGGCGAGTAGAGGAATCTTCTGGCAAGTAGAAATTCTGTGGTAGTCGCCCAGTCAGGTAAGGGTCGAACACCATGGTGTAGGCACCCCTGGGAGACGGGCGCCGGGAGCGGCGAGGTGAAGAGATGCATGTTGCCGCCTGGAGCTTCCCGCTGCAGCCAGGCAGGCTGTGTGGAGCAGCACCTGAAAGGAATTGGGACCTGAAACTCACCGGGGGGCCCATCAGGCAACGTGCTCCCAGCGTGAAATCCTGATAGACAGTCAGTGCTTCTGATCCTCCTCGAGTTCAGGGGCACAGCTGAGGGGATCCCCAGAAGTGAATGCAGTGGCTGCAGCAGGGCACATAGGAAATATTGTGTGAAAGAGTCTTTCATCCTGCTACTTGGTCTCACTCTAATACACATGGTGACAATACCTAGTCCGATCCTCCGAATCAGCACTCGAGGCTATAGATGCACTCTGGAGGAGGCCTCCCCTGGTGACATGATGTGAAGCTCTAGAGGTGATGCCTAGATCCCTCCCTGAACAGCCAAAGTAGTCACCACCTCTTTCAACGCCTGGTATGGTTGCAAATGCTGCCAGACTGTGTGCCTGCCGAATACAGTGAGGCCCAGTTCAACTGCTCAGGTCACATACAAACACACCATGGCTAAAGATAAGGAACCCAGACAGCATTAACAAGGCAAGATGGACAGGTATGCCAAAGCGGTGGCCTCTCAGGCGACCGCAGATGAGGAGATGTCTCAGCTGCCATACAATGCAGTTCTCCTCCAGGCCATCCACGGCTCGAGAGAGACCCTCGAGGGCTGCATCAGTGAGGTATGCTCGAAGGTTAACCTAATGTGACAAGACCTCCGTAAAGTCTCTGAGAGGGTGACACAAGCAGAGGGCAGAACATCAAGAGTTGAATATGTGACAAACACCCTGAAAAAAGAGGTCACCGGTCTACGAGTCACCTTGAAGAATTAGCCTGAAGGGTGGACAATGCTGAAAATCGAGCACAAAGAAATAACCTGTGCTTCGTCAGCTTTCCCAAAGGAGCCGAGGGCTTGAACGCGAGGGCCTTCACAGAGAAGTGGCGGAGGGATTCGCTCCCCGCTGCACAGTCCTCCACTTGTTTTGTGATTGAGAGAGCACATAGGTTCCTTAACGCTAAGCCATCCATGGGCGCACCCCCGTGCCCTCTCATTGCATGTTTCCACAGCTATCAGGATAGAGACTTGATACTGAGAGAAGTCAGAAAAATGGTGGAAATTCGCTACAAACAGGCCAAAATAATGATCTTTCCTGACTACTCCCGTGAGGTGCAGAAACAGAGGTGCACCTTTGACTCCGTCAAAACAAAACTCCATGCGATGAACATACAGTATATGCTCCTGTTCCCAGCCTAGCTCAAGGTCGTTTCAGGGTAACACCACCTTCTTCCAGATGCTGGAGAAGGCCTAGACATGGATTGAGGTGCGTCCCCCTCTGCAATTTGTGGGATCAAATTGGGACAACCACCCCATCGCCTTCCACCAAATCATAGAGGAGGAACAGAGGGCGACGGATGGTCTCTGTCAGTAATACAAGGAAGTCTACACCCCTCCCATTCGAACAACGTTTCACCATGCCTGCAGTGTCTTCATATACTGAGGATGATGTGATAGGGTGAGCAAGAAAAGAAGCGCACGAGAAACATAAGAGCGACACCACTACAGGCCTACCTAACAAAATTCACACTACGGTCCCCGAAACGGAACACAGACTATTGAAATCCATAGCTAACATGGAGGCAGACCCACTGCTTGATAAGACCTCTGAGACCACAACTGACATAAATCGAGTTGAAAGAGCAAACTAACTTGACATACATACGGGCCCGAAGAAGGGCGGGCGGAGAGGATGGCATTGCTTAACTCCTCTGCCATGCTCCCGATATAGAGACACATTGCAGTTGCCTTAACTTCACTGCTTGTTTTCTTTTCCCACAGGTTTCACCCAAGTGGGAGATTGCTAGAGGTTCAAGGGAGGGGTGAGGGGTCACTTTAGTACTAGGGAAAGGGTGGGCGACAGACCTCTAAAACGCACGTAGGACACAGTTCTCACATTGACGAAAAGCAGCAGTGGCGGCTGGTGACTTTTGAAAGTGGGAGGGCGTAAAAGTTTGCAATGAGTGACCAGCGGCGAGCAAGCGCAGCGAGCGAGCCTAACTGCCGTTAGGGGTAGGCAATTGGTGTATTTTCAAGCATATTTGAGAAAGCAAGGTTAATAAAGCATGGGTGAAAATGTAGTTATAACATCAATCAAGAGATTTCAGGAAGCTTTAAGTGAATCCATCACTTAAAGCCAATACCAGCTTTTAAGAACCCTTTGCATTTGCATTTGCAGATAGACCAGTTGCACACATTTACATTTCTTTCTGGGAAGCAGGCACACAGGCAAGAAGGCTTGTTTAGCTGTCTACCCCTCCTTCAGTTTCACAGCACAGAAGACTCGTGCCTTACACTTCAGCTGAAGCATTTCACCTGTCGGGACAGTTGTCTTTTCATGTTGTGCCCTTCAGATCCCCCCATATGACCAATGGATCACACAACATGACAACAAGGCTCGGCCTCAGAGTCAAGACAAATGAGACTCAAGCCTGGCCACAGCACAGGTCACAAGGTGTGGTTTCCATCTGGTCTTGTCTCTTCTTCGTTCGCACCCTTGTGCAAACAACGGTTGGCACCCGTTCGGCGTACTAAGATGGGAGGGGGAGACAAGACTGCTGCGCTTTATTGCACGCAGAGTCCTAACCCGCATTCCGCCTGGACAAAATATCAAGGTATGAAGCAAAAAATAGTAACACCAACTGTGCGACCAAAATGTCCATTTAGATTGTACAGTAGCTACAGAATATTGCATGTACAGAGGTACTTTGCTTGAATTTTTGATAATTCATATCCGGGTATCACCATTATTTACAAGAATCCAACCCTACCTTTAGCAGCCCGAACAGAGCAATAGTGAAGGTTTCAAAGGGTAACTCATGTCAGATAAACATTAACAAATAACGACAGACGTGCTTGCATGTGGTCAACAGTGTGCCAAATTTCAATTCGATAAAATGCTAAATGATGGCATTAAATCAAGCTGAAGAGCACAGAATGCATTGTGTTGGGCTGCTATTTTTTTAAGGAAGCATAAGGACAAAAAAGCGAACTCCAGCCACGAAACGGGCAATGGCTTGATTAATTTCATTTGGTGATAGGATTTTATTGCAGAAGAACTAACTAAGTAATGGCACGCATTTCCATATCCATCACGGTACCTTTAAAATGCCCTTTTCTGCGTGGCCATTCTTCCGCTAATTAATGCTCTTGTCTATTACCTTGACTATATTTGAAGTTATTATGGCTCTATCAATCTTTACCTGTCTAGTGAGTTTGCACATTTACCACACGATTTCCCAATGAGTGAGTCCCCCTCTTGGTGAAATAAAGCCTCATCACTCCATCAAGAAACATAAAATATGACAGGCCCCCATACCCTCAAAATGGATGAGCCATGCTCAGCCTAGGCCCCTAATGACGAAAAAGCGGCCCTTCATTGTGTTTATTATTAAAGAAATCATTACATTTGCCGCACAGTAACATAGAAAAATACAAGCTTCTTCTGATCTCTAAGCTTTCTCCAAGACAGACATAACATGCCCATTTTATTATATGATTAAATGAATAAATAATGGGCTTCGTCTGACAAAGGGGAGGATTATTGCCGGCGCATAAATGAGAGAATAAGTTCCTCTGGTAACAATTGCAGTAATGTTCCACCCGTGCATACCCCCTCCACTCTTACCGCCAACATACATGTGATTTCTTTCACTCAATGAATGGAGATTCCTTACCTTAATAACAAAATTCGGGCAAAACTTGACCTCCCAGTGATACAGCGCGACTCATTATTTTTACATTAATACTGATACAGAGATCAATAACCAGTTACCCACACCACAGCCATATCCCCGGGAACTAGAATGAAGCAGGCACACAATGAACTTTAACGACCGGCCTTCGCCTCTATTTATTACTGGATTAAACTTGCCAAAAGCCAAATTGCAACGCACTTTGGGGTCTCTCAGACCTAAGCAAGGGGAGATTCTCAGTACATACTGCCAGGACACGACTGCTAAGATTCACACTTGCATGCTTGCATTGCACTCTGACACGCACGTATTTAAAGACACATTGTCTTTAAAAACATGCGTGTCAATGTGTCTTTAAATACGTGCGTGTCCGAGTGCAATGCAAACATGCAAGTGTGAATCTTAGCAGTCGTGCTAAGGCCTTTCTGCTAAGATTCACACTTGCATGCTTGCATTGCACTCTGACACGCACGTATTTAAAGACACATTGTCTTTAAAAACATGCGTGTCAATGTGTCTTTAAATACGTGCGTGTCCGAGTGCAATGCAAACATGCAAGTGTGAATCTTAGCAGTCGTGCTAAGGCCTTTCTGCTAAAGTTCACACTTGCATTCTTGCATTGCACTCTGACACGCACAGTCGCGGCTCGCAGTAGTCGCGGGGGTGGGGGGCCGAGGGAGAAAATTTAAAAAATGAAAACTTACCTGACCGCCTCTGCTCCTGGTCCGCGTTGGCAATGGCGCCTCTTGGAACAGGACTGGAGTGACAACCCCTTAGCCAATCCTGGCGCTGCTGCAGCGCCAGGATTGGCTTAGGGCACGGTTGCTCTTTGCCCGCCGCCTGCCCATTAGGAGACCGAGGGGCTCCTAATGGGCATGCGCAAGCCAGTGGAAACGTAAGTGCGCATGACTGGGCACGGGTGAAAAATTCACTCACCTTCCCCACTCATGCGCACTTGTGCTGCTGCCTGTCCCTGGCTGGTTTGACAATGCATGTCAGTCAACATGACGCCGGACCGCCCACCCCCTTGAGACTCTGAAGGGGGTGGGCAGTCCGACGTCAAGCTGACTTACACGATTGTCAGTTCTCCCTCGGCGATCTGAACTTAAGTAAACTAAGTTCAGAGACGCCGAGGGAGCTGTGGGCCCGGGCGGGGGGGCAACGCCCCAACGCCGCCAATGGACGCACCGCCACTGAAAAGCAGTAAGTGCATGGAGGGAAAGGGTTAGTGAGGCAGTTGGGGAAAAGAGTTTAATAGTTGGGAAGAGAAGATGGACAAATGGTACAAGGGGAGTAACACAACACAGTAATGGGGTAGACTACTGACTGGAGGCGAGCACTTGTATACCATCCACATGAATGGGGCTGACAAAATGGAGCTAGATCAATACTCAACACTGTCCTGGAACGTAAATGGGCTGGGTAATAGGATTAACAGAGGCCTGGTGGCCACATATGCCAAACAGTTAAAACCTGACATACTCCTTCTACAGGAGACACAGTTAAGGGAAACAAATTGTGGATTCCTGGGCAGAGGGGTCTACAAGACACTGGCATATGCAGGCTTCACATCAGGATAACGGGGTGAAGCGATACTGATTAAGAAAGCGCCACCATTTATGGTGGAAAAAACCTGGGTAGACCCCAATGGCACATCCGTGGTGGTCAAGGGGGTGTAGAGGCAAAGAGACATGACACTGGTTAGCATTTACGCCCCCCACCCCAGGGTTGCAGATGCTAGACAAACAGGAAGAAATAGTATTAGAGGCAGGATCACACCGACACATCATAGGGGTTGACTTTAATGACGTGGATGGTCCCGCTCCAGACCGCACTAGCTCTGGTCAGGTTACAAAGGGAAACACAACACTGGTACAACTCATGAGGACCCTGGGACACTCAGATCTGTTGCAACATCGACATCCGGAGGCCCGAAATTATTCCTATTATTGGGGGTGCATAACATGTTTTCTAGGATAGACTATATCCTTACCCCAGTGGAGGAGGTAGAAGGGATAGCAAGGGTAGAGTCAGGGGCGTAACACAGGCCCCCGCAGCCCCCGCGGTGCGGGGGGCCCCGCGGCTCCAGGGGCCCCCTCAGCGGGAGCCATCAAGCACTACAAATCGTCAGGTATTTGCTAATGAAAAATGGTTACGTGCATGGCAGTCGTTCGTTGCACCAGCACCTGGTCCTCGCAGTGGCCTCTTCATATTGGTGCGCGGCGCGCGCGGATGTCTCCGCGGCTGCGCAGTATTCTCCCTTAGGGTGGGGCTGGTCTGGTGACCATTATCATGCGCTTCGCGCAAGCGTGACTGCTGAGGCGAGGCATCACAGAGGCCAAAGTGAGATGACTGAAAGCGAAAGGGACCATGCGGCCGCAGCCCGCAGGCCATATATGAATTATTTCTGCCCGCAGGTGAGTCTGTCCATGCATCCACGAAGCAAGGGGTCCATGTTAGAGGGTAGGCTGGAATGGGATGCATGGTGGGGCGGGCGGGCGGCCGGGTTTAAAAGTGAAACGTCATATAGGCCTCGGTTCTGCCAAGTGGAGACGGAGACTGTAAAGATTGCTCCAGTGCGAGTTTTTATTCATGAGGAATCGGATTCAAAACTGCCAAAGTTTCAGATTGCTGTGTGTGACATTTTCATAATATCTTTGTAAATATGATTGAAATTTCAACGACTATGCGTGACACTTTGTTACGAGCAAAATTAAGCAATGAAGACAAGGGAAATAGATAAATATCAGAAATTACACAAAGAAACTCCTGTCTCTTAGATGATCGTGTAACTGCTGTAAAGCACCAGAAATGCAAGGGCGCTAACCTGCACATGCCAGGTCATGAGGTCAAACACAAGTGTTAGTCTTACTATATTTAAACTCAGCCAGCACCGGGAGGCAGCAGCAAATACCGGGGCCCGGCTGCGGGCATCAATTTTAAATAATTAAATACTTCCTGCTGCCGCTTGCGCTGACCAGATCCTCCTCAAGCAGCATCACGAAAGTCAGTGATGGTCTACCAACATAACACCAGACCTGTGAGAGCCCAGGAGCCAGAGGCTTCATTAGAGAATGGAAGTAGCTAGAAAGTTTTGTGTGATTGACTACCCGCCATTCGTTCATCATGTTTCACCAGCGGTAGAATGTGAAGCCGCCAAAAGGTCACTGACAGTGGGGTTGGCGCCAGTTCCTTGCTTACCTCCGGCCTCTTCAGGAATCGCGTTGCCCTTTAATTATCCCGATTCGCCCCTGCACTGCCACTCTCTGGTGCATTGGCAACTGCTGGAGGTAGCTATCCATGGGTACTTCGCCAGAGTGACAGGGAGTGGGTTCAAGTGCCTAGCTCCCCAGAAAGTGACTGACACTGTGACACAGTGCCGCAGGCGGTGGTGTGCTGCTCTGGGGGCCAATAGGGGCACAAATTCCGTCATGTGCCTGTCCTGTTCAGAGTTGCCCTGCCGCAGGAACCAGCTGTGCAAGCCCCGCTTCAGCTGCCCCAGCCCTCATCATTAGCTGCTGTAAAGGCAGCTTTGACGTTTGCAGTCATTTCCCTGCTTTACCCTCAGCGTACAGGTGGTCAGACCATTAGTAAAGATGGTGATTAATGCATTTCAATGCGATGATGCGGACCACCACATTAAAACGCGTTACTCTAACGCCTGATGCGTGGTGCTTGGCAGGACTGATGATTGTCACAATCATCATGATTAAAAAATTTGATTTAATGCAGCCACGCAACGGTGCAAAGCCGCAACCATAATCAAAGGTGAGAACATAATATGGGCATCCAGTCTAGAAGTAATGGGCGTCCGTGTAGTCACCAAAGAAACATACCTTACAGCATACATAGATAGGGGCCTGTGCATTGTGACAATTTCTCATGTTTTACCTGATTCACCGAAGCGATAGGTTTACACGATGTAGCTCTACATCTTCCCTTACTGTTCTGGAAAAGGCCTTTCTCTATGATTGTTGCATTTTCGCGCTCAGAAAAAACAGAACGTGTAGGGCTGGGATATGTTCAAAGCCTCGTACAACCTTGAAAGTTGGGAATTTTATGTGCACTTTCTTACACTTCTGAGACCACTTGTGCCTAATACATGCCTTTGGTGCCTTGGTGGGCTCTGCGATTGGAATCGCAATCGAAATGTCGCACATCAGCAATCTTAAAAACTTGGCTGCAATGCCACAGGTACGTAGGTACATTGTTTCAAGCGCTTGTTGGCAAATGCAGCCGGCTTTCTGGCAGCCGTGCTTCGTTTGTATCTTGGGGGTAATAATTTAAAACAGGTGGGTCTCTTCTGACAGTCATACTAGCTGTTGGTTTTGCCGTGAGATTACTTACTGCACAGCTCTTGCCTCAGCCTGAGGCTACTGCAGTATGGTGCCTGTCTGTGCACGAGTCAGTGTCACACTTAGGCAGCTAAGATGGATTTGTGTGTTGTAACTATTCACGTGGAGTCCTGGTGCTCCCCTGATGGATTGCTGGCACGGAGGGGGCCCAGTGTGGGCAAAGGTTGGCAATCTTAGGGGCGCCTCTGCAGCAGGCAGCAAACTTGTATTTCATAAAAGCACATGGGAATGTACAGGTTAAGTATCAGGAGGTGTTTTAAATATTCCTTTTACCCCCACATACAACATGGGAGCTTTCATACTGATCATGATGTGTACCACCAGCCATTTCATGTGCTTAAACCGTGTTCCCAGCAGCCCTGTGTTATAAAACACTCCTAATAACTTGACAAAACACACTTCCAACCCATAGGTTGCCAAAAACCTTTGATTTCTGTTTCCCGGCATGAGGTTTCGGTATGTGTTTTTTAACGATGTTTGGCCCCGGAAGTTAGTTTGTATCAAGGTGGTTCTACGTTGCCAGCACTGCGCCCTGTGTATTGCGGTGCAGTCTCTATGCCCTGCAGGTGTGCTTCTTCAAGGATGGCATGGCTTGGAAATGGCCCATTGGCCTCTGTGGAAGGGAAAGACAACACGCAAAGTACATGACCATCTACTATACAATGAGAGGCCATACTGTGCCATTCCATGACTGAGTGCCCTTCCATTTCTGGTGCTTTGCACCATTTCTGGTGTTTTACGATCTTCAAGTTTCTTCTTGCTCAAATGGGTGTAATTTTTGATATTTATATGTTTTGATTGTCTTCGTTTCATAATTTTGCTCGCAAGAAAGAGTCACTCATAGTCGTTTAAATGTCACTCATAATTACTCTGAAATTATGAAAATGTCACACATGGCAATCTGAAACCTTGGCAGCTATGCCCGCAGCAGCCCCCGTGTTCCAGCCTCCTGGGGCCCCATCAGTGCTGTAGCGCACACAGGCAGCACTACACTCTCTCGCTGGCATTGGTTGCACCAGTGAGTTGCCTCATAACAGTCCTGCCTCATAAATTAAATGGTGCTTGCCACGTGCGGTGGGTGCAGGTGACCTGAGCTTCCAGGCCCAGCAGCAAGGGGGTTGAAAGCAACTGCCTTGAGGCCAGAGACCATTTGCAGATTTACATACCTTTGTAAACTGGTTACAGAGGCTATCTGGCACATGCATCATCCCAGACTTTTGCGATTCCTTAATTGCGATTTTTAAGGAATCGCAATTAAGGAATTGCAAAAGCCAATGCATGTAGGAATCGCTATAAAAATAGCGATTCCTACAAATTCCTTAATTGCGACTCGCAAATTGCGAGTCACAATTAAGGAATGCCGTCCCATTCATTCCTATGGGCCTCCAGGCCCATAGGAATGAATTGGAGATTGCATGAGCAATTTGCGAGTACCAGTAGGTACTCGCAAATTGCTCATGCAATTTAAAGGTTGCAAGGGTGTCAAAATGACACCCTATTGCACCCCTGAAATTGATCAGTGCACATATGTTGCACACACACATGCTCTAAGGGAATGTGTGTGCGCAACATGAATCTTTGAAAAATGCACAAAAGTGCATTTTTCAAAGTTTCTGCAAATTACCATGAAGTTCAACTTCATGGTAATTTGCTCCCGCTATTAGCGAAATCACTATTTTTTTTTCCTTAATGCATTGCATTTAAGGAATCTCAATTTATGATTCCTTAAATGCAATTGCAATTTAAGGAATCGCAATTTAGGGATTCCTTAAATTGCAATTTTTGCATTTGGGATGATGCATCCCAAATGCAAAAATACCGGTCGCAAAGGGCAGATTCTGAGCATCTGCCCGTTTGCGACCGGTGTTTGCTTTGATGCATGTGCCCATTAGTTTGTTTCTGGTTCCAGTACCCCCTGGGCCCCCACTCTGCCAATTCCTTACATTTGAAATTTACATTTACTGCTGTAGTGTGAGAATGCATTCCATGAAAAGAAATATAAAGTAAGTTTGCCAAAAGAAAAATGCCAGAAATGTGTTGTTTAAAGAGCCTGGAAAGACCTCATCTTGACACTAAATAGGGTTATAAATAAAGTATGTATTGATTCGTTATGTGACTTTTCTGTCTTTGTTCACTTTAATTATCAGTCATGTATCATTCAGGCAGCCCTAGAACACAATTAAAAGTGCTTTCTATTTATATTTGTTGTTCACAGATAAGTGCTGAAAGCTTTAGGTGACTGCTTATTTTTTCCCCGTCTGGGACATCAAAATAATGAGCTGGCGACCCTAATCATAAGACTGGCTGTTTGTTGCAGGATCAGCACATGATTTATTTCCTCCACCCTCGATCCCTGATTAACGCCATAATAGCAATAGTTTAACTTGTATCTGAAATCCCTACGCCGCCATCAATAACATGCTGAGTTACTTAAAGTGTCTGGGAATGCACCCTGCATCAGACAACTCACTCCTAATTCTCGCCCTTCACTTTTACGCTCACCCTGCACTTACAGCAATCACAATGCACTCACGCTGATCACCATGCACTCACACCATTCACCCGCTCACCCTGCACTCACAGTGATAACTCTGCACTCACAATACACTTGCGCTGTTCACCCTGCAGTCACACAAGCACACTACTCACCCTGCACTCATGTCACACTTCACTCACCTGTCCCCCTAACTGCTCAGTCTGCAATCTCATTTAAAAAAGCCCATCACTAACCATGAGTTCTTTCATCCCACTCTGCACTTACATCTGCACCCAAATTCATATGGTCAACTCACTCACCCTGTCGTCACTCCTCTTACCCTACTCTCACACTGTTGCGTCGCTCACTGTGAACTCACATGGGCACTCCTGTCACCCACACAGCGCAGAGTTAATGAGCCTGCTACAAAGAATGTGTACCATGCAGATCACAGAACTGAGTGTGAGTAAACTATGAGTAGTGCTATTAAAAAATTAAATGTTTTTCAGAAAGGTGCTAAAGAGAGATGATGTGCATTGTTGGTGAGTGGGAGTCTGGGAATTCATGGAAAAGGAGGAGGAAGGGCGTGCCAAAAAAGTCTGTCAGATGCCATCCAGAGACTTTTTGAGGCATGGGCAAAGTGGGCTCCGGCCCAGGGCCCCAGATTTTCTGGGGCCCCCTGATAAAACCAGCTCTGTTCTGTAGAGCCTTGCCCTGATGGCATTAAATGATTCTTGAACAGATTGTTTTAAATACATCTTTCCGTCACTTTTTTTCAATATTGGTGATGTGTGTCTATTACAGACATTTTGTAGAGGAATGTTTTGTTTCATGCAAAATCCCTAACATTTTCTTTTGGGTCAAATCAGGACCTCACACATATGAGAAATGGGAGAGCATCACAGACATTATTTGCAATAATATGCTGCTGTGTTACAATATTGAAAACACGCATCACTATCCATGATTATTGCATGTAAACATATTAAGAATTTGGACTAGTGTGTTTGTGCACAGTCTGTGACTCACCCAAAGAGGGCATGAAAGAGCTAAAATAGGATCATAAATTCAAAACTGTTCTTACAGGGGTCCCCAAAATATGTTTGGCGGTTGGCCCCTAATATCCTTAAGATGTTCCTGGTGTCATCTGCGAATATGAGGACCCTAATTACCACATGGGCTGGCACGTCTAGGTCCATGGAAAAGATATTTTGTGCATAATGTTCAGCAAAAAAAAAAGCAAAGGTGCAGAATGTTTAAACTCTGCATAAGTGTTTCTGTGGTGGTGCACAAACAAAAGGGGAGTAATTTGACTAGATAGGTTTGATTTATGTATGCTGCTGCTTGCTGTACTTGTTATTGTTTTACAAGTCACTTTGAAATATTTGCACCTTCATACACAAGCACAGACCAAAAGGTCATTGGTTGACTAAAGTGGTTTGATTTTTGTTTATTGCTGCCTGCTGTACTTGTTACTGTTTTGCTAGTTACTTTGAAATATTTGACACTTCAAAAAGGAAATTGTTAGTTTAAACTAGTTTGATTATTGTATGGTGCTGTAGTTGTTATTGTTTACCAGTTGCTTTGAAATATATGTGCCTTTATGCACACACTAAACGGGGGAATTGTTTGACTAACCTGGCCTCATTTTTGCATACTGCTGGACTTGTTGTTATCATGCGCTTTGAATGTATTTTCATTATGATGAAAGAAAGAAAGTTAATTGTTTTACTAAACATGCTTGATTTTTGTTTATTGCTGGACTGGTGATTGCTTTATTGTGCACTTTGAAAGTATTTGCACTTTTCTTTTGCTTTACCAACTACAGTTTGTATAGATTGTCATTAGGTACTTGCTGATATGGTTTGTTTTTATTCTACATGCAGTGTTATTTATGGTGTTGCTCGCACATGTCTGTAATATGTGTGCCTTAAATCTTGTGTCAATTCTAATTCAGACCCTTCATAGTTTTTCTACAGCCTTAGGCAGTTCCTGAGACAATAGGACCGCTCTTTGGCATTGTTCTGATTGCTGCCGTTCCTGAGACAATAGGATCGCTCCTTGGCATTGTTCTGATTGCTTCCGTTCCTAAGACAATAGGATCGCTCCTTGGCATTGTTCTGATTGCTGCTGTTCCTGAGACAATAGTACTGCTCCTTGGCATTGTTCGGATTGCTGCAGTTTCTGAGACAATAGGACCGCTCCTTGGCATTGTTCAAACTGCTTCCGTTCCTGAGACAATAGGATCGCTCCTTGGCATTGTTCTGATTGCTGCTGTTCCTGAGACAATAGTACTGCTCCTTGGCATTGTTCTGATTGCTGCAGTTTCTGAGACAATAGGACCGCTCCTTGGCATTGTTCAAACTGCTTCCGTTCCTGAGACAATAGGATCGCTCCTTGCATTGTTCTGATTGCTGCCGTTCCTGAGACAATAGGATCGCTCTTTGGCATTGTTCAAATTGATGCCGTTTCTGAGACAATAGGATCACTCCTTGGCATTGTTCTGATTGCTGCCTCAATTAAATAATCTCCTTCTGGCATTATTGTTACAAATGGGGTACCTTATATGTTAAGAGGGTTTCCCATTTTCTAATTAGAACTTTGAGAAAGACTATATAGAGGCATTTCATTTAAATGTTGGAGGTTTCAAATCAAAATATGCCAGATTTTTGGGCGGTGGGGCAAAGTGGTAGGAGGTGAGCCGGGCCGCCGGGTGGGGGCCCCCTCCCTGTGTTTTGCAGGGGGGCCCCCTCAAGTTTCGTTACGCCACTGGGTAGAGTACCTAGCCCGAGGTCTCTCAGATCATTCACCATTATTGATTACCCTTGGGACACACTTAGGCAAAACAGGGATGGGGTCGAGACTCAATGCATGGAAACTGCGGGATGATCAAGTGGCCCGGGAGATAAGAGTAGATACAGAATTGTACTTTAAAGAAAACAAAAAGTCCATGTCCTCGACCATTACGCTATGGGCGGCCTTCAAGGTAGTCTTGCAAGATAGAGCGCAAAACACACTCACGCATAAAGAGGTGAGGGAATCAAGGGACATGATTGTGCTGGAGAGTCGACTGGTGTAATTAGAGAGTCAGCATGGGCTGTCCACAGACCCCCCCGTACTACACACTATCGCAGCACTCCGCAGAGAATATCAGGCATTGGAACACAAGGAGGCTAAAGCCAAAAGCAAAGATGTCTATACGACACCAGCGATAAAGCTGGTAAACTATTGGCATGGTTGAGCAGGTGAGAGGTGGAGGCACGATGGGTAGATACAATAACCTCTGAAAAAGGAGAAACATATGTCGCTGCAGGGGAAATCACACAGGAGTTTGCCAGATACTTTAAAGCCTTTCACAGGGAGCGCCCATTGGCAGATGGCTTGGAAATAGACACCTAACTGGAGGAGATACCCATCCCTTACCTTACAAGGGAAGACAGCCAGGCCCTGGACGTTGATACCACACTTGAAGAAATACAGGTAGCAATAGGAAACCTAAAACCCGGAAAGACCCCAGGCCCTAACAGTATACCAGCAGGACTCTTTTAGAAAAATGCTGTATTACTGAGTCCCCACCATCTCAGTTTGTACATCGAGGGTCAAAAAGAGGTCTTCCACATGACCTTCGAAACACCACGATAGTGCTAATACATAAACCCGGAAAGCCCTAGACAGAATGTAGCCCCTATCTCCCAATTGCCCTCCTGAATATTTAGACAAACATTTTAGCCTTCATCCTGGCCACGAGACCCTTGAAGGTTGTCACCGCTCTAATCAATTGTGACCACTCGAGCTTCATGCCCAAGAGTTCTACAAGGTTCAACCTCTGTATGCTATATAATTGGTTAGAGACTATCTTAAATAGGGAGAACCCTCATATGCTATTGTCCTTAAAAACAGAGAAGATATTTGATGTGGTCCACTGGCCATTCTTGAGACAAGTCCTAGTGAAATATGGGTTTGACCCTAAATTCCGAGCTTGGATAGCCCTATTATACAGGTATTCAGTTGCCCAGGTGTGGGTAAATGGCGAACTATCATCAGAATTCCCTGTCAAGAGGGGCACCGGCCAGGAATGTCCTGTCCCCACTGTTATTTGTCCTAGTGTTGGAACCACTTGCATGCATTATATGAACCCACCCTCACCTCACAGGCTTCCGGTTAAATTATGGTGACCGGGGAGACAAATTAATCTCCCTATACGCTGATGGCATTTTGCTGTATATGACAAACTCACTGTAGATGCTCCCTAGGCTCTTCCACACATTTGATACATACGGGGCACAGGCAGGCTAGAGGATCAATTAGGATAAGTCTAGCATACATCCAGTGGGTAGATAGTTTGACCCCCAGCATGTCCTGAGACGATTGCAGGTAGACAAAAGGGGGTTTCGCTACCTCTGTGTATATGTGACCATAAACAAAGATGACAGCCTAGAACTTAACATCCACAAAATCCTGAAAGAGTTTCATGAAGATGTAGAGAGATGGAGGTTACTACCACTGATGATCTTGGGCAAGGCAGCAATGTTTAGAATGGCAACACTGCCGAGATTGCTCTAGGCACTGCAAAATACATACCACAAAATCCCGGAAGAAATGTTTGCTAAAATTGAAGGGGAGGTCAGGCAATTCCTTTAGAACAGAGGACACCCGAGGGTGGCATTGCAAATGCTACAAAGGAACCAATATAATGGGGGAACAGCATTACCTATCATGGGTGCCCCGCATAATAGTGATTAATAAATGGGGACATATGCCAGGAGATCACCCAACATACGCCTTTGAACGGACTCAATTCCAAACCCATACTTTCATACATTATCTTTATGGTGCTGGCTAAATGAGATATAGCTTAACATTGGAGTGTACCTGGTCCCACCACACTAGCTGGGATGGACCTCTACATGACCTCAAAGAAATTCACGCATAAGGCTTAAGGGTGCAAGATAAAATTCACTAAGGTATGGAGTGCCTGGCTACGCCACTATGGAATTTGATAAGGATGTAGTGTTGAACAGCTCAGACCCACAGCCTCTGGTCTAGTGATGACTCATTCACTAATGTACTATGGACATGCTGCCTGTCAATGTTGAGTTTGTGGCCCCCAAACTGGGTCGATGTCTCTTGTGATCCGAAGTGTAATTGCTCTCCTGTAACCAAGCTATCTTTGGGGTATCCTCCTGATTGTTGTGTTGCTAACAGAAAATCAAATAAAAAGATTCAACAAAACAAATGCACACACATTTGGCATGGATAGATAGTGTTTATGGAAAAAAGTTATAAAGGGTTAAGTGTGAGTGTTAGAAATGGGGTTATCTAGTTGGCAGAGGTATGCATCTTGTCCAAGTAGGGACCCCTTGCTTCTAGTCAGGCTAAGGGAGTTACACACTTTAGATAACCCCTGCTCACCCTCTTGGTAGCTTGGCACAAGCTGACAGGCTTATCCCAAAGGCAACGTGTAAAGTATTGCACTCAGACACACAGTAACACAGTGAAAACACTACAAATGGACATCACACCAGTTTAGAAAAATAAAGCATCTTTATCTAAACCAAACAAGAACAAAATGACAAAAATCCAACATACAGAAATCAAAATATGATCTTTAAAAGGTTCAAGCAATTCTGTCTATATCAATCCATGGATACATGACTTTTACACAAAGTACCTCAAAGGTGTCAAAATCCACAAGTTAAAATAGATGCAGAGAGGGAAAGCGTCGAAAAACACAGCGATGCATTAGTTAATGAGCCTCTGGCGAGGCGATGCAACAGTTCTGCTGCACGCATGAGAAGTGATGCGTCGAATCCAGTCTGTAGGGGGAAGTGATGCATCGATTCCAGATGGTTCTGTCTGCGGGGGTGTGGAAATCTGGACGCGCTGGAGGTTGATGCGGCGGCAGCAACCAGGCACTGAGGCTATTTCTTCAGCCCCGGTCCCCCGCTGCATCGGTTCTTTCAGCCGCACAGCATTGCCTGCATTGGAGTTGGTGCGGTGATCTTGGACTTCGGAGATTGGTGCACAGGACTCGGCATGCTGCAGATTTTTCAGCCACTGGCAGGCGCTGAGTCGATTCTTCTGCCGCACGGCGGCAGCGCATGGAAACTTATTCCACTCGGTGATGCTGTGTCAGAAAAACAGGTGCTGAAAGGGCGATGCATCAATTTGCTTGGTTTTTTCAGCTCTCAGCAATAGGAACAACTTCCAGAGGCCCAGAACTGGAATAGGCACCTCTTGGCAGGTCGGAACTCGCACCTTAAGGAAGCTAGTGGTGAAGTATTTGTGTCCCTGAGACTTCAGAACAGGAGGCAAGCATGCATAAACCCTTGGAGAATCCTCACAAGCAGGTTCACAGCAAAGTTCCAGTCTTTGTCCTCTCCTTGGCAGAGGTTCCTCTTCATTCCAGAAGTGATCTAAAGTTCTAGAGTTTTTGGTCTAATATTTATACTCTATTTTCTCTTTGTTGTCTTTGTTGCAAGAGTCTCTGAGCTAGCAAAACCGGTTCTGTCCTCCCTGTCCAGCTTCACTGCAGGAGGTGGAGGCAGTATTGTGCAGAGCAGACACATAAATTGTTTTAAACTTGACACCCAGGGCAATTCAGGATGGGGTGACTTGTGTTGCTCTCACTAGTTCTGTTACCCAGAATCCTTTGCCAACCTCAAACTTTGTAAAATAAAAAACACATTTTCCTCACATTCCTGTCATGGAAAGTTCTAGAATCGGCGTGGATCCACAAAATTCCACCCACCCCTCGTTCCCCAAAGTCTTGCAATAAAAATGGTACCTCACTTGTGAGGGTAGGCCTAGTGCCCACAACAGGAAACGGACCAAAATGCAACGTGGACACACTCAATTTTTACAGTGAAAACTGACCTTTTTTTGGCAAAGTGTCTAGCTGTAGATTTTGAACCCTAGCTCTGCCGACACCTAAGGAAATCTAGCAAGCCTATACATTTTTTTAAACTAGACACCCAGGGGAATCCAGGAGGGGGAGACTTGTGTGCCTCTCACCAGGTTCTGTTAACCAGAATCCCCAGCAAACCTCCAACTTTGTTAAAAAAAAACACATTTTCCTCACATTTCTGTGATGGAAAGTTCTGGAATCTGCGTGGAACCACAAAGTTCCAGCCAACCCGCATTTCCGAAAGTCTTGAGATAAAAATGGTACCTCACTTGCACTGGTAAGCCTAATGCCCGGGACAGGAACGGCCCAAAATGCAACGTGGACACACCACATTTTTACAGTGAAAACTGATCCTTTTTTTGGAAAGTGCCTAGATGTTGATTTTGAAACCTAGCTCTGCCGGCACCTAGGGAAACCACCCACCCAGCATTCCCAAAAGTCTTCCGATAAAAATGGTACCTCACTCGCGTGGGTGGGCCAAGTACCCGCAAAAGGCAAGGGCCCAAAACCTATTGAGGATACATCCAAATTGGGAAACATCCTTTTCTACGCAACCATTACAACGCGTAATGGTTACATCGTGGTTTTAATAACGCAAGTCATTACGTCGACTTGCACTGGAGGGCGTTCTAGACTAAGGAATAGTGTGAATTACTATTCCAACACCTTCCCTACTGTACGTAGACTGGAGTTGGAATAGTAATTCACATTATTCTTAAATCCAGCGCCATCCAACGCAAGTCGATGTAACGACTTGCGTTGGCAAAACCGCGATGTACAATACCGCGCTGTGTTGGTATGTGTGGAATCATCATACATTCATCCAAATTACTTATCACAAAACAACCTGGTTTTGCAAGGGGGGTTACCTGGGATTTTGGCCTCGGGCTCTGCGGGCATCTTGGGAAACTACCAAACCCACACATTTCTGAAAACTAGACATCCGGGGGAGTCCAGCGAGGTATGGCTTGTGGATTCCCAATGTTTTCCTACCCAGAATCCCCTGCAAACCTCAAATTTAGCTGAATAAAAATCAAATTTTCCACATATTTTTGCGTGGGATCTCCGTGCCAACACAAATGTCCTACCACACAGCGTTCTCCTTAATCTCCTGAGTAAACTGATACCTCGCTTGTGTGGAAGGGGCAAGGGACTGTGAAGGGCCAAAAACATAGGCATAAAAGGTAGAGCTACATTTTTTAAAATATGTTTTTAACCAATTCTGCGTTGGACACCCATTTTTTTAACATGTTACACAGCAGCACATGACTTAAAGTTTTTTTAAAAACACTTTACCGCAGTCAAGACCGGCTGAGTCATAGCGTTTTGTTTTTTTAAGCCAAGTTGGCTGTAAAACATGTAAAAAGAAAAACTGCTACATAGTAATCTGTACTTCGGTAGCAGCCGGCTACTGCTTGTCACACAAATGTACCCAATATCACACTAGGGCCACCGCACGAACAGGGAAATACACGCACAAAATCATGCAAGAATTCTTCATGCACATACTTTGACAACATGCACATACAAGCACAGACACATTGTAACAAGAGCATGTTGGAAGGGCGTTCTCCGGGGGGCTTCGGAATACGTTCCTGACCACCCTTTGACCCACCTCTCCCAGAGTTAGGCCGAGTACTGGCGGGGAGGCCCTTCCTGGCAGGGTCTCGTTCCTAGGATCGTACACGCTGAACTTACACTCTCTGACAGAGGGACACCACACAGTAGTTCTTAGTAAGATGGTATACTTTATCGAAAGGTCAGGGGATCTTTATGATCCGTGATACAGCTGTTGGATCAAGGCCGCAAGCGGCGGTGGTGTCGTGATGGGGGTATTGGGGTAGCGGGACAGTCTTGTAGGTCAGTGTCTCTGCGGAGTATCCTTCGCACATCTCTCAATCCTCGAGCTGGGGGATTTGGGTTCACTCGGCAATCTCCGCCGATCTTTCTGGATAGGAGTGCCGCGAGTCTCTCAGCAGGCACAGGTGGTTTCAGATTCTCGGGAGCCGCGACGGCGTCAGCAGGGCTCAGATGGTTCAGAGTTCGGGGAGCCGCGACAACGTCAGCAGGGCTCAGATGGTTCAGAGTTCGGGGAGCCGCGACAGCGTCAGCAGGGCTCAGATGGTTCAGAGTTCGGGGAGCCGTGACAGCGTCAGCAGGGCTCAGATGGTTCAGAGTTCGGGGAGCCACGACAGCGTCAGCAGGGCTCAGATGGTTCAGAGTTCGGGGAGCCGCAACAGCATCAGCAGGGCTCAGATGGTTCAAAGTTCGGGGAGCCGCGACAGTGTCAGCAGGGCTCAGATGGGTCAGAGTTCGGGGAGCCGCGACAGCGTCAGCAGGGCTCTCGTAGGTCCAGGTCTTCTCTGCTGCCTGTCCCTTCAGCACCCCTTGTTATACTCCCCCTCCTCTTTGAAGTCCGGAGTCCTCGCAGAGAGGGGTCTTGGTGCCTGGGGGCGGTGTGTTGGGATTTCCTGCCGCTCGGCCCCTTTGATCTGTTCAGGTTGGTCTGGGAGGGACTCCAGACGCCCAGCATGCGAGGCGCCCGCTCACCGGGGGCCTGGTGGCCGATCGAAACCCTCCTTGGGGAGGAGATCAGAGGTGTGACAGAGACGGCGCCTCCCAGTCTTGCTTGGGGGTTTCTCTCTCCCTCGGCCGGGCATGCGTGGTAGGGGAAACACCCATTACAACGACTCTGTTTTCACGCGCTGCCATCACAACGCGACTTTCACATCACAGGAGGCTTGACATCGCATGCTTTTACAACGCATGCTAGTAGTGCGCATAGACATTTACATCGCTAGCATTTACATCGGACAACGCATAAAAATTAGAAATGTGACAATGTTGCTCAAATATTAAACAAGAATGACAAACAAATAAACGAGTTTCCCTTGATGTACCAAGCACATTGCAAAGGGCGCCGAATTTAACATAATTAGGTTTGTTCATTGCAGAGATTGCTTTTTACAGTTCCACCATGAAAAGAAATGTTTTGTCAGAAAGAAGCCTGCATTTTACAGATGGCATGGGGTGAAATCTACGAGAATTGCAGACCTTTACTAAAAGACAAGTCACACACAATGAGAATTATTGAAGGACTGTACGAGATGTGCTGGCGAATGTTTCTGGCGCTGGGCAACACTTCGTTCTTGCGGATTTACATTTTAGTGAGATAAAGAACTTTTTATTGGGGCAACGTGTCAAGAATCTTAAAAACTATGCGCAGTAGCCAATAAGCCAAAGTAGGCCTCTTTAACCAAAAAAATAGCTATCAGGAAGACTTATTGAGATGCAAGCACACAATTTGGAGTTCGGCGCACCTGTAACCTCATCAACTGAAAATAATTCTTCCGGACCTACAGTAAATGTGTGGCTTTCGCATCGCATCAATGCAGATACCAGACTAAGGCATCTATAATTCACAGCTGACAAGTGTGCGGCGCTGCAAATGTAATTATCAAAACCATCAAATATTGACTCCTTTAGTAATTATACAGTTACTGTGAACCAGTCTTTTTTAGTGGTGAACTGTATAATAATGGCATTCATTATGAATACAAGTTATATTCCAGGGACATCGCTTCTCATATGATAGCAGCGATTATTATTGTCCGCTGAATATTTATCAACACAACAGTTTGTAGCTGCGCCAGTGGCAGGTGAGTGTGACGTTATAGTAACTCGAGTGCAGACACACAGAAGATAATAAAAACACACCTTATAACCTTTAAATAACCATTACACATTTTTGGCAATGCCAAATGTGGAGGCGCTCGTAATGGTAACAATAATGCTTTCTCAGCTTTATTATAGTTTGGTGATGATGTGCTGCGATGACAGATGTGGTGCAAGATGACATGTGTGAACATTAGTTTGTAAGTAATGCGCTGAACTGTTTCTTAAATGCAATGAAATGCGTAACAGTTGGTTTCGGTAAAGCAAACCAGCATTTGGAATGTATGAAATTAAATTACAGTAATAATGATGGACCATGCTTTCATTACTCATTCATTTGGCCACGGAGCCGCGGAAGATGCCATGGACAGCTCCGTTAAGGTACCACATTTTGGATTTAGAATTTTGAAATATTTACATAATTATATGACATTCATACTGATTGACAGCTGCGTGATTTGCGTCATTCATTAGGTCGTCGTGAGTCACGGAAGATGGCATGGACAGAGAGCAGGTGGAAGGCAGAGCTCCCTAAAAGGTAGGTGACTTTAACTTTCATATATACTTTTTTAATTATGGCATGGACAGCTCCGTTAAGGTACCACAGTAACAGTTTTGTTTTTACAGTTAGCGCCGACGCGCACGTTCATGCGGAAATGTCGTCATTCATGGGGTGGTCGCGAGACACAGAACATGCAAGGGACGGCTCCAGTAAGCTAACACACTTTTATATCACTTGTAAACACACTCTATTTCAAATGTTTAGTTGCTGTTTAAAAAATGCGTTGTAATGGTACGCGATGTTTTTGTATGCTTTGTCATGCCTTGTTGCATAAGGGAACGTACATTGACGTTGCAACGGCACGCGATGTGAAAACTTGCGAAGTAACAGTCTTTGCGATGGAAATTCAGCGTGGTTACAGTATGCGATGTAACGGTTGGCGATGTAGCATCATACATCCGCGCAGTAGTGTCTTGGGTTTTGCTGGGGCCCCGGCCGGCCATCGGGTTTATTGGGCCATGGTGTCCGGAAGTCTGTGATACCGGGGATCAGGTGTGGTTGCAGGGTTGCTTTACTGGTCGGGAGGGGCCACGCCACAAGGCCGGTCTCACAGAGCAGTGCTGGTTTTACAAGTTTTAAATCAATCTAAAGATTAACAATTTTGGCAGGAGGGTGGGAAACCCGGCTTTATCTATGTGCAACAGGCAGACGACTGATAGATGGGGAAAAAAGCTAAGCAGAGGAATCAACCAAAGGCAGGCCAAGCATGATCAGATATGAGAGAGAGAGACCACTCTGCAGAAGTTCGGATGCTGAGAAAGCATGTGAATCAATCAATCAATCAAATTGCATTTACAAAGTGCACGGCTGCTACATGAGAAGCATCCTGGCACAAGACAGCAGATAGGCTGACCTGAAAAGGAGCAACAGATCTAATCCTCATCAAAGAGGAAAGTTTTCAACAGCTTTCAAAAATGGCCTCTGAGGGAGTCATGTGGAGACTAATGGGCAAAGCATTCCAGAGCTTAGTAGTAAGGCAAGCGAAGGATCTCCTCCTTTTCAGGCCTTATACATTTTTGGGATTTGCAGTAATTGAAGATTATTTGATCATAGAGATCTAAATTGATGGTAAGGCTGGAGTCTTTCCTTTAAATAATTGGGTGCATATCCTGAATGTGAAGGTAAGAGCTTTGCGATTAAGTCTCAGCAGCCAGTACCAGCGTTTCAGATGAGACCGAATTGATTGCCGCGACAGTCTAGCTACAGCATTTTTTACTGGCTGGAGTCTATGTGTTAGGGCAGGAGGGAGGCTCAAATGAAGACTGTTTGCATAGTCTGATCTGGATGTTACCATCATATGTACAATCGCTTTCTGCATGTTCTACAGAAACCAGGTGGAGCATGTTCTACAGGATTTCAGCTGTGCAAAGCAAACAGCAGACACCTGTTGGATTTACGATGAGGAGAGTTTAGAATAAAAAATTGCTCCCAAATTTCTGGCAGTGGGGGAGGGGCAGTGGGGAAATTAAGTACCTCTGGCCAACACCTACATGGATGAACCTACAAGTCCTATAAATAAGCACAACGAGAAGGGTCCATCAGACGTAATGGTATATTGCTTTAAAAAATCTGCTATAGTTAGAAGTTACAGGTGAAAACGTTGGCACAAACTGCTGTTTTTTCAACGCTATTTCAATATTTTTTTATTTCAACTATTAGTTTCTATAGGAAAACCTTGTAGGATCTACAAAAATGACACCTTGCTAAACTCAGAATACTGTCCATTATTGCTTTCACACCCATTCCTACCACTAACTGGAAGAAGGTTGAAAGCACAAAAAATAGTAAAAATGGGCTACGTCCCAGTAAAAGGCCAAAATTGTGTAGAAAATGTTGAGTTTCTGACAAAAGTCAGCCTGTCCCTGAAAGCTGGGAAGATGGTGATTTCAGCACCACAACCCCTTTGTTGAAACCATTTGCAGGGAAAAAAACAGAGGCTTTTCTTTCCAGCACTTTTTCCCAATTTTTCCACAAAAAAATGTTGGCTAATTTCAAAGTCGCCTCTAGGGGAATCCACAAACCCTTGGTACCTTTAAAATCCTCATGATGTTGGAAGAAAAGTATGCAAATTTGGCGTGGATTCCTTATGTGGACAAAAAGTTACAGGGGCCTAAGCGTTAACTACCCCAAATAGCCTAAAAAAGGCTTAGCACGGGGAAAAGGCCTGGCAGCAAAAGGGTTATAGGAAGAGTCATTGAGATTACTGTCAGCACCAGCAGTCGAGGGTAATGTGGAAATTAAAAGTGAAGCCAGTACAGGAACAGGTAAGCAGGTTATCCTTAGAGCGTTCTAAATTGAGACGGTCAAGAGGTTGACAGGCTCTATCAATGATATTTGCAACTCTCTATAGTACCTCCTCACCTGTGACCTGGAGCATTACCTGGTGGAACCGGCAGCACGGCTCACGCAGGACGCGCGCAGACTGGCTTGCCTGTAGCTAATGTTTGTTTTTATTAGAAGGATAGAGGGAGGACCCTAACTCAGCCAAACGCTAGAGCGCTAACCTTCTAAAAATGGCATTTCTGCATTAACTAATCCCTCCAAAAGGATTGTGCTCTCTCCTGAAACCAAACACAGGTACAGGCCAAAAAAACAACCTAAGGATAAAAGCTAAAAACAAAACTGACTTAAAAGAGCTCAATTAAGAGAACAAAAAAAGAAAAATTCCTACACCGATTCTAATAATCTACAGGCTTGCCATCTCATCAACTTTTATACGAGAAAGACCTGTACCAAAGGTCAGTTTCATCGCTGCGCGTCCGCTGTACGTGCGTCTTTTTAGGTTTAAATCTGTTTCATTAAAACCCAATAGCTGACATTACATACACAATGATTCAATTCTAAATGCTATTTTACCAGACCACTCGGTTCATGAATCAAATCCCCTCACACCACCCCTTAACCCTCCCCCTGTTCCGGGTATATAAACAAAAGACAATGTCCACTACAGTGAAGAATACAAAAATCTGGGACAACTCTGCATTTAAATGGCTGCTCCCACTCAGAAGTTCTCAGTTTGTGCCGTAAGCCAGAGCAGCCCCAAATATTTAGGACAGGTAAGTTCAGTAAATTGTGAATGGAGAAACGGCTTCCACAATTCCTGATCTGCATTATCCTGTTGCATCAAAAACAAGGAGAGGCGTTCCATTCCCAAAAGGTACCAAAGCCTATGTAACCAATGTAGTCTTGTCAGTATCTTCCCCGTTCCCCATAGTGCTAATATTGATTGGTGCACTGCCCCCGGCGCCAATGCTATGTGTCTACCTTGTCTAGAGCCTAACGGGTAAGTGAGTGGATTAGGGAGACCAAGTGCTGTGAAGGTGGGGAACCTAGGCAGTTGGGTGTCAAAGTGCATATCAAGGTCATGCAACACTTCTTTCCAGAATTGCGACATCCTGGGACACTCCCAAAGTATGTGTAGCAATGTCCCCTGTGCATCACATCCTCTCGAGCACCTGTCACTTTGTTCTGGTTTCATCCGGTGTAATCTTTCAGGAGTTAAATACCAATATGAGACGATTTGTGTTGCCGTCTCAGTACTGGTCATATTTGACGCCATGTGTCGTGCTCAGTAAAAGACATGCAGCCATTCCTTCAAGAAGAGCTGTCTGCCCACCTCCCTCTCCCACCTAAGCTGCGAAGGCGTTTTCGAGTCATCCCCCCCCCTCTAAGAAGCCCATATAATTCTGTAATCAGACCCCGGTCTGTGGCTTTGCACTGATTCTCTTACTAAGGGCTGCATCAGCCAGTGCCTTAGCTGCGTGTATCTGTATCTCTCTGTCTGAGGTGCATTCTGGCCTCTCTGTAAGTCATCAAGCGGTATGAGGCCATCCTCATCGAAAATGTGCCCGATTGAACATCAATCAGGTACCTGCCATGCTTGAACCCACTGACGTCCAATCCCGGGGGAAGTCCCCGTTCCCTACCACCGGAGTGAGGGGGGAGGGAAGGATGCCAGCTCTTTAGAGGTGGCTACTGTGTCCCTGGCCCGCAACGTGGGGGATGTAATCAATGACAGGTAGAGATTGGTGGGACGGTAGGAACGTATCAAAAATGGGATCTTTCACAGGTCTGTGCACGCTAGAGCCTTATCCATAAAGAGCCACCGCTTCTCAGACTCCGGCCTCGACCACTCCTCTAAGTACCTAAGCTGGGCTGCTCAATAGTATTGAAGCAAGCACGGGAAACCCGAACCTCCCCTCGACATAGGCTCCCAGCTGCGATCCCGACTCATTCTGGGGTGCTTACCCGCCCAGACAAATTGTTGCAGAGTCCCCTGCAACTATGCTATCATTCCCTTTGGGGGTTGCAGTGGGAGGGTCAGAAATAGATATAAGATTTTGGGTAGTACAGCTACAAACCTCCCAAGCCATGACAGCATGTACAGTTTTCAACGTGACAAATCCACCTTCACCCTTCGCAATAGGTCTTGATCACTCAGTCCCGATACCTCCTCAACTGTCTGAGCAATCTGTAGGCCCAGATAGGAAATAGCACATGAGGCCCATTTAATGGAAAATGCCTCAGATATATTCTCCTGGGTTTCAAGGGCGACTGTAAGGTCTAGCGCCTGGGATTTAGAGATATTTATATGGAATCCTGAGACCTCCTGGAATTGTTGTGCTTCCTCAAAGAAGCTCGGGGGGGACGCTCCCGGTTCCTGTAGTGCAACCAGTACATCATCTGCATAGAGAGTGATCGGGTGCTCTTCTCCAACAAAGCTCACTTACTTCACCCCTGGGTTATCTCTCACCTTCTGCACAAATGGCTCCATATAGAGAGCAAACAGAAGGGGGGACAAGGGGCATCCCTGGCGAGTGCCCCGCCTGATCGGAACTGCGCCCATTCACCTTGACCGAAGCCACTGGAGCATCGTAACCCCTCAGCATCCAAGCTCGAAACCTCCTGCTCAATCTGAAGTGAGCTACCGTCTCCATACGGTATAGCCAGTGGATCCGGTCAAAGTCCTTCTCCCAATCTATAGAGAGTAAAATGACTTCCTCCCTCTTGCGAATGACCTTATCTATCAGATGTAGGACACTTTTAGTGGTGTCGGCAAACTGCCTGGACGGGGTAAACCCTGCTTGAAAAGCCTCAACTAAACCTGGCATCAGCGGACCCAGGCAGGCTGCCACTATCCTGTCAGTAATTTCCAATCAACGTTCAGGAGCGAGATGAGTCTTAGCTCCAACCGTAATGGATGCCTCGGCCATTGTCGATGGGAGAGTACCTGGGCCCTCAATTGAGGTAAAGACTGTGGTAAGAATCGGAGCCAATTCCCTACAAAAGTTTTATAAAAGGTCGCTGTGAGACCATCCGGTCCCGGGGACTTGTGCAATTTTAATCGGGATATCGCTGATATAACCTCCTCTATCCCTATGGGGGCATCAAGAGCCTCTGCTTGCTGTTTCGTTAGGCTTGTGACCTTGGCTACCCCCATGTAGCGCTGGATGTTGGGAAGGGACAGTCTTGAGAGTCATAGAGGGCTGCATAGTAGGCTCTAAACCGCTCCACTATCTGTTTATCACCATTCTTTCAGGGTGTTTATCGCAGTGGATTGTCTTTGACCCTTGCGTTTATTTGCTAATAACCTGCCACACTTGTTGCCCCCCGATGTAGAAAGAGTGCTTAAGGCTTAGGAGGGCATATTCCGCATTATCTAAGTCGATTCCTGCTATTTGTTTTCTAGTTGCTTCTAACTGCCTCCACATTCTAGGCGCCCCTGTACAATGATGGATATGTTCTAACTCTCTTGCTGTTGGAACTGGCCACGTTTTTCGCGTCTTGTTTCCGCCTGCCAAGATGGCAATAAACTCTCCCCTTCAATGCCTCCCATACTGTGGCTGGTTTCACTTCGAGGGTATCCTTGATTTGCATATAATTTTCAATGGCCACCCTAGTCTGCTCCACAACTTCCTTTCTGCTAAGCAGGGTTTCCCTTAAAATCCACGAACATGATTTGTCTCCTACCCTATGGAGAGACAATGCCATAAATAGCGCTGAGTGATCTGACAGGGCCCGTGGTTCTATCCCTATCTTCACTAGGACGTCTAGTATCGGCCGGGTCCCCAGGAGATAGTCCAATCAGGCATAAGATTTATTCGTATGTGAGTAAAAGGTGTAGTCTCTCGTGTCTGGATGCTTAACCCTCCATAAATCATGCAATCCCAGTTCCTGTAACCATTGCGCCCCTTCAAGTGATATTGCCCTCGTGCCCCCTGTCTCTGTACCGAATGATCCAGATCACTGTGCATCACCAGATTGAGATCTCTCCCTGGTCTTTCGTGGACATAATATACGCTATTGCGCCATGCAAGAATTTTTCCTGTACCTCCTTTGGGGCATAGATGGAACCCACCACTAGTACCTGTGTTCCTACATGCACCTGATACCCCAAAAGATGGCCCTTAATTTCTGCTATTTTCGCTCCTACTTTCCCTGTAAATGTACACGCGAAGAGTATAGCCACCCCTGCAACCTTACGTGTCAGAGAGGAGAAAAACTGTTGGGGGAAGGCCCTGGTTCTCAACCTATGCAAATCTCCGGAGAGCAAGTGCGTTTAGTGAAGTAGGCAGATGTCTGCTTGTGAGTTTTGGAGGTAGGAGATAATAGCCCTTCTCTTCACCAGGTTATTGAGCCCTTTCACGTTGAGAGTTAACACTTTCAGCCCTTCCGCCATAAGAGATATTGAATGGACAGGCTACTTCGTTCCCTTCTCCCTCTCCTGCCCCTCTTATTCTCCCCTGTCCCCTCCCAGCACAAGGTACCATTGACCCGACATGTAGTGTTGTCAAAAACTAAAGACAAGCTGAGCACTCGCAGATGTTCCCCCAAACAAATCCCAAGCCACCCGGCCCTTCCCATCAACCTAGTGCCATCAGACGGGACCCTGTGAACCTGAGTCCTCAGAGAGCTTTTCCGGCTGGGCTCTTCTCTTCTCTCCAATGCAATGCTCTCTGAGTCTGGCCTGGAGACTCCTTGCCCAGGAGCCACTCTCCTCCATCGCAAATACCAATACGCTCGCCCCTTTCGCCTCTCTGTACCAGCTTTCTCCTCATTTTGGGTCTCAATCTGCAGTAATGTGCATGCCTCCTTCAGGGAACGTAGATGAGGAAGTCCGTCCTGCCTGCGAAAAGTCAGCTGGAAGGGGTGGCCCCATGAGTATGGGATCTTCTGATCTCTCAAAAAGGCAGTAACCGGCTGAAACTCCCTCCTCTTAAGAAGTGTGGAGGCGGCCGGGTCCGGGAACAGCTGTAACTGGTTACCCTGGAAGGACACTTGAAGGGTTGCCCTGGCTTCTGTTAAGATTCTATCCTTTAGAGGGAAGCTGTGTACACATGTTAAAATGTCCACTGGCTGTGCTTGCATTGGGTCGCCACGCCCTACTGTACGTGTCCTGTCTAGACAGGTCTTGTTTGCTGGAGTGTCCCCTAATATCTGGGCAAACAGTTCTGCAACATAGTTCTCCAGAGTGTTGAGACAGAATATGGAGTTGGAAATGTCGACTTACACAAATATCAAGTTGGAAATACTGTGATTCAGATATATCAACAGCAAGAATATCGTGGTCAAGAATATCGAATTTAAGGTAAGAAATATCGTTTTAATACATATAGAAGTCATTAATATTGTTTGCAATAATATAGTTGTTTAAAATATCGACTTTTTTAATTGGTGTTATGTATTTTAGTTTATATTTTAAATTTATGTGATGAATGTTTTTTTGTATAAGTATTGTTTATGTTTTTGAATATATGCATTACATTTTTTGTAGTTATCGATTTAATTTAAATAAAATTTAGCATTTTTTAGTTCCGTAGCAGCTTGTGGGTTTATAGGGGAATAGGGTGGGAAGAAATTGAATTATAAAAAATTATTGATTATTTTTTATTTATTTAATTTAGATTTTATAGTGTTAATTAATTTATTTGTAATTATTAATTGGTTGTTAATTAATATTAATTAATTGATAATTAATTATGGTAATTGTGTAAATTTGTTTAGGTGTGGGTTGTGGATAGGAGGTAAAGGGTGGGAGGTAATTTATTTTTGATTAATTAATAATTAGTTGTTAATCTATATTAATTAATTGATTGAAAATTAATCATGGAAATTGTGTAATTAATTTTAGGTGTGGGTTGTGGGGTTTATGGCTTAGCAGCAGACACAGCATCATATACAGTTAGGGAAACACAAACACCAGCATTTTCATACTATTGTCACCATCAGTCTCAGCAGTCTGATCACTATCTGTCCCTGTTGAGTTCAACAATTCTTTACATAGTTCTCTCCAGGTTGCTATGTCCTCATCCAACCTTTCGTCCCTGCAGAAGGCTTTCATGTGTAGTTCCTCCCTCCGCCAGGGACCACTCCCCCACTTCTCTCATCCAATTTACAAAAGAGGGGGCCCACTCACCCATCCAGCAAATGGCAACCCTCAGTTTAGCTAATACCAACGCTAGCTGCAATAGTTTGTTGGCCATTTTCCTCTTCTTGCGGTGTGGCACCAGCCCTAGGAGGCACTGCTCAGGCTTAGCCTCCAACGCAATTCCCACCCTTCCACGGAGCCGTGCTACTACCTCAAGCCAATACTGATGCACTTCCTGGCATTCACAACGTTAGATAAACAGAGTGACGCACTCCGGTTATCCCTTCTATCGTCACCTACTTCTCACCCGATTACATCTATGCACACAATTTGCGAGTTAAACTGTGCATTTTTTCTCCGCCAGCATCACCTACTCCGATCTCTACCTTCTTCAGAAGGCTGAGCACTGTAACATTATCCTTGATGGCACTCGGTTAAATCCACACGAGTTTTCACTGTGCCATTTTACACATCGGTCTCGGATTACTTCACTTGTAAATTTTAGTTGCAGTTTTATAACCTATTTCATATGTTATCTCATGTGTTTGTACCACACACATTTTTTACTCGCAACAGCACCTCCGATAATCAGACCACGAGTCTTTCTTCTTTTTAGAACATCACAAGCGTTTTAGACATAACAACTTTACGTTCATGGACTTTCATTGTTAGGTTCCGCTCATTTTTCATTCCCATTTCCATCCACTTTTGGTATCAATGGTCCACTCGCACCTTGCAATAGTACTTCGTGGTATCCAAACTACAAGTCTTTTTACTCTGTAGTTCATCACGAGCTTGTCAGAACACAACGGTTCCACTTCCGTGTCACACTGGCTTTTTAGTTCGGGTTTTGACACCGTTACTTCACCCATACCTTTCAGACCGGATCCGCTAGAGGACACCACGCGCTACCCAACCAAGTAAGTCGCTTTCACCCAGGAATCACCCTGTGAGGAATCTGTATCACTACCAGCCGATATCTTACGGTACACCATTTTTTACAGATACTGATTAATGTAGAATCCTCCAACGCGTATCTCTTCTTTTGGACGCGTTTTTGCAAGTACGAGATTTTCACACGTGTCCTCCACAGCATGATTGAATTAACAAACACTGGTCATATTGTGTGTGTTAAACACCGATGATTCCCGCATTTTATATCGAACGCTTTTTTCCCACACATTATCAGGATTGTTATTTTTTACGCACAGGTACTAATTTTTCACAGCACCTTCATCCTCGGACAAGTGACAACCACCAAATCGATGATTTGAATTGCTACACAAACCAGTATTTGGCCTTTTTTATCACAGCTTGTATCACATGCACTATAACAACCATGCATTTGTATGACGTACGGGTACAACATCAATACTCGTTTACAAATTACAAAGCTTTGTATTTTGCTGATACCCTGTTTCCTCATTTACAGTACATTGCCCCTGAGGAAGGGCTCGTTGGCCCGAAATGCATTGGGCACACAATACTTTGAATGAATATTAATTCAAAAGACCTCCATGCGCGTTCTAACAAACAAATGAAATTGATTGAAGATGAAGTTTAAGAAGAATAAAAAGATACTCATACCCAAGAGCATTTTTTGAAGATTTGTTTACAATTATAGAAACCATTTGAAGGTATTTCTGGAGTGCAAAAGGGAGACATTCTTTGATGTTCATAGATTGCGTTCACAGCACTTCCTGGCATTCCCATGCCAAATGCATAAACCTAGCATTGGCTCCATGACATCTAGGACATTCATGCGAACTGGAGGCATCGATACGATTGAGCCTCGCCGGGGTCATATTAACCTGTTGCACGAAGTTATGGTGCAGCAACTTCAGCCGGGCATTGCAAGACACCATGCGTGTTAGTGTACATACTCTGACCCACTTCCTCTCCAGCAACGTCGCCTGCAAATCTTCATTCCAAGCATCCAACACCCTAAACGCCAAAGACCCTGAATCCACCCTCATAGCCTTATACAAAAAAGACACCAAACTAGGCCCCCCTCCACATGTTAACGAAAATGTCCAAGGTCTCAGTGGTCCGGGGCATACCCGGATTTGTAGGCCATGTCGCCTTGGCCACTTCCATTAGGCCACCATATTGTAGATATTGCCCCCGTCCCAAACCAAACCCTTCACACGCCTCCTCAAATGTAAGGTAGGTATCATTTATATATAGATCAGCCAATACCCTGCAGCCACCCTCGGTCCATGCCTGGAAAGACATGTTTTCTGCCATCCTGCGCACAGGGACCTACTGCCCAACTGACAATTCCGGGTGGAAGGGAGCCCGCCCTAGCACTCGTTCCACAACTTTCTGCCATATACAGGCCGCTTGTCTAACAACATATGGCAACTCCGCGCTCACCCCAACATCTTCCATCAAGAGCATAGGGAGATCCTTTGACTGCAGTCGCCCAGCTAATAAACGCTTTTCCCAGTGATCGCCCTCATCCAACCACTGCACCACATACTGAAGGTGCGCCACATAATAATAAAGATCAAATCTGGGTACTCCAAGACCACCCTCCTCATACCATTTCTGGAGCACCAGCAGCGCAACCCTACAATGCTTCCCTGCCCAAAGCAGGGTCAACAGAAGAGAATTCAGTTGTCAAAACACTTTCGCAGGAATCAGGCACAGTGCGTTCTGCAAAGCATATAGACATCTCGGCAGCATCACCATCTTTGCCACCGCCATTCTACCCATTAAGGACAGCAGCAGTGAATTCCAGAACTCTACGGAGTGCCTCAGTGACTCCACCACCCTGTTCATGTTCAGCTGGAGCAGCCTAGCGTCCCCATGAGCCACCTGCACCCCTAGATATCTAAAGTCATCCGTCTCCCATCTCAATCCCAGACAAGGCAAGTCCTCCACCTCACTATCTCACAGTCCTGCTAGGGGGAATGCCAAGGATTTACGTCTATTTATGCGTAGTCCTGAATAAGTCGCAAACCTGTTCATCAGCCTCAGCAAGCGTGGTATGGCTTCACGCCTAGGCGTAACATAAAACAGTACATCATCCGGTCAGAGTGAGATAAGATGCGTTCTCTGCCCAATTTGTATGCCCCAGTTCCTTTCTTGCCCATACTGCCATAGGATCAATGGCCAGAGCAAACCGCAGCAGTGACAGTGGGCACCCCTACCGCGTGACCCCCTGCCCCAACAATCACTGCGCCGATCTGGTTTGACCCATTCGCACACATACCGCTGGGTTGTGTATAGTATTTTAACCCATTTACGAAAACGCGGTCCAATCCCCAACTTCCAAAGTATTTCAATCAAGTACCCCCAATCCACCGTGTCGAACGCCTTTTCAAGGTCGATGGACACCAACACAATCTCCCCAGGGGCCCCCTGCATCTCATGCAAGACATGCGCCAGCCTCCTTATATTCATTGACGTACTACAGCCCGAGATGAAACTGCACTGGTCCTCACTTTACATAACATTTTTACATCCAAATTAATCATCGTCAGGGGTCGGTATGCCGCCGGGTCCTGGACATCGCCACCCAGCTTTGGAATCCAACAAATTTCACCCTCACGCATTGTAGGGGGCAATATTCCACTCTCAAAGGACTCATTAAAAGTATACAACAACGGCCGGGCCAGTATTGCTGAATATGCTTGATAATACTCAATGGGCAACCCATCCCCTGCCGGAGCTTTGGCCCTAGATATGTAATCAATCGCCTCCCTGATCCCCTCCTCAGTAAGCTGCCCATCCAGATCCGTCTTAACCTCATTAGATATCTGCCTCAACTGTAGACCCTCTAAAAAGGGGATATAATGGTCTGCACCCACCAGGGGGTCTGCCCTATACACTGTCTGCTGGTGTTGCCGGAACACCTCCAGCATAGCTGCCCGAGAATAAACCAGCTCGCCCGACTGTGCTCGAAGACTGGTGACCAGGGGGGGGGGGGACTACTCCCTTCGCAATATCCAAGCCAATAACCGACCAGATTGAGCACCCTCTGCATGTAGCCACTAGCGATATTTCGTAAGGGTATACTTATCCAGCCTATCCCAAGTATCTGCAACCTGTTCCCATAATGCATGCTCCCGTTCCTGGGAATCACCTTGCCCTTGCGACCCAGACTGAAGTTCAGCTAACATTTTCTCCCTGTCCTGCAGCTCAGATTGTAATTGCCTCCGGACGCCATATGTCAGCCCCATCACCGCCCCTCTAACCACAGCATTCATTGCGTCCCACTCGTGAGCTCTATTGCTAGCAGTGCCCCAATTAAGAGATACATACCCCGTTAATGTGCTCGAAATTGCCTCCTTCCCAACCGGATCCTACAGAATATCAACGGGGAGCTGCCATCTATGGGAGCCCTGCTCCCCCACCACCCACTGCACCGCGCAACACACCAGTGCATGATCAGACAAAAAACGTGTCAGGTGTATAATCTCCACTGCCATAAACGCTGGATGCTCTGCCGCTAGTACTCAATCTAGACGACTGTGCGTGTTGTGAGTGGGTGTAAAACAGGTGAATATTTTCTGGGTCGGGAGGTGCTCCCTCCAAACATCCCAGATGCCTAGGTCATTCATTCGTTTTTGCAACTGCTTAGTCATACGCGGCTTGGTACCCCTTCGAGGGAGGCATCCAATTCCGTATCCAGCACACAATTAAAGTCTCCCAACCATAATAGGGGAGTGTCCAAGTCTACAGTGATCAAATCCTGTAAGGCTGCAAAGAAATTTGGCTAATCAATATTAGGGGCATAGGTGTTTAATATACCAATATCTTTGCCATCTAGCTTGCCCCGCAGTAGCACTTAACGACCCTCTACGTCTGCTTCGGCATACTGTAGAGTAAACGGTGCCCCAGGTGCCACCCAAATCAATACCCCCCGGCATAGGTAGAATACGACGAGTGGAACACCTGCCCGCTCCATTTTTTGGCTAAGCGCCCCACCCCAGCATCATCCAGATGTGTCTCCTGCAGACACGCAATCATTATGCCATGGTGCTTTAGAAAGGAAAGGACCCTGTGTCAATTAGTGCAGGTGCCTAGACCCCTAACATTCCAACTGAGGAACTTTACTATTTCTGCCATAGTCATACATTCGCACTTTCTGTCTGGCGACGCGCCAGGACTCAGCACTCTTCTGCAATGACTCTCTCTTGGGCGCAACCCCACAAAAATTCACACAAGAAGAATTAAACCAACCAAAACTCTGCCTCCCCCCACCCGCAGACAATAATCGACAACCATCACAGACGATTTTGCCCACCCACCTCTCGTGGCAGGACGTACACAGCAGGGGCAACAAGAGAACATCGCACCCCCCGCCCGCCCGCCCACTACAGATCTATGATCCCACGGCCATTCTGAAATACACCCGCTGCATATACGCTTAATCCAGGCAACATCCCCTCCCCTAGGTCCCAACAGGCCCACAAAAAGCGCCATACTATGTTTAATTAATAATTAATTGTTAATTTATATTAACTAACGAATTGATAATTAAATATGGTAATTGTGTGATTTTTTTTAGGTGTGGGTTGTGGAGTTTATGGGGTTAAAGGGTGGGAAATAATGTATTTTTAATTAGTTAATAAGTAGTTCTTCAATAATATTAATTAATTGTTTGAAAATTATGGAAATTGTGTAATTAATTTTAGGTGCGGTTGTGGGGTTTATAGGGGTAAAGGGTGGAAAGTAATTTATGTTTAATTAATAAATAATTAGCTGTTAATTAATATTGATTAATTAATTGAAAATTAAATATGGAATTTGTGTAATTAATTTTAGGTGTGGGTTATAGGCTTTATAGGGGTGAAGTGTGGGAAGTAATTTATGTTTTATTAATTAATAATTGGTTGATCATTAATGTTAATTAATTCATTGATATTTAATTAGGGTAGTTTATATTTTTTTGTGTATGTGGGTTTTAGTTTTTAAGGGTAAAGGGTAGGGAGTAAATACCTTTTACTTACTTTATAACTAGTTTTCATATACTAGTTTTTTAATTGAAATAAGCTTTAATTGTGTCATTATTTTTTTTACAGTTTAGGGCCCGATTCTGATGCGGTTAGGAAATCTTCCCGATCGAATCAGTTTGGAAATAGTTTCCAACCGACTCAGATCGGGTGAGTCCGACCGACCGAGTATGATGCTTCCAGATACGATTTGGTTGGACTCCCATTGACTTCTAATGGAGACTATGTTCCTAACCACATCGTAATCTAGCCCTCGGTCAGGAAGACACGATCCTGATCCGATTTGGAAGGAGCAAATGCCATTAGGAGGCCTTCCGAACCGCATCATAATCGGGCCCTAGGTGGGAATGCTTTCCTAACCGCATCAGAATCGGGCCCTTAATGTTACCAGTGGTTTGGGGGGATTATAGGGGTAAAGTGTGGAAAGTTTATTTATTTTTATGAGTTTTAATTTGTTTTTGAATAATATGTCTTTAATTGCTAATTAATTATGTTAATTATGTAAGTAAATTTTTTTAAATAACATTTTTATGTGGGTTGTGAATTGTGTGGTGTTCACAGGTAGGGAATAAAAAAAAAGTACATTTATGTAATAATTCATGTATTTGATTCTAAATAATTTCTAATTAAAAATATTTGTTTGAAAATTATTTATTTTATTTAATATAATATTTGTAGATATTTGTCATATGCATTTAACATTATAATGTTTTTTTTACATTTGTAATATTAAATATATTTTTATTTACATTTTTAATATATTTGTCTTTTGATTTTATTTTTTAAATATTTTTGTTATTAACATTTTGTTTGTTTTTAGTTTTGAACTGACTGGAGTGAGAATATTAATTGTTACCCCTTTCCAATCCAACATTTTCCCTACTGTTGCCCTGACTGGACTGGGAAATAGTAAATTTTATCTTGCCACTATCCAACACTTTCCCTACTGTTGCACTCACTGGAGTGGGAATAGTAAGTTTTACCCCTCTGCTATCCTACACTTTCCCTACTGTTGCACTCATTGGAGTGGGAATAGTAATTTTTGCCCCTACGCAATCCAACACTTTCCCTACTGTTGCACTCACTGGAGTGGGAATAGTAAGTATTACCTCTCCGCTATCCAATACTTTCCCTACTGTTGCACTCATTGGAGTGGGAATAGTAATTTTTACCCCTCCGCTGTCGAACACTTTCTCTACTGTTGCACTGACTGGAGTGGTAAATTTAAGTTTAAAGATTTTAAATAGTTTAATGTTTTCATTTATAATATAATTTTTTTTATAGATTTTATGTTACTGGTATATATATATATATGTATATATATACCAGTAACATAAAATCTATGTCGGTCGCCAGTAGATAGTTATAGTTAGGACCTATTTTCCATAGGAAATCTGCAACATTCTATTTGGAATAACGTTGGCGCCGATTGACGAATCTTCGCGAAATTTTCCAAACTTTTGGCCAGCTCCGCTCCACTCCTACCCTGAAAGTTTCACGGTGATTCGTCAAGCGGGGGCTGAGAAAAAAGGGGGGTCCCAAAACGCGTTTTCCCCATGCAATTTCCCATAGGACCTGTTGTCGCAGCTACAGCCCGAACTGCTGAACGGAATTACACCAAATTTGTCAAAGAGGTAGTCCTCAGTTCAGACTCGTGCCTTTTGCTTAAATGGTGTAAATCCGTTCAGTAGTTCCTGAGAAAATTACAGTTAAAAGTACATATATATCTATGGCCGAGGAGGATCCGCGGACCCTCCCCTAACCCAGCGCGCACCCTGCCGTGCACGAGCTGAATGCTAATTGGCTGTCAACACTCCAGATCAGGAAGTGTTAGCAGCCATCTTGTGCCTTGGTAGAACCGAGGCACAAGAAACCTAAAAAACAAACGCGAAAAACGTGACAAGGGGGCAGGGTAGAAACACCCTGACCCCCTAGGTCTGCTCAGGGGGTCCCACAAGGACCCTCAGGCCCCAAAAAAGAATTTTTTTTAAAAAAAATCGGCGAGATTCGCGCACCCAGTGCAAATTTCGGCCAAAAATTTTTTAAAAATTCAGCGCGCGCTCCCGCGCTGAATATTCTATTTTGCCCCCGGTGGCCAAATCCTGGGGGCATAATTTTTTTAAAAAGTGTGGGGGGGGTCCCAATCCCCCCCCACACTGCCCCGGGGACCGCCACCCCCGGGGCTCCCAGATTGAATATGCGGGGGGTTCACGGCTCCCCCGCAGCCCCGGGGACCACCACCCCCCGGGGCTTCATTATAAATGGGTGGGGGGGGCTCAAAGGCCCCCCCAAGCCCCGGGGACCGCCACCCCCCGGGGCTTTAATTTAATGTATGCGGGGGGCTCATGGCTCCCCGCAGCCCTCGGGGACCGCCACCCCAGGGTATGTTTGTTTAGAAAAAAAAGTGTGGGGGGGGCTCGAGCCCCCCCCCACACACCCCGGGGACCGCCACCTCCCCGGGGCACTAATTATTTAAAATAGGGGGTCCGTTACGGACCACCACCCCCCCCCCGGGGCTTAAAATTAAGTGGGAGCGCGGCCCCCCCTCTTGGAGCCAAAGATGGCACTGGGGACCGCCACCCCCCAGGGCCGGCTCCTGCAGTGTCCCGGGGTGCCCACCCCCGGGACACTGCTGTTTGCAATGGCAGGGCAGGAGGTTCGCGGCTCCCACCCTGCCATTGCAAACTGCTTTGCTTCATTGAAGCGAGAGCAGGGAAACCTGCTCTCGCTTCAATGAAGCAAAGACGATTGCTTTTCCACATGGGGAGCAGCATGTTAGCTGCTCCCCATGTGGAAAAGCAATGCCGGCTCACGCAGGAAGCGGGGAGCCGGCTTGGACCGTGGGGGGATTGGGACCCCCCCATGGTCCCCAACGAGATGGCCAGGCCCCGGGGGATGGGGTACCCGGGGCCAGTAGTGGCCCAGGAGGGGAGCCACGCGGCCCCCCTCCTAAAAATAAATAATGTAAAAAACGGCCTCGGGGGATGGGGTCCCCGGGGCCAAAAGGGGACACAGGAGGGGGGCAAGGCAGCCCCCCTCCAAAAACAAAAATAAAAAAAAAGGCCATGCCCCGGGGGATGGGGTCCCCGGAGCAAATTATGGCCTCGGGAGGGGGGCCACGCGGCCTCCTTCCTGATTTCTTTTTTTTTAAATAAAAAAATACAAATTGGGGGCAGGCCCTGGGGTTTTCACCAGAAAATTTTCAGTGTGCATTTTTGAAACGTACAAATATTCCTCTAAAATCAGCCGAACTACGAATTCCGATTTACTCACCTGTGATCAGGAGCGAACCCAGTGCTGCATCTTTTAGCCCAGCACAGACCCTGAAAAGTAATTCTAAGCGTACTTACCAGTAACTTGTATTTCCTTCCATAGGAATCCATTGTGTGGTTTTCACCGGAAAATTTTCGAAGTGTCTATTTTCACAAACTAAAAATATTCCTAAAAAATCGTCTGTATGACTTAAACACATTCTTTCAAGTGTTTACAGGAGGTTGGACGGTGCTGGATCCAGGATCCACCACTGAGTAAGAAAAAGTAACGATAACACTACTTACCTGCTAAGTGAATTTTCTGCCATAGGATAACATTGGTGATTCTATGGGAAAAAGTTTCTAAGTGTTAAGTTTTAAAATACAATAATATTCCTTAAAAATTACTACTGTAACCAAAGCGCTTTTACTCAACGGTTTACAGGAGATGTCCAAGGACTGAATCTAGGATCCAGTCCTGTGGTAAGAAAAGTAATCCATAAAGTAACTAATTGCATTTAACTAGAAATTCACATTGAGCTCAATGTTGCTTTGTGTTTGAAATTGTGTTGCCCATTGCAACAACTGTAACTACTGTACTTAAAAGTCTGTTGCCTATTTGCCAAGTATTTAAACTAAAGTAATTCATTCTGAGAAAGTATATTTTGTATTGTAATGTATAATGTAATTATAATGTAATTAAAAAAATATCTAAAAATAAATAGTTTAAAAAATGTAGTAAATCAGTATTAAAAAAAGCACTATAACAATTAATACATTAAAAATTGTCATTTACGGGAGGAGCCAAGATGGCGACCGGGACGGCAGCGTAGGCTCCCGGCTCCGTGAACCTCCGCACCCCGCACAGATATCCTGCACGAGATCCTTAGCCTGCGCTATCTACCCGTGTTGGTGAACGCGAGCGGCGACCGGCCGTGTGACCCCGAAGTTTCTGGCAGCGGTACCGCCGGAGAAATGTCCGTCTGAAGTTTGCGGCCTGTGCGGCCCTGGAGCCGGGACCTCGGGTGGACGCCGTGGCCGGGCGGCAGTGCAACAACAGCGGCCTTTGGTGACTGGGTGGGGTCGGACTACCGGAGTGGTGCGAATGCCGGACTGCGCTTCGCCGAGGTCGCTCCCACCACTAAGCGTAGCTGAACGCGTGCGTGCCCGAGGTGGCAACTCCAAGACTCTCCGGTGATTGCTTCATCCTTCGCCGGTGAGCTGCCCGGACGCCGCCCGTACCTTGCCCCGATTCTTGCGGGCCGCTCCCGGATTTTCGCGGGCGCTGGTCCGTGGTGGGGGCGACTGTGGCCCGTGACCACACACCGGACACATTGTTTGCCTGCCCTCGGAACCCTGTTGCCAGTGCCATGGAACCCGAGGCGCTTGTGTCTGAGTCCCGGTCCCGATCTGGGATGGACCTACCCAGCGGCCATTTTGGTACGACAGAGTCCACCATCCTGTACACTGGGTTTCAGCGGGATTGGGAGGGTGCGACTCTGAGGAGCGTAGCGGAGCGAGCGCCGGGAGCTGTACTGGGGTACGGTGACCTTCTCGAGGCTCTCGGTGCCCTTCACTCCACCTTGATTCACGGCGCCTGGGTGTTGGGGAGCAAGCTCGATGGAGTGACATTAGCGTCGGAACAGTTGCCGCCTGCCTATCCCCAGGTACACTGGGACTTCTTACGCCGCGCACGGGGGGACAGTGTCGTGGCCGCCCCGGTGAATAGTGCACGCCTGGACTCTCCGGACAGTATGTTAACGTGCGATCAGCTGGCGATGGATCTGGTCGGTTCCGGAGGTCTCGGGCTTGAGTGGGGGGTGGTGGCCTTGTCCCGTGCTCGGCCTCCGACGACCCGGGCAACATCCAGGCTACGGTCGCCCGCCCTGGCTGATTCCGCCTTCCTGGGCCTGGTGTGCAGTGTAAATCCTGGCTCGGCACTGGGAAAGACGATCCTCCATAGAACTGACTGTGTCGATCTTCAGAGCCCTCTACCCTACCTGTGTGTGTCGCTTCCTGAGTTTTATTGGACACTTTTCTCCCTGGTAACATTGGACATGGCACTGGGACGAGGGGTATGCATGGGTGGGTTTACAAAGAGTGGCCAAGGATGAGGCTGACCCTTCAGAGGTGGTCACCTACTAGGCGGGCGGGCTCGGGAGTTGTGTGTTCACACGGCATAACTGTTAGTGTACCAAGTACGTAATGCTCCTTTCTCCTTTTTTGACGGGGTCGATTTGGTGTTCTTTATTGTATGCTTTATGGGACAACGTATGGTGCGGGAGGGAGAAGCCGGGGGCGTGTTTTGTAGGCCCTCCTCCAGTTTATTAATACTCTCTCTCCCCCCCCGTCCGGTGGGGGCTCTTTTCCCACTCCTTTTCTCTGTTTCTTCTATATTTCGGGTCTGGTTCCGGGGCGACAGGCACACTGCTGGGGGGAGGGGCCGTACTCATCTGCAGAGGTGCAGGGTGGGGGGTTGGGGGGGGGATTCTTTAGTCTTTCACCTCCTTTTTCTATGGCCTCTTTTTCTTCTCTTATTCTTCCCTGTCCTTTTCTGGGATCAGCATGATAGAACTCCCTTGTTGTTAATCACTGCTGTTTTCGGAGTGCCATAATTTCCGTGGAGTTTCCTGGGTCTTGGGGCAGGGGGTTGCAGGCGCAAATGGCCGTGTCCTTTCTTCACATCCTGAACTTCCTGTTTCAAGCGCCATTGCTAAGATAGACTGCTGGATATTGTAGACGTTCATCGCTCTGCCTGCCATTTTTCGCTGCTGGGAGACTGCTTGGCACCTGATCCTTCCATCCTTTTCTATTATAAAATGCAAACCTTTATTATCCTGGTCTCCTACTTGGGCTGTTCAGAGACTGAGAGTATGCTAGCGACGAGATTTTGCTCCCCGAGGTACTGACTGTGATAGCCCTGCTCTGTTATTCTGACTGTTTAGCGGCCGGCCCCGGGGGTTTTAGGCCCATATGTGTAACTGATTAAAATGTCAATAAAGGTTTTAAAAAAAAAAAAAAAAAAAAAATTGTCATTTACAAAACCTTTGAAATTCACTGAAAAAAACATAGGTTTCAGGCCTGATATAGTTAGGAATTAGCATTTAAAAAACCTTTGAAAGTCACTAAAAAAACCAAAGGTTTCAGGGGCGTTATAGTTAGGAATTGGCATTTAAAAAACCTTAGAAATTCACTGAAAAAACCATAGGTTTCAGGGGCGTTATAGTTAGCTGGACATTTCCCTCGTACAAAACCCTAGAAATTCCCCTGTTATAGTTAGTTCAGCTAACTATAACTCGCGCCCCCGCAATGTACTGCTGATGACGTCACATATTACATCACTGATGACATCACTGATGACGTCATCCATGTGATAAATTAGTGCATCTTCTCACACCCTTTGATATACTCAATCAAAATTTCAGACGTCCATTCTCAAAACCATAGATACTCCAATACCAATAACTACATACCCACTCATTGACTCTTAGATCTACACACACATCCACTCACTCACCTGTACAGTCACCCATACTTACAGTCACTCAGTACAGGACTATCATATGCATTTATACACCTACATAGACCCTCACACACCACCAATCATCCATAGAGGTACTCTCACACCTAGTCAGTCATGCAAATAATTAATCACACTCATATTTACTCACCTATGCAGTTATACACACACAAGTTCACTTACTCATAAAAATAGTACCACATTCTTACGCTCTTATACAATCACTGATACAAGCACACACTCATCCATACAGCCACTCTCACAATTACACACTCTCACATATGCCCACTTATATACTCTTACACACATATATACTGCCTTTCACATATGTAGTTACTCACACATGTACCACTGAGATATACATTCAATCACTAACACACTCATACACACACTCACCCAACCATACAGTCCATCACAGATGCACTCTTAAAACCATGCACCCATCGAATCACCCACTTACACATGTATGCAGAGTCACACACACCCCACCCAAACAAACACTCAGGCACCCATACAGATACTCAGACAACCAATCAATAACCCATAGAGACACTCATATAGCTATTCACAAAACCATGCAGCCGCTTATACACCAACAGACAGACAGATACAGACATTCACACAGTTTAGTCACTAGTCTGCAGTAAGATACGTTTAATGACTCACTTATAGAGTCAGTCACGCACCTACTAAATCATCCATTCACACACTTATACACCCACTCATTCTTCCATAGGTTTTTCCCTATATATATATTAAACATATTTAAAATTTACAGAAACACACACTCACTGGATGACGTCATCAGTGATGTCATCAGTGATGTAATATGTGACGTCATCAGCAGTGCATTGCGGGGGCGCGAGTTATAGTTAGCTGAACTAACTATAACAGGGGAATTTAGGGTTTTGTATGAGGGAAATGTCCAGCTAACTATAACGCCCCTGAAACCTATGGTTTTTTCAGTGAATTTCTAAGGTTTTTTAAATGCCAATTCCCAACTATAACGCCCCTGAAACCTTGTTTTTTTTCAGTGAATATATATATATATGTATATATATATATATATATATATTTATATATATATACATTTCGGAATGTAGAAGGACTTCCTGGTTGCCCCGGAAGGGATGTCTCACTGTTCCGTCGACCTTTTTCGAGAAGGGGGTCCGTGAATGATCGTGCGAGACAAGCAAACGACCAACTATATCACAAGTATTCCACCGCTAAATTCCAAAGGCGGCTCTCCCAAGAGATGGACACAGACCCAAATATAAGTGCAAAAATCTTCTTTATTCCTCAGTCGCCATTACGCGTTTCGGCTCGCTTGAGCCTTGATCACATGACAGTGGCATGAGAGAGAAGGATCTTATTTAAAGTGAAAGTGCAAATACAATTGAAACCACGTGATACTGATGACATGCTAAGTTCGAATAGACATAGAAGACTTTGTTTCACAATGTAAAAAGCGGGATTTCGCTACTTGCCGAAATTATTTTCTAATATCCATTGTGATGTCACATATTAATACATTTGTTATTCTGTTCCATATATGTGCTAATTTCAATCATATATATTATAATGTGCTAAAAGAAATCTCCATTGTCAATAATGATCACATTTAAAAACGAGACAAATATATCGGTAAAATACCGCCTTGTCCCTCATGTCAATGTTGTGACTAACTCCATTCTATGTACTATATTTGTTCATCGTGGTATAATTATTTAAAAGCAAAAACAACAAAACTACAAAGAATTGTTTTTGTAAGTGTGCAAAGTGTTATGTGCAAAATATGTGCAAAGGAGCCGTATGTGCGTGTTGAGACGTTGTAATTCATAGAGCAGTGCAGCTAATTTAATTTTAGTTTATATCTTACTCTTTTTTTCTCTCATTTTATGCCGTGCTCTATTTTATACTATGTTAATTTATTTACATGTTCATACATCTGATCGTGGAGTGGGATCCAACATTGCCTAAAAATTTGTGGCTAGCTTGCCCATAATCCTCTCGTATTGAATGTTGTACAATGCATATTTGATGTGAAAAATGTCATCAATTTTAGGCAAGAGGCATTGAATCATCTAGAGCTCGTCCACCCTGACCCTTTGAGATCCTCAGTCTTCATTACTGTGAGGTGGATCCCCTAGTGTGATGTCCGGTTGTCCACCTCATAAATAAATTTGAATAAGCGCACATTTAAAGTGCATGTATATCAGTGCATATCAATTGTGCAAAATACAAATGAATAGATAAAAGGTAATATGACTTAAAAATATCTGCCCATCCATTCAATATAAAATATAAAATATGGATAGGTGCACGATAAAACCATATTTGTTCAAATATAAATAAGTAAAACATGATTTTCTGTTATCTTAAAAAACCTTATAAAACCACAATAAATATTAAAATATTGTGTTTTGTTGAAGATCAAATGAGGATCCATTGATAAAAGACAGTTCGATAATACATGATAAAAATGATGTTAAAAAATTAACAATGACCGAGGTTTACTCTAGTCATCGTATGGTTTTATAATAAGACATTAAATCAAACATGTGTAAAGATCCTCCGTGGCATTAAGTCCTGCAGGTTGCTTAGTGTCTAATATTGTAAGATGTACCGAGTTTCTAATTTTCTTAATTTACTTTCTCGGTCACCTCCTCTCCTGCTTGGTGGGACAGCATCTATTACGAAGTATTTCAGGTTATGATTATCAGATTTGTGATGTTCCCTGAAATGTCGTGCCACTGGATAGGTGTTATCCTGATTTGTGATGGCTCTTAGATGTTGGAGGATACGTTTAAAGACAGGTAATTTGGTACTGCCTATGTAACGTAAATCACAAGGGCATGAAAGTACATATACCGCATATTCTGTCTTGCATGTCAAAAGTTTAGATATTTTATAGTTTCGATCACTAAAAGGCGTTTTGTATGTGTTGATATTAACTCCCTGAATGCATGCTTTACATGTTTTGCATCTGAAAAATCCTTTACCGGATTGCATCCAGCTACTGTTGTCAATGACCTCTGGACTTGTCTTAACCAGTATGTCCCTCATTGAGGGAGCTTTGCTGTAAGTGATGGACACCCTCTGCGGTAGCAGGGGTCCAATCACTGGATCACTGCATACCAGAGGCCAATTTTGCTGGATAATTTTGTTTAATGCTTTGTGTTGTTGGCTGTATTTGATGATTAGACGGAATTCCTCATTAATGGCATCAGATTTTGTGTTGCTAACAGTGATGTTATCACAGCTGATATTCTTAGGTTTTTTATCTTTAATAGCATCCTCCCTGCTCCAAGTCATAGACTTTTGGATAGCATTGTCAATGACATCAGATTGGTAGCCACGTTGTTTGAAACAAATTTTACTTTTACCTTGTGCTACCTTCAGGTCTTGGTTGTTGCTACATATGCGCCTGAGCCGCAGCATTTCCCTGTAGGGTATGCTGTTGATAAGATGTTTCAGGTGTGCACTTGTTGCATGGAGCGTGGAGTTACCCGCTGTCTTTTTTCTAAATAGGCGGGTTTCAATTTTGTTGTTGCTTATGTATATTTGTGTATCTAAGAATTCAACTTGTGAATGGCTGATGGTAGCCGTGAACTGTAAATTGATACTATTGACATTAATCTTATCAATGAATTCATTTGCTTGTTGTAGTGTACCTTGCCATACTACAAATAGATCGTCAATATATCTAAGCCATAATTTAACATTGTTATTACCATATTCACCAAATTCCTCCCTGAGGACCAGCTCCTCCCATCTGCCCATATGAAGACAGGCATAACTCGGTGAGAAGCTGGCCCCCATGGCTACACCTCTAGTTTGTTGGTACAGCTGGCTATTAAACATAAAAATGTTATTGCATAGACAGAATCCAATCATTTCGGTTAGCATATTGTTGTGTTCCTGGTACTGTATAGATCTTTGCGATAGATAATGTTGGATTGCTGTAACGCCATCCGTGTGCTTAATACTGGTGTATAGGGAGGTAACATCCAATGCCATTAGATAAAAATCATCCTGCCACACAAAATCCGAAATCTTTCTTAGGAAGTCACTAGTATTTTTCACATATGATGGCAAATTCTGCACAAAATCTTGTAAATAGTAATCGATGTATTTTGTTGTATGTTCAACCAAACTGTTTCTGGCACTGCTTATTGGTCTCCCGGGAGGATCGTTGTAACTTTTATGAATTTTTGGAATGAAATATATAGTAGGAGTTGTAGGATTATCATTCTTTAAGTATTTATATTCATCATTGCTGATCAATAGTGCACTTTTCCATTTGGCAAGCTTGAGATGGAATTCTTTATACGTGGATTTCAAATTGGCCGTAGTAGTTCGTGTGTAACATGTTCGGTCATTCAGTTGTTTATAAGCTTCCTTGTTGTATAAGCTTATTGGCCAGATTACGATATTGCCGCCTTTGTCACTATTGCGGATTACAATTTCCTTATTTTTTTGTAGTTTAGATGTTAGCAATCTATATTGTTGATTACATTTTTTGGATTTTGTAATCTTTGATTGTGTCGTCCTGTGTAAATCTTTCATTTGCGTGGTTACAGCTTCGTGAAAAATGTCAATGGAGTCGCGTATCATGATTGGATTGAAGGAGGATTTAGGTTTGAATGGGCTTACTTTTGGTGTATCATTTCCTTGTTTACTTTCTACACTGAGTTCTTGCATGATTTGCAATAAGGGTACTTCAGATTGGGTCAAAGTTGTTGCACTTGGATTTTGATCCCATCATTGCGGCATTGCGCATTTCCGATACAGATTCGCTACTCCCCCCTGAACTGACTTCTGATTGGGGGGGTATTGGCCATACGATTGTGTGGGCCCTCGGTAGACTTTGATGCTGTTGATACTTCTTCCACGTTACGGAATTTAGATTTTCTCAGTGCATCGTAGCGCTTGGCAAAGGTAAATATTTGACCCAATTCATAATCCGTTCTGTCTCTTTGAAATTTAAACGCCTTTCTTATTTTTATTTTTTCCTCTTCTTTTTGAAGGCGGATCATCATTTCATTCCTTAACTTGTTTTGTTCATCCTTATGTTCCTGTTTGTCCAATTCCTCATTAATTTCATCTATTTCACCCAGTAGTTTGGCTCTATCAATGTCAGCATATTTGATAAGAATGAGAGTTAACTTCCTAGAAGACTCTAAGTTGCATTCTGCCCATTCTTTCATTAGCTCCGGGTTAGGTTCCTCATAACTTGGTGCCGTTAGTATGCGTAAACCTCTGGGAATTCTATTTACCTCAATATAGCCTTGTAATGATTTGGACTCCCACCATTTAGTCATTTCGGATTTCATCTTTTTTTCTAGTTTTTTGAATAAGTCTCTCACTGAATTGTTCACATTTGCTTTTTCTAATGTTGGCTCTGTCATTTTGCTCGTAGACGGGAGGGTATCGGAGAACATCTCCGTGGCTGCCGCCTCCCGTGCTCTTGCCACGTCGGCCGACATGGGGAAACTTGTTCGGAATTTAAATACTTCAGCTAATGCAGGATTGAATGTTTTCTGCGTTGTCCGAAGTATTGCACACCTCCTCACCCCGCAATACCCACTTGACTGCCTACCTGCTACCTTCCGTGTTCCCCGGGTCCTCCGACTCGGCGTCTATCGGATTATGCAGGTCTCATGGCTTCTTCTGGGTTGCGGGGGGTCCGGCGGTCGATATCCTTTTCGGAATGTAGAAGGACTTCCTGGTTGCCCCGGAAGGGATGTCTCACTGTTCCGTCGACCTTTTTCGAGAAGGGGGTCCGTGAATGATCGTGCGAGACAAGCAAACAACCAACTATATCACAAGTATTCCACCGCAAAATTCCAAAGGCGGCTCTCCCAAGAGATGGACACGGACCCAAATATAAGTGCAAAAATCTTCTTTATTCCTCATTACGCGTTTCGGCTCGCTTGAGCCTTGATCACATGACAGTGGCATGAGAGAGAAGGATCTTATTTAAAGTGAAAGTGCAAATACAATTGAAACCACGTGATACTGATGACATGCTAGTTTCGAATAAACATAGAAGACTTTGTTTCACAATGTAAAAAGCGGGATTTCGCTACTTGCGGAAATTATTTTCTAATATCCATTGTGATGTCACATATTAATACATTTGTTATTTTGTTCCATATATGTGCTAATTTCAATCATATATATTATAATGTGCTAAAAGAAATTTCCATTGTCAATAATGATCACATTTAAAAACGAGACAAATATATACATATATATATATATATATAAATAGAGAGAGAGAGAGAGATATAGATAGATAGATAGATAGATAGATAGATAGATAGATAGATAGATAGATAGATAGTTAGATACATAGTATATATAGATACATAATATATATTTATATATATGTGTATATTTTTACATAACTTTAAAATTATAAAAATAAATTAATAGTCTATTAATTGTTTTAAAATAAATATGTATATATATATTGATTATTATGTATGTGTGTTTAAATTTTTTTAATTAACCCCTTCCCCGCTCATGACGGAGCCACTCCGTCATGAGCCACGGTTGCGCTGTGCTCATGACGGAGTGGTTCCGTCATGCTGCGGCCGTTGGCGGCCACTCCGCCCACGCGGCGCTAATTCCCCGCCTGTGCGGGCGATTAGCGCAGTGGGCGGAGTCGTGACGGAAACCATTCCGTCATGAGCACAGCTCAACCGTGACTCATGATGGAGTGGCTCCGTCATGAGCACAGCGCCACCGCGCTGCCCCCAAACCCCCCCAGCGCTGCAGCGGAGTTCCTGCCGCAGCCAAGGGGTTAAGTTTATTTGTTATATTTGTTAAAATGTATATTAAATGCACTTAGTTTTCGTAAAATTAATCTTATTCAATATATTTAATATTTATTATTTTATTTATATATATATATATATATATATATATATATATATATATATATATATATATATATATATATATATATATATACATCCCACACTTGCAGTCTCGAAAAAATCCGTGTCAACGGAAAATAGAAACCACGCAGATCCAAAGTAAGGCACAATTGTTGTTAATTTATTTCAAAGCCGAGTCTTCACAAAATCTGACGCGTTTCGGGCATCCGCCCTTGCTCACAGACAATCAGTTAAATAAAATGAGCCCATTTTATACATTGAGGCTTTCAATTGGCTGCATTTTTTTCACCATTTTTTTACACCATGTGACATTTAGAAAGTGAAGACACATTACTCAAAGTTAGATAGTCTGTTTTCCAAACAATTTCATATTAGACCACGTTGTGCATACTTTATAGATAAATAACAGGTTAAAATCCAAAACCATCAAGCGCAAGTCAAATATTCAGTTTGTATATATTCTAACAAAATAATTGCGCAAAACATATGTAAATATGCATAGTTATTTAGCATATAATGCATATACTCCATAGTCAGTGTTTCAATAGTATCCAATCCTAATTGACTGTGCAAATATCGCAATAAAGTGCAAATATTATAGATTAAAATTCATTATATCATTGATTTATAAAAACTAATACAAAAAATGTGCAAATTACGCAATGATGTAAACACAAAAAATTGTGCAAATAATGCAATATTGTCAATAATTCAATGTTTTTTGGGTCTAGATACCAAACCATGGAGGTCAAAATAAGATACGCCTACATATACATATATATATATATATATATCAATATGGAGTAAGAATTATGGTCCTTCATTGGCTGAGCTTATCCTTGCACAATTTCCATTTTCCGCACTTTTGCATAACACTATTACACCATTGAGAAATTCCTGTAAACTGAGTGTTTTCCTTCTGCAACCTGTTTATTTATCAATTGTGTTCATTGAGTATGCCCATTTGAGGGCTCAATTTTGCGTTCTAAAAATGATCGATACATTTTTGTACATATTGTATATAAGTGTGAGTGTATGCCCCTTTCACCTTTTCGTCCTTATCTTTTTCAAAAATCAGAATTGAGTCTGTAACAGCACTATCGACAGGACCGCTGGTTAATTAATTTAATTTTTACCGCGAGCATTTGAGCTGTGGCCACGCCCATTGGAGGGCGCAATTGTACGATCCAGCAAGATGCTTTCGGTCTTTGATTTAGTGGTCATGTCATTGTTTGGTCACTGGATAACCTTTTTTGACATCTTGGAACATGAATTGCTTATGTGGAATTTATTGTTTAGCTTATCATTAGCATGACATTATGCACACTTTGTGGTAAATTGTGATCCAATGACGTGTCACGAGGTACAATACATGATTTACATGTTGGCTAGGTCATTCAAGTATGGCCGCCATGGTTACGATGAAATGTGGTTGACCAGCTGGAAAGTCCTATATCGATGTCACTCGCTAGTCCAATCGACCAATGATTGTATTTGTTATTTAAATGTAAACTTTGAACTGGACAAACTAACACTGACGAAGGGCAGGGTCCCGGAACGCGTGTGTTTGTTAGTCTTCACGGAGAAGAACGAATAAAATCAATTTCTTTGAATTGAGCACGAGTGCGCCGCACGTTCTTTCTAGAGACGTGGTGTTTGGCAGTAATAGATTGCGCTATCGCCCGCGCAAGTGGCGCACCCGCACTGCTGAGAGCAACGGAGTGGGGCGGTGTTGTTTTTCACATATATATATATATATATATATATATATATATATATATATATATATATATATATATATATATATATATATATATATATATATCCAAACAACATGCCTCCGGGCACAGGAGCCCCAGACCCTGCAGGGCGGCCTCACAACAATGGTCCCGGAGAGACCCATCCTTGGACACACCATCACGAACAAGGTGAGGCCCAATATCGGAGTAAAGCACTTTATTTGCAGGTACAGCAGCGCAAACAGAACTCCCTCTCCTTACGCGTTTCGGCAACCTTATGCCTATATATATATATAAATCGATATTTTTTTCAGATATTTTTGTACTTACCTGTTTAAGTATAGGGAGTTGATATTTTTGCATTCTTTATTTTTTTACTTCTTTATTTTTTACATCGCTATTCTGTCAGTGAACGGTTCTCCACATCTCCTTTTTCCGCGTCGCGTGGAACTCGAATGATTTCGAGATGGTCCTCATTGAGTCAAATGATTTCTTCTGCAAACGTTCGATCTCTTCATCTCGGGCAGTCCCTTGGGTTTCAAGGGTGTCCACTCGATCCCCAATCTCATTCACATCCATTCTGATTGCCTGCATCTCGCCTGAGAAATCTTTTTTGAGCTGTTGTAGGTCCTCCCTCAAGGAGGAAAACTGATTTCAAGTAGGGTCGAGTGACCAGTGCCTCCACATCTTCACCCGAGGGTGAGGATGCTCTACTCGCCATTTTCGGTGTGTCCCTGTAGGACCGGGGGTCACCAGGCCCTATGGGGGTAGCGTGGCGCGAGCAGGTAGGCACCCAAAGGCTTACGTGTAAAGTGACCATACAGCACACACATCCACTGAGACAGGGAACGCACGCAATAATTGACACCACAACAGTAGGTTGCATAAAACCAATCAGCTTTATCTAGATCTACATTAGAATCAAGGCATTTCATTAGAAATAGATTTGGCAGTTCCTTAAAACGTCAAACATGGCATTAGCTCCAAGCGCTGCACCTGGCGATTCCTGAGAGTGTCAAACACAGCATTTACGCAAAGCGCGGCACATGGCCACTCAGTGGAGCATTACCCATGGCATTTCCTTACAACGCTAAACATTGCATTTCATTAGAGCATTAAACAGTACAAGCCATTACAGCGCTAACCAGTGCATTTCATTAGAGCATTAAACAGTACAAGTCATTACAGCGCTAGACTGGGCATTTCATCCGAGCGTGAGACATTGCACTTCATCATAGCGCTAAACAGGGCAATAACACAAGGCGCTAGATGTGGCAAGGACTCAGAGCATTACACTGGCAAGAAACCAAGCGCTCTACATGGCAGTACATTAGAGCCATACGGGGGGCAGTTCATTCGTCTCTTCCCCCAGGACAACCTGGGCGGACTCTCCGTGCCCCACAACGTCCGGCGTCTCTGGGAGTTAATTAGCCCTGCATGGGGCCAGAATCACGGAGGCCGGGGGCCAGCTTATTCCCCCTCTTCGGGGTCAGTTGGGCCCACCAGGTTCAAGGAGAACTTCACCGGGGGAGGGGCGAGTCCAGGGCCTCTCTCCGGCCCTCTGCCCGCCTCCCCCAGGGGTTACCTGTGCTGGCGGTCCTTCGCGGGTCGTGTGTGGCACTCCTTGGCCGGGCGGTGGCTCGCTCGTCTTAGAGCCCCTCCCGCCAGCCGTGTGTAGCTCCCGGCGGCGTCTGGGTTGAGGGGTCTTGCGCGGGGCTCCCGGCAGGTCCAGTGGTGGCCAGGGAGCTCCGCAGGGATCAGGAGACGGCTCCGGGTCCTCCTCTGTTTCTGGGGGCTCGGGGATTTCCACAAACAGAGGAAGTGTGGCTCAATGGTTAGAGTGGCAGACCCTGAAGCAGAGTTCTGGCCAGGGACCAGGGTTCGATTCCCGCCTCGGCGGGGCTCGGGCTCAATTTCCTCGGACCTGTCTATTCTCGCCTCGGTGCCTATTCTAATCACGGGCCCCACGCTGCAACTCTGGGCAATAGCTTGCTTAGCCTCCACACCGGCCCCAACAGCGCTAAGGATGCCTGGCTTCACCCTGGGGGCGCCCAGGAGTGGACACTTCACAGGGAAAGCCAGGAGGGGTTCCACAGCGGTATGAGTATCAGCGCCAGGAAACCGCAAAGGCGACACCGCAAGGTGTCCGTCTGGTGACAGTGCGCTCTATAAGTACCTTTACATTTACATTTACAAAGGTTTCGGAGGCCCGCGCCCGCAGCTGCCAATGGCAGCGCGGCCTGCGGGGGCACGGTTGCGGGAACCAATGAGAAAGCGGCGGGGGCGGCGCTCGGGAGACCGCCCCCGTCAGGTGATGGGAGTCTCTGGCTTCAGGCCTAGCGCGGCCTCTACGAGATTGCTCGGTCCAACGAGGCCTTCACTGGGGGTCCCACGGCCTCATGAGGCCTACGCTGGATTCCGGCGGCCCTCTCCTTGTTGAGGGCTGCCACGGGAGGCACGAACGTCGGGCCCAGAACGCGCTGGCGTCGGCGGGGCCCCGCAGCCTGCAGCGGCCCCGGGAGGTGAGTTCTGTGGGGCCTAGGACTTAGTCCTTGGGGGTGTCGTTTTGGAGCCCCGTGTTCCCCGGTGCCCAGCACGGGCGATCGCGCCAGTTACAGGCCGGACAGGCCGGAGGGGCAGGCCACACGACGGTGGTACTTGGGTAAAGGGTGGGGGGATCCCAGGTGGGGCCAGGGAGCGCAGGGGTGTCACAGCGCTGTTACCTGGTCGATCCCCCAGCAGTTCGGTGGTAGGTTTAGTAGGTCTTCTTTGGCGCTTGTTGGTTCCTGCGCCCTTGGTAGCTAGTTTCTTGATGGGGGGGTATAGGTTGAGTTGGTGACTAGATAGGTCTTACTCCGGCTTGGTATATTGTCCCTGGGTTCCCCTCCCGCTGGGCCAGATCAGCGGGCTAGTTCAGGATCCCTCACTCAACTTAAAAGGCAGCACATAAGCCCTGTCACTTTCAGTGGCATAGGTCCCTGACTAGGCCCTACCGCCTAAAACTCCTGCGTAGGTTCCCCCAGGTCTGCGTCGCCCCAACTGACTAAAAATGTTCCCTCCTTTCCTTAAGTATCCCTAGGTCAGGTGACCACTCTCTAAGGCGGCAAAAGTATTCTAGAAGGTTCCAGCAAGTTCCAGGAGCTTCCCCACTCTAGCTATAGGAGAAAAAAGGCGGGCTGGTGTCGCAACAATGTTGTAGGGTCCCAGCCAGCTCCTGGCAACTAGGGTGCTACTACAAAGGCCACTCCGCAGTAGCAGGGGCCTGTAGCAGCCATATTGGGGGAAGAGAGCACCTGCACCTTAACACTGATTAGCAATGGAAAGGCGCTCGGAGACCTAAGGCCTACAAAAAAGAGGGTGGAAAAAATGAGGCAAGGGCAAAAACACAGGGAAAGACCACCCTAGGGCTGACAGGTCTAACAGTCCCCCTCCTGCGAAGTCACTTGCTTTGAGAACTTCTCCCTGAATGTGCCCTCTTTTTTGGTGCGCCCCGACGCCATCAGGGCTAACTCCTTCTTCCAGGGGCCTATGATCCTCTCGCTTCCCCTGACGACCGTTGCTCCCAGTAAGGAGGCGCTCTATCTTTGAGCTGTACTTCCGTTGTTTGTGTCGGAGGCTCTCCAATGCTCAAACCTGCTCCGAGCCTCTCTCAAGTTGCCCCCTGGCCCCCCGCAGTAATTCCGCCTTGGCCTATGGGGATTGTTGGTGTCGAGGCCTTCCGGTCTCTGCGGCGGCGTCTCAAACCCTGCATCCCAATGCCCACAGTCTTACGACGTGCCTTCCAGCTTCTTAGTGCCCCTTCAGGCATCTTCCGGCTCTGTTGTATGTCCCAGCATCTTCCTTTCGCCCCTTCCTCAGCTCGCAGGCTTCGCCGCAACCTCCGCACCCATAGGTCTACTTCCTCCCATGCGGGCTTCCATAGTCTTTGTTCATCGCTGCTTTGTTTGGGGCCTTCCCCTCCGGCCTCCGCCGTTTTCCGCTCTTAATCGGCGCTTCAGGGCCCCCTCCACCGTGATCTGCTCCCTAAACAAACTTTTCTCTGGCCTCCAGTCCCTGCTGTCGCCGATTACCCCCAGGGCCTCTGCTCCGCCTTTGTCCCACTCCTCCAATGTTCCATAGCTGCCACACGCTCTGGGTTCCAGGTGCTAATACTGACCGTTCCCTGGGCTCCACAAACGGGTCCCAGCCCCCAACTCTTCGTACCTTCAAGGGGCGATGCTTCTGATTCGCGCCATGGCTCCTGGCTCCTTTACTGCTCCTCCGCTCCCGATGTCTCTGGCGCCGGTCCGCTGCTCCTCCTCGCCGCTGCGTGCATTGCCCCCACTCATGTCGGGTCTCCGGGCCAGCCGCACTTTACTCTCGCTCGGCCCACAGCCCAGGTGGCGCGCTGATCGCCTAACTCCGCCACACTTCTCTTCCCGCCTGGAGCTGAACCTCTACTCTCGAAGCGGCTCCGTGCGCGAGTTGCGTAGTGGAAATCCACCCCTTTCTTGCACATGAGCCGCTGGCTTTGTTCTCAGCTCCGCTCCACTAGGCCCAGCTCAACTCAAACCCAGAAGGGGGCAATATCGATACCTGGCTCCTTCCGGCACTCCGCTCTGTAATTTCACTGTCTATATAGATGCTTATAAGGGTGCCGGGCGGCCACAGGACGGAGAGACCGAGTTCCACGTCCTACTCGGTCGCCATCTTGGCCACGCCCTCCTGTGCGTATTTTTATCAGAAGGATAGAGGGAGGTTCCCAAGTCAACCACCCGCTAAAGCGTTGATCTTCTAAGAATAGCACCTCTACAGTGGCTAGTCCCTCCAAAAAGATGGCACCCACTCCTGAAAACCAAACCCAGGAGAGAAGCCAAAAAACTGCCAAAGGATAAAAGCTAAACCCAAAACTAAATTAGCCTCTTCAGTGCCCATGACGAGATAGTCTCGTCATGGAGCACGGTTGCGCTGTGCCCATGACGAGACTATCTCGTCATGAACCCCGCCCGCTAATGTAACGCCCGGCACAGGGAGGGGAAAGGGCGTGGCACTGAAGGGGTTAAAAGAGCTCAATTAAGAGAACAAAAAAAGAAAAAATCCCACACAGATTCAAAAAATCTACAGGTTTGCTATCAAATCAACTATTAAAAGAGAAATACTCGTACCAACGGTCAGTTTCACTGCTGATAGACTGATGCATAAGTGGGTCAGTGCCTGAATGGATATATGGGTTGATGGCTCCATGAGATTTGGATGGATAAATGAATGTATGAATTCATTTTGTTTGGCTGCACAGCTGCATGGATAAATTTGTGATTGTGGATGGATGGATGAATTTGTGATTTTTTGTGGACGGATGGATGGCTGGGTGGATGGATTTGGGTGGGTGGGTGAATGAATGGATTTGTATGGTCTAGGCTGATGGCTGGATAAATGAAGGAAGATGGACAGACTATATATAGGTGGCTACAAAGACATAGATGCAGGTAAATAGCTCAACACGTTACCTCTGTGTGTTAGTAACCTTTCCCTCACCCTTCCTAGATCTCTAAGACAAAATATTGCAGATGGTAATAGTACCCCCACCATAACGTGTTCCTCTAGTACACTTGTTAGAATAAGGAACAAAGGCAGATCCCCTGCACTATGGAATAAAGGCTATTTTAATTGTTTTCCACCAACATTAGAAGGACCCATGAGCTGTCTGAAATGTAAATTTAGCTGCTCACCCCATGCTCCCAGCAACACGAGGGCAGAAACTATTGTCACAGGGGTAACAGGCGCCTTATCTCAGCCCCAGTACCCTCAATCCCCGCCTTTCACCCGTGGGATTAAGAGATTCTTATGTAAAATCCCTACCCAAGCACACCCCTGAATGCTTAGATCTCCTTACCTCCCTTAGGACTGACATAGGTTTCCTGACACAAACATGGTCTCGACTCCTTGTATTGCGCAGACTCTTCCGAAGAACTACCGCATGATTAAAATTGATAGAAATAGGAGGTCCAGAGGCTGCGTTGCGGTTCTCTTTAGAGACTCCTACAGAATAACATTGATTGACACACTAAACACTGACTGGGTGGAAGTGTGTATTTTTAAAACAGAACTCTCCCCAAAACATCTCTGGAAGGTACTCTACTGTACCACCCCCCCAGGGTAAAAAGAAAAAAGACTTTAGCCTCCACCTCAAAATGACTTCTTTTTTACACATTATCTCACATTTGGAAGGCAGAAATGCAAAGAAAGTCAATTGGTAATAACACTTGTTCTAATTTTCTGTGTTCCCCTAAGTCTCCCGATAAAAGGGTACCTCACTTGTGTGGATAGGCCTAGTGCCTGTGATAGGAAACGGCCCAACAATCAACGTGGACACATCACATTTTTCAAGTGAAAACTGACCCTTTTTTTGCAATGTGCCTAGCTGTGGATTTTGGACCCTACCTCAGCGGGCACCTTGGGAAACCTAGCAAACGTATACATTTTTTTAAAGTAGACACCCAGGGGAATCCAGGATGGGGTGACTTGTGTGACTCTCACTAGGTTCTGTTACATAGAATCCCTTGCAAACCTCAAACTTTCCTCACATTTCTTTGATGGAGTGTTCTAGAATCTGTGGGTAGCCACACACTTCCACCCACCCAAGATTCCCCACAGTCTTCCGATAACAATGGTACCTCATTTGTATGGGTAGGCCTAGTACCCTCAACAGGAAATGGCCCAAAACGCAATATGGACACATTACATTTTTCCACAAAAAACTGACCACCCTTTGTTTGCAATGTGTCAGGGCTCCTTTCCTAGTCGATGAAACTGCAATACAGCATCTAGATGTGGCAGTACCTGCTGATAAATGGGTAGCACACTACTCGCAGATTTTCGCGGATTACCCCCTGACAACTGAGTCACCCAGACCAGAGGCGGAAGCTCCTACTAGTAATAACATCTTCCCCATTGACCTCCATTTTGATCTAGAGGAGATAATCACAGCACTGACCGCCTCAAAGACCGGTAAGGTGCCCGGCCCAGACGGGGTTCCCTTAGACATATTTGTGAGCAATATAGATCTCTGGTCTCCAATTGTCATGCAGGTTATGTCTGCAGTCACCCAGATTGGCCCTCTTGACTCTTGGTCTACTTCTGTGCTCCTGCCCATTTTCAAAAAGGGAGATCGGGACAATCCAGCCTGTTATAGGCCCATCTCCCTTTTGGACTCCCTCGGCAAGGTAGCTGGGAGACTAATTCTGGAGCGATTAAGGGACTGGTCTATAGAGAATAAGATCTTAACTGACCTACAGTTTGGGTTTCAGGAGGGCTTGGGCACCGTGGAACAGGCCTTAAATCTGACTCTACTCATAGGCAAATACGTAGGGGCCAAAGGTGGTAAACTTCATCTAGTCTATGTGGATTTGAGTTCCGCATTCGATTGCGTGATTCACTCCAAGTTATGGGCGATTTTGAAGCATCTGGGCATCGATCTTGCACTGTTGAATTTTCTCCGAGAGTTATACTCGGACGCAAAAGCCTGTGTGAGATACGGTATTAAAGGGGAGCTTACTGAATCCTTTAATATCGAAAAAGGCGTAAGGCAGGGATGCGTCCTTGCTCCATTCCTATTTAACATCTATACTAATGGACTGGAGCAAGCGATGTTGGTTGACAGCAAAGATTTACCCTGCATAAACTCCCGCCCTATTCCTGCATTACTGTATGCAGACGATTCAGTTATCCTAGCAAGGACACCGAACCAGCTTCAGATCCAACTAGATAAATATTGCGAATTTATGTCTTCTCTTGGTCTCAAAGTCAATAAATCTAAGACTTTCGTTATGAACATCGGGAAGAGAGCCCAAAAATGTAAATCTCTCCTTATTGAGAAGACCAGATTAGAAACTGCCACTACCTATCCGTATCTAGGTATCCTTATCGATAATCAACTGTCCTGGAAACCTGCGATATCCAGTAAAAAACTGCAGTTCCAACGCACAACATCTGCACTGACCTCGTTCTCTAGGAAACTGGGTAAGCCCGCCCCTACTGTACTTTTGCAGATTTACCAAGCCAAATGCATGAGTGTGGCAACATATGGTGCCGGAGTCTGGGGCTATGTGTCCACTGACAAGCTACAAATTATAGAAAATTGCTTTCTGAAATACATATTAGCCCTCCCTCGTAGTGCTCCTACTTTCGGCACCCATGCGGAACTCGGCCGGGAGTATCTGACTGATATCATTAGCTACCAGCCGATTCTACTATGGCACCGTATATGGACTAAGGAGCAATGTCACCTAACCAGGTCACTAATATCTGACTGTCTCTCTTTGTCCTATTGGAAAAAGATTCCCTGGCTGCTATATGTATCGAGATTTTTAACAGATTTGAATCGCCCTGCATTTTTCACTGATCCTGAATCCTTATCGGATATATCCAGAAAATCCTTGAAAAAGCTTTGTGCTGATCATTTAAATGATCTTCGTTTGTGTTCTGAACTTGTCAAAAAATCAAATGTTCATTTAACGATGGTCCAATCTCCTCACGGCATTCAATTGTATTTATCTTTTTTTCTGTCAAATTATGAGAGGTATGTTTTAACCAGATTTCGGTTTGATCTATTTTATCGTCTTGTTTCACTGCCTGTGCCCTTAGTCTGGTCACGGGAACTACCAAACTGTCCTTGTGACGGTCTAACTTGCCAGTCTACCCTGCACGTAACCTTTTTCTGCGGTTTCTACAAGTCTCCGCGGAAACGATGGCTGGTTCCTTTGCTTCGACATTTAGGGCTGAGAAGATGCAGACCGGCTCTTTTGGCACTTCAATACCTGGATACTCCGTATATAGCCAAAACCGTAGCCTGCTTTCTTAAAGCCTGCTTGAAAACTCATTCTCAACTATTGGCAACTGTTTCTTAAGATTTTACTGATTGCTCGGCTACTATTCCTGTATATAGAGTGTTAGCGTTTACTCCTAATTGCCTGCTTTCCTCAACAGCTATTGAACAAACTGATTTTTACTGATTACTGTGTTATTATTTTTGTACCTAGAGTGTTAGTGTTTACATGGAAAATGCGTCACTTTTTAAGCAGCCAATGAGCAAACTGATTTTTATAATGTTGTAATCCTTTAAATGTACTTTTTATGATTGTAAACTCAATCGAAATAAAGTATTTTATTGATTGATGTGCCTAGCTGTGGATTTTGGGCACTAGCTCAGCAGGCACCTAGAGAAACCTAGCAAATCTGTAAAAAAATGTAAACTAGACATACAGGGAAATCCAAGATGGGGTGACTTGTGTGGCTCTCACTAGTTTCTGTTACCCAGAATCTCTTGCAAACCTCTAACTTAGTCAAAACAAACACATTTTCATCACATTTCTGTGATGGAAAGTTCTGGAATCTGCGTGGAGCCTCAGACTTCCACCCACCCAGGATTCCCCCAAGTCTCTCTATACCAGCGGTCTCCAACCGGTCGATCGCGAGCTACTGGTAGCTCGCCAAGGCCCCGTCAGTAGCTCGCGCTGGTAGCGTCACAATTTAGTAGCCTATTAGCATTGTTATAATATTTCGGCCTTTTTTATGGCGACGTTACCCGCCCTCACCCAAACCAGCTGCTCAAATTGAGTTTAGCTGGGGAGGGGCGGGCCAAAGAGGATTAGGTTGTTCCTCCATTAGCCTCTGCGCAGCCGCCACCTGCCTTTCAAACCCTGGTGGCGCGTTTTTCTTCCTGCGCGTCGAGTGCCGGTGCACAGCAGCAGGCATGGCAGAGCGGGGCGGCCTGTGCTGGAAAGCGTGCAGGTGGCGCAGGCAGTATTAAACTGCTACCGGGCCCTGTGGCGCCTGCCTTGTTCAACCTGCCACCAGTTCGACCGGAGCAACAGGTAAGCTTAATGAACCCTGCGCAGGCCTGATCAGCTCCACACCCGTAGCGAGCCCCTACCCTGGCCTGTTATTTTTTGTTGAATATTTATATAGCGCGAACTCAACCCGAAGGTATTGGAGCGCTTTACATAGCACCGTATTTACATGATTACACATTCAGGCACGGGGAGATGAAGTGATTTGCCCAGAATCACAGGATGTGGACGCGACCTCGAGGCTCGAACCCTGGTTTCCTGCACCAGAGGCGGCAGCGAGGTGGCTCACTGCAGCCCAGGGACGTTTTAATCTCTGCACGTTTTAACGTTTTTTGTTTTTATTTTACTTAATTTAAGCAGCATTATTTAGTTTTTTCATGTCATTTTTTGTCGCATTTTGGGAGGAAATAGTATTTGAGATGGGTAAAGGAGCGTGCGCTTATTGCTTATGTGAATTATGGGTGAAAACTGGGGATGATTACTTTTTCGTTTTCATGCAATGATTATGAAGCTGAAGTGTTTGCAGTGCACGTAAATAATTTTCAAAGCAGTCTCTTAAATGTTTAAACTTCTAGCTGATCAGGTCACGGGGTTAGAATTACACCTGGTTTTTTGGCGTGTACGTGCTTTAAAATAACGCACAGTAGTGGTTTGAACAAAACGTAATGCTGGCAGCAGGGAATGGAAGTGCACATGATGATGAGGTTGCCGGTTGCGGCTTTGTAAGTGATTTATGTGTTTATTATACATTTGTTCAGAGATTACGAGGCAAGAAAAGTAACTGTTATCTGAAAAAGAGTGATTTAGTAGCTGGTTGAAAGCGGGACGCAGTAATAGCTGAGAAAACAGTTTTGGGGTTTCCTTTTAATTTAAGCACATGCGAGATTAAGCTGGAGGGATGGGATTAGTTTTTGCTTTTTAGGATTGTTTAAGGATGATTGCCTAAAGAAAAGAATAATGTGTTGAAAGATTAGGGATATATTCTGATCTAGCAGTGCTACAGAAGGGCGTGCAGATGCGTGCCCCCTTGGATACTCATTGCAGTCCAGGGCACATGAAACCATAAAAAAACAGATTAAAACGCTGCCTTATAATATAGATCCTATCTATGATTCATGATCTTTCTCGTGTTTGAATTGAGCTTCATGTTTGCACACTGCAATAAAACTGAAAACAGTTTGGTTTTCCGCTTCAAGAGCTTAACAATGTTAAATGCAAACCATTAAAATCATATACATACAATTCTTAATTTGCAGAGAAATCCTTCAATTGCATAAAAGAGGATACGTGCTCAAATTACCAGGTTTACCTGAAATGTTATAAAACAGTGTTTCTTATGAGTGTCACTTTCTAAGGCTCACTTAAATAAAACATTAGGCATGCTTGCTGCCGTGTTGACATTCTGTCTCATGGCAGATAATTTGGTGATGCGATGCTTGTCAGAACGTCAAAAAGTGTCCATCACATGGAGGGAAGTTGCATAATGATTCATTATGTACCAAGTGTTCTTGATGCTGGTGGGTGTTCTCTCTGCATCCATTATGTACCAAGTGTGTGTGCTGACAGGGTGTACAATGCACATCATGCAAAAACGTTCCCATTCTCTGCAGTGAGGGTAGCTGGCCAAGTGTGATAATGCACATAACGCAGCTTTGAACAGGGATACTTTTTTTAAATTAGGAAAGTTTTGAATCACAAATAATGTAATTTAAGTAGCACACTAATACAAAGGCTGGAAGAGCAACGTGTAAATGTGTCTTGATAAAAATAAATGTCCATCATCCATTTCCAGAGATGCCAGTGGACACATCACATGCAACTCTCAACCAATCTTGGCTTTCTGCTCAATAGAACATTGCATTGTGGGCCTTGTGTATGTGCTTTTTGGATTGGAATTTTGGGCGCCAAATGTCACAATGCAAAACTTTATCTAAAAGCCTGAACTGTCTGAAGTGTTACAACCGATATGAAGTCACTTGGGTAGGCAGGATATTATTATATTCATGTCAGTACAAATATAAACCTCCTGCCCTCATCAATACACAAACTACACTCAGCGGTTGCGCAGCCAACTGTAGTTCAAACACTGTAGTATCCTTACAACTGGGCGTGGGGGTCTCTCGGAAAAATGCGCGAGTTACTGGGCCTTTAGTAGCTCACGATGAATTTGATTGACCAGAAGTAGCTCTCACTACAGAAAAGGTTGGAGACCCCTGCTCTATACCCTATTTCAAATCTGTTTATTGAGAAAAAATAAATTCCAGATAACAATGGTCATCACAATTACCATAGTACAGTAATGAAATCATATATAATTGACAGCGCCCAATAGTAACAGAGAAAAAGCATGGTTATAAGTAGTGACTTGAATCTGCCAGGTGTCGCAGTGAGAGGGGCATACTGATTAAGGTAGGTACAATTTATAGGAGCCTTGAGTAGGGAAGGTCATGAAATGTGTGTGTGCGGAGAGTACCACTAAAGGTCAATGTGGCAGATGGTACACCCACGAGGAGTAGTGAGAGTCTGCTAGTAAGATCCAGAGTCATAAGGCCAACAGGTTAACCAACCATCTTAAATACAAGGGGGAGGGGACAAAAAACAGGGGTAGGGGAGAGGTGAAGATTCGCTCAAAGTGCCGACAGAGAGAAGTGATAAAGCGATTTAAAGAGGAGAATGGGCCTCATCAGGATCGCGATTCTGGGAAGGTTGGTGTTGGGCCCCTCTAGTGTAAGGCATGAGGGCATCTTCGAACAGCTGCAATGCCCTCAGCCGAGCGGGAGCTAAGCGAGAGTTCTCTATCTGTGCAAGGTGTTGTATAAGCGGCTGCCAGGTGTGGGTGAACTAAGTGCCAGTGTGATGAAGACGGGCTATTAGTAGCTGTAGGGCCAGAATGTACCAAAGGCGAAGGAACCAAGTTGAGCTAGGTGGTGGTGCAGGTTTTTTCCAGTGTAGGGCTATGGATTGTCGTGACACCCCAGCATCTGCGTAGTGAGGCACCAGTCTGAGTGGGTCATAGCTACCAACCAAGGAGGTCTAATGCCTAACAAAGTCACCGTAGGAGGGCTTGGAATAGGAAAAGCCCACGGTGTCCTTTATATGGCTGAGAACCTCCTTCCAGAAAGTCTTCAGGCAAGGGCATTTCCCCCAGATGTAGAGAAAATCACCAACTTTGGCCCTGCATCTCCAGCATGTCGGGGAGAGATTCTGTGACATCTTGTGGAGGCGGGCTGGGGTGTAGTACCAGCATGTCATCTTTTTGTAGGCTGATTCACGTTGGGGGATGCTTTTATAAATTTTTGGGATATCATGCCAAAGTTGATTCCAGCTTTCTGGCAGGATCTCCTCTCCAACCTCTAAGTTCCATTGCCTCTGATATGTGTGGGGCTGGACCTGATGTGAGTGTTGCAGAACTTTGTATGTGCGAGAGATTAGACCTCGTAAACCCTCTTAGGCCCGGACTAGAGATTCAAAGGGGGGTTAGCCCCCTCGTCGCTCCCTGAATATAAGTGGGGGAGGACAGCCAGTGGCGGAGTTGATAATACTGCAACTTTGCACCAACTCTCTCTATAAAAATGGTACTTCATGGGTGGGTGAGCCTATTGCCTGTATCAGGAAATGGCCCAAAACACGACATGGACACATCACATTTTTCCACAGAAAACTGACCCTTTCTTTGCAATGTGCCAAGCTATGGATTTGGGGCTCTAGCTCAGCCGACACCTACGGGAACCTAGCAAACCTGTACATTTTGTAAAATTAGACATTCAGGGGTATCCAATATGGGGTGACTTGCATGGCTCTCACCAGGTTCTGTTACCCAGAATCCCTTGCAAACCTCAAACTTTGTAGAAAAAAACCCAAAAAAACATTTTCCTCACATTTCTGTGATGGAAAAAGTTCTGGAATCTGAAAGGAGCCATAAACTTCCAAACAGTTTGTGGTTTCCCGCACAAACTGTGGGATCACTGGGCTGACACAAATTTCCTACCACCCAGCGTTCCCCTAGGTCTCTCGGTAAAAATGGTACCTCACTTATGTGGCTAGGTCAAGTACCCGCAGCGGTGAAAGGCCAAAAACATATTGTGGAGATATCAAAATGATTTATCACAAAATGACCTGGTTTTGCAAGGAGGCCACCTGCGTTTTTGGTCCCAGGCTCAACGGCCATTTAGGGAAACCTACTAAACCCAACCATTTCTGAAAACTAGACACCTGGGGGTTGAGGGTGGTATGTCTTGCATGGATCCCCCAATGTTTTCCTTCTCAGAATCCCCTGCAAATCTCAAATTTAGCTTAAAAAATAATCAAATATTGCTCATATTCCTGTCTGGGATCACAGCACCGGCACAAATTTCCTACCACCCAGCGTTCCCCTTGGTCTCACGATAAAAATGATACCCCATTGTGGGTGGGCCAAGAGCACTGGTGCTCATGACGGAACCATTCCGTCATGAGCACCGAGTGGGTTAAGTGAATTTCTTTGGTTTTTAAACTAGTAGTTGCGTTTGAAGAGTGGTGAAGAAAGGGGGCAGGCCTCCGACCTGTTCTCAGGAATCCTGCTGTGTTGGACTTACTGGAGGTAAAAGTAGGGCTTCTGGGCCCCCAAGAACCCTCAGCATCCAAGACAACTTATCAGAACATAACATGTATTGTAAAGCGCACATTCACCCAGAAGGGTATCTTGGTGCTGAATAACAGATGTTTATTGTTACCCAACGGTACTCATTTTATCGACCTCGGAAGGATGAAAAGCTGAGTGAACCAGCCGGGATTTGAACCTGTGACCATGAGTTCGAACACAGGACCCTGCAGTGGACGCATAAGTCCACTAAGCCACCAGCTTCATCCCCCAACCAGCCAGGAGGCAGGTTTGCAGAGTGGTGGAGAAAGGGGTATTGCCTCCAAAGACATCTCAGCAATTCCACTGTGTGGGACTTACTGGAGGTAACAGGAGGGCTTTCTGGCCTCCAAGGACACTCAGCATTTAAAGGGACTTCTTCTGGAGGCGCTTTTGCAGAGTGGTGGAGAAAGAGGCGGTGGCCTCCGAAGTCCTATCAGCAGTCACCCTTTGTGGGACTTACTAGAGGTAACAGGAGGGCTTTTTGGCCACCAAGGACCCTCTGCAGCCAGGTGGACTTCATCCCCCAACCAGTTGTTTGCCAGGAGGCTCATTTGCAGAGTTGTGGTAAAAGGGGGTGGAACCCCCGGCGACTTGCTGATTGTTTTCCTTTTTTTTTTATTTAATAGGGGAGGGGGGCAGCGTGGCCCCCGTTCCCTGGGCTGATTTCGGCCATGGGGACACCATCCTCCAGGGCCAGGCCTTTTTTAATGGGGAAAGGAGGCTATGCTGCCTCTCTTCCCAGCCCCATTTCCCAGGCTCCCAGGGCCCGGCCTTCCTTTGTTTAATGAAAGGGAGAGGGTCCGAGTGGCCCCCTTCCCAGGCCAATTTCAGCCCCAGGGACCCTATACCCTGTCTTTTAATTAAAAATAAAAATAAAAATTAGGGGAGGAGGGCACGCGGCACCCCTCCCGGGCCGATATTTGCCTCGGGGGCCCGGCCTCTATTGTGGGTGCCTTGGTCCAACCCAGGGCAACCACTCACCACTGATGGGGACTGCAGGGTGGGCTTGGAAAGCCCCCGCGGTGCCTGCTGGCTCCCCTCCTCCTGCAGGAACCAGCATTGCCTTTACAAATAGGGAGCTGCTAAACATGCAGCTCCCTCTGTGTAAAACCAGTTTTGCTCAGCTTGCATCAAGGAAGAGCATTTTCAATGCTCTCGCTTGCTAGAAGCAGAGCGTTTGCTATAGCTTGGCGGGAGCAGTAAAGCTCCTGGCAAGCCATAGCAAATAGCTGTGTCCTGGGGTGGGCACCCATGGACATAGCAGGAGCTGGCCCTAGGGGGTGGCAGTCATCTATGGCTCCAGGAGGGGGGCCGCGTGGCCACCCTTCTTTCTAGAATTTTGCCCTGGGGAGGTGGTGGTCTCTGGGGCAACGGGGTGTCCGCGTGGCCCCCCACATTCTTTCAGGTAAAGCCCCATGAAGGTGGCAGGGTCCAAGAGACCCGGCATTTAAAAAGTAAATAAGTCCCGGGGAGGTGGTGGTCACAGGGGCAGCAAGGGAAGACGTACGGGCCTCCCCCCACATTAATTTGTTAAGAAGCACCAGGGAGGTGGTGGTCTCCGGGGTAATATTAAGCCTCTGGAAGAGGGGCCCATGCACCCCTTACCTTATTAAAAATATGCACCCGGGGAATGGTGCACCCGTGGGCCGATAATTAAGAAACCACAAGAGCCCATGCTTAATTTATTTTTTTCATTTTCAACGGGATACGAGTATCATCCTGAAAATTTTAAACAAAAATATTTTGGGCCCTGCGGGGTCCCTGTGTGGCCCCATTTCCCAAGAGGAATAGGGGGTCAGGGTATTTCTACCCTGCCACTTTTTTTCCTTTGTTTTTTTCCTGTTTTTTTTGGGACTCGGCTTGAAGATGGCTGCCAACACTTCCTGGTTTGAAGCACTGGCGACACATCTGATCTCAGCACGAGATGGGGAGGGGTCACGGATCCTCTGCGTCATCATATACACAAAGGTGGACTTTCTTTAATATCTTATATACTACTGAACAGATTTACACCAAATCAGAAAAGGTCACTTTCTGGATTAACAGCTACCTTTCAGCCAAATTTGGTGTAATTCTGTTCAGCAGTTCAGGCTGTAGCCATGTCTAAAGTTCCTATGTAAATTAACATACGAAAACGCATTTTTGACCCCTCACCCCTTTTTCTCAGCCCCCGCTAGACCGATCACCCCAAAACTTTCAAGACAGCTGCTGAAGTGAGCTTTGAACTTGTTTTTAATTTTCAAGAGGATTCGTCAAATGACGCCAAAGGTATTAGTGAATGAAAAATAATCTTCCTATGGAAACTAGGTCCAAACAATAACTACATACTGGCGAATACCAGTAGGTATGATTGACATTCAGTGCAAGAGTTTATTACCACCTCATCAGGGCCTACCCCTCCCACAACCCCTCACCCCTTTTTCTAGGCTTGCCTGTAGCAGTAGCGAGGTTGCCCTGTGCAACTGTAGGGCGAGTACTTGGTGGGACCTTAAACAAAGGTGGCTTACGTTGTGGCAACAACATGTCTCGGTCCAATTCTGCTGAGTTGCCAATAGATCTAATGAAGGAGAATATAGCAGATTTTGTATTGGGACCAGACAAAGAAGTGGTTTTCCAAGCCAAGCAGAACAATGAATACAGGACCATCCCCAAATCATTGGGTTCGTTGGCCGAGAAAATGCAACACCTTTTTGAAGGGATGCCTCGTTCTATGCCTCATGGCGCCCCTGATCCCCCAGAGCGAGGGCCTAGGTCACGTAACCGGTGTCCAAGACAGACGCCTTAGACCAGTTAAAGGCTGCCTACCTAACTTCACTGCCCTCCTTTCCTGAGAAGGATATTGATGATGACCCTCATCATTCAGGATGAGTTTTGTTTCTGTTCAGGACCTATAAGACCCGGTAGAGGATTTTGATGCCTTGGATGAGGAGGTCACTAAATTTTGGTTGTTGGCCCCCACAAAGAGACGTATAGATCATTCTGTCAGTGGTAAAGGTCCTTCTGGTTCCTTTCAGACCCCTGTGTTACAAGGCACCTTCAATCTTAAAGACATTGTGCTTCCACGGTCCACAGAGTGGACGCCCTCCACAAGACTGCAGCCTATATTCAAAGCAGACTTCAGAAATTCTTTCCCAAAGAGGTCAGAACTCGCCTTCGCTCAGAATGTCCCAGACCTTCCTTAGACGGTAAGGTAGCAATGACTCCTGACATTGACCCCAAACTGTCCATCATCCTGGGCATATTTGTCAAAGACCCGAAAAAAGTAATTGACTGGTCCTGGAAAGCTTTCCAGAACAAGCTTGTGGATATTTCTGGCCCTGAGTGCATGGGCCCAACAGGCCATTTGTCTACTGGGCAATGCCAAAAGTGCTTTGTATTCTGAGTGCCGCCGCTCTATACACATTAGAATTTACTCCAAGCTCTGCGACTTAGCTACAAATGAAGCCTGATCCTTTTGTAACAGAGGTTGCAAAATTTGTGAACACATTCACCTGATTTTTTAACAATGTTAAAAAAAGATTTTCCAGTCCCATCTTTTTTCCAGGGCTGACCGAGGTCACGGCAGTTCCACTAGCTGCCTCTAATACCAAGACTCCTTTAGAGGATAAAGTAAACGAAGTTTCTCTGTCTGGAACGACATTCAAACGGGAACTCCCTTCTATCCTTCCCACGTTAAAAACTCAAGAGGACGATTCCAACGTGGGAACTCTCATAGACCAACTGCTAACTCCTCTTACCAGGGTGAGTCTTATCCATTTTCCCCATACAGTTAGGAGGCAGAATCCATTTCTTTCTAGACAACTTCCATAACTCATAATGTGTGGGTTCTTCAGACAGTTCAAGGCTTTCAGCTGGAATTCTATGCCACTCCACTTCAGATGGTTATGCACTGCCAACTTCACTTCACAATCTCAGAAAGCCTGTTTCATGGACCATGAAATGTCTTATCTCCTACAGGAACAGGCCATCCCCCATGCAATCTCCATCCCTCAGGGTTTGTGAGCAATATCCTCGTTGTGGACAAAAAAGGGGGAGGCTTCCGTCTTATAAATACCATTCAAAAATTTAATTCTTGGAGCCTCTACCACCATTTGAAAATGGAAGGGGTTCATATGTTACCAGATCTGCAAATAGAGGGTGATTACATGATTTGTTTGGATCAGAAGGACTCCTCCGACAGTTCCCATTTTTCTTCCACACTGTTGTTTCTTGCAATTTCAATGATAGAATCCTACCTATGAGTTTTTGGCAATGCCCTTCAGGCTTTCTTCAGCCTCTTGGTGCGTTACCAAACTTCTCAAACTGGTGGTAGAGTTCTTAAGAAGGGTCTGGTCGATTGTGTACTTAGATGACTTCCTCTTGATGTTGTACTATCCAAGAGTGCTCAAAAACCAGTTAGACCTCACAATAACCTTGTTAGAATCTTTAGGATTTATCATCAAACTTGCCATGTCTGACCTTCTTCCATCTCAGCAGATGACCTTTCTAGGCTTTGCCATCAGTTTGTCTCAGCCAACTTGGCTCTTTCGACCCAAAAGATCAAAGCTGTAAAGAAGGATATCCGTAAAACACTTGCTCAGACTACGATCACCCTTCGATGCAAAGCAGGATCAGTGGGCATATTAGCATCATCCATCCAGGTCACCTTTCCGGGTCCACTTCACTATCGAGCTCTTCAACGTCTGAAAATCGCTCACTCGCAAAAAAGCCTATTTTGTATTCAGATCAGATTGTCCTTAATCAAGAAGTGCGACACAAACTACAATGGTGGCTTGACCACATGAAGGCCTAGAATGGGAAGCCCATTTTTAGTCCGATGCCAGGCACTGGGGTTGGGCGCTCAATGAGGCAACATAACTACAAAGGGGCATTAGTTCAAGGCAGAGCTCTCCTTACACATCAATTTCTGGAGCTGCTAGGAGGCTCTTTTGCAGTTAGCTCTTTTGCTCACCAATGAGCTCATTGCTCTATTCTGCTAAAGATGGACAGAGTGGAGAGATGGTGGAGAAATTGGATAAAGTCCATGAAGAAGGCAAAGCCACCCAACAGGAGCTCCCTGCTGAGGGTGTGGGTTCCCCTCAGGAAGATGGGAATGCCAGGTATCAGAACGCAGTGAATAGGGGACTGAGCTTCCAACCCCCTCCTCTCCATGTACAATCTGGAATAGCATATGTGGGCTTGATAGGGTACTTAGAGTGTGTCAGTCAGTTATATCAGATAGTAATGTAACTGGACGGATGACACCGCCAGGTACACCTTGGTGTGAGCATCTCATGAACTGTATATTACAGATACGTACTGGTGATCATGCTACAATATTGAATTGTTGTATTTTAATTTGTCTGTTTCCTGTGTAATTACAATAAAGATACCTACAAAAAAAATGGACTGAGTGTCAGCAGCCCAATAAGTCAATCGCTTGGAAGGCACGCGGTCCCGTATTCTATTGGAGATCACCAAAAACTTCTGGCATTTCTGCCTCCAGCGTGTAAAAAGAGACAAGGGCAACCGGAGGAATAGGACAGGGACCTCGGGAACTAGTATTTTACAGGAAACAGTGGTCCCTGAAAGCAAAAAGGGTTTTAGTGGTGCAATGAATATAGCCTCAATCGGTTCTATAGTATAGCCAGTGTCCAGCCGGACAAAAGCAACTTTAATATACAGAATTTAATAATAATAATCAAACAGATGTAAGTTAAATCTCAGTGGGATACAAGCCTGTATCCTACAACTTACACATCGCATGGAAAACAAAGTGCGAAAAACTTTAGGCAATTTACATGGATGTTTCAATCAGTAAATACTTCAGATAGTGAAACATCTGATACAATAAGGTCACCTTCACGGTAATTTATATACAGTAAATAGAGTGTGTAAGGTAGACAACTGTGTCGACGGCGTTTCGATCCTTATCAGGGGGATATCGGATCATCATCAGGACTAATTAAATAAAATTGCCCGTATAAAAATGGCTCGAGGGTTCAAAGAATGTGAATAAACGGCATCAAGGGCACGAAGAGATCTGTAGAATGGTCCCAGGTGTCACGTGGATTTAAGGGGCGGCCTGTGAGAAATAAGGTGCGGGATTGAATATTGACCACGGCATCAAGGGCACGGAGAGAAGTATAGGTTGGTCCCAGGTGTCACGTTTCAGGCTCGAGGGGATTTAATGGGCGGCGGAATTGAATATCCGGGGAGGAGTATTGACCACAGTAGGGAATCCTCCTCGTGGGTTTGCGAGGGTAGTGTTCCGTGGCCGCATCTGAAGTCGAATGTTACCTTCGACCAACCTATACTTCTCTCCGTGCCCTTGATGCCGTGAAGGTGACCTTATTGTATCAGATGTTTCACTATCTGAAGTATTTACTGATTGAAACATCAGGGACCACTGTTTCCTGTAAATTTCTGCCTCCAGCATCAGATTTTGGTTGTCGCCATTCACCTGCCGGGTTCGCAGAATTCAGTAGCAGACTGGGACTAAGAGATTCTAGCGAAGGGAAACTGTATCCGGACCTGTTCTCCAAGATAATGCAGAAATGTGGTCCATGTCAGATGGAATAGTTTGCATGTTGCCTAATGTTCCAATTAACATTATTCTTCAGTTGGAGATCGTATCTGTTGGGTCAAACAACGGATGGCTTCCTGCATAATTGGACTGGACTGAATTATGCTATTCCCCCTTTCTCTTTGCAACTGACAGTTGGCCTACAGGTCAGACGTCAGAGCTGATCTTGATATCACCCCTCTGGAGGACCCAGAGTTTGTTTCCGACCCTACTGGAACTGGAACTCTCTTGCAATTGTCATCTTCTGCTTCCGAGGGCCCCGCCTATCATCCTGGGCTCTTTCGGTTGCCAACATCTCTTGGTCACGACGGGGCAATTGAGACTAGTAGCATGGAGAATTTCCGGAGATGCTGGCAAGTGCCGGGACTTTTGGAACAAGCTTTTGACCTCATTGACAAGACCTGGGCAGATTCCACTCATAAACGATACCAAACAGCATGGCAACGTTGGTCTAGCTGGTGCTTTGAATGGATTTTGGATCCTGTGGCAGCGGATGTGATTCATGTAATACATTTTCTGGCCTCCTTGGCTGTGGATTGGATATCTTATTGTACTATAAATTCTAACAGGTCTGCAATTTCAGCAGGTCAAACCCCTGTTGCAAACAAACCTATGGGGGAGCATCCACTGGATTCTAAGCTCCTCAAAGGGGTGCGTTTTGCCATTTCACCCCAACCTAGTATTCTTCCCAATGGGATTTCTCAAAAGTTCGTGCTCTGCAGTAATGGCCTGACAATTCCCTTTCCAGGAAACAACTTTCTGCAAAAGTAAAGCTCTTATTGTGTCTTGTATCTTGCAAACAAGTCTCTGATACTAGAGATCTTGACCTCGCGGGTAAGTCTTTTACCCTAGAAGGTGTTACTTAATTGATTACCAAACAAACCAAATCAACAACCAAAAAGGTGTTATTTCTAGCTCTTCCAACAGACAAGAAACTCTGTGTTGTGCAATGCTTACAAGAATATGAGAAAGTTACTGCCTCTCTTCCAAACTCCTCTATAGGTCCGTTATTAATTTCTTTGTTACAGCCTCTGTCCTACTTTAGCTGGCTGGGTTAAATGGCTGCTTTCGGAAGCAGGGTTAGACACATCCATTTTTAGAGCTCACTTGGTCTGAGAAGCCATGGCTTCCAGGTCTTTAGCAGTGAAAGCACGACTGGAGGAAATTGTCCGCATGGCCAATTGGTCTTCAGATTCCATGTTTAAAGAATGTATTCATAAGCCAGTAACTAATAATTTTTCTTTGGTGATTGATAAGCTTTAAACCGGCATGATCTAAAGCCTCCAGTCCTGACATAGAATTGAAAATTTTATAGCATTTGTGAACAAGAATCTTCAATTTTATAAAGGACACGGAGGCAAGGATTATCCTACACATTTTTTTTTGCATAAATAGATATTTATTGTACTCTATTGATTTGTTGATAATGTTGTTTATACATGGTTTATTCTATCAGGTAAATATTTTGCTCCCTCCCAACTTGTAATACAAATGCTCAAGCTTTTTTGTTTTTTTCTCAACTTCACACTACAAGCAGGAATGAAACAATGGCTTTCACTTTCCAGGAATTTCCTAGCAGAAGAGGCAGAGTTCATGATATGAAACTTGTTTATAGCCATGAGTGTTGATTGGTTATTGGACATTGTCAGCCCTGCTTGATGTGCTGCTCCAGTCTAGGTTTTTTCTTTGAAATCTTAGACTTTTAGTCATATTTATGCTATTATAATACAGGACTACAAGTCCCCAAATTCAAAACAAAAAAACTAGTCTGGAGCTACACATCACGAATGGACCTGGGAAACGTGACAGCTATGCATTCAACCATGTTACATGTGCTTATTAGGATTGCTGGGATTTGTACTTTTTTCCTACTCATTTGTAGAATGGGGGTAATGAGGTAAACATCTCCAGGAAAGACTCCACATGCAGGAATAATGAAGAAACGTTTCTTTATTCATAAGCAGAGACCCACAACAGCACAAACGTCCAAGCAGAGTAAGGAACAATCTGGCAACAGACAGCTTCCCGATTGTTCCAGAACCAACCCAGAGCTCTACACCAAAGAAGATCAAGAACACAGAACACCATATTACATCAGAAATAAACACAAAACCCTCAATACTTACATCATCACTACGGTTAATATGTTTATTTGACATGGCTGCTGTTAAATAAAGCAAAGAGGAAAATGCATAATCTTCGCCTCTATCCTTAATAGAACTGAAAATTGTTGTACACAAATGTATAAAATATTTGATTATTGACGCCGCTCTAGAGCTGATTTTAAAGTGTTTTCTATTTACATTTGCTGTTTTAAGTATATACAGATAAAAACTAAAAATATGACCTTAGATTATTTTCCTTATTTATGTATCGGCTGGGACGTTAAAATACAAGTGGTGCTGGTGATCTAGTACTTTCAGACTGACACCGGCGTGTGACTTTGTAGTATTGGGGTTTCATATGTAATGATATGTAATTTACTTGTTATGTAATTCACGTGTCATTCCTTATTGAAATTGTTCTGATTCTTAGGAAGTAAGAATCAGAACAATTAGTGTGTTCCTTGTATTTATTTTGATACGTTAGAATTTTGGGCATTCTTCTGCCTTATACTCGGATTGCCTGAGCGACACTGAGGGGTTGTCAGAATAAAGAAGATACCTACAACTTTAATGTCTTCAGCGAATTTATTTCAAGAAATTGGCGATAAGCTGGGATCAGCTGACAACCCCATGAACCCACTTCTTGGTGATCCTGTATTTTATTTTCTTCACCTTGTGCTTTGAGGCCTTTACAACAGTGAGACTATCCTTTTTCCTGAAGGTTTTTACCTATGACTACTATGAATTTTGCGCATGATCCTGTGTTGATCCGGTGTTCCTCAGCATTTGAAGTTTCTACAGGGATTTCAAACACTTTTGGCATCAAGAACGGTTAGGTAAGGCATCCTTCAAACGTACCTTCCGTTCCAACGGTCAACACGAGCCACTCCGGCTCCGTCTTCACGAGCGCACTCCCGTGCCTTCTTGGAACTTCCTGCACACGCGAGGAACGTGCGTGCGCTATACACCCTTCTATCTTCATTCGTCACCAGCTGCTGCACATCCTCATAAGCACGTTAGGCACGCTTGATCGTGACCTGGACGTGCCGCAATTTTGAATTTTCTTCATTCGTATTTGCTTTAACTTCTCAAAAGCATCTCATCTCCTTCACGCTTATCATCGCCTACGAGTGCAATTACCCGCAACTTCTACAATTACAAGCACGTTTCACAGCAATATTTTAAAGCTAAATTTAAGCTTTTTACCTACGCCTTTATTTTTTTCACCACCGCTGTAAGTACTGTTTTTTTGTCTTTGCTACATTGACTCTGACATTTAATTTATTATTCAATTCACTGGAATGTCTACTCCAGAAGAACCTCCTAGAATCAGGTCAGCTTTTAATCTCAATTTGTCTAAAGAGTTTTTATCTGATCCTGGTGAACCTAAAGTTCAATGGCTGGAGTGGAAGGAGTACTTCGTAAATTACATTGCTAATTTAGAGGATTGTAGTGGCACTTTCTCTCCTGAGAGGAAGAAAAGAATTTTAATGTACTGTCTAGGTCCTGAAGGCGTAAGAGTGTACAATCAACTTCAAAAGCATGACAGACCTGGTGATTTAGACGTTTTTAAATTGGCTTTATTAGACTTGGATGAACATTTTGCTCGCACAGTGTGCGAAGCAGTCATTAGACATGCTTTTTTCCAAAGAAAGCAAGATAAACATGAGTCTATCGATGATTGTGTATCCGCACTTAAAAAATAAGCCATCATTAGCAAATTTGGTAACTTGCATGATAACCTTGTAAGAGACCAAATCATAATGTGCACCAAAAACAAGTCAATTCAAGACAGATTACGGGTTGATGGAGACTCTAGTCTTAAAGATATTTTGACTATTGTTAAAAAAGCGGAACTTTCAGAACGTTATGCTAAGGTATCTTTAGGGCATAGTAAAACTGATGGGAGTGAATCTGTGAATAAGATTTCTGATAGCAAAAAAATAATACTCTTTCAATCCTAAGCAGTATGGTAAAAAAGATTTTAGAAAATGTGAACGTAATGAGAAGTACAGAAATCCTAATTTTGCTTGTTATAGGTATGGACACCCCCCTCATTCTGCATGCTTTGACAAATGTCCTGCTAGATCTGTCAAGTGCTCAGAGTGTGGTTTGATTGGGCATTTTACCAACTTTTGTATGCGCAAAGGGAAGAAGAAACATAAAGGTAAAGTCTTGTGTATTAAGGAAAGTGATGATGAGCAATCTTCTTCTGATGATAGAAGTGAGGAGTGTAACACCAAATGCAGTGAAAAAAAGGAAAATTCTTAATATTTCTAGCCATGCTAGTAGTAAACCTCTTTGTTGGGTTTCTTTGGTGGGGTTTCTTTGCAGGTGGCATCCGACTCTGGTTCCCCCTACACTATAATTGCAGAGACTATTTGGTCTAAACCTTTTATTGACATCATTGATGATCATTTGGAGTCTTCGGACATTACCCCCAAAAGCTATACTGGGCAAAAAATAGATGTCATAGGCTTTAGAGAACTTATTTAGATTTAAAGGTAGACATGCTCTTTGCAATTTATACTTTGCCAAAGAAGGACCCTCTGTTTTGGGTTGGAAAGCTCAGAAGAAACTCAAAATTATACTGGATTCGAATAGTACTGAGCAAGTTCTAGTCGCTTGCGATGGAGAGGACACTACAAATTGGGTTCTTCATGAATTTCCTGAGGTATTCAATGGTAGTATTGGCATGTTAAAAGGTTTCACTCACATGATCAGATTAAAACGCGATGCTACACCCAAAATTCACAAGGCATGCAACATTCCTTTCATCGTTAGAGATGAAGTAAAAGTTGAGTTAAAAAAATTGCTTGATGCCCGCATCACAGAACCTATTGAAGCATCTGAATGGGTTTAACCTTTAGTCGTCGTCAGACGTGCCAACGGCAAGGTTCGTCTCTGTGTTGATCTGAGAGGTTTAAATGACAATATCATCGTAGACCAATTCACACTACCTCGCATTGACGAAATGTTAATGTTAACCAGAAATGCCAAGTGGTTTTCCACTTTAGATTTATCTAGTGTCTACCACCAGTTGATTTTGAACAAAAAATCCAAGCATTTAACTGCCTTTTGTACACCTTTTGGTTGTTACCAGTTTCGACACATGCCTTTCGGTTTGGCGTCTGCAGCAGTCGTCTTCGAAAGGCTTATGTTTGAACTTTTTGGTAACTTAAATTAAGTCAAATTTTTTCAAGATGATATCTTGATTATGGGCAAATCAAAACAACATCATGATGAAGTGTTAAGAAAAGTTTTATCCATTTTATCTAAGAAAGGTTTAACTGCTATAATGAGTAAGTGTAAATTTGCAGAAAAAAGGTCACTTACTTAGGGCATGAAATCAGCGACCAGGGTATTAAACCTAAAGAAAAACTGGTGGAAGCTATCAACCGAGCACCTTCGCCCACTAATAAGGATGAGTTACGCTAACTTTTGGGCTTAGCAGAGTTTTACTCGAAAATGTTTCTAAAAGAACTCGAAACGCGTACTTTGTTAAAAAACAAAAACAAATTTGAATGGACAGTTGATTGTTAAAATGCCTTTCTTGATATCAAATGTGCCATCAGTAAAGCTCCAAAATTACAAGCTTTTAATCCTACTGCTAATACCTTTGTCACTACAGATGCTAGTGGCAAGGGTTTAGGTAGTGTCCTCACACAAAAGGATGATAGAGGTTCAGACATTGTCATTGCTTTTGCTTCCAGTTCATGGTCTCCTACAGAACAGAAATACTCTGTTATAGAAAGGGAGACTTTGGCCTGTGACTGGGCTTTGCAGCACTTTTGTAAATTTTTGTGGGGAAAGAGATTTACGGTGCGTACTGATCATAAACCTTTAACAAAATGACTTAGCTCAGATGGATTATCTAGGGTGTCTGCTAGAATTGCCAGGCTTTCCATGTGACTTCAAGATTTTATCTATGATGTACAATATGTTCCTGGGAAAGAAAATGTCACCGCAGACTTTTTAAGTAGATTATCCCTGCTGCTCAGAGAAATTGATTCTAATCCTTGGAATGATATTTGTGTTGCAAGTATTTTTTCGATGAATGAAGAGAAAGGTTTACAAAGAGTGGAATGGGAACAAGCCCAAGATAACGATATTCTTAAACTTGTCAAAATTGAAATTCAAGATGGTTGGGGTTCTGTCGAATATGAACTTCTTGGTGAAATGAAAGCATTTTGGGAGGTTAGGAACGAATTGGGTGTTTGTTGTGAGAGGAGATAATATTATTCCCCCACTTAGTCTAAGGAACAAGATCATTTCTCTGTGTCATGAGGGTCATAGTGACATTAAACGTACTAAAAGAAAAGTCAAATTGTTATATTGGTGGCCTAAAATTGACTTAGAAACTGAAAGATTTGTGAGATCTTGTAGTGAATGTGCTGACAAGTCACAAAAACACTCAACCCTCCTTTGAGTTCTTTAGGTTGTCCTTCTCTTCTTTGGGATGAATTAGCATTGGATATTATGGGTCCAATCGCATGGAATGATGGGTCTTCCAAATATATCCTTGTACTTGTAGACTTATTTTCTACATGGTTTGAGCTCAAAGTTGTTAGCAAAGTTGATACCGCTAATGTCATTGATTTTTTAGGCAGTGTTTTTATATGTGAGGGTTTTCTTCAAAACATTCTCACTGATAATGGCGTTCAATTTAAGTCTGTTGAGATGAAGGAATTTCTTGATGTCGCTGGCATTTCGCATACATTTTCTGCATTTTATCATCCTAGGGAAAATGGTGCTGTGGAGAGGGCCAACTGTGTCTTCAAAGGGGTTCTGTAATTGGTCATCCATGGTAAGAAAAATTTAGATTATGAACCTATGAAAATGCTCTGGACCTGCAGAGTCACTAGTCATGATTCCATTGGTGAGACTCCTTTTGGAGTTATGAGAGGTCGCATTCTTTATTTTAAAGTCAATCCTGGCTGGATGGATAGAAGCAAAACAAGTAATGTGGGATGCAGAAAAAAATCAGGAGCTGTATTTTAGCTTCTCAACGTAAAAACAAAGAATATTTTGATAAGAAATACGGTGTTCGTGAGGTTAAGTTGACTGTTGGTCAATGGGTTCAGGTTAAGTCAAATAAGATGGTTGCTAAAAGTCAAAGCAAGTTTAGTTCTCCCTTGCAGATTGTGAAAGTGATGAATAACACTGTGAAATTATCTGATGGCAATATACGTCACATGAGTCACTTGTCATTAGTCAAAAATATCTACGGACTCACAGCCAAAGATTCCAAACATTGTGTCCCATCACGCAATAATTGGTGGATTAGCATTCACCCAGAGTGTTCTTCTTCAAATAACACGTCAGAATTTTATGTTCATAGAAGGGATGGTCCTCCTATTGAGGATCTTCCTACTAAAGTTTTTCCGACTGAAGTTCCCGCTGAATCCAGTCTTGACATTGGTCATTGTGAGTCCTCTGAAAAGAAAGTTATTACCTTTCAGTGCTTGAAATGAAAAACAGAAGTGCAGGTACTCCAGACATGCCAACTCTCCCGATTCAGGCGGGAGACTACCGATTTCAAGGCAAGTCTACCGCCTCCCGATTCCTGCAAGCAAAAACCTGATTCCTCGATGTTTCAGCTGACCGGGCTTGGTATTGTGTAACGTGCCAATTCTTCCAGCAATAGTCAGAGTGGCGATGCAGGGGCTCTAGAAGGGGTGAAAAACCAACAAAGCCCCATTAACAAGCGAATGGTCTTTTAAAGACCTGTGGAGTACTTGGGGGCGGCTGTGTGCGTGCCTGGGCTGCCACACAGGTGGGGGAGGGTTGGTATATGCACTGCCAGCAACCTGCCAGGCCAGTGAGTGCAGAACACTTGCATCACCCTCTCTCTGCCTGCCATCGCGCTCCATCCTTCTGAAAGGTAAGAAAAAAACGTGCATTTGCGTTTCAAATGTACGATCCTGCAGCAGCACACTTCCAAGGCCCATACATGACAGTAACCCGATTCAAGGCCCCATTCTCCCAATTGTTTTTAAAGAATCTCCCACTTTGCTCTTCTGAAATGTTGGCATGTATGGGTACTCTGAACCAGAGTACCTGCTTGTTTCTGAGAAGTGCTGGTACTCTCCAATTAAATGTATTACATCACTCTTGAAAAGTGCCAGTACTCTCCCTTTCAAAATAAAAAAGTGCCGGTACTCAGTACCAGCTCATTTAAAGCACTGGTACCTTTAGTAGAACCATTGTTAAACCAAAGCGGCTAGAAGACTATGTATGTGAATTAAGAATCAGAACAATTCGAAATTTGCGAACATACGTGACAAGAATTTTCAATTCTATTAAGGACACGGAGGCGAGGATTATGCTAATCATTTCTTTACTAGAAATTTGCTCAGCAGCCAATCATGTTACAATAAAACTAAAAACTACAATACCCATGAACCCACTGGGTACCACGTAATAACCATAAAGTATGCACGTATAAATAGTCAGCAAGAGAATACCACATCCTCTTTCTTTGGTAGTTAGCAACAGTCAGAAGAAGAAAATAGTGCAACAACTGGAAAGAGCTTGGAAGAAACAATCGGAGCTTGAACACTGCAACGGAAGACCAACAGGATGGAACAGCTGATTAGATGCTTGAATCGACACCTCAAAAACTGGAACCAGCAGGCGTCCAAAAGATAATCCAAGACAAAAGAGAGGAGCGCAGCTCACTTTGGATCAGAACCTGAAAAAAAAGATATAAAGTCGTAATATACCATTCCGAAAAGAAAGAAAAACAGCATAGAATACTTAGGGAGGGAAAAGAAAACAAGGAATTTATCCAAATATCATAATATACCAAAATATATAATTGAAAATTATCATATGCAACAATATATATGCAAAATTACATGACAGAAAAAATGGGTGGGATAATCCTCGCCTCCGTGTCCTTAATAGAATTGAAAATTCTTGTCACGTATGTTCGCAAATTTTGAATTCTATGTCAGGACCGGAGGCTCCGATTATGCTTGTTCAAAGCTGAGCCACCACAACAGAAGCAATATCCAAAATAGGTTTATAATAAAAAGTTTTAAACATAGAATCAGTTGACCAATCAGCTGCTTTCATAATATCTATTAAAGAGACACCCATAGAAAAAGCCTTGGAAGCCATAGCTCCACGAGTTGAATGTGCACCGAAAGTTGTAACATCAATACCTGCTTCACCCATGAGCCATCTGACCCATCTGGCTAAAGTAGCCGGAGTCACAGGGCGAAAGGGTTTTTGCAACGCAATCAACAATTGACCATGCAAAGCTTGTCGAAATGGAGCAGTACTTACCTCATAATCTTTAATACATTGCACTACACAGAGTTTTGGATTATAGGGAAAACTTGGGTAAGTGACTGAGGCAGTATTACACTTAGTACGTCTGGAAATGGAAAAAGTAACCCCTTCAGGAGAAAAAGTACGACCTGCAAGATCTAGCGCGCGAACATCAGACACACGTTTGCAAGAGACTAGACATAACAGCATAGTTAACTTTGCTGATAATTGTTTGCGGGATAAAGAGTCGTTGGAAGGCCAAGCCTCCAAGAAACGTAAGACAATAGACCTATCCCATAACGCAACATACTTCGGACAAGGAGGTTTTACCAATCTGATACCTCTGAGTAATTTGGAAATCAAGGGATGTTCACCTGCAGGTTTACTATCAATAGGAATATGCCCCGCAGAGATGGCCGAACAGAAATTGTTGACAGTCCGAAATGCAAGGCCTGAGGAGGCAAGAGAAGCTAAGAAATTCACAATCAAAGAGACATATGCAGAAGAGGGATCCACTTCCCGTTGAGCGCACCAATCACACCAATGTTTCCATGCTGCAGCATAACGTTTGTGTGTGTTGGGAGACCAAGCTTTGTTGATAAATCTGGAAGCGTCTCGCGAAAGACCTGAGATCTGCCAGCGATCCCTGAAACCCGCCATGCCACCAGAAAGAGTTGACCCGACTCTATTAGAGGATGAGAATTGTTGAGCGGATCCAACAACAGATTCCACAATTGGGGAAGAAGAACTGGTACTGCACAAGATAGCTGCAGGAGAACAGGGAACCAAGCCTGAGCTCTCCAGAGAGGGGTGATCAGAATCAACTCCGTCCGATAGAGTTTCATGCGTGCCAGAACCCTGGATATCATGACAAACGGGGGAAAGGCATAACACAGAAGAGACGGCCATGTCTGAAGAAATGCATCCGTGGCTAGAGCCTCCGGATCCGGACGCCAACTGAAAAACCGAGGAAGTTGAGTGTTGGGAGTAGTTGGGATCCTGACCTCCTCCACGTTGGGACTGGAAACCACATTGGTTAGACTGGTTATAACCTCGGCCGGACGATCGTCCCCTATATCGTCCGGCCCGTCCAAAAACCGGACGAAAAGCCCGTCTAATAGAAGCCTGAGCCTTATCAAGACCACTAAAAGTGGCCACAAATTTAGTGAGTTCTTTAAGGAAAGACTGGCCAAACAATAATCCCTGTGCCAAAGGACCAGATTCAGATGTTGAGGGTTCAGCTAACTTTGGGTCCAACTTCAGTAATATAGAACGTCTGCGTTCAGAAGACATAGCACGATTGGCGTTACCCAATTGACAAACAGCTCTCTGAGCCCAACCAATCAGGTCATCAGGGTCAATGGCAGAGGAAGACTCCTTGGCTCGATAACCTAAATCCAAAATTTTGGTGAGAGGTCCCAGTAAATCCAAAAGTTTATCCTGACAAGAGCGCCATGCTCTGTCAATGCCCCTTTTAGGGTCCTTGGCATATTTTTTAAGATATGTCACCATAGTGGGATCCACCTCAGGAGTGTCCGCTAATTTATCTGCTAAATCAGGACGTGGACATTCAGAACGAAGACGGGTACGCACATCCAGAATTGGGATGTATGATGTCTGCTGGCTCAAACGTAAGAACTTGGGGATGCGACGGCGCATCAACAAAATGCTCCTTACGAGCCTTTTTACGAGGAGGAGGAGAAGAAACCCCATGGTCCGAGGAAGAAGAGGGAGAGGTACCGTCATCATCTGTTTGATGAACTGGAGGGGAGGAAAGCTCCTTAGGAGGTTGCCCATAAGAATGCTCCGAAGAAAGGGCCTTAGCCAGCTTTACAAAACCTGATCTGTGAGGATTAGACAGTTTGGAAGATTTTGAGGACCTGGAGGACTGAGAGGATTTCGAAGATTTAGAGGACGAAGGCAGCCAACCCTGCTGCACTGCATATTGAGATAAATGACGTTTTAATGGTGTAATAGCGCGAACCAGCGCTTTGTTCACAGAAGTTTGTACACCCAAGTCAAGAGCCTCTACCAAATCCTGCTCCATAGAGCCAGAGGCGTCCTCATCTTCATAATCATAGTAGTAATCATCTTCCTCAAAATAGTCAGCCATGGCAGAACCTGGCGTAAATAAAGCCCACAAGAGGAAGGAAACAACAGGAAATCTGGTATGCCGAAGCACAATAAAGGGGGAGCGGCAAAAACCCCGAAGGCAAGACTAAACAGAAACAGGTCAAAAAATAACCTGAAATATGTAAATATTCAAATGTGGAGGGCTTGCCAATATTAAAGCCACTCTAGGCAATGCCTATGCAAAATTATACAGCCCCAACTGAGTCAGTATGCAGTAGGACGTCAAAAGGGGCAAGTGAATTCAGGCTGTGGGCATGAGCAAAAGAAGCGCTGCTCTGGCGCTGAATTCCTGAGGAGATAGTGTTTACAACAGGAAAAAATGGCCGCCGCGCATGCGCGGTAACGACCGCCTGATTTTCAATTAAGGAAAGACCTACGCAACACACGCGTAGTCTTTCTTCCCCGTTTCACTCCCGCTCCACTCTCAAATAAAGACGCGGGCGCAAAGCGCCCGAACCGGGGAGGCAGACACGCGCTCCCTGCAGCGGTACGATACCGGCACAAAGCGAGAGAAAAAACCAACAGCAATAACAATAGCCGCAATACGCGCACAGCGCCAAAGCATGGAAACAATGTAAAATTAAGCGATAGAAATACAATACAGTCGCTATAATGAAACAGGCAATTATCATAAAAGAGAAATGCACTTAACTGGCTGCGGAGCAGCAAAGAAAGAGGATGTGGTATTCTCTTGCTGACTATTTATACGTGCATACTCTATGGTTATTACGTGGTACCCTGTGGGTTCATGGGTATTGTAGTTTTTAGTTTTATTGTAACATGATTGGCTGCTGAGCAAATTTCTAGTAAAGAAATGAGTAGCATAATCGGAGCCTCCGGTCCTGACATAGTATTAGTGTGTTCTTTGTATTTTGATTCGTTAGAATGTTGGGCATTCTTCTGCTTTATACTGGTTTTGCCTGAGCGGCTGAGAGGTTGTCAGAATAAAGAAGATACCTACAACTTTAAATGTCTTCAGCGTATTTACTTCAGACTTCCCGCTCGAGAGATATACGGCCCACATATAGTTACCATGGTGATCGATAGTGTACAGTTTGTTGGGTAGATTCCCTGTCTAAGATGGCCGCTTGCTGTGACATCACAGCTACGCATACTTCCTCTCCAGGCTATTTCTAGTTCCCGAATCAACTGCGCCCCGCCCCAGGGCAGCGGCGACGGTCGCAGCTTGCCCGTCCTCTTTCTATTGCTCTCGCTCGCCACTACTTTCGTGAAGTCATTTCTAGGACCGTAAACGTCATCGACATAGACAACGGACAGTTAGGCGCAGGCGCCCTCGATTGTTACGGTCTTGCGCCAAAGAAGGGTCCGCGGAGAGAGACTGGCTAAGGCTTGTTGCCGAGGGATGGGGGAGGAACGGGCGGGGAACACCGTGCTACAGAGTTAGCGGGTCCGCGCACTGAGGAATGGCGGGCAGCAGCCAGAAGGAGAGCGACCGCTGCTGGTGCTTGCGGAGGAGGGGAATGATCGCCGAGTGGCTTCTGCTGGAGAACAACACAGAGGTAAGCAGCCTCGGGCTCCTCCGGCGTCATCACGGTGGCACGCTTTGCGTCACAGCAGCACAGCACGTCATCCCGACACCACGTAAGATGTCAATAGGTACTTTGGTCCTGGCAGAAACGCCATAATTTCATAATCTTTCTGTCTCCAGAGAGGAGCCTAGTGGCCGCTTACTTGGGGTACAGGAACACCCACCCCCGGTACACCGTGGAACAAGCAGTGCAGTCTATCCTACAGAATTGTGTGGCATTGCCGGAGAATGGTGGAATGTGTTCTGAAAAGTAAACGACTTCTTTGGATCTTGGTAGCCTACACTTAAAGACAGTATATACTAGTGGGGGCCCATAATAGGATTTGTGTGAATGTATAGTAAATAGATGCACGGATATTACCGAGATTTTAACTGAACTTGACATTCAGCTTAGGCTGCTGTCGCATGATTGAACCACTCGTCTTCTAATAATGAAGAAACCCTTACCACCAATCGTACACCCTTGTCCCACTGCTCGGGAGCTTTCACGGCACTATTCTGATATGCATGTCAGCCTGCATTTTGTACGAATCTACCAGGCAACCAAGTTGAATAGTTAAAGAGGATGGGAAGTTTCGTTTCAAAAAGCCATGGCCCTATCGTCTGGAATCTTGTTGGGGAAGTAAACGGGAAACACCTGGTCTTGGAGATATAGGTATCTCTGATAAAAGACAGCAGAGTTCTGTGTAGAAATAAGAGCACTGTGCATCAGTTAAACCTATTAATTGGACATACCAGCAACACTAATACAAGGAAACGAAAACCAGATCCTAGATCAGGATCGAAGCAGCCCAGACTTGAACATTAGCCTAGATCCCTGTATTAAGTACCACACCAGGGAGTAACGTTCTTAGTGCTCCTTTATATGCCGACCAAGAACATCAAAGAATCCACACCTGTAGCTGGCACAGTTGGGTGGATGGTTGTAATACCATGGACACCCTCTACCCGTGGATACGTGCACACAGCTTGGGTTGAAAGATCACTGGACTTCCCCATGAATCAAGAAATAAAATCCACTTTCCAGATTAGTTCACACGCACTTGCTAGGCTATGGGGCAAAGTGACAGATACAACCCCCTAACACTTCCGAAATTGAGATGCTCCTGATAGAGATCAGGGTATCAAAAATATGCCCACTACCACGGATAGAGTAATCTCACAGTTACACGCACATACATTCATCATACGCTAGGGCCCATTTCACTAACATACGCTCAAATACTCTACCAGCAATAAACCTGTGGGAAGAAAAACTCCTAAACTACCCTGCATCTATATCTAGGCGATAGGACCTGCTTATAGTGGTTGTCCTTAAACATACTCTATACAATCTATACAACAATGATCAAAATGTACACAATAATTGACAAGAAAGAATATTCAACACCATGTTTAAAAGTTATATTGCTTTATCTAAAATTAGTCAAAGTAAAATCAGAATAAATCATTTCTCATAGTTACCTATTCTAACTAAGTGTCAGAACGGGTCAGGACCAGTCTCCCGGTAAAGTCTCTCAAGACAGAGTCCTCAGCATCAATCCTCAGCAACGCAAGTTCACGCGGCAAAGGTAAAATGGCAAGTGGCAAAACCCTCCCATAGCTAACAATTCTTATAATGAAAAATACAATAGAAACACACATAAAGTTGGCAGGATAAACTGTATCACTGAGCAGAACGAGAAGGAAGGGATGTAACATTGCTACATCTGAAAATCTCCGCTCAGGAAAAGTCACAAGACGTGAACTACGGAACAGGAATCAAGAAACTATCAAAGTATCCAACTCGCTCAACTTCCCTCGGCAGCCGAGCCACAGTTCATTGTCTGTTTCTGAAGCTCCTTTGTTTGCCAAGGACGTTCCATTTCTTTTGGAGATCCTCCAAACTGCTGATGTCCTCATGGAAAAATACAACAAGGACCACGGTCAGTTGTCTTCGACCTTATTCCAGCAGGGGTCTCCCTTGCCACATCACAGAATATGCCACAGCCAGGCTTCGAAATACTGTCAGCTCGGTTAAGGCCTTCATAGGCCACAATAGACCATCTTTAATTAAAGAGACAAAATAAACGTTACTACAGCATAATGATTAAACAGTGTAAACCCCACTAATACCCTTATGTGTATGCATTTATCTAGCTTTGCGACATAAAAAGCATTAATTCAGACAGCGTTTTGTGCTTAAAATAAATAGCACACAGCAACGTTTAAACATGAAAACTTGCACGTTATTATTAGGACAGAAACAGCACAAATAAGCTAACCCTCATGTAACTTTCTCTTATGTTAGGACAAACAGGTTGATTAATAAAACACACTTGCACAAGGACAGATAATTAATTGTTAATTATTAATAAATTAATAAAACGCATAGACATGCCAGAGCTTCAAAAGCCCTAGAATTTTCTGAAAGAAAACTCTGCTCCAGCACTCCCCACATCCCAGCAGACTAAAATCTTCCAGGTGACCTACAAATAGACTCATTTCGCTCCTTTGCACCAGCTGGTCTCTTGTCTCCAAAGCATCTCTATCCTCTCGCTCAGTTGAACATGACTTATTCACAGAGCTTGCACAAATCACATCTGTTCTCATTTACAGGGTGTGCGGGATTGTCCTTAGTGATGCTTCCCAGTGCTCTGAAATGTCTTGCTTTATTGCTTCCACTAGGGAGTTCAATTTGGTTCCTCTTCCTTAAAAGAAAGCTCAGTGGGTGAACACGTCTCAATGGAGTGATCAGCGTAAACACCGTTTTCCAGCTTCAGGTCCCAAAGGATCTGACTTAACTTCATCTTTTTGAGGTCGACACACTTAATTTGAACTTAGTAATAATAACAATTATTAACTCCCTCACAGTAATTGTATTTGAATGCGCTATGCACGTTATTTCTGCCATGTAGTCTAGATGCTCACACTGACCTTTGTATACAGTGGGGATAATGAGAAACATTTAAAACCTATCCAACTATTGCAGAGTCTGCCTCTTTTACAAGAACCACACAAGCTAACCTTGTTATCTTAGGTCCGCACATGTTGTAAAGAACTACGAACACAACATGCAAATAGTATATTTCTTGCACTGTGAACAATGGGGTAAAGAGAAGCCACTGAAACGTAGTTGAAAATGATTAGATGATAACACCCTGTGAGTTAGAAGATCAGTCCATTAAACTACCACAAATGTGTCTGTGATGTGCATTTCCAACTAGTTATTCATAAGCAACACATTAAAATGTGTTCTCTTCAGGGCAGAAAAGAAGCAAGTACTTTCTTTGACATGTCTACGGATTTGTAGCCTTTTTTGAGCAGTCGGCCCCCTTTATTGGGTGTAATCACTACCTTTTTAGGTCTCGCTTGAGCCAGCGCACATGCGCTGCCCTGCGAGGCATTTTGTAAGGGCTTTTAAATTCCAAACACACATGCTTGTGCGTGTGCTTGGAATTTATCACTTGCTATTTGGCTTTGTGTGCTGTCTTTCTAACAAAGACAGCACGCAATTGGCCCAAGGGGGGGTGCATGTCCCGCCTGCTCTGTTCTGTTGCCTAGGGTCTGCGAGAGAGAGTATGAGCTCCATATGTTTCCAATTATCACGTCGCGTCTCGCAGTCGCCTTAAACGGAAACAGATGGGCAAACGCAGCGCTTTCACTATCGCCGCGGCAGGCTCAAGCGTGCTCCACTTCGGGGCTTGTCTTGTCATGTATGGACCTAGACATCAGCCACAGCAGTGCCTGACCATGGTTAAAACGTTCCTGTGTGCGGGAAAGAGTGGGTTCAGGCCGGGCTTTCATTTAACTGGGCACATTTTGGGGCTTGTAGGAACGTTCACCTATCTTGGACTGCCGTCCCTCGTTGCGGGAGTTTGGACAAATAACATTGGCCCGTAATAGAGTGCTCCCTACGACGTGGGTGTGTCAGTCGACGATGCCCAAGCTGTTGTTTTGTATTTGTACTAGGATTGCTTTATACGTTTAATATTCGTTAATTTATCTCCTCGCCGTATGCAGTTTTTCTAAATTGATATTTCATCACTACCGAGCGGTTTTAGGCGAGTGGATGGAAACGCATATAAAGCAATGGTTTCAATGATCGTTGTTTGTATGGCAGGTCACAGCTTCGACAGTTTTCTCTAACAGTAAGTAAGAAGTGCTTCAGGGGTGTGGAATTGTTATAAAATATCTACTAGTCTGTGGGGCAGGTTGCTTCATAAATCTACTTATCCTGTAACAAAATCCACGTGTCCCTGTTGTACCATGTAATGCGGCGACAAATTACGGCAGCAATCTCATTATATAAGAGTTCTGATATAACCTCTCGGATTATGTCAGGGCTCGTAGTAGGGTTTGAATACTAGCAATTCCCTTATGTTGCAACGTTTCTGCAGGTGTACATACTGGGGCTGAAGGTGGTGGTAAGTAATAATTCCAGGGTTTTGATATGCCCTTTTGAATCTGTGCAAACCTACTAACTTGCATGTTTTACGAGTTTTCACTAACTGTTCTCTAATGTTTTCCCATACTGAGAAAGGTTGGAAATTTACTCCTGACTGTGGCAGATGTAAAACTTCTTCCAAGGTTGGGGAAAAAAGTGGTTGGAGGAAAAGTGAACTTGGAAACATTTGGATTTTTACATAAGCAAATCTACACATGCATAATTGCTCATGCTAAACAGTTCACTAATATTTTCTAGGAGTATTATTTCTTGGCCTACTTCTGTAAATTCTTGTGAGTTCACGGAACCTGTATATATGCACTTAATGCAAGGATATATACCATGGATGCACTTATGAGACATTCTTTAATGATTGGGCCTCTAATTAGGCCTGACGTTAAACATGACCTTTTGTGTTTATTGAAATGTTATCCTTCTCTCTCTCTATCAGCTGGCTTCACTGTGAGTGACAGTATTCTGCTCTTTTACAAGGAGCATTTTGGAACACACAGCAGTTTTGTTCAGTGCCCAAAACTGCTGTGGCAATGTGTTCTTTTTGAGACCAAAAACCATTTTTGCTTTTGCCAATGCTTGTTAGGATAGTGAGGGTCCAGTGTGAGAAAGTGCCATCTTTCTTGCATGGTATGCCCCCACTTTTTGCTGAATTGCTGAATGTACTTTGACTGAGTGTGCCCTGGACTCATTGTGCCACCCTTAGAGGCCATGTACCCTTACACACACACTGCCTTTGCAGGCTGGGTGTCTGGGTGCAAGACAAAACAAAGTAGACATGGCACACATCCCTGTGTGCCATGCCCATCACCTACACTGCCATGGCATACATCAGCCACCCCTCTAGCTGGGTGCCTTATGCCAATGGTGTGGGCACAGGAGCATGAGCCCTGTGCCCCTACAGTACCCAGGTCCATTCCTGAGCACTGTAAGTGCAGTGCTGCCATTTAAGAGTACATGGTGCTGAGAGCTCGTCAAACACGAACTCCACAGCACCATATTGGCAACACTGAAGACTGAGAAGTTTGGTATCAAACTTCTCTGCACATTAAGCCCACACTGATGCCAGTGTGGGATTTAATGTACCAAGCACCCCAGAGGGCATCTTAGAGATTCCCTCTTAAACCTAACCTACAATCCACGTCTGCTCTGAGGCTGCCTAGGCTGCCACACCGCAGACCTGTTGCTGGACCCCTGGGTGGGAGAGCCCCTGCTCTCCTGGGCCGGCAACAATGCACATCCTGGGCGAGGTGCTAAATCTCCTCCCCCAGGATGGGCAGGGGGAAGCTTCAAAGGCCGCCTCTGTGAGCTTTCCCAGGCCACTGCATCCCCCCACTCTGGCGGGAAGCTTGGCCGGAAATCCCACATAAGGACAGGGGATGTGCCAGCCTGCCAACCCCACCCCTCAGGTGGGGGAGGTGAGGTGAAGCACATCTCCGGGCTCTCGCCATCTTGAAGATGGGAAGCCCTACCCTATCAGGACTAGGCTACTGCCCCCCTCCCACAGGAGAGAGGCAGGATAGGGGGTGTACCCACCCCAGGACAGGGACCCATTGGTCCCTGCCCTTCACCTACCTGTAACGCCCCTAAATCTAGTATTTAGGGGCACCCTGAACCTTCCTTCCCCAGATTCCAGATTCCGAAATACAAAGAAGAGCAAGAAGAAAGAAGACCTGCCCTGCAGCTGCTAAGAAGAGGAAGACACCAACTGCTTTGGCCCCAGCCCTACCGGCCTGTCGACCCTCGAACCTGCTCCTGCTCCAACCCGGCATCTCTTGTGGCCAGCAGCCTCACAAACCCGGAGGACCTGGCTGCCTTTTGGCTCTAAGCCCCTGGGACTCCCATGAGTAGAGGCTCTACTCAAAACCTACCTCTAATCCCTGGCAGCAGTCCGGAACCACGAACCCAGCACACTCTGCACCAGCCAAGCCTGGCCAGTGCCGGAGTGAACAAAGACCACGAGGACGACCTCACGGCGACTGTGACCCCGAGTCCAGCACCCAAGGACCTCCCTCGACACTCCTGAAGAAGCCTGCAGCCTCAGAACAAGGTGCCCCCCCTACCGCGATCAACAGCGGGTAATATTTCCCGACACCAAAAGGCACCCCTGCACGCGGCGACCCGCGGTCCTGTGCCCAATCCCGGGGTACCTACCTATCCTCCAACTACCCAACTTACCTCTCGAAGTGGTGGTGGCACCTGAAGAATCCTCGTCCCAGAGCTTGTAGTCTTTTTCTAAACCGGAGATTTCCCATTGAAATCAATTGAGCGCCCGAAGGCTCAAAAGCACCCTGCACCCAGCCGCCAGAGTGGCCCTGGCAGTGCAGCCTCTACACCTACCTACTTCCCCACTTGCCCTGAGTAAGTGACCAGGAGCCCAGCTCCCACAGCCGCGTGGCTTGCTAGTCAGCAACCACCAACCAAGGCCCCCCTATCCCTCATAGGATAACATTGGGCCTAACTCTCTCTGCACCCGGCCGCCCTAGAGTCGATGAGGGTGAACCAACTATACCTACCTGACCCTGGGGGCCCCTGAGACTATGCCCAGAACCTCAACTCTGCCAGTCGAGTACTTACCTTTAAACCCATAACTCTATTTTCTTCATAGGGTAACATTGACTGGCTTTTTCCTGAAATTTCTTTTTAGTGTGGACTTTTCAAATCTTAAAATATTCACCAAAAATCAGCCGAGTAACGAAAATGAAAATACTCACCTGCTCTTAGGTGAGCTCCCAGTGCTGGATCTTGGTGCCCAGCACTGACTTTCTGTGAAATTTCTTCTAAGTGTCAATTTCTGCAATCTTTAAACATTCTTTAAAAATCGTATAATATCTGAAAACGTAAGAACATACTGTACCTGCACCTTGAATTTTCTTCCATAGGAAATCATTGAAATATTTTCTAAGTGTCAACTTTTAAAATAGCTAAATATTGTTTAAAAATCATCACAGTAATTAAGTCGACTTTCATCACTTGATTCTAAGTTCTGACCAGGACTGAATCTAGGATCCAGTCTTGGAATTCCAAAAGTAATCCTAAAAGTAATCTGTTGCAAATACCTTGAAATTTCCATTGAGCTCAATGCATTGTTGTGTTTAAAATAGTGTTGCCTATTGCAACCACTTGTAACTGTTTACAAGTGTCAATTGCATATTGCAAAAGTATTTATATAAAGCATCTCATTCTGAGAAAGTATATTTTAATGCCAAGTGTTGGTTCTAAAATAAAACAAGCATATATTTTTTATATATAAACCATTGGCCTAGAGTTCAGTTCTTGAGTGTGAGACCATTTGCTGACTGAGTGTGTACAACAAATGCTTTACACTGTCCTCTGATACTGCCTTACTGCTCGACCAAGCTACCACTTTAGAGAGTAAGGTTATATCTAACTTTAGCCTCTGTCAAACCCTTGGGGACTGTGGGCTCTGTACACCCTGTACCTCTTAGGGAACAGTATATACAGAGCCACTTTCTTACATCCAGCAGTACCTCACACCGATAAGGTTTTACAAAAACCATGCCTAAACAAGTCCTGCATTGACAAAATCAAAAGGTTGAGCCCCAATTTCAGACCTATTGGCTTTATCAATGCTTGTATATTTTTGTTTCCCATAATCTTATTCACACTGATTTTCCATTATGAATATTTTTGGGAGATACTAGCATACATCAACATGTTACTAAATGATGCTGCAAAGATATGGTACCTAAAATATTACAGTAGTTTAGCAAAATGTTTGTTTTTCCTATTGGCATTTTTTTGTGAACATTTTATTTTGAAAGCAAAGAATCCTCACTCTTGCTTTCAAGCTTCTGCAAATATTTGCATATAATCAGAGCATTCTGGGAACATTATACATATCCTCATATTACTAAACTTTTAAAACTTATTTACAGCACCGTCAGTAGTGCAGGCTGAGCTTACATTTACTTGTAATGCTCACCCTAATAAAGGTTTTGCATTAATGAACCATTAATACAAATTTGAACAGCATTAACACATAGACACACATATTACCCTAATTGTGTACAATGCCCTTCCCTGATCCATAATGCGGTACTGTAAACTGTCAGTCAAAGGGTTTGTGCTGCAGTGGGGTTGGACCTACTTGTCCCAAGAACAAACTAAACATGAAAACTTGTTGCCCATGACCCCAAACAATATGTCCTGGGCGTCGGGCTATAGGAATTCCACATCCCGAGTGCTTACTGTTTAGAGAAAGTTGTCGAATATTGGTAATTTTGTACCCATATGTTTTATTTGAAGCCTGACAGTGGGTATGTGTGTTTACTATTGGGTTTTACTGCTGCATAGAGTGACTCTTTCAAATGTTTTTTTTTTCTCATCTGTCACGCTTCAACTTTTCAAATGCGGGAGTTATTTATTCATTTCGTTGCATACATATAGTTTCTTTTTATGGGACTCACTAGGAAACTGCCAACACTTCAAGTGACGTGGTTTGTCTTTTACCAGTAACCCATTCGTTTTGAAATTCTATTTTTCATTTATCTTGCTCGCATTGAAATTTTTCAGTGACTCTTCTTTTATTATACAGCGTAAAATAACACGTCTCCGGTGACGTCAGGCAGTGCTCCCATGTCCGTGATCTGCCGTGTCCCTTATTACAAGTTGCTAGTTTTCTTTCCCAGAACGCTACGCGTTCCTTAGGCCACCTAACTGGTTCAGCAGGTATAAGGCGAGTCTTTAAGAGCTCGCAGTTGCACTAAAGCACAGACTATTCCCCGGAATGGTCATCAGCCGGCTGGAAACAAGGACGCTCTGTGCTAATGTTTAATGTTCCATTGAAATGAATCCTATGGTGAGATGTTGAGGGACGCCCTCTTCAGCAAACTTTTAGCAATTTCGTTTTTGCCAATTTTCGGCTCTGGTTGTTTTGGTAAATATTTTAGATCGTTTAAACATACCTTATGGGGATAGATATGTTACTAGGTTTTCGGTGTGAGATTAAATAACACTGAAGCTAGCCACACGAACCATCCTACAGAAGTGCAACACATAATTTGTGGCGTTCTTGCACATGAAGCCTACTCCCCGGCGTGATATTGAGTGGGAGAGGCGGTGGTTGTAGGAGTTTAGTGGCATAGATATCGCTTTTGTCGTCCTGAAAACTACAGGGCTTGTCCCATTAATACCCTGCAGTTTCCAACTTTTGTGTTTACACCGATAGATAGATGGTGGTTTCTCTTATTCTGTATTGACAAAAAAGCCTTGGTTTGTAACATAACACCTGTCTGTTGTAATTCTATACGTGTTTCAAGGTTTGTAGTAGACTGGCCTTTACTGCACGGCAGTCGGCTGTCTTTGAATGAACCGAGTGTTTAAGTTCGTCATAATATGTGACTGACTCCGTTCCAGCTCTTCCGGTCTCTGGGAAGCACATGCCTCTGAGCACCAACATCATCACTATGGGACAGCCCAAATCCGTTTGAGCGCCTTTAAACAGCGTCCTGAGGCACCTCCTTAACAGCCGTGGCCAGGGATGTTACTAGACCTGACCTTCAGGGCTGGGTGCGAGTCAAGCACTACAATGTGAGCAGACATATCTTTTAGCCATTAGGAAGGAAAAAACGTGTCCAACTATGTAGTTGAAACATTGGACAAACTCAATTGGCTTATGATTGAAATTTTCGAGTCCATTGTTACCCCTAGATTCCACACTTGTGCTCAGTTAATTGATGGCACGCCAGATTGCTGAGGCCATATTGTTGAGTGGCGTTTGATCCATTTGCCTCAAATGCATATTTCAGTTTGACTTTTTTTTCCTTTTTTTTTTCCCCCCCTGCTTCAGCCACCCTGCTCATCCACGTGGGCTCTCTGCCTGCTCAGTCCTCTGGCCTCTCTTAGTTTTCTGTCCTCTCCACTGCCTGCTTCATCCACCCTACTCTTCCGCATTGACTCTCTGCCTGCACAGGCTTCTGTCCTCTCCATGCAACTAAAGAGAAATCGGTCGCCTGCTGCACCATGTGTTGTCGCATCACACTCTTCTGCACATGAACATAATGTGTCACATTGTCTTTCTTTTTAAAATACCTCATCTACTCAAACTGCGTTATGTCACTGACGTATAGGTGCAAGCATGTTGCATTGATCTTCTTATATGCAAATTGATGGTACCTCTCTGTGAGGGGCAGATTAATACTATGAATTGGAATGCCACTTGAAATACAGAGGTCCGTATAGACTACAACATCAGTACTTACTTCACCAAATATGATCTCTTTGCATACCGTACTCTACTCAATGCTACATAAATACACTCCACATAATACCACTCAGTACCACATAATTAAACGTCACATAATTACTCTATTCAATGCAATATAAATACACTCCACAATACCACTGTGTGACAGTTGCACACCACATAATTACACTTTACTCAATGCAACATAAATACACGCAAAATAATACCACTCAGTACCACATAATTACACGTCACATAATTACATTCTAGTCAATGCAACATAAATACACTCTACGTAATACCACTGTGCCACATAATTACACACCACATTATTACACTCTACTCAATGCAACATACACTGCACATACCACTCAGTACCACATAATTTCACCCCACATAATTACACTATACTCAATGCAACTTAAATACACTCCACATAAATGCACTCTATGCCACATTCCACCAATCAACATAAATGCACTCCACACCATGACACAATTTCACTAAGCTTAATTTCACTCGACACCACTGTTCCAGCCCACACAATTCAACTCCACACATTTCCAATACACACCACATAATTGCACACAAAACATATTTCAACTCCAAAATCCACAAAGTACCTCCAGTCCACACCATAGCAGCACCAAACATCACTCGCCACCACCATTTTGCATCACCTACACATCACTTAAGCATCACGTCACCCTGCCCTTGGAATCTGGCATCTGTTGATTCTCCCCTAGTGTCCGCCCGCTGCTCGTGTTATAATAAATTACTGTTTTCCGTCCTCCACTCCCCCGTTATTTATGTCCCCCTCCCCCATAACAAAAAAATTATAACAAACAAGCATGAGAACAGGCAGGAAGATGTTGCCGTCAGTGCAAGTACAAAAAAACTAGAAGACCTTTTTTATGTTAAAATCTTTTTTTAATCGGGTTGTTTAGTTGTATATAATGTCGTCTTGGTTTGTATAAAGGTAACGAAAATGCTTAACACTTATTATAACTTTTCAACATGATGCCCAGGAGCCACAATGCTCTACAACATAGCCAAAAGTTCTGGCTAAACACATAACGTCCCAAAGGCGAGACCTATTGGCTATGCCAATGCTTGTTTTAATACCCAGCTGGACTCGGGTCGAAAGTTGACGTGACAAAATGAACACTTCACAGTTTGTGTGCCATATGCCTAAGTGCTGGTGACCCCAGTATGTCCACACACCTCAACTCCTAGTCTACTAACTACAGCACCATGTGACACTAGGGTCTATCGCGCCTATCCCCCCTTTAGACAAGCCCATCAGGAGAGTTGGCGCCAACATTTTGGTATGCGGACGGTCTGCCGCGGATATCCATTCTCACAGTGCCGGAGGCAAATGTTGACACCAATATTCAGATACAATAAGGGAGCAGAAGTTGAAGTCTAACTGTCAGAAGTAAAATACAAACGGGATTGTGAGGTGAGAAGTTTTACACTAGACATTCACCACAGCATGAGATCGAACACCCTTTTACGTCACCATTAACTTAAGGTCAGGGATATAGCAAGAGTCCAGAATATTTAGGCATAATATTGAGGGGCAGCTCCCTTTGAGGGAAAAGGCTGTGTGCATGAAAGGGTAGGACACCGAAGAGCCAAAAGCTCCCCTTTTCACTTCCTTTTACAAAAGTATGGATGTCGCATATGTTTTAGTTTTAAAAGGTACACGAGTGACATACATTTTCTGAGCTGTGTGTGCTAGTAGATGAGCGCAGTTATGTATTATGTAAAATTTCACACTTTTGTCTCTTTGGAATGTGGTAAGGTAAAACATGCCTGTACAAAAATGGTGTAAAATTGTCAAATCAATACAAATGTGCGCAGCATCAATCGCAAGTGAATGGGGAATCCCTGTGGCACCACGAACAAACTTCAGGCTGATTGTGCTGAAGCTGAACTTGAAGGCCTGTGGCAACCCATTTGTTATTATGCAATTGCTGCACATTTGCGGCTTTGCAAACTACTTCTGGTCAAATCTTCATCCAATACAGGGCAAGATATCTCGGAATAAATAGATTCCAGGTTGTACGGGCACATCCCACCGCTGTAGTTTGTTTATTTCTGCTTGGTATTTAATTAAGTCAGGAAGACCTGTGCGGATATGCACATAATCACATGTTAGTTCCTTAGATGAGTGTTAATTGAGAGTGCTGATGTACAAGTAGCTTTAGATATCAGACATCATGACTCTAGAGTGATAAGTCGTCTCTTGAAATCTCAATCTATCATATATTGGGATGTCTTGTAGGTTACCTTCGTGTGTCCTTCCAGCTCATTACCAGCATTTAGTTTGAGTCTGGAACCTGAAATGTGTGCTACATAGGTTTTCTCTGGGATTAAGCTCTGCTCTGTATGTATATGGTATTTCTACAGCCCAAAGCTTGCTAAAAGGCAGGAGACTGATATTCTTTACATGTAGGCTCATAGGGTAGACCCCTCGACTGTAGGAAAACATGGGCCAATCTCTGTGCCGAAGGGTGGAGTGGATTGATGGGAGTGACATGTTCTACTAATAGGGCTTGGGCTTCAAAGCGCAGCAATCTGTATCGTCTGGATTCCTTTCATCGCAAATCTGTGCTCGTGCACCAGTATGCATATATCTCACGCTGCTATGTTGCACTTGGTGTAAGGAATTAAATGCTGTAATAAACTGTTTTCGGATATTAGGCTGGACGTGCTGTGTCTGTTTCCTAAACCTAGGATAAACAGTAACATACTTCATATGCGATATATATCTCAATAAATCCTTTCCGCAGCGGTCAGGGCGCTCTCACACAGCTTCCACTTGCGCATAGGACACAGCACCACCAAAGAAGCAATTATCCAAGTCGTAGGTTTAGTTCATATACTTTATTGCATCGCACTTAGGTGAAGAAATGGCCTACGCATTTCAGCCGTAGCCTTCTACAGGGCCATAGAGATTATAAATAAATTTTTAATGTAAAGCGCATTATAAGTGACTTAAAACACTTGAATTCTAAAATGTGTTTTTTTTGTACTACATTGACGCCAATGAGTAAGTTTAATGAGACCCATATACAGAAAGAAAATAACGTGCAATGTGGGACAGTATCTTTTTGCTGACATTATTCTGTTTACAATGTTTATTTTCCCACACTGGGGAAGATTCAAGGATGGGCCGGCAAAGGCGAGTTTTTGTGAAGCGTGCTGATTAATCAGAAAGTGTTTTTTGTCCTACCAGCAGTGAAGGAAAGACAAACTGTGGTGGTGCTCAACTTTTTACATTTGTTTATGGAAGCTAAATGTTCCGCAAATTAATTCAGCACTGTAAATTATCGGACATAATTCACCGTTAGACCCCTAAACTGTGACAGCCCTAGTCATCCATTGGTCTGGTATTCGTCATTTGTTTTTATTCCCCTCACTGCAGCATACAGTATGGGGTAGTCGTTGCGCCCTCTTCAGCTTTTGTCTTGATTCCCAAACCGCACTTCCACACAAAGTAGTTCTCTTTACTACCTTGGATGATGTTTATGAAGCCCATAAAGACGTTTTGGTTTTAGCTAGTGTTTGTTTGGCATATTGGCGAGGGTCGTTGGAACCGAGCAGTTTGTCAGATAATCAGCAAAATATGGATCTTGATAGTCCCTCTTCTTGATATTTTTTTCCTCCTTAACTTTACTAACAGTTCTGTTCCTGTGCATGTTTTTATTTGATTGCTGATTTTTATCAGCACACCTGGTGTAATTAAAACCAGACAATCAGTAACCAATTTATTTGGCCAGATCGGAATAAACTGTACTAAGACTTAATTCATCTTTAAAACCATATTTAAGGTTGTAGTAAATGTATGCACAAGACTAATCAAATTATCTGACAAAAATAAAATGTGTGCTGAGTAGACTCTTGTGCTTGAGAATGGCCAAGATGCTAAGAAATATCATATTAGTAATTTAAATGGGTAAATTTAAACTGATATCAACATCCTTAATCGCAATTAGACTTATTATTTTCACACAAAGAAATTAATTTCTGTATTCTTGGCAAGCCAACATGAAAAACAAAAGGCAGACATTTCTTAAAAAGTAAATTGATTTGTAAAATTAAAGCACGATTACCAGCTTAAAAATACTTCCAAATTAAGAGTTGTTGGTTACCATGAAAATCTGAAATGAAATTTGTACTGCAAGGTAATTCCGGAAATGTAGGCAACGGATGAATTGCATTTACAGTTGACCAGAATCTATAGTCTGTTATATTTATAGATTTGACCAGGGTACATTGCAGTTTTTCCTTTTTAATGGTGGCCATTGGTGAGCAAGTATCATACATTTATTAGGCTCCAGCTGTTATTTATCCCCCATGGAGGAACAGACTCCTACATAGCTGCCAAGGGTTCAGATTGCTATGTGTGACATTTTCATAATTTCTGTGTAATTATGAGTGACATTTCCACAAATATGAGTGACGCTTTCTCGCAAGCAAATCAAGCAATGAAGACAAGGGAAATGTAAATATCAGAAATTACACCTATTTGAGCATAGCTGCTAATGTTTTAGATTGCTTATGTGTGACATTTTCATAGATTCAGTGGATCTATAAGAGACATTCAGCGACTAACTGAGGGACACTTAAAGTGACACTTTCTTGCAACCAAAATCATGCAATGAAGTCCATGGAAACGGACATGTCAGAAATCACAATAATTTGTGCAACACGAAAGTCGATCTCTGCAGCGGGTGCTTTTAAAGCTATTATTTAATTTCTAAATAATCAGCACCCTCTACCCCAATCTCAGCTCCAGGTGCGGCTGAACCACAAGTAAAAAAGGGATTTCTGTGACAAAAGCATCAACCCACTGAGCTATCCACATACAATACAGTTCTGTAATATGCTGGTAGACTTTCTCTGTAGGAGGTATATTAACCCTCTGCACTACTTTATGGTGAGAGTGAAAACAACCAGTAGAGAACACTGTGACCTCTCTCCAGCAGGAACATTAATCACCCGACTTATCTGTGATTTAGCAAGTCTCATAGTGCTGGGAAACTAAAGCCTGCTGCTTCGTACTGTCAAGAAGGGGGTATTACACAGTTTGCAAAAATAATCCGCAAAACTGCTAGTTCAATCGACAAAATTAGATGGGGGGCCCAGCAATTACAGCACAGACAGGAAACTTTAGTGTGTGTCGTGTTCTACTCAACACACGGACTTCAGGTATGGTGTGTGATATCTTTATTTCTTATCTGTACAGCGCACTTATCCCCACGTCCTTCTCCGTCCCCTCGTGTCCTCGACTGTCCCCTGTCCCCTCCCCGGACCTGGTGTCCGGTGTCCTCTGGCCTCTTCCCTTTGCCCCTTGCCCCAGGGTCCTAGTGCCCCTGGTCTGGTCGTTGACATCTCCCCCTTTGTTGCAAACAAACATTTTTTTTTTTTTTAGAGAGAGAGAGAAAAATATGCTTTCTACAGACTTCTGTCTCCTCACATTTCTTCAATTAGTCTTTTTGTTTTCTTGCATTCCCTTCTTGGTCGTGGTGTTCTGATATCTGCTGGAGCTGTCTCCTCGTGTGTCTCTTCCTTCAGCCCATGTATTGGCAGCTCCTCTTTTGATTTCAATTCTCTGAAGTGCGAACTGTTGCGAGTAATGTGGTATGGCCCTGCTGAAGCCGTTATCATTGGCCCTTTCACTCCTGTCACTGTCAGTGGGTCTCTTGAGAAAACACTGTCTGATTTTCGCACTTGTTTCTGCCGTACTACCACGGTGTCCCCTTCTTCTATCTTTGAGCTTGCTGCGTGTCTTCTCCGATCCGCATATGCCTTCATCTTTTCTTTCGCTTCGGTGTCTCTCGTTGCTATGTCTTGTCGCTCTATGCTTTCCTCTTCTTTCACTTGTGGCAGCCTTGTCCTGCTCGATCGCCCCAACACCAGTTCTGCAGGGCATCTTCCTGTGGAGCTGTGAGGGGTGTTTCGATAGTCCCTTAGGACCTGGCACAGAGCTTGTCCTATTGAGATCTGCGTCAGCTTTGCTCTTTGTACTGCTTTTTTGATTGTTCCCATGAACCGTTCTGCCATCCCATTTGCTTGTGGCCATAGGGGAGTTATTCGTCTGTGATTGATCTCGAGGTATTCCATGAACCTTTTGAATTCCTCGCCTGAAAATGGGGGCCCATTGTCTGTCTTCAGTGTCTGTGGTGAGCCCCATGCTGCGAATACGTCGTCCAGGACTGGCAGTGTTGCATTTGCTGACGTTGACGCTACCTGCCTCACTATTGGGAATCTGGAAAATTCGTCTATTATTACCAGCAAGTAGTTTCCTGTCTCTAGAGGTCCATAGAAGTCAGCCGCCAGTTCTGTCCACACTGCCTTTGGTAGTTTGGACATTTGCAGTGGCTCCGGCTTTGATGGGGGCCCTGTTACTTGGCAGATGTGGCAGTGCATCACGGTGTCTTCCACCATGTTGTCTAGTCCCGGGAACCACACTTTTTCTCGCAGCATTTTCTTTGTTGCTACAATTCCTCGATGCGACTCATGTGCTATTTCTATTGTTTTCCTCCTCAGAGTCCGGGGTATCACAATTCGGGTGCCTCTCATCAGTATTCCATTTTCGCTTTCTGAGAGTTCTTCGCTGACCTTTTTGAATGCAAGCAGTTCTTCTTTTCTCACTCCTTCTTCCCAGCTGTTGTTGTTGTTGACGTGCCTCCACCTTTGTTGTTTCGTCACTTTCATTATTGCTTGCATGGTGAGGTCTTTCTTTGTCTCCTGTTCCAGTTCTTCCATTGATATCGTTGCCGGTGTGTTGTGTTTGAGTGCGAAGTTTAGGTATTCCTCCGCTATTGTCGTTGCTTGAGAAACTTGTGGAAGGGGGTGCCTTGACACATAGTCAGCCGGGTTGTGTTCTTTTCCTGGTTTGTGTATTATTTTGAAGTTGTAGTCCATTAGCCGTATCCCCCACCTCTCTATCCTGGGTGGTATTTTTGCATTTGGATTTCCGTATGTTGTTATCAGTGCTTGGTGATCTGTTATTATCGTGAAAGGCTTTCCATAGATGAACATGTGGTAGTGTTCACATGCCCATACTACCGCCAAACTCTCTTTTTCTGGCTGGGAGTACCCTTTTTCGACCTCCGATAGGCTTTTGCTTCCATAAGCTACTACATGTCTTGGGGAGTCTTTTCCTGGTTGGTGTTGCGCCAGTATTGCCCCTAACCCCACTGGGCTAGCATCTACTGTCAGTTCAGTGCATAGCCTCGGATCAAAGTATGCTAGGTGATCTACTGCCGTTACGGCGTTTCTTATCTCCTCAAATGCTTTGCTGCATTTTTCAGTCCATGCGAAAATTTGTCCTTGTTTTGTCAGTTCCCTCAGTGGTGCACTTACAGTAGCGAAGTCTTAGATGTATCTTGCACAGTAGCTTGCCAGGCCAAGAAATGACCTCACTTCTGCCACATCGCTTGGTTGTTGTGCTCTTTCCAGCGTTTTCACCTTGTTGCGATCCGGCCGCATCCCTTTCTTGGAGAAGATGTGGCCAAAGCATACCAGTTCATCTCGCTCCAGCTCACATTTCTCTTTGTTTAGTGTCAGACCCGCCTGCTCCAACTGAGAGCATACCGCTCTTAGCGCTTTGTCGTGCTCCTCGTTTGACTTTCCAAACACCAGGATGTCGTCGCTGTAGTTTAGACTGTTTTTTACCGTCCGTATTACTTGTCGTACTGTCTCTTGAAATATTTCTGCAGCCGACGATACAACAAAACTCAGACGTTTGTATCTGAACAGGCCTAAGTGCGTGGAAAACGTCGTGATGTATCGAGACTGAGGATCTAGTTCTAGCTGGTGGTATCCCTTGTGCAGGTCTAGTTTAGAGAATCGCCTCATGCCTGTTAGGCAGCTGATCATATCATCAAGGTGCGGTCCGGGATGTCTCTCGCGTTCAATTGCTTTGTTTGGTATCCTCATGTCAACACAGATTCTTATTTTTGACGTGTCTTTCTTAGGTACGGCCACGATCGGTGACACCCATGGCGTTGGTCCTTCTGCTGGTTCTATGATGTCTTGCTTTAGTAGTGCATCCAGTTCCTCTTCTACCTGCGGTTGCAGGTGTATTGGTACCCTCCGATGATGTTGCGCTACTGGTCTCACTGTTTCATCAATGTGTAGTGTTATTTGCCGCCCTTTTAGCTTCCCTAGTCCTTGCAGTAGTTTGGGGTATTCATTCAGGATGCTTCCTTTATCTGATACGTTGTAAGTCATTTCAAAAAGACCCATCATCTGAGCTGTGATGTTGCTCAATAGGCATGGCGCTGGGATGTCGCCCTTTAGCACATGAATCTCTTCCATCGTCTTTTTGTCTTTGTATGTCAGTTCTTCTGTAAACTTCCCCATGTTCATTACTGGCGTCCGGGATCCCCAGGTGAATACTTCAACTCGGGACGGCCTCAAGCTTGGCTTTGTTTCCATTTTTTCATATTCTGACACACACATGATGTTACATGTTGCGCCACTGTCTAGGACAAACTTTTCTTTGTGTGACCCTACACCTATGATCACTGACTCTGTCTTTTTCATCTTGCTTTTATCTACCAGACATATGCTTTCTCCGCTTTCGTCCTCCTCGGCATGTTCGGTAGTGACGTCCGACATGAGATATAGTCGCCCCGTTGGTGCTTCTTCTCTTTCTTCTTCTTCTTCAGATTCTATTGAGGAACTCCTTGTTCCCGTTTCAACGTGTCGGACATGTCTGCTTGTTGATCCTCGTGGTCTTCCTGTTCTTCCTCTGTCGTTCCTGAATTGCATTCCTTGACATACACTGGCATAGTGATTTCTCCCGTTGCATTTCCGACATGTCTGACCAAACGCCGGGCACGGACCTCGATGTGGAAATTCAAGTCCGCACCTGTAGCATCTTCCTTCTGGTCGTCTCTTCACTGTTTGGTCGTTTCTGTCTTTTTTCCATCCACTTGTGCTGTTGTTGTTTGTCATTCGGTGCACTTGGTCCACTGATCGTTCTTTTCCTCGTTCCATTTCTTTTGCTTGTGCTGTCGCTCTTGCTTCTGCTCTTGCTAGTGATAGGATGTTTTCTAGCGACGTTGGTTCCTTTAGAATTCTTGCGCGAAATTCTGTGTCACGGCAACCCTCAATGATGCGCAGTCTGATAGCTTGTTCGTTGTCGAATTTGTCGAACTCAGTGTGTTACGAGTTTCCGCAGTCTCGTTGCAAAGTCATCCAGCGTTTCATCTTGTTGTTGGAACGCAATCGTGAAGGTGTATCGCTCAAAATCGACATTTCTTTGTGGGTCAAATTTATTTGTCAGGCACGCCTTTAGTTTGTCGTAGGTGGTGGTTTCTTCTTTTGGCAGTGTCACTAGTAGGTCTTCAACCTCATCCCCTACTAAGTTTAGGAATAGGCCTAGTTGCTTCTCTGCTATCACATCCGTCGCTTCCGTGTATCTTTCAAAACGCCTTATCCATTTCTCCCACCGTATTCCTGCTTGCGGCTCTGATAAATTGAATGGTAATGGTCTGCGATATTGTGCACTTTGTCTTTCTGCCATCCTTTTCTTTTGTTGCTGCTCCTTTATTTGCCTTTGCCAAACCTTGTTTCGTCACTTCTGGCTCTCTTTATTTATTCCTTTATTTATGTATTATTGTTCTTATTTGTCTTTACCAATGCTTGTTTTTTTCTTTCTGGCCCTTTGCTTGCTTTTGCCAGTGCTTGTTTCTCTTTGGGGTGCTCTATTCGGCACTTTTTCCTCTTGCCTGACCTCAAAATGGCCGTCGCGCTGTTCTGTCTGCCTATTGGCTCGTTTTGCCTGATTTTAAAATGGCCGCCGAAGTCTCGCGAGAGTTTGTTTAAACTCTCTCGCGCTTCTCCATTTGGTTTCAGTTTTATTCCGGCAAGCTTTAACACCTCGCGCTCCTCGCTTTAGAGGACCTTTACTTAATTTATTTCTTTTGCTTGCGCTCTTACCGCTCTTCAGTTTTCCCGCGGCCGGGGTGGGCTCCCGCGTCGCTTCAGCTTCTACTCCCTCAGACCAGGGTGGGCTCCTGGCTCTTCAGTTTGGGGAAGTCAGCGCGATGATCGCGGATCGTCGCTGTTCTTCTCCAGTCACCTCGCGGACCAGGGTGGGCTCCTGGTTCGTCGCAGTTGCTTTTACTCTTCGGCGTCTTCCTGTCCTTCATGTATCCCACCTTCGATCGCCAGTTGTCGTGTTCTACTCAACACACGGACTTCAGGTATGGTGTGTGATATCTTTATTTCTTATCTGTACAGCGCACTTATCCCCACGTCCTTCTCCGTCCCCTCGTGTCCTCGACTGTCCCCTGTCCCCTCCCCGGACCTGGTGTCCGGTGTCCTCTGGCCTCTGCCCTTTGCCCCAGGGTCCTAGTGCCCCTGGTCTGGTCATGACAGTGTGCACATTTGCAAGGCGCTATGCTGGAGCCCCCTCCCATTTCTCGTCAAATAAACATTCTGTCAGCAGCAGTAAATTATTATATCAATATGTGACTTACTAAGTCTCTTTATAGAATGTTCCACGTAGAGGAGCTGCTGGCGTGGCACCGCGGACATCGTTAGCCTGTCTCCTCTTCAGAGTCAGACCGAGCCCTGCTACACTGCCTCAGCCTGTGCCACCTGCGCCCACTATGAGACTCGTGCTGGCGTGAGGACTCTGGGCACAAGTTAGGCTCTGCCTGGGCAGGGCACAGCAACAGCACATGGCGAGGTCAGGAGGAAGGGAGCAGGTGATCGGTCCTTCAACACCGGCTTCCTCCTTTAAATCCGCGCCGTGCAGCAGGGCGCGCAGCAGGACGGCAATGAATTCCTGGGTGCCTTGGGTCCCGGCTGGCGCCGTGGGCAGGAAATGGAACATCCTGCCACAGCCTGGGCCCACCGGACACGGCTCCTCTAACTACAACGCCGTGTGTCCACGTGGGACCTGGGGAACCTCTACATGAAGCAGGTTTAGCGCTAGTTTAAAGAGCTTTATTTGGCATAATAAAGAAAGCCGCCTATAAAATCAGTCTCAGACCGGTTAATTATTAATACATTTGTTAAGAAGGTAGCCGGTGCCTCTGCAGGGTGGAATTGGAGATGAGCAGCAAGTCTCTTCGGGCACCGATCCTCGCGCGCAGAGTAGAAGTGAGTCCTCGATTATTTGTCGGTGCACCCAGGGCCGGCTTTAGCGCTGGTGGCGCCCTGTGCGACAATGTTTGTTGGCGCCCCCACCCCAATGACCACCTCCATCAGGGATTCCCTCACTATCACCCATCAACACTGCCCCTCGAGCACTGGCGTAACGAACCTTGAGGGGGGCCTCCCTGCAAGGCACATGGGGGGGCCCTTCGGGCTCAATCAGGAGCCCTGCAGCCAAAGTGCTGTGCTGAGGGGGCCCCTGGGAGTTTGCCCCCCCGCGCCGCGGGGGCCTGTGTTACGCCCCTACCCTCAAGTCTCGATAACTTCTCTCTCATCGATACATTAAATTAGTTTTACAGCACCACTGATACCAGTGTAGGGTGTCGGAGCCTTCTACATCACACATATTACACCGAGACCATCAATCCAGTGGAGTAGCCAGCCCTTTCGCTGCCCGTGGCGGTCACTGCGTTTGCCGCCCCATTGGGCAATGCGACTGGTGCCGATTTCAGAGCACTAATGGCGCCCCCCTGACCGTGGCACCCGGTGCGGTGGCACCGCTCGCACCGCCCAAAAGCCGGCACTGCGTGCACCGACTCTCCCCTCCTGTAGAGAGAGAGGAGCGGTCACACCAGCCTTTGAGGGGAAAAATGGGAAATGTGTGAATGAGCCACCCTTGCACTGACACCTTATTTATAGACTTATATTATAAAAACCAATACGCTGCACTTTCCACTACCTGGAAGTGCTGTGCTTTAGAAATCACACAAGCGCATTACAGGCTTACCAGAGGAGCAATTTTAACGCCGTGCACACTGTTAAGATCAGTGCCTGCTGCTTTATTCTAACTCTAGCCGTCCGACCCGCAACAAGTGGCTTTCACAAGTCCCGGGCCCCCATGGTGTGCCACAGCCAGTAGCAACCACTGCTGAGGGCAGCCCCCCCCCCCCCCCCCCCCCCTTCTCGGTAATTGGCAGCAGTGTCAAACCAGTGCGGCGCAGCAGGAAATATGCAGCCAGGCATGACAGGCTGGGAAGATTTGTAGCACTCTCAGCCACTCCAGAGCTGAGAGCAGACAGTCGTCTTTAACTATTAACTTATTGAGCCCAGCAGCTGCTGGCAGCCGCAGCACGTCTCGGAGAAGCAGAGCCGGCGCGCAGGTGCCGGCGCCACGCGCTGGCTGGCACCCTGCGTAGCCATAGTTTCAGAGTGGCATTAAATGCGCGACAATGCATTTCAGTGCGGTGATGCGGAACACTACACTGAAATGCGTGAGCGTCACACCTGATGCGTGATACTTGGCAGGCATGCTCCTAGTTGGGAAAGCTTCTACCTGCTCTGAAGACTCTGTCCTCTGTCAGCGGAGGTTGTTAACATATCCCATATGTAGTCCATATCAGCATATGCTTTCTCAAGCCATGGTCAGCAACTGTGGATTCTGCATGGCCCTCCACTTTATACCTCTAGCTCTTGTCATTTCCATCTGCTCCATATGTCGCACAGGTCAAGCAGCTGTTGCATGGCACATTCGAGATCTGGTACTTGCACTGCTGCAACGTGAAGTGTCTGATTACATCACTAAGTGGTGACCCGTGCATGTGGAGAGTCTGAGCCTTTGTCCATAAACATTGGGTTTTCCAGGGGCAGTATGCTCTCCCATGCTTTTTAGGTCCCGCCTGAGCCAGCGCGCATGCTCTGTTCTGCGAGGCATTTAGTAAGCGCTTTTAAACTCCAAACACACGCTCGTGGGTGACGTGTGTTTGTTTTATACGTTTTGTGCCTATTTTGCAATATACTGTGCAAAACTGTTCCATTTAAGTCAAATTAAGGCCGTAAAATTAACACGTGCAAAAAGATTAAATTAAGGCGGAGTCTGCCAGGACGCTTAACACTCTTTAAACTTTTTTAAAGAAACATTGTACACGCGTTTGTTTAACCTCCTTTTTTATTTTAAAAATTACAAATAGCCAATTAGAATTATAAATTTACTAAGCATCCTGCCTTTAAAATTGCCTTTGGCAACCCTCCTCGTTTACATTTTCAGCAGGCATACGCAGCACACTTCCCCCACTCGCAATAGACTTCAGTTCACGTAACGCCAAGCTTTACCACAAATGTAATCACTAGGGGTGGGCGGAATTAGCGAAATCCACTTTCGCAAATTATCGGGAAAATGTTAAAAATTATCGCAAACACGTGGAAATATCGTGAAGATGCGGAAGTTTTTTTCCCGCATGTATGCGAGATTTTCTGCATGGTTGCGGCTCGCCAACTTACCCATGTGGTTGCTCGCGGCCATCTTGTTTTCGGTTGTCTCGCGGTGCATGAACGCGAGAAGAAAGACGTGATCGCGCGACGCATGACGTTACTGCGGGCGCGAACTGTCGCGAGACAGCGCAAATGGCTAAAAACAATACAACATCTTATGGAGAACGCGACCGGATCAAGAAAACTTGTCGGCGAACGCAGGGATTCAGGTAAGGCGATCGCGCGAGAATGTATTATTTTACAGCGCGAGCAAGAAATAAATTATCGCCAAGCTGCGGAATGCGGAAATTTTGACATTTTCGCGCTCTCCGCGGAACGCGAAAATGTCATATTATCGCAATTTCCGCGAACGGAATGAAATTTTCGCCCAGGCCTAGTAATCTCGACCTGGGGCACTCCTACTAACATAAATTAATAAGTTGTTGTCACGAAGCTTCACAGGAACCAGACCAGCGACCCCATATGAACAGCAGGCAGCCACAACACATCTCCCCCACTACTCTTTTCCTACCATTTTTTTTTTTTTATCCCGTCCGTGGTTTGTTCCTCATACTCTTCCTTCCAATATGCCCATATCTTTCTACACAACTTAAAGCACTTTCTATAACATCCTCCTGTCTCCTGTACCTTTTCTCTTCCCTCAAACACCTATTTCCCCTTAAACTCTCTATTTATTTTTTAAACAAAAACTCTCCAGTTCTCCTTCTTGTTTGTTTGTTCTTATTCCCGCCACCCCCTTATATTACAACTCCTTTTAATACGACACTAGCTCTTTAACCCTGTCTCTCTCACTCACTAACTCATTCACTACCTATCTCGCTAACTACCTCACTCTCTCACTAACTAACTCTATCACTCACTAAATAACTAACTCACTTATTAACTAACTAATAACACAAATAATTATAACACTAAATTGTTATACCATTTCAGCATACTACAAACTTAAACACACCACAACGTAAAAACATAGGCAAAGTCATTAGCTATAGCTAAACACTTATAAGCTCCCAAAGGCGAGACCTATTGGCTATGCTAATGCTTGTAATAGTCAGGAAATGGAAATGGACATGACCAACTTGTACTTCGTGAAACCCCAGGTTCTGCTAAAGTAGTAGATCTCTTAGGTACTAGGTTTCTTCTCAGACAAATCTGCCTCATCAATTTTAATTTTTTACTCTTCATAGTAGCACTCGCAGTGCAGAATTTTTGGACATATCCATAATGTGAGCCTTCTTGCACAGGTCTTTCTTTGCTATAAATAAAAAGCATAATAGGTACAGGTTTAATGCAGACATAGCCTGAGGGATACTCCACACTTTATTATAAACTTTAAATTTAGAATAAAACCTATCAATCCCTGATAGAATTTGTTTCGTATATTACCAATTTGAGTGCAGTGACTCAAACCAGGCCCAAGGCCTACCCCTGTATCCCGGTAGAGCAGTTTTTAAGCTATTAATTTGACCTGTCAGGATCAAAATGATTGGGGACACCTGATTAAAAAATGTGCAAGGTACTTTGAGAATGTGTGCACCAAAAAACTATGTTAATAAGGGGAAGGGGTACTCGCGTGGGGTACCCTTGGCAGGAACCCCCAGGAAACAGACGAAGACCTCTGGCCTTATGGGATGATGAAGGCCGCAATGATATGATAAGGACCGCAGGCGAGCCCAGAGGGAGAAGGCTGGAGATGGGCCTCGCTCAATGCGAATTGCTGGAAGAATGCAGTCTGCGCTTTTACAATAAAAGTATGAGCGGGCTGTAAATTGTCAGCTTTGCTGCTGTATGGACAGTCAGCTGATCATTTGGGTCCTAATGAGACCCTGCATTACATAGGGGATCAAAATGTCGCAGACTTATGACAAACCAATTATACGACCCCTTTGATTGTCAGAAGGGCGCGTTCGCAAAATATGTTTATCCTGTTTTGGTCATATTAGGTGATACTTGGAAACCCTTTCTTTCTTTGCTCATTTTGAACATACCACTGTATTGTTCTTTTTGTTTCTCTGGTTCAGTTCACACCGGAGTCTCTGCACTGTTTGCATTGATGTGTGTGTATATATATATATATAGATGACTAATTTATGTGCCATCACAAGAGTGGGATTTTGTGTGATCTTCTCTATCCACATCCTACAACAGTTTTATCATGCTATTGTGCCTACCTAATACATTGGGTATAAATATATCGTTCCAATAAGGACAACTATTTTTCTGATATTGATCTAGTTAATTGGTCAGCCTCGTTTGAGTTTTAGAGTACCTTTTGGTTGTCCAGAGCAATTTATTCAGATTTTAATAAATGTATATTTCGGTACGACAGCTAGAATTGTTATTAATTTAGCTAGCTAAAGCACACTATTTTGTGTCATTCGTCAGGGAAGCCTATTGTGATTACATTTTTATAGAGCAATTAGCTTATTTGCTTCAAAACAATGGTCTAATTCAACCTTCCCTTCGGGTTCACCCAAATTAAACTATTTGCTGATGTCCAACACTAAAGTCATCATTAAAACTATTTGCTGATCTCTAACACTGATGTTATCGTATTTTGTAGGTAAGATTCTCTATCACTGCGATTTACTTGCTGATGTTATGACATGTTCCTTTGAAAAACAATAGAATCTTTGGAACTCAAAAAACAAATTCTCCATCTAGCCTCAGTACAAGCTAATATTCAAAGGGATTTTGATATGATCAATGAGTTTACCTTAGTAGGAGGATACAAGAGCAATCACAATAAGTCTGAAATGTTCTTATTTAATTCTACACAGATGGATCTTCCAGTTCAAATTAGGGGCCAGTTCTCCCTTTTAGACCTATTTGTTATTTGGGAATTTGTTACAACAAACATTCAGATTCATTTGATCTAAAGGGATCTCCAGCCTGTAGCGCGGGAGCTACTGGTAGCTCGCCAGCTCCCTGGAAGTAGCTCGTGGAAGGGTACCACACCCCAGTGGGTCAAAAGCAAAGTCTGGTCACATTCAAGGAGGTAGTGAAGCTCCTTGTCAGATCCTTAGAGTATCAGTCAGCCGAACAGATGACAGATCTCCACACTACCAAATAAGCATACACTGTGAATGCCTGCAACAAGACCAACTATGTCCACTCGGAGACAAGCAAAATTGCATAGAGATTGATCATATTGCAGGTCTCGTTCTATCAGTCACACTGTGTAAATGAATACTCAGTCATGAAAAAATAACTGAAGGAGCAAGAGTAGAGTGGCTTGAGTGTGAAGTTGCAAGGGTTGGTAATTATTGCTAGCCCGATATGGGAGTCAGAACTGGAATCTTAATGGATGTGGTCATATTGTAACAGTGATAATATTAATTAAAAGCTCAGGATGATATTTACTGAACAGAAGTAGCTCCCATCATTGAAAAGGTTGGAGATCCCTGAGCTAAACTGTAGGGCTACGCTGAATGAGATTAAAACATCCTGAACAAAAATCTCAACTTAGCAATTCTAACAGAATCATGGCTCAACGAATCCTCATCTCCATGCCTGGACCTCTTAGTCCCTCCCAACTACAACATTGTAAGACTGGACACGCAATCTAGCAAGAAAGGAGGCGGCATCGCCTGCATCTACCGCTGTAACCTCCTTGTTACGGAACTACTGGTGGAGACCACTGACTCCTGTGAATACCTCGCCCTCTCCATTTGCAGTTACTCCATCCTACTATGCAATCTGCACATCTTTTACCATCCCCCAGGCATGAACGACTCCTTCGCTGACCACCTTATGGAAATCATCACAGCTAAGATTTCCTCCAACGCTAAAGATATTTTCCTTGGTGATTTCAACCTGCATTGGGATGATCCCAAGGATCCCCATGTCAACACCATCAAAGACCTCATGGCCGATCAAGCCCTGACCCAAGCCTGTTCACTCCCAACTCATTCAAAAGGGGCCACCCTCGACTGGATCATCTCTAAGGAATCCACAGTCCAGCTAATCTCTATAGACCCATGTGACTGGCCTTACCACCACGCCATCGCCTTCCTATTACGTGGCACTCACAAGACAAGAGCACCGCAACCTGTGATTCCTAAACGCTGGGTCAGAGACACCAAGAACCTGGACCACAGGGAACTAGAAGCTCGCTGCAAATCAGAACTCCCCCCCCCCCCCCCCCCACCCCCACCCCCTCGCATATTACAACTGACAGTGAACTCAATGATCATTACTCTGCGGCTATATCGAACATTCTGGATGACCTAGCCCTACTAAAGCTAAAAAGAACCCAAATCAAGAACCGAAACCCCTGGTTCACTGGATCCCTCAACGAGAGGAGATCCCTCCGGCAATCCGAAAGAATCTGAAGACAGCACCCCTCTGCCGCACACTTAAAAGTCCTCTGCCAGGCCAGAAATGCCTACAACAGAAACATCCTCAACTCAAAAAAAAGAATTCTTCAAATCTGAACTGGGAAACGCCAGGAACAGACCCCGCAAGCTCTTCGAATTGGTCAAACACCAATCTAAAAAAACTGGCCAAAACACTAAAAGAAACCCCCATGTCTCTAATACCATCTGAGGAATTTGCCTCCTTTTTCGCTGACAAAATCACAGCCGTAGGAAACGAACTTAGCTCAGCCACACACTCTCAACCCCCTCCTGAACTGCCTCCCACTTCCGTGCTGCCCCCACAGGCCTCACCTGAAAATCAAGCACATTGGACCGACTTCAACTTCTACGACGAAGACTCAGTCTCAAAAATTCTATCTACCTTAAGCCCGAACAACCATTTTAATGACCCACTCCCCTCCAACTGCCTAGCTGACGTTGCCCAATCCATTATTCCTAGCTGGACTGCAATAATTAACGCCTCTCTCCGGCAGGGCTCAAATCCTGACGCTCTGAAAGCCGGCCAAGTCCTCCCCGTTTTGAAAAAAAGTAGCTGGATCCAGCTTCCCCATACAACTTCAGACCTATCTCCAACATTCCTCTCTTAGCTAAGGTGTTGGAGAAATGTGTGCAACAGCAGCTAAGTCTACACATCAACAACTTTCACCTGCTAGATGACTTCCAATCCAGGTTCAGACCTGGGCACAGCACTGAAACCACCATGCTCCACATCGTTGATGATTCACTCCAAGTCCTTGACCAAGGCAAAACCTGTCTCCTAATCCTCCTAGACCTATCCTTGGCCTTCGACATGGTCATCCATGAAAACCTACTCGAACTCCTCAACTTCAGGATGGGACTGGATGGCCCTGTTCTAGAATGGTTTAGGTCCTTCCTCCATAACGGTTCATAGAGATTCCTAATTAACGGCAACCTGTCTGCTCCCTCTCCGGTCACGGTTGGAGTCCCTCAAGGATCAGCCCTGTCCCCCACCCTCTTCAACCTTTACCTAGAACCACTTGCCGTAGTACTATGTACAGCGACTATCTCCTTCCATATGTATGCTGACGACACTGAGATCTACATCAAAACCTAATCTCTGGAGGAGATACTCTCCCTGAATGAGACCCTGAAGTTGACTGTCCAATGGCTCTCCTCCAATCAACTCCAACTCAACACGAAGAAAACTGAATTTCTCTTAATTTCCCCTCCAAAAACCAACCCTGTTATTCAGATATGGACCACGGCTATCACAGCCTTAAATTGGCCACCGACCATCGTGGACTCGGTCAAATCTCTGGGAATAACACTCGACTGCAACCTGAACATGCAAGACCACATCAACTCGATGGCCAAATCAGCCAGATTCCACCTGAGCTATCTTTGGAAATTGAAACCCTTCCTCGATGCTCCTGACCTAAAAATGGCAGTCCAAGCACAAGTCATCTCCAGACTGGAATATGGCTGTTCTACCCTCTCGGGTTTATCCAAGATCTCCCTGCCACCCTTAAAAGCCTGCCTCAACGCGTCCGCTAGACTTCTTACCGGCATAAGGAAATTCAACCACCTTTTGCCACACCTGAAAGCTCTGAACTGGCTCAGTTTAAACTGGCATGCATCACACACAAGGCCTTATACTCTAACTCACCTGCATATCTCGCACAAAAACTTGTGGTATCCGGAGGAATCGGAAACTCCCGGTCCGCCAGAGACCTCTTGCTTCAACCTGCACGCTTTCGGAGTAAAAAAGAAACGTATAATCGGGCTTTCTCTGGGGCTGCACCAAGAATATGGAACTCAATCCCGCCCGCCATCAGAAGAACTCCTTCTCTAGCACGCTTCAAAAAGGATGCCAAAACCTTCCTCATGGGTAAATTCCTTGCTTAAAATTTTGCCTTCACCCACCTCGGAGACCCTGATTTACTTCAGACTACTGCCTCCCCTCAGATTATCTAGTCACCCCACCAAGAAACCTGGGACCTTGTCTTGAGTAATTGTAAATGTAAACTGTACATACGTGTCTTGCTATCCCTTTTGTACCCAGCACCCAGTCCCCTCCTAATCTATTGTATATTCCTGTGATTCCTAGTACTTTGTACACTTCCATGATTCCTGTAAAGCGCTCTGATACCCTTACGGGTCAAGTTCGTGCTCTATAAAACACTAAAATAAGAGTAATCACTTTTTGCCCTTGTCGATTGGAAGGGTTTCACTAATCAAGATGTTGATTCAACCTTTATTTTTAGCTCATTTAGCAAACATCCAGGTCAAGATAAACAAGCGATTTTAAAGAGATTCACTTACTAATTAGGAAGATTTTGTGGACAAATCAACGTTTCATATCCAAGTGAATAATATTCAATTAAATAAGCATCGGGCAAGGGGGCTTGCCCTTCCTAATTTTCGTCTTTACTGTCCAGTCTCCTTAGTATATAGTCTCTTGACTCTATAATCTGCCTCTTTTTATACTTTTTCTTAATTTAATGTTAAACGAGGCAGAGCATCAACTTTTGTTTCCCTAAAGTCTTGAAAGTTCCCCCAAACAACAAGATACTGTGGAAGGGTGAAATTGGTCTAGAATATTTGGTCCTGGACTGCCATCATTTCTTTTTGTGGTTTCTTGGGGTTACATATATTAATTGAAAGAATTGGTTATGTTTTAAAACAATGGCTGAGTTTATCATAAACAATGTGGAAGACATGAGATCAGGTCATTTTACAATGGAACAAGAGTGGGTACTGACTATGATTTAGATTTGCCAAATTATGAACTTTTCTGGAAAACTATTGCCCCCGCGCTAGGTGATTTCACTCAGCTAGTGTTAAAATTGCTCTTTAAAAATTAATTATTGGGAGTTGGAAGGTTGTATAAATTTCAGAACTTACAGAACCAAGTTATTTCGGGTTTTTAGCTAAAATCCAAACAGCAACATTTTTAAAAAGAGGGGAGAGGATGTGACGCAGCAGCCAGAGCTGTTGACTAGCGAGCTGGGTATCCGGGTCCGCGTCAGCTCAACATCCTGTGATACTGAGCAAATCACTTAATCTCCCCATGGACAGTGCCTGAATTCCCAAGGGTGATAAGCCACGCCATATAAGTCTGCAAATTATTATAAAATATCTTCCAAACAGTGGTCGGGGACATCGCTGTGTGAATATAAACTTTTTAGAGCTTCCAAATTTAAGAGAATGAAAATTCTTTGCTAGGTGGGTTTTATATGCCTTCCGTTTTATACATAAACCTTTTCCTAGTTTATTAAATCAGTTCTTCAGATGCAATGTAAGTGTAGCAGGTGACTGAGTTCATATCTTCTATTACTGTCCGGCTTTGGCGATCTTCTGGGCTCAAATATTTCAGTATATAAGTGAAAGCCTCTTGAAAAGGGTCCTACCGGACCAATACATGGTGTTATTTGGTCTCGGAGAATAATTAGTCCTTCACAAAAATCAAGCAAAATTGTATTTTTATTGCAGTCTCCATTGCACGGTTACTGGTTTTGCAAAACTGGAAATCAGCATGGTGTCCTTCGTTATGCCAATGGCAGACAAAAATGCAAAGGGTCAGAAATTTTGAATTATTATATGTAAATATGTAAAGAGAGGTAAATGGTTGCAGAAATTCAAATTCAAATTCTGATGAATGAGGCGATTTTTAGCAGAGATTCATTGAGTGACATTTTATCTGGAAATTGTTATTATAACATGAATTGTCTGTACTCCTTTTGATTATATGAATGTGTATTTTAATCGACTATATTTAAATTATGTAGAATATGACTAAAACCCGCCCTTTGTGATCTTTTGATACCAACTTTTTAACAAAAATACTCTATTATAGACCATTGTTTTGTATTACGGAGAGCAACAAGGAGGTCAACCACAATCATTGGTAGACTTTGTTGTTGTTTTGTCGACTTCGACAGAGTTGCTTGAGCTACTCTTTGGGAGAAATTGCATAGGTGGTGTGTCCCACAGGATCAGCTGTTTACGCTGCAGCATCTGCACTACAATTAGATACAGGTTGATATAAATAGATGAGGAATTATATCCGATAAAAATCCAGGTGAAGATGCAGAGATGCGCCTTCGCTCTCCCTGCTCTTTAGTCCGTTAATTTCTGACTTCCCAACTGCATTGGCAAATACAAAATCTCCCTCAAAAAGAAGAGTTCCCATGTTCATTGTCTTGTGTACGTCGATCACCTAGTCATAATGCATTATACTCTGATAGGCTTGTAATGGAAGTCCCATGCTTTGCACGCCTACTGTGAATTAAATGGACTTACTGTTAATGTGGAAGACCAAGATTTGTTTTAAATAACCCATGAAATTTAAATGGTAACTATAAATTGATCCTTTGTTAAATGTTAGCGAATATAGGTACTTGGGACATATGCTTGCCAGTGCTCTAAACTGGTACAAACGTATAGCAAACTCGGAGTCTCACTTGTGGCCACTGTAAATGTCCTGAAAAGGTTTGAATCTTCTTTTTGGTGCTACTTTGCTGAGTCTTCTAGGAAGGAAATTTCTGCCAAGAAAGCAATATCGGAGTTAATGACCCTTGATCGTCGTGTTGATTGAAAGTCTTTGTATAAAGACTATGTTGGGTCTCCCCAAAAACTGAACTGGGAACTGAATCTTGAATCCTGGAACTTATTAGTGTGATCCTGAGTATTAAGGCTCCTTTTTTAGTAGTGAACGGTGTTATAGTGAGGAAAAACTCTCTTCTCTTCTTTAATGCTGCAGGTTTTCAGAGCACATCTGATGTTTTTTTCTGGCTTATTTGTAAATGTATTGGTAATCGAGAATTAAAATTTTTTAGATTGATCAGATGCCCCTAAATAAGTAAAAATATTGTTATGGAGTAATGGACTGCACTGCAGTTTGCTCTGGTTTTAAATAGACTCTCAGTCAATAGATCTCTCTGTCAGAAGTCTTGGTACTGCTGAGACCTTTCCTTATGTGTTTAAGGTCTGAGACAAGCGAGTGAACACTACTGTTCTCCGATTCCATATAGGAGTGCACCCAGGCAGGAGAATCCCAGGTTTTAGAAGTAAAATTTCTGAAAGTTATTGATATTGCTTTTGTGTATAAAAATCTAAATTATTACACCTTCTTTTAGATTTTACTCCTCTTTCTGAGGTTCCATGTTCAGTATTGAGGAAGTAGGCTATCAGAACATAAAATTATGCACTTGTCACTTTCTGCTCAATGAGGCACTATGGTATTGTAATTGTAAAGTACATCGTGCCGGTCCAGGTGAGATCTTTTTAACAAATATTTGAGATCTTATTCAGTGTTTTAATAAAACTATTCTGTGCAGACTCTGTGGAACAATCTGGATTATGTACAGTATTGTAATTCATATACTTTGTGCTTAATGTTGACCATTCTATTCAATAGCGAGAATTACCCAGTGTTCTAACTGAGCCTGCATCCTTTCTGAGTGAGAGAAAACAGGTTATTTGTCTAGTGTTGAGGAAGTGTGGCATCAGCGCATAAAATAATGCACAAGTCGCCTTCTGTTCAATAAAACACTTTAATATTCTAAATGCAAAGTGCACCTTGTTGATGCAGACAGTCTTTTTAATAAGTAGTTGCTATCCTTTTCAGTGTTTTATTAGAAGCATTCTGAGTAGATACTGTAGAACTATTGGGATTATGGGCAATTTTGTAATTTGTATACTTTGGTCGGAATCTTGACTGAACTATAAATTGGGATCTTCTTACTTCTAAGATGTGAGGATGTTTCTCTTGGACTTTGGGTGTAATTTCCACAAGCACATAATATATATTTATTAGCATATTTATTTATTTATTTAAACAATTTATAAAGCGCGCAAATACCCGTAGGTGTCTCGGCGCTACGGACAGAATGAGGAAGAAGTTATTAAGGTGCTCACTGATTGAAAAGCCACGTTTTTATAAGTTTCCTAAAACCAATTAGTGTTGGGCATGTTTTTAGGTGTTGGGGGAGAGAGTTCCATAGCTTAACAGTGGCAATGGTGAACATCTTGTCACCCCAGGATGCCTTATATGTGCGAGGAACCTTAAGCAAGTTAGCAGTTGAAGAGCGTAATGTTCGATGAGGCACATGGGCCTGAAAGGCTTTTTTTAAAAAAACTGGTCCTAAGTTGTGAATGGCCTTAAAGGCGATGCAAAGGGCCTTAAACTTGATGCGGCTCGATATTGGTAGCCAATGCAGCATGCGTACCACCGAGGAGATCGAGTTGTACTTGGGAGTACCTGTTATCAGTCTGGCCGCGGCGTTTTGCACCATCTGTAATTCCTTAATGATCTTCTTTTGGGCATTCAGCAACAGGCCGTTGCAATAATCAATTTTTGAGAACACTAGCATGCTAACCAGTGTTTTTCCTGCATTTGAGGGAATGAACGGGAGCAGTTTTTTTATTGTTCTTAGGATGAAGAAGGATGATGAGACAATGGTGTTTGTGTGGGCTAGGAAGGATAGCTTGTCATCGAATATGACCCCTAGGTTTCTAGCTTTGGGTACCGGAGTGGGTGGAGGTCCCAGGGTGGTTGGCCACCAAGTCGGGGACCAGGCTGGATGTAGTTTGCCAAATATTACTACCTCCGTTTTGTCGGAGTTTAACTTTAGGCAATTCTCATCCATCCAAGAACTGATGGCAAGCATGCCAGTTTGGAAATTGGCTGCAATTGCTTCTCCGTCATTGTTTATTGTAAGCACCAGCTGTGTGTCATCGGCGTAGGTTGTAAGTCTAATTCCATGGGTTTTTATTACCTTGGCTAGGTCCGACACATAGATATTAAATAGTGTCGGACTCAAGGATGAACCTTGTGGCACTCCACACGGGAGTGTAAATGGAAGGGAATTGAATTCGCCGAGACTCACCGACTGTGAGCGATTAGATAGGAAGGAGGCCAAAAGTTCCTTTGCTTTGGAGTTAATACCTAATTTTGAGACACGGTCGATCAAGGTGGTGTGATCGACCGTGTCAAAAGCCGTTGATAGATCCAGCAATATCAAAATTGCTGATCCACCATGGTCCCTAGCGGCTTTGATTTCATCTGTAGCCTTAATAAGGGCAGTTTCCGTCCCATGGCCCCTTCTGAAGCCAAATTGTGTCTCATCTAAAAGGTTGTTTTCTTCAATGTAATCAACCAGTTGGTGTATTCATGATTTTTTCAAAGACTTTAGCTGGGAAAGGGAGATTTGTAATAGGTCGGTAGTTTTTAGTATCTAGTGGGTCAAGATTTTGCTTCTTCAGCAGTGGTTTGATAGTTGCCCTTTTCCAGACTGTAGGGTAGGTGCCTGTATTAAACATGGCATTACAAATGTCTGTGAGATTAAGTGCTAATAAGTCAGGGATGAGCTTTAAGACCGAGGGGGGGACAGGGGTCTGTTGTTTTAACCAACATTGTTTTGTATTTCCCTAAGAATTTATTCGTGGAAATGAGTTATTTCAATACTCGCATATTAAAACACTGCTGTTCCCATAATTTAATCTCTGTTGTTGCCATTCGTTTCTTCAGTGCCTAGACATACTATGGAATTTGTCTGATTATATGAGGGTTTGTCAATCGCAAATTGTACACTCCTCCTTACTACGTTTCTACTCTAGCCATACCATCCCGCTACAAAACCCTAACTGTAACCACTATGTAACTGTTCTTCTATTTGGCATGCATGAGAGAGTCCGTTTTATTAATTTATGAGAAGTAAATAAGAGGTTTGTGTGTACTGCCGACCAGGGAAGTGTTATCTAACTTAGATGCATTTTGCATAGTGTTTGTACATCTGAGAATCATGGGGCAAGGATCTGCAGCCCCAACTCCTCCATGTGTACCTAGCCAGACAGCTCGTGGGTATGCCGGGGTACGCATCTCTGTATCTTGTCCTACTATAGAACTGCATCATCGTCAGCATGGATGTTCTACATCTATATTGGGCAATCTCCAAACTCTTAACATTGTCTTTTCACTCCAGGTCACCATCGGTCGTGGACTGGGACTTACCTACCAACTGGTATCAAACAAATGCCCCCTCATGATCTCTCGGACCCACTGTTTCTTACGACAAAATGAAGAGGGCCACTGGACTATCATAGACAACAAGGTACGCCCAATTCCTTTTTTTGTAGTGGTTGATAGTTTGTAGTAGTCTGATTCACTGTAATCTATGCAGATTTATTTTCATTTTCATCCGTGTGCAGTGATATATATTTGTGGAAGACTGAGATGTTCTGGTGTGAGTCACATGCAGATCTTTTTGAACACAATGGTTAGGGGTTGTCACAGGAGCTGTCACTAGTGGTGCAGTGGTGAATTTTACTAAGTAAAAATGGTGCTCAGAAGGACTAAATGATGTATGCAAAAAATAGCACTCATTAAATTGGGCGTTTATAGAGGTTTGTCTTGTTGCATTACCTGTTGTGTTGAAAACATTACTTCTATAGTGGTCAGCGGTGTGCTCCGTGAGGTATGGATCGGTTTAAGAATTCCAAGTTCAGTAAATGTCAGGCTGATGGGGCTTCTGGTCACTGGTTCTGTGTAGTTGTGTGCAGTAGGTGTGCTCTAGAATATGGAAACAGGCCAGTAAGATGCAGAACAGCATGGTAGATGTCAGTTACAGAATGTGTTTCTGGCTGTAGGCTCAGGCATTTATGCTGCAGAATGGATATTTGTGAGCAGGGGGGCATCCGTCTGCTTTAGAATTCAGATTTTGGTGGTCAGCAGGGTTTGCGGGCAGTGCACAATCCTTTGCAGCATGCAACTCTTTTAGATTACAAAAAATGCCTGTCACGTTACCCCTCTCACAGGAGCTCCTACTTGTCTGTTTCACTGTGAGGATGACTCCTGTTCTGGGGAAGGACACTCTTACTTGCCTCGTGTTTTCCTAATATTTATTGCTTTAACCCCTTGTGTGCCACGCCCTTTCCCCGCCCTGTGCCGGCCGTTGCATTAGCGGGCGGGGTTTATGACGAGCTGGACTCGTCATGGGCACAGCGCAACCGCGGCCCATGACGAGTCCAGCTCGTCATGGGCACAGAAGGGGTTAAAGTTGAAGTGAAGATGGCCTTTGTTATGAGCACAGCTGAAATCATGGTAGTTTATTTTGTTATTTTCTTTCTGACCGTGCTGGTGTTCCAAAGAAAAATGGCTTTCTAACAGGAAAAGGTCTTACCATTGTAAGTGCGTTAAATCTTAAAGGCTGTCACTCTCCTCGCCTGGGTTTAGCTAATCAGGACTTGGTCTGGCAATAGGCTGCGCGTGATGCTGGCTATGGTGCCCCTTGATGGAGTGCACAGCAGCATCGCCGTCGTCTTGCAGTGGAGATTTGGCTCGTATGAAACCAAGGAGGAGGAGAGTTCGAAGCTGTACACTGAATGGGGATGGGAGCACACTGCTTCACCTCCCAGCACAGTCCTCCCCCCCCCCCCCCCCCCCCCTTTAGCATCCTTATAAATGCAGTTCAGTTTAAATGCTTTCTTTAATGTTTGTTGATGTGTTTCACCAAACTTGGTGCGGGTTTGTGCTGTTAATCTCTATACACGTGTATTTCTGGATATTATCCTTCATCAGTAGAGATAAAAACAAAATTCATCAGGGGTTGCTGAGAAAGCTGCCACAATCCTCTCAGGGGTGGTGGAGTGGGCAAAAGAACGATGGATTTAACCCAGATCTCTTGACTGGGGGAGAATGTTTGCATTGTCAGCATTCCGTCCATCATTTGTTTGTTGTAACGCTTTTCGCCCTAAGTGGGATGGGTATTCCCAGACGTGGGACCCGTGCTCACTACGCCACTGGAGTCAAGCTATCCTGGCTGATGACGGCTGATAGCCAGAAACCGGTCCTAGGATGCTTGATTCCGGTCCAGGGAAGACATGGCTTGGCAGTTCGGGCTGGACTGTTCCCATGAGGCACAGGGTCAAGACTGATTTGCATATGGCCATGTCTAAACTGGGGTGGTGTAGTGGGCAAAAGAACGATGGATTTAACCCAGATCTCTTGACTGGGGGAGAATGTTTGCATTGTCAGCATTCCGTCCATCATTTGTTTGGTTGTTGTAACGCTTTTCGCCCTAAGTGGGATGGGTATTCCCAGACGTGGGACCCGTGCTCACTACGCCACTGGAGTCAAGCTATCCTGGCTGATGACGGCTGATAGCCAGAAACCGGTCCTAGGATGCTTGATTCCGGTCCAGGGAAGACATGGCTTGGCAGTTCGGGCTGGACTGTTCCCATGAGGCACAGGGTCAAGACTGATTTGCAGATGGCCATGTCTAAACTGGGGTGGTGTAGTGGGCAAAAGAACGATGGATTTAACCCAGATCTCTTGACTGGGGGAGAATGTTTGCATTGTCAGCATTCCGTCCATCATTTGTTTGTTGTAACGCTTTTCGCCCTAAGTGGGATGGGTATTCCCAGACGTGGGACCCGTGCTCACTACGCCACTGGGGTCAAGCTATCCTGGCTGATGACGGCTGATAGCCAGAAACCGGTCCTAGGATGCTTGATTCCGGTCCAGGGAAGACATGGCTTGGCAGTTCGGGCTGGACTGTTCCCATGAGGCACAGGGTCAAGACTGATTTGCATATGGCCATGTCTAAACTGGGGTGGTGTAGTGGGCAAAAGAACGATGGATTTAACCCAGATCTCTTGACTGGGGGAGAATGTTTGCATTGTCAGCATTCCGTCCATCATTTGTTTGTTGTAACACAATCCTTTCAGGGCTCTGTACTTCTCCCTGGCGCACAGGTGCATCTCCAAGAGCTGGTCAGCTCAGTGTCTCAAGGGAGCCTTTTTAAACAGGAGGATGGGAACACACTGCTTCCCCTACCAGCACAGTTCGCCCCTTAGCATCCTGGTAAATGCAGTTCAGTTTAAATGCTTACTTGAATTTTTGTTACTGGATATTATCCTTCATCAGTAGAGATAGAAACGAAGTTCATCTGAGAGGATTGGGGCAGCTTTCTCAGCAACCCCAGATGAATTTCGTTTTCCAGAAACACGTGGCTAGAGATTAACAGCACTAAACCTGCACCAACTTTGGTGAAACACGTCAACAAAAATTCAAGTAAGCATTTAAAATGAACTGCATTTACCAGGATGCTAAAGGGTGAACTGTGCTGGGAGGCGAAGCAGTGTGCTCTCATTCCCCCTTCCGAAGCTGTACATTGTCAGTGTCGCTAGGAATGCCTCAGTATGGCTCTGCAGCCAGCGTTTGGGACAGGGAGAGGTCCTACCCATCGTTGATCCTTGCTGTACACCATGTGCAACACCATACATGCTGAAATGTGTGCCTAGCTGCGTTACTTATGCCCTGTGCACCCATCACTTCCCTTCAGCATCAGGATTTACTCTTCCTCTAGGAAGAGTATGAGGTGGTGTACATTTTCTACTTATCTTCTCTTGTCAGGTTTAACACTATCTCTGTGTTCTGGGGAGGTGCAGTTTTCGAATCCTTCCCTGAGTTTTATCTGTCCTTCCCAGCACCCTTGTCTTTGGCTTGAACATCAGTTTCTCAGCCCTGATGAGGTTTCTTCATGTTTTGCTGACTGGGACCACATCTGTTTTAACTCCTCCTTACATGAGCAGATTCCTGCCTCGCGCTGGGGTGCAGGTGAGAATGTTTGTCAAATCTTTCAGAGTATTTGTATGTAGAAACCTGTATTTTCTGGGCAGCTTTGTCAATCCCTTTTTTATTTTATTTTGTTATCAACACCCCAGATCTGTGTGGTGGGTTTTCTCTTACAGTTCCCTGACTCAGTAATGCTCTCCTGTTCATAGGTGCAAATTCTGTGGCAAAAATTGGTTTCAAGTTTAGTGTTTCATAACGCCCATTTCTGCACCAACCAGGAAGGCTAACATTAGCCACGCCTCCCTAGTTACAATTCAAACATCTTTGATGTATTTATCCATTTCTAACAGTCTGCCTGATGTTTTCCAGCCTTTCTTTAGCCAAATGTTTAGTATTACGAACACTTTGTTGGAAAATATAGGAGCGAGATGTGCAGTATCTGGGCCACTCAGATTCGTTTACTGAAGTTGTATCTACCAAGGCACTAAATGTTCACTCCTCATGCTGTAAAAACTATTTGAAATGACCAACGTCTTCTAAAGACCACCACGCCCAACCCGTTCACTGTTGTGAGCTGTAGCAGACCTTAACTATGAAACTGCTTAAAGTTATAGGCTCTGGTGGCAGGCTATCTGATGTCACACGTAACATTAGATCACCATTTGCTTCCAATGTAAGAAGGAGCCTTACTCTACTAACCAGCATTGGCAATGCCATTAGGTCTGGCTTTAAAAGACTGTTGTATGGCAGTGTAAGTATTAAAAGTAGTTAGCGAGGCAATGGATATGTATTTTGAGTAGAAGCAAAGAACTGTAGGATAATATTGGTGTAGGTTAAAAGGTCAGGTGCCAGTTGAACTGTCAAGCCAGACCTAAAAATCCATATAGGTTAATGACTGCTCTCCTCTAACCTGTGCGGCTGCCAGAGAAAACACCGTAAATTATCTAGTTATCTAACACAATCAGTTCACAAGGCGGGGGTACACACGTGTAGACCACCCTATTTTCACATGGTAGACACCATCCACCATACAAAGAAGTTGGACCCTGCTGAAATATGCTGAACTTGTTCCGGTGTAATTTTCAGACACTGGGACACATTCAGCAGCGCCAGTACATTGTCTGCGTTCCATTCCGAACAGCCATGTGCAGGCAGGGAGAGGGCTTTTTAATTTTCACCTCCAACTGGACCAAAAATAAAGGCCGAAGTTAAGGGGATATCAGACTCCACTATGTTCCACTATGATCGTGGATGGGCGTGGTCTGGAGCTTCACACCTAGATACAAATTCACTGGAGGTGAAACAAAGGCACACATCTTGTTATCACTTCATAGGTACTTGAGAGGCATGCTTTTTATTACTTTGTTCGGTCCCTTTATATGAGACATATGCATGCACTGTCAGAATGTCAAATGTGGTGGTCTGTCCCAGTATTTACACGAATAGCAACCAAAGTACCACTATTTTATTTATTTTATAGTACTACTTACTCCAACGCAGAATGTAAGTTCCGTACATAACATACACGTTATACATTGATAAGTCATTAAGTGTGTAAATCAATGTACAACATGTGTTACATAAGACAGGATTACAAGGTGTAGGAGTCGCATGTCCTTCATAGCTCACTGTGCTACATTAGAAGGATTAAAATTGTGAACTGAAAGTAACAAAAAGATCTCTGTGTTAAAAGCAATAGCCCACTTATCTACGTAAAATAAAAATCTGTCATCTGCATGTTACATGATGTGCTTGGCAGGAGATACAGTAACCTTCTTTACTGCGATTCAAATCTTGGAGTGGACAAAACACATCTCTCCAGCAAAACCTGTAATCGCCAGAGTTATTTTACAATAATTATTATTCCCTGAGATTTACTGGACACACAAAGCCATAACCCCATAAGATAGTTTAAAATGCAGACTTTGTAACCAATTAAGCAGACGGATCCTCTGCCATGTTTCTCCATGCTGGCACTTTGTGAAAGAGTTAAAAAAAAAAGAAAAAATTTTTTGTATTTGTTGAGGACCAGATTTTGCATCTGGGTTGCGCCACTTTCTTAGCACTACCCCAGACGCAAAATCTAATTTGTTGAATCTCATAATGCGCTTAAATATACTCATGATAGACATGCCTAACAAGTGAGGTCTTAATATCTGATGTCACTTCTTGTGATTTCACTTCCTGTGATGCCACATGCACACTCCATGATGTCACTTTCATTCTGCCTAACTTGGTTAGTCCCCCTATTTCTTTTTAGGACTGGTGCCCTGGACACAATTTAATAGCATGTGCGGGCCCTTAACAGTTCGGCCTCCGGCAGCTGGATAAATGAACAAACTGATCACAGCTGTATGGAGAAAAAACACTGCGAGCACACAACTTCTGCCTAATCAAGATGTACTCCTGGCTCTCAACATAAGAGCAGGCCCTAAAAGCCCCTCTCCTGGTGTTCTCACATAATTTTCCAGTGACCGCTCCAGTGTCAAGCCAGACCATAAAAACGTCTAGAGGTTTTAGTTAGCCATGCCTTAAATCATGAATTATTAATGTAATTGTTCGATTAATGTTTGATTATTTTCTTCTAGAGTCTTAATGGTGTGTATCTGAACAAGGAGCGATTGGAATCTTCCAAAGCGTACCAGATATGTGAGGGAGATCAGATCCAGCTGGGCGTGCCCTTGGAGGATGGTGAGAGGGCAGAATATGAGTATGAATTGATCCACGAAGAACGAGGAAAATTAGAGCCCTTTTTGACTGAGCAGCTGAAAAGCAAAAGTAAGTGCCACAGAACTAAGCGTAAATTTAGTGCCCAGGAACTTGACGCCTCTGGAGCTGAGGGCTCCTCAAATTCCAAATCAAAAGCACTGCGTGTCTCTTGGGATGGCGAACAAAGTATCCCTTCACAGAGAACTGAATTGGCTAAACAGCCCACAGAGAATATTGGATCAAAGCTGCCTGTGCCAGGGCCTAGTATACTTGAAGCAACTCAAGAAGACTTTAGTACCCAGGAGAAAGAAGTTTTATTTGGCACCCAGATTTTTGAGACAGCGCCACCCCTTGGCACGCAGACTGGTTTGCAAACTGCTCCTCATGACCGTGGAATGCAATCCACTCTCTCCACACCCTCGCACCGCACGGTACAGCTGAGCAAGGTGCGTGAGACTATGCAGGAGATCAGGAAATTAAAGTTAAGGGTACTGGAGAAACAAACCGCAGTTCTGAGCATGAAGCAGCAGAACAAGAAGCGTGCCCCAAAGGAATTCCTGGAAATGGAGCGCGAGTTGCAGGAGCTACAAGACCAACTCCGGAGTGAGCAGGAGCAGCAGTTGCAGAGGATGAAGCAGCTGGAGAAGACCTTCATTGACGAGGAGAAGCAAATGGAGGTAAATTGTCAAAACATTAACTCATGAGAGGTAAAAGTAAAAATGGTATTGGACCAATTGGTTTCAGATAAAGTGTAGTATCTAATGTTGAGCCAACCTTGATTACCATGTTCAGTGGTTAGATAATATATTTGCACATACTTTCCAATGTCAAATTTGCAATTTTATTCCTCTGCTTTTTGTGTGACACGTCATAGAAGAAATAAAGTAGAATTGTTTTTATTGAACATGAGAATTGACAATGGCTTTGAAATTTATAGTAGGTGGAAAATCTTCCTGTAAAGAAAATACAATTAAAAACCTAGTACAAATAACATTAAAAAACATTTCTTGCTTCCTGGCAAAGAAACCCCATTAAAAAGAGGATAGAATTAAAAGTATTTCGATTTGGAGCACTTGTTAAATATATTATTCCTAATCCTTTATCTGATTAGCACGTTTTTTTTGGGGTGGGGGGGTCAGTTATATTGTGACATTGATCTTTTGAAAACTACTTGGCTTAGTAGCGACAGTCTGTGCTTCTTCAGCTATTAAGATTGGGTAATTACTCCTGAATTAGAGATCATATTGTACTTTTGGAATCTAGTGCAATAGATGTAGGAAGTTCGGAAGGCCTACCATTTGGCCAACACTTCAAATTAGGTGGGGGCTGGTTGCACTCTGGGGGAACCTATTGCATGTTCAAAGATGGTCTACATTTAGTAGTTGACCGCCAGATTTCATCATCGATTCAGTGATGCACTGGACAGACTGGTTCCAATTCTATTTCATTGTATTCTGCGTATCTTTTCCATATTTTGGGATGCCCCTTGCCTTGTACACTATCTCCAATCACATGCAATGGTCTGTCCCCCTCTTCCACACTGTCTACAACGGGTGGGGGTGGTGGCAAAGCCCTCCACTCTCTAGCAATGTCTCATTTGGCAATTGTCAGTCCCAGGTAAAGTTAGGACAATTTATATTGATCTCCCTGCAGGTCATCAGTGAGGTGGAGAAGGGCTAGTCTCTGGTCCCGCAGGATCTGCCACGACAGTACCTTACCCAGGCTTGTGGTCACCCCGTGCCAGAATCTATCCAACGAGTGACAACTCCCTACTGTATGGAGAAATGTACCCTCTCCTGCACCACAGCGGAGACAGGTTGGGGAGACAATCACCCCCATGCTCCAAAGCCTACGACAACCCTATATTACAGACACAAGGACTCCTCTTTGCAAGTCAAAAGTGTGTACAGCTTAACCATGAACCTGAACATTTCAACAAGTAGTGGCCATTAATCCACTAGTCCTTTGAATGTGATCTAACGCTGGAGTATTGAAGGTAATTGAAGAAGCTCTTTAAACACCGGCAAGAATGTCGCCAACATCGGATACCTGAAAACCTTTGACCTTCATCCTCTGATGCGTGGCACTGCTTTTGGTCTGAACTTGTCACGGAAAAGAGGGAGGAGTGACCTCTGCCATGTACCACAAATTAACTGCATAGGGTGGGAACAAAATCATCAGCAACTCAGTCTCATTAAATGATAAATTAAAAATTGCTCAGTGGGATATTCCTTGCCTCTGTATCATTTGATATAATTACAAGTTCTTAACCTGAATGTTTGAAATGGTTTCCTTCTATGTCCGGACCAAAGTCTCTATGCTTGTTTAAAGCTGATCCCTCACCACAGATGCAACATTTACAATAGGTTTATAGTACAATTATTTAAAAGTAGAGTCTTATGATCAATCAGCCGCTCTCATGATGTCCCCCAAACGGGAACTCACTTAAAAGGATTTAGATGCCATAGCTCCTTTTACTGAATGTGCACCAAACACAGACCTGTCCACTCTTGCTTCAGCCACCAACAATTTGACCCAGCATTCCAACGTGACAAAGGCCACCAGACCAAAGGATTTCTGCAGAGCAATCAACAGTTGCCCCAAAGGATCATGTCTGATTGATCGGGTTACCAACTTGTAAGCCTTAAGGCATTGACCAACACAACTGTGGCTTGTCAGGGAAGCTGGGATAGGTAAAACATTTAGAAAATGTTTTTGTGCGCCTGGAAAGTTGGAAAGAAACTCCTTTCAGGGCAAACACTTTTCCTGCAACTTTGAGAGCTTTGACGCCTGAGACTCTGTGGCAGGAGATGAGACAAAGCAGAGTAGTCAATTTGGCTGACAACGGTTTACACAACAGAAGGGAGTTCTCTTGCCAGTCTTGAATGAACCTAAGCACCACAGAAGAGACTAACGAGACCTCTGGGTTTCAAGACTCTTATGCCACGCATGACCCAGCAAACCAAAGTGTGCTCTCCAATGGGTTTACAATCCGAGGCATCGTGGCCGGCGGAAACGGCTGAATGAAGACTGTTCACAAATCGATGAGCAATACTGTCCACTGCAAGAGTAGACGGGAAGTTCACCACCTGAGAACCCACAGGATCAATACCTTGTAGATCCAACCAACTGACCTAGCGACGCTGTGCCAAAGCATATTGCTTATGGGTGTTGGAAGACCAAAACTGGGATACAAACATTCCATCTTGTTAAGAAAGCCCTGGCAAGTTCCAGTGTCTCTTGAAAGATGCCACACCATGAGACGAAGAGTCCCTTGCAGAACTAAGGGTTGAGGGTCCCCCGAGGGAGCTGCCCGAAGCTCCTGCATTAAAGGAATTTCCACTGAGAGATCTTGAAAGATCCATCAGAGTTGGGAACCAGGATTGAGATCTCCAGAGAGGGGTCAGGAGGACCAGATTCTCACTGATTCCTCACCTGAGCCGCCACTTGAGGCATCATTAGGAACGGGGTAAAGGCGTACACTAATCTGAGACTCCAGTCTTGAAGGAAGACATCGGTTGCTCAGGCCAGAGCTTCTGGCCTCCAAGTGAAGATTTGGGGAAGCAGAATGTTCATATCTGACAGAAATAGGTCTATATAGTAAGAACTCCATAGATTTTGAAGCCACTGAAAGATGAGGGAAAATAACCTCCAATCACTGGAATCTTTCAGAACTCTGGAACTCCATTCTGCAGTTTCGTTCGAATGACCTGACAGATGTTCTGCAAACAGAGATCTTGAGATGGAATGGTGGTTGAGGCACATGGAGGCCTGGAATGGCAGGGCGATTTTCGGTTTGAAGGAAGTGACCCACTTAGGGCCACCCTGGTCACCTTGGACTACCTCTCAGCCTTCCATGCCAAATGAAGAGTCAGAGAGACAGTGGAGAATATACACCAATAATCCTTTTTTATATATGCTCAGAGAGGTGCTCCGTCTGCACAGTCTCGTTAGAGTACTACAGAGGGAACTGAGTAACAGCATAGGGATACATTATATGCATTGCATGGTCAACTAATAACACACCCCCAGTGGAATTTTCCCAGCAGATGTGGGTGAACAGCATAAAGACAAAAAAAGGTTTCTACTCTTGTATCTTGCACAGTTCAGAACACTTTCAAGGCCGTTCTACCCTGGGCTGCGATGAAACTGCCAGACAGGTGGGAGATGTTCTTTATTGAGGGAAAGTTATGCACTGGCACAAACAGTTACTTGTTACAGAAACTAAACTTAGCAAGGGGCATTTCTCGGAATCAAACGGGATTAGTTTCGAACACTACATGAAATGGCGTCTGGAAAAGAAAATGGCGTAGCGAATGCTAACTTATACATGACCTTAAAGAGCATCAACGAGCATAATCTAACAGTTTCTCAGCCGGATATGGTCATAGTCAGATGTGAGCAGGTGGGGTTGGGGAGTCCACTATGGTTTGATCTCCATGGGGTGGCGTGTGGGATCTTGAAATGCAGATAAAAATGCCAAAATTATTTGCCAAATATCTGATAACATGTGAGATCTGGTGCCCTCCAATATGTTGACATATCGGACTACTGTGAGAAAGTGCCCTCTTTCTGCATGATATGCTCCCGCTTTTTGCTGAATTGCTGATGTTCTTTGACTGAGTGTGTCCTGGGCTCCTGCTAATCAGGTACCCAGGGCCTATGTTCCTTCCCTAAAATTGCATTGAAGCCTAAACCCAAGTAGCATCCCTGGCCACAGGTATGCCCCTGGTAAATGGTACCACCGGTGCCCAGGGCACTGTGACCAGGGAAGGTCCCTAAGGGCTGAAGCACTTATTGTGCCACCCTTAGAGGCCCTGCACCTTTTCACTCTCACACTGCCTGTGCAGGCTGCGTGTCTTGGTGCAGAACAAAAGTGAAGAGTCGAGCTGGCACACATCACTGTGTGCCATGCCTACACCCCACTGCCCTGGTCTAGATCAGCCACCTCTCCAGCTGGGTATACTATGCCAGTGGTGAGGTTACAGGTGCATGAGCCCTGTACCCTTACAGTGCCCAAGTCCATTCTTGGGCATTGTAAGTGCAGTGCTGCCATTAAGAGTATATGGTGTTGGGAGTTTGTCATTACGAACTCCACAACACCATAATGGCTTCACTGAAAACTGGGAAGTTTGATATCAAACTTCTCAGCACAAGAGGGCATCTTAGAGATGCCCCCTGAAACTCGACCAACTTCTAGTGTTCCGACTGAGGGGCTGCTTAGGTTGCCATCAACAGACCTGTTTCTGGACCCCTGGGTCGAGAGCCTGCTGCTCTCGGTGGCCTGAAACAATGCACATCCTGGGACGAGGTGCCAAGCCTCCTCCTCCCCAAAGGATGGGCAGGGTTCACGAAGGGGAAGCTTCAAAGGCATGCCGCCTTTGTGAGCTTCCCCGACCACTTGCTGCTTTCAGCAACTGGTCTCCACTGGTTCTGCCCCCCACTTTGGGTGGGAGAACCAACGGGAAAAACAAGTGAGGAGGAGAGGTGTGCCCAACTCTGCCAACTCCACCCCTCAGGTGGGGGAGGCGAGGTGAAGCACAACTCGAGTCCCCGCCATCTTGAGGATGGGGGACCCAACCAACCAAGGACAGGGTCATGCCCCCCTCCCACTGGAGGGTGGCACAATAGGGGGTGTACCCACCTCAGGGAAGGGACCCATTGGTCCCTGCCCTCTACCTACCTGTAACGCCCCTAAATCTAGTATTTAGGGAGCACCCTGAACCTTGATTCCTCAGATCCAGAAAACGACAAAGAAGATCAGAAGAAGGACCGAAGAACCGTGCAGCGCTAACAAGAGGCTGACACCCACTGACTTGGCCCCAGCCCTACCGGCCTATCTCCCCTCGAACCTGCTCCTGTGTGTCCTGCAGCCAGCAACCTCAAAAACCCCTGTGGACCTGCCTGCCTTCACTTCCAAAGACTGTTTCGCCAGTGAACACTGGATTTGTTTAACTGCAACCTCTGGCAGCAGCAGAAAACACGAATCTGCCCCACTCTGCACCCGCCGTCCATGGCCTGAGCTCGAGTTGGCAAACGCCACGAGGAGGTCACCCCGGTGATCCTGATCCAAGATCCGGCATCACCTGACCTGCCTCCAGCCGACGCATGCAGTCTAAATCCAGAACCCCCCCTAACCGTGACCAGGAGCTGGTAAGAAGATCCGACCCCAAAAGGCACCCCTGCACCCGACGCCCCACGGCCTTGTGTGCCAAAACCAACGGTGCCTAACCAACCCCTAACTTCCCAACTTACCTCTCGAAGTGGTGGTCGCACCCAGAAGTCCTTCGTCTCCCTGCCTGCAGTGCTTTTGCAAACTGGAGGTTCTCCTTGAAAACAGGGTGCCTGGCGTCGAAACAGCACTCTGCACCAAGCCGCCTCAGTGCCGCTGAGGGTGCACCTTTTGTGCTACTTTGTTTCCCCATTTGCCATGACCTAAACCCTAGGAGCTTTGCTCCCACAGCCCAGTGGACTGCTTGTTAGCAGCCACCAACCGAAGGCTCCCTATCCCCTATTGGATAACATAGGGCCTCAACACTCTGCACCCGGCCGCCCTAGTGCCGTTGAGGGTGTAACAAGAGTGCATCACTGACCCTGGGGGACCCCTGAGCCTAACCCCAGAAACTTGACTCCCACAGTCGATAACTTACCTTTGAACCGATAAGCTACTTTTCCTCCATAGGATAACATTGACAATTTTTCTTCCAAAAAGTTTCTAAGTGTGGAGTTTTGAAATCTAAAAATATTCTTTAAAAATCACACAAATAACCAAAACTCATTTACTTACCTGTTTGCAGGAAATGTCCCAGTGCTGAATCTAGGTATCCAGCACTGAGTTAGAAAAGTAACGTAAAAAGTAACTTGTCTGTAATTTACTGAAAAAGCCTATTCATTTCAATGTACTGTATTTGTTTGATTTACAGGGGATGCAGTAAGTTGCAATACTTATCAAAGTACAATTCATATTGCGTTTTCAAACTGTTCTACATTCAGCAACTTATTACTGTTAAGTATTTAATGCTTACCTGTGCCAGTCTTGCTTGGTTCTAAAAATATAACTATTTTTTATACAAAAACAATTGATCTAGAGTTCAGTCCTTGAGTGTGTGAATGCATTTGCTGACTGAGTGTGTACATCAAATGCTTAACAGTGTGCTCTGAAATTGCCTTACTGCTCGACCACTCTACCACAAATAGAGAGTACGGTTCTGTCTAACTTTAACTTCTGCCTACCTCTGGGGTCACCTGGACTCTATACACTCTATACCTCCCTTTGGTGTAGTATATATAGAGCCAGTTTCCTACATTGGTGGATCAGCGGTGGGATACACAACTTTGCATTTGTTGGACTACTTGGTTACCACCTGATCACACAACAGAACTCTTAAATTGCCTTTAGAATTGTGATATTTTTCAAATTGGCATTTTTGCAAAAACTACTAAAAGTCTTGTTAGGGCCTTGGTTAAGTCCCTTTAGAATTTTAGAAAATAAAAAGTCAATGTAGTCGAGGGTAGAGGGGTTAGAAATGATTTGTTATAATGTCTCACAATAAGAACCCAGCTACAAGTGAAGATGACCATAATGACATATAGGACATGGTTGAGGAGCTTGACCTCACCCCTTACCTTCACTTGTCTTTCAAGGAAGTAAGGTTCTTATGTAAAATTAAGAACCTACCAATGGGGGGAGGAGCCAAGATGGCGACCGGGACGGCAGCGTAGACTCCCGGCTCCGTGACCCTCCGCATCCCGCACGGATATCCTGCCTGAGATCCTCAACCTGTGCTACGTGGTCGTGTTTCTGAAGGAGAGGGGCTCCCGACAGTGTGACTCCGAGGTTTCTAGCTGCGGTATTACCGGAGAAAACTGCATCGGAACTTTGCGGCCTGTACGGCCCTGGAGCCGGGACATCGAGTGGACGCCGTGGCCGGGTGGCAGTGCGACAACAGCGGCCAGTGGTGACTGGGTGGAGTCGGCCCACCGGAGCGGTGCCAAACTCGGCCTACATTTCGGCATGGTCACTTCTACTGCCCAGCGTAGCGGACCGAGTGCATGACCGGGGGTGCAAATCCTAGATCCTCCGGTGACTGCCCCTGCCTTGCTGGTGAGCTGCCCGGCCGCCGTCCGTATCCTGCCCCGATCATTGCGGGCCGCCCCCGGATTTCTACGGGAGCTGGTCCGTGGTGGGGACGACTGTTGCCTGTGACCACGAATAGTTTTTGCCTGCCCCCGGAACCCGGTCGCCCACGACGTGGACTTCGCGACGCTTGCCCCGGCCCCGGTGAGGGTCGGGCATACTTGGCGGCCATCTTTGGGCGATGAAGCCTACCATCCTGTCCGCTGGGCCGCAGCGGGCCTGTGAGCGTACAACTTTTGGGAGTGTGGCGGCGAGATCGCAGAGAGCTGAGCTGGGATGCGGCGACCTCCTCGAGGCTCTTGGTACCCTTCACTCCTCCTTGGTTCAGGGCTTCGTGATCTTGGGGAGTAAGCTCGATGGTGTGGCGCCGGAGTTGGGGCAGTGGCGGCCCGCCTGTCCGCACGAACACAGAGACTACCCACACTGCGCGCAGGAGGACGCTGTGGCGGCCGCCCCTGAGGTTAGTACACAACTGGACGCCCCGGCCAGTATGCTACAGTGTGTTCGACCTTCTGAGGGCCTGATCTATCCCGGAGGCGTTGGACCTGAGTGGGACGTGGTGGCCTCGTCCCGTACATGCCCTCCTGCGACCCAGGGACAACTCCAGCAACTAATGTCTGCTTTGACTGCTTCTGCCTTCCTGAACCTTGCATGCAGTGCGGATCCTAGGGCAGTACTGGGAAGCCGGTTTCTTCACGCGGCGGACTGTGTTGATGCTCAGAGACTTCCACCCCACTTGTGTGCGTCGCTTCTCTGTCGTTGTTGGACATTCCTCTGCCTAGGAACATTGGGTATGGTGCTGGGTCGAGGGGTTGGCATGGGCAGAATTCCAAAGAGTGGTCAGGGATGAGGCTGCCCCTCGGGGGTGGTCGCCTAGTGGACGGGCGGGCTTAGGAGTGGCGTGCTCTCCTGCCATGGCTACTGGCACAATAGGTGCATAATGCTCCCCATCGTGGTTTGAGAAGATTGTCCTTGTACTGTTCCTTGTTCACCTTAGGGGAACCTTGCCGTGCGGGAGGGTGAAGCCGGGGGTCTGTTATGAAGGCCCTCCTCCAGTTTATAAATACTTTCTCTACCCCCCCGCTTGGTGGGGGTCCTTTCCTACTTCTTTTTCCCTATTCTCCTATATTTCGGGTCTGGTTCCAGGGCGACAGGCACACTGCTGGGGGGGGGGGGGGCCGTACTCATTTGCAGAGGTGCAGGGTGGGGGGTTGGGGGAGGGGATTCTGTATTCTGTCTTCTCATTTTCTATGGCCTCATTTTCCTTTTCTGATTCTTTCTGCTTTTCTTTTTCTGGGATTAGTGTGATACACCTCCTTTTGCTATGCCTCGTTGCCGTTCCATGTGTTCACAACTTCCGGGGTGTTCTTGGGGAGTTCTGGCGGGGGACTGCGGGCGCAACTGTATATTATGTTCTTCCCCATCCTGAAGTTCTTGTGTTTGCGCCATTGACCTAATAGATTGCTGTAAATCGCTAACGTTCATTACTCTGCAGATCCGTGATCGTTGTTTTAACATTGCTTGTCACCTGATCCTTCTGCCTTGTCTCATCATAAAATGAAAACCTTTCTCCTGGTGCCCTACATACGCTGTTCGCAGTATTAGCAGTACGATTTTGCTCCCCGAAGCGCCGCCTGTGTTTATACTTGTCGTGATTGCTCTGATTGCTTAGCGGCCGGCCCTGGGGGGTTGTAGGCCCATACTTGTTCTTATTGAACTGTCAATAAAGGTTTTCAAAAAAAAAAAAAAAAAAAAAAAAAGAACCTACCAATGGGTCCCCATCCAACTAAACAAAAGCTCCAGGAGCTGTGTGCTGAGTATGCAAAGGCTCATCCCTCTGAAAATGGTGATGACCAGTCAGAGGGAGAAGGGGAGGAGGAGGATGGAGATAGATGCCCACCTCCACCACTTCCTACGGAAGAAAGGGACACTGTACCCTTATTTCAAGATTCAACCTCTGGGGACCTAGAGGCCACACATGTGGCTCAGGTTCTGGTGAGGACATTGAGGACAGCCTTAATGAGGAGGACAGCCTTTTAGCAAGGCTGACCAAAAGACTGGATCTAGAGACCAGACTCCTGGCTCTAGAGAAAGGAGATGGGTTTAGCATCCATCAATGGTGGCAGCAATCAAAATAATAAGGATAACAAGCAATATTATGATCCTAAAATCCACAAAGGGATTGTCCCTAAATTTGAGGAGGGTGATGACATCACTAAATGGTTCACAGCCTTTGAGAGGGCTTGTGACATGAGAAAGGTGAAGAAACCTCTCTGGGGGCACTCCTATAGGACTGTTCTCTGGTAACTGCAGAGACAGACTTCTGACCCTTTCTGGGGCAGATGTTGGGTCTTATGACCTCATGAAGAGAACTCTGATTGAGGGATTTGGACTCGCAACTGAGAAGTACAGAATTAGATTCAGGGGGGCTCACAAAACCCCAAAACAGTCCTGGATTGATTTTGTAGACTACTCTGTAAAGAGACTAGATGGTTGGTTAACTGGACACAATGTGCATGACTTTACTGGAATATACAACCTGTTTATGAAGGAACATATTTTAAGCAATTGCACGAATGAAAAGTTACATCAGCATATGGTAGACCCAGGTCTAATTTCTCCCCAAGAATTGGGAAAGAAGACAGACCCCTGGGTCAAGACTAGAGTGACTGAGACGACCACTGGGGGTGACCAAAAGAAAGGGGTTACAAAACCTCCCCAGTGTCTGAGTCTTCTAAAGGGCCCCAAAAACCTGCCCAGGGGGGTGGGTCCCAAAACTCTTCCCAATCTGGTCCTAGATACAGGGGGAATAACGTTGATCCTTCAAAGGCCTGGTATAGCAACTGTAAGAAGTAGGGACACTTAACTGGAGACAATGCTTGCCCTAGCAAAAAGGCCCCTAGTCGTACAGCTACTCCTCATGAAGCAAGTCTCCAGATGGGATCAACAGTGTGCCCAGAGCAAATCAGGTTGCACACTGAAGCAGTTCTAGTTTCAGAGGGGGAAGATAAGTTTGCCACTGTAGCTGTGTGGCCACCCAACTTAAAGAAGTACTTACAATACCCTTAGATTAATGGAACTAGGATAGAGGCTCTGAGGGATACAGGTGCCAGTGTCACTATGGTGAGAGACACGCTGGTTTCCCCTGAGCAATACTTGATTGGGCTTTCTTACCCAGTCACCAATGCTGACCTTGTTACTACTAACCATGCAATGGCTGTGGTGACATTAGACTAGGGGGTGGTGTGGGGGGGAAGGGGTTTACTGGCCTAAAACAGGTAGTGGTCTCTCCAAAGCTACCAGCTGCATGTCTGCTTGGCAATGACCTGGAAATCTCAGCCTGGGCTGAGGTTGAACTAAGAACCCATGTAGCAATGCTGGATACCCCTGAATTGGTGTGTAAAAACATGAGCACAGAGCAAAAGGCAGCATGAAAAAGTGTTGGAGCCTGAAAGTATGGCCTAACCTTCCAAGAGAAAAGGTAAGAAGACTGGGAAGCCAGCTTCTGTTCAGCAAAGTATCAGGACCCCTCTCCTCAGGGAGAGGACTTGAACACCCCAGAGGGAACTGAGCCTATGGAGCTTGAACCTTACCAGGTTGAACTCTTGGGCCCAGGGGAACCCTCTAGGGAAGAGCTGTGCCAGGGGCAGCAGGACTGTCCCACTCTTGAAAGCCTGAGGCAGCAAGCTGTTTCAGAAGCAAAGGAGATGTCAGTGGTATCCACAGAGCTTATTGGGAAGAGGGAGTACTGTACACTGATGCAAGAGACGCCAAACCTGGAGCCTCCAGGAGAGTTGTAGTGCCTCAGAGGTACAGGGTACAGGGAGTTCCTCCTAACTCTAGCTCATGACATTCCCCTAGCTGGACATCTGGGCCAAACCAAGACTTGGGAGAGGCTGGTTAGCCATTTTTACTGGCCCCAGATGCACCAAAAGGTGGAGGAGTTTGTCAGCTCCTGTGTTACCTGCCAAGCAAGTGGCAAGTCAGGTGGCCACCCAAAGGCCCCCCTGATACCACTGCCTGTGGTGGGGGTTCCCTTTGAAAGGGTAGGTGTGGGCATAGTGGGTCCACTTGAACCTCCCACAGCATCAGGGAACACATTCATTCTAGTGGTAGTGGATCATGCCATTAGGTACCCTGAAGCAATTCCCCTTAGGACTACTACAGGCCCTCATTGTTGTCTTCACCAGAGTAGGGTTTCCTAAGGAGGTGGTTTCAGACAGAGGTTCCAGCTTCATGTCTGCTTAACTGACACACATGTGGAAGGAATATGGAGTGCAGTACAAGTTTACTACACCCTACCATCCACAAACCAATGGCCTTTTTGAGAGATTCAACAAGACATTGAAAGACATGATTATGGGACTCCCTGAAAAACTCAAAAGGAGATGGGATGTCCTCTTACCATGCCTGCTTTTCGCTTACAGAAAAGTGCCACAGAAGGGAGCAGGGTTTTCCCCATTTGAACTTCTGCTTGGCCATCCTGTAAGGGGACCACTCTGTCTTGTAAAAGAGGGTTGGGAGAAGCCTCTCCAAGAACCCAAACAAGATATTTTGGACCATGTGCTTGGCCTAAGGTCCAGAATGGCTGAGTACATGGAAAAGGCAACCAAAAATCTTGAGGTCAGCCAGGAGCTTCAGAGGCACTGGTATGACCAAAAGGCTGCACTGGTTGATTTTCAACCTGGGCAGAAGGTGTGGGTTTTTGGAGCCAGTGGCACCAAGGACACTCCAGGACAGATGAAGTGGCCCTTACCCTATACTAGAAAAAAAGAGTGAGGTCACCTTCTTTGTTGACCTGGGCCGAAGCAGGACACCCAAAAGGGTTATCCATGTGAATCACCTAAAGCTCTACAATGACCGGGCTGACATCACCATGCTGATGGTGACTGATGAGGAGCAGGAAGCAGAGAGTGAACCTCTCCCTGACCACCTCTCATACAGCCCAAAAGATGGGTCAGTAGATGGAGTTATCTTTTCAGAAACCCTCTCTGCCCAACAGCAGGCTGACTGCAAGCACGTCTTGCAGCAGTATGCTAAGCTCTTTTCCTTGTCCCCTAGTCTGACAAACTGGTGTACCCATGATGTGGACGCTGGTGACAGAGCACCAGTCAAAAACAAAATCTATCGAAAGTCAGACCAAGTCAAGGAAAGCATCAAAGCTGAAGTCAGCAAGATGCTGGAGTTATGGGTTATTGAACCCTCTGAGAGCCTCTGGGCTAGTCCAGTAGCTCTAATCCCCAAACCTCATCCACAGGGATGGAAAAGAGAAATGAGGTTTTGTGTGGATTATAGAGGGCTCAACTCCGTCACCAAGACAGATGCTCACCCCATCCCAAGAGCAGATGAGTTGATAGATAAATTGGGTGTAGCCAAATTCCTGAGTACCTTTGACTTAGCTGCAGGGTATGGCAAATTGACATGGCCCCAGGAGCAAAAGAGAAAAACGCATTCTCCACACCTGATGGGCATTATCAGTTCACTGTTATGCCCTTTGGTTTAAAGAATGCCCCTGCCACCTTCCAAAGGTTGGTGAATCAAGTCCTTGCTGGGTTGGAGTCCTTTACTGCAGCTTATCTTGATGATATTGCTGTCTTTAGTTCCACCTGGCAGGATCACCTGATCCACCTTGGGAAGGTTTTAAAAGCCCTGCAAACTGCAGGCCTAACTATCAAGGCATCCAAATGTGGTGTACTTGGGCCACCTTGTTTGTGGAGGCCAGGTACAGCCCTTACAGCCCAAGATCCAGGCCATCCTGGACTGGGCAGCTCCATCCACCCAGACCAAGTCGGGGCATTCCTTGGCTTGACTGGGTACTACAGGAGGTTTGTGAAGGGATATGGGTCCATTGTGACTCCCCTCACAGAACTCGCCTCCAAGAAAATGCCCAAGAAGGTAAACTGGACAGTTGGTTACCAAAAAGCTTTTGACACCCTGAAAGAAACCATGTGCTCGGCACCAATTCTGAAGGCCCCAGATTATGCCAAGCAGTTCATAGTGCAGACTGATTCCTCTGAGCTAGGGATAGGAGCGGTCCTATCCCAGAAAAATGATGACGGCCAGGATCAACCTGTTGCCTTCATAAGCAGAGGGCTTCTCCCCAGGGAGCAGCGTTTGAGTGCCATTGAGAGGTAGGCCTTTGCTGTGGTTTGGTCCCTGAAGAAGCTGAGACCATACCTCTTTGGGACTCACTTCCTTGTTCAAACTGACCACAGACCCCTCAGATGTCTAATGCAAATGAAAGGGGGAAATCCTAAACTGTTGAGGTGGTCCATCTCCCTACAGGACATGGACTTTGAAGTGGAACACAGACTTGGGGCTGCCAATGCAGATGGACTTTCCAGGTTCTTCCACTTAGACAATGAAGCCTCTGTAGAGAAAGGTTAGTCTTGTCATCTTTCGTTTGGGGGGGGGTTGAGAAAGTGCCTTCTTTCTGCATGGTATGCCCCCACTTTTTGCTGTATTTCTTATGTCCTTGGACTGAGTGTGCCCTGGGCTCCTGCTAATCGGGTACCCAGGGCCTATGTTCCTTCCCTAAAATTGCATTGAAGCCTAAACCCAAGTGGCATCCCTGGCCACAGGTAGGCCCCTGGAAAATGGTACCACCGGTACCCAGGGCACTGTGACCAGGGAAGGCCCCTAAGGGCTGCAGCACTTATTGTGCCACCCTTTAGGGCCCTGCACCTTTTCACTCTCACACTGCCTGTGCAGGCTGCGTGTCTTGGTGCAGAACAAAAGTGAAGAGTCGACATGGCACACATCCCTGTGTGCCATGCCTACACCCCACTGCCCTGGCCTAGATCAGCCACCCCTCCAGCTGGGTGCACTATGTCAGTGGTGAGGGTACAGGTGCATGAGCCCTGTACCCCTACAGTGCCCAAGTCAATTCTTGAGCATTGTAAGTGCAGTGCAGCCATTAAGAGTATATGGTGCTGGGAGTTTGTCATTACGAACTCCACAACACCATAATGGCTACACTGAAAAGTGGGAAGTTTGAAATCAAACTTCTCAGCACATGATGCCACACTGATGCCAGTGTGGGATTTAATGTAAAATGTACGACAGAGGGCATCTTAGAGATGCCCCCTGAAACTCTACCAACTTCTAGTGACCCGACTGAGTGACTGCTTAGGCTGCCATCAACAGACATGTTTCTGGACCCCTGGGTCGATAGCCTGCTGGTCTTGGTGGCCTGAAACCATGCACATCCTGGAACGAGGTGCCAGTCCTCCTCCTCCCCAAAGGGTGGGCAGGGTTCACGAAGGGGCAGCTTCAAAGGCATGCCGCCTTTGTGAGCTTCACCAGACCACTTGCTGCTTTTAGCAACTGGTCTCCACTGGTTCTGCCCCCCACTTTGGGTGGGAGAACCGACGGGAAAAACAAGTGAGGAGGAGAGGTGTGCCCAACTCTGCCAACTCCACCCCTCAGGTGGGGGAGGCGAGGTGAAGCACAACTCAGAGTCCCCGCCATCTTGAGGATGGGGGACCCAACCAACCAGGGACAGGGTTATGCCCCCGTCCCACTGGAGGGTGGCACAATAGAGGGTGTACCCACCCCATGGAAGGGACCCATTGGTCCCTGCCCTCTACCTACCTGTAACGCCCCATAATCTAGTATTTAGGGGGCACCCTGAACCTTGCTTCCTCAGATCCAGAAACGAAAGAAAGAAGATAAGGACCAAAGAACCGTGCAGAGCTAACAAGAGGACGACGCCCTCTGACTTGGCCCCAGCCCTACCGGCCTGACTCCCCTCGAACCTGCTCCTGCAAAATCCCGGTGTGTCCTGCAGCCAGCAACTTCAAAAACCACTATGGACCTGCCTGCCTTCACTTCCAAAGACTGCTTCTCACGTGAACATCGGATTTGTTCAACTGCAACCTCTAGCAGCAGCCGGAAACTGCAAATCCGCCCCACTCTGCACCCGCTGTCCACGGCCTGAGCTCGAGTGGGCAAACACCATGAGGAGGTCACCCCAGTGATCCTGAACCGAGATCCGGCAACCCCTGACCTGCCTCAAGCCGACGCCTGCAGTCTAAACCCAGAAGGCCCCCTAACCGCGACCAGGAGCTAGTAAGAAGATCTGACCCCAAAAGGCACCCCTGCACCCGATGCCCCGCTAACTTTTTGCCCAAACCAACAGTGCATAACCAACCCCTAACTTCCCAACTTACCTCTCGAAGTGGTGGTCGCACCCAGAAGTCCTTCGTCTCCCTGCCTGCAGTGCTTTTGCAAACCGGAGGTTCTCCTTGAAAACAGGGTGCCCGACGTCAAAACAGCACTCTGCACCCAGTCGCCTCAGTGCCGCTGAGAGTGCACCTTTTGTGCTACTTTGTTTCCCCATTTGCCATGACCTAAACCCTAGGAGCTTTGCTCCCACAGCCCAGTGGACTGCTCGTTAGCAGCCACCAACCAAAGGCTCCCTATCCCCTATTGGATAACATAGGGCCTCAACACTCTGCACCCGGCCGCCATAGTGCAGCTGAGGGTGTAACAAGAGTGCATCACTGACCCTGGGGGACCCCTGAGTCTAACCCCAGAAACTTAACTCCCACAGTCGATAACTTAACTTACCTTTGAACCAATAACCTACTTTTCCTCCATAGGATAACATTGACAATTTTTCTTCCAAAAAGTTTCTAAGTGTGGAGTTTTGAAATCTAAAAATATTCTTTAAAAATCACACAAATAACCAAAACTCATTTACTTACCTGTTTGCAGGAAATGTCCCAGTGCTGAATCTAGGTATCCAGCACTGAGTTAGAAAAGTAACGTACAAAGTAACTTGTCTGTAATTTACTGACAAAGCCTATTCATTTCAATGTACTGTATTTGTTTGATTTACAGGGGATGCAGTAAGTTGCAATACTTGGCAAAGTACAATTCATATTGCGTTTTTAAACTGTTCTACAATCAGCAACTTATTACTGTAAAGTATTTAATGCTTACCTGTGCCAGTCTTGCTTGGTTCTAAAAATATAACTATATTTTGTATACAAAAACAATTGGTCTAGAGTTCAGTCCTTGAGTGTGTGAATGCATTTGCTGACTGAGTGTGTACATCAAATGCTTAACAGTGTCCTCTGAAATTGCCTTACTGCTCGACCACTCTACCACAAATAGAGAGTACGGTTCTGTCTAACTTTAATTCTGCCTACCTCTGGGGTCACCTGGACTCTATACACACTATACCTCTCTTTGGTGTAGTATATATGAAGTAATCAAATCATTCATCCCAAGGGCCACACTTACCAGTGGCCCGCAATACAAGTTAAATAAGGAGCAGTTGGCAACGTAGAAGGTTCAAGCGTTTATTGGCCACAACAGAACTCTACATAGAGGAGCCCTGTGGATCCTCACCCCTCAGGTGCGCCGAGGAAGACTGCTGGCTCCTTGACAGAACCACACTTTTATACATTAACAATTCAGCATACAAAGCCTTAAAAGTGGAAAAGTACCAGCTAGCCCAGGCGCTCCTAATGAGCTCATAGCGTATCTAGTTTCAGTTACACACAAAAAGGGTTACTATCTTTACAGAGAAGGTCGACGGGGTGACTCCCTTCTCTTCCCAGGTCTAAAGTAATTTGCTTGATACTCCCTTTAGCGGATGTGGCCTTGGGTCTCGGTCGTAAATACAATTCAGCCTGTCTTTTAACTGGTGCATGCTAAATTGGGCAGATGGTAGGCAGAGAGAACCACATGATCAGGTTTAACAAAGCAAGCCATAATCCAAGATGGCGGCGGTCCGGTTTTCGGCCCTTTCTATCGTATCAGGGAAACATGGGGAAATAGGCCTCATTTTACGTGCATAACTAACGTGGCTAATTATTAGATACACTGTGCTAACCATATATATTAACTCGATTTCTTCAGAACGACCCTTTTAGCATAGTGTAGCTAATAATCGGGTTACTCCTCGAAGATGCCCTCATCTATCTGCATTATGTCATGTATTTCTTTCTGTGTCAGCTGAGAGTCTACTCGGGTCTGGTTGGGTCTGGACTCGGGTACGGCAAGACGAATCCGGGCCGCACAGTAAGCGCAACAGGCGGGGCCACACTGAATGCAGATGCAACAGGTAAAAAGAAAACCCACTATCCCCAGAAGGATCCTAAATAGCTTCCATCCCCAGGTAGTCAGAAGATCCCAGAACCACCCCGATAAGGACCAGGTGCCTGTCTCCGTATGAATCTCAGTTACCAATCGATGCAGTTTCTGAATGGCTAGATGGACCGAGGGGGCGGAGTCAGGTGTATATACACGCAGCAGGAGCTGCCGATCACTCTGCATGCTCCTCCGCGATCCGCTAAGATAACATCTAAAACAAGACGATTTTGAAGGGTTACAAGCCTGGTCGCTTGGAGCTCGACAGTGATGTTAGTCAATATCCCAGCAGTGGTATTTACCACCGCTTCTACTACTCTGGACAATCTCCTAATTTCTTTACTGGTCAGGATAGGCCCCCATATAGGTAAGACCCCTTTTATAACATCAACAAAGTGTTGAGCAAGAGTATCAGTTTGGTCAGTGGCATCATTATCAGTGGCTCCAGATCCCAGACTACGTCGACTCAGCGAGTGAGACTTATGATAGTCCGAAGGAACTATGTAAACCGGGGGATAAAGGAAAGATGGGTAACATCTGTCCAACCATCCCCTAGGAAGCCAAGTATAGGCATTTTCCCCGCAGACAAAGTATACATTTGGAGGGGTAAGTATAGGAGGGCTGCTAAACGTCTGCAGTCTGTAAGTGTAATTACATTTGCTAAAGCCTACCAATAAATGACCGGTACCCTGTACACAGAAGGAGGACGACGTATTTAATACCGGGACTGGAATGACTCTATCATTCGAGACATTTCGTTCCTGAAAGTATCTAAAATATTCAGTAAAATTGAAGGACACGAAATCTAGTACTTCGTCTTTTAGCCAGGTATCATTTTGATGCTCTGTGTACTCGTTCATGCAAGCTGTCGGATCTAGAGTACCGTCTGTACCTTCTGCGTTGGGAGTGAAACCCTGGTGTCTCTCTATATATGCCAGAATCAGGTCATAATCTTTCTCTGAAAACCGGTGTTCATCTACAGTGTAGTGTTCGTAAATCATGGATAACAATTTGAACCAGGCTTCACAACTACCCAGATAGGACAATGAATGAATGAATGAATGAAAGGAAATTTATAATGCGCAGAACAATAACCCTCAGGTATCAAGGCGCCTAACAAAAACCAGTAAATGATCAAAGGAGGAGACAGGAGACCTTACATGTAGGCTTGCCGAAAGAGAAGAGTTTTTAGAGCGGAACGAAAGTCCTGTAAGGACGAGAGAGATCTCAGGTCCAGGGGGAGGTCGTTCCACCACTTAGGAGCAAGAGTGGAGAAGGCTCTACCCCCCCACTTGGCTTTCCGCACACGGGGAGTAGTCAGACGCAATTTCCCAGAGGAGCGCAAGTTCCTTCCTGGAATATAGTGGGAGATGATGGACCCAATTCCTGTGTCGCTATTTTTGGCAATGGCTCTGTAGGTCATGCATAGGACCTTGAAACGAATTCGGTGTTCTACCGGCAGCCAATGCAGTGTTTTCCTGGCTGCGGAGGCCGAAGAGCGTCTGGGGGTGTCCAGGACAAATCTGGCTATAGCGTTTTGGACTACCTGTAAGCGATGCAGCTGGCCTTTGTTAAGCCCAGCATACAGTGCATTACAGTAGTCCAAGCGCGATCCAATGAGCGCCACAGCTATTTGTTTTCTTGCCTGCAGGGAGAGATAATTCCTGATCCTTCGTAGGGTATGAATCAGACCCCAGCAGGTGGAAACAGTTCTGCTCACCTGGCTGCATAAGTCGAGAGCAGGATCAATTAGCACCCCGAGGTTCTTGGCAGAAGTTGTAGGGGAAGGGCATGTCCCTAGTGAGTCAGGCCACCAATTGGCGGACCAGATGTTTTCTTTCCCCCCAAACACCATCACCTCAGTCTTCTCCCCATTCAGTTTTAGAGAGTTCTGAATCATCCAGTGACCAACCGCCTCCATACAAGATCTAAACCTGGAGGCGATTAGATCATCAGAATGGGGAAGAGAGACGAGGATTTGAGTGTCATCTGCATAAGAGACTACCTCCATCCCGAAAGATCTTATTAGTTTGGCCAGTGGGGTCACATAGATATTAAAAAGGGTTGGGCTAAGAGCCGACCCTTGAGGGACCCCACATAGCACAGATCGGGATGGAGATAGGAACTCCCCCAGCTTGACTCTCTGCTCCCTCCCTGTGAGGAAGGAGGTCAAAAGATCCAACGCTGCGTTCTTCACCCCCACCTCCCTCAGTCGAGATGTAAGGACTGAGGGGGAGAGGGTATCGAAGGCCGCAGTTAGATCCAGCAGGACCAGGAGAGAGGTCTGGCCCTCATCTACTGTCGTGCGAATTTTATCTAACACGATAGTGAGGGCTGACTCGGTGCTGAATTCTCTTCTAAATCCATGCTGGGAAGGATCTAAGCCAGGGGTCTCCAACCTTTTCTGTAGTGAGAGCTACTTCTGGTCAATCAAATTCATCGTGAGCTACTAAAGACCCAGTAACTCGCGCATTTTTCCGAGAGACCCCCACGCCCAGTTGTAAGGATACTACAGTGTTTGAACTACAGTTGGCTGCGCAACCGCTGAGTGTAGTTTGTGTATTGATGAGGGCAGGAGGTTTATATTTGTACTGACATGAATATAATAATATCCTGCCTACCCAAGTGACTTCATATCGGTTGTAACACTTCAGACAGTTCAGGCTTTTAGATAAAGTTTTGCATTGTGACATTTGGCGCCCAAAATTCCAATCCAAAAAGCACATACACAAGGCCCACAATGCAATGTTCTATTGAGCAGAAAGCCAAGATTGGTTGAGAGTTGCATGTGATGTGTCCACTGGCATCTCTGGAAATGGATGATGGACATTTATTTTTATCAAGACACATTTACACGTTGCTCTTCCAGCCTTTGTATTAGTGTGCTACTTAAATTACATTATTTGTGATTCAAAACTTTCCTAATTTAAAAAAAGTATCCCTGTTCAAAGCTGCGTTATGTGCATTATCACACTTGGCCAGCTACCCTCACTGCAGAGAATGGGAACGTTTTTGCATGATGTGCATTGTACACCCTGTCAGCACACACACTTGGTACATAATGGATGCAGAGAGAACACCCACCAGCATCAAGAACACTTGGTACATAATGGATCATTATGCAACTTCCCTCCATGTGATGGACACTTTTTGACGTTCTGACAAGCATCGCATCACCAAATTATCTGCCATGAGACAGAATGTCAACACGGCAGCAAGCATGCCTAATGTTTTATTTAAGTGAGCCTTAGAAAGTGACACTCATAAGAAACACTGTTTTATAACATTTCAGGTAAACCTGGTAATTTGAGCACGTATCCTCTTTTATGCAATTGAAGGATTTCTCTGCAAATTAAGAATTGTATGTATATGATTTTAATGGTTTGCATTTAACATTGTTAAGCTCTTGAAGCGGAAAACCAAACTGTTTTCAGTTTTATTGCAGTGTGCAAACATGAAGCTCAATTCAAACACGAGAAAGATCATGAATCATAGATAGGATCTATATTACAAGGCAGCGTTTTAATCTGTTTTTTTATGGTTTCATGTGCCCTGGACTGCAATGAGTATCCAAGGGGGCACGCATCTGCGCGCCCTTCTGTAGCACTGCTAGATCAGAATATATCCCTAATCTTTCAACACATTATTCTTTTCTTTAGGCAATCATCCTTAAACAATCCTAAAAAGCAAAAACTAATCCCATCCCTCCAGCTTAATCTCGCATGTGCTTAAATTAAAAGGAAACCCCAAAACTGTTTTCTCAGCTATTACTGCGTCCCGCTTTCAACCAGCTACTAAATCACTCTTTTTCAGATAACAGTTACTTTTCTTGCCTCGTAATCTCTGAACAAATGTATAATAAACACATAAATCACTTACAAAGCCGCAACCGGCAACCTCATCATCATGTGCACTTCCATTCCCTGCTGCCAGCATTACGTTTTGTTCAAACCACTACTGTGCGTTATTTTAAAGCACGTACACGCCAAAAAACCAGGTGTAATTCTAACCCCGTGACCTGATCAGCTAGAAGTTTAAACATTTAAGAGACTGCTTTGAAAATTATTTACGTGCACTGCAAACACTTCAGCTTCATAATCATTGCATGAAAACGAAAAAGTAACCATCCCCAGTTTTCACCCATAATTCACATAAGCAATAAGCGCACGCTCCTTTACCCATCTCAAATACTATTTCCTCCCAAAATGCGACAAAAAATGACATGAAAAAACAAAATAATGCTGCTTAAATTAAGTAAAATAAAAACAAAAAACGTTAAAACGTGCAGAGATTAAAACGTCCCTGGGCTGCAGTGAGCCACCTCGCTGCCGCCTCTGGTGCAGGAAACCAGGGTTCGAGCCTCGAGGTCGCGTCCACATCCTGTGATTCTGGGCAAATCACTTCATCTCCCCGTGCCTGAATGTGTAATCATGTAAATACGGTGCTATGTAAAGCGCTCCAATACCTTCGGGTTGAGTTCGCGCTATATAAATATTCAACAAAAAATAACAGGCCAGGGTAGGGGCTCGCTACGGGTGTGGAGCTGATCAGGCCTGCGCAGGGTTCATTAAGCTTACCTGTTGCTCCGGTCGAACTGGTGGCAGGCTGAACAAGGCAGGCGCCACAGGGCCCGGTAGCAGTTTAATACTGCCTGCGCCACCTGCACGCTTTCCAGCACAGGCCGCCCCGCTCTGCCATGCCTGCTGCTGTGCACCGGCACTCGACGCGCAGGAAGAAAAACGCGCCACCAGGGTTTGAAAGGCAGGTGGCGGCTGCGCAGAGGCTAATGGAGGAACAACCTAATCCTCTTTGGCCCGCCCCTCCCCAGCTAAACTCAATTTGAGCAGCTGGTTTGGGTGAGGGCGGGTAACGTCGCCATAAAAAAGGCCGAAATATTATAACAATGCTAATAGGCTACTAAATTGTGACGCTACCAGCGCGAGCTACTGACGGGGCCTTGGCGAGCTACCAGTAGCTCGCGATCGACCGGTTGGAGACCGCTGATCTAAGCATTCCGAACCCTCCACAAAAACAGCGAGATGCCCGTTGAGATAAGTCTCAAGCATCTTCGCTGGGGCAGGGAGCAGAGAGATAGGCCGGTAGTTTTTTAGATCACCCGGGTCCAAGGAGGGCTTTTTCAACAAGGGTTTTACTACCGCCTTCTTCCGTTCCATAGGGAAGATACCATCTCTGATAGCTAGATTCATTACCTGTAGCAGTGGGGGTAAGAGGGTATCCCTACACTGCTTGATGACTTTCAGTGGACAGCTATCCAGAGGGGAACCAGACTTAGTCTTAGTTAGCAGTAAATCGAGATCTTGCAGGACCAACGGGGGAAAAGAGTCCAGGGTGCTTGAGGGGGAGATTTCTGAGATGGTCAGACTCATCTCTACCCCAGGTATAGAAGCACTAAGACCAGCTCTTTGTTCCTCGAGGGCCAGATGGATATCTTGGATTTTAGTGTGGAAAAAGGAGGCTATCTTGTCGCATAGATCCTGCGAAGGAATAACAGGGTCAGGGGCTTGCAGTTTGACCAGGGAATCCACCGTTTTAAAGAGCTCCTTCGAGGAGGAGAGCGAGGTGGTCACAGTAACAAAGTAATCTTGTTTAGCTTGCAAGATTGCAGCCTTGTATTTTTTAACAAGGAGTTTATGGGCTTCCTTGTTCTTAAGGTCCCAGCTAGTATGCCAGAGCCTCTCCTTTCTCCTCACCTCCTGCCTAAGGAGCCTGAGGGAATCCGAAAACCAGGGAGCAGATGGTCTCTTTCTGGCTCGGCGCCGAGATTGTACTGGGGCCAGTTTATTCAAGGCCTCGGTAGTTACCTTTTCGAAGCGAGCGACTGCAGTCTGTAGATTATCTTGGTCTGTGATGGTGAGACTAGCGGCCCAGGGCTTAAGAGAGTCGCAGTTAATATTCCTGAAATTTCGAGCAGTCTCCATTAGGTGGTTCCCTTTTGTGCCGGAGTCCAGCCTATGATATTTCAAAAGGAAAGGGACCGCCAGATGATCCGACCAGGAAAGATGAAAAGGGTCCTTAGTGGTCAAGCGAGGGTCATTGGAAAAGATACCATCCAAAGTGTGTCCTGCCCGATGTGTGGCTCCGGAGACACGTTGTGTGAGCCCACAAGATTCAAGGGCCTCAGTGAGACAGGAGGTATCAAAGAGATCACACCGTTCAAGGTGGTAATTAAAATCACCCATAATAGAAAAATTGTCTCGGCCAAAGTAAGGTTCTAGGGACCGAACAATGGCATTGAAATGAACAAATCATGCTTGTGCATCACTGAAGGGAGAAGACCACATACCCAGCAATTTGTAACATTCGTAGAGCTATGAGTCTGATGCAACATTTCAATAAAAGCATTATTTACATATGTCTGACGGTGTCTCTCTTTATGGGGGGCAAAAGTCTGAAAATGGTGCTTCTCAGGAGTAGGGGTAGACGTTATCAAAGTATGCACTGGATGGCGTAATTCTAAATAAATGAACAGTCCTGCACACAATATAAATGATACAATTATTATAGTGATAAAAACAATTTTCACACGCAAACTCCATGTACAAAACATTGGTAGATATGGGCGCACGGGGCGGGGTACTATAGGACGCTCTTCTTCAGGGACAAAACGGGCAATGGGGTACATCCTTACTACAAGTCCAAATATAATCTCGGGAGAGGGGGTCGACAAGCAGTCCAACCTGCCGGAGGGTGCTTCTTTCCTGTGTCCGTCTAGAGCCTCACAGGCAGGCTCCTTATCGTTCAAGCAGTAAATAGGAAAAGTGATGCAACAATATCAACAGACTTTTCGCGTTGGAGTTGTATTCAACACAACTCTATCCAGAAAATAAACAGACCTGGGCCCCAATCACTCTCTCAATGTCTCTAACTTCTGTCTGAACAGGGCTTCCACTCAAAGTTCCGAGCCCTCCACGAGTTCAGTCCAGTGTTTTTATGATCCCCAGATTCTCTTACTCAAAACTCAGGTTGAACCTGGGATCTTTGCTCTCTTTCGGGGCCGCAGGTTATATCGAACGTGACCAGGTGTCTCAGGATTGACAAACAGAACAGGCACTGTGGGATCAAGCAAAGAGCGGGTTGTGTGACTTTCTTGGTCAAGTATTCTGTTTCCAGTCGTCAAATCACCCGAAACAGATGTCTCCGAACTCACTGCACCCTCCCCTTGCCCATCCACTTTTCTGTGGGCTTCAAGGGAAAGTGACTCTTCGGCACAATGCTCACCTCCGTGCTCTAGACTCTCCTCCTGGCCTTGCTGATCATTCGGCAAAGGAAGGGGAATTCGTTTCAGATGTGACACATGTATCCAATGCTGTTTCCCTTCAACCTTTACAGCCGTCCTCGTGGCCAGGAGCACCTGGTACGGTCGAGTCCAGCGAGGCTCCTAACTCGATTTCTGTTGATAGTTCCGAACTAGGACCCACTGTCCAGGCTCTATGCTGTGTCCGGGACCCTCCGGCAGGGGCTGCAGTACCGCTGATATCTGTTGATGAATGGAACGAAGATCTTTAGTTAAAGCATAGAGGTAATCTGCTAACATAGGATACTCAATGTCCCTAAAGGCTTTTGGTCGGGGCACTCCCCATACATTGGCGGGCCTACCGAAAACAACTTCGTACGGTGAGATCCCACTCCGCGAATGGGGAGTGGTCCTCACAGACAACAGGGCTAAGGGTAAAAGGTCTGGCCATTTTAATCCGGTCGTGTCCTGTAATTTGGCTAACTTCAACTTCAGTATCCCATTGTACTTTTCAACCAGGCCTGCTGACTGGGGGTGTCGGGCAGCATGACATTTCTGCTGTATGGACAAACACACATATTGAACCAAGTTAGCGTTGGAATGTGTCCCGTTGTCACTCCAAATCACCCGTGGCAACCCATATCGAGGAAAGAACTCTTTTATTAAGGCCTTGGCGGTTGCCAATGCAGTATTCTCTTTGACAGGGTACGCTTCTACCCATTTACTGAAAGTGCAAACCACTACCAGGACATACTTAAGGTTATTAACCCGTTCAAGCTGTATGTAGTCCATCTGGAGTACCTCAAAAGGCAGAGTGGGCGGGGCAAAACTCCCCGTCAGAACAGGAACACTACCCCCTGGATTATGCTGTAGGCAAATCATGCAATTTTGGACTAAATGCTTGGCGGTTTTATGGATATTAGAGTTATACCATACAGGATCCAATATTGCGCAAATGCCTTGTATCCTTACATGCGTGGGACCATGTGCCATGGACACTACCGCATTCATGAATGCGTTTGGTAGCAACCATCTACATTTCTCTGATAGATCAGTCCAGCAGCCATTCTCATCTAACCTCCCCACCTGTTCCTGCCAGTGCTTTAGCTCTTCAGGGGTCGCCTCCTGCTGCAATTCTTTTACACTATCGATGGTTTTGCTAAAAATACTTGCTTCTACCATCCTTGTACATTGGTTGACTACAAACATAGCGGTGGTGTCAGATTGGGCCGTCTCTTTAGCAATTCTATCTGCGAAGGAATTTCCCTTTCCTATATCATCAGTTATAGTTTTATGTGCACCGCATTTGACAATGGCCAGGGTCTTGGGCAAGGTCAATGCTGCCAACAGTCTTTCCACCAATTGCCCATTCTTTATTTTCTTCCCATGGGATGTTAGAAATCCCCTTTCTGCCCACAACCTCCCAAAACTGTGCCACACCGAAAGCATACTGGCTATCGGTGTAGACATTTATCCTCAACCCTTTTCCCAATTCACAGGCCCTTAGTAGTGCAATCAATTCAGCAGCCTGAGCTGAATGATATGGTACCCTAGCTGTTTCGACCACTGTCTGCAGGGTGGTAATCGCATAAGCCGCAGCTCTGGCGCCACTAGGCAACCTAAAACATGAGCCATCAACATACAGTTCCCCTTGGGGATCGGGTAAAGGGGTATCTGTCAGATCTATCCGGCCCTTTGTTTCTTCCTCAGTCCGAAATATACAATCATGTGTGTCTTGGCCACGGTCTCCCAAAGGAAGAGGTAATAACGTGGCCGGATTTAGGTTAACACATCTCTTAATCGTGATATGGGGTGCAAACAGGGTCAATTCGTACCCCGTGAGACGCGCACTAGTTAAGTGCTGAGTCTGCGTCCTGTTTAGCAATACGTCCACAGCGTGGGGCACCATCACTGTCAGGCCTGTATTCAGGACGAGCCCTTCCGATTGTCGGATCGCCACCGCTACTGCCGCGGTGGCTCTCAGACAACTGGGAAGTGCCCTGGCGACATTATCCAATACCGCCGAAAAGTATGCACAAGGTCTTTGCTTACCACCAAAGTCTTGTGTTAACACTGAAAGCGAGCAACCGTCCACCTCATGCACGTAGAGTACAAAAGGCTTCCGGTAGTCTGGGGTGCCAAGCACAGGAGCAGAACAAAGAGCAGCCTTCAAAGAAGTAAAAGCATTTTGGCATTCAACAGTCCACGGCAAAGGTTCATGCACATCCTTCGTTATTAGATGTAGGAAAGGTTTAGTCAGAAGGGAGTAATTAGGGACCCATTGGCGACAGTAAGAAGTTATGCCAAGCAAAGCGCGGACATCACGTTGCGTTCAAGGAACAGTCATGTTAGTTATAGTCCTGATACGCTCAGGAGTTAGTCGTCGTCCCTCCTTCGACAGGAGATGACCGAGATAGGTCACCTCCGGTCGACAATATTGAAATTTTGACAATGACACTTTGTTACCATGTTTCGCCAGATGCTGTAGCAAGGCAACTGTCGCCTCTCGGCAACCATGTTCAGTATCAGAAGCCACAAGGAGGTCATCGACGTACTGCAACAATACATTACCTGGTGCCAAATTTAGAGTATCCAATACCTTTTTAAGTGCCTGACTGTAAATACTGGGGCTTTCTGTATACCCCTGTGGGGCGTGACAGAATCTGAAGCTGCGGCCTCCTAATGAGAAGCCGAAAAGAAACCGGCTATCAGGGTGAATAGGAATGCTAAAGAAGGCATTTTTCAAATCTATTACCGAGAAGAATTTTGCCGTAGGAGGAATAATCGTCAAAATGGCGTTGATATCAGGTACTACAGGGTATTAGGGCACTACAATCTTGTTAATTTCTCGCAGATCAATCACAAATCGATAAGTATCAGCATAATCAGGATCCTGCTGTACAGGGGCTCGTTTAAGAATCAGAAGAATAGGACTATTACATGTATTTGAGGCCGTTTCTTCCACCACACCAGTGCGAATCAAATCCTGGATGATAGCCAATAAAGCACGTTCTCCAGCAGGGGCAATTTTATACTGAGGAACTCTTGGCAACTGGGCATCCCTCTTCAGGGTGATCGAGACTGGGGGAATTCGCAAAAACCCTACGTCAGTGTCTCCAGTAGCCCAGAGACTTTGAGGAATTTGAGCAAGTTCAGGAGGTAAAGGGTTCGTTTTGGAATCCCACTGTGTAGAGGGTTTGAGGGGTCTCTAATAGTTAAATAAACGCCATCAGGGGAACAATAGATGCAGGCATGTAATTTCTACAATATATCCATGCCCAGGAGGTTTTCGCCACACTGTGAAGTCAAAAGGAAGGGCGAATCTATCGAGACCGGCCCCAGTGGCTGAGAGATGGGGCTTACCACCGGAGTTCCGGAAAACCCTACGGACACATTATTCTGGCCAGACAGAGCAGCCCCCGGGACAAGGGCACGTGAAACTGTTCATGGCCCCTGTGTCAACTAGGAACTTACCTGATGTATCCATCAATCGTGCGTGAACATAAGGTCCAGCTTGATCTATCGGAATTGACACATGCCCCCCACTCTGTCTTCGGCTGTCCTATGCCCGTTAAGAGCCTGCCCCATCATCCGCCATGCATCCTTCATTGTAATACTGTTTTCCCTGGCCCTGGTCAAAATAATTCTGACTATTCTCACCGTGCACGGAATGCTCCTGCCTTGTGTATCCACCTCGATGTCCACCGGACCGTCCCCGTCCTTGACCCCTCGGAACACTGTTTTGTGCATACAGTAGTGGACACTGAGCTCGCCAATGCCCCTTCTGCTTACAGAATGCACACTGATTTATTCCTAGGTCCGTCCTTCCTCCAGTTGGCGCAGAACCCGCCCCTCGTGGGACAAGGTTTGGCGTTCCTCTACCCCTCCCTCGTCCCCTCTCCACTTGCTGCAACAATACTCGTGTCTTTAATTCCTTCGATTTTCTTTTCTTTACTTTCATTCTCACGGTGTTCATAGTACTGAGCCATACTCAGGATAGTTGAAGGGGTGGTGGTCGTCCAGGTGCTCTCGGCCGCCTGGAGTCGTGCCGATACCTCAGGTAATAGATTAGTCACAAACCTGTTGACAAATAAACGGATACCCCCTTCTGTGGAGAGATCCTGCCCACTAAAATAGATGAACACCCCTTCAAACCTTGTAAAGAAGTCTGATACACTTTCCTCTTTCTTTTGTTTGCATGCTGATAACTTATCCCAATCCACCTTTCGGGGAGGAATTAGTGAATGCATATAGGTTATTATTTTGTCAGGCAGTGCTAGTATCTCACCTCGGGGCTTGTTCCCTGGTTTCCGATCTCTATCCCAGTCCCTCAACTGATCCCATATCCCCCCAAACTCCGTCGCATGATCCTGATCATGCACCTGACGCCAGATGTCCACTGGCACCAATAGAGCAAAGAATAGTTCGATATCGGCCAGTGTCATTACCGCCGAAGAGGCAGCCTCCGTAAGCTCCTTATAATATGCTGTAGGATTCTTCCTGGGATCAGGCAGCTGACTTTTTAATGACAGCACCTCGCTACGTTTCCAAGGAGTATAGACCCATTGCTCCTGGAAAAGAGCATCAACTCCGGGACGGGTAACCACCCCGCCTGCATCTACAATTTCGGCTATTGCTGGGTGGTAAATAGGGTGTACTTCACGCATAGGGTACTGGGATAATCCCGGGGGAATGGCAGGTTGTAAACGAGTTCTATAAGTTATCAAAGTACGCACATTCCCATACACCACTTCCGGGGTAAGCCGGGATTTATGGGCTTGATCATGAATATCGTACAGGATAGTCGGAGCCCTCTCCTCTCTATGTACCTGCTCCCATAACGATATGAGGCGTTCAGCCATGTGCTTTAACGCATGCTGCTGCATTACTGGCTCAAAATTTCTCATGGTATTCCATATGTCAGACAATGTGTAAATAGGTTGCCGCATCCACTGGGATGCCTGCATGGCGATGGTCTCCTTCTCCTCTGTTCCTAACGCCGAACGAGTAAACAGCCTTTTACTCTCCAGTAACCTGACCGCGTGCACCAGAGTGGCGACAGCTGCAAGGGGCGTTGCGCTTGCTGAGGAGGAGGACAGGACAGAAGGAGAAGGCATTGACCCCGGAGACAGCTGAGGGGCCTCAACTGTCGCTGCCGACAGCAAATTAGGCAGTATAGCCATGACAGATGTGGACAGCCGGGAAAGATCTAACAAAGGAGAGGAAAGAGAGGAGGCGGGAGGGGCCGATGCCTCAAGGACTCCCGAGGATGCAGCCGGAGCCGGCGCCGAGACTCCCGTCCCTGCTCCGGTCGGCGCCGTGGTCCCTGGGACCTCCGGATATACCTGCTGGGGTACATAAGGGGGTGGTGGCCTTATGTCCAATAAGTCCTCTATTTCATCCTCCGCATTCGGTCGGGCCACATAACTTTTATCCTAAACTCACGATTCATGCAGTCAATTCCCTTTTCTACTCGAGCTCGGTCGTAAGCTACGGCTTTCTTAGTTATATTCTGCCCTGCCTTAGCCCTCGCCAGTTTTTCTTCCCTCATACGTCGCTGCTTTGATTCCTTCTGCCATGCAATCAAAGCATCAAACATAGACTGCCTACTGCGCCTGGAAAACAGTTGTTCCTGTACATAAGCAATTTTCTTTTCATCAAAAGAACCGGTCTTAGGCCACTGTAACTCCTCATTACCTTTTGTATACTTATGCCATAAAGTGCAAAATAATAAAGGAGCAATTCCATGCTTTACATACATGGTAATGGCTGGGGCTGCCCTCAGGTGGAGCAGGTTGGCTCTCAGCTAGCCGGGAGTCACCTGTCCGACAACAGCAGCCAAAACTATTTAGTTTACTGAAACAAGGCATATTGGTTAGTAGACGGACACAAATGACACCAAACACAAAATAACATACAGCTAGCACAGTATTATAACACAGTATATTCTTACTGCAACAACGAACCGAGCCCGTCGACTCTGGTTCGCGACTCCTATCACGAACTGCACCACGGGCTAGCTCACCGGCGCCACCCTGGTTCACCACAGAGACTACCCTGATGGGGTCTAGGCCGCACCCTAGGTATGTCTCGTGGCTACCCAGATCCGGCCGTGGGTTTCCCACGTGTAATCCGACCGTGCCCCGTGCACCTCAAATCAGAACCACAAAAAGGCCCATGGACTTGAGTTCTCAAAATTCAGTTAACTGTTCCGAGCGTATCAAACTGCACCGTCTTACAGCGCGTGCTTCAAAATCAACGCACCGCTCCACAACGCGTGCTTCAAAATCCATGCACCGCTCCACAGCGCGTGCTTCAAAATCAATGCACCGCTCCACAGCGCGTGCTTCATAATCAATGCACCGCTCACAGCGCATGCTTCAAAATCAATGCACCGCTCCACAGTGCGTGCTTCAAAATCAATGCACCGCTTTACAGCGCGTGCTTCAAACAAACCGCACCGTTGTACAACGCGTGCTTCAAATCAAATTTCTCAAAAGTACTCACCGGGTGCACCCAGGTACGAATGTCTGTTCTCCGCTGCCAACTCCTCTCGACCAACACGGTCCGTTCCTGGGTTAAGCCCGTAGGACCCCGGTGAAGGGTGACTAGCAGCAGAGGGCACCCCAATCGGGCAGGCAGAGCGAAACCCGCAAGCTCCCCTCTGCTCACCCGGCCAAGACGCCCTCAATCCCACCACCCGAATATGGGGGAGGACTGACCCTATCACGGGGTCCCTTCGTGGTCGCCAACTGAAGTAATCAAATCATTCATCCCAAGGGCCACACTTACCAGTGGCCCGCAATACAAGTTAAATAAGGAGCAGTTGGCAACGTAGAAGGTTCAAGCGTTTATTGGCCACAACAGAACTCTACATAGAGGAGCCTCGTCGATCCTCACCCATCAGGTGCGCCGAGGAAGACTGCTGGCTCCTTGACAGAACCACACTTTTATACATTAACAATTCAGCATACAAAGCCTTAAAAGTGGAAAAGTACCAGCTAGCCTAGGCGCTCCTAATGAGCTCATAGTGTATCTAGTTTCAGTTACACACAAAAAGGGTTACTATCTTTACAGAGAAGGTCGACGGGGTGACTCCCTTCTCATCCCAGGTCTAAAGGAATTTGCTTGATACTCCCTTTAGCAGATGTGGCCTTGGGTCTCGGTCGTAAATACAATTCAGCCTGTCTTTTAACTGGTGCATGCTAAATTGGGCAGATGGTAGGCAGAGAGAACCACATGATTAGGTTTAACAAAGCAAGCCATAATCCAAGATGGCCGCGGTCCGGTTTTCGGCCCTTTCTATCGTATCCGGGAAACATGGGGAAATAGGCCTCATTTTACGTGCATAACTAACGTGGCTAATTATTAGATACACTGTGCTAACCATATATATATTAACTCGATTTCTTCAATATAGAGCCAGTTTCCTACAACTACCAACACATTGTCCATTCTCAGAAGGATGCCAACGATGGCAAAAGAATCCGCCAGGAGTTCCAGGCGATTGATATGGAGCTGAAGTTCTTCCAATGCTCCCCCATTCCCCCCGAACCCATGGCCCATGGAGATCAAACCACAGTGGGCTCCCTAGCCCCAAATGCTCACATCTGACTCTGATGGTATCCGGCTGAGAACCGAAAATCGCCCTGCCATTCCAGGCCTCCATGTCCCTTAATTAGGTGGTGAATTTTGAGCAGCTGGAAAGCCCAATAATGAAGGGGACCCAGAAAAATGGCTTGAATGGAGGATGCAAGCAACTCCACTATTAAAGCCACCTGTCTCAGACAGATTACCTACTTGGATAGAAGACACTTCACTTCCCTCTTGATATCCTTGACCTTCTGATGGGGCAATAATAATTGCGCCTTCACTGAATCTATCTGGAAACCCAGGAACTCTATTGACTGTGATGGAATCAACCAGGACTACTCCAACTTTAGGAGGAAACTCAGCTGTTGGAGAAGAGATCTGGTAATGTTCAAGTGTAATAGGAGGAGCTCTTTCTCCTGAGCCAAAATAAGGAGGTTATCCAGATAAATTATAACCCGCATCCCTCCAGCTTGTGAAGATTCCACCACAGGTTTCATTACCTTGGTGAAACACCAAGGGATGGAAGATAGACTGAAAGGCAGAGCTGAATCCTTTAACCAGGCGTTTCTGACATTGAAATTGGAGGGAAAATCCGCTACGTGAGGTAAGCGTCCTTCAGGTCGAGCTGGACCATCTAGTTACCTTCTCTGAGGTCTCTGAGGAGGTGAATGCCCTCCGTTTTAAAAATGGTGATAACAAACCCAGTTGTTGAAGACCCTGAGTTTCTGCACCAGCCTGTGAACACTCCCTCCCCCCACCACACTTGGGGCCCAAGGAGATGGTACTGCAAAACCCACCTGGCTGCTGAGATGTGAGGGAAACGGCACCTTTGTTCAACAGACTCCATATCTCCTTGTCTATGACTGGCTGGTCTGGAAGGGGAAAAGACTGAGAGCAGGGAGGGACCCGTTGCGACTAGCTCCCGTAAAACTCTGACACCCCTGCACAGTCTGGAGGACCCAGGCGTCCTGAGTTATCTGAGCCTGGTTGTGTGGGAAGAGACGAATCCAACCCTCCAAGGATACCTGAGAGGGAGAAATTAGGCTCACCTGTAGTTGACTGCTGTGCTCCGCGTTGTGTTCCAAATCATTGGCCGCCCCTCCTGTGCCCGGCAATTGACAAACCCACATTGGAGGCCTCTGAAAAAGGCACGGTCGGGCAGGCGACCTCAAACACCTGGCCTTGGCAAAAAGGTTAGAATTAAAGACTCTTGAGAGAAGATTGGGCCTTGTCCAGGGTTGTGAAAGTATTGACAGATTTGCCCAGGTCCTTGGTAAAAGGATCGCCAAAGAGGAGGCAGTTAGCGAACAACCCAACTTCCGCTGGGGCCAATTCTGAAAGTTTCGGGTCTATGCACACAGGGATTGACTTCCTGCGTTCCGTAGATCTGGCACAGTTGGGATTGCCTTTTTCCGTTGCATCAATCACCATCTCTTTGATTTTTGGCAGGTGTCCAGTGACATCCAGTAAGCAATCCTGGCAAGACCACCATGCTTTATCAATGCCTTTTTAGTGACTTTGGAGAACTTTAAGAAAGGTATTCATGTTATCAACTTCAGGAGTGTCAGAGTCCTTGTCCTACAGGGTCGGTCCTGAGCCTAGCTCGTACCTCCTTGTCGGATCCTTTGCCTAAGTGGGCATGCATGTTTGTATGTGGTAACTTCATGTCGCGGGGTCCTATTGTTAGATCTGGGGTTAACAATGTCCTGTGCGTCAGTCAAGGAGATCTGACTGGGACAAATCCTACGGAGGGGTTGGGGTGGTCGGTACAACTCCTTTCGAACGAAGTGTCGGAGGAGGAAGGGAAGGGTCGATCCGGGTGTCACTGTCCTAGAAAAGAGGACTAGCGGAAGGGTTTGAAGGGGGGTCTGAGCCAGGAGGGGTGCTGTAAACGTGGTCTATCAAAAACGATTGGCAGAGATGAGCAGAAGTGTTTGTGTGGGAAGGTTTATCCTTTTGAGACTGAGGGAGCACCCGGGAGGGGCCTTAAGAGGACTCTAGGAGGTGAGGCAGGGAGGAAGAGGAGGAAATAGGGACTCGCTCCACGATCATGCGAAGCTAGTGAGCGACGGGTTGAAGGGCCTTGTTCACAGAGTGTTGAACTGATCAGTCTAATGCCTCAGCTAGTTCCTCCTTGGTCTGAACTCATCCGCGTTAGAAGGCTCACCAGAGGCCTGAAAGTCCGATTGATCCATAGCTGAGTAGAAGCAATAATTAGGTGCGCACCCCAGAAATAAAAGGCGTAGAGGATGGGGGAGGGGGTCTACTAGGTACAATGAGGGGGGTAGCAAGGACCCCAATGTGGGTTGGCCAGAGGTCAGCACCTTGTCCCCTCAAGGTAGTGGTTCCAAAAATTACGAGTATTACTAAAATATTATTTGTTTATGGTTGAAGGAACATTTTATTTATCCAAGGATGAAGTCAGGGGGAGTGAGGGGTGGGGTGGAGATGGGGGGGGAGAGGGAGCCCGGGCAGCATCACTAATGTTCGTGTTCATAATTAGGCCCAGATTTTTGCCATTGCCAAGTGCCCAGCTCGCGGAGCCAAAGAGGTTGAACACGTGCTGTGAAGGGCTCTGATGACTCCATGCTGCTCCCCCCAACTGAGAGGAAGCCACGCCGGGGAGGAGACTAGGCCATCAAGTGGCATAGAAAGGGGACAGCGGCCAGCCCCCACAGTCAGGGGGGAGTAAGTGGAAGGCTCGCTGAAGAACGTTGTCTCTTGCTGCTATGGATAACTGGAGGTGTGGGCGAGTGATGCAGAGCGGAGGTTTCTAGTTGGTTGGTGGAAGTGTAGACGGTGTTTGAGGTTGGTGGGATCCTGGATGTGAAAAGCCTTGTAGGCGTGGGTGAGCATATTGAACTGACAGCGTTACAGAATGGGGAGCCAGTGTTTTTTTTGGAGTTGAGGTGTGATGTATGTGTGGCAGAGAAAATTGAGAATTAGTCTGGCGGCGGCGTTTTGGATGGTTTGCAACTTGTGTAGCAGGTGTGCAAAGGATGCAATAGAAGAGGGCGTTGCTGTAGACCCGTTTGCTTGTGATGAGGGCCTGGGTGACAGTCTTTCAGGTGTTGGGAAAGAGCTATTAGACGATTTGTCTATGGATGGGTAGTATATGAAAGCAGGCGGAGTTGACTGCATTGATTTGTTGTCTCATGGTGGTTAGTGTCCAGGATAACGCCCAGGTTTCTAACGTGGTCAAAAGGCGAGGGGGTGGGGTCTAGTTCTGTGTGCCACCAGGTGGAGTCCCAAGGTAAGTTATTCTTGCTTGAGATCAGTACTTCTGTCTTGTCAGCATTGAGTTTGAGGTAGTTGTCTCTCATCCAGTTGGCCACGTTGATCATGCACATTTTGAAATTACTTTGTTGGTCTTGGTGTCGTCTAAGAGGAATAAAATGAGTTGGGTGTCGACGGTGTAAGAATTGATGAGGAGTCCGAGTGATGCTTGTCATGTATACTTCAAGTGGAGCCGAGTTAAGAGCCTTGCAGTACTCTGCAAATGAGGTCATTAAAGGAATATAAACGCATCGTTCTTACCTGTAATATTTCCACATTTAGGATGGACAGTAACTTCATACCTTTCTAAAACCTGCTACCCTCTCACTGTTTCAGCAGCCAGCAGCAGTGCCTGATAGCTGGTGTCTATAAAGATATGTGCATTGTGCTTGCAGGAACAGGTTACATCCTTCCCGCTGCTATGTGACATGTTGTCTAAGGAGCTCTTCACAAGGCAGGGCTTTAAGTGAGTAGTGTCCCTCCAGGCCACAGACCCGGCAGTAATTTAAAACCTACATTAAAACTGGTCTCTTTGGGGCCCTGTCCTTAACAACTCATGCAAAATGGTGATCGATTTCTGAACAAAGAATGTAAAAGAAGTTACTGTAATCCATGTTGTTCCTGCTTATATTTCACATGCTTTATTTAATCTTCCCTGTGAGTGACCTGGTCACTGACTGTTTTTCTTTCCATCAGCATATTACACTTGTGCATAAATTGAACTTATTCGCATCCAGGTGTTTATAACTGGGCACAATTGATTGAGGCGGAACGCAGTGCGAATTTCTCTCAGTGCATGTCAGGGGCAAAAATGTGTTCAGAATATGTGGCCATCCAATCCTTGCCATCTCTGACAGACGCACAGACAGATCAATGGTCGCATATGCTAGTTCCAGTTGTGGATTCTATGGCACTCTTGCAAATTTTAGTGTACATGATTAAGCCGCACCCTTAATTATATAGGCCCCCGCCCCTTTCAGATTTCCACCCCCCCCTCTTTTCCCCAACGCACTTTTTTCATCCCACTTAAAGCCCTGTCACAAGGCATGGGACTGAACTGGAATAGATCCACTGGTCTTTTAAAAGCCAATGGCGACCTTTGTGAATGGTGAAGCGCTGCCACATACAGCCTACAGGCGGACACTGAGGGGAGCTGATAAACACAAAACTTGACGTGCTCTCTCTGAGCACAGCTTTCAAACTAAAAATATAAGGCCACTTTCTGCAGCTGGTGTAGCCAAAGTCAAGTATTACTCACATTAGTTCTACAGTATCCCTAGCTTCTCTTTTAACTAATGGAAGCTCTAACTGTGCTGCAGGGACTGGTTGTTACAGGCCCCAGATGATCAGTGCTTTGCACTGTTGCTGCACTTGTCTATGTGAGGGAAGCTTGCCCTACTGTGTGCTGTATCTGACCTATGTGATGGAATATTTCTCTTCTGCAGGCCTGTGGCACCTGTGCTGTGGGACTGAGAGAAACCTGCATTGCTGCTGTGCTTTTATTGCATTTCATTGTATTCATTTATTTTTCGGTCTCGCCTACGCAGCGCACATGCGCTGCATAGGAGGGGACCTTTTGGAATCGATCAGCTTTTTGAGCAAAAACGTGCACATTTTGCATTGCTTTGTATTGCAAAGCGTGCACGTTTGGCGTTTCCCTTGCGGGAGCGAGCAGTGGCGCCATGTGTTAGCAATTATCACACTCGCTCCCGCTAGGTAAACGCTGGGTGTCCCTGCTCTCGGCCGCACTCCCCCCACCCCTCCCACTTGGTGGGAGCCCAGTAGCCCCTGCCTACTCTGCACACCACCTTTCCCCCACCCAGTCCATACGAGGTTTCGCAATCTCACTCCACTCTGCTCCCCTCGTTCCTTCTGAGCACTCCCATTGTCTGAACGATCCTCTGTCCACACTCTTTTACTTATCTTGCCCCTCTCTCTACAATTCCTCTGCTTCTCCACCAAACCCTTTGTCTCTCCTAAGGCCCCCCACCCGGCCCATCTCTCTTCCTCGTCACTTTCTCACCTTAGCTCCCGCCTCTCTACTTTTTCCACACAGCCCGTACACCGACACGTCTCTCTATCCCCTCTCCCAGCAGCTCGACTTAATCAAACCCGTCTTCCGTTTGTCTCTCCTCGCCAGTCTATTGGTTTTCGCTCCTTTCAATTGCAGTACGTGTGGCACTTAAATCTCATGGTTTGTTCGTGTCTCCCCCACCCCTCTCCTCCAACTAAGGGAGAGCGTAGAGCATGCAAGTGGGACAAAACGCGAAAGTGAACAAACTTGTTTGAACTCAGTATGTATATTTTCACTGAAGGCCGGCGAGCTGAAAGCTAAAAAAAAAAAAAGAAAGAAATCCTGTTGCTATTTGAACCAGGAACAGTAAATTAAATGTTAATATGACGTGGGTAAAATCCAGCAATTGTGAGGTGTACCGAGCGTACTAATCCACTTTAGACTCTATATCGTTTCAGCACCTTTTTTTGTCAGGTGTTGTTGGCAGCACCTTAGAAGTACTCTGCTTTTAGCAGTCACGCTATGCTCTGTATGAAAAGGTCTGCACCAAAATTAGATTTTTTTAGCTCTAGTGTGCCTGTTCTGGTTCATAGAGTTTTCTTTTCTGTTTAGTGTTTGTCGGTTTAGGAACCTGTTTATCTGCTAGCTCCTGCCCACGGGTGACAGACAGCGGGCTATTCACAGGCTTTCTGCGGATGAAGGAAATTCTACGTAGGGTTTTGAGTGTACAGGAAGAATGGCGCTTAAAACTGGTAGCGGTAGGGTGAAAAAAGAGAACAGAGAGTAGTACGGTGCTACAAGGTCAGAGGAAACCCGATATAACCCCTGAAATAAAGTGGCGAGGGTCCACTTAGTAACTGAAACAAAAAGTCCTGTGCACACGTTGGATAAGTATTAATAATGTCTATGACAAACATAGTATTGTTCAAGCATAAATGGAGACAGGATCAAGGTACAAAGAACCAAGAACAAAAGGCGTTTCTTTTGGGTGAAGTATATTTAAACCTTCATCTGAAGGGAAACATCAAATGAAGAAACCAGCCGACACGTGTTTCGTCAATCGGGTAGTCACCCGTGACTCTTCAGGGCTGGGGATAAAAAAATGATATTATATAGTACAAAGCAATTATGGGCAAAAGGATTGATAATACAGGAAGTGTAATGGCGCAGAAAAAACACCTCCATGTGAGTGGAAACCCTATGGTAGAAGTGAAAAGAACATAAAACATCAATGCAAACAAGTGACTTACACGCAAGATCAGATGATAAAACCTGTGGTGCTGTGGGGTTTCAGGCTCAGGAAAGAGAGCGAGATCAAAAGTATATATAGTAATTTTCAAACATTACTTAAGGCGGGTATATAGTAATAGCTTAGTTAAATCATAAGCAATATTTCACAGGTTGGAGTCCATGACAGCGACAATGGTGTGGTGACATGTGAGTGGGTGCAGAAGGTTTAACAAACTAGCATTAAGTAAATAGTCCTAACCTGTTTTAAATGCCATTCTTCCTGTACACTCAAAACCCTACGTAGAATTTCCACTGTTTGGCTTCAGGAAGGGCAGCTCCAGCGGTTTATTTCCTAAAACAACAATATCTATTCTAGATCTTCAGGAATGGATAGGGACAAGGTCGCTTCTGAACTATTTGATAATCTTGCCAAAGGAATCCAGAACACCACTCCATCTACGGGTGGAAACCCCCAACGTAAAGAAGGTCTAAAAGAGAAATTTATTAAGCTAGAAAGACTCAAAAAAACAGAAGACTCAAGATGGTGGGACAGTGCCACGCTTAAACAATATCTCCGTTTGAACAGGGTCCCAAGGGGACTCCGTTCCCAAATTTTTCCCAATTTGATGATCTTGATGATGATTTGTTAGGAAAGTGGGAAGAAACACTCACTGGCAATTCAAACACCTTGATTCACATTCTAATAGAAAACGCTGAACGCAAAGTAAACAAATTACAAACCGACATCACTAACCTTGAAAAAGAAATTCAGCGTCTGGATCTCAAAGAAGCCACTGAAAAGAACTACGTGATCCTGAATGAAATTCTTTCCAAATACCAAAATGATATCAAAGAAGACCAGACAATTAAAGAGGGACGAAGCAGACTACAAAGAAGGTCGAGTGTTCACTTTCGCTAGGAAATACGATCAGCTAATACAGAAAACTCAACATAGCGACAAAACAACAAAAGTTGACACTTCTTCCATTTCCTCCAGCACAACCTCACTCAACAGCAATACTACAAGTGACAGTGACATAGAAATACAAGAGAATACCGCTCAAGATTCAGGACCCCGCAATTTTTTACGGGAAATACAGACAATAAGACGAGAAAACAGAACCCATCAAAGACAGAACGTACCAGACGGAAAACCCGCAGAGGGAAGAGAGCTGGTCAAAGAAGAGTACAGAAAGAAATTGAGGTCTGGGGACGGGAAGAAATCGCAATAAACAATTGTGAAGTTCAGGTGGTCAATCTCTCCTCCAAACCACTGACCAACGACATGATCTCTTTATTGAACAAAGGCCTTAACTTCAACCCACACGAACAGGGAGACCCATGCAGAGCTAAAATAGGTCTTTTCAGATTTATTAGGGGACTGAAACTTAAACACTTCTCAGGGATGCCCAATGCTAACGACAACTTAACAACCTTACACTATGATAACCCCTCCAATTTCCAAAGTATTAATGATTTTAAAGACACCCACCTACTACTGTCTCTGACTGATTCGGATGATCCTCCAAACACCTTGGATGATCTTTTTCATGATCTGGATGTTGACACCAACCAAACCATCACCAGTGGTCTCAAAGTCAAGTCCAAATGGACACCAACCCTACCAGGTGGCAATCCGGTAGATACCTTTTACAACCTAGTCTTAGAGGATATTGATAAGCATGAAAACAAGCTGATCAATAAAAAGCACAAACCTTGGGATAACCTCTCTAGAAATGAACGGTTAGCCCTCAACTCCCTAAGTTCTGACCCCGACATTATCATTAGGGAGGCCGATAAGGGGGGAAACGTGGTGGTCATGAACAGATCTGACTACCACAATGAAATAGTGACACAATTACAAGACAACACATGCTACGAACTCATCCACCACAACCCCATGGGACCCCTCACCATCCTCATTAATAAACATCTTAGTAACTGGCAATCTCTGGGTCTAATTAACGAGGATGAGGCACTCTACATGAAGGTATCCAAACCCACCTTCCCATGACTATATATCCCACCCTAAGATTCACAAACAAGCCACTTTTCCTCCAGGCAGACCTATCGTGTCTGGCATTGGGGGACCCACTGAGATACTTTTCCAATACGTTGACCTTTTTTTGAACCCCATGCTAAAAAACCTTCCTTCATTCATACAGGACACTAAACGCATCTTGAGTGTCCTGGCGGACCTACAATGGCAACCAGTCATGATTATGGCCACTCTGGACGTTGTATCATTATACACCTCCATCAAACCTAACTTGGGCCTACAGGCAGTGACTAAATCCCTACACAACAGACCCGCCACTCTGTGGCAACACACCAACATGTTGATTTCTATGATGGACATCATCCTCAGCAATAACTTCTTCATGTATGAGAAACAATGGTACAGACAATTCAAGGGCGTAGCTATGGGTTCTAAATTCTCACCTTCTTTCGCCAATCTGTACATGGGTTCTCTGGAATCAGAATGGATTTGGGGTAATAGAGGTGCTCCGTGGACTGATTACATCATCTACTGGGGGAGGTACATTGACGATTGTCTCCTCCTCTGGTCCGGCTCCCAAGAACGTTTACTAGGATTTTTTGACCACCTGAATACCAACAACATGGACATGAGATTCACCGGTCACTCAAGCACCACCAGAATCACTTTACTTGACGTGGAATAAAGGACAATACACTGCACAGCCGGTTATTTCGTAAGGAAACGTCATGCAATGCTGTCCTGCACGCAGAGAGCTCCCATCCCCGACACCAAATAGATAACATTCCATATGGTGAATTCATCCGTGCTAGAAGAAATTGCAGTGAGGAGTGTGAATTCCATGACTGCATCATGATATGGGCAAAAGATTCTCCAATAGGGGCTACAACCCCAACATCATCCAAAAAGCAAAAATGAGAATTGCTAAGGTGGATAGGGGATCCACACTTAAGATAAAGGAACATCACACTCCTACCACACAACCCGTAATACTGATCATGGACTTCAACAACATGAGCTTCACTGTTAAAACAAGCCTAAACAAACATTGGAATGTACTTCTAGCTGACAAAACCCTAAAGGAGGCCATTTCTCCTAAACCTCAGATCACGTACAGACGTAGTAGGAACCTTAAGAACAGATTGAGCCCTACAGTACCACATGTCACTAAAACTACTACATGGCTGACTCCCCACACCAAAGGTTTTTTTAAGTGCGGTTGCTGCAGAGTTTGCATATGGGCATGCCATGGGACCAGAAACTTCTCAGGTCTCAACAAACAGAACTACAACATCAACCACAACCATTACTTGTAACACTAAATTTGTTGTCTACATCTTGGAATGCACCTGCAAAAGTCGATATGTAGGTAGCACCATTAGACCCTTAAAAGAACGCATAAGTGAACATGCTAGAGCAATCCACCAGCAGGAGGCATGTTACCCTATGGCTTTACACATGGCATCCTGTTCCGCACAGGGCCCACACAAGAGATTCCAATTTTTGGAATTGATGTTTCAGAAGCCAGCATAAGAGGGGGCAATCGGGAACTCAAACTGAGACGCCAAGAGGCCACCTGGATTATGCGCCTTCATTCCGTCAAACACGGCCAAAACTCTGATCATGAGCTCCAGTACTTTCTAGGATCGTAATCCTCTTGGTTCTTCTAATCTATATCTGTTATTCTATTTCACACCTTTTGATGTTATGTTTATTATATTTTGCCACGTACAACCCAGTAGTCACCATATTAAACCATGTGTAGATCTCTTCTTGTTTACCTATAGAACGAACTGCAGATGTTTTCTTTTCGTTTTCAGACTCATAATTATGGTGCTCCACATGTTTGTTCAAATATATGCCCCCCTTTTTTGCATGGTCAACCACCCAAAAGTCACCGCACCTATCAATTTGTACATTCATTCTTTGTACCCATCAAGTGATTTTTTTTGTATTTTGAAGGCCCTTCCTGTCCTGAATTTACTCATCATCATCGTCCACTATGAGAATTTTGTATGTATCTAAATTGTTACTGGCCTCATAACGTTTGTTTCTACTTCTATTTTTACTTGACTCAAAAATTAAGCATTTTGCCTTCTCTTCCTTTCTCTAAAAAATTTGCCTTCATCTAATATATTCTTCTCTATCCATCTTTCGCTCAATAACTATCCTCTATTCTTCTTGCTCCGATAGCCTGGCATAATAATATTTCTTATTTCTAAGATTCGCGCTGTTTTTCTCACTTTCTTTTATCTGTACCTTTTTCTTTCTGAGCGCTCCAGTCTATTCATTCCACTCACTTCCGGTCTAAACTTCTGTACAGCGCTCCAGCTTATTTTTACCTCCTTCCCGCCCCTCGCTGCCCCTTTAAAAACATCCACGCTTATTCCTGCTCCTTCCACATCCGGACTGAGTCACGTCTCCTTATCGCCCTGATTATGAAGGTAAGCGCTGCTTAGAGGCTCCGAAGTTTAGTTTTGACTAAACAATAGGGTTTTTTACACTTATACTTATCCCATCATTCCTTTCCTACCCTTATTGGATTCCCGAGTGACGGCTGTACCCGCCCGTTCACTATTGTTTGCTGCTATCCAGGGAAATGACGGATTGGTCCTCCCTTAACTTTGCGCTTACCCTTGCTGCCTCTACTGGCCTTCTCCTCTTACAGTCGTGACCCGATCTGGCCGTTTTGAAATTATAATGTATGAAGTTGTTTACCACGCACACCGAGATTGTGCCTCAATTTTGCTGAAAAGCTGACAATTCAAGGCGTGGTGGGAGGAGTCGTCCTCTAAACCAAGACGAAATAATACAAGTGCTAGTTTCACCACTCAACAAAGTGTGGTGTCCCTCCTATAGCACAGCCACTGTGTAGCGACGATGTCGTAGGTTAATCAAAATGTTTCAAAGGGGTAGGGTTGAAATTTTTTATTAGTGGTAATCCACTACGAGATAGTCTTCATTGTATTCATGAGCATCTCAAAAAAGTAAACAATTCAATGATTCGATGTTCAAGGAAAAGCCTCAATGCATTTTGGGTATGAGATACCCTTCGTCAGGAGGAATCCTGAAAAAACGTAAAAAGATATAGGAGTAAATCGAAGCGACCATTAAGGGTGTTAGTCTTGAGGTGACTATTGAAGACACACAGAAATCGTGTGTTATTGGAGGAAAGTAAATGTCATGGAAGTTTGGTGAATTAAATCAAGGTGAATGGTAATGGAAGTTAAAAAGTGATAAAAAATAAATAAACCTTATACCGTGAAAAGATGCCGATCCGTTGTCTAACGTCGACACGGAAATATTTAATTATACTAGTTACATGGAAACTGCATATGCGCAGAATATAACTGCCACTAACCAATAGTTTAGAACCCAGTGACGGAAACCATGAGAGTGATAAAGCAAACTAATAATGGTGATAAAGCAAACGTACCCAAACCGAACCAAGAAGAGCGTGCAGGTTTCTTTTGATGCTCCTCCTGGGTCTGCGCCGTCTGGACGGCCTGTTCCTAAAAAAGGAACCGCAGAAGTTGAAGTGGAGGTTGATGGATTCTCCATGGAGCGTGGTGTTTCAGATAAAGGTTGGTCCTTGCGAGTGAAGTTCCTGGGTTTTTTAACAGTATCTGAATCACTACTAATCGGTGAAGTGTCGGTAGCAGATGTTTTGTTGAAAGGTCTGTCGTCTTCGTGCGCATACTTCTGCCCAATTATACACTTCACCTAGTTTGTAATCTATGTTGTCTCTACGAAACTTGCGTAGCTTCCTTTCATTGATTTCTTGCGTATGCTTCTTGAGTTGTTTGTTGATATCTGAGAGCATCTGTGTGAGGTCTTCTGGCGTCATTTTAGAGGATAATTCACTTTTGAGTTGAGTTATTTCAGTGTTGAGTTCCTCTAGTATATTCAATAGCTCTTCCATGATTAGTAAAATTAAATCCAATGAACATTTGTTCAAAATACCGTACCATCTGTCAATGAATTTGGGATCATTCTTGCATAAGGATGGCTTTAGTGAAATTCGTAGACCTCTAGGGATGCGTTTAGCGCGGTGGTATTGGATGAGAGTACTGGCGTGTAAACGTTGGCTAATCTCACATTTGGTAAGATAAATCAGTTGGTTGATGTTACTTTGTACCGTGCCGGTTCCTTGTACCGTGGTCGATTCAATCTCTCCTATCAATGAATAGATGCGTTGTGGATCTTGGTTGCCGAAGGCAAAGGTATCCGCTCTTTTGTCGGTCAGATTAATGATGTCTTGATATGCCATGTTTGTAATGGGCACTCACATGTCACCACACCATTGTCGCTGTCATGGACTCCAACCTGTGAAATATTGCTTACGATTTAACGAAGCTATTACTATATACCCGCCTTAAGTAATGTTTGAAAATTACTATATATACTTTTGATCTCGCTTTCTCTATCCTGAGCCTGAAACACCACAGGTTTTATCATCTGGAGGTATTTTTTCTGCGCCATTACACTTCCTGTATTATCAATCCTTTTGCCCATAATTGCTTTGTACTATATAATATAATTTTTTTATCCCCAGCCCTGAAGAGTGACGGGTGACTACCCGATTGACGAAACACGTGTCGGCTGGTTTCTTCTTTTGATGTTTCCCTTCTGATGAAGGTTTAAATATACTTCACCCAAAAGAAAGTTCTTGGTTCTTTGTACCTTGATCCTGTCTCCATTTATGCTTGAACAATACTATGTTTGTCATAGACCTTATTAATACTCATCCAACGTGTGCACAGGACTTTTTGTTTCTGCGGATGAAGTTGGCACAGTAATAGACGCGGCATCTGCTTAAGATACCAGCAAAGCAGAGGGAAGGAAAACTGTAATTACCTAGACAGCCCAACTGCTCTGCCTGACTACATTCTGTACACAGATTCACACAAATAGATTGGGTATAACTCCAATTCGTCTACTAGGGGATAACTCCACTTAACTGATAGACAAAGGTTCATAAATCAGACACTCTCAAATAATCTTTTATTATGTCAATGTTCTTACATTTGACTTATATTTAATTTTTATAGTTTGACAAAAATGTCTCCTAACATACTGCATATCATACATGCCTTAACTTACTACATATTGTAATTGCCTTAACATTTCCCAATTCAGTACATCAAAGGGAGATGTAGGCCTACAGACTGTTCGTATCCTAGACAATATTGAACAAGCATTGGCATGGCCAATTGGTCTCGCCTTTGGGACCTTATGAGTATTTAGTTATGCAGCACAATATCCTTGGTGCAACAACATCAACTGTTGCATGGCTAAACACTTATAAGGTCCCAAAGGCGAGCCAATGCTTGTTCTATTTTAATTTTTCAGTCACCGAGGCACACACAAATATGAAGTTCATGGTGGGGTATGTAGACTTTCAATTCAGAGGTCTTCCCTTCGAGGAGTTGTCCGCTCTGATGATGTTAATAAAACGAATGACCGTGTTGCTCCCTCATCTGCATCGCAAGGCCATTTTTTGCATCCCTATCTTGATGATCGGTTCCTAAGAGTTTCTTCTGCAGGAATGTGGTCTCAGCCTTTAATGTGTAGTCATGCTTTGATGCAAACTCTGCTTTTCTCGCCGTGTGAAAATGCTACATCTTCTTCCTTGCCAGTACTTCAGCTCATGAGGCAATGTTAGATCACAACACAAGAAGTTCTCTCTTCAGAGCAGGTAGGTGGAGAGTTTCTTGACCTCTTCCTGTGAGACAGCCCAGAACCGTTTTAAACCTCCTTAGTCTCATTGGATCATGAATTTATCTGCTACCTATTGCATTTCTGCAGATTTGGCTGCTTCATTGATGCCTCAGGAGAAATAGAATCGGTATTAGTGTCTAAAGGATGTCCTGGCAGTCCCTCTCTATGTACTTGGATTCTGTTGGTGGATGAATCAAGCCAACACTGTACATCGACAGTCATCCAGACTTCTGCCTCGTGTATCCTGGTAACTGAGGTGTCTCTCCAGTACTGGGAAGTACATTTGGGTAATTTGTCTAACAGCCGTTGGTCCAAAACAGAGAGGTTTACATTATTTTTCTGGGATTTAAGGAAATGAAGTTGGGTCTATGATCCTTCCTTCACCAAGTGCAGAATGTGCAATTTCTCATTTTGGCAGACAGCAAACTGCATTGTTCTGTCTGATCATACTAGGGACAGTGGGCTTGGTTCAGTTGTAGAGGGAAGCATTCAAAGTTCTAGGATCGGGCCATTGACAACAGAAATGAGCTATCAGCAGCTCACCAATTAGCAGGGAGAATTTGATGATGGATTATCTGAGCAGAGAGTCGTACGTTAATCATGGATGTGAACTTCATGAGGATGTGGTCTATTATCTATTTTGCTGCGGTGCAAAGAGGTAAATGTTGACTTTCAGTTCCTTTGGGCTTTTGCCAGCTGTGAGGGTGTTTATGGAAATGGTCGTGTTGCTCATAGTCATCATCAAGCATTTGTAGAGCGCGCTTGAGGGTCTCAAGGCGCCGGGGGGAGGGGGGGCTGCTACTGTTTGAACAACCAGGTGTTGAAGTCTCCTGAAAGGTCAGCAGGTCCTGGGTCTGTCATAGGTGGATGGGGAGGGTGTTCCATGTCTTGGCGGTGAGGTGAGAGAAGGATCTGCTGCCGGTGGTCGGTTGGTGGATGTGTTTAACGGTGGCGAGGTCAGCGGAGCTAAGCTGGCGGTTTGGAGTGTAGAATGTGAGCGTGGGTGAGGAGTTTGAAGGTGATCCTCTTGTTGACGGGGCGCCAGTGAAGGTTCCTCAGGTTGGCAGTGATGTGGCTGTGGCGGGGGATGTCGAGGATGAGGCGTTCTGTATGCGTTGAAGTCTCTTCTGGAGTTTGGCCGTGGTTCCCGCGTAGAGGGCATTGCCGTAGTCCAGCCTGCTGGTGACGATGGTTCCAGTGGGGGATCCATCTGTAGATCTTGGGGAACATACGGAGGGTGTTGGAGGAGGAGACGGCGTTGACCTGCTGGGTCATTGACCGAGATGAGTCCAGGATGAACCCCAGGTTGCGTGCGTGCGTGGTTGGTTGGTGTTGGCGCAGCTCCCAGTGAGGCCGGCCACCAGGAGTCGTCCCAGGCGGAGGGGGTGGAGCCGAGGATGAGGACCTCCGTCTTGTCAAAATTCAGTTTCAGGCGACTGTTCATCCATTGGGCGACGGCCTTCATTCCATCATGGAAGTTGGTTTTGGCGGTGGCGGGGTCTTTGGTGAGGGAGAGGATCAGCTGGGTGTCGGCGTATGAGATGATGTTGAGGTTGTGTGATCGGACGATGTTGGCGAGCGTTGTCAAGTAGATGTTGAAGAGGGACGGGCTGAGGGATGATCCTTTGGGTACGCCGCAGGTGATCTTGGTGGCTTTGGATCGGAATGGCGGGAGGCGGGCTCTCTGGGTTCTGTCGGTGAGGAAGGAGGTGATCCAGTCCAGGGCTTTGTTGCGGATCACTGCGTTGTAGAGGCGTGTGCGTAGGGTGTGGTGGCAGACGGTGTCGAAGGCAGCGAGCGGTCTAGGAGGATGAGCGCCGCGATTTCGCCGTTGTCCAGCATGGTCCTGATGTCGGTGGCGGCGATGAGGGCGTTTCCGTGCTGTGGTTGCTGCGGAATCCGGATTGGGACAAATCCAGGGTGTTCTCTTCGAGGAGGCGGGTCAGTTGTCTGTTGACGATCTTCTTGATGACTTTTGCCGGGAACGGGAGCAGGGAGATGGGCCGAAGTTCTTGAGGTCCTTTGGGTCTGCCTTGGGTTTCTTGAGTAGGGCGTTGATCTCTGCGTGTTTTCAACTTTCCGGGGAAGGTGGCGGTCTCGAATGAGCTGTTGAAGATCTTTCGGAGTTGGGGTGCGAGGATGGAGCTCGCTTTGTTGAAGATGTGGTGGGGGCAGGGGGTCTGATGGTGATCCGGAGTGGATGGTGTTCATGGTTTTGATGGTATCTTTGTCGTTAACGTGGTTCCAGGAGATCAGGAGGCTGGGGGGGCGGTGAGTCTAGGGTGTCGGCGGCTGTCGGGGAGGTCTGGTTGTTGAAGCTGTCGTGTATGTATATGATCTTGCGGTGGAAGAAGGTGGCTAGAGAGTCTCAGAGGTCTTGTGACGGCGGTATGTCGTTGGAGCTGGGGTTGGCGAGTTCCTTGTGTGTGGACTTCTTGTTTTTTCACTGTGCAAATGCTTAAATCTGGGATCTTTAAAAAAAATTAAAACAAAATGAATATCCATTACTTATCTATGATGATAATGCATGCCATGAAGCTGCAAATATTTTGGTAGGTAACTTGTATATTTGTTTTCTTTTGTCCATTGTAGAACCTCAAAGTGCTGCATGGATCTGTATACGAATCTGCATATTATTTTGAGGAAGCAATTTCCATAGAAAACTATTCTCTTTTTATCTCTAGAGTGGTAGTAGTTCAGAGGGGGATGACCACTTGAAGGACCAGCTTGCACAAGCTCTGCAGGAGGTAAGTGAACATAATGCTAATGTTTTGCGACTCTTATGCTTCCAAACCCTATGTAGAAGCACAAGTGCTCTGAAGTGTTTCTTTAAAATCTGGGACCGCAAACAAGAGGGGAGGCAAGGGGATGAAGTTGTCTTTTTTTTTTTTCAGCTCTCCTGTGATAATCATCTAGATAAACTGAAAAAAATTGTTAGGCAAGGCTGAAAGTGAAATAGAAACGTGAAAATATTATTCCTGTTCAATTCTTTCCGGAAAATGGTACAAGGCGAGAGCATTCCCAGAAGTCAAAAACAAAACCTGTAACTACCTGAAATAAACAAAATATTGAGCTGAGAAGGGGGAGTAAGAGTATGGAGGAGTTTTGCCACTTGTGAAAAATTATTGGAAGTACGTGATTGGGAGGTGAATTTGAAATTAAAAAATAATCTTCCAGCCAAACCTAAAACCACAGTGAAAGACCTTTTACATTAGTCTTTCATTGAGAATTTCACTAAAAAAGAATGGAGGAAATGTGCGACGTTTACTTTGTACCAGTATTTTAAGCTTCTCTTGTAGTCAATGACCAGGTCTCTTGTATAATGTCTGACCGAATTATTAAAAAAAGTGTATTTAAAGGGTATGTATTAACAGAGTAGTTGTATCTATGAAAGTATGCTGCTGACAACCCTGTACTGAATACCTGTGAGTTTGGATCTTAAGGGTCATTTGAAGCTAAACTAAGTACTGCTATCCTGGAATAACTTCATGCTGACCTCTGTGTGCTGAAAAGTACCTATGTAGTCGTAAGGTGCCCCTAAATTATTTTGCCAAGAAGAGTGATGAACTATATCCTTTGTGATGGGCCCAGTCGGATCACCATGCTGGTCGCCACCTGGTCTCTCTGTTGGCTCCCTCCCCCCCCCCCTTCAATCAGTCAAGGATATGTAAAGCGTTGCAAATCGCCATTGAGCGTCTCAGGGCGCTGGAGTTGCCTACTGCTTCGTGGTGATCTGTTCATTTGAACAGCCAGGTCTTGAGTCCTATCCTGAATTGCTGGAGTGATGAGGCGGTCCTGAGGTGCAGAGGAAGGGCGTTTGGCTGCCAGCTGTGAGAAGAAGCGTCCTCTGCTGTTGCCTCAACGGAACCGGGGCTGTCTGCTAGGAAGAGGGTTGGTGGTTGGTTGGTGGAAGGTTATGCGTTTGATGATGTGTGCTGGCCTTTCATTGTGTAGGGCTTTGTATGCGTGGGTCAACATCTTGAACTGGCATCTCTTATATTTCGGGAGCCAGTGCACCTTCTTTAGGTGGGGTGTGATATGGGTAGGTCTGGAGATGTTGAGGAGGAGTCTGGCTGCTGAGTTTTGTATTGTCTGTAGTCTCTTCAGGAGGTGTGCTGTGATTCCTACGTAGTGTGTGTTCTTGCAGTCCAGTCTGCTGGTGACGAGTGCCTACGTGACGGTCCTTCTGGTGTTGACTAAGAGACACCTGAAGATCTTGCAGAGCATGCGTAGGGTGTGCAAGGTGTGAAAGCAGGCTTACGAGACTTCTTTGACCTTTTTCTTCATAGATGGCTTGCTGTCCAAGATGATGCCGAGGTTGCAGGTGTGGTCTCTTGGGCGAGGGATGGGACGAGGCTAGCAGGCCACCATACATTTTTCCATGGCGAGGTGGTGTTTCCAAAATTAGGGCTTCTCTCTTGTCCGTATTGAGCTTGAGACAGTTGTCCTTCATCCAGTCGGCGACGCTTGCCATACATCTGTGGAAGCTGGCTCTGGTAGTGGAGGGGTGTTCTGACCGAGAGAGGATGAATTGGGTGTCGTAGGCGTCGGAGATGATGTTAAATCCATGTATCCAACGGTGTTGGCCGGGGGTGAGGGGGTCGTGTACATATTGAAGAGGGCGGGTCTGAGGATCGATCCTTGGGGGGCGCCATAGATGATAATCTTGGGCTCCGAAGTGAACAGTGGGAGTCGGATTCTCTTGGTTCTTCCAGTGAGTTATGATGTGATCCATGTCTCCATGGATTCTGATGTGGTGGAGTGTGTTGATCAAGATGTGATGGGAGACTGTGTCGAAGGCGACCAGGACGATGAGGGCTGCCATTTCTCTGCTGTGCTGGAGGTCCTTGATATCATCGGTCACTGCGATTAGGGGTGTTTCGGCGCTGTGGTTCGCACTGAATCAAGATTGGAAGGGGCCTAGAAGGTTGTTGTGTTCCAGGTGTTTGGTGAGTTGCCGGTTGATTTCCTCCTCGAGAACCTTCTCTGGAAAGGGGATCTGGGAGATGGGCTGGTAGTTCTTTGGTTCTGCAGCTGCGGGGTTGGAGAACTCCTTCACAATGGCAAAGAGCTCCTTTCTGTGTTTTATGCTGACTTCTATGCTGTCTGCTAGGGTGTTCTTTTTTTTTTGTTTCTTTCAGGAGGAGGTAGCACTGTTTGATTGCTGTCTTAAAGGTGGTATGGTCTCCTGTCTCTTTGCTGGTGCGCCACTTCCTTTCTAGTTGCTGGCAGTTAAGTTTGGATTTTAGCTCCGTGGTGAACCAGCAGGCTCGTCTTGCTGGTCCTTTTGATTTTGCTGGCTTGGCAGTGGCGATTGTGTCGGCGCATTCTGTGAACCAGTGGGAGAAGTTCTTCGCTGATTGTTCTAGGTTGGATGTTGTGTTTGGGAAGGGTGAGTTGAGAGCATTGTTCTATTGGTCTACTGAGATCTTTTTACAGTTTCTATTTAAAAAAAAAAAAATGTAAATAGTTTTATATAGCGCGAACTAGACCCGAGACATCGGGTATCAGAGCGCGTTACATGAGCACCAGTTTCATGGTACAGCGATGCATTCTTACCTGTTGGTATGCACCATGATGTTGAGGAGACAATATGGACCCACCTGCTAGTGCCCTACCTGTCGTTCTGGTTGTTAGGGAATCCCAAGAATTATCGATAATGCGCAGGGAGGAGATCCTTCCAGGATGTTGTCTGTCTGGTTCGTTGTCCTGTTGTCGACCTTAAAGATAGGGAACAGGAATTCCTTCTACCTTCACTATGTATGTGAAAACCACTAGCCACCCACAGTACCCTTGCGTCTAGTTGCTCAGGAGATTCATGTAATCAACTGAAAAACCATTCTACAGATGTGGTGTGTTGCTGGCCTTGCCTGGGCTGTGTGACATGGCGTCTTTTACTGTAAAGAGATGCAAACAGAATCAAACTCACTGCTAGTCAACATTAAAAAAAAAAAAGGTACATGAGGCTAGACACATCACCACTATATGTATATGACATCTTTGGACTGAGGCATATAATCCAGAATGGAGAAATACACGCTAAAGATCTGGGGGAGAAGCCCCCGTAGAAGAGCTTACTACTCCCTGTCTAAGTTCTAACTCACAAAAAGTATGTACTCTAAAGAAATGTACGTCCTAGAGACAGCTAGTACCTTACAATAAAGTATCTGAAAATGTTGGTCTAGTTGGAGATAAAGAGACCTTTTCTTTAAGGACGAGAACCCTCACTCACCCGAAGGTGACCTGCTTCATCATGGGGCTCCCTCCTCACACCCGGGCTACAACTCGTCAGACAAAGATCTGAAGAGGAGCCGAGGTGTTTTAAATAGAGGAGGCCAAAAGAATCTGTGAGGAAGGGATAGAGTGCAAATGAAAAAGTAATGTGTAAGTGTGAAAATATTAAAACTGTCTCCAGGCGACCTAATAACTTTTATTCAGTGGTATCCTAGTACAGGATTAAAACCAAAGGAGACTAGGGGCTATCAACAAATATCCCCTTTCTAGAGGTCAACAGGTTTCTGTCCTCTATCGACCCCCACCAGAGTTCATGGGCTTTCCTCAGGACCAAATAGAAAAAACTTGTCACTCTGCATATAGAAAGTGGAACATAATACTAAAACAAATGCTCAGCACAGATGTTTATACTGGACGTCAAAGGTTTGTAGCCCCTAATCTCCTGAGGTATTCATGGAAGAATGAGACCATGCGCTGCCTGCGCATTTATAGTTAATGTTCTGTAACGGCTATGTGCGCCAATACGTTGTTGAAAATGCACAATGCGCTTAGTTAATCACCAGTGTTAGTTCTGGGCTACCTGTGTTAACTAGTTGACTCCACTTATGAGCTTTTCCAAATGGTAGTTAAAGATTGAGTATTAGTCCTGCTGCTAGTTCAGGGAGTAACGAGCACAGTGCCTGCTTGCAATGTTCAGCGCTTTACCTTGGCATTGCTCCGCTTACTGGCGTTATCTTGTAGCCTTGAGGGTGACAATGGAGATGTCTGGCGCGGTTGCCAGGTCTTTGTGAGGAAGATGACGTCTGAGGTGAGTGTCCCAGATCTCCGTGGCATGTTTGCAGAGCGATCTTGCGTTGAGTAGAATGCACCGGAGTTGTGCTGTGGTGGACTCAATCGTGTTTGTAGTGTCTCCGGCACTGTTGAGTGCTTCGGTGTTGCAGTTGAAGCAGCAGTCCTGGCAGGAGGACAGTCCTCTGGTGGTGCAGTGGAGATGTGCAGCAGTTGTTGTTGATGCGCCCGGGATCCAGGGATAGGAGGTCTGTGGCGATTTAGCTGCGCGGGGTGGAAGAATCATCATTCCTGAGTAGGTGCTGCGGCGGAGGGGTGTGGGAAGCAGGAGGGAAAGGAGCAGTGATTACGGTGGGAAAAGCGGGCTGCAGAAAGAGTAAAAAAAACTACAAAATATAACAGTAGACCAAACAGACAGGTGCAACGGCAAAAGGATACGTTTTGCAAAGGCTAATGAAATAAGTTACTGGCTATACAAACAGATTTGCTGTGCAGGCAGACATAATGTTAAACATCCAAGGGATACAATGTAGTAGTTGAAGGCTATGCAGGCAGCCAATTAGAGTAGCGGTAACCCAGCTAAACATGAAAGGAAACTGGCAGCTGGGGCAACAGGCAGAAGAAGGGTGAGCTGGTAGGAGGACCTTACCGGTCCACTTCGGCCCAAAATGCAGGTTCTCAAAAAGGCTTTATTGTTTGTGCAGCCAGATGTTGCTGGGGTACATCGTAGGACATGTCTGGAACTGTCATGCCCTGTTCATCGACCCCTGATGACGCCGCTCTCCAGTACACCCCAATGCTCCATAACATGTTTTTTTTTTTTGGTAGTAATTATTTTTATTGGCAGAAATAAAGTTGCCGAAAACCATAGTACATACAGTGACATGTAAGTCCAACATAGACCCGCAGTATAATGCCAGTGCTAATAACGGTGCAAGCACCAAAACCAAACAGTACCAATTAACGAAGAAGAGGGGGAGGCGGAACGCCAAAGGGGGTGTGAAGAGAGACGGTGGGCTGGGCAGGCGGAGCCCTAGTACAGTCTGAACTGGGGGCGGGAATGGATACAGCGGCAGACCAGTTGGTGGCTACAAGGAGGAATAGAGGAGTCAGGGCGACGAAGGGGGGGAGGGGGGGATGGGTTTATGCTGTAGAATGGTGGACAATGTGAGAAGAAAGAGTTCTGCTTTATCCATCAAGTTGTAAATAACCTCAAAGGGTTTGGGCTTGTACATGGCCATGAGCCATTCCTCATGTGTCGGCAACTGTGGGGAGTGCCAGTGTAGTAGGATACAAATTTTGATTGCTGCAAGGGCGGTGACGAGTAAGCAGCTGGCATGGTGGGTCAGTTGAGGGAGGTCTGCCAGGTCATGGAGGAGAATCATGGGACTTGGTAATGGTGAGGGCACATCCATAGATTCCTGGAGTGTAGACCCCACCACCGTCCAGAACGGTTGGATAGCGGAACAATCTAGCAGAATATGAACACTGTTGCATGACGCATTGTTGCACCGCCAGCAGGCAGAGTGAGGAAGTGATTCCGCAACCTGAAGCCGCGCGGAGTCCAGTTCCAGGCTTGAAGAATTTTGAAAAGACTGGGCTTCATCCAGGCCTCCCAGACTCCCCTGTTCAGGCCCTCTAGGAGTTCCTCCAAGTCCTCCTCATACTCCACCTGCTAGTGAGCCTGCCAGATTGTGGCTGGGAGTAGAGGTGGCGGATCAGGAGGTTGTAAAATCAGGACATCACACCCTTAAACGAGCACTAGAAAATGGAGGACGGATCGGGGTTGGGGACCAAGTTTGCTCTGCAGACAGGGACGCAGTTTTGTGTAGCGCTATAGTTGAGTGTGAGGCAGGCCAAATTTGTCCTGTAGTGCTTCAAAGGAGTTAAACGTGACATTAGAGGTTAGGTGCGTGAGAATCCTAGTTCTGCGCCAGGGGCCGCAATCGATCATGGCTCTCCCCCTGCCCCCCATGCTATAAATAGTGTTATTCCAGAGGGGAGCTTTGTCATGAAGGTGTGCGTCCACCGAAAAGAGCTTGTGTGCTCGCTTCCAGGCAGTGTGCATGGCTGTCAGCATGAGGTTCTGAGTCACGCCAGCGGCGGGGCCAGGAAGATAAAGAGCAAATAGCCCCGACGTGCCCTCCAGGAGGCTACGTTCAATCGCAACCCATAACGGGGAGTCTTGGACCCGGGGATGCATATATGCCAGATGTGAAGCTAGACCGTAATGTGCTACCGATGGCAGGCCTTGTCCCCCCTGAGAGCCTATGAGCAATAAGCTACCGGATCGCCAGGTGGGGTCTTGTCTGGTCCCAGATGAAGCTCCTATTGTTCTTGCCAATCCATAGCATTAAGCTAACACCAGTGACAAGGAATCACAAAAAAGGGCTGCTTCAAGCTTAAAGGGATTCACAATTTCAAAATCCAGAAACGCTGGAGAGGACGTTGCTATTGTACAGCCCAATATGGCTATGCTAGAGGAGTGCTACTCTAGATCTGGCCAAACCCTTCATGTGTATTACTATAATGGCAGACACATAGGGGAGCACCGTATTTGTGGAGGGACTCTTCGATGGCACCAAGGTCTTGCTGGGCAGTACATAATCACATGATGCAGGGTAGTCACAGCTTCTATTGGAATTGGCTGAACATCTGGTCGGCTGGTATCTCCTCCCCTGGATAGTTAGAGGATAGTTTAAGTGTGTATTAGATGTCACTCTTAACAGATAATCTCCCCCCCCACACACACACTCACTTTGCACACTCACAATGTGTACTGCAGCCCATCTAACACAATGGTTATGACACTGGTTGCTAGTTGATAGGCGGAGGGCCCTTTCCCCCAATGCTAAGGAGTGCTCCTTTTATTCTCCTCCACACGATCTCCACGCCCTACTGAACCATTTCCTGTGCCTCCTTGCCACACAGCTGCTAGTATTCCTTGTGGAATACCTACACAAGACTATAGCTGACCACAGCCCAATGCTTCTACAGCACACCTGAGGGCTGGCACACCCTTCCTGGCAGCTACAACCCACCACTTTGGAAGTTCAGGCCTTCTGCTGGACCATTCAGGTTACCATAACCCATTACATAGCTGAAAACAGTAATAGTGCTTCCACCGGCATCGAAGGATGGGATGCACTTTAAACAGCAGTATGTGGCATGCATCCTCCAATGAGTACCTCGTGAACCATTGGTAGCTTTCCATCTGCATGTAGTAGTTCTCCTGTGTGCAGCCCAGCTTACTAAATTAGAAGCTTTTACTTGGTTGACTTAATAGATGTATACCCAAATTGAAAAGCGTCCATTTCAGACTAAAATGTGTGTATCTTCAGCACTCATAAGCTGATGTTTGGAGAAATTTGGTTGAATTTCCAAACTGTATTTAGAACTGATATTTGAGTTATGAATCATTTGGCAATGAGGGGACTTATTACTAATATTACCTTGGTGACATTAGCATTACTGTTATGGTTGTAATGTATTAACCCACGTAAAGGCATTCCAAATTGACAAAGCTGTTGTTTACATTACTGCTGATAGTCTTCTATAGGATGGCCTTTAAGCTAATCTTGTTTGATGTGATCACTATTACAACAGAAATACAAATCGCTTGAGTTGATTTTCATTTAACAAAGTAGCTGTTACTACAGAAAACATTAGAACCCCTGGTACATACGCAATCATTGGGGCATGTGGCACGGTTAACTGGGAGCTTGGTCAACTTGATGGCTCCGTACGTGGCCTGGAGAAGGCTGCAGTGGCTGATGGATCTGCCTGGTACAGGTTAATAGTCTCATGGGAATGCCACACATGGCTGCTTAAGTCCTTGCACTGCGTCGATTACAATGTGTACCAAGCCATGGTACATGCATAGGGGGATAAGTCTTAAGTAATTATTGGTATGCCTGATTCATCAAGAATCGCTACTGCTCACACTGCTGCCATCCATCTTTCCCCAGATACTGTTGTCTACTCCCAAGAAGCTATACACGTAGCTTTCTAAACCCGCTATCAAGCACTGCATTGACTGGGGGGCTTGCCACTAAAGTCCAACAGTGCTCTATTCCTCCGCCCAATTGCCTTGTTAGAGGTGCCTGCTGCACATAGAGACTCGCTAAATGTCTGATGATGGGACAAGAGATCCAATACCCCATATGCTTTTGACCCATAAACTGTTTTCAAATTATGTGATACTGGGCAAGTATTTTAATTCACGGAGATGCCATTTTCTTCTTCATCACATATGAGAGCACCTTCAAATACACGAGTTCGGCACATCTGCTGTACAGCAAACTATTTTGTTTGATATAATAAACTAAATGTTAGCTCCCTATAGAATACAAATCTAGCCACATAAGGGATACAAATGACCGCTGACTTGCTTCTTGGTTCATTTAACTGCATTGTCATAAGGGTGGGGGCAGGAATGTTTCTCAAATCTTTTTTTAAATCTATCACTTCTATAAATACGTAGCTAAAGCATAAAGTAGCAGCACACTGTCATTTGCAATCAGCAGATTTCACAATGAAATGGACACAGAATTTGTCACGAACATGTTGTTTTAAAACTATATAGTGTACAATGTTTGGAAATAGTGTCTGCAAATATTTGTCATTTGCACAGCACCAAGTGAAGAATTCTGATTTACTTTGCTAATTTGTCTCTTTGCATTATACGTCTGAATTACAAAAACAGTTATTTCATAATTCCTGTTATATTTTGAAATACTTGTACTATTCATATACAAGTAAGTGAAAGAAAAGTAAAAACCATTTTCCAGGAACAGATAGGCAACAATTTGTAAAAAGTCAAACTGGCATTTTACCTTTGTCCTTGAGCAGTTAGCAAATGTGTCAAGATAAAAACAAGATTTAAAGGTGTCTTAATTGCTCATTCACTTTCTCAATGAACAGAACACCTGTTTCTTCCAGTTTAAGTTTACTCTCCAGAAAGGACGAGTGAGTGCTAAAAATAGCTCAACCTGATAAATTCTCACTCTCAATTGCGAGTGGATTTTTCGAGGCATATGATGACATCATCCAATGAGAGTTAGTTTGTTTTATAGTTTGCTTAGTGGCGGGTAACTACCATATTACTTTTCTACCTAATGTTGTACAGTCTGTGTGCAGCTAATCGGTGCATGCGTTTACAAAACGTATGTGCTTCTAATGCACCATAGGTGTATAGAGGTATTGGACACATTAGAAGTCTTTGTATTGAAGCGTAACTCTGTGTGCAGGCAACAGATGACGACTTGTGTTCATTATGTTCCACACAAGTTTCATGGTACTGCAGAAAATGTTTTCAGCAGGGCAAAGATAGATTCTGCATACTTAATACCATACTTAATACTGAGTATTTTAAGCAGCCCTGAGTTATTAGACAAAATCGTCTCAACATGACAATTTCTGCTCAACATAAAAGACTGTGTGCACTAGGTACTAGCCTATGTACATGTGCTTGTTTTGCTTCAGAAGATGGCCTATCTAAAGATTTAACTATAATGTGAAGGCTACAGGTATTATGCTCTTTAGTATCTTCAAACATTGGTTATTTTAAGTGAGTATCCGCTCTTTTGTCAAGTTTTGCATAGTGTATACTGCGGTTAGTAGATACTTTTTAATACTTTGTGGTGTATTTCTCATGAGTGTTTCACTGTCTGCAAACAGTGTGGTACAGGGTAAACTCTCTCCATAGAGTAAGCAGTGTTAACAGCACCCACATTTCTATTTATATCCTCTGCCTTTCTCAATGTAGGTTTAGTGACTGTCGGCATGAATCCCTTCTCCTTTTTATAAATGAAAAGGAAGAAAAGGCTACCCAGGGCCAAATACGACTCTAGAAGGGAGGTGGCCCCCTTCCCTTAAAAGAGCATAATGCCCTGTGGCCACATCCCTAGGGGTAGGCTTTATATATGGTAATAAAATATTACTTTACACTAAAAAACCCTAGAAATTCACTGCAAAAAAAAATAGGGTAAAGTAACGTTGTAGTTAGGTGAATGTCAGTAACCAAATTAACGTTTTGAACTAAAAAAAACCCTGAAATGTACCAGTTATAGTTAGCAGAGCTAATGACAACTTGCTCTCCTGACATGCCCTGCTTAAGACCTGACCTGTGATATCACTCATGAGGTTCTATCAATCAATCAATCACTGCATTAGTAAAGCGCGCTACATACCCGAGAGGGTCTCAAGGCGCTGGGGAGGGAGGGGGGGGCGCTACTGATCGAAGAGCCAGGTCTTGAGGAGTCTTCTTAAGGCCAGCAGGTCCAGGGTCTGTTGTAGGATGGTGTGGAAGCTGATTCGGTTGTTGAGGTAAGTGGGTCCGGTGTTGTGTAGTGCTTTGTGTGCGTGGATGAGGAGTTTGAAGGTGATCCTTTTGTTGACGGGGAGCCAGTGCAGGCCTCTCAGGTGGGGTGTGATGTGGCTGCGGCGGGGGACGTCGAGGATGAGTCGGGCTGAGGCGTTCTGGATTCGCTGGAGTCGTCTCAGGAGCTTGTTTGTTGTTCCTGAGTAGAGGGCGTTCCCGTAGTCGAGTCTGTTGGTGATGAGGGCCTGGGTGACGGTTTTTCTTGTGTCGAGGGGGATCCATTTGAAGATCCTGTGGAGCATACGGAGGCTGTTGAAGCAGGACGCGGAGACGGCGTTGACTTGCCTGGTCATGGAGAGAGTGGAGTCGAGGATGACCCCCACGCGTGCGTGGTCCGTGGGTCCTGGGGCTCTGCCTAGCGATGTGGGCCACCAAGAGTCGTCCCAGGCTGATGGGGTGGGTCCGAGAATGAGGACCTCCGTCTTTTCTGAGTTCAGCTTCAGTCTGCTGTCCTTCATCCAGCCGGCTAGGGCCCTCATTCCTCTGTGGAGGTTGGCTTTGGCGGTGTGGGGGTCTTCGGTGAGGGATATGATCAGCTGGGTGTCGTCGGCGTAGGAGATGATGTTGAGGTTGTTGTCGTGCGACGTGGGCGAGAGGTGCCATGTAGATATTGAACAGCGTCGGGCTGAGGGAGGATCCCTGTGGGACGCCGCAGATTATCTCGGTGGTTTTGGAGCGGTAGGGTGGGAGGCGGACGCTCTGGGTTCTGCCGGAGAGGAAGGATGTGGTCCAGGCCAGCGCCTTCTCTTGGATACCGGCGTCATGGAGGCGTGCTGATAGGGTGCGGTGGCAGACCGTGTCAAAGGCTGCTTATAGGTCCAGGAGGATGAGGGCGGCTGTTTCTCCTTTGTCCATCAGGGTCCTGATGTCATCAGTGGCGGCGATGAGGGTGGTCTTGGTGCTGTGGTTGCTGCGAAAACCGGATTGGGAAGGGTCCAGGATGTTGTTGTCTTCGAGGTAGCGGGTCAGCTGTTTGTTGACAATCTTCTCAGTCACTTTTGCCGGGAATGGGAGCAGGGAGATGGGCCGGACATTTATGACATTTACGACATCACTGATGCCCTCAAATAACATCACTGATGAAATCATCCAAGCTTCTTTTGTACACATTGCTCTGTAAACGGGTATAGCATTAGAGCTATGAAAGTAAGTGCAAAATAGCTCAGAATAATATGAAGCATAATTACTGCTATCATACATACAACCCCCCATAGCTAAAGCAAGTTAGTGTTATGGGCATCATTTACCCTATACCATACACTTCATCAGTAGCCAAATTCATGTTAACTTTGAACCACAGATGAAAAGGTAACCTATCCTGCACACAGTGTTCAATCTGTATACAACTGTTCAGGGAAACCCACGTTCCTCCAGATACTGAAGGCCTGTTGCATTACTAATGCCCTACCGCGAACAGTCTTTACCTGTATCAAACCCCTGACAATTACTGAAATCTACATTTAGAAATTAAGTGGATATAGTAGAAAAGTGGGTACTGTCAACACTGTTTAATCTATAGAGAGTTTACTCTATACTACACTGTTTGTGGTGTATTTCTCATGGGAGTCTCACTGGCTGCAGAGTATTAAAATGTATATAGTAAGAACAGTGTACACTCCATGCAAAACTTGTCCTAAGAGGGACTATTCACTTAAAAAAACAAGGTCTGAAGGTGTTAAAGATCATACTACCTGCAGCCTTGATACTGTGGGAAACCTTGACTCATCTTATGAAGCAAAATAAGCACATGTACATAGTTTAGTACCTGGTGCACAGAGTCTTCTATGTTAAGTAGAAATTTTCACACTGAGACGATTCTGTGTTACAACTCAAGGCTGCTTACAATACTTAATATGTACTATGTAGAATCTTTGCCCTGCTTGAAACTTTTTCTGCATTACCAAAAAACTTGTGTGGAACATAATGAACAAACGTAGTCTGTTACCTGAACACAGCGTTGCTGTCCAATACAACATTTATAACATGTTCAATACCTCTACACACCCATAGAGCATTAGGAGCACATGTGTTTTGTAAACACTTATACAGATTAGCCAGACACAGGGTGTACAAAATTAGGTAGAACAGTAATATGGTAGTTACCCGCCACTATGTAAACTAGAAACCAAACTAACACACTCATTGGATAATGTCATGAGTGATGTCAAAAAACCTGTTATGAGTGATGTAATATGTGAGGTCTTAAGCAGTCCATGGCAGGGGCGCAAGCTTCTGTTTTGTGGTTTTTTGGAGGTTTTTGATTTTTGCTCCTAGTTCAGAACGTTAATGTGGTCACTGACCTATTCACCTAACTAACATTACTTTAACCTTTGTTTTTTCCAGCGAAAAATAAATAAATATATATATGTTACTATGGTTCTCATCCTTCCTTTATCACAGAACTCAACGAGTCAAAGCAAACCACTCTCTCTCACAGCCCTCTCCCGTACTCATGGGGTCCCTCAAGGATCCGCTCTATCTCCTATCCTTTTCAATCTTTTCTTGGAAGCGCTTGCACATTTTCTAAATTCCATGAACATTCTCTTCCACATGTATGCGGACGACCCGCAATTATATCTGAAAATCTCATCCTCGGAAAGCATCATCTCATTTAATACTACCCTAATGTTTACTCAAAATTGGCTAACGGAGAATCATCTACTGCTCAACACCTCTAAACCTGAATTCCTGCTCATCTCCCCTCCGAATCTCATCCCCAAGCTAGACCTCTGGCTGAGTCACCTCACTGCTTTCAACTGTACGCCTCATCGTAGACGCAGCCAAGTCTCTCCGTATCACTATGGACAAGCACCTGAACATGAACGGTCATATCAGCACTGTATGCAAAGGAGTTAACCACTTGATGAGATCTCTCAGAAATATCAAACCTTTCCTTCCTCCACATGATTTCAAGCAAGTGGTTCAAGCACTTGTCTTGCCGAGGTTAGACTACAGCAGTGCTACCCTCTGTGGCCTTCCCAAATACGCTCTGGCTCCACTAAGCACTGCATTTAACTCTGCTGCTAGACTGGTTACTGTTACCATGCAAAAAGATCATATATCTCCAGTGTAGGAGAGTAGGATCTGCCTCTTATGTTCTCCCCACTTTTTTTCTGATGTTTCTGGCTATAGTCTGGCTGGGACCCTGCTAATCATGGTCCCAGCCTCTCTGTTCTCTCTAAACAACATGGAGTGCATATTAGGTGCCGGTTGGCTTGTGGGTCCCCTGAAGACTTTTCTACAGTTCCAAAGGGCTCCTCTGGTTGCTCCAGGCCTGCCCTGACTTACCGTTGCTGGGTGAGTCCCTCAGAACTTGCTGGCCTGCACCGCTGACTTTTTATCCTTTCCACGAGACTTGCTGTTACCAAGGCTTGTTGGCTCCAATCTGGTCACCGACACCGCAGTAAGCTGCAGACTTCGTGGGACACGCCGAATCTAGCTCCTGGTCGTCGTCAACGCCTCCTGGACCTCGTGGCTGAAGAGTCAAGACACCCGTGGATCACCTGAAATCACCCAACGACTGTGGGCATCTATCTTCTTTGTCCCGGGTCACTGCCAAGTGACTTTGAACACTGTCCCCTCTGCTTTCAGGTCTTTCTTCTTCTGAATCCAGCATTGGATTCCACCGGACACTTCTCCTGTCTTCACAAGCAGCAAGTCTTCTTTGGCTCCCTTTGAAAACGACGCCGCAACTCGACACCAAAAGACACCTATGCACCCGGCTTCCCTGGGTGAGGTAACTTCAGCACTACGGTGCTCCTGTGGCTGTTGGCTCTAGAACTACTTACCCTGCAAGTGACTTGCTTGTAGACTCTCCTGAAGTATCCTAAAACTCTTAATTTCCAATCGCGACTTGCTCCATTGAAGTGAATAGGGATTCGCGGCTGTGTTCTCACACTGCATGCGTCTCCCGTGGGTCCGTTACTTACCTGCCTTGGGTGGTTTCGTGAGGCCCCAGCGCTTCTGAAGGCCCTAGGCCTTGTCCTTTTGCAAGTCGTTGTTCTTAAGTCTCTTTTTTAGTATATGGTCTGGTACGCCTCTAGGGCCCCAGCCATATTTGTGCTTAATTTATTGTGAAACGTTGATTTATCTATATGTTCCTGACTTCTAATCTCATAAAGAGATTAGCAGAGAGTTGTTAGTAATAAATACATATATATTTGATATATATACCTGTGTGGTGTCCTTTCATTTAGTGATTCAAGAGATTATAAGGTAAAACAAGCTGCTTTACATTCCTCTAAAGACTTAGCCTGAAGGCTGCTCTCCACAGCTACCACTAGGATAGCTTTCTTGAAAGGTTGTCTTAAACCTACCACCATAAGAGTCGAATTGTACTGGTGCAAGGTGTCCACTTTAAATAGTGAACAACATATACCAGGCCAACTTCTCACATCCAGTCCTAAAATCCCTCAATTGGTTGCCCTTTGAAGCACAAATTCAATCAAAGATTGCTGTTCTTACACACAAAGCCCTTCACCTTAATACTCCTACGTACCTTGCAAAAAAACGTAAACTATCTAGTAGCGTAAGAGCTTCAAGAAGTGCCTCTACCCTCCTCCTGAAACCACTCATCCTTAAGAAAAAGAGAAGTTGTCACCGAGCTTTCTCTGGAGCTGCCCCTAAGATTTGGAACTCTCTCCCACCGGAAATTCGCAGAATCTCCTCATTGACGGCTTTCAAAGTGGAAGCCAAAAGATTCATAATGAACAAATTCATACCCTAATAGGGTTAGACTCACAGGCCAGTTGTCATTGCACCTGCTGACTTTGTTATTACTTTTGATACAGCTCCCCCTTGTACACTGTTTCACCATTGCTACCCGCCTACACTTGTTTTATTGTATTACCATCCTAGTTGTATTTTGCACTGTATTTTCCTTCTCTCCCTTACTCTTATGGATATTGTTATAGATATTGCTTTTGTCCTTCCTCCCTTCATATTGTAAAGCGCTCTGTTATCCCCCTGGATCTTGTTCGCACTATAAAAAACGATATATATTCCTCGCTCCTTTCTGCCGTAGGTTCCCCGTATTTGACAAAAAAGGCACGAACTCCACATAATTTGTGCTATTTTTTCATTTATTTTCGCTGTGCATAGCCGCCATGACGCGTTTCAGACCGCCAGGGTCCTTGATCATATATATATATTCACTGAAAAAACCATAGGTTTCAGGCACGTTGTAGTAAGTTGGACATTTCACTTGTACAAAACCAGAGAAATTCCGACGTTCTAGTTAGTTCAGCTAACTATAACTCGCGCCCCCGCAATGCACTGCTGATGACGGCACATATTACATCACTCATGACATGGTCAGTGACATCACTGATGACTGATCATCGGCCAAGTCACCCCGAGTGACCCGTGGGCCGCCATTTTGTGTTTCCTCTCGAGATCCCTTCGCGATCTCTGGTCCGTTGACTGGTGGGTCCCTGTGAAAGTAACCTTGATTTTCCTTGGGCTTCCCTGGTTGTTCCAGACGTGCCCTGACTCCCAACCAAGTGGTGTGTCCCTCAGATCCTTCGTGGGACATCTCGAATCCAGCTCCTGGTCATCCTCGACGCCTCCTGGTCCTCGTGACTGAAGAGTCGAGCTTCACCTTCACCTGAAGCACCCGACATCGGTGGGCATTCGCCTGTCGTCCTCCTGGTCACTGGCAAGTGACCCAGACTCTGTCCCCTCTGCTTTCAGGTTCTTCTCATCTTCGATCCAGGCTTGGATCTCTTCGGACACTTCGATCTTCCCGGCAGCAGCTCCCATTGAAATCGACGCCGCGACCCGACACCATTTGACACCTATGCATCTGGCTTCCCTGGGTGAGGTAACACGAGTGCTCGGGTGCTCCCGTGGGTGTTGACCCTAGAACTTCCTAAGTCCCAAAGGGTTTGGTCCTAGTTCGTTTCTAAGTGTCCCTAATCTTTAAAAATCTAACCGCGACTTTCCCCATAGAAGCTAACAGGAGCTCGCGGCTGTGTTCTCACACTGCACACGGCCCCCGTGGGTTTCCTGTGTCACTACCTTGGGTGGTTCCGTGGGGTCCCAGTGATTCTACAGGCTCTAGGCCTTGTGTCTAGTCAAGTCGTGGTTCTTATACCACTATTTTACTATATGTTTTGGCTCGTCCCTAGGGCCTGACGTGTATTTGTGCTATTTTACTGTTCTATTTGAAGTGTGACTTGTGTGTTTTGACCTCTAGTCTCATAAAAAGACTAGGAGGGTGTGTTAAGAAATAAATACATATATTTTATATATATATACCTGGTGTGGTTGTCTTTCATTTAGCCATTCAAGAGATTATAGACTCGTTAAACAAGCTGCTTTACATTCCTTCAAGGCTTAGCCTGAAGGCTGCTCTCTATAGCTACCACTAGGATCGCTTTCAATAAAGGTTGTCTTTAACCTATCATCAATAAGGGGTTGTTTGGACTGGTACAGGGTGCCTACTATAAGTAGTGGACAGCATATACCAGGCCAACTTCTCACAGGTATTGCCAGGATGACTGCATGAGTGCATCAGTGGTACGTATGTGCTTGTATGAGTGTATGGATAGTACCTGTCTGATTGGACGGGTAATGCCTGGGTGATTGCATAACTGAATCAGTACTACATAGGTGCTTGTATGAGTGCATGGGTAATGCCTGCATGATTGGAGGAGTGCATGGAGAGTGACAGAGTGATTGCTGGACTGCATGGGTACTACCTGGGTAATTGAAGGTGTGAATGAGCAGTGTCTGAGCGGTTAGAGGATTGTATGGGTAGTGCACAGGTGATTGTAGCAGTGCATGTGCTAGTGCCTGGGTCATTGCGTGAGTACATGGGTAGTGACTGGATGATGAGACTACTGCAAGGAGAGTGCATGGAGAATTTAGAAGTGCTTGGGTTTCGACGGAGTGATTGGATTAGAACATGGTACTGGCTGGGTCATTGGAAGAGTGCACAGCAGGGGTGTGGGAATTCCTATCTCCCGACGCCCGAGACATCTAGATTTCTTACAAGGGCAAGAGGTTTTAATTTCTAACTTGTCCAAAGGACAAGTAGACAGGCTTACGGTAATCTGATACACAGCAGTTTAACCCTTTTTGTCACAGCCAGTTAATAAGGAGCTCTGAGCAATTCATTGGCAGTGAAAGGGTCAATTCAAAAGCTGGGGCCTGCACTTTAATTTCACCAGACCAGAACAACAACATGATTGAGCTGAGCTCAAAGTTGCAACTCCATTTAAAACATCGACAGCACTGTCAGGCAAGAGTCATTTTGCTTTCTCCCCAAGGCTTCCAGGCCCTCCTCTGGGCCTTTCCTTTTCTTCGAGCATAAGATGCAGCTCCAGAACACTCACATCACTGGAATGTAGGAGGCTAGGCCTCTTGGCTCATGCTCTGACTTTAACCTTGTGACTCCCTGCCTTTTATTCTGTGCTTCACCCTTCGGCCTCAAATCGGCCCCAAGATCCCTCCTGCTCTCGCCTCGGGGATTGGGGGGGGGGGGGGGGAGGCTACAGTAAAGCCCATGCTTTCTCTTCTCTTGCAGCCCCTGCTCAACCCTCCTTTGTACTTTGCCTTTCCTGTGCACCTTATGTTTCACCCAGTGCCTGTACTTGCTAACCCCGCTCCCATTGGCCTCTCATATCTTACCTGATCCAGGGCTTACATTAAAGCTCATTAGTTTACCCATGGGGAATTCATGCAATCCTCAGGCGCACCCTAATTTCTCTCCTTGCACTGGGCCTCTCCTCTCACTTTGTGCTTGCACCAGGGGCATCTGAACACGCCACTATAGCTAACAGCAGCTGTGGAGTTCTTGATGGGCCTCTTCTTTCTGCAGTTCCAGACAAAGGTTCATAATTTACTTGAAAGGGTTGATGGATATATACATGGATGGATATAAGGATGGATGGATGAGTGAAAGGATGGATGAGTGAGTGAAAGGATGGATGTGAGTGAAAGGATGAGCGGATGGATGGATGAGTGAAAGGATGGATGGGTGAGTGAAAGGATGGATGAGTGCAAGGGTGAATGGATGGGGTGAAAGTGGATGGATGAGTGAAAAGATGGATGGTTGAATGAAAGGATGGATTAATGGATGAGAGAGTGAGTGAAAGGATGGATGGTTGAATGAAAGGGTGGATTAATGGTTGAGAGAGAGAGTGAGTGAAAGGATGGATGGTTGAATGAAAGGGTGGATTAATGGATGAGAGAGTGAGTGAAAGGGTGAATGGATGGGGTGAAAGTGGATGGATGGATGGATGGCTGGGTGGATGTGAAGATTGATTGATGTGTTGGTGGAAGGATGTGAAGATTGATGGGTGGGTGGAAGGATGTGAAGATGGGTGGGTGGAAGGAAGGATGTGAAGATTGATGGGTGGGTGGAAGGATGAGTCAAAGGGTGGATGGATGGATTTGAGTGAAAGGGTGGATGGATTTGAATGAAAGATGGAAGAGCAAAAGGATGGATGAATGGAGGGATGAGTAAAAGGGTGGATGGATTTGAGTGAAAAGGAGGGTGATGGGGTGAAAGACGGAAGAGCAAAAGGATGAATGGTGGGATGAGTGAAAGGGTGGATGGATTTGAGTGGGATGGAGGAGTGAAAGATGGAAGAGCACAAGGATGGCTGGATGGAGGGATGAGTGAAAGAGTGGATGGATATGAGTGAAAAGGTGGATGGAGGGGGTGAAGGTGGATGAGTGGATGGATGGATGAGTGGAAGGAGGGATGGATGAGTTTGAATGATAGATTTGGAGCTGGAAGGAAAGGTTTGGCCAGGGGTGTTGTGAACCACTTGCTTTAGCAGCTACAGCGGGGTGGAGCTCTTGATGAGCCTCTTCTGTCTGCAGCTCGGCAGACAAAAGCCCATAATTAACGTGTTAGGATGAGTGAGTGAAAGGATGGATGTGAGTGAAAGGGTGGATGAGTGACAGGGATGTTGGATGGATGATGGATGTGTTGATGAAGGAAAGGGTGAAAAGATAGATGGTTGCAGGGTGGATGGATCAGTAAGCAAAAAGATGGATGAGTGAAAGGATAAATTGATGGATGAGTGGAAGGATGGATGAGTGAAAGGGTAAATTGATGGATGAGAGGAAGAATGGGTGAGCGAAAAGATGGACGGATGGATGGCTATGTTTGGGGATGTATGGGTAGATTTGGATATGGATGGGTGGATGGATGGATCGACCAGCAGAATGTTGAAAGGCTGATTAAAGAGTGAATGGAAGCTAATGTAAAGGTGAAATGTTAGATATCAGTGGGTGAATGAAAGGATAAATGTGTAGGTCTGCAGAAAAGAGGCAAAATACGGAAATCACTAGTTTTCAAATCCTGCTATACTATGAGCCTGACATAACCAGAGAGGCTATTATCCGAGCTCTTCTATAATGAGTGCTGCCATTATTTGACGGTGCACATCAATGCACCAAAGGGACAAGTGGATTTTGTACAGGACATGTAGATTTATGAAGCTACCTGTCCCATGGACAAGTAGATATTTTACTAAATTCCACACCCCTGGCACAGGGAGTGACAGGGGGATTGCTGGACTGCTTGGGTACTACCTGGGTAATTGAAGGAGCGAATGAGTAGTGTCTAGGTGGTTATAGGATTGTATGGGTAGTGCACATGTGATTCTAGTACTGCATGTGTTAGTGCCTGGGTCCTTGCATGAGTACATGGGTACTGACTGGATGTTTGGATTAGTACATGGGTTTTGGCAGAGCGATTGTATTTGTACTTGGTGGTGGCTGGGTGATTGGAGGAGTGCATAGGTAGTGACAGGGTGATTGCTGGACTGCGTGGGTACTACCTGGGTAAATGAAGGTGCAAATGAGTAGTGTCTAGGTGGATAGACAACTGCATGGGTAGTGCACAGGTGATTGTACCACTGCATGTGTTAGTGCCTGGATCATTGCATGAGTGCATGGGTAGTGACTGGATAATTAGTGCTACAAGGAGAGTGCATAGCGAATTTATAAGTGCTTGGGTTTTGGCAGAGTGATTGGATTAGTGCCTGCTACTGGCTGGGTTATTGGAGGAGTGCATGGGTACTATCTGGGTAATTGAAGGAGTGAATGAGTAGTGCCAATGTGATAAGAGGACTGCATGGGCAGTGCACAGCTGATTGTAGCACTGCATGTGTTAGTGCCTGGGTCATTGCATAAGTACATGGGTAGTGACTGGATGATTAGAGTACTGCAAAGAGAGTGCATGGTGAATTTACAACTGCTTGATAATTGGCAGAGTGATTGGATAAGATCATGGTGCTGGCTGGGTGATTAGAGCAGTGCATGGGGAGTGGGAGGGTTTCTGGACTGCATGAGTTCTACCTGGGTAATTGAAGATGTGAATGAATACTGACTAGGTGGTTAGAGGACTGTATGGGTAGTGCATAGGTGAATGTAGTACTGCTTGGTTAGTGCTTGGGTCACTGAGACTTCCCTTTTTTGTAGTAGATATAAAAGTCATTGAAACAATTTTTTTCTGTTCTTCTTTTTTTATAATCTAAATGTAAAAAACTTTAGAATTTGGGTCTGTAAAATAGAAGACAAAATACAGTTATAACATATAATATTCTAGTTTTAAGAACTCAACATAATTTTACAATTGCATAACATATTCAGTTTTTTGCTGTTTTCAGATTCTATTGAATTTCACCATACACAGTGATTTCAATGTTGATCATCATGTAACAGCGGGGGATAACGCTCAGAAGCAGGCAAGCGTGGTTTCAGCCCAGCACCTACCTGGCTCTTGGGGCATCCATTACCATCTCCAGCATCGTGTGGACGCCCGGTTCCCCTGCCGCTGCCGCCTCGCACCACCTGAGGCTGCTGCAGGGTTGAACGACAAGCCCCAGCATTCCCCTTTGCCCCGCCCACTCACGCAGGACTACGCGCCCGGAGGCGCTATTTGTTCAGAGGCTCCCTCGGTGGAGCGGGGGGATAACGCTCAGAAGCAGGCAAGCGTGGTTTCAGCCCAGCACCTACCTGGCTCTTGGGGCATCCATTACCATCTCCAGTATCGTGTGGACGCCCGGTTCCCCTGCCGCTGCCGCCTCGCACCACCTGAGGCTGCTGCAGGGTTGAACGACAAGCCCCAGCATTCCCCTTTGCCCCGCCCACTCACGCAGGACTACGCGCCCGGAGGCGCTATTTGTTCAGAGGCTCCCTCGGTGGAGCGGGGGGATAACGCTCAGAAGCAGGCAAGCGTGGTTTCAGCCCAGCACCTACCTGGCTCTTGGGGCATCCATTACCATCTCCAGCATCGTGTGGACGCCCGGTTCCCCTGCCGCCTCGCACCACCTGAGGCTGCTGCAGGGTTGAACGACAAGCCCCAGCATTCCCCTTTGCCCCGCCCACTCACGCAGGACTACGCGCCCGGAGGCGCTATTTGTTCAGAGGCTCCCTCGGTGGAGCGGGGGGATAACGCTCAGAAGCAGGCAAGCGTGGTTTCAGCCCAGCACCTACCTGGCTCTTGGGGCATCCATTACCATCTCCAGCATCGTGTGGACGCCCGGTTCCCCTGCTGCTGCCGCCTCGCACCACCTGAGGCTGCTGCAGGGTTGAACGACAAGCCCCAGCATTCCCCTTTGCCCCGCCCACGCACGCAGGACTACGCGCCCGGAGGCGCTATTTGTTCAGAGGCTCCCTCCGCGTCGCGGGATCGCGCGCGGGTCGGCGCCGGGACAAGGGCGGGACCGTCTGTGGCCGTCTGTGGCCGTCTGTGGCCGTCTGTGGCCGTCTGTGGCCGTCTGTGGCCGTCTGTGGCCGGAGGAGGCAGGGCTGGGCCACCCCTCGTTCGTGCCAGCACGCCCACCAAGGTACTGTGCTGTTGTGATCTCTCTACCCCCATACAAACATTGTGACTATTACATACCACGCAGCATCACCCATTGTGAGAGTTTGAATTAAGAATTGTTCAGTATACTGCCCTTTGGCTATATATATCTTGCCTAGGTTGGAGGTATTGTTGTCATCCATCATTCCCTTTGCGATTGTAACATGGCCAAAAGGAAATCTATGGAAGGAGGCGGGGTAGCTTCATTAAAAAGGGAAAGAAAGCTAAAAAAGTCAATCATGCAGCAGGCAATTGCATTTTAGATCGGATTGAAGCCATTGTTGACAACTGCCAAGTCATATTAGAGGAATCTAGTTCTGTTTCCTCTATCACAGGGGACTCCGCAAAAGATTTGTCCCCTAGTACTTGCACTCGTAAGATCCCAAGTATGTTTACCAAAACCAGGGAAGCCCCACCTACAACACCCACTTTCCCCACACCCATACCTCACGATCACGAGCCATGCCAGCAAGACAAGCAAAATACTCCGGATCCTATATCTGCTACTGTATCCCCCTCTCCCATTACCCAGCTCAAGCTCACTTGCTCTAATAGGTTTGCTATTCTGGAAGGCTTAGAGGAGGAAATATCTGCATCCCAAGTGATTGGTCCCTCGCCCCCTAAAGTAGTCCAGACTCCCAGCTCGCAGGGGGTTTCGCTGGAACAGAAAATTGACCAACTATTATCCGAGATAGAATCCTTGAAGAACATAGTTACGGAATTGAGCAAGAGGGTCCTATCAATTCCGATGCAGTCTACAACCCACAGCAGCCCTGGGGTGCCAACACCACTTGTACCTCTAATTTCAGTACAGACCGGCCCTTTGCCAATCATACATAGGGCTAATGATTCAGCTTGTAATACGATTAATCCCATTAGAAAACCACCTCTGCCCTCTACTAGCCGTAGCATACCATCGTCTAGGGACTCTGCAAACAACCAGAGAATCTATAAAGTTACCTCCTCTACTCCACATTCAGCTGTAGGAACTGGATCCTTAAGACCCAGTACTCAGAGGTCTGTGCTTTGTTCTCGAGGCAACACTGCACCAAATCCCATTGTAGATGGTTTGTTGTCTAACCCAACCATAGCCTATATGGTTGGGATACCTAGACTCACTAACAACCAATCCTACGAAAATGAGGATTCCCTCAAAAATAAAGCTATACACTGGATCAGGCATGTCAGGGGCTGTAGGTCAATTATCCGTGAAGATATTACCAAGGTCAGAAGACTGTCTCATTACACTAGCCAATCTGATTGTATTGAGCTTAAATTCTCCAATAGTATCCTGGCCGAGAATCTGGTGCTCCTAGAATACCGTACCTCAGCCCCAGACCACTCCGGTATCCAGATAAGGCGTACCCCACTTTGGATTCCAAACGACCCTGTACCAGAGGGTAGAAGGAGGATTTCTAGCAACGATTCTAACTTGAATAGGGTAGACTGACTGGTCCACAATCTTTCTCCTAAGGCTCGTTCTATGGAGTCGGTTACTATGGCTCTTAATCACATTACCACACCCCCTGAAAGTCCATCTCCCCTCTCATTGCCCTCTTTGTCTTGTGAGATGCTCCCTAATATCCAGCCCACTATTACACTCGTCAAGTCTATGCCTCTTCTTAATCTTGTGTCATGGAATGTCGCGGGGCTTTCCAAAAAGCTCCTGATTCCGGAATGGCACGATTTTATTGGCATATTTGACATATGTGTATTCCAAGAAACATGGAGCACAATCCCTCTATACAAATTGGGGTATTCTACACACTATATACCGGCCCTAAGTTCAGGGAAAGGTCGCCCATCAGGGGGATTACATGTGTGGGTAAATATCAAGCATAATTGGCTGGTTCAGTGCCACAAGAATGTTTCCCCTGATCTTCTACATTTGACAATAAAAGGTTCACATAGTGGTCCCACCCTAGATCTTTTCAACATCTATGCTAGAGGTTCGACGGGTGGACAGATGTCTCAAACAGTGTCTGCCTTGGAGCACGAACTGACCCTCATTGACCGGAACTCTACTGTTATCATCTGTGGAGATTTTAACTGTACCTTTGAACCTCTAGCCTCAGAAGATTTATTGGGGTCCAGTGAATTAGATCTCACCTGGGGAATCCCACCCTTAGAGCTCACTCCGATTAAGAAATGGTCACAAAGGGCTATTCAATTGAATGCACTCACTCAAGAATTTAATCTACGTGCAGTGAATGGCAGATCTATATCTGACAAGGGCGGTGCCTTCACCTTTAACAGGCTAACTTCACCATCACGCATCGATTATATCCTTGTCGACATCTACTCTTGGGGGCTTATCACAGATATGGTTGTCAAAAACACAATAGATAGCGATCACAACCCACTATGTTTACAAACTAAAGATCTCTGGATGACAATACCCAATGTGGACAATGAACCTCCTTTAATGGCAACCAAGGAAGTATCATTGGCAGGGTGTAGTCGACGCCTCAAATGGCATGGGATCTCACAACATGAGGAGAAGCTTGTTTCAATCAAAGAGCTCCTAGCTAGAAAACATACTGAACTTTGTGATGCTAGCACCAAAACGGATGATCCCCAACTTATAGCTTCTGTTTATCTTGATACCATCAATAAAATAGGGGATTTTTTTACTCTGGGGGAGAAAACTTGTTCCAAGGTGGACTCCACGAAAAGCGGAAACCCTTGGTACTCTAAAGATTGCAAAAGGGCCAGAGTCACTCTGTCCAAAGCCCTAAGAAAACAGGATAGAAATCTAATTAGCAAGGCCAGACAAGACTATTCGAGATACCTGAAAGTCGCCAAACGGGAATGGGAAGAAAACCACTGGCAGGAACTCAAGGAGGCGGCCCTAAACCGGAACTCTACAGCCTTCTGGGACCTCTTGAACAGAGCCAAAAGGGCTAAAACAACAAGCATCCCAAACCATATAGCAGAGCTGCAATGGTTCAACCATTTCTCTGCCATATATGCGGGTGAGACGGTCTCTGTTGCTCCGGTGGTGGATGATTTGCCCCCTACTGTTGAGTTCCCAGCGGAGACCAATTTTGGGACCCACGAAGCTATTTTGGCTATTAAAAGTATTGCCCCCGGTAAGGCGGCTGGGCCCGATGGCATACCAGGTGATCTTCTTTTACACGACCCAATTCCCTGGGCCTCTTTTATCTCTGTTGTTATGAATGCCATATCTAAGGGTTCTATAGTACCTGAGTCCTGGAAAGCCGCGGTGGTGATTCCAATCTTTAAAAAGGGTAATAGGGAGGACCCTGCCAACTATAGACCCATTAGTCTAATTGACGTAGTACAGAAAGTGGTTGGCAGGGTTCTCCTGATGAGACTGAGATGCTGGATTGAGAACGGGGATGTTTTATCACTTTCAAGCAGGTTTTAGACAAAAGGTAGGCACTATGGATCAAGTTTTTAGGTTTTTTATGATATATTGGAAAACGGTAGTTTTAGGCAAGGGATCCTTATATTTAGCTTTTATTGATTTAAAGTCTGCTTTCGACTTAATCCCTCGCCAACGTTTGTGGCAGGTCTTATTCCAACTAGGTGTTCCCCATGAGATTCTTGCCTTTCTAAAGCTTCTGCATGAGAATAACCATGCTAATATTAGATGGGGTGCCCAGGGCCAGCTTACAGGGAGTGTCGCGGTGAACAGGGGGGTACGCCAGGGCTGTGTGCTGGCCCCCACCCTGTTCTCTCTATACATCAATGGGGTGGTGGATTTCCTTAGAGAAGTCCCGGCTGATGCTCCAGTCCTGGCCGGTGAAAAGATCCCCACTCTCCTGTTCGCCGACGACACTCTCCTGATCTCCAAATCCCCGGCTGGCCTACAAAGAATTTTAAATAGATTCGACTCTTTTTGCAAGTCCTATGGGCTTATTATAAACACAGAAAAAACCAAACTAATGGTAATAAATCCCCCGAGACGTTTTAGATATAATTTCACTCTGGATGGCACACCCTTAGACATTGTGGATTCTTTCGATTACCTAGGCATACGCATTGCAAAAGGGATGAAGTGGAGTTCGCATCTGACCAAGATGCTTCTGTGCCACAACAGGGTATCCGGTGCCATTATAAGAGAACAATATCTCTCTACTAGTCGACCTGTGGCACCGGCTCTTGTGGTATACGAAGCTCAGGCATTGTCTAGCTCTATGTATGGGGCAGAAATCTGGGGCCATGAAAATATTTATGATCTGGTCGTCTCGGAGAATAAATTTATGAGGAATCTCATCTCTGTCCCAACATCATCTCCTCTAAAACCCTTGCTGTATGACCTAGGTAGACATTCTATTCAGGATATTGCACATTTACGACCCTTATTATTCTGGGCAAGACTGCGACGGACCCCAGAACTTGCAAAATATGCAGCAGGCTTAAATGATCTCATATCAGCAGACACTGGGAGGAGGCTAAAATGGATTACTTACATAAAACAAACATTGAAATCCATTGGATATGAAGATTGTTGGGAATCCCAGATACCCCCTTCAAAACAGGATCTCAAGAAGGCATACTGGAGCTGGGTAAACACAAGAGAGCTGACCAATCCTAAGTCGGGGAAGCTGAGCGAGGCTTTTTTCGAACATAAGCCTTTCCGCAAATTGGAAGCATATCTCGACTTTATCCAGTCCCCATTGGATAGATCCCTGTATGTACGTTTCAGACTTGGGTCCATCCCCCTCAACTGTGTGACTGCTGGCTGGAAGGGATCTTTACCTTCATCTGTTGGTTGTCCGAGCTGTACAGCACCAAAAGAGTCCATTCCCCATTTTCTATTTGCCTGCTACCACTATCGAAGACCAAGAGCTAAATGGCTGCGTCCGATTTGTAGAATGCTCGGATGCCGGGACTATCGTATTGTGCTACGCATTCTGCAAACTGATACCTCGTCTCTTACCATTGTCTGCGGTATTGCCAAATATCTGGGCTGTGCTTGGCTGTTGCGAAAGAAAAAAATTTCCCCTTAATTGCACTGATCTACTTCTGTGATCTGTTCTTATTGCACTTTAACGAACTCCAGGCCACCAAGCACCTTGTCTTTGTCTTTTATATGCTGTTCTTAACCATCCTTTTAACCTTTTTAGATGTACCTATGATCAATTGTTGTTTTTTATTGTCTAACTTGATCCTTTTTTATTATTGTATGTTGTGCTTTTATGATATTTTTTATCGAATAAAGCTTTACCTACCTACCTACAGCGGGCAAAAAATACAATCAATAAGATTGTTAAAAAAATTATCTGTTCAAAATATTTCCAACACACAACTATCTGTTATCTTTTCATAAAATAAACACCCTCAATAACATTGCATATAATACAAAGATCGAATATATGAAATGCTTCTTTCTAAAAAAAAAAATCTAAATACAATATCAAAGAACATAAACGATAATTGAATCAGCAATTCTTGATATCTTCCTTATTGGCCGAATTATGTTTCCGAAATCATTTCCATTGAGAATATCCAAAATAAACTTCTTAATTCAAATTGAGATCTTCCCAATAGGCCAAATGATGTTTCTGAAATTGTTTGTATTGAAAATATCCAAATTAATCTCATTAATTCATATTGACATCTTCCCAATTGGCCGAATGATGTTCTCAGAACTTTGGCATCAAAAATATTTGGTATGAATTTGGTAATTCATTAGGCAACCGATAATTGAATAGGAAATGGGCATCATTACAATGTGTCCATCCTTTATTGCACTTTAAATACAGAGTATAGTGTCCAGATGTGGTAGAAGGTCCATCATGGAAAATAATTGCCACTGCTTTGAAAGTTCCTCCTGAAATTGACAGTTGACCTGCCACAATTTTTTTTATTTTAGTTTCCAATTTTCTTCCATCTGGTCTGCAACGTTGTATCATTAAAATAATTTATTGTCCAAATTTTTCTATAAATAATGTTATTTCAGATTTGCAGTGACTACATTTCATATTTTGATTTGCAGACTTTACTAATTTGTTAAAAGTCACTGTTTTACAATCTGGTATTGTCAAATATATGAATATTTCAATGTTGATTTTAGTGGAAGAAGTAAATGTACACTCTTCACATTCATGTTCCCATCTGTAACCAAGTCCAAGCAGATTTTCAATTTGTATTCCTTCATCTTCCAATACTGCAAACATAAACATAAGACATTCTTGAGCATCTTGCTGTACATTAAGTGTAAATTGTGAAGAACCAGAACATCCAGAAGACTCCGAATGCCTGAAACACTTTGGATTTTAGTTTGATCAGTTGTCAAGTTTTCAAAAATAGAATGCAACAAAGAACAAAACCTTTTTTCTCGATTCTCCATAATCTGTTGTTGGAGATTTTCTATAAAAAATACGACGTTCACAACTACATTAGCGTAGCAGTTGATACCTGAACTATTTTCTAACTGATATCCTACAATCTCTTCATCACTGTCCGTTTTTCTTTTGTTTGGAACCTCAATATTCTCTTGAGTTTTTTTTTTTTTTTCTTATTTCCAACCTCACTACAGAGTTTCTCATATGTTCATTTTCGACATACTACACGCTTTTCATATATAGGATATTCACCTAAGTTGGGAGCATACAGTCTTCTTAACCGATTATACTCTCTTACACAATTTGCATCTGCTCAAATCTTTCGCTCATCAAAATCAATCCAGATAAAGTTTGGACTTGGGACAATGCAACATATGCCATTCCCTCTTTAAATACGGTACTTCCAATGTTTACCAAAGCACTGTCTACACTTAAACCTTGAGATTTATGAATGGTCACTGCATATGCTAAAGAAAGAGGAAACGGTTTTCTATGACCATACAAGTATTTAACAAGCAGAAAACAAACAGAACAACGTCCAATCTGTTTTACCTCTTCAATCTGATCAAATTTAATCTTCAAAAATGTAATTCCATCTCTATTTTGATAATTAACAAAATCGACAACTTTTCCCATTGCTCCATTTACTAAACTTTTTTCCACATCCAAATTATGCCATAAAATTACCCGACCATTTTCACATACATAGAAATTCTTTCTCAACCTGCAGTCTTAGATATAGATATTTCCAAAGAATCCAATTTTGTTTTTCATTTTTCTGTCAAAATAATAGTAATTCCTTCGTGCTCTATTTTATCAATGGCTTCCATTTTTATTATTTGTTGTTTTTCCAGCTTTAAAAGTTCTTCATTGAATGTAAGAACACTCTCGCAGTGTTGGCATTAGGCAGATTATGGATTTCTTTTATCCAATTTTTTTGTATATTATTTCCGGAGCAACATTTTCATTTGGAAACAAGTTTGTAAATAGCCGACTTTGCAAAGCTTCTTTACCATGTTCTGTCAATACACCAATTCTTATATCTTGGAGAATGCTTCCATAATCTTCATCATGGACCAGTGTTTTAAAAACTGGTTGCCCTTTTACAGGAGTAAGTTGCAGTAGATAGCCGAAAACCATCACTTGTTTTCCTCCCAATAACACATCATATTCTGTTTTAAAAATTTGCAGCATTCTTAAATGTACAAGGACAAGCATTAAGTTTGAGACCATGCTCACCTCCTCCATGATCAGAAGTTTCATTTTCTTTAGTACTCTTGAAACTTCTAGACAAGCTTCTCCAGAAAGCTTGTGATGTTTCAACTTGTTTTCATGTTCAACAGGTAGCATTAGTAAACGATGTAATGTAATCCCTTTAATGTTGTGTGCTGCTAACCCAGTTGGAGCGGTTACAACACAAGATAAATGTGATTCTGTGGTTTTCTGTAAATGACTAGTCAAAACTTTAAGAAACTTTCCTGTACCAGCTTGACCACTGATATACATTTGAATAGGTTTAAAAGATGTGCAGTTGTATTCTTTATTTTCATGAAGTAAACCATGGTCGATCTGTTGTCACTTGCTGATATATATTTCTTTCTGTTCAATATTTCGTTGTTCTTCCAAGTTTCCTAAGTCCATAATATCATGTTGAGCTTGATGCATTACTGTTTCCACTTCACTCATGGTGATTGCTGCTTCAATTTCAAGAATTGGTTGTCCTAGTGGATCTTGAGGTAGTGGAGCTGATCTTTGACTATCTTGAACTGTCTCTAGCAATCGCAACTGCAATACTAGCTTCTTGTTCAATTTCTTCATTCAACATTTGGAGATAATTTGGAAAAACTGTGCATTCAATGCTATCTTTACATGCATTAAAAGAATCTTCATAGCACTGAAAATCTCCAAGTAATTTCATTTCAGTACGCCAGGGCTTGAAGAGTTGCAGAAGTACTAAATAGTAAAATTCCCTTTTATCAGGAGTATCTCAACTCCGTTTCCTGTGATTCCTGAGATATCCTTAACTATGTTTCACCAAACACCCTTCTGAACCAATCACTGCATATTATTCTTCATTTATGTTCTCGGTAATATTTCTCTTAAAGCTGTAATATTGCAGTACTTCATAGAGGCATATGTTTTCAAGATATGAACTTCAATTAGGATAGTATGTATCCAACATGTTTGTTTTAATATCTGTGCTTTCCGGTTCATTAAATGCTTAATATTCTATTTCTTGTATAGATTTAAGTACTCGATTTCGTGTTGCAGCAATACTTAGACTAACCCAAATGATTCCTCTAGACTTTGAATATAAACTTGCAGAGATCAACCGATCCGAACATTCGTGGGATCCAATCTCTCGATGGGACAGCATCTTCAAACTAAAGCTGTACAATTTCTTAGTAAGAGTCTTCTCTTGGGGAATTTCTTCCCACATTTCTTTCAACTCTGTCTTTTCAGATTTTGTTATGTATGATGTAACATACCGAGCAACAGCAATGAAATTATGTGCAACATACTGGATATCTATATTTTCATTCCAAATCGACAAAATCACTGGATTATAATCATTAATATACTTTGATTGTTCACTTCGTTTTAAATTGTAAGTATTTTTTGGAGATTTTCTAGTGAAAGTATGCCTCACTGCTGACATGAAACTGTTGACTCTTCCTTTGGATATTACTGGACTTGGAAATCCAAATCGACATTTTGTATGAAACTTTTCTTTTGACTTGTATTTCCGTCAACAGTATTTGCCACATCGATGAATTTGAAACCGTAAAACTTGTTGTCTTAAGGTATTTTCTTCTCATTTTTGGTATAGCACATGTAATATAGTCTTCACTAAAAGATAACAGTCTCATCCGAATCAGTTCCAAATTTGGGTGCATCCTTGATCCAAAAAAGCATATGTATATGAGGAGCACCTCCTAGCTTGGTACTCCTTTCTCCAAAAGAAATCAATAACTTCTCCAAGAGGTGGATTGTTTTTATTGCAGATAAGACATCATAGCTTGAAACCTATGATTAAAATATCTGCATACATTTACAGGATCCAAAGAACACAGTTCTCCCGGTGTCTTCAATTCAATGTTTCTGATATTTAAATTTGCTTCTCGAAGAAATTCAAGTAAATCGTCCCATGCGTATTCAGCACAGCTTAGCGTAACAAACCACGTAGGGGTTCCTAAGTTCCTTAACATACATTTAAGTTCTCCATGACGACGATACCAATACTCCTTAGTACCACGTTGACACGTCATCAAAATAATCAATTGAGATCATAAATGTTCGTCTCTCTGGTGTACTTTGTCCATGAATTCCTTTGCAGAAACATGTTGAAGATGAACTCTTGTTTTTAATGTGGTTGACTACATATGAAAGTCCAGACAAGTCACTTTCAAACAAAAGATGAAATATACATGGGATACATTGTCGAAATCTTGGATCTTCTGAGTAAAATCTTGTTTTTCGATATTCTGATGCTGGAATCTGTACTGGTCGTTCGTCATATCGTCTACCTTTTCCAGTGGGGAAGAGCTGTGGAATACAACGAGCTTCCAAACTTTTTGCCCAAACACTCATGGGAGTCCCCTTTGCTTTCTTCATTTGGAATAATTCAATAATATTTCCAATCACTTCCTTCGAATGTAAAGGATGTACACTATAATGTTCATACATTTCTTCACTTTTGGAGATGTCCACTTTTGCAATTTGGCCACTTGAAATTTTGCTATCATCTCCTAAAACTATTTCTTCTTTTTCCACATACACATTTTTGTAGTAAACATTGTTTTTATGAGATATAACGTAGCCTTTTGCACTTTGCTCACATATACTAGCCATGTTTTCCGACTCTTCGTAGGAACACCATTAACTAGAATAACTACAGGTTCAGTTTCCTCTTTCTCTACACCAATAGTTTCAATATTTTTCTTTAAATCTAAAGGTAAATACACAACTCTTTCTTTTAATCCTCTTTGTAAATCTGTGGGAGGCAACTTACCTGTTTTAGGTTCCATACGAACAATAGCCTGAAAACGGTGCACAGATTGAATCCGAATGGACTCATAAGTATTTAAATCTATCAGTTCTGGAGGAATACCTACCAACTGTTGGTTATTATGTACAGCTCTAGCTGGCTTTTTGTTGTCCTCTAATTTGGTATAACAACATTTACAAATCTGTTGATCACTTTCCAAATCAAAGCAATTTTCTACCAACAAATAAGTTGCACTTACCATTGTTTTCCTTTTCACTTTTTAAACACAGATCAACATTCCTAGTTTGTTTTCTATAGTGAGTTTGTTGACAACAAATACATAGTTTGGCCTTTCACAACAAATTACCTTAAACTTCATAATTTCTTCTTCAAACTTCTCAGTACTACTATCTTCCACGTCTTCTTTAACACCTACATCTATCAATCTCTCACTTTCTATACACTCTTGTTCAGGACCAAAGAACCGAAACTCTATTTCATCACAATTTGTTTTACATCTGATACTGACCCATGCAAAAGAGCACTGTTTAAGTCAGGACTTTTTACATAGTACAATCTTCTTACTAACTTCCGCATTTGAGAGTGATGTACTGCTAACATTGTCAAATGATGAAAAACACTTTGACACACTTTTCTAGAAAGACCAGCCAGAGAATGACCTTGCAAACCAGTATTTTTTCTAATTTGCAAGCATCTAGTCCTTGCAGCATCTTAATCTTTAGTTGAACACTTTTTTTTTTTTTACACTATACCCTCGTAAGAAATTGCGTAAAATATCAATAGACTCCTGTCGTATACAACTACAATCCCAAGTATACACTGGGGCTTTTGTACGTCTCCCTAGAACTTCATCAGCTATCACTTCTTCTACATTTCTCGGAACCATCTTTTCTTTTTCAATTGTAGTACCGTTTTTCACTTCATAAACACGACCACTGGTATCCACTGCATGAACTAATGTATTGGTTTGAAAATGGCTCTCTTCTTGAAGTGGGCTTCCATTCACCCCAAAAATATCACAAAAGTTAGTTCTGTTAATTAGTCTCTTCTTTTTACTTTTGACCTTCATAAAATGCATTGGTTTATCTAATGATCGCATTCTGTTTAAAACTAAAATTAGGGGGCGTGGCTTGGAGCGTTAAGATGGAGGTCGCACTCTAAGATTGCTCCGGACCCCTTCTATCATCCGCTCCAAGATCCACTATCATCAGTGTTTTTTTTACTTATCTGCTCGACCTCCAGGGCTCTACCTTGATCTGGCTGGCCGCAAACTGCAAGAATCTCGGCTCTGATTCTCCGCCCGACCGAGTTATGCCCCGTGAAGTTGCTTGGGCACTGGGGCCTAAGATGGCGACCCCGCCTCCGGAGCTGGAGCTGACGGCCTCGCTCCCTGTCCACTGAGTCCCTGCCAGCAATCTGCCGGATCTCTATCTGCAGCTGTGGCGTGACAAGGAGACTCCCCCCTCGCTTCCTGGAAGTTCTGCACAACCTCAGAGTGCGGTTCTCTCCGTGATCTGACTCTGGTCTCTCGGAGATCGTCTCGAGCCGCCTGGCGGCCTACTTTGGGAGATGTCGGAAGGTGCGGCAGGGGTATCGGCTGCCGAACCGGGCAGCGGGACGCCAGGAGTGCGGGTGGCGCTGGCCGCCCCCCTCTTTGTAGTGCGGAATGCTGCTGGAGGAGCCGGGTGCCGCTCCTTTTCCCCATTGCTCAGCGGGCCGTGCCTGATGCCCCTGGGGCAGGAGAGGCCATCTACACTGCGCCAAAGGCGAGCCCGGGACTGTGCGACTATCGGGGCAGTGGTGAGAGGGAGGCACTCAGCTGCTAATTCGGGCAGCTGAGTGCCTCCACTGGTCCCCCTTGCTGCTTGATGACTGTCCGTGGCCCTCGGCGGTGCACTGGCCTCACCTGCTGTGACCTTGCCCTACGTCGGCCCCGGGGCTGCCTCCTGCCGGGCGGTTCGGCCGGTGCGGACCCGGAGCTTCACTCCTCACTGCCACCACTTTACTGCCCTGAGACTTCGAGAGGCTTGCGAGAGGCGGGAGGCTCTGGACGATCGGCCGCCTGATCACCGAGGTGAGCTGGGCTGTGCTGTCGGGTGTGGGGGGGCGTTCGGATGCTAGATCGGGCAGCGGGTCCTGGCTGTTGGGGCCTACCCCCCCATCCCTTATCTGCTTCATCAGCTGGCGGCCCGGCGTTTACGGCGCCCCCCCCCAGGTGCTGTAAACCCACGTGGGGGTTTGCTCTCCGAGGAAGACCAGCCGCCTGATCGGGGGGCTGTGGGCAGGTCGTCGCCGCAGCGTGGGGCCCCCCTTTTTTCCTTGTGGTGTGACAGGGGCCCCTCGGGGTGTGCTGAGGCTGGGCTGTCGCCGGGGAGGTTGGAGGGGTATTCGGCTGCTCAGTCGGGCAGCACCGGATTGACTGGCAAGCCCCCCCCCGGAGGCTCCTCACTTGACTCTGCCGTGGCCCAGCTCTCCTGTTTCTCTTGGCTGCTGTCGTTCAGCGGGTAGACCCCCGTTCCCGCTGGACTGCGGGGCTGGTCCATTGCTGTTCCACCAAAGGGGCTCTCCACCAGACTGCGCCGTCACCCGTGGGGATTCACATCCGACCCTCGGCTTGCCCCTTTGGCACGTGACTCATCATCCATGGCCCTACAACCCCCGAGAGCCGTATCCTGGACCTGAAAGATCCCCCAACCCACCGAACTGATCCCTGCACGACGCTCAACTGCGGGCCTGCTGGTCACAACGTGGTACTGCTTCCGCGATCCTGCAGTCTTTGCTCCCAGCGCACACAGATCGGTTCTCGAGAAGGGAATGCTGAGGCGGTGTTAACCAAGCCCAGAGGGAGATGGACCCGCACTGTACCGGGCCTTCGCGTTCGGATCCGTCTCCGGACGCTCCTGCATTCCATGTTTCTTGCTCGATGGGCCCTGCACTCGTGGCCTGACTTGGGACCGCCGCTCCCCGCCGAGATTGGTGGAGCCTGCCGACGACTCCGGCACGCTTTCTCCCCTGTTGACGGCCTGTCGGGGCTCTGACGAAGGACCTAAGATGGGCAGGGACCATCCTCCGAAGACACCCGCCCCGCACACCCAGACCAAGATGGACCAGTATACCACCACGGAACGCGTTCTGGGAGAGGGGATCCCCAGTACCTCTCCTACTCCCGGAAATGATCTCTCGGCTATCCTGCAGGCCATCGGCACCTCTCAAGCCTCGGTGGAGGGTAAAATAGGGGAGGTCCGAGTGGACATGGCCCTCATACGCCAGGACCTTCAAAATGCCACAGCAAGAATTTCTGAGGAGGAATCGCGTATCTCTACAGTGGAAGATGAGCTAGAACAATTGACAAACCCAGATGGCCACTCTACAAAGCCGCACCTTAGAACTACATTGACGCGCTGAGGACGCGGAGAATCACTCGCGGCGAAACAACCTCCGCATTATAGGCTTTCGCGAAGGGATTGAGCAGGGGAAGACCGAGGCCTTTGTTGAAACATGGCTCAAATCATGGATACCCCGTGATGCCCTCTCCGCCTGGTTCTCGATCGAACGAGCCTACAGCTCCCTGGCCCCGAAGCCCCCTCTCGGGGCTTCACCTCGTCCCATTATTATCAGAATTCTTAACTTCAGGGACCGAGACACCATCCTTAAAGAAGCACGTCTCCCGGCCCCTTGAAATTTCAGAATCAGACCATCATGTTCTTCGCAACGACGTACATACTCGGAGGTCAACCAAAAACTCTGCAATCTCGGGCTACAGTATGGCATCCTCTTTCCAGCCCGCCTCAGAGTTATCTTTCAGGACAAGGCAATTTTCTTTGAGTTCCCCCAAGCAGCCTGAGCGTGGCTTACGGAGGAATGGCCCTTGAGGTCCTGACCCGCCTCCTCCTCGACTCAGCTGTCCTCCCCTCCAGTACATCCTCCTTCCCCCAGGCCGCAGCGGCGGCGCACCAGATCCCGAAGGAGGCACAATCGCTGAGGAGGGCTCTCGCAATCGCCTAACCGTGGGCCTACGCATCAACAATCCAATGGATCTTCCCTGCCCCCGGGGACACGCACCCGGTCCAGCTCACTGGAACTGCTGGACCGGCGGCCCACTTCGCCCGCCTCCTCCTCGGACTCAGACTTCTCCATAAGCCCCCGGATGCTGAGCTCGGGATGGAGGACTGGAACGGGACTTGTGAGCTCCAACAGAGCCCCTGCCGCCTTGGACCATGTCCAGGACTCCTAATCTCCTAAGACACTGATGACATTAGATTAACCGCCGAAACAGAAGGGTCCGCCCATGCCACGCATTCCCCCGCTAAACGTTTTAGCTTAGCCGTTGTTACTGTCTATTTTGAGTTGTTTTGTTTTTTCTTGTTCCTTCTTCAGGGCGACAGATGCTTCAGTTTCCGAAGTGTAGGGTGGGGGGAGTTGGGAAGGGTTGGGAGGGAGAGGGAGCTACCGGTTCAGCTCATAGTTCCACGTGATCTACAGTTCCATGTTCTTACACAGTGTCTTATCAAAGTTCTACAAATCCACCAGCAGTAGCCTAAACAACATCCAGCACGGGTCCCACCCCTGACCTGGCATGGAAATAATGCCCATTGGAGGGCACACACCTTGCTTAGTCCACTCCCCCATGCTCCACATAATCTAGATGTCTAACATCAACAGGTCGCTACACGTTCTGTCTTGGAACGTAAATGGCATGCTAGATCGTATCAAACGTACCGCCGTTCTCAAATACACCCAGCGCCATGCGTCAGATATCCTCTTACTCTAAGAGACTCATCTCCTAGGTAGCCAATGCCCCTTCCTAGCCCGATACGGGTTTGATAAGGTGTGGCATTCCGGCTTTAGTCTGGGCGTTCGGGGTGTGGCCATAATAGCTCGGAGAGGTCTCCCTTTTACTCCGACACAGATGAGAACTGACTCCCAGGGACGGTACGTGACCGTCTCTGGAACTCTTGAGGGCCACAACATAAATTTTGCCTCAGTCTACGTTCCCCCCCCCCACCCCCCCCCCCCACCACCCTTTCCACTACCCTACACTGCCTCACAGAGATTATTTCAGCCTTAACCCAGGGACAGACCATCATTGGGGGTGACTTTAATGCAGTCTTACAACCGCGACTTGACTCGACTGGTGCCCCATCCACGGCGCGACTGTCCCATGCTACCAAACTCTGGGACTGGACCGGAGCCCTCGGCCTCTGCGATGCTTGGCGGATCTGGCACCCCCGGGAAAGACAATTCACCCACACTTCCGCAAAACACCACATTAACTTTCGCATCGACCTGCTTCTCCTTCCTGCACTTGACTGCCACCTTGTTTCTCATATCTTGATTCTCCCTCGTGGACTGTCGGATCACTCGCCCCTATCCTTACACGTTGGGGAACCACGGAAAGACAAGCGACCAATATGGCGATTTAAATGCCTTGTTTCTCCAGGACCAACAGTTCAGAGAGGCGCTTGGGTTGGAGCTCCAACAATACTTCCGGGTCAATCATGGGTCGGTCCCCTCCCCAGGCACGTTATGAGAGGCAGGCAAGGCAACTCTCTGTGGGGTGGCTAGGGGATTGGTGCACTCGAAGTGGGCCGAGCAGATGGCCCGCATGGCTCAGCTGGAAGCGCAAGCCTTGCGGCTGGAAATGGCTTCTGCGGCTACATCTGACGCTCGCTCTTCTAGGCAGCTGGCGGCCCTCAGAGACTAGATCCGTCTCATCTCTTTGGAGTCAGCCAAAATGTTGTGCGCTCTTCCGTGGCACGTGTCTATGGTTGGGGGGACAAAAATTGAAAGCTGCTCCACAACTTGGTCTCCTATCCCAGAGCCCACAGAATCATCCCTGAAATTCAGGACTCTGCCAGTACCCTTCACCGCACGTCACAAGCCATCACCCAAACGTTTGCTAACTACTGTTCCCACCTTTATTCCGCTCAGATCCCCGAAGCCTCCCTGTCGGCGGTGCTAGAGAGAGCGGACGTCCGTGTCCCCTGCCTTACCCAGGTGGAGTCCTTGGAAGTAGACCTTCCTCTTACCCCAGAGGAGATACACAGCGCAATCTCACGACTGAACTCTGGAAAGACGCCGGGGCCCGACGGTTTCCCACTGGAATATTAAGCAGCCTTTAGAGACTCCTTAGTCCCTCATCTAACTGAGCTCTTCCGATATGTGGCCTAAAAGGGCTCCTTCCCGCGCGAGACCGACTTAGCCACCATTGTCGTCATCCCGAAGACCCAGCCACCCTCTCCCTCCTGCAGGGACTACCGCCCAATCTCCCTCATAAATACCGAAATGAAACTCTTTGCAACGGCGTTGGCCCAGTGTCTCCGCCCCCTCCTTCACAAATTAGTTCACCCGGACCAATGCGGCTTTATGCCTTCGCGAGGCACTCAGCACTATATACGGCGTCTGCACCTTGCTCTGGCTCACCGCCAACACCTGTCCCCGTACCTTGCACTATTGCTCCTTGACTTTGAAAAAGCCTTCGACACGGTTGACTGGTCATACTTGGCGGAGGTTCTCCAACTGATGGGCATCGGTCCCCTGTTCCTACGCGCGGTTCGTGTCCTTTACTCTAATCCGCGGGCTAGGGTCCTTCTCAACGAGACCCTCTCTGACGTGTTCCCGATCCGGAGGGGCACGCGTAAAGGGTGTCCTCTCTCCCCCTTGCTATTCGCATTGGCAATGGAGCCTCTGGCCTGTCTTATCCGCTCTGCTGTGGTGGTCCAAGGCTGGTCCTGGGACCCCCATCACGTGGATAAAATCGCTCACTATGCGGACGATGTCCTTCTTTTCATGGCCGATCCAGAGCATTCCGGCCCCCGCTGCTTAGAGATACTACGTAGTTTTGAGAGCGTTTCTGGACTCTGACTTTACCCCGCCAAATCCACCCTTGTCCCTCTCCACATATCGAGAGCCTGCTTCGAGTGGTAATCCACCATTCCTATAAGGAGGCAGTCCTTTAAATATCTGGGGATTTGGATAGCCCTCTTACTGGAGTTGGAATGGGCTCTGAATATCACCCCCCTGATCGCCAAAGCCGATCTTAAACGTTGGCAGGCTCTGCCGATTAATCCCCTTGGCCGTATCGCCCTTTTTAAAATGATGATTCTCCCCCGCTTCCTTTATATTCTCCAGAACATTACCCTTCACCTTGCGGGGAGTTGGTTTTGAGACTTCGACAGAGCCCTTACTAGATTCCTATGGGGGCACCAGAGATCGCACATGGCCCTGGCTCACTGCCGCATCCCGCCCTTTGACGGCGGTATGGGTGTGGCGAACTTACACCTTTATTACCTTGCAACCAGACTCCTCGTAGTCCATGATTGGTATACGGGAGGCTGGTCTGACACGGCTTATAGCATAGAGCTCCGGTACATGGACTTCCCACAGCTGCATGCCTATGTCTACGGCGCTCCTATACCACTCACACTCCTTCCCCCCCCCCCCCCCCCCCCCCCCGATCACTAGATCAGTCTTGGTGGCTTGGCGCTCCGCCCTCTGGTACACCCGCTGGGATAGGAAACGTACTCAACACACACCCCTATGGCAGGGCACATGGCTCCGAGAGACGTCCTCCCTCATGGGCTTCCGGTCCTGGGACCACATTGGGATCTATCTCCTTGGGGATATTTGGTGGGTGACCACATTCGGACCTTTGCTCAGCTACAAAAGCGCCACTCCCTCCACACCTCCCAATTCTATCGATACCCCCAACTCCACCATGCACTCACGGCACATATCTCCCCCGGTACATCGATACCCGAATTCAGCCCATTAGAAGCACAGGTACTGATGGGAAACCTGGGGCGGGGAGGGGTCTCGAGGATATATCGATCTCTAGTTAACAACACCCCTACTAACCTGGACACACTCCGAGCCCGCTGGGAGGGATGGTTGGACCCACTGGAGGAGGCGGACTGGCGTGATGCCCTTATGGCTCCCAAAACCCTTACGACCTCCTCCAAGCTTCGCCTCATCCAACTTTATTACCTCCACACAGCCTACATCACCCCGGTGCGTCTACACGGGGCGAGATTGCGCCCCTCCCCCGAGTGTCCCTGCTGTGATCAAGCCCCTGCTGATTGCTTCCATATGGTGTGGACCTGCCCGGCCCTCGCCTCGTTTTGGTGCAATATAGAATCCGAGCTTACACAGACCCTGGGCTGGCAGGTCCCCCACAACCCCATGCGCCTGCTCCTTGGCGTTTTTGATGGCTTGGACGGCTCTAGAGCTGACAAGCTCTTTTTGGGCACAGCCCTCGTAGTTTCCAAATGTGACATAGCGGCGGCGTGGGCAAGCACCAAGTCCCCTACCCTGCGGAAATGGCGATGAGGGGTGGATTGGTGTGCCACCCAAAAAGAACCCCTATTCGAGGCCCGTGGATGTCCGAGGAAGTTCCAGAAGGTATTGGGCAAGTGGTTGAATTTGCTGCCTTCGTAGCGTTCATGTTGCCCTCCAAATGTAAAAGTACATGTTACCCTGTGTATGGCAATAAGGAGCTATCCAATCATTCCCTAGAGCCGGATTACGTTGTTTGTTGGACATGGCTATTGTATATTCATGCTGATATACGCTGGTTTTTGTTCTGTTTCTCAAATAAAATGCTAATAAAATTTGATTATCAAAAAAAATAAACTAAAATGAATAATTTTCGTTTTAATTCAAAAGCCTTTTCAACAATAGTTTCAATCTGTTTTTTCTTTTTATAAAATACTGATTTTTTTTTTAATATTTCTTGCCATCTTTTAATTAATTTTGTACTATAGTTTGAAACGTACATTTCCTTATTTCACAAAATTGATTCATTCTTCTTTTAGCATAGATTGTTTTTTCAGAACGTGATTTGCCATTAGTTTGTCCTTTTTTTTTTTTTTCATTTTATTTTTCTTTCTTCTTGAGGTATTCTTTCTATTTTCTACATTGTCAAAACCCTTTCTAGTCCTTGAAAGTCTTTTAATAAATTCTTTTGTTATCTTACCGCAAGACTTTTTCTTATTTCCCAAATGTTGTAGTTCATCTAATTCTTGCTATTGTCTTTTCTTTATATAGTATTGTTTCTTTTCTTGTTTTCTCTTTTCTGTTTTTTTGGTCATCGTAAGTATTTCTTAATGATGAGGAAGAATATCTGAAAAAAATGTAAAATTAATGTAATATTATTAAAACTATATAGAAATATACTATTCTCTTACTAAAGAAACACGTTCTACATATAAACCAATGAAATGCTTTCTTTTGAAATCACATGGGGTTTGCTGCACTACATGGGTACTTCCTGGGTAATTGGAGGAGTGAATGAGTAGTGTTTAGGTGTTTGGAGGATTGCATGGATAGTGCACAGTAAATTATAGCACTGCATTTGATAGTTCCTGGGTCATTGCATGAGTGCACGGGTAGTGAATGGATGATTATAGTGCTGCAAGGAGAGTGCATGGTGAATTTATAAGTGCCTGGGTTTTGGCGGAGTGATTGGATGAGTACATGGTGCTGGCTGGGTGACTGGAGGAGTGCATGGGTAGTGACAGGGAGATGGCTGGACTGCATGGGTAGTGCTCAGGGGATTGGAGGAGTGCATGAGTTAGTGCCTGGGTCATTACATGAGTGCATGGGTAGTGACTGGATAATTATAGTGCTGCAAGGAGAGTGCATGGCGAATTTATAAGTGCTTGGGTTTTGGCAGAGTGATTGGATGAGTACATGGTACTGGTTGGGTTACTGGAGGAGTGCATTGGTACTACCTGGGTAATTGAAGGAGTGAATGAGTAGTGCCAAGGTGATTAGAGGACAGTATAGGCCGAATACAGGCGATTGTACCACTGCATGTGTTAGTGCCTGGGTCATTGCATGAGTACATGGGTAGTGACTGGATAATTAGAGTACTGCAAGGAGAGTGCATGGTGAATTTAGAAGTGCTTGGGTTTTGGCGGAGGGATTGGTTGAGTACATGGTGCTGGCTGGGTGATTGGAAAAGTGCATGGGTAGTGACAGGGAGATGGCTGGACTGCATGGGTAGTGCTCAGGGGATTGTAGCAGTGCATGAGTTAGTGCCTGGGTCATTTAATGAGTGCATGGGTAGTTCTTGGATACTAACTGGGTGATTGCAGAATATGGAATCCGTCAATCATTACTCATGTAGTTTTAAAATCACATATTCACTACCTTTGCACTCCTGTAATCGGTCAGGCACCTCTCAATAGTTCACTAAGCATACATACACGTGTATAAATAGAATCTGAACACATAGATGAGTCATTACATACTATCTAGTTAAGTAGATAAGTGCAACATGCCTGCAAGGGTATTTTGAGCTACATCTTGACCATTCAATCTACAAATATGCGACATCATTAAACTATACCTCTCAACAGACTTAAGAAAGAAGGCTAATTAACAACACCTTTTATGAGCATTTTTAAAACCACACTTTTATTGTACATCTTCACCTTTGTATCTAACATTGTGGCATCATTCAACTATAACTTTGCTCAGACTACAAAAAGAAGCCTAAATAACAGCATCTTATTTCACCATTCTATCTTAAAATATATGGCATCATTTAACTTTACCTTTTGTACAAACTAATAAAATAAATTCATTATTAACACCTTATATGATCATCTTTCAAACAGCACAGTTGTGCTGCATATTTATCAAAGTATCTATAATTATGCAGTATCACTGAACTATACCTTTGTAGAGAGAACAAAAAATGAAGCCTAATAAACTACACATTATATGAACATCTTTCAAACTACACATTTGTACTGCATCTTCAACCAACTATCTAAAAAAATGTGCATCATTCAACTATACCTTTTGTACAGACTTAAAAAACAAGCTTAATTAATAACATCAGTAATAATCTTAAAAAACACACATTACTGTACAGACTCTTTTTTTTTTTAAACATTTAAGTACAATGAAATAAACTCCAATATACATCTCTACATTTAATAATATATTTCAAACAACACTGTATTAAAATGTCAATTTAAAAAAAAATAAACCTCACAAATTTATAACTCACCTTGCAAATAAATGTGTTGAAAGAAAAACTTCAACAGGATTTTCTTTTACACACAATCGTTATAATGCACCAGACTCAGCAAGGTAAAACCAGTAATGGCAAGGTTTCCCTCTCTTTCTCAATACAAATACACATAAGCAACAAATAGCATTGCCCAGAGTTTTTCAAATTGTTAAACACATTTCCATTGGTTACATATAATAACACTTATCAACTGACTTCTTCGCCCCTTCTGCTTAATGCCAGTCTCCATAGTCACAGGTGATGGAACATTCAACTTAACTGACAGGTCACAAGTTCCCCATTTTTTAAGTTCACTACACAATGTTGCAAACAGCAGGTGTGGTTGGCTTAGCAAAACGTGACCTTATCCTTTCTACTGTACCTTTCAAACGTTTTTTACTAACCAATAAGAAACTTGCTTTTTAAACAAAGTAAAATGCACTCTATTTTTGAATGTACAATGTTCTTAAACAGCCAATCAATTCTCTACTTTCTTAAAAACAGCATCTTCTCCACCATTTTAGATAACTCTCATTCTACCACCTGATTACCTCAGCTACAGACATCTTTTGATTACCTACAGACATCCCTTCAAGAAGCTTTCAGTGTGGATTGTTGGGCACAGCTATGGTGTAAAAGGTATGCTGAACACAGAGGTATTGACAAAAACCTAGCTTTGCAAAATATAGACATTAAATGGATTGGACAGAGAGGACTAAAGTCGTACCAATTGATGCCTTTGGTTAAAACCTTTTTGCAACTCCAACCCCCTGACCTCATGATTGTCCACTGTGGTGGCAATGACCTAGGCACATTGACTGGGGTAGGTCTGGAAATGCTAATGAAGGACACCTTTGCAGAATTGATATTGCTTTTCCCCCAAATTGTCTTTGTATACTCTAACATATGCCAAAGACAGAAATGGAAGTTGTCCAATCAATTTTGTCCTCAGATTGAGAAAGCTAGAAAAAAGTTCAATAAAGCGGTTTCTGCTTACCTCAGAGACGATAGGATGGGCTCCATCTATAGCAACAATCTATATTTCCATATGGATGGCATTTACAGAAGTGATGGGAGTACACTTCACTGATCAAGGCAAAAGAATGTTTCTCAACAACCTGAAGCTCTGCATCCGCACTTACATGTAGCTACAACAATCTCCCAATGAAAACAAAGGCTCTTTTTAGAGCCACCCAATAACCCAACATATAACCTAGGTATATATAAAAAAAAAAATCGTAATTATTTTTGCATGGAGTCACGGTGCGACTAACTGAGCCGCGCACCCATCGCGTTCACTCCAGGGGGCCGCGCTGAGAGCCGCGCACCCATTTCGTTCACACCAGGGGGCCGCACTGAGAGCCATGCACCCATCGCGTTTACGCTAGGGGCCGCATATGTATGTATATATGTGTATACATGTATATATGTGTGTGTGTGTTAAATGTGTTAAATGATTAATGCATTAGAACTTGTGCAAGGATTAATTTTAATCATGAATCAGTAATTGTTGCAATGAATTGTTACATTTTGCACAATGTAAATATGCGTGAATTTCCTCTATCTAAAAAGATTTCTTACATAAGTATTGTTGGGCCATGGTGATATTTATTCATTTATTTATGTAAACAACACACATAAATTGGGAGCAATCTACAGGGAAGGCATACTCACGCATAGTAAATCTTCTATGTCTAGCAATGATTGGGTTGCTTATGATGGACGGATATAAATGATTAATGCATTAGAACTTCTGCAATGATTAATTTTAATCATGAATCAGTAATTGTTGCAATGAATTGTTACGTTTTAAAAAATGTATATATGCGTGAATTTCCTCTATCTAAAAAGATTTCTTACATGTTTATCAACCGGTAAGCCTATTTCTAAAGGAATTGGAAGTATGGAAAGTTACTTGACAAAGGCCAACGCCGAAATGCGTCGTCCTTCAGTTTGGTGCACAATAAACCTGTTGTGCCACCTCTTGATTCTCTACAATTGGGTGCAGATTAAGAAACTTAGATGTATGTATGTGTATATGTGTATATATGTATGTGTTTAGGTATGTATGTATGTGTATAGGTATCTATGTATGTATATCTCTGTGTGTGTGTGTGTGTGTGTGTGTATGTATATGTGTCTGTGTGTGTGTATGTATATATATATATATATATGTATGTGTGTGTGTGTGTATATATATATATATTTGTATGTGTGTGTGTGTGTGTATATATATATATATATATATATATATATATATATATTACCTACTGGCGATAGCCAGTAGGTAGTTATAGTTAGGACCACGTTTCCATAGGAAAACCTCAACATTCTATTTTGAATAACTTTGGCGCCGGTCGACGAATCCTCGCGAATTTCTCAAAATAGGTGGGGCGCTACGCTCCGCTCCTACCCTGAAAGTCTCGGGGGGATTCGTCAAGCGGGGGCTGAGATAAAAGGGGGGTCCCAAAACGCGTTTTTCCCATGCATTTTTCCATAGGACCTTTAGAACGAGCTACAGCCCGAATGGCTGAACAGAATTACTCAAAATTTGGCAGAGAGGTAGTCTCTAGGTCAAGGAAGTGCCTTTTGTAGGTTTGGTGTAAATCTGTTCAGTAGATTCTGAGAAAATAGCCTTTAAATCAATATATATATCTGAGCCAGCTTACGGTACGCTTACCGTACGCTTACGGTAAGCGTACGGTGGCGTGCGCGAGCGCGATTCTGATTGGCTCTTAGATCTTAGTAAACATTCGAATCGGCCGAAACCAGGAAGCGGCGGCCGCCATTTTGTCTCTCGCACTGAGAGAGATTTTTAAAATCGGAAGCCCAAAAACATGTAAAGGGGCTGTTTTGACAACTCCCTCCCACATAGTCATGTTGAGGGAGTCCCCAAACATCCCCCAAGTGCAAAAACGGTTTTATTTTTTTTTCGGCAATTTCGCGGGGTACGCTTACCGTACGCTTACGGTAAGCGTACGGTAAAAAAATAAAAATAAAAAAAACACTATCCACACTTACCCCACCCCCTGTGCTTTTGGTGGCCGAAGGCCACCAAATGTGCTGGGCTTATTACAATGGAAAAAAACACTATCCACACTTACCCCACCCCCTGTGCTTTTGGTGGCCGTAGGCCACCAAATGTACAGGGCTTATTATAAGGGAAAAAAACTTAGCATTTAAAAAACCGTACTAATTCACTGAAAAAACCATAGGTTTCACACACGTTATAGTTAGGAATTAGCATTTAAAAAACCTTGCAAATTCACTGAAAAAACCATAGGTTTCACACATGTTATAGTTAGTGGAAATGTTACTGATAAAAAACCAATGAAATTGCCCCGTTATAGTTAGCGCAGGCAACTATAACTCACGCGACCGCAATCCTCTGCTGATGACATATGTGTCTTTATGAAAAAAAAATATTTGTAATATATGTATAGCTAAAAATGTATGGAAGAAGACATGGGCAAATAAGTGTCTAAATACAGTATTAGCATCAGCAGAGGATTGCGGTCGCGTGAGTTATAGTTGCCTGCGCTAACTATAACGGGGCAATTTCATTGGTTTTTTATCAGTAACATTTCCACTAACTATAACATGTGTGAAACCTATGGTTTTTTCAGTGAATTTGCAAGGTTTTTTAAATGCTAATTCCTAACTATAACGTGTGTGAAACCTATGGTTTTTTCAGTGAATATATATATATATACATACACACACACAGTACCTGGGTCATTCATCTGACACTGCTGGGATTATTTTGTGTAGACTGTGGGGTGTCAGGTGTGATGTGGTATATTGTGTTGGATCGATTTTAAATCTAGTCTCACATTTTGCATACTCCAATATCCTTCAGCAGATCCCATTTGTTATTTTGTTTCCAAGTCTTCCACCCACCATGTCCATTTTGGTAATGCAAAGTACAGTAGTGTCACTACCTGCCATTCCTCAGCATCGTTGAGTGCCTTGTTCAGTGTCATGTTTGCTGTTGATAAAGAGTCTAGTTTTATGTTTGTATAGTTCCAATCATGCCACAGATGCCGGTCTTGGAGTGCTGATTTTGTTTGTCTTAAACCCTGGACACCTGCGTACCTTTTTTCCTGTGGGTCCTGAGTCCAGTTCATAGTGAAACGTTTCAACACTACAGTCCCACAACAATCTTGGAATTGTGTGTATTTTCTTCCCACACATGCACGTGGTAGTAGTGGGTGCAGTCACCAGTTCAGCATTGGCATCCAGCATCTGTTTCCCTTGTGCTATTTATACAGCAGGGTGCACGCGTCAGTACTACAATATTAATAGTAATGTAAAAACAGCCATGTAGTGCCTAACTTGTTTAATATGGATGCAATTTAAAGTAATGCATCTCTTTATTTGAGTGGGAGTATGATAAATATGTGAGTTCAGTTACTTTACTCACTCGGGGCATTGCATAGGCACAGTTGTGGTTGGGGTGTTGCATAGATGTTACTTATTTGTCACAATATCTGAACAATGAAATGCCGTCCTACGTATAGAGTCGCATCAAATTTTGAAAATTGCAGTACATTTTAGATTGAGCAAACATCCATTTTTAGCAGGCTACGTTGCAAACTAAGTTGCATCCTAAAATATCTTGCTATACGAAGAGGAGACATTCTGGCAGATAGTAAAAGATCTGAATGGTTTTCAGAATTTCCTAGCACAATTAAATGGTTCAATTCAGATTTTAAAAAATTCAGCATTTGGTCTCATCTCCAGTTTAAGAAGCTTGAATTGTGTTGTAGCAACCACTGGGCTGGCTTTCTCCTAAAAACATGTGATTTAATAATACATTTCAGATCAAAAGGCAGAGTATTTCACCTTTACTCTGTAAGCTGGAAGATTCTGCCTACTAATCTATTTTTTTCGTAAAGAGAGGTTGTTGGTCTCTCCAGTGAAGTTATAAATCTGATTTAAGGTCTAGTCTTGGACACATTTCCCAAGCATTCATGATTTTGAGCTTTCCACACTTATTCCAAATGACAGAATTCTGTCAGTGGGGTATTTTCTGAATAGAAGTCAGACCAGGTCGCTCCTGGCCTGGGACACCTGGGCAGGTTGTCTCGATCTCCTCATCATCCTCCCAGCTCTCTTCCTCTCCTATTGAAAATACACACATTTTGCTGCAATGCAGCATTCTTAGAATTACAGTAAAATGTTGATAATGTTATAAGTCTGCAGTTCTCCGAACCAGCACCGTCCTAGTTCTGCATATCGTACTGGTAGAAGCAGACCATTTAGATGATAATGCAGTCTTCACCACTTTATTTGGGAACCGATTCAAAGTTTGGCTTCTGAGACCCAACGTTTCCAGCCAGCAGCAGGAGCTTAACGCTGTGAGGTAGGCCACTAAGAGGGAGCCTGTGTAAAGTTAACTCAGTAGCTGTGTATATAGTTGTATTTCCTTGGCCTAGCCAATTAGCTTATTTTCTAGCTGTTTGGCTCAAAGCATTTTATACGCTTGCTTGCACCTCCCAATATTTTTTATGTACCATGAGCTTAAAAGATAAAGAAAGTTTTGGGTGGGGGGCTTTGCATTTTAAATACATTAGACATATTGGCGTGCCCAGTAGTTTTTAGGTCTCGCCTAGCTATTGCGTAGCAATCGCTATGCGAGACTCTAGTAAGGGGCTCCCAAAAGTGCTCCCAAAAGTGGATTGCATGGCGAGCACGCGCACAATCACGTGCATCGTGCCGCCATGCAATCCACTTTTGGGGAAGCGCTTCAGCCCACTGGCGCTTGCACTGGCAACGGGCGTGCGGTTACGCGCACAGTGACGAGCAGAGGCGCATGGCTTTCCTCTCTCGTCATGGTGCGCGCACATCGCACACCACTTGCCAGCCAGCCTGCTTTCACTTTTGCGCCTCAGTCTTGCTTTTTATGGGAAGTTTACTTGACATTGCAGGAGATGAGCTAACCAATAAAAATCCACACGAGTGTCGTAAGATCACAATCACAGAAACCCAATCACAGAAATCTCGTGCATGGCTGGACATCCAATAAGGAAGCGGTTCAGACTTGACTCCTGGCCACGCATCCAGTACCTAGTTTCAGTACTAGCCGCTGTTTTTTATTTTTTCGGCATGCTTTTGCACCGCGTGTTTGTTACATAATTCTGAGTACATAATTTAACAGTTCCTGGGATCTGCTATAATATTGATTGTAGCTACTCTCCCTCTCAGCGCCTTTGTTTTTTGTTGTCATTCCATGTGTTCTTACAGCTTTATCGTTTTTTGTGTCATTTATTAATGTTTGTAAGAGGTAAGTGTTGCATTGTGTCACAGTTCTGTTCATGAAGTGTGGCGTTCCAGACAGCATAGTGGAGAGCAGTTGTTGGTGCTCACAAGGAACTTGCTGCCTCTGTGGATTTTCTGATGCTTCTTGAAATTATGACTACAGCTACTTTCTGAATTCTAGGAGTGTTGCAAGTCTCGTGTCCACGGGGGGGGTTGTGGGGGGGGGTATTGCACAATCCGAGCGCTGAGATCAGTGATAGTTGTGGTCTGTGCTTTTTGTTTTGTTGTCTATAAAGTACAAATGGTTTTGGCGCTTGCCGCTGCCAGGCACGTGGACACACTTACACACCGTGAAAACAGCTCGGTTTATACTGTACTCAAGGCAGTCAGAATGCTAATCTAGGACTTCGGGTAGACACTCCGGTAGAGATTTCTTCTCTATTGATCCACTCTTTGTAGAAGAACAAAGCACATAGGGAAAGGAGAGCAGCATACAAGACCTGTCTGATCTTACATTATGGAAATCCACAGTATTTTGTGTGTGTGTGTTTGTGTGTGTGTGTCTTTGTGTGTGTGTGTCTTTGTGTGTGTGTGTGTCTTTGTGTGTGTGTGTGTCTTTGTGTGTGTGTGTGTCTTTGTGTGTGTGTGTGTGTCTTTGTGTGTGTGTGTATCTTTGTGTGTGTGTGTGTCTCTTTTCACTTTACTATAGAAACCAAAGGCTAATTTAGCGTTATAGTTGGGTGACCATTTCAGTGACAGCATAACTTTTTAAACTTACAAAACCACTGAAACTCGCCAGTTCTAGTTATCTATGGTAACTATAACTCGCACCAGAGGTGACCATAACTGGTCCATTTCAGTAGTTTTGTTTATTTAAAAGGTTAAGTTGTCACCTAACTATAACATTACTTTATCTTTTGTTTTTCTTGCCAGTGAATTTCTAGAATTTTTTTTTTTAGATTTTTTTTTTTAAATTTAACATTCTCTCAGTGAGGAGTTGGCCACAGGGCATGGCCTACACCTAGGCCCTGCCTCCAACCCCTGCAGACAGCCATCCCCAGGCTGTGCATGGACTTCAGCCGACCATGCCGTGGGGTTGGCCTGTGGCCAGGCCCTGCATCTAACCCATTAGTGCAGCCATCCTCCCAAGTCACTTAGGGCTCTGGGAACACCTTCCCCCGAAACCCTTTTTTTTTCTTTCTTTAAGGGAGAGGTCATGTGGACACCCTTCCTGAACCACTTTGGGTCCGTGGTCACCATCCTTTGGGACCAAAAGATTTTTGTAAAGGGGAAGGGGCTGCATGCCTCCCCAAGCCACAAGGGACCATGGGGACCTCGACCGCTGGGGCCTCTAAAGGTAGGGGCATACGTGCAATAGTGGCCCTGGTGGAACCCATCGCATGGGGGCATTACTTAAATATTGGAGAGGGGGTTTCTGACCCCTGGAGCTGAATGCCATAAAGAAAGGGGCGAGAGCTGTGCCCCCCAGGGATGGTTCCCCCCCAAACCAAAAGCCATAAAAAGAGAGGGGGCCATGCAGGCCCCCCCACCCCACCCCTAGCCTTTCTACGCCCGGGGACCCCATTCTCCGGGGCTGAAAGCCACCTGAGATTTAAAAATCTCCCGCCACTCAAGGCTGCCCCCCCCATCCCCTCCCCAAAGCCGTATTAGGACCTGGGGCCACATGGCATTAAGAACAAGCATTGGCATAGCCAATAGGTCTCGCCTTTGGGACATTATAAGTGTCGAGCCATCAAACCGTTGATGTTGCACCAAGGATATTGTGCTGCAGAATTAAATACTTATAAGGTCCCAAAGGCGAGACCTATTGGCTATGCCAATGCTTGTTAAGATTGGAACATTGTAACCATGGACCCAAGAACACACTTATAACCAAGAAAATAATTGCTTTGTCTCCTTTTTAGAGAGAATGATTTCTAACAAAATGTTTAAAACTCGTTTGCTCTTCTGTCTGTTATGGGGATAAAACCGAATTGAGGATTTGAAAGTCGAATGGAATTGGCCATGGCTGCGAATGGTTGTTAATAGCCAGTCGAGTCTTGGATTGCTGTAACGTAGCACAAGGTTTAAGATTCTTTTCCAAAGTCACGAAGATGAAACCAGGTGATTGATTGTTCTGAACTTCTTTGTTTGAATCTTCATTACAGCACACTCTTCTGATGGAAGAACTAAACCGCAGCAAGAAGGATTTTGAGCAGATCATTCAAGCCAAGAACAAGGAGCTGCAGGCAACCATGGTATGAAATATTCACTACAAGTCTTTGCCCTTTCGCAGGTTTCAACCACCTCTTCCCCGTTTCTCCCTTGCATCTCTTTTAACCTGTTTGTGCCCATTAGTCACAAGCTTGAAAGTGAATTTTTGTTTCTGAAATTCTTACTCTTCCAGCAAATTACTGAGTTGGTTACTTCATCACATGTATAGTTGTCCCAAAACGTATGTTGCTTGAGCAGCAAAAAATACAAGGCATGCAACAGGGTCAGGTTGTAAAGAGCATATACTGATATAGCCACATCATGACAAATGGTAATGTATCTGCAGCAGAGATGAAAACTTGGTTGCGATTTGCAGTCTGGGCAACCAGTATTGTGCTCAAGTCTGTTGTGGTGAAAGATGTATACAAAATATTAGCATTTTGTTTTTATATAGTGCTTCGTACTGCTCTTATGTCGTAAATTAAAGAAATGTTACTGTTATGGTTCATTTTTATTAAATATTTTCTTGGTTGCCAGCCTTCAGTATATTAAGTGTTTTCCATGTTTTCTTATTGATTTCATCCATCAATAGTTGAAGGAGCAAATTAAAAATACTGACATTTCTGGTATGCTGTTCATCTCTTCTCATGTTATTATTGTTACTCATGGCCTGGTTTCATGTTAAGACTATCCTGTGTTTAAGTAGAACCCCTAATTTAATTTGGCATCTTTGTACATAAAGGAACATTCAAAGAGACTGTGTTGCTAAAATGTACTTTCTCGAACTCTGTAAAAGAAACGAAATAATAGTTGTAATTTTGTGTTCATTTACTGATTTTGGAGGCTCTCTGTCCCTAGCTGGTGACTGCTGGTGATCTTCCCCAATGGATGAGGCATTTGACTGGAGTTTAAGTGATGAAATCACTGAGCGGATGAACAAAGTACTAATTTTGAAGGGCCCGCTCACCAAGAGTTATCATGGTGCTTGGATAATCACATGTATGTGGTGGAGCAGGCTCACTGTATGCCTGCTGTAGCTCCCCCTCCCGGGGCTCCTCCAAGACCGATGGTGGTCAAACTCTTGAACGACCTTGTCCGGGATCACATCCTACAACAAGCCAGGGAATGACAACCCATAACAATGGGGGCATCCAGGGACTTGATTTTCCCTAACTTTAGCGGTTCAACAATGCTGGGCTTCCTTCCTGGTGGTCCGAAAGAGACTCCAGGAATTGTCCTTGAAATATGCTTTGTATTTCCCGCCACCTTGAAAGTGATATCTGGTGAGCAAACATTTTTCTTCACAAACACCAACACCACCAGGCTTGGGTAGCGGAATCACACAACCATGGCAGTCTCTCCACCACCCAAGACACTCAGGGCGGGGAGCAGCAACAGCGGAACCACCTGAAATATTCTCAGCGCCATAGTGGGTGCTCGGCACACACCTTCATCCCGCAGGCCCAAGCACAAGCGAAATCCCAGTCCGCCATCGTTTGACAAGGAGTCGGCAGCCACATCCTCCGCGATGAACTCTGTGCTCCCTCCACCCCACTCCTTGGTCACCCCACAGACTGCTGACCATCTGGTATAGAAAAAACACCCTTTGACACCTAAGGAAAGGGCCCCTCTCCGGTGCGCCTGATTGTCCTACGCCTCGGTTTTAGGGCAAGTGCACCCTCTGTATTACCCCCACAACTCCCCCCAGCTGTTTAACCGTGAGCTCCCTTGAAGAACCCTTGAATATTGTTTCACGGTTGCCTGCATGTTGTACTCATTTTGCTTTTATGAATGTTCCGGGGGGGCGATGACTGGTGCTTGACTCCTAACAACTGAAAGAACTCTTTCTTAACTGCTTTTTGCTCTGTATCGTCATGACTGTGTTCTACGCAGTTGGAAGCGGTTGAAGTTTGGCCAGATACCGGTTTTGTTACTGGCCACAGTGTTTTCCCATGGGGTGAGTCTGCACAAGAGGAAGACCTCATTCTTGTTTCCACGGTACCTTTGCAGGAACATTTGCAGTCACCTATGGCTCGCCGTATACAACCCGTCCTCTAGATCCCCTTATTACTCCAATGCTTATGACTACCACAGGGACACTGGGTAAATACAGACTCTTCACCTAGAACATGCATGGTGTTGGCAGTGCAAATAAGAGTGTACCTAGTCAGTTGGGGTGGATATAGCTCCGGCGCAGATGCTGCTGAGATCCTGGCCCTCCGGCGCAGATGCTGCTGAGATCCTGGCCCTCCGGCGCAGATGCTGCTGAGATCCTGGCCCTCCGGCGCAGATGCTGCTGAGATCCTGGCCCTCCGGCGCAGATGCTGCTGCGACCCTGGCCCTCCGGCGCAGATGCTGCTGCGACCCTGGCCCTCCGGCGCAGATGCTGCTGCGATCCTGGCCCTCCGGCGCAGATGCTGCTGCGACCCTGGCCCTCCGGCGCAGATGCTGCTGAGATCCTGGCCCTCCGGCGCAGATTCTGCTGTCAGTCACCACTCTTATGAAGGGGGAGGGAATTAGGAAGGGAACTCCAAGGAATATATCTTGCAAGAGAGGATGTAGGATTATTTCCACTGCACTTCAGATTAGTTAGTTGTCAAACATTTTTCGATATTAGGAAAAATCTCCTACCTGTCTCCAAAGGTTTGATGAAGAAGCAACCGGGTTTAAGTGTGTTTACAATCCCCTGGAGGATTGCAGGAAAAATTATGATTGGAATGTGAACCCTGTGGAGCTGAAACCCTGTAAAAACAAAGTACATTTATAACACGAACACTATATACATTATTGGCACTATTTGTGCCTCTAGAACAATATTAAAGCTCTGAGTGATTGCTCAGTCTCACAGACGCGCACACCTTAGTGCTCCACCTTATCCTGTTGGCTGCTCGTTTGGTCCTGTGTAAGGTTCAAGCTGTTATGCGCCTGTACGTTGCACAGGTTTCTCCTGAACTCTCAGATCTTCACTTGTAGTGTACTTCCTATATTCCTGATAGGCCCTGCGCATTGGAATAATATACACTATAGTTTTGGCATAGGACTGAGGTCAGTATGTCTCTATCGAGTACATTAAACTTAATTACTTGTGTGTGCCAGATAACTCAGAGGTCACTAGAAACTTTTCGAATAAACAAGAAGGAATTGGTGTCTGACAACCGCATAAACATGACAACTTTGTTTCCCTTAGAATCAGAACAATTTCAGAATCGTGAAAACAATAGATAAGTTTCACTCAGTCAATCGTGCATGCTTCGTTTCTACAGAGTTAAACAGAAATAGATAGACGGGCGTTTCAATAAAAAGGGTTTATTGAACAGTTTTATTTCTCGTGCAAGAGATATGAACTGCTACAATCGAATGCAAAGTAAAATATGTACAGTGTTAGCAGTAGGATAAAATAATACTGCAATAGCATGGGTTATAGCTATGACAGATATTCATAAAAATACATACATAAATAACACAGGCTAAAATGTTAATACTCATCTGATGCTTCTAGCTACTTCTACGCTTGTGTACCTAACCTAAGTGTAGTACGAGGTAAGAAGTAGGTGCGGTTTGTCTATAGTCTAGTTTAGCTATAGTTGCCAAGATTTGCCAAAAGTCCCTCTAGGTTCTAGTCCGCTCCATACCTTAGAATGAGTGAGGTTGGAATCTCTTTCCGAGTCTCTCTCGATCTCTAACACCCCGCAAGGGGAGTCAGAAGTACTGGAGCTGGATTATCTGCGAGGAGAATGACAGCGTCTGGTCAGTGCGTCAGGCGGGGACTTGACTTCCTTCCAAACTTGCCGTGGGGAGCCGCGTCGTGCAAGTAGACAGCCGAACTGTGGTTTGCCATGGTAATTGAAGGTATATTTATACCTTGAAGGTGTTTAAGAATGCCAGTATTGACGTAAAAGTTGGGCTGAGGAACGTCATGAATGAACCCCTAAAGAATAGATGTTCATGCATAATAAATGAGTTCTTGGAGAAATCAATATCCAAGCAAGGGGAAGTCCTAAAGGCTTAAGAGTCTGGTTTTCCAAGAACTCATTGTGACATAGATGAACGGATGTAGGTGGCCATGCCTGTATTTGGTTAGCATGGATAATGCCTAAATAAGGGTAGGATTTCTATGCCTAAATATGGGCAATGCGAATTGTGCCTATATAAGGACATAAATCGGGAAAGTTATATACGGTATCTAAATCTACACACAACACCCACTCCACTTTCGTATGAACGACATTACTAAATCCTAAATATGCTAAACATATCTAAAACATAGCTACATATGGATGGCTAAGAACATGTCTAAAAATACATTTCTAAAATGCATAAAAACCGTCGCCATGCATAAAATGCACTGGTGCTATACATATTAAAGCAATGTTTCATCCTAAGCACATATTTACATTGAATGCTGAATGAATGAACATATATATATATACATTATGAAATGGCTCGTAAATACAGAAGAAAAAAAGCCGAAACCATTTCATGTCAAGTTACATAAATCAATTTTGTTTGACAAGGTGACATATTGTCTCTGAAAGTGTATCAAAGAAGTCTGTTCTCTATGAATAGTTCTACTAGAAGCAGATTACTGTGCCAAAAAAGAAAAATTCAAATTTGGAGAAAAAAAATTAATCATAGGAAAAAGTTCCAAGTGTGGTCATTGTTTTTTTTGCAAATCTGTTTTTATTGGTTTTGTAGTTTTGGTAAAAGAATACATGTTACGGCAGCATACTTTACCCACAGTGATTCATAAGCTTATACAGATTGGCAAGCTGTGCCGGCAGTCAAGAGAATATAACCTGCTGCCGGGTTATGCGCCAGCCACCACCCGCTTAGGAGCCGGCTACATTGTCCTTATCAGTTCTGGTGTCGTCTCTTGAGAAGGGGCCATCGCCACCACCTACCAGCCACTGAGCCGTACATGGAAACTTATATCGCCCACACAACTTAGGCGTCAAAAAAGACAGAGAAGTTAAATACAATGCAAAAGAAGAACCCATAACAGAGGCAGCGTGAACAGTGATTCACATAGTTTGCTCCTTCCCCTTCCTACCCCGACTCCCCCCCCCCCCCCCCCAACCCCCCGGATCGCCCTCCCCCCCCCCCCCCCCAGCTCCCATGGATGCAACTATCCCCAAGTGTTCGCAGATGCCCCATCTTTGGGCCAGAGATAATAGGGGCTATGCTATCCCGTCAGCAAGACTGCCTGCAATGCGCCGCCGCTTGCGCTATCCTGTCTGGCCTCCCCTATGCAGCCCGTGGTACCTTCCCCGTCAAAGCGCCGGAACTCAGCAAGCAACTGCTCCCAGCGGTCCGCCATGGGCTCCCTCCGCAGCCCCAGAGTGTCCTCCCTACGGATGGCCGTCCCCTCCGCCGTGGCCCATGCCTGGAATGAGGAACTCCAGGCCCGTGTGTGTGGTGGGTCATGCGCCTTCCATCTCCTGGTGGTGAGGTGCTTTGCTACTACAAGCCCCAGGTCTAGGAATCGGGACGCTACCTTGTCTTTGGGCGATCTGGTAAATTGGTGTAAGATGTGTTCAGGCCAGTCTAAGGGGATGTTACGACCCACACTCCCCTGTAACAGCCCACTGACCGCCTCCAATAGGTGCGCAACTCGGGGCAGCTCCACAGCATGTGTAAAAACCCCGCCCCCAGCTCCCGGCACCGAGGGCAGAGCGCGTCGTTGCGGTGGAAGTACCTATTAATCAGCTCAGGTGTGAGGTAGGCCCTATGAACTATGAACAGCTGGATTTGGTGGAACCGCATATTTCAGGGGATACGCACTGGGCTTTTAAGGACCCTCTCCCACTTCTTGTCCGCCAGCGGCCTCCCCAGGTCCAGCTCCCATTTGCCGCGGAGTGGGCCCAGACCAACCGCCGTGTGTTCCCGTAACGAGGCGGCGAACCAGCGGACCAGGTGCCTGCCCCTCCCCATGACGTGCAGGTATTGCATAGTTAGGTGCTGGCCAGGCTCCGTAGCCATGCTTCCCCATTTGGCGATCAAGCTCGCCAGTAGTGAGCGGTGTGTAAGGAACCCGCCGGGTGGAAGCCCGTCCTCTGATACTAAGGTCTCATACGGTATCTGCTCACCATCCCTGTATAGGTCCCCCAGCGTGTGCACGTCCGCCTCACACCAGCCCTCAGTGCGGGGGCCGCAAGTACCCCCCCACCTCCGGGAGAACCCTCTAGGGGTATTGCCGGCGCGTATGGCACTACAGCGCGCGTGAGGTACAAGGCCCTCCGGAAGCACCTATGCGCCACAGCCAGGAGGAGCGGCAGCGGTCCCGCAACCAAGGGGTGAAAAAGACCGGTCACACGTTCCAGCGAGTAAGGGGCTGCCACCGTGGCTGTATCATCCCTGCCTCTGTCAGCCAACCAGCGGGCAATCCATTGTAGCTGGGCCGCCAGGTAGTAGTGCTCAAAACATGGAGCCGCCAGACCACCCCTGTCCGTCGGGAGGAAGAGCTTTGCGAGCGCCAACCTGTGCCTGGCATTGCCCCAAACAAAATCCCGCAGCATCCTATTGAGCCTACCAAAAAAGGCGGGGTGGACATACAGCGGTAAATTGACAAAGTAGTACAGGAGGCGAGGGAGCACAACCATTTTGGCGAGCGCCACCCTGCCCGTGGTAGTCAGCGGGAGCGTGCTCCAAAAGGCCACCTGCGACCTGAGCGTCGTGACCGCCCTCCCCAGGTTGCCATCGAATAAGTCGGTTGGGCAGCAGTAGATGTGTATCCCCAGGTATCGAAAGGTGCCGTCCCTCCATTGAACCGGCGTGCCATTCAGGTGATAACCCGGGTCCGCAGTCCCCTCGCTAAAAGCGTACAGACAAGATTTACCCGCGTTCACGTGGAGTCCCGAAACAGTGGCAAAGGACCGCAACAACGGGGCCAGCCGCTCCGGCATACATCCCACATCCTTAACGTACACTAACAGGTCGTCCGCATAGAGCGACACCTGGTGAACAGCGTCTCCCAGCGGTATACCATCTCCCAGGGTCGTCCGCACAGCCTCCGCCAGGGGCTCCATCGCCAGGGCGAACAGCAACGGGGACAAGGGGCATCCCTGCCGGGTGCCCCGGCCCACCGGTACCGCCTCCGAGACATGGGGGCCCAGCCGACATGGACCATGGGGCTCCTGTAGAGTAGGTCGACCATCCGGAGGAAATCCCCATCCAACCCGTATTGTAGCAACACCGTGGACAGGTAGCCCCACTCCAAGCAATCAAACGCTTTCTCCAAATCTAGGAGGAGGCACCCCGCTCTGGGCCATCTGTGCACGGCCTCACCGGCCACCCTGAAGTATCTCCTAAGATTTAGCGACATGGACCTCACAGGGACAAACCCGTTCTGGTCGGAATGCACCAGATGCGGGACCACTGGCGCCAATCGGTCCGCTAGGGCCTTCGCCAGGATTTTGTAGTCGACGTTGAGCATCGCCAGGGGACGGTAGGAGCCCAAGGCCGTGCGGTCGCGATCCGGTTTAGGCAGGGAGACCGGGAACGCCTCCCGCATGGAGGGAGGGAGCGACCCCTCCTCCAGCGCTTTGTTATATAGCTCGCGCAGCAGCGGCACCAGGGACTCGCGGTATGCCTTATAGTACTCCGCAGGCAATCCGTCCGGCCCCGGAGTTTTGCCCGTCGCCATTGATTGGATCGCCTCCCCAATTTCCTCTAGGGAAAGGGGCCCACTGAGCGCTGCGTTTTGCTCCCTGGTGGCCACAGGCAGGTGAATGGAAGCGAGGAACTCCCCAAGAAGGTGCCGGGAACCCGTCCCCTGAGCCGCGTACAAGTGCTTGTTGTGGTCCACGAAGGCCCGATGTATTTCGCGCTGCGTGTGTACCACCACTCCGTCCTCCCTACGGATTGCTCCGATCGGGTCCCGGCGATCCTCCTGCCGGATTAGCCAGGCCAGCAGACGGCCCGCCTTATCTGCTCTGGCATGCGTTCTGGCTGTGTGCGCCGCATAATTGTGGCAGCGGAGCCGCTCCAGGAGTTCCGCTTGCTGCCCGCGGAGATCCTCTAGACTACGTGAGTGTCAGCCCCCCCTTCTCCTTCCCTCTCGTACTGTAGAAGGTCGTCCTCGAGGCGCGCCTGGGAGTCCGAGAGGGCCCGACGTATGTTCCACTGGGTCCCCAGGCAGTGCCCCCGAATGGCCACCTTATGGGCGTCCCACTCTACCAAGGAACTGCTCGCCATCCCCTCTTTGGCGTCAAAGTAGGCTAGGATGGCTGTACCAAGGGAGGAACGGAACTCCGGGTCCTCCAGTGCGCTCGGCTGAAGTCGCCAAGTGGGCACCGGCGGGCGGTCCGCCACCCAGCCAATCCGAAGCCATAAGGGGTTATGGTCGGAATGCGTCCGCCCCAGATATTCCGACTGCTCGATAAGCGGGAGCAATGACCGGGAGCCCACTATCCTGTCCAACTGTACGTGCAGGTCGTGGACCGCTGAATAATAAGAATATATCCTATCCGTCGGGTGGAGTGTGCGCCACAAGTCCTGCAGCGACCAGTGCGCGAGCCAGTCTCCCAGCGCCCGGCCGTTGGATTCCACCACCGTGGCACGGAGGGGAGGGAAGGATCTGTCCAACCGGACATCCAACACCATATTAAAGTCCCCTCCCAGCATCCAGGGGAGCCCAGCATAAGGGTGTAGAAGCTGCGTCAATCTCGCCAAAAAGGAGGCCTGATCCACGTTAGGCGCATATAGCGAGCCCAGCAACAGCTCTTGGCCGTTCAGCTTCCCCCGCACTAAGGTATACCTGCCCTCCCGATCCACCACCACCTCTTTGCGATCGAAAGGGACGCCTGCTCGCACCCAGATCAGCGTGCCCCGCGCGTTCGCCGAGTAAACGGTGCCGTACGTTTGTCCTCTCCAGCGCCTAGAGAGCCTGCCCAGTTCCGTCGAGGACATGTGCGTCTCCTGTAGGAGGGCAATCCCAACAGAGTGTCGCTGCAGATAGGAGAAGATGGCGTAGCGCTTGGACGGCGTGTGCATGCCCCGTATGTTCCAGGTCACAATGTTAGTGTGCGTCATCGCAAAGCTAGGTGAGCAAGTCGGGCTGGGGGCAGAGCGTCCGCGTCAGGGAGGGGGGGGTGGGCCACAGTCCGGGGGGAGCATGTTAATGCGCTGCCATGTAAACAATATAACCATTATGAACAGTTTAACAAGTAGGGCGTATTCCCAACGGGGCATCCGTCCAAACCTCAGAAACGCCAAGTAGTATTAGGCTATTGCAGTGTGGTGACTAATGAGGTTTGTGTAATCGTAGCGACCTGCTGGCACTAGTACCCCTCCCCTATCCCAACTGGAAGAGGAAGGAGCAGCATCAGATCCGGAGCTGAACTGCCGCGCAGGCCCAATGTAAACCCCAGCGGGAGGCGCCCGCAGGTGTAACGTCTGGTGGCGCGCGCCTCGCGCAGCCCGCCCCCCCAAGGCCAGGCGCTCCCAGTTCGGAGCCTACTGCCCCCCAGGAGGACCCAGGGCCCCAGAACCATCCAACACATTGCCACGGCATGCACGCGGCCCCAGTTCAACATATGCCGATCCTGCCCAACCTTCGACATCCTGACATCCCATCACACAATCAGGTCCGCAGTCTGCGGGGTCACCACTGGCAGAAGTAAGTCTTCCAAGACCACCGTGGACGGGGACGACGCCCCACTCGCTCCCGGTGCGTTGTGCGTGCAGGCCTCCATTCAGTCACTGGCGGGTGATGTCCCAAGCGTCGCCACCGCCTCCAACACCTCCCACCGCTCCATCCGGATTCTCTCCGGGCTAGGCGCCACTGGTCCCGGCTTTGCCGGCTGCCGTGCCCCCCGGCGCCCACGTCTTCTGGATCGCCTCCCCGGGCGGCTGTTGACCTCCGAGCCAGCAGGCCTCTCCCCCGTCCACTGCCCCGACTCCTCCAGCCAGTCCCACACGTCCGCCGGGGAGTCGAAGAAGCGGGCACCTTCTTTTGCTACCACTCGCAGGCGGGCCGGGAACAGCAGGGAGTAAGGTAGAGCCAACTCACGGAGCTGACGCTTCACCGCCATGTAGTTACTTCTGCGCCGCTGCACGGCTGCGGTGTAATCCAGAAAGAGCGTGACTCGGCTACTGCCCACGGTCAGGTCACCAGATTTTCTAGTTTCGCTTAGAACCGCATCTCTGTCCCGATAGTTGAGGAGCTTGAATAGGAACGGTCGGGGCCGGCCCCCGGCTGGGGCCTCTGTGCCGGCACCCTGTGCGCCCTTTCCACAACAAAGTGCTGAGATAACACCGCCTGAGGCAGGAGGCCCCGCAACCAGTTCTCCACATATTGCTCCGGGTGCCTGCCCTCCACTCCTTCCAGGAGACCCACTGCGCGGATGTTCCTGCGCCGTGAGCGTCCTTCCGCATCATCAACCCTGTCTTCGAGCGCATGGACCCGGTCCAGCACATCCTGCAGCGCTGCGCTATGACTCCGTACAACAGGTTGTAGTTCCTGAAGCGTCTGACCATGTGACTCTACTCTCTCGGCCAGTTTGCGGTGGTCAGCGTGAAGGAGGGTGAAGTCGGATGTGACCTTGTCGATCCTCGTTTCGAGGGACGCCCTTGTCTGATCCAGGGTAGTGCCAAGTCTCTCCACCGCCACGAGCATGGTGTCCATTTTAGTCGAGAGGGCCGCCGCTTGCGACTCCGTATCTCTCCCGGGCCGGCCCTGCGTGGGGTCCAGGCTCCCAGCACGCAGCTGACCCTGCTGCGACTTGTCGCGAAGTCGGCCCATCACGTACTGTTGGGCGGTCGGCATTCACAGCTCGTCTCCGGACGTCGTGCACACGACCGGGCGTGGCCCCTCCAATCAACGCCGGCCCTCAGCTCCGCTGGGCCGAAGTCAGCAGGAAGAGGACCGGGGACACCCCGCAGCAGCAACAGGCTCCAGTAGGGAAGCACACCGGTAGTGGTCCCCCAGGCCGCTCCCAGGATCGTGCGCCTCGCTCCCCTCAGGGCACCGCACCACCGTGCCCGCTCACTGATGCGCCAGCTAGCCGGCGTCCAGCCCAGTCCCGTTCTGGCCCTGCCAGGTTCACCCGACCGGTGCCCACCAGCAGACCGCTGTGCGCCAAGGCTCGTTCACTCTGCGTCGTTGCAGCTGCACAGCCACTAGAGCGCTAGGCAATCCAGGCGCTAGAGCCCCGTCGGCTAGCTTCACAACCGGGGTCCCGCTCCCAGGGACGTGACACCCATCACCCCGGGCCACAGTCACCTGCGGAGGCCCCTCACCTCTCCAATGCGTGGCTCCTGGCGGCCCCTACAATGGCCGGTACACCGTCCTCCGCCACGGCCTCGCACAAAATGGCGCTTCCCAGGATATGGCGCCCGCCTCCGCCAGCACCAGGCCTCAGTGTCCGCAACGGGCGATCCACGCCGCGGCCTCCGGGCTCTCCGGACGCGCCAGGTGCGCCTCTGCACCCCTCCTGTGCAACAGTTGGCCTCTCCCGGCCGCCCCGATCCAGGCTCTGCCACTCGTGCCGCTCAAGTCCAAGGCCCTCCTCTCCACACGGCTCGCACCCAGGCACTCCGGGCTCACCACAGTAGGCCCCAGGTCGCAGCTCACCGTGCCTCGACGGCGGCCCCCACCACTCGGGGCTGCGGACTCCCCCGAACTCCAGGCACGCCGTCCCCCGGGGGCCGCAGCTCCTCAGCGCTCTGCCGCCTAGCACTCCACAATGCGCAGCAGGCTCCCAGCCTGCAGGCCAGGGCGTCGCACTTCACTTCACTGCACTCCACGTCGCGGGGGCCCCCCGCAGCACCCGGCAGGGCTCCTACCAGTCCGTGTCCGCCGGCGATGTCCGCTCGCAGCCGTCAGGACACCTCGGCTGCGAGGGGAGCGACCTCTCGTGCAGGGCCGTCCCCTGCTCCGTCTCCCGGCTCTTTCGCAGGGTCTCGCGGCGGGCCCCCGCCTCACAGGCCCCCTCGCGCTTCCTCTCCTCTCAGGCCCCGCCGGGTCGCGGCGCCTCACATTCGCCGCTCGCGGGGCTACGCCGGCTTCTCTGCACTGCCCCACACCGGGCCCGCGTCCAGCTGCCACGATCTGCCCCCTCTCAGGATAAATGGCAGGATATCCAGGAGGTAACGGTTGGAGCCTCAGTCGCTCGCGTCCGCCATGTTGCCCAGCTGGCCACGCCCCCCAAGTGTGGTTATTGTTTTGAAAAAATGAAGGCCAATTTCGGAGTCATCCCGGTACACAGTGTGCCGAATCAAGTCAGTGTAGGAGGGTGGAGAAAACATGAAATCGTCTAATTCTGTAGACAAAAAGTCATCTACCGTTGTAGGTGAAAGTTGGATTACCTCGTTTAGAAGACTAACCGCAAATAGATGAGAAGCATCGCCTTCAGCATTGGTCGCATCAGCAATGTTCGTATCGGATGATACCTGCGTGCCTATTATTTCCTCTCGTACCTCGGCAGTAGCAATTTGCGTCTGTGAGATCTCAATGAATGCCGTCATCAGGATTGGTAGCCGCTGGGGACAATATACAGCATGGGCCGTTACCGGGTCCAGCAGAGTATCGATATCCGTAGGCATGACTCATGGGAGTGTTGGACAGATGTCTAGCACGTATTCTTCACCGCAAAGCAGGCAGCGTAGAACAGGTAAGATGCAATCTTGCCAGATTGGTCTGCATGACAGAAACCATGTGGTATTTAATTCTCGTAGACGAGGTAAACCCAAAATTTGGACGATGCGCTCACGACACCTTATCTCCTATAGCGCTCTCTCTATGCTGCTTGGAGTGACGTCGGTGATTTGGCTTGCCATATCGGAGCAGTAGGAGCAAAAATAGGATCCCTGCAACGAGTCCAAAAAGTAGTGGCAGTCCGCCAAACACAGAGTGCACGAAGTTGGGAATTATTCCGAGGACTGCTTGAAAAGGTGCTAACAGTCCTGAACACACGGTCTTAAATACATGTACAATACCGCTCATATCAGACATGTTTAAGATACGTTCCAACATTTCTGAGAAATGTATAGGGCAGTTTGTATTCAAAAGGGCATGTATCTTGGCAGAAGTCCTTGCGACTTGTTATCATAGGTTTCTTTGACCGGTCAGTGGCACAGTTTGTTGTAAAAGAATGGCTTTCATTCTGCTTAGAGTATCAATTCGTATAAAAGATGTTGAGTGAAGGCCCAAGAGGCGACTCCCTGACTGTCTGTATCTGTGAAAACAAGACTTGCATACAGCAAGTGATCCTGGATGTAACCGTTACTAGATATGGGATACCTGGCAACATGCCACAGCAGCTGTGATCATTCAACATGAGGTAACTTCCATTTGAAAGTAGTCCAAAAAATTGGATTAATCACTGCAGCTGGTGAGCCTTGCAGGTGACAGGATAAGTTTACTGTGGAACCATCGCAGGCCCCGTGTAAATTAATACCCTGACAAAGGAGAGAACCGCTTAGTGCGTTTTCAGTTAGTACCCCTAAGAAACACTTCACGCCCCAAACTCCAACATCCATGTGTGTAAGGTAAATCCCAAGATGTCTTGATGTATTCTTTACCCAACCTTTCATATTTGCCTGCTGGTATATGTTTTAGGCAATACTGAAAATGGAAAGTTGTAACGGGCAGAGTAATTTTACCATGTATGATCAACTCAGTAGCTGTTTTTTCTGCCACCGCGAGTGGTAATTTTTCCAGTTTTTAAATGCTCAGCACCGTATAGTCTGCTCCCCTTTGTGCCAGTCTGATCTGTTTATCTGTGAGATTGAATTCTGAAAACAGTGACATAGTGTTGATTAAACGCCAAGGCACATAGCCTGAACGCAGGTTTTGGAGCGTCCAGCCTAATAGCATTCTAGAACGTAATTGAGACTGACCATGTTGTACCATTACCAAGTCTTGTTCCATGATTTCTATGGCAGAAGACACAATGCTGTCCAATGAATATATCCTGCACAACAGTGTTGTTAACCCATTGTCTACTACAGAGAGAGATTTCTCTAAATTAATACGATCAATTTCTCGTATTCGTTCTGCAGTCTCTGCTTTGGTAATCTTCCATATTTCATCATCAGCAGCATAGATACCGGCATATATGAAACGTTTTTGGCGCGGTTTTCTTGGTCCTAGCAAGAATTCCCTAATGTCTGCGCCTTCTTTAAGTAAAGATAAGTTTTGTTTTACATCCTGCAGTGTAGTTTTCTGTAGCCAATCAAGGCAGAGTTTCCCTACACTGTATGTTGTTACTACCCCTGGATGCTGTCTTTGAACATAGCTTGGGTCTGGCCTATTGATAGTGAAACCCTGTGTTTTGTTCAGAAATCGATCTTGACAGTTGTTTGTGTCTGTGGGCCAGAGCAACCATTTTTTGCATTCTGGATCTGATCTGTTGTGATGCAAAATATTATGTACGTCAACCTCCCCCTGTGTAGTGATATTATTTGAAGGTATAGGTATGGTTGGTGTGTTCATGTCTTTGATCTTAGCTAACCCAAGGCAAGACGTTTGTTGGACAGTGTCATTCAAAAACATAATTTGCTCAGGGATGATACAGGCTCTAAACAAAGCTTATCCAGAACGGAATTTGTTCACGTTTTGTAGGCATTTTACCCCTGACTGCATATAAAGTCTGTGGTGTGATTTTTAGCGCATTCCCCTGGTGAGAGATTTGTCTTGGAATGGCTATTGTTGGTTGGACTGTGAAAGTCCGCATGACATATTGAACCACTTGTCTATATGTTTTGATCAACTCCTTGAGTTGAGCAAGTAATTCTACGTCTGACATTTCTTCAATGTCTGGATGAGATGTGTAGCCGGCTAAATCGGGCATGTTGCTCCTGGTCTACCTAGTGGACCGAGCCAGGTAATGTGATTGTAATGTTTTAGTGCGCCTTTAAACCAGAGATCATGCTCTTGGTATGTAAGTGGAATTTCAATATCCTCGAAAGGAATATATTCCTCAGGTGGTTCATCTTCTTTGTAGAAGTGAAACGTTTTAGTTCCTGAATTTGAATCTGGGAATACTATCCATGAATAGAATACCTCTGTCTGGGGAGATTCATGTGCCTCTATCACAAAAACTGCTCTACCACCTCTTGGTGTCAGGCCATGTTTTATAAGTTTTAGAGTGATGGCTCTCCTTAAATTTGGAGCGATGATTTTCGCATTTTCATCGGTTTCATCAAAACCTGTAAAATCAAAAACTGCTGCGATTTCATCGGGTACATTTCATTGTTTAATGAAAATTGCAGATCAAGTTTCAAGGGCACAAAGATAAGGTGCACAATATTTTCGAACACTGTATGCTTCAACGTTGAACAAACCAAACAGCTAATACATAGGATTTTCGTCCTACTCGGCTATGGCGGATATCATCCCTACCCCCCCAGACGTCTTATAGCGTATTATGAGTAGGGGTCTCTGAGAAAAGCACGAATGAGTTACTTCAGTATCTAGCGTTAAATTGGTGCCTTACCAAACCGTTGGGCGTCATGTAGTGTAGTTCCAATATTCCTGATAGGCCCTGCACATTGGAATAATATACACTATAGTTTTGACATAGGACTGAGGTCAGTATGTCTCTATCGAGTACATTAAACTTAATTACTTGTGTGTGCCAGCTAACTCAGAGGTCACTAGAAACTTCTTGAATTAACAAGAAGGAATTAGTTTCTGACAACTTTGTTTCCCTTAGAATTGGAACAATCTCAGAATCGTGGAAACGATAGATAACAGTTTCACTCAGTCAGTCGTGCATGCTTCGTTTCAACAGAGTTACACAGAAATAGATAGACGGGCGTTTCAATAAAAAGAGTATATTGAACAGTCTTATTTCTCGTGCAAGAGATATGAACTGCTACAATAGTAAGACAGAATGCAAAGTAAAATATGTACAGCGTTAGCAGTAAGATCAAATAATACTGCAATAGCATGGTTTATAGCTATGACCGATATTCATAAAAATACATACATAAATAACACAGGCTGAAATTTAAATACCCATCTGATGCTTTTAGCTAGTTCTACCCCAGTGTACCTAACCTAAGTGTAGTACGAGGTAAGAAGTAGGTGCTGTTTGTCTATAGTCTAGTTTAGCTATAGTTGCCGAGATTTGCCAAAAGTCCCTCTAGGTTCTAGTCCGCTCCATACCTTAGAATGAGTGAGGTTGGAATCTCTTTCTGAGTCTCGTTCTCTAACACCCCGCAAGGGGAGTCAGAAGCACTGGAGCTGGAGTTTCCGCGAGGAGGATGACAGCGTCTGGTCAGTGCGTCAGGCGGGGACTTGACTTGCCGTGGTGAGCCGCGTCGTGCAAGTAGACAGCCAAACCATAGTTTGCCATGGTAAGTGAAGGTATATTTATACCTTGAAGGTGTTTAGGAATGCCAGTATTGACGTAAAAGTCGGGCAGAGGAACATCATTGTGGCCGAGAGGGTTTCAGGGGTGAGCTTAAAGAACTACAGGACACCTTGGTGGTCAATAAGAGATTTATTGCTTGCTTCACAAAAGGGTATGGAGTGCTTATCTTCAATATTGTTAAAAAACAAACAGAGAATATAGGAGTTGATTTTTCTCCGATTCAAGTCCTGGTCCTGGTGCTTCGTGTCAGGGATCTTCTGTGTTTCTCTCTTGCTTGTGGCGGGCAAAAAATAGAGGGGGGGGGGGGTGGAGAACAGATCGGTGTAAATAAACGTTCTTTTCGCCTCAGCTTTACTTAGTGCTACCGTCACTGCTATATCTGTGGAGCAGGGGCTTTTGTGTGGGATGCGGGTTTCTATGCTCTTCACCCAAGTGCTCTATTTCCCAGTACTCGCCTTGTGCCACGGCCTGTTCCCAAAGCCGTGCCATTGGGACCCGAGGGTGGGGGGGGGGTCTTCTCCCTCTCTTAGCCCGCCGGGTATGCTGGCAGTGTATAATGCACGCAGCTGGTTCGATGTCCGCTGCTCTCCTTCACCTCCGTTATCCTCCGCTACTCCGCTTCTGTCGTCCTCCGCCACTCGGCTTCTGCCGTCCTCCGTCTCCCCGTTTCTGCCGTCCTCCGCCTCTCCTACTCCCCCGACGCGCGCTTTCTCCTTGTCCTCCGAGCCTTTTCCTTCCGCTTGGGTCATTGACTCCTCCCTACCCTCTGGAGTCAACACTAGACTGCTGCCTGCTTCCGGCACACACTTACGTTGGCCGTTTATCCCCCACTTCCGGTTTATCGCTGCTCCGTCTCCCTCACAGTCATGAATGAGTTCTTTGAGAAATCAATATCCAAGCAAGGGAAAGTCCTAAAGGCTTAAGAGTCTTGTTTTCCAAGAACTCGTTGTGACGTAGATGAACGGATGTAGGTGGCCATGCCTGCATTTGGTTAGCATGGATAATGCCTAAATAAGAATAGGATTTCTATGCCTAAATATGGGCAATGCGAATTGTGCCTATATAAGGACATAGGAAACCTATATACGGTATCTAAATCAATCAATCATTTGTAAAGCGCACTACATACCTGTGAGGGTCTCAAGGCGCTGGGGAGGGGATGGGGGGGGTGCACTACTGAACGAACAGCCAGGTCTTGAGCATACTCCTGAAGGTCAGCAGATCTTGGGTCTGTTGTAGGCTCAGTGAGAGGGTGTTCCATGTCTTGGCGGCGAGGTGGGAGAAGGATCTCCCGCCGGTGGTTGTTCTTCGGATGCGTGGGACAGTGGCGAGTGAGAGGTCTGCGGAGCGTAGCTGGCGGTTGGGGATGTAGAAGGAGAGCCGTCTGTTGAGGTAGGCTGTGCCGGTCTTGTGGAGTGCCTAGTGTGCGTGGATGATGAGCTTGAAGGATATTTACTTGCTGACAGGGAGCCAGTGCAGGTCCCTCAGGTGGGGGGTGATGTGGCCGTGGCGTGGTAAGTCGAGGATCAGTCGTGCCAAGGCGTTTTGGATGCGTTGTAGTCGTTTGATGAGCTTGGTCGGGGCTCCCAGGTAGAGGGCGTTTCCGTAGTCGAGTCTGCTGCTGACGAGGGCCTGGGTGACTGTCTTTCTTGTATCTGTCGGGGATCCATCTATAGATCTTGCAGAGCATGAAGAGGGTGTTGAATCAGGAGGAGGAGACGGCGTTTACCTGCTTGGTCATTGAGAGCGTTGTCGAGGATGATTCCCAGGTTGCGTGCATGGTCGGTGGGTGTCGGGCTGCTCCCAGTGCGTTGGCCACCAGGAGTCATCCCAGGCTGAAGGGTTGGAGCCGAGGATGAGGACCTCCGTCTTGTCCGAGTTCAGCTTCTGACGGCTGGTTTTCATCCAGTCGTCGAGACGGCCTTCATTCCTTCATGGAGGTTGGCTTTGGCGGTGATGGGGTCCTTGCTGAGGGAGAGGATCAGTTGAGTGTCGTCGGTGTTGTAGATTATGCTGAGGTCATGCTCTCTGGCGACGTGTGTGAGCGGGGCCATGTAAATGTTGAATAGTGTTGGGCTCAGGGAGGATCCCTGGGGTATGCCGCAGATTATCTCGGAGGCTTTGGACCGGAATGGGGGAGGCGGACGCTCTGGGTTCCGCCGGATAGGAAGGAGGTGGTCCATTCCAGCGCCAAGTCTCGGATCCCTGTGGCGTGCGCGTAGTGTGCGGTGGCAGACACACAACACACTCTCCGATCTAAAGTGATTCGTTTTGAGTTTATAAACAAATTAACAAGTGACTACCCTTTGGTTGGGCTTCACAAAGTTCTGTGGTTCTTTCCTTCCGAGCTCACACTTTCATATTGGTAACAAAGTCTCCCTTACCTTTAGAGTGAACAAAACCAGGGTTACGCTTCTTCCACAGCAGTCTTACAGCTGGTTCAAAGACTTGTTACTTCCTCTCGATCTGGCAGCTGGATTTTAATGCAGCAAGAAGGAGCGCTCTCACACCATCGGAGGCAAGCAGGAGCGTCCAAACATGCGGCAGCCGTGAATCGCAACACTCATTGTCTGGTGGTTGATCTTGGGCGGACTTCTATTTTGTAGCTAGGCTCTGCTCAAGATGGCTGTTGCTCCTCTCAAGATGGCTGTTGCTCCTCAAAAGATTGTACGGTGCAAGAGAAGTCTGCATCCACTGACCTCCTTGATACTCGCAAAGAACACAATTGTTTGCATGAAGGATTCCCCTCCCTCTCACTGAACAAACATTGTTGGGCATCAATTAATCTACTTTGCTCCACATCACTCTACGCCACTGCGCTTTACTCTGCACCATTTCAATCTGCGCTACGCTACTCTGCACCACTTCACTCTGTGCCACGCTACTCTACTCTGCACCACTTCAATCTGCGCCACACTACTCTACTCTGCACCCCTTCACTTTGCTCCATGCTACCACTTCAATCTGCGCCATGCTACTTTGCTGTGCACCCCGCTCCTCTAATGTGCACCGCACTGCGCACCTCTGCACCCCTCTGCGCCACACAGCACCCCTCTGCTCTGCGCCCCACTGCACCCCTCCGCTCTGCGCCCCTCCGCTCTGCCCCACTCAATTCCATTTGGCTGCACTCTACACCAGCCTACTTTTTGCCACTTTACTCGACACCACTCCACGCTAATCCACTCGGCAGCACTCCACGCCAATCCACTCGGCAGCACTCCACGGCACTGCTCTCTGTGCCTCAACTGTACGCCGAGCCACTCCACACTACGCTGTGCCACTGTGCGACCGTCTACCCCACTCCACACAATGCCGATCTACTCTATGCCGCTCCACTCCACACCATGCAACTCCACCCTCAGCCACTGCACTCTACCCTGCACCACCGCACTCTACCCTGCACCACCGCACTATGTTCTGCACCACTGCACTTTAGGCCACTGTACTCCATGCAACTCCACTCTACACCACTACACTGCACTTGTCTCTGCGCCACGCCTCTCTGCGCCATACCACCCTACACAATGTCACTCTATGCCGCTGTGCGCCATTTATGCCACACCACTCTGGGCCATACCACTTTACACCACTCTGCCCCCATTCCACTCTGCCCCCATTCCACTCTGCCCCCATTCCACGCTAAGCCATACCACTCCATTTTACTCCAGTCCACTCTGCTGTACAACATGGCTAAAAGACATTGACTAAGCCAATAGCTATTGCACAGGCGAAACCTCCTACCTTTATGAATGCTTTTTTGGTCTGCCTTCTAGAACGTCTCTCACGGAGTTGCACACATTCTTCCCTACCTTTTTCAGTATTTATCATCTCGCTGGCCTAGTTCGATCCTTTAGCATTACTCTAATAACATACACTGATGATGCTCCTTCGGCTAATATGTCCTCGAAAACCTGCAAGACCTCACATCTTTTCTGACTGCAGTGTTTTCTTGGATAATCTTCTTATTGGTTAAAAATCTAGACTGATAAAATGAAGTTCCTCACATTTGGGCTGATGGTGGGAGGCTTTCCGAACTCACTCCTACAAAAAAACTCGTCCCCAAAATCGGGAACCTTGGATTTTATTTCAGTCACTCCCTCTTCCTTAATTCTGAAATTCAAACCAAAAACCCCTCTTGTTTCCCTGCCTGTCTGCTTCTCAAGATGACTGTTTCACCCTATTATGGCTCGTCAGACCATAGTCTACGTATTAATTCTTTCCTGTTTTGACTACTGTATTCCTCTTTACCTAGTACTGCCTTCCCCACTCCTCAACTAGCTCTCCAGAATCTAAAATTCTACAGTGCACCTTGATCTTTCAGATTCCTGTCAGGCTTACTTTCCCAGTTTTCTTCGTCCCTATATTCATTACTTGTCACATTACAATCAAATCCCTCTGCTTAGTCCATGAAGCTTTCTATTACTCTGGACCCAGTAACCGTAATTTACTCTTTATACTCCTTTGCGTTCTTTAAGATCTCTTGTGTCGTCTTCTATCTCGTCTACACTTTTGTTTAGGCAGGTGTTTCTTCTGCTTTGGGTACAAAAGCCTGGTATTTTCTACATGTGTATATATGCAGCAGATTGATAACCACTTAGCTTTTCGGAAAGCCTTGACAGTATTCCCCTGCTCACTAATGTCTTTGTTTCTCTCTTGGCTGTTCTGAAAAATCCTTCCTAGTGCTAGGATGCCTTAATGGGGGACAGAGTGCTTTACCAAATCAATAAAATAGAAACTAAACCACGAGCCGTATCATCGCTTATCTGTCCTGATATGTGATCTAGGGACACGTGTAGACCAGCCTTTCACTGTTAGAGTTCCAATACTGTTGAATGCTCTTTTACAACAGATTAAGCTCTCCTCCAATATTCTGACCTTCAGGAAAAGACTGAAAGATCATTTGTTGGATTAGGCAGCATTTGAGCACTATATAAACACATTCACTTATTCACATAAGGGGAAGGGATTGATAATCAGAGACATTTTGCTTTCTTTTTTTTTAATATATAAACTTTTTTATTGATTTTTTTGTTGTTGTTTTTATGTGTGCAAAGTAGAGCATACATGAAATGTGTGCCAGTAGCCAATGGGACTCCTCCCAATATACCTTACAATCAACATTACAGGGACTTTATTGCAATACCATACCACCAGCCAGTAGTCTTGGCTTATCCCGAGGCTGCATTGACTTGAATCCAGGAAGACCATTTTTTGATATACTCCTTATGTATCCCACAGGCAATATATGCCAGTTCTTCGAGTGTGGCCCAGTGAGTCATTCCACTAGTCCATTCAGGGATGGAGGCACCGGTGCATGTGGATCCTACCAGTGGCGAGCTGTGTCTCTTTGCTGTCAAGTAGCTCATGGCCACTAGTGCTCTAGTGCTGCGAGGACCCCCCAAGATGTCCACAATACCTAGCAGTATAATTTAGGGATCCAGTTCTAGGTGTCTGCCCACAATGCAACTCAGGACACTGATGACAGCATGCCAGTAACTTCGGATAATGGCATTCCCAGAGTACGAAAAAAGTGCTGGGCAAGGACGCATATTGGGGTCAATCAGGGGTGCAGCACGCCTCAAGCAAAATTGCTGAGTGGGAATATTTAAATTGAATAAGGTGAAATCTCGTCAAGATCGCGCACACAGCCTAGGTCCATAGCGTCCATCCACTCGCATCAACGAGGGCGCCCAGGTCTGCCTACCATTTTGCCCTCAGTGTAAGCAGGAAATAAGGTGCTTGGGGATTTGTATAATCTAGAAATGTCTCCCTTCACCAGAGGGCCTAATAGTAATTTACTTTCATCTGTCTGTAACAGATAGAGCGACACATATGCGTCCATAATAGTATAGTGCACAGATCTAACTACTTACAAGAGGGTAAAGTTCAGTGGGCCACTGTTTACTAACAGTGATCAAAGGTTTTTTAGAGTGTGCTAGAGAATCAACTAGACCATCATGAAGAACTTGGGATTTCAGTACAGTGCTGGTCAATTTTATGAGTCCACCACTTGACCGTCTGCATATATGTAAACCTATGTGTCTTTTAGACTGTGTTCATAGTACCAATCACATCACTCACTACACTCAATTAGCTACAAAGGAAACATGTCTACAGTTTCACTGGAATAAGTGTTTTGTGTTCTCACATGATTTACACCTTACATATCAAACAATTGAAAGTCTTATTGTCTATAAACAGCCTGCAGTGGTGAGAAAGGTGTATGTGTACTGCGTATCCGAAGACCAACAGTGTGATTTAGAAGAAAGATAGTGCACTGTATACAAATCTGTTATCAGCAAGTAGGTGAACAGTTACTAATCAACCCAGAGCACTCTTTAACATGGTCAAGGATGCGACAGTAGAGGTTCTTGGAAATGCGTTCTTGTAGAATAGATGGAAGGCAATTGCACAAAGTTCTTAACCTACTTTCAGAAAACATTCCTTTATTGATGCAGGCACAAAACATATACTAAAGAGGGAGGGAGCAAACTGCCAGAATTCCATCATCATCTTCTTCCATGCATTATGGTGTAGACAGTCCATAGTGTTTTTGAATTTCTGAACACATGCTTCTTGGTTCTTGCCAGTCTACAAGAGAAAGCGGCAGGTAGTTTGGGGTGTATGAAATGATGCTTTGAGTATAGCATGTAAACTACCACTCTAAAGCTTTCAGGTGCATCCAACAACTTCAAACAAATGCATCCCAGATGAGCAATCGAGGAGGGAGCATCTCCATGATTAGGATTGTTACACTACCTTGTATACTACAAGTGGCATTTCAAGCAGCCCCTGCCACTTGTTGCTGAAGATTGGCAAGAACACAGAAGCACATGTCCAGAAATGGAAGCACTGGCCTCGCCTACACTGCTGGCAAACACTTTCCTCCTTGTGAATAAGTCAACGAGATTAGGAACTGGATCTACAGTAATTAAATGGGAGAACTGGTGCTGGCTTGCTGGTAGTGCGCATGCCCTCCCCCTTGACAATAAAAGATCTAGGTGGGACAATTGGTGCTTTTTTTTTAGGCAGCTTGTATGTCCTCTCCATCTTCCCAGATAGCTATCAATTGAAATTGTATACCAAGCAGGTGCATGAGTCATTCTGTAAAATAAACATGGTTTGTAACATGTCTTGCATCCTAAATGGTTCTAGGTATACATTTTATCTACTTATTCCCCAGGAAGTTGTAGATTATCAGTATAGTTCTTATGTCTATGCATGGTAAAAGATGGGCAACCTGAACCACATTATAAATATGAAGATTCTTTGTGTGGAAGCTTTAAAGCACCAGTTCACATGATAGAGAAGTCTTGTTAGACATGTCCAGGAGCAGCATTGGTCATTTAAAACTTTCAGAACTTTCCTGGAAGAGCCACTGTATCCATGTGGAGAGTGTCTTCCTCTGCCCACACTATGTTCAATCAAGAGTCACAGTATTACAATATGCTGCATGTTCTTACACATACTAAATGCCTGTGTCCTGCAAGTGTTCTCATGGTAAAAATTTTGTTCTGCTACTCCAAAAAGTGTCACTAGCGCAGAGTCATTGAAAATAAATTGGAACATAAACTGTCTTTGCACAGATGACTTTGTGAGACATCTTATCCTGTTACTCTTGTTACCATGCTGCAGGAGGAGAAGGAGAAGGTGCAGGCCCAGAAAGAAGAAGTCCTAAATCAGATGAATAATGTGCTGGACAACGAGCTGCAGTGCATCATATGTTCTGAACATTTCATCGAGGTAATATTTAACAATTGCCCCAGTATGTTTGCTTGGTCTTCAGATCAAGACAGCAGTGTGCAAGAAATATTTAGGTGCATCTCTGGACAGGGACCTGGATTTGCCTTATAACTGGAATGCAGCCTTGAACAGTAGTTGTCTGAATGTAGTCAAAACTGCTAACAGTGATTACAGTCATTTTTAGGTCTCGCCTGAGCCAGCGCATGCGCTGCTCTGGCGAGACTTTTAGTAAGTGGGCTTCAGAAAATGCTACTACACGCTTTTGCTTGTGGCCTAGAGCTTGCAGTTACGCGTGTGGGCGCGCGCTTACGAGCAGAGGCGCCATCTGGCTTTCCTCTCTCGTCAGCAGCGCATGTCTTGTTGATGTTATCTGAGGGGGCGTGCCTGGTGTCTTCAACCCTGTGACTGTATCATTCTTTTTTATTTTTTTGTTCCTCGTGCTTTTGTGGCATTTAAACGGCAGCTTGTTTTCCCTTATGCTTTTGTGGCAGCTAAGGACATTATGCTTCTTCTTTATATTTGAATATTTATTCACGTCGGAAAAGGGCAAGCTAGCAAGTGTGCACGTTTAAAAGCTATTACCCCACCTTTTCCTTCCCGACAACGCCTGCTCCATCCATAAATCATTCCCTCCCCATCATTGCTTTAAACCCTCTCTGATGCCTTGCGATTCGTTGTCATCAGTGTTTCGAACTTACCAGCCCCCGGGATCTGTTCCGAGTCTCTGTGCAGATACGTTCAGAGTCGGAGCGGTTTGATGTTTTTCAGTCTAAAAAGATATTGTGCTTCTCCTTTATATTGAAATATTTATTTACATCGGGAAAGGGCAAGATAGCATGTGTGCGTGTTTAAAACCTTATCCGCCTCCTCCTCCCTCCTGTCTATGCTTGCTCCGTCCACAAATGACCCCCTCCCCCATCACTGCTTTAAATCCTCACTGGCCTTTGATGTCCTGCGATTCATTGTCATTAGTGTTTAGAACTGCTCGCCCCTGGACACGTTCACCTAGTCGGCGCAGTTTGATGTTTTTAAGCCTCACTCGGCCTGCATCTCAAGACCCAGCTGTGGCCACGGAAAAGGCTTCATGTTGAAGATCCTAACAGTGAATATTTCCAAGGGAGTGGGTAGCGCTACAAAGGCGTCCCAGATGCGTGTTCACAGTGCTTGCACAACTGTTTTATAACAATGTGCACCTCCTTCGGCAGATGGTGCCCTCTCGTGGTGCAGTGAATCCCAGTGGCATAGACCCCACACAACTTGTTACTGCGTCAGATTCCCGGGACATCCCCCATGCACAATAATTTTACAGGGTGAGTGATGCCAGGGCGTGGACAGACTCCGAATATCTCTCCAGTGCTATTTCAGAGGTGCCCGGTTGTGCCCTGGCACTCGGTGCCAAAGCGCGGACCTACAGTTCTGACGTACGCTGCTTACCCGACATTTCTTTATCCCGCCCGTCTTTCATATTCTGCCATATTTTTCCTTTTTTACATGACCTTCCTGTGTTCATCATTCTCCCTTCATAAATTCCTTATCGTCTTGCACACTCTCCAGCCCCCTCTGCCCTTACCAATCCCACCTCTTTCATCTCTTCGCACCTCGCCATGACACTTCTCTCCCACCTACTCCATCTTCAATGACGTCATTTCATTTCAAGAACCTTTGATGTTCCTAAACACACCTTGCCCTCAGCTCACTCCCTCACCCAACCTCCCTCGCTCTCTCTCTACACACTCTTACTTTACTTCCTGTCACTCTCTCCCTCCTGCTCCTTCTCGCCTTCCTCTGACTCTCCATCTGTCTTGTTCTCTGCCTGCCCTGCCCTCTCTAGCCTCTCTTCAACAGTCAAAGCCTTCTCTTTCTCCACCCTCTCTCGCTCTTGAACCCCCACCCCTTCTCACTCACACAGATAGCTAAGCCTCAGAAATCCATTTCTGGGGAACCTTGGTAAATTGTAATTATATAACACTTACTACCCCTGACGAGGTGCTGAAGTGCTTTACCCTGGGCAGCATGCTGCTACCGAACCCAAGGTTAGTGGCTAGTCATGTAATTGTTTATTGGGGTTAGTTTAGTGACTCAAGCAACTATTCCATACATTCACTAGAATTTCCTTGGGGTAGATGAAATAAATAGCAGTTGGGTGTTAACATTAGTGGGGTGGGGGAGTGGTTGAGGTATGTGAGTTGATGCAGATGTTTATTGGGATTCTTCATGCTGATGTTTGGTGGGATTAATAAAATGCAGATATTCTGAACCCTTTCCATGTTACAAGCAATAGGCAGTTCTCGGGCACAGTCTCCTTGTCCTAGCCTCCTCGCAGCCCTGGGCCCTTTGTGAAGACCTAAACCTTTCCCTCCAATAGAAAACATGCATTGGCACAGCCAATAGGTCTCGCCTTTGGGACCTTATAAGTGTTTAGCCATGCAACAGTTGATGTTGTTGCACCAAGGATATTGTGCTGCATATCTAAATACTTATAAGGTCCTAAAAGTGAGACCTATTGGCTATGCCAATGCTTGTTATAGATGTTAGCTAGTAGTACACATAAAGATTTGATGCTGGGCACAGTGTATAATACATGAGCAGCATTTTCCTCTTTAAGCTTCCCTTATTTTTATGGAGGCATACTTAAAATATACATAAAATGCGCAAACACTAAAGTGCCTCCTCATTAACACTCGGCTCTTGAACATGTCCTTGAAATGTTTGCTTTCTTTCTTGAGGTGAAGTGTGACCTGCGGATACCAGGCACCCCAGTGCTTTTTTCCTCTCGCAGGTCTCCATAGGCTACATCATCGATTGTTAATATGAGGATATTGGGATTGGTGGCAGAGTGGTATTTATGTTCAGGAACCACCCCTCTCTTTCCTATTCATCTTCCTGGTCACCATGGCAGTGCATATTGCCTACTACACCATCTTCGTCCGAGACACTGAATATAGCATTACTCCTAGCCATTGAGTCTTCAAGATAAATGCTTTGTCCTTTCAAAGTCCTCTTGAATAGGTGATCTCTGTAAACCTATATTTCCCCCTCCATTCAGCCAGAGCAGCTAGATTAGATATAGTGGATAAGAATAATTGCTTAGCCACATTATCCACTAGTCAGCAGTGGATGGAGTTCAAACAGTTAACATAGTCAACTGCACTCTTAACAGGCACCTGCTGGATGTTTGATCCAGCTATCTATATGCATCATCGACCTGTTTCCTTATTTAAAGTATTCTTCAACCCTTTGTGGAGATGGCGTTCAGCAGTATGTTATGGTCATGTCTATCAAACACTGTCCATACATCAAGTAAGATTAACGGGCATGCTTCATTTATATCCAGCATTTAAAATGCATCATCTCTGTGCATAACTGTTTTTAATACTGTGACCTGCATGAAAGCTGGACTGATAATTATATAAGAGTTTCATATGTGAATAGATTAATTTGTTTAGCTACACACTTCATCCTGATTGTTGGTGCAAATGGTAGGTCAGTGATGCGATGATAATTTTTTCTTGCAGTTTTGGGTCATCCTTAAGGTTTTTGAATATCCCTTCTTTAGAGGGGCAAGTACAAGAACTTGGTTAAAGGAAGCATTTCTAATGTTCACCTTTAAGAGCAGTAAGGCGGCAGTTGCTAATTCCTGAAGGTAGTTTTTTTTCTGTTGTATGATTTCATTCATATGAATGACAAATTGTACTATTTGCCATTGTGTTCTGCCCGTGTGTACAGGGCATGCATGTAGTAAGTTACCTGGATGAACAGCTGCATAAGAAAATTTACTTATAACCATATGATAAGAAGGGCATGCTGTGCTCGTTTTGGGTACAGGAACTGAGATTATGCTGCAATATGTGAGTTAAGTAGGTTTGTCATAATCGCATATACTTACAATCACGCTTGAAAACCTGTGACTGATGCAGCTCATGTGTGAGGGCCCATATCTGATCTAGAGGTTGGTTTCGCCAGAGGTTTTTTTTCTTCTTCCTCTAGCTTGATTTTCTATCGTTTTAACTCATGGTGTTTACCTGAGTTTTGTCAGGGATGCTTCAGTGCACAGGATTTACTTAGTGGTTAACAAGTACATCTTAATACATTGATGTGCAGTGGTGAAGCTTGCTTTGACACCTAGCCTGACAATAGCCTGGAATTGCTTGAGAACAAGGCTACTCAAGGGTTTGGCTAGGGGGGAAATTGGAATAGTACCACTTTGAGTTTGCCCTGCACCCCTTCAAATAAGTGTCAGTCTAGATTCCTTTCTGGTATGCGTTCTTCTCTTTTCAGTCTTTTAAGTTAAGCAATCTAATAACCTTTTGCAGACCTTCTTTGGAGGAGGAGGAGGGGTTTGTGATGGTAATATTGATTTAATTTCTTCAGTTATTCTAAAGAGTTACTTGGCCATATTTGGGCTGTGTAGGGCTGGGATGCAGATTAAGATTTGCTAGTTTCCCATCTGTCTTTCTTATAAATTGCAAGAATTTGTGACTTAAGTTAAAACTGAGTACCATTGCCCGTTCAGTCCCAACCCATACTTTCTACTTTAAGACATGTGGAACATGATCAGAGATCAAAGTCTTGATTTGTGTTGGAAGCTCCCTTAAGGGGTGCCTCGAAGAGATCAGATGAACAAACAAAAAAACGGCTCAGATGTTGGTCACAAGTTGAGAGTTAATGAGCCGTACCTATGCCAATGATGCTGTCCTGCAAAGAAGGAATGGTTGGAGGACCATAGGGAGGAAGTGCTTAGGCCATATCAGTGTGTGCACACTACCACCAAGACTTCTGGCTAAAAATGGTCCTGCAGTTCTATTTAACATTGCATAAAGATCTTCTGTGAGAAAATGGGTTTTGTTGCAGTACCCTCCCTTCCACTTTTTGCCTGGCTTTTGATGCTACTTTGACTGTAGAGTACCGGGTCCCTGCTGTCCTGGTTTCCCATTACCAGTGTTCTTTCCCTAAAACATGTCCAAAAATGGCGCTTCTGCCCCCCTGTAAGTCCTTACTAAGTGGTACCCTTAATACCTAGGGTCTGGAGGCTGAAGAGGGTTCCCTGGGACCTGCTCACCACGACCATGCCACTGCCCCTGCAGCCGGCATGCCGCAGTGAGGTAAAAAAAAATGACCAAGCCGACATGGCACACTGTCTGTTTGCCATGCCAGCTAGCACTGCCTAAGATATAGGTCAGTCGCCCCTCTAGCAGGCCATACCAGCCCTAAGGCAGGGTGCACTATATACCAGGTGTGGGCATATCTCCATGAGACGATATTCCCTTACAGTATTAGGTTCTATTCTCTAGTATTCTAAGTGCCAGGGAAGCCATAGAGAGTACATGGGCTGGGAACCATACAACTAGAGTTCCACAGCACCATGATGGCTTCACTGAACCCAGGGGTGTTTGGTACCAAACAGCTCCTTTTAATAAATCGACACTGCTGCCAGTGTGAGATTTATTAAAACATGTACTCAGAGGTGCCCCCTCAAAATCTACCGACCCTGGTGTGTGCACTGACTGGCTTTAGGCAGCCTGCCACACAGACATGTTTCTGGACCCCTGGGTGGAGAGTCAAGTCTTCTTTGATCTTAGGGTTTTACAGGCACCATGGCGTCATTCTCCAGTCTATCTAATGTTGCCAATAGGGGGGTAATGGTCTAAGATTACCTAAGCATGACTGTGCTGTATTAGGTCTCGCCTGGGCAGTGCGTGCGTGCGCTGTCTCTTTGAGACATGCTGTATTCAGGTATGGGCATCTGCACCTTTTTCCTTTCCACTGCGGCTGTCACTCGCGCCTGAATTAAATTTCTAGGTGGACACACTTCAAACAGGGCCCCGAAAACAATCCGACATGTGAGTTATGTGATCCAGGGAGAGGGCCGCAACGTCACTAGTGAGCTCCCTTTACATGCCTGGTCGAGAAACGCGCTGATGAAGAGGGAAGCAGCTGCTTGATGATAGTCCACTTTGTGAAAAATGTCACGCACTCAGCGCAGCCTCTTCTGCAGTATGCAATAACGGTACACAAGCGCCTGCGCCCCACAGTCCCCCTGCCTCTGCTTATACAGTGTGCATGCAAAGCCTTCTGTGAAGTCTTAAATCTGATTTCATAATGCAGTCATCCACATTTTCATTAAACAACGTTAGAAACATCTGGTGCGCGCGAACAATTCCTGCCCTTTTTTTCATTATCTACTTATTCTAGTAAATATGCGGTATAAATATTTACTTTGTGACGCAACTTCATCACCAGTACATCCTTGACATAGTTTCTAAAAATGTAAGTAAACGTATTTACACTTAAAAAGCTTTGAGTTGAAATGCATTCAATCTGAGCCCCAGATTTACTAAACCTTACACTGCTCCTCAAGTGTTATAAAGCAGCGCAAATGGTGTTCTGTTAAGTGGGATTCCTTCCGCACGCTGATCCTGTTACTGAGGGTAAGGGCAGTATTTTAATGCAGTGTTTCATTCATGGACTTGGCATGTTGTCAATATTGTGTGCCATGTATACATAGGTAAAAGACATTGCCATTTACAATGCCAATAGCTCTAACTCAAACAGATGCAAGACCAATTGCATTTACAATGCTTGTTAAATCTGTGAGTTGTTGTGTTGACATGGAAGTGAAAAGATCATCTATTCTGAAGTATGCTTTATGTGCGCTGGAATAATAGGAGAAATAGTGCCTTTCTCGGTGCATTGTCCTCCATATATCTTGTTTTGTTTATCTGTGCAAACAAGTTGCCCTTACTATTGATTCCTGGTTTTGCTAAAAAAGAGTAGAGCTTCTTTACTGGCTTTCGCTTAGTGGAATTCTCCTCCTGTCTCAATTCAATGAAAGCAAAAACTGGCCTCTTTTAGAAAAGCACTAAAAACCTGTTTATGTTGCTAGGGATCTTGTGTAAACTTCAATTTTGAATCTCAATTTCCTAGCACAATGAAGCTCTCTGGGGTCCACTGAGCTTTATAAATATGCTTCATTAATTCATCCATTCATTCAAAATAAGCTTTGCGTTAGGTCAAGGTGGTGACTGTTAATATAGTGTGTTCCATATCATGCCATTGGATTTTGCTATAAATGTAAATATGTATTGATATTTTTTTTAAAACTTGTCTATACGATTTACCTATCTCTATGATAGTAACTTTCAACTTCTGCCTGGGCTTCACTGTTGCTCCTTCTTGAGTTGGCCTCCCTTCCTATGCACTCCTTCCGTTCATCCCTGAATGCTGCTCATTTTCTTTTCCTACTTCCCATGATCTCCTGCAGTTTGCCAGTAGTTAGCTTCCCTGAGCCTGCACCCCATGCCTTTTTGCTTATATTCCTGTGCCTTGTCTTCAAGTGGGATCCTGCCCTTGGTTAGCCCCTCAAACTTCCTTTGCAACCTGTGCAGATCCTGTATCCTGTCAAACCCTTCTTTGAGTGCCCTCCTCTCCATTCCTAAGCCTTTCTCTTTAGTCTGATTGTACCAAAGCGATGGCAGTGCGTTCCCTCTGACCTCTTCTGCTCTCTACTCATTCCAGTCTTATAGTCTTACCTTAGCCGTCCCTATTTGCCTCAACTTTACCACTTCCATCTCCTGCTGCAGAAGAGCTAGCTTCTGCATTTCATTACACCTTTTGTAGTGTCTGCGCTCTTCTGTGTGCTGCTTTGGTGCCAACTCTATAAAAGTAGAGTAATGAACAAAAGTTCTCTTTATCTCCCTTGGCCCTGCAGGCTGTTACCTTGAACTGTGCTCACAGCTTCTGCTCTTATTGCATCAAGGAGTGGATTAAGCGCAAGGTGGAGTGCCCCATTTGCAGGCAGGAGATCCTTACTCAGACACGCTCGCTGGTGCTGGACAACTGCATCGAAAGGATGGTGGAGAACCTCAGCAGTGAGATGAAGCAGCACCGCTTGGCCCTCATAAAGCAGCGCAAAGATGAGAAAGGTGGGTCGGTGGTGTGTATGAGTGGAGGGTCCCTGCTGGCCACTTGTGTCACTAACAACCCACCCGGTGCTGTCCATAGTTTAGATGTTTTTGTTATTTATGAGATTGGTCCTTGCCTCTTCATCTCTGTACCACATGGAGCTTGCGCCGCTCTTACTGCTGACTGAAGTTTCCCACTCTTTACTCTCTTCTTCCCGGTCAGCCTTTGGAGTAAATATTACTAGAAAGCACAGCGGTGGTGGGCATGGGGATGTAGCTGGAAGATGTTTGTAGTGCATGACGGTCAAATGTATTTAGCAAATGTTTCAGTAATCGCTGTCTCTTAATCTATTCACCCAACAGAGATATTTACTCAGATGTGTTGTTACATGGGTCATGAATTACAGATGGCATTTTAGATCTGTTCATACCATCTATTTAACAGTATTCATAAATTCTCTAAATATGATTGACTAATTGAATTGGTTAAATGCTTTTGTACTGGTTGATATATTATCCTACAGTATGTCCTAAGGAAAAAATGTGGGACCGTGTCCCTCTGTAAAAAGTCTCAGCTGCGAGTAGATTTACCACAAAATGAACATTTTGCTTAAACGTCTGCGTACCTGAAACTTGCTAACTGCTTCTTTAACAAATGATGTTTAGAGTAAGGTTTTAAACTACTGGGGAAACCAACAAAAGGCAAGTTCTTACTTCAGTACTAACAGGTGTACAAAGGTGAAGTCCCTTCCCAGACATTATCTCTTTAGAACGATCGCCAATAATATTTAGTGTCAAAAAGAGTGGGTGTGTCTCTAGAATTACAGCATTTTAAAAACACCATGCACATTTGCATTACTGTATAGCACTTAAACCAAGTAGTAACTGAGCCTCGTATTAACAGGTGTTCCCATCGGCTGAAACAATGGTACTCATTTGATCGACTCGACTTCCTGAATATTCTGTTTTGCTTAAGTTGCTATATATATTTCTAATTCGTCACACCTGTTTTTTGATGCAATGAGTTTTCCCTATTTTACTTTGGTCTATTTTTTTCTTGCTTTCAAGTGTTAATACTTTGAAGGCTTAGTTTTAGATCAGTGTTCCTCTGTGATGATTTGATTATCTTAGAATGGCAGCCCCTAGCCTAATTCTTTGGATAAAGAGGTGAATTGGTTTCAGAGGGATGTTCAGATTTGCTTTTCTGCTTCTCGATGGCTAGGTCGTTGATGGAGATAGCAATGTTGAGGCACTAGTCAACAATGAGTTGCTCTTGGATATCAAGAAAGTTACCAATGTAGTGTAATCTCTGAGGAGAATACCCTTTCTCGTAGCCAAGGAAGCTCCAATCTTAACCTCAGGACAAATGCTCTCAGTGAGACAGCTGGTTGTCCCTGTTGTGATTTTGGGACTCTTCCTTAGAGTTCGGTACAAAAAGAATCTTGACTGAGGCCCCTTTATTGTATTTGATGTCAACAATAAAACTATGTTGTGAGAAGAAAAAAAAATGAATCTTGACAAGAAAGGAGAATTGGTGCATTTGTACTCAGTAGAGTTACGGCTTACGACAGATTCTCCCAACAGTAGAGACTCCTCTGATTTGGTTTGGTCTGGCATCTTTGTTTACTCGCGGAATGAGTAATGGGAGGAAGGACTGTATGATCTCAGAAAGATTGTTCTTCAGCAGGTAAAGTGAATGTTGTGTGGAACTCTAGTGCACTCAGACAAAGAAATTGATTCAATCTGGTGCACTTTTTTTTAATCCTCACCGCTCTCCAATTACACGTGCATACATGTTGTATTGAGGTTTCATTATTGCACTATGTCCTCCAGCTCTTTGTGAAAATTTCAGTGTAATACTTGCGCTTCGAGCCTCTAAGTTTGAGACATTTCGGATTGCATAATATAAAGGCTCACAGTGAGACTGTGCCCGCTTTCTCTCTGGCATCTGTGCCAGAGGGGCAAGGGGCGCTTGGGAGAGTGTTACAATTGTAAATAGACACAAAGAATTGTTAATAATGATCATGTCTCTGATACTTCATTAGAGCTACCATGAAAGTCCCAGAACATCCAACCAACGTTGTTCGGCCCAGGAAATTGAACTGGAAACTGAGAACTTCAGAAAGGTGAACTGTGTACTTCAATTTTGTGGCTTGGAAGAGCCAACACTTTTCTTCACAGAGAATTATACTACAGTCTAGCAGACCCTCGCCAACAGTCCCAGCATTTTTAGGTGTGATGGTTGGACCAGCCTCACAACATATAATACTTATAGGCTCTCCTGCTGTGCAGTTTTTCATTTTTATTTGACACCTTGGTTGATTCCTTGGTGACCAAAAGCACAGAGTTCCTTATATGGATTTTGGAACTGTCTGTGTTTCAGACATGTCTTGTGTGCCCTTGAAGTGAAAGCTCTCTTTAAATGTTTTCGTGCACTTTAGTATAGGCCTTGTGCGACTACGTCTATTGCGTGCCTCTCAGTAGTGTGGCTTACTTTTACAAGGCTAAAATTTGAGTTTCACAAAAAAGATTTTAAATGCACCTTTTCAGTTGCAACTCTCCTTCAGACATAGGCAGAAGGAAAATGCAAAGGATGCATCCTGAGACTGAAGTCCTCAAGATTAAAAAAGGATTAGAAGAGGAAAGATTATATAAGCAATTCAGATTTTTTTGCTGTGTTAAAAGAAATCAGTGCAGGAAGGAAAATAAAATAAATGTCTGCTGGAGAGTGCCAGTGCAAAAAAGTGTGTACGGTAGTACACTGTCGGAGTGGGGATTAGTGGGGGCATGTGTTAAAGGAATACCGGAATTAAATTCTGATAAAACCGAAGTCCTAGTTTTCAATCAGAGTGGTCTCCCTCCTCCCTCCCTTTGGTGTCCTGCTGAATTTAACACTCCTCCTAATCCAACCTCTTCGGCAAGAAATCTTGGTATCCTTCTTGATTCCTCACTCTCCTTTGACTCACAAATTAAGCAAATCTTGTCATTCTGCTTCTTGAAGTTGAAAACCTTAAAGTTCCTTCATCTGGTTCCTGAGGAGATGAAACAAACAGTAGTCCATGCGTTAGTCACTTCTCGCCTGGACTACTTGTTTACCTCGGTCTCCCGGTGTATCGGAGTTAGTCCAGACTGCAGCAGCGAGACTAATAAGGAGAGTCCCCCGCCGCCATCACATTTCCCCTCATTTGAGACTGCTGCACTGGCTCCAAGTTGTTCAGCGCATTCAATTTAAATCTCTGATACTCTCCTTCAGAGCCTCTCCCGGTGAGGCCCCATGCTACTTGTTAAATACACCGTCTGCATATTCTCAAAAAAGGATACTCCGATCCAACAATAGCCGATTCCAACGGATCTTTACAGTTCTGAAGTCCCTCCGTGAAGACCGCTCCTTTACTGTTATTACTGATAAACTTTGCAACAGTCTCCCACCCAACTTGCGTCAGGTTAAGTCTTTGACAGCCTTCAAAAAAACAACTTCAAATCTGGTTAACTGATAATGTTTAGCTGTTTGGTTACGTCGGTTGATCTGCACTGTTTGCTTTAGCGCCGGGACGCTTCGGTTTGAAGCAGCCGTGCACTGTATCAAGTGTGGATTGATTGAATACCTGTGGTCTTCCATCCCTACCCTGTTTAGGAGGAGGAAATGTAATAAAGCTTGGATTTGGATAATACTAAAATGTATTTTTTCAGGTCAGGTTTTTTGCGTTATATTGTTGGATATATTTGACGTCTTGTCTTTTTTTTGTTTTCACGTTTTTTGCACTGATTTCCTTTGTATGTTTGTTTGTATATGTTAGAATAGATACTGCATTTTGTGATTTATATTTGTTAAGGGGTTTCCTTTCAATTGCTGTATTTTAATTATTTTACCATGCATTTGAATAAGAGTCAGAAAGACGTTAGTTAAACGGGAAACATTCAGAATCTTGGCTCTCTCGCGAGTAATACCTGCTATTCAAAACGGAGAGTTGTCATGTGCTTTCATTACACACTACTCGTATATATATTCTACTGCATAAACAATTCCCCAAGTCTGAGATTAGGACGAAATGTGCAGGTGCATCTGCCAGGTAGTTTAGAGCATCCCAATTGTATGAGGCCGACATTGACACTACACAATGATGTTCTAAACCCCCAATCGCTAGAAGGCAGGATAATGCACACAGTTTACATATATAACATATATAGTTTCAGTGCTACCCTTTGACATTTGGGGTGTTTGGTCAGGCAGCAAAGTAACTGTTGGAGACTATTTCTCCTGCTTAGACATATTTTTGACCCCGTTCATTAGTAGGACTAGATCGTTTAACTTCAGTGGTTAAAGCTCATAACAGTCTCTTGGTTGAATCACTTTGTTCATAGAATAGTTTCTCGTTCTGGCGCTGTCGGTAAGGTCGGAGTGGAAGGAGAACAATAGCTTAGGAGGAGGCTTAGGAATTAGCTGTACAAATTCACTGCCTATACTTTAGAGGACAAACCCTGCCTCCCTCTTCGACTTCTACAGGCTTTATTTTTCAGAGTGGCTTCCCTTTTCCTATAGAGCATGGTTAGAGCGAATCCGCACCTTTAGGCCTCATTGAAGTGGAAGCCTAAAGAACAATTTTCTGATAATACGTCCCTTCTGTTTGCCTCAAAATTAAGATACCTTGTTGGTTTGAGATGATGGATCCCCCTGTTCTCCTTCATTGCCCTCCTGGTAATTGGTATGAAAGAATCTTCACAACAGTCTCCTAAACCCACCTATTCAGGATCCAGTAGCTGTTGTCATAAAAGGGCACCTATGGGTGGGCCAGGTAGGGAGGATAGGGCCACTGGGTTGCCAGGAAAATACTGCAGTGCACCATGTCAAGCTGTTATGGTGTGGGTCACAAAGCCACATGAATCTGTCCTTGGCATGTGTTGCCTGTGGCATGATGCATTGGGTCAACTGGTGGACATTGCCAAATGAAAGTATGGGGGATTGCTAGGCCTCCAAAGCGTGAAGAAGTGGCTGATGGGGTTAGGTGTAACAAAGTGGCTGAGAGTGGCATGTCGGAGAGGAGCTTCTTCAAACAGTTGGGGCATTATTAGGGGAAGTTTAGGTGGGAGCAAGACTGTGGGTGTCACTCCCTTACTCTCCAGTAACTGTTTTCTTAATTGATCTGAGACCCATTTGCTTAAGTATTCAGCAGGGGCAAGCTTACTGAGGGGTAATCTGTGATAGATATCTAGCAAGAGTGTATTCTTTTGGGTAGAAATGTACATTTTGTAGGCAATATACATCTTTCCCAGCTCTGTCAGTAGGAGCAGGGTAACTCATATCTTTTCCTTCTCCCCAGTGCCACACCACTTATGAAATTGTAGCTGTAATCGGAATGTTTAGATGATTACAGGTAACAAGTCTTGTTAGGAAAACCACCGGTCTCTCTTACCTCAATGTCTTTAACCTACATTTGTCCTTGTAACCATATATTTTAATGATCATGTGTGCTTTAGGAGGGACTCCAGTTTTCCAGCATTATGTGAGCACTTGAGCTTCAAACATGCTACTATGAACTTCACATTTCCTTCCCTACTAGCGGTTGGTTAAGGGCCTCCCTGACAACACTTCTCTTTTACAGGCACCAGATTAGCTGTACTGTATTTATCCCATTTGTAGTTTGCTTATTCACTGTGTATGAAGACCAATGTAGGACAGCTTACAGTATTTAAGTTTAGAATTAATAGCTGTTCCGACAACTCTTCAGTGTGGAAGCAAGAACCGGTAATACGTCACAGAAATAAATGCATATTAAAATGTTCCATTTTTAAAATTACAGCGATTTAAGGTTGAAGGGTCACTTTCACTTTCTTTGTTGCTAGGAGAGATGGAATTGTTATGTTCTTTCTTAATTAACATACCAGATTACCTCCGTTTGCATGCATTTAACTGAAGACTATCCATTTGTGGGCGTTTCAACCAATCATTCTGAAGCCAGGAAGATAACTTATGAGGAGGTGACCTTTAACAAAGTGTGTATCATCTGCCTAGATGGGAATTTTTATTGCCACGTTCTCCAGCCACTGTATAATCTGTACGGGACTAGCCGTGTTGACTGTGTGGTACAGACCTATAGTTCTATTTCCAACACGAGCATAAATACACACCATTAGTATCTGGATCCAACCCAAAGTTGTATCTGCAGACTTGCCTTCCATGGGGTGAAACGGCAATTAACATGCAAGTGGACCTTGAGTCCACAAATGATTGTAGGTGTTCTTGGGTGTATTTGTGGATGCGATAAACTACAGTATAGCGGTCCGCCTGCTCTAATAAGTGCTCATAAATCCCCTTATGAGATACGAGGACAACCACTTTCAGAATTTATTATTCAACATACTACGAATATTGCCAAAAGTGTTTTAAATTTCTGCTTAAATCTGTCTCTTATTGGTTTGTTTTCATGCATATGTTTGGCAGCTAAGCAAAACTTGCATGCCCTTGAAGGCATACAAATGTTGAATCTGTTTCAGTAAGATGATTGGAAAACTTGGAAACTAATCTTGGAGGCTTTATTTGCTGTAGGCTTAGAAATATCTTGAGATGGTTTGGATGATGGCAGATGTTGTGAGAAAATAAATACTTATTACCCAACAGCTTTAACTCGAATCATTTTGTTATGCAACCCGTTGGGAACGGTCTACAGGCATCTGCTTCATCATAGCATGCTAACTTTGATTTGAGAAAGCTCTCTTTTGGGACAGCTCTCTAATAAAATTGTGTCTGTTAGTTAAAGAAGTCTCTTCCTTTCTTCTCCTCTACTATGATGTTTCTGCTTAATGAGATATGGCCTGCTGGTTTATTCAGAGGTTCTGGATTATGAGGAACATATTTCAATAGTAATTTAAAAGTAACTTTACAATAAATCGGAGTTCTCCTTCATTATTATGCTCCCTGCCACAAATGGCTATTGAAAGTTTGTTCCTGCATTAAAAAGCTTCATATTATAACATGATGGCAGCTGGTGATCTCATGGCTAGTCCTCTCTAGAAGGTACTGGACCGCTCTGTTATGGAAACATTTTTTGTTTGAGTATTGCAATGTAGCCCTTTTGATCAGTGGAGATAATTCTATAATTGTGAAAGATACCACCAATTGAGAACTACCCTTAAGGTAAGTAACTTTTCTGTGTCTGCATTAATGCATTATCAATTAACATATCTTACCAGCTTACTGAGAAGTAGGTAAATTAATATGCAAGTACAATTGGACATTGTTGAAGTACAAGGTAAAATGGCAATGGAAATTTTGTATAGTTATGAAGGAGCAATGAACATTTTGAAAGAGCTGAAGTGATAACTTAAAGTCTGTACACCAAACTTTAGTGAGTTGATTTTTATCATCTGTTGCTGTAGAGAAACAAGAGGCAGAAGTGAGCCTGACTAATTCGGATAGCAGCAGCAGCAATATGTCCTCCATCACCTCCATCTTGTCTATCAGCAGTTCCGACAGTGACGAATTCTACGAAGAAAACTTTGACTACAATGACCTTGATGAAAGCGATGATGACGACAGCTATATCTTCATCTGAGACTGTTACTGCCTTGGTAATGGGGCATAATCAAAGCAACTGCCTGGTCCAGTCGTTTCCACTCATTAGGGCGGGTATGTGGAAACAGAGGATCACAACCCCTTGGGCTTGATGGCTTGCTGGGCACAAACATTAAGGAAGCATCCGTGAGCATTTTGTTTCAATAAAGTCAAAACTACATGATGTTCTGGAGCCCAGGCTAAATATCGTTTTCTGGATTTGCTTTTCACCTTTCCGTAATTGAATTGTTGAACTTTTTTGTTATTTAAATAATTATCAAACGTGACTTATTGAAAGTTTAGCTAATTATCTTTGTTCTTGGAAGATTTGTTTTTCCTCCTGACTTCGTAATCGGAATCAAATGGAATAGTGTGCACTGTGAGGGATTTTCCTTTATCCCACTGGTTTTCATCTCTGAACCCCTGCTGGCAGACTGAAGCGTGAACAGCTGCATGCCCACATCATCAGCAAGTATCGTTAACCTGCCATAACACCCAATGTGAGACCAGCTTTTCAAGTACATTTTGGTTTTGCTACTGGACCACCAGGACAGCTGGGTTTTCAGGGCCTCTGGTTTCCTTTCATTAAAAATAGTGGGGTATGGAGTAACCATTGAAAGTTAATAGACCCTTTCAGCACTGGGAGTGGAAAAAGACTTTTGTGAATAAATTGTGTTTATGTTTTTATTTTTTAGTTTAAGAATCTAAAGGGGATGTACCAGTCATGTTGCACTTGTTGAATAGGATATTAACAGCACTCACAGATGTTATGTAGTATCCAAGTCTGCCAGGGCTAAATCCGACCAGGAGGTGGGAGCAGAATCCTAATTTGAAATACTCCAATAGATACCCTCTAGTGCCGCTCACATGAAGTTTGCATGATGTCAGCAGTTTGACTTGCCTGTAAGGACTCTACAGACCTGCAGATATTGTCCTCTTACAGTAAGTTTTGTTAACATTCTTTGACATTGGAAGTATCCTTTCAAGTAAGATGACCTACATGCTTAACAGTGGGACACAGCACTTTGGAGTGAAGCATGTCTCGAGGTTGTTGGGAGGTTCAAATACATGTTGTGGAGGGTGGTCTTGTCAATTACCTTGGGTCTTTTTTGTAGGTATTGTTGAAGTCTGTGATGCTACCTATTCTACAACTTTGCTGAATTATGCCTGGGTAAAGGGTAACCTAGGCAAGATTTTGTAACCCAGTCAAGATTTCGTAACCCTTATAGATTACTTTTTAAACCCAAAGTCCTTCTCTGTTTTTCTTCATATTTTCCTTGGTAGTCTGTTAATGGTTCTTGGATGGAATTGTTTGCAATATCGAAGGAATACTTCATTTCCACACTTATCTTTTTTCTCCTTTTCGTAGTTGAAAGAAAATGTTTTTTCTTAAAATAAATATTTTCTTCTGCCATATTTTTCTAATCATAAACTTAGTCTATCTTATTTTTTTAACATTTTAATTACCTTGTTTCATACTTGAAGGGTCTTGATTCCTTCCTTGTTTCTAACCTTTGAAACAGGGAGTGCCATTTAAGCACCAGTGAGGCACCAAGAACAGTCATCCCTTTATTTTGCACCTTGGCTGCAATAATGGCTCTTTACTCTGCATATAATGCCATACTCTGTCACTTCCTGTTTCCCCGCTTAGTGGCATTTCGCAAAATAGAGAAGAGTGCTAATAAGACAAATGCTCTACGAAAAGGTAAAAAAAAGATGATGGTTGGGAAGAGTTGTGGATTGGCGGATAAGCCAAAATGTGAATATTAATCTGGAAGAAAATTATTTTGTTTCTTCAAAAATAAATGTCACATTTTGAGTATCTCTTGGGTAACTCATCAGGGTGTCTCCCAAGACTTCACTTTCCAGATTTTTGCATTTCTAACAAGTTCCCTTTTTTCTTTTTTGAATAGGCTTTCTTTTTACTATTGCCCGTATTTATTTTGCTTTTACAGTCCTGCTTAATCCTCGATTTGGTTTGTGGCAATGTTCTTATATGATGTTTTTATAAGTTGCGGAATTCATTTCACTTTAAAAATCATTGTCCTCCATTTTGGAACAGTAACATTTCCTGTGCTCACTGCCTTCCTACGGGGGTGAATGCAAGTCAGTCATAGCGCAGGCGGCCTAAGAAAAATAGCAAACAGTTTACACTAATGTTTAAAATGTATATTGGATAGTCTAAAAGACCCAAGCCATTTTCTGTTTTACACATTTTGGAAAAGCTGTCAATTTGGGGTAGACCAACAGTAATGGTCTTCTCCAAGGGCACCTGAGTTCTGGGGTCTTGCCAGCTGATAAGAAAATGCCTAATCGCACATTGAGAGCTTATAAGAAATGCTCTTCTCAAGTTTGTTGAGCTGTGAAACTGGCTAATAATTCCCTCTTCTGGACAGTGCAAGCAAGGTCTCCTTCAACCAGATCATGGGTCGTAGCATGGGCGTATTAGACTATCCTGATTTGTGAAAAGCAGCAAGCTACAGAAATGACTAGCACTGCACATCAGTGATCAAAAGGAAGGACGTTTACTCGCTCAAGGACGTACTCTCATCCGTGAGACTTTCCTTTTTTGTGTTTATATGGTTCTTAGATTATTTTCTGTATTCCTTGAAGACAATAAAAGATATTTAAACCCTTTTGGGGGGGGATTTGTTTCCTTAAAATGGTATTTTGTGTTGCTTTTATGTGAAGTTAAAGCGTCAGTATTGCGAAGCAAATGTCACTACCTCTTATATATCTATTTTGTGGGTGATTAGGTGCTCCTAATATTTGGCAGCATTGCACGTTCAGCTGACCAATGCTGGTAAAACCTTTTGTTGCAGGGATTCTGCTCATGCACAGAACTATGCGCAGGAACCCAGGACCTCGGTGAATTGTGGTGTACCAAAAACTCACATCAGAACCCCTTATCCGACCAGCATCAGTGTCCCATTCGTTATCCAATTTTTATCTCGGCGGTCCCAATGTATAGACAGCCCAGAACAAGCGACTTAGTGTATTCTCAGGAATGGTGGGAATCAGAAATACCTGTTCGTTATTATTCTTATATCAGTCCACAACAAGAGTAAACAGAGACACGGTAACGTTTAAAGAGTTTATTTTATAAACCTTGTGTCCTAAGATGCAGTACTTTGGCTAACATAAGCAAACAAATTATTAAAATCAAAACCATCAGCATAGTTACAATACCATAGAAGATGAAAGGAGAAATCATAATAAAATTAAAGTGGATTACATCCACCTTCCTTTCGCTAGTAAACTAATATTATTATTATTAGACTAATAGAAGGTCTCTAGGCTTGAATGGGGAAGCCCATACCGTAAAGATCAGCTTAGTGGAATCACATCACAGGATCAGGTATACTCTGCTCCTGGGACAGCTCTTCTTCCGAATGTGTATAAAGCATGCAGCCTGCAATATTAAAAGCACTCGACTTTCAGGTATTTGCAGCTGCATGCGTGTTATGGCTAAATTGTGGGCCGATCAACCTGAACCCAACAACATGCACCGTCTAGCGACCCAGACTGTTTCATTACACAATGTTCAGACCAAGGTCGCAGCTCACTGTTCGGGACGTGAACAACAGACAGTTCTCATGTGAAGCAAAGGCGGCGAGCAAGCATTTCCCAAATAATAACATTTAACTGCAGTGTCGTGTGCAAAAGCAGCAAAAGTGGCAAGATGGCTTTCTATCATCTAACGCGGTTGTGCTAACTTAGCAATATACGTATATAAATAGCAGTCATCACTACACCCCCCCCCTTGATCGGACCACTAACCAGTAGGGGCACAATTAAGGAACGCAGAGTTCAAGTTCGAAAGAACGGAACCAAGGGCACAAATTGTGAATCCATATAAGGGCAGTGAAAAGTTTGAAGAGAAAAATGAGAGAAAAAAAAACATTTAAAGGGGGAAAAAAAATATTATCGATGGATGTTCAATGAAAAAACAAAAGGTATTCCACAGGAATTTTGGATGACCTCCAAGCTAATCCATCAATGTATAAGCACAATAAGATGCAACGGCTTCCAAGAGGAATTCATTGGAACGTTCTGCAAAATTATCTGCCATCCAGTTCAGCAAGGGGAATGAACACACATGTTCTTTGACAACTGGAGCCTCTAGCACCATCATAGGACAACTGGCGTGTTCTTCAAGATAACTTCATGCCAAGAATTCAGCTGCAGCCGTTCCGATGTCCCAATTCCCTACTACTCCATGTGCTGCTCCACAGGCCATAATCCTGACACCAGAACAGTCCAACTCATGAGCCACTAAGGAGCTCATTAGTCTATCATAATCCGGGGCGGGAGACACCGAGTTTGACAAGCACAAATCCAGAGCCCATTGGAACGGACACTCTAGGCAATGAAAGACCGGCTGTACGCAAGTAAAGTAGGAAAACCGGAAGGACAACCCATAGGCTATGCTCAATGTTGCCAGTGGTAGTGTTCCATAGTATTCAAACATCCGGTTGCGAAGATGGAGCAGCCGGGACATGCTGTCGTGTGACGCAAGTTGTGCATCCATAGCGTAGTAAGCAGACCAACAGTACCCCAGCCACGAGGGCGAGAATCAACGGGAGACCTCCAAAGACGCTGGAAAAAATAGAATGAAAAAATGCCGGGATCACACCAAAAATAGTTTGGAAGGAGGTCACGAGGCCGGAGCCCACAATTTTAAAAAAATGTGCCAGGCCACTTGTTGATGAGGCATTAAAGATAGTCTGAATCAGGGCACCAAAATGAAGTGGGAGATCAGTATTCAAAAGGGCTTGCACCTCGGTGCGTGTGTTTGCTACGTGAAGGACAAATGTTTCCTGGGATGAAGTCAACGCGACTTCTTTTTGAGACAATAGAGCCCTTATTCTGCTCATCTTGTTGAACTCTGCTTTCAAGGTTGGAATGGAAGGCCAGATGGATACATCGAGCCGTCCATGCGGGGGTGGCAAAAGGACGTTGTTACAGCAGACTACTCTCTGTTATACAGTCACTGTGTAGGAAATTCCCACTAACCTCCCACAGCAAGCATCATTATTTAATAGCAAATAACTACTGTTAGCCAGCAGGGTAAAAGACGGTGTTATAACTGGCACTGGGATCCCTTTTAGGACGCAAGCTAAATTAAGAGCGTGCACATTACATGCACCATGCAATTGAATGTGCCGACACACCACAGAGCGATCCGGAGTGTAAGTGCACTCTTCACCTTTTAAGTAAACCTCTTTACCGTCCCTCACGCACCTGTACGTGAATGGGATTGACCAAACTTCATGCAGGAAGGCAGTACCTAGTTGTTCATATCTGCCTAGCGCATAATGTTTCAGGCAGGAACTGAACTTAAACAGGGGAAACGGTAATGTGATTAACCCGTGGATAAGCCACACAGCGGAGTTTAATTCGGCAACAGAGAAAGGTAAAGGTTCTAACTTTTCAATGTGCAGCAATGAGTATGTTGCATCGTTCATGGACATGAACTGTTGTTTTGCAGTTAATTAAAAGGAAGGAACAAAGATGAAGTATTCATGTAATCCCAAGGGACTTTCCCAGCCTTTAACGTTTGCAATGTCCATGCAAACTGCATTATAGAACGCAATTGATTTTGACCATGATTTAGAACAGACAAATCATCCTGCACAGTGTCAACAGATGAAACGATATTATCTAACGTATAAATTCTGGAAGACAGGGTATTAATGATCTTATCTATAACAGCCAATACTTTCTCCATATTGGCTTGATCAATAGCTCGTAATCTGGATGCAGCTTCAATCTGTGATAGCTTGCAAACTTCGTTATAAACAGCATATACCTATCTTTTGGCCCTGCCAACCGCAGGACCCTTAACAAAATCATTCAAATCTATTTTGTCGTTCAATTGTGATAAATGAAGTTTAACAGATGCTGAGGTGGAATGTTGCAGCCAAGATTGGCATAACATCTCTACTGAGTAGGTAGTTACAGTACGAGAGGATTCAAAACGGGGGTCCACACGAACTTGCGTATACCCCGGATTCAAATCCAGAAACCGATGTTGATAGGAATCTGAGCTTGTTTGCCATATTAACCACCCTTTCGGATTTAATTTGGAAATATTGAAGGATGTGTTAGAAATGTATGACTGCAACGTAGCAAGGGACAGATCCGTATGATTATCACAAGTAGGATAAGCACCCAGATCCGGAGTAGAGGGAGAATTTAATTTTTTAGAAGTAGCCAATCCAAAACAGGTGGTCTGAAAAATTGACGAATTCAAAAATAACGTGGTTCGGGATAAGGCAGGCACGATGCAAAGCTTCTGTTCCCTGTACCTGCCACTGTTTAGAACCCCAAACCGATTTAAGATCGACAGTAGCTTTCCACAGATCATAACCTCCGATTGCCAACTCATCCATAAAGGACTTGGAATACAACAATTTAGTGTGTGTCAGCCTAACTTTCGAGGTAGACTCAGCCGCCACTTTAAAGTAAAAGGAGGCAGGATTCGACACACTGAAATCAGAAAAATATGTGAATTTGTCCACTAACGTGGTGGAGCTGCCCTGCCTAAGCGCTGGACAGTGTTGCCATTGCGTATAATTTACAACATTTCTAAATGTATTCGCTTTGTGAAGGAAATGATTGCCATAATGTTGATAGCAAAACTGCTCATCATAATTAGCAGTATCGAAATACAAATCCTCAGCATCAAACGCAGCATAATATTTCAAATCAGAAAACAGTGCTTCTATGGCTTGAACATCCCAATCATCCGAGCGGATGCTTTGCTTAACTACATCACCCATAGAAACACGAAATACATTTGGCACATTGATTACTTCAGTGGGACCATGAATTTGAAATTTAACAGCATCCCACGCGATCCCATCCAGTACAGGCCAGGCAGTAATGTTCACAAAAGTCTGCTCCCTCTTCATGATATGTGATGAGGAGTGGGGGGCCAAAGTTCCATCAATTAGTCTAATTGTAGATCTTTCTTTCAGGCAGTGTCCATTTATAAGTCGATAAAACACTACCACAAATCCAATGGACATAAACAAAAAAATACTTATGAGCACCAGCCAAATGTAAGTCCAAGGGGGAATTAAAAAATGTCTTTTGAACCAGACAGCAAAAATTGAAACTTTTGATGGGGCAATGGAAGTCATAGAATTAGTGTCAAAGGAAAAGCGCGACTGGTTAACTGTGGTGGATGTAAAACAGGCAACGGGACATCCGCAGGATAAGCATACTCAATATCTTCAGGTAGACCACCAGCTGTCGGTGGCAACAAAGGTCCAGTAACTGTATGCATCTCGACTGCAACATCAGGCAAGGTGGTAGAAGCTGGAGCCAAAACAGAATTTCTCAGCATCGCAGGGCAAGAAACCGCTGGAGTCATACTAAGAAGAATCGGCCACTCGCTGTAGCTTGACATTGTCAATAGAGATGTACCTGTTATCCTTGCGACCAGGAAGTGGAGGTAAAATGACTGTCTGTGTACCCTGCACGCCAAGCACTGGAACCGGTGCACGATAAGAGGGGCCGAACTCCTTCTTGTTCTCCACCTTCTCACGGACCAGATCACCCACTCGAGGTAGCCAGACGACTACCGGAATCTGAAGCGCAGCATCAGATGTGGAGGGCACGTGTTCCGTCGCTAGACTGTCTCTGGCTTCTTGTAGATTCTGCAATACAGCACAGTGATCATCTACGTCAAAGGGTGTGGCTGACGCCGCCATGTCTAGACCATCAAAGTCCGGGACAAACATTCGTATGCCAAAGAGCATCATGTATGGGGTCCGCCCACCCAGAGGCATTCTAGGGAGATTAAGTGCATGTTGGACGTTATACAAATGGGTTAGCCAGTTCCGGCCAGTGCCTAAAACCCTAGCTGTCAAAGATTGCTTTAAGTCACGGTTCATTCGCTCAACCACGCTATTACCCTCAGGTCGGTAGGGAGACGAAATTTGACTTGGACCCCCAAATTTCTCATGGCTTCTTTGTACGCCTTAGAGGCGAACGCAGGGCCCTGATCAGAATGAAAGGTACCACATGCAAAACGTCCCACATAGACATGCAAATCCTCGATGATAGTACGGGCATCAGCACTCCTTTGTGGCCATACCCACAGAAAACGTGTGCACGAATCCACTGCAACTAAGATGTACTTTTACGCAGTATCAGAGGTGAATGGACCGCAGTGATCTAAATAAACACACCCTAGTGGTTTATTAGATATGTACAACTGAGTTTGTGGTGGGCGCACCGCAGTTGAAGGTTTAATCTGCTGGCAAATGTCACAGTTAAGAACATCAGCGCGAGCTTGTTTATATGAACCGCACCACCAGTAACGTTGTTGTAACAGAGATACAGTAGCTGCAACGCCGGCATGGGCAGACGCCACGCCCTTGTGAGCCGCTAATATCAAAGATGGTCTGCAGTCTGCGTTGGGAATCAATCTGTCACCAACGTCGTTAATCCTCACTAACGGGACGTTATCAGGACTCAAGCGATAATGGTAACGAGAAGGGAAACCTCTCGGGTAATTTGTTCCCTTCTCCGTAGCAGCAATAGCTGCCAATATGTCATCATCGATCTTACTTTTCGATCTTGTAACTGCTGCCACTAAGTATGTCGCCACTGCTGTTTTTGCTGCCTTGTCAGCTAGGCTGTTGCTGACAGCATGGACACCAACTCGTTGGTGACCAAGAGTGTGAATAACATTCACGAGAGGCAGATGTTCTTTAAGTTGTGCCACTCGAACCCAAAGCATTTTATGCTTAATTGTGCTACCTTGGGAATCACGGTATTCATTTTGAGACCAAAAATGTAGATTGTCGTTGTAAGATTGAACACAATAAAACTAGTCACTCACTATAAGAGTGGTGACCCGAGAATCAGCAAACTCCAGTGCGAGAACCAGAGCACGGAGCTCTGCCAACTGTGCGGTACAATCACCCAATGACTGCGTATGCACGACATCAGTTGGAATTCACCATTCACGAAAGTACCCACCACAATTGCGCAGGCCGCTGAATAGGCCTGCTTCGATCCAGTCGCCGGTTGAGCAGAACCGTCCGTGTAAATGACACAATGGTAATCCTCGAGCGGGCGCAAGGACAGAGGAGCTGGATGAACGAATTCATACTGTAAGAACTCCTGAGTCTGTAGTGCTGCGTCAAAGACATAGGTGACGTCGGGCGATGTCAAGGAAGTGGCCCATTGTATCCACCGTGGATGCAAAGCTTTAGAATTTGGTACACTCGCTTTGGTCACTGCCTCAAGGGCAGGATATGGTGTGACCACCAACATGCGTTTCCCTTGCAATAGCGCTCGTTCTTTAAGAATCGCCATCTGCACTGCCGTCAAAACTTTCTCGACAGCGGAAAATCGCAGTTCAGCTGAAGTGTACAGGTGCGATTTGTAGGCAATGGGGAAGGTGTCGCCCTCATTGAACGTTAAGTACGTGAAACCCACTGCGCCTGGCACAATTCTTATGACCAGGTTAGTGTGGTTATCACGCGTCAGTAAGTATTTTGAAGCAAGAAGGTCAGCTTGCAAAGATTGCAATATAGCTGAATGCTCTGGCAGCCAGCATGATTTGGAAAAAGTAGGTTGTACCAAGGCATAAAGCGGCTTGATACGCTGGGCATAATCAGGAATGTACGTGCGACCGAAATTCAGAAAGCCCAGCAAAAATTGTAATTTTTTCAGTGTTGTAGGAGTACGCAGGCATGCGCACTTCTCTAGGAAGTGCGGAGCCAATCCTCGACCTTCATTGGTGAGTTCGTATCCCAAAAACAACACTGTATACTCTGCAATGTGAGACTTCGCAAAGTTGAATTTGTAACCGAAGTCTGCAAACATAACAGTAATGCGATCAATGCGACACAGATGCGGCCACAACTCATCATCTGTGAGATAAATATCATCCACATACGAGTACGCATCAGGGTCAATGCTCTCTAGCAGACAGACTACACGAGCGGCAAAGACTCCAGGGCTGTTTTTATAGCCCATGGGTAATCTTTTAAAATGTTTTTTTTTTTTTTTGCCACCCGATGTAAACGCCGTCCATTGACTACTAAGAGAGGACAGGTTATGGCTGTAAAAGCCATTGGAAATGTCAAGTGTGGTCTTAAACCGTTTTCTCATGAGACTATCGACGAGAGCAGAACTGTGGGTATTCTGTACTGCGCATGTGCGGCAATGAGAGTTTAAATGCCGGTAATCCAAAACCAGGCGGTACGACCCATCAGGCTTCGTCACAGTGAATAAAGGATTATTCATTGGTGACACACATGTTTCAATAACACCTTAAAATTCTAATTGTTCAAGGATTGCCGCGACGTGAGGTCTTGCTTCGCGACGCATGCGATATTGGGGTTGTGGCTGGGGCGTGGACCGCAACGGAATCCTATGGCTGGGGGACAATTTATCCCAGCCCACCTGATTACGATACAAAGCCGGTGCTAGCACCAGAGCCCACTCCTCTGCGAACTTCTTAGCTTGGTCCTTTGGCACTGTGTGCGCAAAGGACGGGATGATCACCTCCTCCCCTCTAGGAGCATCTAAAATGAAAGCCGGGGGCCAGTCTGTCTCTGCCAATAAAATATCGTACGAAGAGGTCAGATTATCCCAAAAAATCCCCTGAATTGTACGCTGTATGTCACCTTCAATTAAAAGGACTATATTGTATAGTCTGTCAGGGGGAGCCACTCTAGTGTCAGCAGTTTCTACAGTAATGAACGTGTCAGTTGCTGTCGCCACCAGATATGGACGCAGTGCTTGTTGCACTACTGTAACTTCCGCCACGCTGTCGAGCAGCGTTAATGCCCATGTCAGGTTCTGAAGCTGCGTCCGCACTATCTGTGGAATACCTCGCTGTTAGCGCAGCAACCTTCTTCTTTTGAAATGGGGGTCATTGACGTGCAGACTCGTCCTGCTTGCCTTTACCGTCAGTCTGACGGGGTTACTCACGTCCTCTGGCACCCCGTCCTTTCCCACGGTCTCCGCCACCGGACTGTGAAGCCGATGTTTCCTGTGAAGAACGAGGAGAACGTTGTTCAGAAACCTGAAATCTATCAGGTGACTTAATACTAGATCGATCGCGCAGCTCATATGTGCGTTCACTAGTCGACTGTACGGGTGAGGCAGGACGAGACCCCTGTTTCTGTTGCTGCTTCCCCTGTTTCTTTGCCCGCCAATTTTGTTTTTGAAAATTTGGGCGTTCGTCTTTACCAGACGAGCTCACCTTAGTTTGCTGTACCAAATCCGAAATTATTACAGTTGGTTTAACACCTAAGGCACTGCGGCCTATGGTTCTATAGGCTTCCGCAATTATCTTAGCGAACTCCTTAGGCCTGTCGCGTTCATCCACGCGGTCCAGCTTATTAGCCACTTGGAACTGCATGGCATCGCCTTTGAGGTTGCCCATTATCATGGAAGCAACCACATCGAACACCCCGACAAGCCGCATTCCTAATTCTACAGCAGCCTCCGCACCGTGATTTTCTTGAACACGTTTAATGACGGAGGGAAGTACAGACATAGACGGAGTGCCGAAGCACTTCGAGTAGGTTGCGCCAAAGACCTTGCCCCAGTTGTCACAATTGGCCATATCTGGGACTAAGTCTTTCGGCAAACTAATGGTGAGAATCCTGTGTTTCTCCACAGGAGTAGTGTGCGGAAAAACCGCCTCCAGTTGGTCAAATTTCTCAGCAAGCCAATAAGGTAAATCATCCTTATTTTGGGGGCGCTTGCCCATTACCGAATTAACCATAACAGGACTAATAACCACCGCATGGTGTTCCGCTGATTGTCCCGCAACAGCAGGTGCCCCCACCTGCACGTTGCGTGACACGTACTGCACCAAAGCCCTATGCACTATAATAAGGGCTGTGTGTAGTACCCGCAACTCAGCCACCGCTACTGTGAGATAGCGGGATGAGGCGTAAATCCGGCCAGCACCGGCCATGTGGCCCCTGGAATCGACAACGGGCCCATTCTAGCCGGTGTTACCGCATGGGGAAGGACGCCATTAAACCAAATGGTATGCTGCCAGGCAGAAATAGGAATTTCTTGTGTCCTATACGGCGTATAGATCGCAGGTAGCTGCGTGGGAGTATAGGAATGAAACGTATCATCGTCAGCATTCACCGCCGGAAAAGTCACCCAAGAGTAAAACAACTCATAAGGGAAAGACGCATCAGCGCTCACCACAAAAATATCAGCCATCCCATCTTCTGGTACCCCATACGTCGTCAAATGACGGCGCAAAGGTGCACGTTTATGTGCAGCAGTGTCAACCGCCATAAGGACACACAAAAGATCAACAACGAGTTTAACAGTAGCACCAGGGTTCAAAAGAAACCTTTTTAATGATCAAGCTTGAAAGAACCTATTAGTCGAGAAACAGGTTGGTTAAATCTGTCACTCCCGTTATCCGGAAACAAGAGCGAGGGAGTCGTGGACTAATATAAGCACTACTAAGGCGTTTCAAATCAATCAACCAAACGTTAGGTGCGCCATGTTGCAGGGATTCTGCTCATGCACAGAACTATGCGCAGCAACCCAGGAACTCGGTGAATTGTGGTGTACCAAAAACTCACCCCAGAACCCCTTATCCGACCAGCATCAGTGTCCCATTCGTTATCCGATTTTATCTCGGCGGTCCTAATGTATAGACAACCCAGAACAAGCGACTTAGTGTATTCTCAGGAATGGTGGGAATCAGAAATACCTGTTCGTTATTATTCTCATATCAGTCCACAACAAGAGTAAACAGAGACACTGTAAAGTTTAAAGAGTTTATTTTATAAACCTCATGTCCTAAGATGCAGTACTTTGGCTAACATAAGCAGACAAATGATTAAAATCAAAACCATCAGCATAGTTACAATACCATAGAAAATGAAAGGAGAAATCATAATAAAATGACAGTGGATTACAGCCACCTTCCTTTCGCTAGTAAACTAATATTATTATTATTAGACTAATAGAAGGTCTCTAGGCTTGAATGGGGAACCCCATACCGTAAAGATCAGCTTAGTGGAATCACATCACAGGATCAGGTATACTCTGCTCCTGGGAAAGCTCTTCTTCCGAATGTGTATAAAGCACGCAGCCTGCAATATTAAAAGCACTCGACTTTCAGGTATTTGCAGCTGCGTGCGTGTTATTGCTAAATAGTGGGCCGATCAACCTGAACCCAACAACATGCACCGTCTAGCGACCTAGACTGTTTCTTTACACAATGTTCAGACCAAGGTCGCAGCTCACTGTTCGGGACATGAACAACAGGCCGTTCTCATGTGAAGCAAAGGCGAGCAAGCATTTCTCAAATAATAACATGTAACTGCAGTGTCGTGTGCAAAAGTGGCAAGATGGCTTTCTATCATCTAACGCGGTTGTGCTAACTTAGCAATATACGTATATAAATAGCAGTCCTCACTACACTTTGTTGTGTTTCTTATGAAATTCTCTTTTGCCTTTTTCAGTTCCTACTTGCCTGTACATTACAGTAATCTCTTTTTGTTATCGAAGCCTTTCTTTGATAAATCATACATGATGTCTGTCCTCTATAAGGGCCATGATGGGGCAAATAACAAGCATACTTAGGGTATAGGTACACATGCTCTGTAATCCTGGTCACCTCAGTCCCTTGCAGTGGTTTTGCTTCTGATTCAGGACTGGCTCTCGGAAATAGACTCCACTCTGGGTCTCTGGGACTTTGTGTGCTAACTAAAGGTAAGTGTTCCTTGTCTTTGAATCGTCCGCCTCAAGTGTCGCGTTCTTTCTGATGTTCCTCTTGGGGCAGGAATGGGCCCATCGTTTTGACTATGTAAGCCCTCATCCTCTCGGCTCGGAGGAATCCCTGGGGTATCTTCGAGCACTAATAGAGGGGAAGAGGTTCTGGAAGACCATTTACAATGGCTCTCACTAAAGTTCTTTACTTATGTGCTTCCTCCAGTACCAGGTAACATTTCTGCTTAAATCTTAGGATTCCTAGACCTACTTCAGAGAGCAGCACCAATGAGAGAAGAATATTCTAGAGACACGATCTTGTTTTCTGTACAAAGCGATGATTTGTAGTAGTGTTTTTGAATCTCAGGTTCCTCCTTTTTTGGCTGTAAAGTTTAAATTTAGATTGGAGAAATATTGGTCCAGTACTGTGGAGTGCCCTGGGTAGGATCCGTCATAGCATTCTTCTGATGTTGAAGGTATTTGTTGTTGCTATGTTGACCTGTTGTTCAGTTCATGATCACTCAAATTCTTTATTTAGTTTTAAGTCATTGTTGTAAATTATCCAATCTCTGTCCGCAACGCTTTGTTTGGGTCAAACTCTCTCGATGCTCTCCATGTCAGAATCTGGGTTTTATGTGATTTTGAGGCATCCAGTTGCCAACATCTTCTGGGCATTTTGCCTTGAGGTCTGTTAGACATTTTAAGGATGGTCTGGCATGGCTAGTTAGCATCAATGGATTCATATGCTTTAGAAGTAAGGCTAGGTATATGTTGAAGAGGGGAGGTGCAGTCATTAAACTTTGAGGAATGTTGACTTTTTTGGAAGAGTGGTGCTGATAATTATAAGGTAAAGAGACCATTTGTGTTCCGAGTGTGAGGTAGGACAGTATGCGTATCATGATGGAGCTTTGTATTCCTGTTTCATTTAGATTTTTTTTAATAGGCGGCCATGGTTCACAGTGTCAGACTGATCAGAGATTCAGTAGTTTGATTGAGCCTGTTTTTTAGTTAGCTGGGGAATTAAAAATTTCCCAGCTATCGTAACAAAGTTTCAATTCTATTAAGGACTCGGAGGCGAGGATTAGGCTAGTCTTTCTTCACTATATTGAATAGTAGCCATTTAAAGATAACAGTAAAAGACTAACATTCAGATGAGGCCTTGGGAATGACACGACAGAAGTTAAAACAATAGAGTCCACACATGTAGACTGTCTAATCCATCTCCACCAATCGGGGAGCTATGACCAGTTAATAGTCCTTTGTCACTGCCCATTCCTCCTCTCTCGTCGCTCGAGATCAGCTACTATGGACACTTAATGAATCTTGTTTGCTTTCAGGAGCGGATTCAAATAAACAACTTAGTTTAGGCGACAGCCATGGCTAAGGATTGGCCCTGCAGGGGGGAAACTGCATAGAAATACATTCATGAGAGAAACGCATGCACAGTTAATGTGATCATGAGTGAACAAAAGAGTGTACTTACCCCACTACGAGGGTGGGAAGGTTTAAAATGAAGTTGTAAATTGGGTGGGATAATCCTCGCCTCTGAGTCCTTAATAGAATTGAAACTTTCCATTACGATATCTAGGAAGTGTTTCATTCTATGTCAGGACCGAAGGCGAGGATTATGCTAGTTTAAAGCTTACTCACCATCAAGTGAGCCATCTGTATTACCGGTTTGAAGTAAAACTGCTTAAATGTAGGGTCCGAAGACCAGTCTGCTGCATTAAGTATGTCTTTCAGACCGGCTCCCAAGGTGAAAGTTTTAGAAGCCATTGCCCCTCTGGTAGAGTGTGCCGCAAAGGCACATAGGTCTATGCCTGCTTCCTGCATCACCCACCTCACCCATCGGGCCATCATGGAGGAAGATACTGCTCTACGAGGTTTCCTTAGCGGGATGAGTAGTTGACACTCACCCGGAGGGCGGAACTTCTCCGACATCTTCTCTTAAGCCTTGAGGCAAGATACCACGCACAGCTTTGGAGAATCTGGGAAGGCTAGGTATGAAATGGTTTTCGTCCCATACTTAGTTCACCTACGGATCATAAAGGTAACCCTGCGGGTAAAAATATCCTATCGTAGACGTCCAGGGCCCTGACGTCTGAAACCCATCTACAGGAGATCAGGCAAAGGAGCATGGGCAATTTTACCAAGAGTTCCTTTCTAGAAAGGAACCTATTCGTTTGCCAGGACAGGAACAGATTCAAAACCTGGTTTACATCCCAGAGGGCCGAGTACCGGGGCTCCGGAGGTAAAGAAAGGCGTATTCCTCAGAGGAGGCGACAGACAACTAGGGATCCATCCACCATAGCGTGTCCCACTGAAATAGCGGACCGGAATGTGTTGATGGATCTCTACGCCAAACCTTCTCCAGCCAAAGAAGCCAAAAAATTTAGGATAGATGTCACATCTGCTGCCACAGGATCGACACTCTGTCGTATACACCAACGGTACCATCTCCTCCAGGTGGAGCGATAGCATTTGACAATACTGTCCGCCAAACCTTGGACATGAATTTCTCAGCCGCCCCTGAAAGACCCGGGACTGACCATCGCCCCCTGTAATCCGCCACACCTTGAGGGCTAGAGACCCTTGCACAATGAGTGGGTGAGGATCCTTGTCCGGATTGAGGAGGAGAGCTGGAAAGCGGGGGAGAGGGATTGAATCCCAAGAAAGTTCCAGAAGAACCGGGAACCAGATTTACGACCTCCAAATCAGGGTAATCATTACCACGCTCGCCCCCTTGTGTCGAACCTGGGCCGAGGCCCTGGTTATCATGGCGAATGGGGGAAAGGCATAGCCTAGTTCCTTCTGCCAATCCTGTAGGAATGCGTCCGTTTTCTCCGCCAGGGGATCCGATCTCCAGCTGAAGAACCTGGGTAGTTGATGATCCAAGCGGGAAGCAAAAAGGTCCACCGAGAAAGGACCCCATCTGCATTGGAGGTCTGTAAAACACTCCCATGTGCAGCTTCCACAGACGTTGTAAAAATGACGTGATTGGAAGTCTGCCACCTGGTTTTCCTCTCTGGGGAGGTATTCTGCAGTGACGGAGACCTGGTGAGCGAGGCAGTATTGCCAGAAGTTTGCTGCTAGGTCCGAGAGGGCTTTCGACCTAGTGCCCCCGAGATGGTTTATATACCGGACCGCCGATACGTTGTCCATCTTGAAGAGTACGCAGGACTGATCGCGTCCTTGGTCCAGCATTCGATCGCAAATGAGCCCACAAGTAGCTCCAGACAGTTTATATGTAATTGTTGTTTTAGTGGAGACCACACACCTCCCGTAGTGAACTTGCCACATCTCGGGCCCCAGCCTGATCTGCTGGCATCTGATTCTATAACATTGTCTGGCACGGAACCAAAATTGCTCTCCCGTTCCAAGCCTCCGTGTTGGCGAGCCACAAATTCCTTGGCCTCCGAGGAGATGTTCACTTTCCGGGAGAATGAGAGGCCTCTGTGCAGATGTGTGGCCTTAAGGTGCTGAAGGGCCCGGTTTGTGTAATGGCCCTGAAAAAATGGCCTGGATCGAGGATGAAAGGAGCCTGACTATGCGTGCCAACTGTCTGAGGGAGATCCGCGGCTTTGTGAGCGCCCGTCGAATCTCGTGACTGATCTTTGTCATCTTCCTGGACGGAAGGCTTAGTGAAGACTCTACGGAGTCGATCAAGAAACCCAGAAAAATCACCTTTGGGGCTGGAACCAGGGTGGATTTGGCCTCATTGATAACAAACCCCAAGCTCTGGAGGAGGTTGACCGTGGTTTGGAGTTCGCGTGCAAGTGTCAGGAGGCACTGGGCCATCAGCCGGAGGACCATGGTGAAGCACCATGGTGCAGAGGATAGGCCAAACGGCAGTGTGGTGAATTCGTAGGTCCTGCCCCACCAGAAAAACTGTAGGAACCTCCTGGGTGGGGGGGGGTGGGGGGGGAGAATATGGGGATCGATAGGTAGGCGTCCTTGAGGTCCAGACGAGCCATCCAGTCTTGAGGTCTGAGGATGTCTCAGAGAAGGTGAATCCCTTCCATCTTGAAGTGGCGATAGATCAGTGCTAGTTAAATTCGCAGAGGTTGATAACCGGCCACTGACCCCCATCCGTCTTGTCCATCAGGAAAAGGTTGCTGATAACGCCTCTGGGGTGGGCCAGAGTTTGGGCAATTGCCTCCTTGGCCAGGAGGGACTGAACTTCTTGATCGACCAGGGAGGCGTCTGCCGACGAGAACCAGATCGCCGCGGAGTAACGGGTTGTGAGGGTTCCCCGTAGAATTCTATCCGGAATCTCTGCACGGTTTGTTGAACCCAGGCGTCTCCCGTGATGGAAGTCCAATCCTTGAAAAAATGCGCGAGATGGCCCCCTACCTTCAGAAGGGATGAAGGGAGAACAATCACCGGAAGTGTTGGAGGCGCCACCGCCTCTGGCTCCTCTGTGTTTGCCACGCCTTCCTCTGGTCGGGTAAAAGTTTCCAAATCTGGCCTGGTCTTGGTACTGGCCTTTGTGGGAGCCTACTCTGTACTGGTTAGGGTGGCCGGACAAGCGGCCTCTTCCGGCCCCACGGAAAACCCGGTGGTGAAATACCTTTTTAATCGAGGGCTGGGCCTTGTCTAGGGATGTAAAGGTATTGACAAACCTCCCCAACTCTTTAATAAAGGGCTCTCCAAAGAGGCCGCCCTGTGCGACCGGACCTGCTTCTGAGTCCACCAGGTCCCCAAGTTTGGGATCTACTATAATGAGCAGGGACCTGCGCCACTCTGTGGATATGGTGCAGTTAGCATTTCCTAGGAAAACCACTGCGCATTGCGCCCAAGAGAATAGGATTTCTGGGGAGATAAGGGATCCCAAAGATTTTGCCTCCTCCTCCATATCTAGGATCTTCGTGAGTGGTCCTAATGTATCCAAAAGCTTGTCTTGGCTAGCCCGCCAGGACCTGTCGATCCCCTTTTTGGGATTCTTGACAAATATCTGTAAGAAGGTGGCCATACGGGCATCAATGGCAGGTGTTACGGCCACCTTGCCCCCAAGAATGGGTGCGGGCATTCTGCCAGAAGGCAGTTGCGGGCATCCTTCTCCAAGGGCCTTCGGATACGGCTTGCCACATAGTGGGCAACCTTGTCCGAGGGGTCCCAATCCAAAGATCTCGGGTGAAGTATGTCATCCCGGTCTAGCATGTCTGCGCAAAGACCCTGGTCGTCCTGGGTAGGTGGTGGGTGCGAGGGTCGACAGGGACGGGACGGGCCAGCTTCGTCGTCTGTATCCCTGTGATCGCCGTCCCTAGGGTCAGTGGAGGGCTCTGGTGGGGACTACTGGCCAGAATGCCTGCTTCAGGCGGGCGAAAGCGCCTGCGTCCACCCCGCGACGCGGGTGGGGGCTGTTGGTCAGTGGGGGGCTCATTGGGTGGGGTAGCGGTTGGCTGGCCTGGCACAGCTCTGGCCAGCTTCTCGCATGCCTGCGCAATTTGTCGAGAAAGGCGATTTCTCTGGGGGAGTGGGGGGGCGGGGGGGCCATAGCTTCAGAAACCGACCTATGGATGGATGCATCATAGAACTCCTCATCCGACTGGAGCGCAGTGAGGGGGGTCCTCCTCCCCTTGGTCTTCTACATGGGGATCCATTGCCCTGAGAAGAGACTGCAGCCACAACACCAGGGAAGGTGTCAAATATATCTTTGTGACAGGTGTTGTCCGATATGGGGGGGGGGCTGGGTGTCAGCCTTCAATTTGGGCGGGTAACGCTCGCAGATTAATGGGGCTGGAAGCCTGGGACCTTGCCGCCCTGGTGCACGTGTATCTGAGGGCAAACCTGTCTGAGAACGGTCCCTGCAGGTCAGACCCTGCTATACAGACTCCCGCTTGGAGAGCGGGAAAAAGCCTATAAAATACTGACCTCCCGGGGCGTATAAATTGAACTCTGCCTAATGGCAGCCGTACTGACACACAATTGCGGGCATATCACTGACGTGCGGACAAGGCTCCCCGCGGCGCTGCGGCTCAGATTCCTGAAATGCGTGGAATTTGGAGCGCGTGCCGTGGGCTGGCGGCTGGAGGGTCGCCGAGCCAGCATCAGATGGTACGCAGCCGCCAGGGAGACGAGACGCTCCAACGGCCGGAATCGGGTCGACCCGAGTAGAGGGTGACTCGAGAAATAATCACAATACACAAACAGATACACAACTGTCACAGAATTGTGTTTACAAAACTAGTAAGCAACCACATAAAATTATGGCAGAAGCGAGACTCGCACCGTCAAGAACCCCGCTCAGCATGCGTGTCTGTGCTGAAATACCGCACGGAAGGCTGAGCACTGCAGTAACAATAAAAACGTGGTAATCGTATCACAGATAAAACATTAGATCAAATACGACACAGTGAAACACTACAAGGTCAATCTCACACTTATCTGGCTGCGAGCAGCGAAGAAAGAGGAGAAATGGTCAGTGACAGAGGACTATTAACTGGTCGGAGCTCCCTGATTGGTGGAGATGGATTGGACAGTCTACATGTGTGAACTCTATTGTTTTAACTTCTGTTGTCATTCCCGAAGACCTCATGGGAATGGTAGTTTTTTTACTGTTATCTTTAAATGGCTACTATTCAATAAAGTGAAGAAAGAATAGCATAATCCTGGCCTTCGGTCCTGACATAGAATTCTCCTGACGAGTGATTAACTCTCGCCATATTATTTTTCGGGCAATATTCCTTCCTTCCTACTACGGCCACAGGCAGTAGTGTGATTGCTGGAAGAAGTTCCCTCCTTATCGTGTTCTTGGATCAGTGTTAAACATTAAGGTCACCAATATCCATCCATCTGTTTTGGTGCTGTGCTTAAGATATGAAATACAGTGTGATACTGTGAATGGGGAAATCCCAGACCTGTGGTTGTTGCTTCTCCAGTCAATTTGACAAGCGAGTCTCCACTGACCGAGTCCACTGAAACCCCTGAGTCATGCAATTCTCTGACTGGTCCATCTGGTCGTTCTTCATAAAAGGTGGGAATGGTCCTGTGGCCCCCTCCAGGTCTTTTGCTACAGGCTTGAGTCCCCATAAATCCCCAAGGACCCCACTGATGCATCTTTTTCAGATGAAGGGGATGCCCCACTTTAATTGCTGTTTTTTCATATTCATTGCCTTGGCGAATATGGAAGGTGGAAATTCTGTCACTGGGAAAACCATAATGGGCTTTTTGCTTCTCTTGCTTGACATGCTTAGATGGTAGCCATTTTCTTCAGTGTAAAACGATATTCTGGACCTGTAGCAACATTTCTGAGCAATTGCCAGTTCTTGTGTGTTAGTTTTACCACTTCCTTGCCTTTCAGCTCCATTCCGTGTGGTCTCCTTAGCGCTTGATAAGGTCAATCTTCTAGTAAGCAGCTTCCCTGTTTTTTAAACTCACAGGGAGGAAATATAAGAGAATGTTTACAAAATATTTCACAATGTCTATAGCTAAGCCAATATGCAAGCTGTTCTGTCCGCTGCTGCTTACAGGTGTGATTCAATGAACTATGCAGCCAGCAAGAAGAGGTGAATAAGTTTGCGCACATGTGTTTTTGAATATTATATGGTATGTAAAATGCTGTCTGTAGTGTATTGGCAATTTCTGTAGTGTCTTTGTACGTTTCATGTGGCTCTGAAACACTCAGCTCTTTTGATGGGGGCTTCCTGTTATCTACTTTTATATAGGTATCACTTACTATGAAAATGTTATGGTGATAGGCAAGTCCCTCTTTTTAGGTCTCGCGACCTGAGTTGCACTGCGCAGCAGTGCTCGCGCAGGTCGCGAGACCTTTAGTAAGTGAAAAATGGGGAAATCAAGCTGACCTAGGAATCGCACACGCTAGTTCGTGTGCGTTTCCTTTTCAGCTCCCCCCATTGGCCTTTACGTGCGTCTTCTTCTAAAAGACTGCACGCAATTGGCCCGAGGCGCGCGTATAGCTCCTCCCATGGCCTATTGATGTCTATTACGCGCACCAAGCGTGTAATAGACACCAATAGGCTGTGGGAGGAGCTATGCTCGTGCCCAGACACAGGCGTGACGCGCGCGCCACTTGTTTTTCTTTACTTTTGGCATAAGCGTGGCACCTGCGCTTTACTTTTGATTTTATAAGTAAAGCGCGGGTGCCGCGATTATACCAAAGGTAAAGCATTTGCAATGCAATAAGTCTCGCATTACTGAAAGTTTGAGCTATTGGCTTTGCAAATAATTATGCAACACCAATAACTCAAACTTTCAGTAATGCGAGACCTATTTCATTGCAAATGCTTGTTACAATGGCTATTTCATCAGGAATGTCAATGATACATTGCTCCACTTTTTTCATCCGGCTGTAGGCTAATGGCAGACTATTTGCTGAGGCCAGACTATTGACTGTATCTTTCGTTATAAGACGGGAGGTATAAAGAGCCTTCACAGGATTGGGGGCGATATTAGCCTTAAATGGATGAGGTAACCTGTCCCTATCAAAGTCAGAATTGTCAATAAAATAGATACTATAATCAGTTAAATAAGCCATCTTGAGATGGGAATCTGATAGAGACTTTTAGCCTCAGATTCCTTATCTTAAAATATTCCCCAGACGTCAGAGTGAATCTAGAATTGTTTGAGCCGTACCCCTGCGTGCCAGTAGGTGGCATCGTTAGGCTCCATGCCTGTGTCATCCATGCTGGAAATTATGTGCTCAGTAGCTGTATAGGTGCCACCCCGGTGCACAGATTTCAGTTATTTACTTTCTGCGCCTGATTGAGTTGATCTCGAAAAAGCTACCCTTAGTCACTTTTTTTCCAACTTTTATCAACTTTTTTTGGGGAGAGATTTGTCTCCTGCTGTGACATGAATGTCCTCAATGAAACCAACTAGTTTCAAGCCATGTGGTGCCTGTCACGGGTAGATGTCTGTGATGGATCCACACTTTGTGGTGCTTGGAGAGGTAATACGGCTCCAAGACCTCCGAGGACTGCCGCTTTATGCACCTAAAGGCGCTGAGGGAGCATTCTCTCAAGCTCCTGGCCGCCTAACGACCCTGCAATGTTCAATATCCTGGTTGCATGGAAGGTCCCAAGACCGATTGCCGAGCAGCACCCGGTGATGGTCATGTCGTTCGAAGTAATCGGGTAAGTCCCACCGAAAGAAGAAATTTAAGAAGTCCAAGAGTTCGGGAAGTGTCAGCACTCCAGGGCCTGCGCTTCAGGGGAGCCTGAAACAGCGTCCACTCCACGCTTCTTTGCTTTCCCGAAGCCAGAGCGACACCATCCCAACTAAAAGAATTTTATGAGACCATGCACCTCATATTTGGGCAGCCAGGCCCCTCTTAAGAGCCTTTGGTCCCTATGTGTTCCAGAGGGGCCCCCACTGGATACCTGCTGGCAGGTTCGCGCTCTGCAACCTGGGATTCAGTGTTGGATTCAGAGCAGTACTGCCTGCGAGACCTTCCTTGGCACCCGCTCCAGTACTGACATTCCTGACGCCCAGCGGTGGTGTCATTCCCAACTCATATATAAAGTCGAGCAGGCGTTGCCCAATGCCGGTTCTGGCGCAACCGTGACAATACCCTCTGGATCGGAGCCAGTGCATTTTACATTCAACATTACAGAATGGGGTAAACCACGGTTAAACAAAGGACCTAGGTATAGTGTAATACAGAAAATAAGGTGGTCCTAATTTTCATACTTTTGTCAGAAAGAAAATATACCCAAAAATATATTAGACTTACTACCAACTGGATTGGTCAATATGCTAGAGACACAAGTATGTATACCAGAGACCAACGGTCAACACTTCGTTAGAGAAACAGATTCATATTTTATACATTATGGATTCAAATAGAAATATATGAATGTGTGGAAAGTTGCAAAAACGAACTGAGGCTAGCACCCCAGGATGGCACCTATATATATTCTCTGCGCTCATCATTTCTGGCGCGGATGCAGAGTGAAGCGACACCACCTACCAGCATGCAGGGGTACTGTTTGAAAATGTCCTGTTCCAGTCTGACGCCTGGGGAATATTCTGAGGTAAGGTATCTGTGGCTAGATAGTAGCTACCAGATGAAGCATTACCATAGGTAAGTAACTTGTTCTTTAAGTTAGAAACCATGAAGGATTGTTAAGAAAAATAAAGTGCATCACAGAAGGCAGAATATGGTATGTCTCAAATTCGGTCAAAATGCATAATCAAATATAAGCAATTAGCATAAGCCTCAGTCTAATGCAGCATGAGATCTGACCTAAAGTCAAGCCTCAGGAAGAATTCTAAATAATTTTAAGTCCAAAACATGAGACCGACAGGGTCCTCTATCTAAGAGTTGGAAAGCAACTCATGGCTCACCTCCAACTTGAGCCCTTTTTTATAAGAAAATGCACAGCATAAGGTGATCAGAATGTTACAAGGCTCAACAGCTCACAGTACAGAATATAATTAATTGTTACCCAACATCACTCCCTATTGAATATTAATGAGTTCTCCAATTGGCTGAGTGTCATTGGATGTGACATAACAAATCTAGAACTTCATCATAGAGACTCTGCACATTTGAGCGGACCGTGCAGTTTCTTCCCATGCTCAAGGGCATGCTTAAATCTGCCCCTGAGACATTTAAAGAGTCCATTAAGGCAACAATAGTAACACCCAGGGTGGCCCAGTTACACTGTCTACATCAAAGCCCATGTTCCCCTCGGACTCTCTGGTGGTCCATAACTCCTGTAAAAGGGCCTCAGCTCAGGCGATGGCTCATCACCTGATAGAAAGTCCCAAAATAATAATAATACGGGCACTTGTAAAGCTCAACAGCTACCTCAAACAGAGGTGTCCTGGCGCTAAAGAGATAAGTAGTGCAGCAGCAGAAGGAAAAAGAAACCCGGTCTCTGGACCCTAGTCTGCCGCAAAGAACCAGGTTTTAACCGTTTTCCTAAAGAGGGACTCAGTTTCTATGGAACGGAAGTTATTTGGCAGAGAATTCCACAGTTTTGCTGCTCCAAGCGTAAAGGATCTGTCCCCCATGCGTGCTTTCTTGAAGCGGGGAATACACAGTAAAAATGTGAGTTGGACCTCAGGGATCTAGTCTGCTTATATCCACGTAATCTTTGTTTTAGATAGTTCGGGCATTTTCCATGCATAGCTCGGAATGCCAGTGTCAAGGCCTTGAATTCAATTCTCCTGGCTATTGGGAGCCAGTGAAGTGCTTTTAAATGTGGAGAGACATGTTCGCGAAAAGGTACTCGCCTAATCGGCCTCGCAGCCGCGTTTTGCACCATCTGCAGGCGCTTGATCAAATACTTTGGTTGGCCCAGATAGAGGCCTTTAGCATAGTCCAGCCTAGATGTAACTAAGGCATGTACTATGCTTTTCCGGCATTCCTCTGGCAGCAAATGCAGGAATTTATTTCAATTCCTCAATTTGCAGAAGCAGGTAGCAGTCATCTGACTTATCTGTGCCGAGAATGAAAGGCCAGCCTCCCACTTCACTCCTAGTTTTTTTTTATACAATCTGCCGGGGGAGGGGGAGGGCTCATTTCTGTAGGCCACCAATGGCCTGGAGCTGGGGGTGGTTCTTTACCAAAGAACAGCACCTCTGTCTTACCCGCATTCAGCTTAAGTTTGTTGCAGTTCCTCCATAGAGCAATGTCTCTTAAGCATCCCTTGACATTCTCGAAAGCGGCCTCGGTCTGCTCTTCGAAAGTGAAGACCAACTGGGTGTCATCTGTGTAGGAGATCGCTTTGACACCCCCAGTTGGTTATCAGAGAGAACAAAGGGGCCAGGTACAGATTGAACAAAAGGGGGATCAAGGCTGATCCCTGGGGAACTCCGCACCAGAGCTGTTTTGGTTTGGACAGAAATGGTTGGAGAGCATCCTTCTGTGTGCGATTACCCAAACAGAATTTCAGCCAGGCCAAAACCGTACCACCAATGCCCGTTTCCCGCAGTCTCCCAGCCAGCAGGGAATGGTCGACCGTGTCGAATGCCGCTGACAAATCTAGGAGCACCAACATCGTGGATGCCCCTGAGTCAGCCGCCTGTCTTACCACCTCAGCCACCTCCAAGAGAGCTGTCTCTGTACTAAAACCTGCCCTAAAACCAGATTGAGTGTCATGTAAGAGACCCTCCCTTTCAATAAAACAGGTCAGCTGCCGCTGTACCAGTTTTTCCAGTATCTTAGCCGGAGCTGGTAGCAGGGAGATGGGCCTATAATTGGTCAGATCCCCTGGATCCCCGCTGGGTTTTTTCCTCAGCGGGAGGAGAGTGGCATGTTTCCAAATATCCAGAAAGATGCCAGATGACAGGGAGGCATTCCAGATACACAACAGAGTGTATGATGGGGACATAATAGGCAGGATGGTGGCCTAGTGGTGGTTATGCATTGGTGTTATAACCAATTCCGTTGGGCCGCTCTCCCTCTATGGCAGGTCTGAATGGGAAAGGGAGGAAGGAGCTTGTTAAACATCTCCCTGAGGAGTTCACAAAGAGAAGAAGATATTGTTCATGGGAAAAACCATTGCTATTGTCAGATTCTTTTGAGTCAACGGCATAGAGGAGGAGCTAAAGCCACTCTACCCAACCAGCTGCACTCCTATCGGAGACAACAGCAGTCTTTCTACCAGGAGGTCGGATGGGGTTTAACTGGAGGCAGCTATAGGGGCAACAACAAAGGGTAGGGTTAGAGGCGGCTCCGATGAAGAGGTTCCCACTTCCAAATACTGACTTGCCTACCGGCCCCTGATCACGTCATCTGCTGGTGGGAGACAGCACTATTTCCTCTCCCCTTGAGAACAAGTCACCTCAAATTGGTGGGTTCTGGTAGTTTCTCACTTTGGCTATTGCATAGAACTTCTTAAAACTGCTCCCAACATCCCACCCCACAAGCATATCCTCAGCAGGGAACATCTTTGCCTTCTAGAGGAATACTCCTCCAGTAGGGGGATGATGGAGAGAGCGCTCTCAGGGCAAGGGCGTTGGCTCTCCAATGACTTCTCCCTCTGGCCCTCAACAAATGCATCCTCGTAGAACATTTTCACATGACCACCAGGCAGGACGTGATTTCTGTTTCAACAAGGTGACTACAAGACAGCGTTTAATCTCAAGGGCGCCTGCTTTCACATATTAATTTAACTTGCCTGCCAGCGCTATCATAACTGACCCAAGAGCGCAGAGACTGCAATGCCTAGCGTAAATTTAGGCTGTAATCTTCTTGTTCCACAGCCTAGGATTCACCATAAATGCCTCCCAAGTCCCACATCCAACCCGAGACTTCACCTCAGGTTCGGGGATATCGCAACTCGAAGGCTGGCATAGGTAGGTTGATAGTCAAATGCATCCAGACCTGGTACCGCAAAGCTAAGTTGGCCCTACCTCTTCTAACCAAAGTACAGTCCACCCAACAAAAATGTACAACCATGGCAGTTTTGGGTAATAGCCTGCTAGCAACATCCAAATTATGTACAACACTAAATAATATATCATCATATATAACATATTTATAGTACTATGCCAGGGTCAAAGTTAAACAACATAATAAAGGACTAAGACAGAAGGAGAAAGAAAAGAAGAAAAAAAAAATTCTTATATATATATATCTTCCCGTAAGCATTACTGAGCCCTGATCTACAGATCCCAATTAAATTGTGCCCAGATTTGATTTAACCTCTGAAGTGATGGAGCACCTCTTATTCGAGCCAGAGCAGGTTCGGCGTCAAAGATTTGCTGAGTGATTGCCCACCATTCTGCAGCCCGCAGTGGGACTGCTGAAACCCATGATCTGGCTATACAAAGTCTGGCTTAGACTATAAGTATGTACAATAGTCGTCTGAGCCCCATGTCTAGTTCAGTCATTATTTCGGTGGGGCTTGCAGTAGCTAGTTTACACACTTCCTCTCAAATGCCTTCAAAGCAGGACATGATTATAGCATGTGAAAAATATCTGCTGCTTGATGTCTGCACTTGGGATACCTAGTTTTATGTATATAAAGGTTCGCACCCACCTTATCAGTTTTTCTGGCATATAATACAGCGTGCACATTTTCTAACATTGCTGTAATTTCAATTTGACTGAGTGTACAGCTCCATCCACCATTTCTAAAGCCTGATGTATTTCCAAAGGAAGCACCTCATGAGAGAGCACTTAGCTCCATTTAGCAGCCAAACGGCTGCTATCGTTGCTCTCATGCTTGCTCAGCCATTGATAATCGGTGCGAATTCCACTTGGCTGTAAGAATAGTTGTCAAAGTAACTGAGGCTTCCAATTTAAATAATTCCTTGCCTTCTGTGAGAAAATAATCCCTAAACTGTAGATATTTGAAAAAATATTGGTGTGGAAGACTATACTGTTTGGAGCTCGTCAAAAGTACGAAAACCATTTATACTAAACAACCTGCCAATCGTTAATATACCTAGCCTGTGGCATGCTTTACAAACCTGATCATGAAACACCCCAGAAAAAAAAGGGTTATCCCTCAGAGGTGGGTTTTCGTAGAGCAATTTTATGGAATATCTGAAAGAGACAATTAGTTATAGATTCCTTACCTTAGAATTACCCCCAGGCATCAAACTGGATAAGGAGAATTTTTCGTCAGCAGTACCCCTGCGAGTCGAAAGGTGGCGTCGGTCGGCTCCGCGTTCGTCGTGGGCGCTGGATGATGTCAGTTCTTTCTTTTTAATTATGGGGAAAAAAGGTATTCCCCGGTTACTTTGAGGTCCAAGAGGGGGGAAAAAAAGAGCAAATATAGGAGGATGATGCCTCTTAACCGACCTATCTTATTTTTACTGGTAAGTACTCGCAAAGATCAGAATAACAACACATCAATATTCCCCATAAGTACAGTGTCTACACACAATTGTTTCTTTTATTCTTAGTTTTTTTATTTAGTAACAAGCAAAAAGATTTTTTGTATCAAAGATATATTCATATTTCATTTATATATTTATATATTTTCTTTTTTGTGCTTTACAGATATACTAAAACAAGTGAATATAGGTAATCAATAATGTGAGCATCAAATACATTGTTATCAAAACATACTACTAAGACAAATTAGGTTTGCCCCTTAACAACCAAACATAAATGTCTGCATTCACATCTGACATACTATTCTTGCATTCCAACATCCATACTACACACAGACTACACACAGAAAAATATACAGTGAAAGAATTCTAAAAACAAACAACTGGATAAACCTTCTACAGATTCGTTTTTGGGTATTTTTTCAAGTTCTACTGTGATGGCATTAGCAGCAAGTTGGATTTCTTTTCTCATTGAACTTAGGTTGATCCGTTTAGAGTTTGTTGTCCAGTTGTGAAGTAGTTAGTTCTTTCTTTTTACTCTCCAGCCAGTGCAGATCCGGAGAGAGCGGTACCGCCAGTCACTTTTTGACTAACTTTTTGGCGACTTTTGTCAACACCGTTTTTAAATCTTCGATCTCTGGTGCACGTCATGGATGCCCGGTTTCAAGGCTTGCAGCTCTTTCAGCTGGCTGATGTCTGTGATGGATCCTCACCGCTTGTGCCTGTTTTGCCAGGAGCGCGACCACGATCCCAAGTCGTGCTCCGAATGCAGGACCATGAGTCCAAAGTCTTTGCGGGAGCGGTCCTGAAAGCTTCTCGAGGCCTGGCAGTTGGCTCCGTGCCGTTCGAGGTCCCGGTCAAGTGGGAGGTCGAGGACTGGTCGCGGAGCCACCACCACCAGTCTTCTTTAAAGTCTTTGCACTCCTCAGGTAAGTCGAAGCACAAGAAGTCAAAGAAGCATGGTTGCTCTTCGACTTCTCCCCCTTGGTCGGCCAATGTAACGAGGGATACGGGTGGTGACTCTCCCGTGACTCTGTGTGCAGAGCCCGAAGGGTCGACTCAGAGTTTCCCTCCCTGCCCAGCTTCGTGCCTTTTGCGAAGCGATGCATGCCATCTTTGGGCACCCCGACTCTTCCGACGCGCCTTCTGGCCCTGTGGACTCGGTTGGGGGCCCTAGGCCTTCGATGCCAGTGGCTCTGGCCCCAGCACCAGGCCTGGATCCAGATCGGAGCTGGTCGACCTCATAACACCTCCGCCGGCACCAAACACACCTGCACCCTGCCCGCAACCGACACCAGTTGTGCCCCCAGCCAGCGTCGACCCCGACCTCCACCCTGATGTGGACAATGAGCCGACCGACGCCGGATCCGGCGCCGATGAGTACTTTTGTACCCCTGTTCTACACTGGTGTTCCTTTCAGGCCAGATTGGCAACCAGAGGAGGGTGAGGAGGACTGGGAGGGGTCTGGACCAGTTGGAGTATGATCCGGACGGGAGAGAGGAATTGGGGGAAGGCCAGTGGTCTGGATATCTCTCCAGACCTTGGCATGTTGTCTCCTCCTACGCCGTGGTGTTGCGTAGGGTGGCCGAGGCTCTCAACCTTGAGCTACCTACGGTGGTGGTCAGGACTAACCTCCTGACAGAGGTGCTTAAACCTGCAGCAAGTTCTTCGGAGCCCCAGCTGCCGTTTAATGAAGCCCTGACTGACATCCTTTTGGGCACCTGGTCCAGGCCCAACACAGGCTCCTGTGGATAGGATGATTGCCCACTGCCCGGCCCCGGCGATCCCACTTTCCTCCTGCAAATGCAGTGGCGGCTAACGAACCTGGATTGCGTCAACAGCAGATCCCTCTCCCTTCCCCAACCAGATTTCACAGTGGTGACCGATGCATCACCTCTGGGATGGGGCAGCCACATGGGAGAGGCGGAGATCGGAGGCCTCTGGTCTCCGGCTGAGTCTGAGCACCACATCAACTCTCGTCTTGCACTCAAAGCATTCCTTCCCTCTGTCCGGGGAAGAGTAGTGCAGGTGTTCCTGGACAACACCACTGCCATGTGGTACTGCAACAAACAGGGCGGGGTAGGGTCGTGGACCCTATGTCATGAGGCTCTCCATCTCTGGACATGGCTGGAACATCAGGGCACTCCCTGGTGGTTCAACACTTGGCAGGTTCACTGAACGCCAGGGCGGACGAACTCAGCCGCATGTGCATGATGGATCATGACTGACGTCTTCACTCTGAGGTGGTGCAAGGTCTCTTTCAGCAGTGGGGAGAGCCTTGGTTAGATCTATTCGCCACCGAAGAGAACGTACAATGTCAGCAATTCTGCGAGTTCGAATTTCCATGGCGGCACACACTAGGCGATGCTTTTCGTTGCGAGCGGAGTTGTGGTCTTTTATGTGCCTTTCCGCCTACACCACCTCTGCCCAGAGTACTGCGGAAGATCAGGCGCGACTGGGCCCAAGTCATTCTTGTGGCTCCGGATTGGGCACAGAGTCTGGTAACCCGAGCTGTTACACATGGCCATCGATTATACTGCCTCTTCGGGAGGATCTTCTGTCGCAGCATCAGGGGACAGTCTTCCACACGAACCTGTCCAGCCTCCCCCTCCTTGCGTGGAGATTGAGCGGCGTCCGTTGATGGCCGTTGACCTTCCTCCCGAAGTCTGTGACGTTATCTTGGCAGCCCGGCGTCCCTCCACTAAGACTGTATACGCCTGCAGATTGAACAAATTTGTGGCATGGTGCACAGCAAAGGCTGTTGATCCCCTTGCCACCTCTCTTTCTGATGTTCTCTTGTTCCTCCTTTCTTTGGCCCAACAAGGCTCTGCTCTGGGCACTCCTATGGGCTATCTCTCAGCCATTTCAGCCTTCCTTAGGCTTTCTGATCAGCCTTCTCTTTTCAAGTCCCCTGTTGTAAATCGCTTTCTTAAGGGCATTACTCATCTTTTTCCTCCTGTCCCCTTCGTAATGCCTCAGTGGGACTTGAATTTGGTTCTTACCATATGTGTGCTCCCTTTGATCCGCTTCATAACTGTCCTCTCAGCCTTCTTACTTTTAAAGACTGCTTTTCTGGTTGCCATCACCTCTGCTCGCAGGGTGAGTGAGCTCCAAGCTCTTTCTTCAAAGCCTCCTTTTCTGGCTGTTCATACAGACAAGGTCGTCCTCAGAACCAGACCTTCCTTTCTTTCTAAGGTGGTGACTTCTTTCCATATTGGTCAAACCATCACTTTACCCACCTTCTTTCCGCCTACGCATCCTTCTAAGGAGGAAGAGAGGCTCCACTGTCTGGATCAAAAATGTGCACTTTCCTTTTATTTGGATCGCACCGAGCAATTCCGGGTGGATGACCAGCTCTTTGTTGGCTACGTGGGCACCAAGAAAGGTCAGGCTGTGTACAAATGGACCATCTGTAGGTGGGTTGTTTTTGTGCATTCAAGCTTGCTATTCTTTGGCAAAGAAGGAGAATTAAAATATCCATAATTTTTAAAATAAAATTCTAAGAGGATAATATCTTTGCCAGCTGCTTTTCCCGAGAGCAGAGCTCAAATAGCCACTTCTAACTCCGCAGCAGTGACCTCCATCTGCAACAGATCTGACTGTGCTTCCCCCACCTTTGACAGCCTACTACCCTCAACGTAAATTGTGACTCTTAAAGAACTAGAATCTGGTGATTGTTTGTATAAATCTTGATAAAACAAAGAAAATTGCTAAGCAGTAGCCTGAGGTAGGGTATGTACCAGACCGTCACTTCCCTTGATATTCCTAATCAAACACCGAGCTTTTCTATCTGAGATCTGATGGGCCGATACTCGTCCGACTTGGTCTCCATATTCATACTGAGGAGTTTTATATTTGGAATAGGTGGCAGCAATTTTTAACCTACGGTTTTGACCGAGCTGGGATTGTTGGTTTATAAACTGAATATACTGAGCTTGTTTATCAATGCTCCCAGCCCTAATAGCTGCTGCATCGGCGATCTCTAGCTGTAAGCTCTAGTGTACCCACCGATTAACATTGTTCTTTATGCCCCTATTTTGTGTGTAAATAAACGTGCCATAATAACCCTTGTATAGGCTTTCAAGGTGTCCCACTCCCCTAATTGTGTAACTGTCCCTGAATTGTCTTCCAAAAACCCAGTGAGGGAGCTGACAGCCACCTTGCAGTATTCTAAATTAGTAAGAAGATGTCTAGGAAATGAAAATTGCCATTAATGGCCCCCCAACCCAGACAAACCAATGCACAGGATTAAAGGATTATGGTTGGATGAAACCTTGGGACAGACTACCATTTCTACTTCTCCAAGAATTCCCCTTTTAATAATGATCATGTCCAACCACTAATGGGGGGATGAATAATACGTGTACCCTGGCAACACAGGATATAGCGTCCTCCAGACCTCTATGAGCCCTTGAAGTTGGAGTAGCTCAGAGATAGCTGACCTTGATTTAACCATTCTTGGAGAAGCATGATGGTTAGTTCGATCTATAGCATAGTCAATAACACAGTTAAGGTCCCCCATTAAAAGCATTTGGCCAGTCCAGTTACGCCGGGCACAACAAATTCACAGTCTCGGGGGTCATTTAAGTTCGGTCCATAAACTGCACAAATAACAAATTGCTGGCCATACACCATCAATTAAGAGATCACCCATCTACCCCTTGCATCAGATGCCACCCTTAATACCTTATATTTCAAGCCAATATTGCGACCCCCTCGTGTAGGAGCCGTTTGTACTGTATGTCCTACCAAATTATAACCAGGTTGTGCGTTCTTTGGAAGTTAGAAGGGTTTCTGTTATTGCAACTATATGTGTACTATATAGTCTAATCTCCTCCTGCACCAAATATCATTTATTGAAGGAATTCCTGCTAGCTGGCATCTATACCCACATGCCTTTATCAAGCACCAACATGTGGATATCCTGGCCTGCCAGAAGGCTAGGGTTAGCCGGACACTTTTGAGAACTTTGTAACGCATTAGTCTGTCAGCGGTGGTAAGCATGTGGGTGGTGCAAATGTTTGAAACTGTCTATGCGGAGCATGTGTATCACAATTGCTATGAACAAAAATATTACGCACCCTATAATCATCTGCTTGCACCATGTAGTGCTGGTGACTTACATGATTTGATTTTAGCTATTTATATCGCGCACACAGCTGCTTCCTAAGAAGTGTCCCTGTGTTAAAAGGAAAACGGGGCAATCTTTCCAAGCATACCTGTCCGTATACAAAGCCTTTGAGCAGATAGTCCATTATGAAACAAATTACAATAGTTATATATCAGTCCTTTCGTTTATTATTCTTTGTATGAATCCAGAATGATCTTTTAGCCAACACGTTTGCTTATATACCATTGACTTCCCCAGCGCAAAATGTAATAATTCAAGAATACAGAGTATGCCACATGAATCCTGTGTTCTCAAATGTCCTATGTACTATACCACGCCTGCATATGTCGTTCACAAGATCGGTATTTGGAGAAGCACTCTAAGTAAGGGAAACGCACGGGGCGTGGCTTGGCCGGAGAAGATGGCGGACGCGTGAGCTCGGAGCTCCGCACCAGCCGTTCACTTCTCCTGTAATATTTTGCAGCTGGGGCACCTGATCGAGTCTATCCCGCCGGCCGAGTGCTGAGGGACATCAGGAGGGCACTCGGTCCAATTTCTGGGGCTGTGAGCGGAGAGTTGCGGCTGCCAAGGCCTAGCGGCCTATGACCTCAGGCTGCCTCCAGGGGCGGACTTGGTCCCTACTCCACACCCCGGTCTGTGGGCCGCGCGGATCGGCGTGGGCCCCGTCCCGACAGGAGCGCCTGTGACGGAGTGGGAGGCTGGCTGCGGGCCGGCACCAGCAGCGAGTGGGCATCTGGAGGTGTGGAGGTCGGCGCTGACGGCCTCCCCGGAGCTGTGGCGGAGAGCTTGCAGCGCCTGGGGCCTACATCCTACTGCCCGGCGGCCGTGGGCCTGGGGACTGTGCAGCCTTGTACCTGTGTGGAGACGGCGTGGAGGTGGAGACAGGCCTCCGTGTCAGTGTGTGGTCGGTATCCTTGCCCCCCCTGCGTGGAACTGATGGGGGGGGGGAATCCCCCGCTGCTTCTACTGGGGATCCTGGTTGCGACCTGCTCCTGTTCCTTTCCCGGACTGTGTGGTTGCTGAGAGCTATTGGCACATTCAGTCGCTGCCGTCCTGCTGTGCTGTGGGGCACCCGGCGTCCATTGCCGCACCGCTACTGCGAGGGCTCCGGCCTCTTCGGCCTGGCTGGTCACGAGAGGGGCCCCCGCATTTCTACGCAGAGCAACAGTTAGCAGAAGGGGCTGGGTGTCCAGCCATTCCCGCACATCTCGCCCTCAGGACTGCGCGCTGACCGGTTGTGCCAGACGCTGGTGCTGCCTTCCGGCCTGGAGTGTCCACCGGTGGGACGACGACAGCGCTGCCCGGTCTGGAGGTGAGGAGCGGCCGCGGAGTTGGGGGCCTGGGCAGTCGGGCAGCTGCGGAGACCCCGGGGGCGGCTGACCTCAGGAGAGCAGGCGCTGGAACCTGGACCTGGACCCCGCCGGTGGCAGAGACCTGCGTCCTTGCTTGGGCCTGGAGGCGAGTTGGTGCGGACCCGTGGGAGCGGGTTGGGAGCGGCGGACGGGATCGCGCTGAGGCCCTCGTCGCGGCCATATCAAGGTGGTATGCCTCTCCCGGACTCCTCTCCTGGCGCTCCCTGTGAACAGCGGCCCTGCTCCAGAGTCCCTACTGCCAAGGGGAAACCTAGAGGCTGCCAGGCGGGTGCCGCTCAGGACCCGGAGGATAGTACGCAGGAACAGTTACAGACTACCCTGGAGGACCCCTTTCAACGGCGGACTCTAAGGCGACCCTCCACCAAGACATAAACACTGTTGCGGTGGGTCTTGGCCTGCTGCGCGACGAACATAAGAAGCTGGCGGAGAGGGTCAAGGGGACAGAGCATGCTGTGGCTGAGCTGGCGCCCACTCACAAGGCTCTGGAACAACAGGTTGGAGACCTTACAGACAGAGTGGGTCAGTTGGAGCGCAGGGCGGAGGATGCTGAAGGGTGCAACAGGAGGAACAATGTGCGTGTCCTAGGCTTGCCAGAAGGGGTGGAGGGTGGAGACATGGTTTAAGACCGTTGTGGCGCCAGAGGGCCTTTCCTTCTTCTATACCCTCAAACGGGTGCATAGGGTGCCAGCCAGACCCTTTGCGCCCGGACGGCCTCCGCGTCCAATGGTGGCTCGCCTGCTCCACTTCATGACAGGGACCTCCTCCTACAGAAGGCAAGAACACTCGGACCTTTTGCTGCGGATAATAGTAAGGTCTCCCTCTTCCCAGATTATACACTGGAGGTCCAGAGGAAATGGACTTCCTATCTGGAGGTCAAGAGAGCTCTACGAAATGAAGGCCTTCAATACTCCCTAATGTTCCCGGCCTGACTCAGTGTACTGTTGGATGAGACCGCTCACTACTTCAATAGCCCTGGTGACGCCTGGGACTGGCTAGAGGTCTACAAAGGTGAGACACCTGCATCCGGGGGACCCAGGGGAGTTGCACGGCCGCCTCTGGAACCACGAAAGCGGTTGCGGCGGCGCACTCGCAGGGGGATTTCCAAGAAACCGACTCCATCGCAGACTGAGGAGGAGAGGACCGGGGCCCTGCGGGCGGTGGTGGACCTGCTGGAGAGCCAGACAATAGCTTCCGGCACGGAGGCTGCTTCCGCTAAGGAGTCTGACGGCGTTGACACAGACTCCTCTCATAGCGATAGCATCAAGCTGCCGCAGGTGATCCCTCAGACTGCGGATGGTATCATCGGTTAAGGCTGAGGACTGATGTGCCCTTTTGAGACTTCTAACTGCAGCTCACTCTGGGCCCCGTGCTGTGTTTTGCTTTTTACAGGCTGGTGCGCTCTCCTTAAATAGGGGTTACTCCTTTTCACTCTTTCTTGCCCTTCCCTGCCTGGCCTATCCCCGGTGAGTGCTGCACTAGGTTGCGGCCTCACTTTGTACGTACTGTTCACCATGATGTTTGGGTGGCGGACCGTTGTCGGACTGCCCTGGGATCGGGGAGTTCACCAGTATAAGATTTTTTTGGTTATAAAGTTTATGACCTTGTATGTTTGCAGAGGAGTGGAAAACTTTGTGCATCAAGCGGCTGGGGTGGGGACCTCTTCTGCTGGCAGGTTTCTTGGTTTGACGCGGTGGAAATGGCTGAGATACAACAACATTGCCGGTTCCTAACGTGGAACATTAGAGGGATGGGGTCCATGGCGAAGCGTTCTAATGTTTATTCATACTTGCGGCGTAGGGACGTTCATGTTGCCTTTTTGCAAGAAACCCACTTAAACAGCGAGGAAGCCGGGGGGCTAAAACGACGGTGGAGGGGCCTGGTGTTTGCAACCACTTGTTCTGCCTTTGCTCGGGCGGTGTTGATCTGGGTCCGGCCTCGGGTCCCCTTTGCAGTGAAGTGAACATGGGTAGACGAGGGTGGTCGATATGTCCTAGTGGCTGGGAGATTGGCAGGCTGCGAGGTTACACTTGGGGCGGTCTATGCCCCTAATCAAGACCAGGTTGGCTTTTTGGATCTCTTCGCTGCGGTACTGGCGAGCAGTGTACCGGGTAGTCTAATTCTTAGGGGTGATTTTAACTGTGTTGTGAATGTTGACCTGGATCGGTCGCATCCGCCTCTGATGGGGTCCCCGACTCGCCGCACGGCTCTGGGATTCCGAGCATTGATGGCACATTGGGGGCTGGGGGATACGTGGTGGCTGCATCATGATGGTCATAAGGAATTTTCTTTCTTTTCCTCAGTGCACCAGGTACACACGGGCCTTGATATGTTCTTATGCTCCCCTGCTTTTCATAGTACTGTTACTCACTCCGAGTATCTGGGCCGTACATTGTCGGACCACAGCCCCTTACTGATTACACACTAGTTATTGGGACGGTGTCCTCCGGTTCCCACCTGGAGACTTAATCCGGCGCTGCTGGATGATGACCCTTTTCGGGATTCCCTTCACACTCTTCTTGATACTTATTTCCCTATTAATGCTAATACTGCTTCCTCCGTCGGAGTAGAATGGGAGGCACTTAAGATGGTGGTATGCGGCCACTGCTTGGGACAGGCCACTGGGGTCTATCGGGTGCTCCGGCGGGAGGTGCTCCAGCTGGAGGATGACCTTCGTAGGTGGGATGGTCTTCAGGGCACCGGGGAGGCACCTCGCCTGGAGCTGCAAGAGGCTATGATGAGGCCATGGGTCACCTACGTTGCTACAACTATAATGAGTACCTTGATAAGGTGCAGAGAGAGGGGAAGGCGGGCCATCTCCTGGCTAGATTGATCCGGCCCGAGCTGGGTGGCTCCCCTATTACTCAATTGGTAGCGGACGATGGTGTGCTACACTATTGTCTTGATGAGATTAATGATTCCTTCGCTACGTATTATGAACAACTTTATGCGGCCCCCAGCGGCCGTCCCTTGTTCTACAATGAGGGAGTTTCTGGACCCGCTGCCCCTACGGGTGCTGGGAGATGAGGATGGAGAGGAACTGGGGGACCCGATCACTCTGCAGGAAATCCAGGCTGCTATCCATGGGCTGGCATTGGGTAAGACGCCGGGCCCGGATGGACTCCTGGTGGAGTTTTACCAGCGCTTCTCCGACATACTTGCACCGCAACTAGTAAAGGTGTATGCTGATGCCTATGAGACTAGGGTGCTACACGCCTCCGCTCGGAGCGCTCTTGTAATCCCTCATCCGAAAACCAAGTCGCCGAGGGCCGGGGCCAGCGACTATAGGCCTCTCTCAATGCTCTCTACCGATTTTAAGATTCTGAGCAAGGTACTAGCCAGTAGATTAGCCACGCATATGCGACAATTGGTGCACTTGGACCAGAATGGATTTATCCATGCCCGCAACACCTCCTACAATCTCCGTAGGCTCTACTCTATTCTGTACCATGCTGACGCCCCGCGCTGCCTCGAGGCTGCAGTGCTCTCTGTCGACCTGGATAAAGCCTTCGATACGGTGGGGTGGAGATATCTGATCGAGGTGATGAGAAGGATGGGGCTGGGGGAGGATTGGATTCGCTGGCTACGGCTGTTATATGCGGCGCCCACTGCCAGGGTCCGCATGGGCAGGACGATATCCTGGGAGTATGGTGTGTACTGGGGGACTAGGCAGGGGTGTCCCCTCTCCCCCCTCCTTTTCGTCCTGGCGATTGAGCCCATAGCCGAGCGGCTCCGACAGGGGGGTGACGGGATTGGGCTGGACTCTGCTGGATGGATACATTATGTCTCCGTCTATGCCGATGATCTTCTGGTGTATCTGGGGGGACGCAGTGGTGGGCACCCCGACGGTAATGCGGATATTGGACAACTTTGCCAGTCTCACGGGGTTGCGGGTTAATAGGAAAAAGACATACTTATTCCCAGTCGTTGGCCCCCTCCCCCGGCCGGACGCCTTGACGCCCGTCGTCGTTTGGGCTCGGGACACGTTTAAGTATTTGGGCATACAAGTGTTCCACTCGTTCGAGGATTTGAAGGCGGGTAATTTGGGAAAGGCGATGCGCTCTCTGCGTGCGTGCGTGTGTTCATTTTTGGCGTACCCTGCAGTTGCCAGTGATGTCCTGGGTTTCTCTATCCAAGATGGTCATTCTCCCCCACCTGCTGTACTTCTTTGTCAATCTTCCGGTCCTCCTGCCTAGTGACTGGTTCCGCCCCCTGAACGCCCTGCTCCGTGACCTGGTGTGGGGGGATGGCCGTACCCCTCACGACGCTACAGTGTCCCATTACCGAAGGGGGGCTAGGAGTGCCGAATTTTGAACATTACATGTTGGCTGGTCAGTTGCAGTGGTTGGCACAATGGCGTGAAGAGGTTAACGGAAAGGGGTCCTTTTTGACTCTCCCGGAAGCCTGTCCTAGATTAGTGATGGTGAAAGTGCTCAAACCACTGACGCCCACGCTGTATTGCTCCCTGTTGCAGCGTACTGCCTTTCAGGCCTGGTGGCAATGCGGAAATAGAGGTGGGCAGCGCGCTAGGTATACCCCGTGTTGCCTTTTGGTGGGCCTGCCGCATGGAGACCCCCAATCTGTATTTACAGCTGAGCAATTGGCCGGCGGTGGGGCTCGATACTGTGGGACATTGTTTCTTGGACAAGTGCCTAATCTCTTTTGATGGGCTTGTCGAGGACTGTGGTCTGCCTCCTGGCCAGTTTTTGCAGTATGAAGCCCTGGTCCGCACCTTTGCACAGTTTTGGGGGGAGAGGGAGGGTAGAAGTGAACCGGACACTCACCCGGTGCTCCACGCCTTGTTCATGCTTGGGAATGCCGGGCACCTGGTGAAGTGGTTCTATGTGGCTCTCCAGGAGGCCTCGGTGAGTCCTTTGACCAGACTACATGCTAAATGGGACGCGACTGGAGGTAGGGTGTTGACGGATGGGGAATGGCGACGGGTGTTGCACTACCCCAAGAAGATCTCCCGGAACACCCGCCTCAAATATTTACACTTTAACTACACACATATGGCCTACATGACCCCGCACCGACTTAAAGTTGCATATGGGGGTGAGGTTCGCTCTTGCCCTAGATGTGTGCACCCGGATGCGGACTTTGGTCATATGATTTGGGAGTGCGGCGTTGTGCGGCCTTTCTGGGAGGCAGTGCTGGGTAAGCTGGCGATTGTCTTGGGCAGGGAACTATCCTCTACGATCCAGACGTGTGTCCTAGGTCTCTTGACCCGACCGCCGAAGCGCAAGGTGGGGAACAGATTTATAGACTTGGCACTGGCAAAACGTCGCATTGCGTTGGGATGGAAAGCTTCAGGGGGAGCACAGATTGCGCATTGGCATAGAGATGTTGTGGTGTGGGGGGAGCGGAGGGCAGGGCGCTCAGCTCGGAAGAACGTAAGGGCATGAGGAAGCTTCCCTTAGCGGATCAGTGGCGGACAGTGCTGGCAGCCTGGGAGAGCCCGGAGGGACAGGTGAAGGGATTGATAGACTCTGGTCCCGAACCGGATGCGAGCGCGGGCCAGGGGGTGCATTAACTTGTATCACCCGTTGCCGTCTCTGTTGGTTCGGTGCCCGGAGGGTACACAATGTCTACGGGTTGAGCGGGGGGAGTGTCTACTGACCTGCTGTGTTTATGGGGGCAGTAACCCTGGCTCCGGATACCGGACCCTTCCTTGGGAGCCCACTTGCTGGTCCACTGCTGTCACTACTTTCTCTACTGTGTCCTCACCACTAGCTGCATTGGAACTCTTTACAGTGCTCCCTCCTCTACCTCAGGTCTTTTAGTTGTTTGATGTTTTCTTTTCCTTTTTCTTTATTTTGCCCCAGTTGGGTATCCTTCAATTGTTGGATGATGTGTTTGTGTTAATTGTTTTTTTTTTTTTTTAAATATTGGTGACTGATCCCATGTTTACCATTATTTGGCACTAGGTGCTCAGGATTATGCACTGAGGAGGTAGATGTTGCCATAACTCGTGATTTCTATGCCATTTTCTTTAAAGACTGCCTTGCCTCTACATGTTTTCTTATTATGGTACTGTGTATTTTGCAAAATGAAAAATGCCAATAAAGATGTTTTCAAAAAAAAAGTAAGGGAAAACGCACATCCGATATTGATTGATTTTGTGGATGTTACATGAATGTCGTAAAGTACATAGGATATATTCGAACACTAGGATTTTCATTGTGTACTCTTCAGTTTTGGTATATGGATTCTTGACTTAATACATTGCAACTACTATTATATCTAATGCACACTGTTCAGCACATACCATCTCGGCCACCTCTGGCAGAACGTACCTTTTCGGCTTTTGAATCTGGTAGCTGCAAACCTGAACAATAAAGGCACCATACAAACCGTTTCCAAGAAAAGCTTTAGCAAAGTTATTTCTCCAGGTGCTTTCTTGGCCAAATTACAGGTTTAGAACTGGATCAGTGTTATGTTAACAAGTTTAAGAAAAATAAATTCTGAGTACTGGTATTTCAGCAACCAGACAATAATGCTGTTTTAAGGTACAAATTACCTTTGCTGTACTGGATTTTATCTTCTCCATAGATTTTTTATTTTCAGATTTCCAATCTGACCTGCGACCCGCACCAGCAGTTTTTCCAGCATGCATGGTGATACTTACGGTTTGCTCTCTGGATTGAGTCATCATTGACAACTGTACAAAACCTCGATGGCAGCTGCTCCTTTCATTTGGAGGAGTGGTTTGCATTGGCCCTCTTCATATAGGATGTTCCAGAAGGATCAATCCCGGACAGCTTTTTGCATAGCTCTTGTTTGAGACCTTTATACTATCTGGGTGACTAAGCAATCTGTTCCTAGCTGACTGGAAGATTTGTATCGGCAACAGGATCCAATAGGTATCATTTGGAATCAAAAGGATTTGTAACAGCCATACAGTACTTATAATGTATTGTGTATGTAAATTTATTACAAGAGATATGGCCGAAGGTAGTCATAAATTCTACAGCAGTATCAGTGTAATTTGAGGAATAAGTACTCAATGTGCCAAGTGAACACTGTAAAACTTGTGAGGATAGCACAGTGTTATTCACATACACAGGATAACATTGTGAAAATTATTAATAGTCAAACAATGCATGGATGAAGGTATAAATCCCTAGTTCATCAGTGTTCTATTAAACGGCATCTTCTTCAGATGGAATTTTGTCGACGCTGTTTTAGCGTTTCATAATTCAACAGGTCGTCATCAGGACACAAAAAAATGTGAGAGCACAAATGCAATTGTGTGATGAATACCAAGATAATGATTGAATCTGGAGTACGCCTCCTCGATGGGTGGTGGATACATTTGGGCGTGCTCAGGGAGAGAGAAGCACAAGGAACAGCACTAAAAAGTTGCTGTGGATTGCAAGAAGTTTGCAGGGAAGGAATTTTCTATCCGGAGAGGGCTGCCACTAAGTGCTGGATGTTGCGTAACTAGTTAGCATGGAGGAGTCTTGTTCATTATCAGTGCCCAGTGGTAGACAATAGTACCTGAGGCCTAGCCCTGAGATGTCTCAAACTCTGAGACTAGGAATGGTAAAGCAGACGGTGTACATAGTAGTCCAGAGATATTACTTTAATGTGTTTATTTTGAATTGAGTTTAGCGAGGGATGAGGTATGCCATTCGGCACCAACCAGGTGCATCACAACTCATCCCTACACACTCCCCGCCAGGCATGGCTTCAGGGATAAATAAAGCTAGGCTGAGTATACAGTTACTGGCTGACACTGACTTCATATGATGTACTCAAATGAATAGGGCCCAACTGCAGTGCGGGAGATGGTATGAATTGGAGCAACTAGAGTGTGGTAGGAGGGCAGGAAATGGGTGAGGAGGACAAGGCTTTGCATGAGAGGGGAGTGAAAGGTAGGTAAATAAAGGAAAAAAGCAAACGGTGCATAGCAGGAAACCCCCTGGAAACATCTTTAATAGTACATAAAATGAAGAAACAAAAGAAGAAGAAAAAAGTAAAAACGCATGTAACAAAACAATGGAGAGTGTTAATGGTGATGATACTTCTAATGTGGGTAAAGACTTTTTACTTCAGCATTATTGCAAATCAGATAGGAATGCATGATCCCCACAATGATGTAGGAAACAACTTGTATACATTTTTGAAGTAGACATTTTTTTCCCCCAAACATCGAGATTTGAGCACCATAGTGAATGTTTTCTCATTACTTGTTCTTCAGAATTTCTTTATGCCTTTCCACCAATTCTAATTACTAGTGTTCTACTGAAGTTCAGACTGTCTAACTTCAGGAAGATCCTTATTGCTCTCACTTGGCTGTGACCGTGGTGGTACCAACTCTTCGGGGCAAACACAAAGGAGGTTGTTGTCCAGTATGATGTGCTGTACAAGCTGAAAAGCATTACTCGTCATTACCCAGCTCATTAGCATATACTCTAGTTCAGTTTTCCTTCCAAAAGACATGGCTGACAGTAATGAAGCGTGGAGAATTTGCTTTAAAACATATGCGTTGAAGTGTTCAAAATATTCATATGGTGTATTCCAAGATATTCAGACCTGCAGCCTAGCCAAGAAGTGGCTCTCACATACTTTTCACATTTAGCAAATTCATCATTAAGAGTTCTTGTTTTAAGCAGCTTACAGGGTGAATCCAAATCAAGAACTCTGTTCACCATTCTGGTGAGAACTCTTTTGAAGGTAAAATAAATGTATTGTTGATTAGTAAACTTCTTTACAAGAATATAGAGTTTTTAAAACCAATTTAAGAGGCAGTTTCTTATTGTATGAAACCTATTGACCTCAGAAACTAAAAACATTTTTACAATCCTTAACAACTACACTGATAGAAATAATATACAGAACTAAAACTAAGACAACCCAGTCGTCGCCCAGGGCAGCGATTGGCATGACTATAGGTATAAGGTATTTCTATAGTGTGAACCAAGCCAAAAGGAAGCAGGGCACTGTGTATGACCAAAGACCAGCATAAAGTCAACAAATAATAAGGAAGGAAGCTGGGTTGTGGATGCTTAATGCATTGTGACTCAGTGTTCTTTAAAGAGGTAAGTCTTCAACCTTTTCCTAAATTGGAGCAGGGTTGAGGCAGTCCTGATGGATATGGGGATGTTGTCCCCGATCTTGGGCCTGCTGTCTAATGTTTCCTTCTTCGTCTGCACCTGCAGGCTGATGGTGTCCTAGCTGCGGGTGTGCCAAGTAGTACCAGAGATAGTGAGCTTGTCTGCAAGATAAGCAGGGGTACTAGTTGGGATGGCTTTGTGAATGATGCAGCTGGTTTTGAAGATGGTGCAGGCAGGCAAAGGGAGCCAATGAAATTGCATCAGAACAAGGAGTGGTGGGGGGGGGGGGGGGTGATGTGATCCCCTTTCTTGAGGCCCTGGATGAAACGTGCTGCGATGTGCAGGATGCCCCTAAGGGGTGTCAGTATGGAGTCTAGTAGGCCTTGGAGAAGGGCATAACCACCATCCAGATACAAGAGTCTGATGGCCTCCTGTAAGAAAGAGCGCTGATATCATACAGTCTTTTTTTTTGCATTGCGATATGTCCCTTGAGGGTGAGGTTGGTGTCCAGGGTGAATCCAAATGACTTAACATTCAGTGAGTTGGGGTTCGAAACCGTCGGCTTTCTTTTCATTTGGGAGGAAACTTACCAGATAAAGAAACTAAAAATATTATTAAAAGTCCTCTATAAACAGAAAGGCTATTTCTTCATAAATCAACAGTGTTAAAGAAGTGAAAATGAATTAAAGTGTCCTTTAAGTGTTGAAGCACACATACATTTAGTCTCTCTCTGCCATCATTACATTTTTGACATTTAAAGTATATACATTGCCCTCTCGGCACATATGCCCCTGAAACTTCTTAAACCGTGGCACCTCTCGGCACATATGCACCTGAAACTTCTTAAACCGTGGCGGATTAATATAAAGACCCAGAACTTAATTCATAAATTGGTAACCGGGGGAGAAAGTAACTGCATACAATGTGTCCTTGAACCCTTCCTAAATGATTCTAATTAATATGGTGTAGCAAATTTCCCTTTCTCATTCCATTCCAGAACTTTATTTCGGTCTCATGGACCATAAAAGTACATAATCATAAAATTTGTCCCGAGGGAGTATACACAAATGAACCATAAATAATACATAACCATAAAATTAATTCATATAAAAGAAAATATGCTAAAAAGTGTCCACCAATATGGATTTCACTCCCTTTTTCCTTCGTAGTCCTCTAGATAAACATGTTAAGACAATACATTAACCTTCAACTTAGCCAATTACTTACAAATGCCCATTGTCTCACATTTAGCCTAGATAGTATATAAACCCAAATTGCTCAAACCTTTTTCAAAGAACCCAATCTAAGTCTTGCCAAGTTATTGTTTTTTTAGTTTTCCCTCATGTGCTGTTGTCAGCCTTAAACAGGCCAAGAGAAAATAGTTTTTGTTATGCAAATGTTTCATTAAATTATCCAGTTACTGGAGGCTGGCTTGAGGACAAGAATGTGGCAGTTGCGAGATGGAACAAATTGCAGAACGCTGTCCAACTTCAAACCAGTGTCAATATTGACAAAAGAGAACAGGCAATAAGGCTACAAGACCGTCCCGCTAGTACTTATCTGTATTTATAGTAATGTGAATATAGACGCTCAACTGACTACTGCCAAAGAATCACCACATAGAAAAGCCTATTAACAAAGACAGAACAGGAGCAGCTGTTATGTGAGCACATGATATTCTCAAAGATAAGTATTAGATTATAATAATCAAATCTGTTCCCTTTGCAATATTTCCATCATCCATAACATCAAAACATAACAATTAGTATCCGCAATATCTATGAGCAGTCCAACCCAAATCAACCGGAGTCCTCATTAGTCATGCACAGGAGTCACGTGGTTTTGCAGACGCACACAAATGTCCAGCCCAGCCACCGAGTTTCGTCCTATAAGGACTTCATCAGGGTTGTAATTTATCAGAATGATCCTGATATAGCTTATCTGGAAAAAGCCTTGCGCTCTATGTAATTAATCTTTGGACAATCGTATCCAAATGTGTCCTCATGTAGTATGTGTGAAGCTTGGATACATATGTTTTAACCCTCCTTCATCCAAGGGGAGTATGATTTCTTTACAGAGATCTCAAGATACATTTTTATTTCCATAGAGTGAAAGGGACGACAACCACTATCTTCAAATGTCAATTTTTCCTAGAGTGCATAACGCTCACCATCCAAGATCATGGAGATTAGTTTTGCTGAGAAAATCAACAAGATGGGAGAAAGCGATGGTGAATCAAAACAATCAAAGTCTTATCAGCCCATTTATCTGGGAGTTTAACTTTGATGTATGTATTTACCCAGGCAATTTATGGCCCACACACTTCTATTCACACCCTAAGATAGTTGTATTTGGAACTTCTTTAGATGATCAGATTTCCCACCCTCTGGCTGCTCTGACATTTCAACCCAGACCTACAGCTGGCGTCAGGGCTTCGACTAGTGATTTGTCACTTTATTTGCATTTAGCATTATAAGTGGTTGTTAAACACTAGCTGGGGTCTAGTTGAGTAATATTGAGTCATCTGCATACTGGGGGATATTAAGTGGGCAAGAAATTAGATCTCATCCCCATATCTAGTGTATAAATGTAAGAGAAAGGGGGTGCAAGTACACACCTCTGTTTTAAGCTCCTCATTGGTAGAAGTTTCACCTTAGAGGTGGATATTATACCCACTGTAGGTCTGATTACATGATTGGAGGCCCTCTATAGATTGAGCAGGAGTCCTACCCCATGTTGCTCTGCCCATAACCATCATCTGTTCACACTTTTCTTCACAGTTATTGTCTGATAGATTATTGAAGACAATTGTGTGGTTTCACGCTTTTGGTTTGAAGTCTTTCTGATAAGAGGAATTAAGTTGACACCCTCTGCTCAGGTTTCATGAAGAAACCACTTAGAAAAACCTCCTTCATGATGGAACCACTTCAAGAATCAGGTATAATTCGAGCTCCATCGTCCTCTCGTTGAGGGGGAAGTGGGAATAACCAATAACTGGATGCACCTTGAAAATCTTGTTTGGGCCTAGGACACCATCTGACACTTCTCTACATTAATGTACAATCCCTTGACTGAAGATCATGTTCAGTTGCGCCAAGGCCTATCTACATCCACAAAGTTGTTAACATGTTCAAGGATTGATTCAGACACCGAGTTACTGATGCTTGCTACAATCTAAACATAGTATAGTCTCAAAAACCCTAAGTATCTTTATTTCTATCCACTGGATATCGGCATATGCTTTGTTACCAGAAGTTCTTCCTTTATTCTTTCTTGATAAGTTTAATTTTTTCTTGTGCTGTGGGTCAAGGCAAATCTTTCCTGAAATACCAAGCTGTGCTTCGCAGATGTTATTGTTATGATTATCAAGTGGGCTAAATGGTGCGTGAATGACGGCATTATAATCACCCTAATAGGGGAGACGCTGGGTGATGTGAACAATGGGAACAAAATTTGTTCCCAATTATCATGATCTGTCATCAACAGTTGCAACACGCAAATGTACTATTAAGAGATTTTTGATACGTCTGACACTTTTCACAAGTACGCACATCGCTTTTGATTTTTTTTTTTTTTTTTTTTTAACCATCCATACATCTCCCCACTTCCTGATCATTCCTTTGGCTCCGTAATAGGAAAAACTGGGCTGCGTGGTGACTCAGCCTTCGTTCTGAAATAGAATTCTTGGACTTGCTGACTGCAAAGGCCATCCTCCTCCAATCTTCTGCCAATCACATTGCCTCCAATACTTTGGTTTCTCTTTTAAGTGTACTGATTCTCCCCTTTCTCTCATTACATATAGTCTTTGAATTTCCTGGCAATTTTGTTAAGCTGTAAAGTACTCCTGCCCGTGCTCCCAGTCCCTTTCAGAATACTGCTCCAGGGCATTTTTCGGACTCTAAAGCCTGAAACTTCAAAGAGTGTCCCTCTCTCCCAAATGTGGGTTCCCACTTCTAGTAATTTTGTATTTTTCTGGGGATCTTGGTGACAGACATATAGATTCAATGCCCTTAGAATCCATGTATAATAATGTTGGGTGCAGTAAGTGGATGATATTTATTCTGTTAAAGCCATCGAGATTCTCTCTTGAAACATACTCGGATCACAAGGAGAACTAATGACATTCATGAAGGTAGTTTTGCTCCTGCATCATTCATAATCCATTTTATCGCTTGTGGTTTTTGACGGTGATTTTGTCCATAGGTCTGGCCCTTGTATGCAGCCTTGATCCTCTGCTACAATCATCTTGGAAGGGCCCTTGATTGTTATGTTATAATATTTTTAAAGCGCAAACTGCTACCCGAAGGTGTCCTGACGCTAGATTGGGCCTTGCGCCTAGAGAAATTCCAGCGCCCTTTGACAGGGTGAGGTGAGCGGTCTGTTACATGGGATAATTCCTCCCAATTTTTCCATCAGACCCCCTTATTAGTTGATTGATATGGGTTAGGAAATTGGCCATTTGATCATCACAACCTGCTCCTGCATCATCAAATGTTTCACTCCAGCCATCATCTAAGTTAGCAGGTGGGACTTTGTGATCTACATATATGTACCCCTATAACTATTCTGTCCATGCTCTAATATCCTGGGATCATGTTCGGCTTTACAATTTGGGATGGGGCATTTTTGCCAAAAACTGGCTTTGCTTTTGCAACCACATGGATTAAGGTATTGGGAATCAGACATTCCAGCAAAATTCACTTTGTTTTAATGTCCAGGCCGTATTATAGAAAAAGATCTCAGATTGAGATAACATTTACTCCTCATTATTCCAGGATCTCTCGGCTGTCTTCAGCACAGTTGACCACCCTACCCTCATTTATACTTTGAAATGGCAAATGAAATTGACTAGCAACATCCTTCACACACTCCACCTATCTATCCGTCCAATTCTACTTCATTAACTTTGGCACCTTCAGTTTCCAGTAGATCCCTACGACCTGCAGGGTCTCCGTTTCGCTCCTTTTAGTCCCCGTCATCTTCAGCGCCTACATGGAGTCCCTTGGGACTTTACTCACTGGTAACAGTTTAAAAATTCAACAATACGCTGGTGAGACACAACTTCATTTGGACATTTCCTCTGTGCCAGCTGTCCAGTGCCTAAAACACTTGCCTGTGTCTCACACAGACCTGGATATCCAGCACTTACCTGAATCTCAACCCAATAAGACATTCCTGCTATGTGACAAAAACACCAAGCAACAACTAATACAAACAGGCATGATCCTGGACGGAGTTGAATTTACCAAATGTCAAGTAACTTTTGGCACTAACCTAACCATAAAAGAAAACCTAACATATGACCGGTCACCAGCTCTCTGTACTGAAGAAAATAAAACCATCCCTCCCAGAAAGCGACTTCAAAACTTTAGCTCATGGTCTCACAGTCTTCTACATCTGGATTGTGGAAATGCCCTGCTTCATGGCCACGCAGACTCCATAGTACTTGCCCCACTCAGGGGCATCCCGCACACCTCAGCACACCTCATAAACGTTCAGAAGAAGTATTACCTCATCAGCTCTTCCCTGAATCTACTCAACTGACCCTTATTGCCACTCATACAATCTACAAAAACAGCTGCATCGTCTACAAAACCATCACGGCCTGCATCTTGGCACACCTGCAGCCAGAACACCATCATACTGGAGATGAACAAATTCAAAAAAGAAAAAACACAAGGCAGCATGGCTTCCCGCCCAGGATCTGGAATGCTATCCCTATGTCCATCAGGTCTGACCCACTGTGTTACAACTTACAAAAGAGCTGAATACAACACTGTTTTAAAGAGCACTACATCATAACACTACGGGGCATTTTATCAAGCACGGCGATAATGGGCTTGATATTATGCCCTTGTGAATTCCCATAGAAGCTCATGTTCTGGTGTCAACATGGGCTTTTATGGGAATTCACAAGGGCATATTATCAAGCCTATTATCTCCGCTTTAGCGGCAGTTTTCTGCCGCTAAAGCGGCGATAATTTTAACGCCGTCTCTTGATAATATGCCCCCATAAAAGTTTACCTTCATTTTCAGATACCAGGTATTCCTACAGACATGCAGTAACTATAACTTTTGTTTTGAATTTCTTCAGCGTGTTTGGCTGGGTTCACAACATACAAACCGTATGTACAGACATAAATATCTGCAAAACTAGTCGCTCTCTTCAGCAACTTATTTCACTCCTTTTTAGGTCTCGCCTGGCGTAGGCTGCGTGCATGCGCAGTCTCGCTGGCAAGATTTAGTGTTAGGGTATATTCTGTAAGGGGTTTTAAGCCCCGCCCCTCTGTTCCATTGGCCGGCGTCACCGTTTATGCTAAACGGTGGCCAGCCATTGGAACAGAGGTGTCGATTACGTTTTTGCTTGGCTTTTCGAGCCGTCCCATTTGGACGGACTCACTTGCTTTGCGTTGTTCGCAAAAGGTTTCTTATCTTTATGGGGCCAAACACATGGCCCCATTAAGACAAGAAACCTTTTGGCAGGCGAGGCCGGCAGAAAAAGCCAAGCAAATATGTCATGGCGAGCGCTTGGTTTAAATGGTCCGGTCTGTGGATGAATATCCTCCAGACAGGGCTGCGATGGACCCGCGCGCACCGAGACACGTGTCCACTTCGCACTGGAGCCGCTCGCGCTAGGGAGATAGAACGTGAGCGGCGCTGCAAGCGTAGCCGCCATCTTAGCGCAGATAGAGCTTTGCCCGGGAACGGTAAAGTCTAGTGGAAGGTGGCCCATTGAATGAGACATTTTTGTAGGTCGATCTTAGTTCTCTTTGGCCGAGCCCTGCATTGAATTATCCAGGGCACAGAGGGTTCATGAAGGGCTCCAGTAGGAAAATAATACATGGCAAATTGTATGTTCTGTCTCCCAAATGAGGGCCTGTCCACCCGCCGAGAGACAGTTGAGAGAGCCAGCAGCCCTGTCATTAGCACATCAGTCGTCACATGCACTCTAGGCCCCCTCCCCCACAGTCACTTCATGCTTTCTTGGCTGCAGCTGGAAGGAGGCTGTATGTTTTCACATTTCAATCAGCGCATCCTTCCTGGAAGGTCCCCGCGCGTGCAGGGGCTGCGGACCGGTGGCATGTTTACCATCGCTGTGATTTTCTGTAAGGGGCTTTAAGCCCCGCCCCTCTGTTCCATTGGCCGGCATCACCATTTATGCTAAACGGTGGCCAGCCATTGGAACAGAGGTGTCGATGACGTTTTTGCTTAGCTTTTCGAGCCGTCCCATTCTGACGGACTCGCTTGCTTTGCGTTGGTCGCAAAAGGTTTCTTATCTTTATGGGTCCAAACACATGGCCCCATAAAGACAAGAAACCTTTTGGCAGGCGAGGCCGGCAAAAAAAGCCAAGCAAATACGTCATGGCGAGCGCTTGGTTTTAATGGTCCGGTCTGTGGATGAATAGCCTCCAGACAGGGCTGCGATGGACCCGCGCGCACCCTAACACGTGTCCACTTCGCACTGGAGCCGCTCGCGCTAGGGAGATAGAAAGCGAGCGGCGCTGCAAGCGTGGCCGCCATCTTAGCGCAGATGGAGCTTTGCCCGGGAACGGTAAAGTCTAGTGGTAGGTGGCACAGAGGGTTCATGAAGGGCTCCAGTAGGAAAATAATACATGGCAAATTGTATGTTCGGTCTCCCAAATGAGGGACTGTCCACCCGCCGAGAGACAGTTGAGAGAGCCAGCAGCCCTGTCATTGGCACATCAGTCGTCACATGCGCTCTAGGCCCCCTCCCCCACAGTCACTTCATGCTTTCTTGGCTGCAGCTGGAAGGAGGCTGTATGTTTTCACAATTCAATCATCGCAACCTTCCTGGAAGGTCCCCGCGCGTGCAGGGGCTGTGGACCGGCGGCAAGTTTACCATCGCTGTGCGTTCACCCGTGGAACATTGGTGCCCAGAGGCTGTTTTTTTTAGTGGTCTGGGAGAATCATATCGTATACTGAACATTTCCAGAGTCCCTGGGTGCGGTGGCGGTGAAGGGCGATGCACTGTCAGACGTGCTATACTCTTGCGAGTAGGAGGCCTCGTTCGTGGGGTCTCCGCCGTGGCGAGAGGAAGGCATGTCTCAGCAGGAATCAATAGGTCTCGCATTTACGCAAGTTTAAGCTATTGGCATTGTAAATGACAACGCCTTTTATTTATGTTTTAAAAACAAAAATAAAAGGCATTGTTATTTACGATGCCAATAGCTCAAACTTGCGTAAATGCGAGACCTATTGCATTGCAAATGCTTGTTATTCTTGAGAAGGCATGGGGGCTCGGGGAGAGCTGGAAACCCCTAACTGGATGCAGTCGCAGCTCAAAAGCCGTCACGTTATTGGACACAACTCCTCGCGTTAGATTAGGAGGCTCTTCACAAATTGGGAGCCCTATTTTTGGCTAGAATGATAAAGTAAAATGGGAAGCTCAGATTCTGAAGTCTAGCATCTATTTGTGCAAAAAATTCAGCTGAGATGTGCCTGAATTTAGTGCATATTTAATTGCCACTTCCAGCGATTGACAGAGAGCATGCATGCTACTGGTAACTTGTGGACTGTCCGCAGAAATGAAGTTGGCTTGGAACTGCCTATTTGTCACAGTCTGGAAACTCCCACCTGACTCTGCACATTGGAAGTAATTCGAAATGGGGAGTCGGACACCTAAGGATTATTTCAGGATGCCATTAGATCTCCAGTGCAGATTAAGCCCCTGTTGACCCTCTTCCAAAAGTTTGTAAGAGTGACTGTGTTTCCCATTATCCAATAAATTGCGATTTCTGGAAAAAAGCTTGCAAGACAAGGAGGCAGATACAACGTTAACATGCTGCTGCTGAGGCATCCTCTGTCTTGTTATATTCAGAATCCGTTTTGAAGAAAAGTTATTTACCTATAAAGTAACTTCCCTCGGCCCTACCATTTAAAGAAGAGGCTGGCATCTTTACAGAGGGCTTTGTTGACTCCCTGTCATTCAAGGCTAACTGAAGATCCCTTTCATCCAGAGGGCTTATGGTAAAGATACCAATATCACAAAGTTATGCACAATGGAGAGCTGTGGATACAGGTATGTAACTCTTATCCTGTGCTTTAAACTTATATGTCCAAGTGGTGCATTGACCAGGCTGCATTGAACATACCAACATTTCAACCTGTGAACTGCAGAATACACACCTCTCTCTAGTGGGTGTATTAACCCCTTAAGTTATCTTACCAGCTCTTGGCTAGTATTGAACATAGTGATTTTGTGCTTGTGGCCCCAGGCCCAGCTCTCACATGCTGCTGCACCGCTCTGCTTCCTCCCCATTTTTCTGAGTGCTTTCTCCTGCTTTTTTCACGTCTTTTACTGCTTTCTCCTTCCTTTCCCTCTGTTTTTCTGATTGCTTTCTCCTGCTTTTGTCTTGTTTTTTGAACAGCTTTCTCTGTCCTTTCCCCCCGTTTTTCTGAGTGCTTTCTCCTGTTTTTGTCTCACCTTTAGCTGATTTCTCCGTCCTTCCCCCCCTCGTTTTTTCTGAGTGCTTTCTCCTGCTTTTGACTTATCTTTTACTGCTTTCTCCTTCCTTTCCCCCCATTTTTCTGAGTGCTTGCTCTACCTCGTTTTTCACTGCTTTCTCTGCGAAGCAGCTAGCAACTCCAGCGCCTTGAGACCTCACAGGTGATTTGTCGCACTTTATAAACCCTGATTGATTGTGGGTGTTGCATTATGTTGCTGATGAGTACAAGGGAAATAAATCTTCTAATGCCTTGTTATAACTTGCAGTGTGTTTTAACTTGCTGATTTATGTTGTCTGTTGCTGCAGAGAATCCAGAGCCAACAGTGAGCAGAGCTACTTTGGTGGGTGACACCAGCATTGTGTCCTTCAACGCGTCCATCAGCGATGATGATGAAGAATACCATAACGAAGCCCATGACTATGACGGGCCCTACAGCAGTGACGAGGATTATGATGATGATTACATATTTATGAGTACCCATTGGTGACTGGAGAGGGGGAATTGTTCATCGGCTGGGTGGCCTGTTTGATATTAACATGAAGGAGCAACTCATGAACACCTTCTTTCAATAGGTGCTAAACTACTACTCAAGATTAAGTGTCCGGTCAGGGTTCACTTTTAATTAGAAACCGCTTGTTGAGGATGTGGTACTGTGGATATTTCACGAACGTGTCTCCTACTAGACCTTGTTTTTATGCGGAGTACTTCTGTGCAGTAATTTGGTTTTTCCCTCCTTGCTTGCAAAGTGGAATCCAGTGAAGTCTAGTGCGCTGTGAGAGCTGTGGTGTTATCCCAATGATATACATTTTAGGTGTCAGCCTGCACACAGATGGGAGAAGAGCCAGGTGCCCACTGAGGCAGCAAGTAGACCTTCACTTCAGGTGGGCTAGAGTGCCTTGTGCCTGACATCTAGCCATCCTATTGGCAAATCCGACTCCCAAGAGATCACCATGAAGCATCTGTGCAGAGGTTTGACCCGGCCCATTAAAGACCAGGAGAGGCGACGTCTGCCTATAGTCAGCAACATCTGTCTATATGATGGAACCGCTTCAAGAAGCAAGTATAATTTGAGATCCATCGTCTTCTCGTTGAGGGGGCAGTGGGACTAACCAATAACTGGATGCACCTTGAATATCTTGTTGGGGCCTAGGAACCCATCTGACATTACAGTTGACAATGATTTTAAGACACTTCTCTGCACTAAATGTACAATCCCTAGGCTGAAGATCATATTCAAGTACGATCACTGTGGAAATACGCGGTCATGTTGATGGGTCTATGAAAAATCTCTCTTTTTTGTTCTCACAGCAAAATGCTGCAGCACAAACAGTGGGAAAATATAAGGGTGGATTGGGAGAAATAAAAGATAATGCATATATCTGAAGGGGTATTGAGGCTTTAGGGTGCAGGATGTTGACCGATGTGGGCGGTGCAGATAGGAGGTTTGCTGGAATGTTAATGTTTATGGCTCTGAATTAGAGAAGCAGCAGAATTCAATGCAAGGATTTACAGCGGAATCAATCACAATCTGTGAAAAGAGTCCGCTTCTGTAGGGCACAGATAAAAGAGCGTAGGCAGTGGATATGCAGACACAGAACCGTATAAATCATTGCTTTATTTACTGAGTTTTAGGATCATGTAGAGCCTTCCTAAGACGTGCAAATGTAAGAGCCCACCGTTATACAACCCATAGATTACATTTCTCAATCTTGATTAGTCATCTCCTAATGGAAAGCTTTATAAGATTTTTTTTTGTAAAACATTTTTATTGGCATTTATAAACCATTATACACGCAGGCACAGGCGATAGCGCCATTATCATAGAGGCTTACATATCAGGAGCGCCCAGTCACAGCCCTTTCGGTCTCAGTCTCGTGGGCCCTCAGGCCACTCGCCTCTACCCTGAGTGGGGCTGCAGGTATGTGTCCGGGACCAGCCTCTGGGTATGCCCTACTGGAGCGCGCAGTGATCGCCTCGACGCTTGGGTGCCGTGCAATGTGAGTGAACCCCTGTAAGGGGTGTCGTAGAGGCTATAGGGTTGCAGCCATTAGCTAACCGTTAACTAACTGGGGACGGATAACTAGGGAAAAGGGGTGCACTATGTCGCCTATCAGGAATACTTGTAGCTGTGCGCTTGAGAGCTGGACCATCGTGTGGGATAAAGTCGGGGTGGTCACGGATGCGGAGGAGGGAAGGGGGCAAGGGAGGCGGGAGCACCGATCATAGCCTATGAGGGACCTGGCGGTGGGACCTGTGGTGTCTGCCTCTGCGAGTCACCGGGTGCTTGGACTGCCTGCGCATTTCCCAGGGTGGGCTCCGGAGTCGTGGGCGCCCCCGGGGGGTCAATCAGTCTTGAACTCGCCACAGCCGCTGTTTCCTGCGCGAAAGCGTGCATTAACATGGCCCAGGGCATGGAGATCGGGTGTTTGCGTATCCCCCGGGCTTCCTCCGTTCTGAGTGTGGTTTCCTCCGCCTTGCCCCACTTCTTGACTGCCCCCACCCATGTCGCTAGAGGGGGCCCCCCCCGGCGTCTTCCAATGCATAGCAATGCATCGTTTGGCTAGGAGCAACACCAGGAAAGCAAACCTCCTCTCCACCTTCTGATGTTTATGTCGCCCATGAATACCCAGTGCACACGCCTCCCAATGAGTTAGTCGCAATTGAGTCATTCGACTCATTTATTCGTCGTCAACGAAACTCGGTAACTTCAGAGTGAAACCATGTATATCAACATTTTGTCGGCAAATTGTGTTTCTCTTTGTTGCTCTATATAAAATACATACATATAAAAAAAAATCCTTGTTTTTTACAGTAATCACTGACAAGAATATTCTGAAGAAGGCTTTGCCGAAACGCGTCATTTCATATTTCTTTGAACTCGTTCAGTGTTTTATCTTCTCACAATTTCGTGTATTCACTTATTGTTCTCATGTTATTGAATGGATTATTAATCAATTGAATCATTTCACTTATTTTTGTGACATGTCTAATGGTTGATTATTGATTGTCTCATGCATGTGTTTTTTGTAACAAAATCTATTTCTTGATTTAAATCACAATAATCCTGTACATACAAGCATTTATCATGAACATTAATATGGTAATGAACCCAAAAAGAAGAATATTAAAATAAAAACATTAATCCTAAATGATTTATGTCACACAATTGTGCTGATTTGTGTTGTGTCTCTGAAGTTGCCACGTTTTGTGTCATTTTATCTTTGCACTTAGCCTGGTGCAACTGCTATTCTTCTATTCATTGTACTTCCCTGCTAAGGCTTATCCTTTTTGCAGGGGACCCCGTGTGTTTTCCAAATACACGCCTCCCATGTGTCCAGGTCCTGGAACCCCGTAACCGTTTTAAGGGCAGTGTGAATCGTGTGCCAGTAACTGTAGAGCGTCGGACAATCCCAAAACATGTGCTTAAACGAGGCAGCAGGCTCCAGGCATCTGGGGCAACCAAACACACCGTCAGGGAAATATTTCTGCAGCTTTTCGGGGGTGAGATATGCCCTGTGTAGTATATGCAACTGTATGTTCTTAAATCGATAATTGCGGGACACTTTTTTAGTGTATTCCAGGGCCCTGGTCCACTCCCTGTCATGTAGAGGCCTTTGGAAGTCATCTTCCCAGTATTCTCTAAGGGGCGCCAGCGTAGGACTCCGCAGGGTCCGTACCGCTTTGTAGATCCAAGTGACAAGATGGCGACCTGACCCCATCTGCAGTATCGCATGGATGACCAGGTGCATGGGGGGCTCCGTATCGATCCCACGCCACTGCCTGCGGAAGTCCGTGAGAAGTTGCCTATGCCGTAGGAACTGCCCCCTGGGAAGCTCGAAGTCCCCGACCAGTGCATCGAAGGTCTGCAAGCTCTCCCCGGTGAACAGCATCCCCACCTCCGTCACAGCATGTTCCGTCCACACCTGCATCATTTGCTCTGTGTAATACGCCCGACCCCTAGGGAGCCCCACCAACGGCAGCACCGGAGAGTACAGGGGAGTATCCCGACTAAGTCGGTGAACACGCGCCAAGCAGGCGCGCGCTGTCATGACCTGGAGGGGCCGGGATAGCGGCGGTGCTGCACCCGGCAGCAGCATGCGATGGACAGCGGGGGTTGGAATCCGCCCCGTCTCAGTGATCAGCTCCTCTTGTGCCCGGCCTGCCGTCCAACGCGACACCCACTGTAATTGGGCGGCAAGGAAATACGCCTCGAATGAGGGAGCCGCCAACCCACCCTGGTCAAGGGGTAGTTGCAGTTTTGCCAGGGCTATACGCCTGCGGCCGTTGCCCCATATGATGGTCCCAAGCAGGGTATCCAGCTCACGGAACAGGGATCGCGGGGGAACCACCGGAAGATTGGAGAAGAGGTAAAGCAGGCGCGGGACCAGGATCATCTTCGCGACGGCTATCTTTCCCGTGACAGCCAAGTGGAGACCCTTCCAGAAGTGGACCAAGGATCGGATGCTGCCCATCAGTGTGCGGTAATTCCCCTCATAGATATCTTGCGGTGTATGATATAGCTTAACGCCGAGATATCGAACCGCTTGGGGACTCCACGAGATATCAACGTCTCCTATTCGTATCGGACCCTGGGGCACGGCTTGTGTTAAGGGATAGACGGTGGACTTGGCCCAATTCACCCTAAGGCCCGTCACCTCCGCAAAATCATGCAGGATGCGTGATAAAGGGGTCAGGTCGATCGTAATGTCCCGGACATATATGAGTACGTCATCAGCGTACAGTGATACTGCGTGGGTAGAATCGCCTATCGGGAATGGAAAGCTTTATAAGATGAAGTAAATATGCATTTCCGCTTTCTCTTCATTTTCTTCTTCAAATAAGTGATTACCATTGACTTCCTAATTTTCTACAGGTGGAATTTTCCAAATCATTACAGTTCTAGTTTCTCACTTTTTCATTTTTGTGTTTTCTTTAGTTATTGAAGATTTTTTTTGGTTTGTCTTTTATTTAGCTTGTTTGTTATTTAGTGGACTATATGGCATTATAATTTCTTTAAAATGTAATACATTTTACTCATTGAAGGTCAGTTTGTTGGCGTGTAAGAAAATAATACTGTTTCCTGTTTTCAGCCCTTTCCTGTGTGGGGGGAATGAAAACAGGCCCGGGTACACTTCCTGAGAAAATAAGCAAATATGTTAAGATCATTTTTTTAAAAGACTCATAAAGGCATCCCCCAGACTGTATTTTCACTTTTAAATGTTTTTTACAAAATAGTTTCTTTTGGTGGCTCCCAACAGCAACTGGGTAAATTAAAAGCAGCCAAGCTGAGCCGCTTTTCCTCTTGACTAAGAACATGCACAAAAACAGACTGAGAACACAAAGTCCAAAATAAATCAATTCTTACAGCTTGTAAAAAGGAATGTACTTATAATCAAATCTATAATTGAATAACATGGGCGCTTAATTTTGCAATCTCAATGCCAGGATAGGTATTTACTCGCTCAAGGGTTTACTATCCAATCTATTGTAGTTTGAAATAAGTATGATTTTGTTTAATGAAGATTGAAATGTTCTGCTTTATTCTTTTACCACAATAAATATATTCACACCATTTTTTTTAAAGTATTTTAGTACTTGGAAATGGTTCTGTTCTTTGTTAATAGATGCTTTGTGAAATTAAGGTATGTGTATCACAAATCCGTTTACAAACTCCTGGTCACTGTTACAGAATGAGACAGGTTACACTATTCCTACCACAGACAGAAAATTGGTTGTCAGCCTTTCGTATACAGTACGATTGCCACCTGATATGGATTCTAATAATACACTAGATGTATGGGGTAAGAAAGTATGTAGTTAGGCAGAACCGAAGTAAGACCCTCTAACTCTGTAGGTGAACTACAATGTCAGCTATTTAATTGCACATTAGCCTTGAATTACCCTGTTCAAGCATCCTTTATTAAAGAAAGAGGGCAGCATAGCACTTTGATCTGTACAAATGAAAAAACATAATAAAGAAATGTAAAAACCACCAACTCAAAAATGAGAAGTGCTGTAACAAAAAAACGTACTAATGGTTAAAAAAAACAGAATGTTAAAGCAAAAAAATTAAATGTAACCTTGATTAAGAATCAGCGAGGGTTGGAATAAAGTATAGGTTCAGGGTCACAAAATAGGGCTAGGGTCAGGTGTACAGATGGGTTTTGGGTTAGGGAAAGAGTAAAGGTTAGTATTAAGATCAGGTTTACCGCTGGGGTTAGGATGGGAGTTAAGGTTTGCATTAGTGAGAGAAATATACGTTTTCCGGTAAGTGGTAGAGTTTGGGTTGCTTACATATTTAAGCCGCTGTTTTGGTGGTGTTTATCATGAGGATCTTCACTTCAAAACACATTCCTGGGAATTACCATAACTTGACATGCATGAATCAGAATCTTGCATTTTAGGCCATTGTGGGAGGCATATATATTTATTTATTGTCGAAGTTTTATATAGCGCAAACTTGACGCGAAATCAGGTATCGGAGGCTTTACATGAGGACACATTATTGTTTTTTTGTTCGGCTCGGACAGATTAAGTGATTTGCCCAGAATCACAGGATGTTGAGCGTCATTGCCGAGACTCGAACCCACTTCCCCAGATGTGAGGTCGACCGCCCTAGCCGTTAGGCTACATCTTCTCCCCTAGTCAATATGCCTTGTGAATGAAAAACATTGGATGCAATAACAGAAGGAAATCCTCCCACTGAGGGGTCAATTCCGATCCGGATCGGACAGCTCTCCGAGAGCTGTTCATAGCCTTACCTTGCGACCGACCCGTACCCAGAGCCGGTCCGTCCTGTTGATGAAGTACGGTGCGCATAACTTCCAAAAATACGACCAACACGTAGGCTGTGATTCAAGCTTCATTCTCCGTCCGAGCCGTAACGCCGAACCGAGTCGCCCGGAAGCAGTATCCATAGCAGTTTCCGGCCGTACAAGTACGATGCGTACTTCCTACGCACCGGACGGGTCGCCACTTACGGCACGTCACAGCATCCGGAAAAGAAACATATCAGCTACGATTCAGGCCAGAACTCAATCCACGGCTTGCAACGGGTACGAGACGGAGCAACAAGCAGCGCGTACGAGACGAACACATCATGAATCCCATCGCGCAGGTCATACCAGTACTGTAGATCTATGACCGGATAAGGAACCGACGCGGACGGCGCAGACGGTAAGTCAGACACCCACCACACAAACAAACGATACGAACCTGCAAAATGTCACACACACACAGGGGATCCATATTCTGGCCACTAGCAACAGGCCACCATAGGGGTTGCATGGCCAGCACCACTACCACCCCCACCCATAGGGCTTATGTTGCCCATCACTAGTGCCATCCCCACCCATAGGGGACCTGTTGCCCATCACTCCTGCCACCCCACCCATAGGGGACCTGTTGCCCAACACTACTGCCACCCCCAACCATAGGGGACCTGTTGCCCATCACTACTGCCACCCCCACTCATAGGGCTTATGTTGCCCATCACTCCTGCCAACCCCACTCATAGGGGACCTGTTGCCCAGCACCCCTGCCACCCCCACCCATAGGGCCTATGTTGCCCATCACTACCGCCACCCCCACTCATAGGGCTTATGTTGCCCAGCACTCCTGTCACCCCCACCCATAGGGGACCTGTTGCCTAGCACTCCTGCCACCCCCACCCATAGGGGAACTGTTGCCCATCACTACTGCCACTCCCACCCATAGGGATTATGTTGCCCATCACTACTACCACCCCCACTCATAGGACTTCTATTGCCCAGCACTCCTGCCACCCCGACCCAAAGGGGACCTGTTGCCCATCACTACTGCCACCCCCACCCATAGGGCTTATGTTGCCCAGCACTCCTGCCACCCCCACCCATAGGGGACCTGTTGCCCAGCACTCCTGCCAACCCCACCCATAGGGGACCTGTTGCCCATCACTACTGCCACCCCCAACCATAGAGCTTATGTTGCCCAGCACTCCTGCCACCCCCACCCATAGGGGACCTGTTGCCCGGCACTACTGACACCCCCACTCATAGGGCTTATGTTGCACAGCACTCCTGCCACCCCCACCCATTGGGGACCTGTTGCCCATCACTCCTGCCACCCCCACCCATAGGGGACCTGTTGCCCATCACTACTGCCACCCCACCCATAGGGGACCTGTTGCCCATCACTACTGCCACCCCCACCCATAGGGCTTATGTTGCCCATCACTCCTGCCACCCCACCCATAGGGGACCTGTTGCCCATCACTACTGCCACCCCCAACCATAGGGGACCTGTTGCCCATCACTACTGCCACCCACACTCATAGGGCTTATGTTGCCCATCACTCCTACCACCCCCACCCATAGGGGACCTGTTGCCCAGCACCCCTGCCACCCCCACCCATAGGGCCTATGTTGCCCATCACTACCGCCACCCCCACTCATAGGGCTTATGTTGCCCAGCACTCCTGCCACCCACACCCATAGGGGACCTGTTGCCTAGCACTCCTGCCACCCCCACCCATAGGGGACCTGTTGCCCAGCACTCCTGCCACCCCTACCCATAGGGGACCTGTTGCCCATCACTACTGCCACTTCCACCCATAGGGATTATGTTGCCCATCACTACTACCACCCCCACTCATAGGACTTCTGTTGCCCAGCACTCCTGCCACCCCGACCCATAGGGGACCTGTTGCCCATCACTACTGCCACCCCCACCCATAGGGCTTATGTTGCTCAGCACTCCTGCCACCCCCACCCATAGGGGACCTGTTGCCCAGCACTCCTGCCAACCCCACCCATAGGGGACCTGTTGCCCATCACTACTGCCACCCCCACCGATAGAGCTTATGTTGCCCAGCACTCCTGCCACCCCCACCCATAGGGGACCTGTTGCCCAGCACTCCTGCCACCCCCACTCATAGGGGACCTGTTGCCCATCACTACTGCCACCCCACCCATAGGGGACCTGTTGCCCATCACAACTGCCACCCCCACCCATAGGCCTCATGTTGCCCATCACTAATGCCACCCCCACTCATAGGATGAGTGATGCGCCACACATCCATCATACACCAACATTAGGTATGTCAGCAGAATACATCCCCCCTAACATCATGACAACAGTGTGTAGTCTGTGACAAATGCCCACAACAGTGATTATGACTTCGAACATACAATGTAACTACCATCACATGTGTGACTAAAAACTGAGTGTGGCCTACACAAGGCAAGCATCACTAGCACTGTGTCAATGTAAAAATAACACCCACTCACTGTGTAGAACAAAAGTTAAGTGTGTGCTTCCAAACTGCAGCAAATGTTGAGCATTGTGGTGATGGGGTCCAAAACCCCCCTCATCACAGCGACCAAAAGGTAAGTGTCACCATGGTCAAAGCTGCAAATGCCAAACAGCATGTATGATTTCTGGTCCTAAAACATGAAACAATTTTGGGGCAAAGTAGTGGTTGTGTCCCATACCCACAGAGATGTGGTGAGGCTAACAGTGCTGTGAAAACCTAACATATTCTTGACCATGTGCAGACAAGCACCACCCATGGGGGCTGACGATGCATACAGTGTACAATGACACAAAAGCAGAAGTGACCATCACAAAGCATACACACGTCTTGAAAATAGACACACAAATACAAACAACCTGTGTAGACTGTAGCTGTCCGGTCACAAACTCCCATTCCATGCCAGCAATGGGACATAACAACCAGGATGAATGTGCAGAATGATGTGATATGACTCACAGGGACAGCAGGGTAAATCACAAAAACATAATCCAGCCAATGGCCCACAACAGCAATACCAATGCATTGGTGCAGATGCACAAACAGGCAACCTCACACTGCACATCTGGCACAACATGAGTGTATGTGTGTCTCAGTATCCCCAGGTCTCTATACAACACATGAAGGGGGCTGAACCACAGTGAGACAGATGTGGCCACAGTGCCATATAAAAGTAAACAATCAATGGTTCCCCCTTAGTGGGCAATCAGGCATTGTGAGATGAGAGGGAGCACAACAGACACATGTGACGCAAGCTGGAATGAACAGCAACTAACACAGCAAGAGACTGACACACAACAGCACTACCCCCAGGGACCAGACATTGGGGTGACACAAGCATGCATGACACGTCCACTGTACTGACAAAGGTAGATGTCGTACAACTGCAAGGTCATGCTAAACATCATCAACATAATGTACAGCTAAATCAAATTCACAAGGATAAAGAAAAAAAGCTTTATTCAGCAAATGAAAAATGCCAAGTCCTTTCAAAACAAAGGCCAATGGCCAGTCCATATCCAAATGACAAGAAGTTAACTTGAGTGACAACTGTCACACGTTGCTTGCCTGCACTGGTAAGGACAGGGGACATCCCCTCGGAGGGGCATACATGGGGGCAGGCCAGGAACCGCAGGGACAGGATCAGGGCGCAGCAGAAGGAGGCAGTGAAGGGGTGGTGGATGCAGGAAAGTCACTGGCAACTGCAGTGGAGCTGACTGAAGTAGTGGGTGCAGTCACAACTGTGGGGCACAAGTCAGATGGAGTGGGTGCCGGCACAACTGCAGCGGACAGGTCAGATGGAGTGGACTAGGTCCCCACTGCTGTGCCCAAGTCAGACGGGGTGGTCGTGGACTCCACTGCAGTGCCTAACTCAATGGGAGCGGAATGGGGTTCAGGTGAGGTCGGCAGGATAGAGGGGAGGACACGGTCCCCACATCAGTGGCACAAACTGACCGGGGGTGGAAGAGCAAGTGGTAGGGGCTCAGCATTTTGGGGATGGTGTATCTGTGGGTGGGGGAACCTGGGGCAGGGTGTGGCGGGGGAACCTGTAGAGTGATGGTCTGGGGGATGGAGGACGGAGACTTCGTCGTGGAGCTGCGGGGCGGCGGTGGGGTCTTGCTCTTCTGGCTCCGGGGGGACTTGCGGGTGGGGGCCTCAGTCTGACTGTGCCTGGGGGAGGATGTCCGGGTGTGAGTGACACTCCCCTCTGTGTGTGGTGACTTCCTCTTCCTCTTGTGAGATGGATCTGCTGGGTCGGTGGGGAAGAGGCCTAGGTCACAGAGGAAGAGCTTCTGTGGAGATGGGTTGCAGGTGAGGCAAGGGAAGGGGGCTGGGAGGGAGAGGTATCGGAGGACTGCGGAGTGGTTGTGGATGACTGTGTGTGTGTCTGCAAACCATCCCCTGTGAGTGTGGTATCAGTCCCCTGCGCTTGCTTATGTGCACGTCTAGACCTTGGTTTGGGTGTCTGTGATGCCCGTGTCTGCGGGTTTGTGACAATGTGCAGGTGTTTGTGTGCTTGGGACAGGTAGGGTGCTAGGAATCGTGGGTGGGGCAGGGGTAGGAGGGGTATGGGACTGTTGGAGGAGGGACACTGCTGCCTTCAGGGAGGGGGCCATGGACTGATTGGTCCTCTGTAGGGCAGACATGCCCGATGAAATGCCCTCCATGAACGACATTAATTGTGTCAACAGACTGGTGTGTTCATGAAGGACACTCAGCATTGATATCTGCCCTACATGGATCTGTCTAAGCAAGTCCACAGACTCCTCACTCAGGGCAGCAGGGGACACAGGGGCAGGGGGTGCGGTGCCTGGCACAAAGGGACATGCTCCTGAACACGGGAGCCTCCACGGACCTCTGAGATGGGAGCCGATGGGAGGGTGGTGATGGTGGTGGTGGGGGCTGTGGCGGGGAAAGCCTCACTAGCTGGGGTTTGGTGGCTGCTGACACCCACCTCCACAAGGGAGTCATCCTCCAAGCTGCTGTGGATCTCAGCTGGGGTGGATGGTGCTGAGGACTCCTCGATGTGGCTCCACTCGCCCTCCAGGCCACTGGGTCCCTCCGACTCCTCGCCTTCTGTCCCAGTCAGACTCTGTGGCTCCTCCTGGTCCGTGGGGCTGTCCCCTCCTGTGGCCGTGGATGTATCTGGATAGAATTTGGAAAAAAGAGATCAGTCACCTGCACTGACTGCACACACCACAGTGAGTACATCACATCACAGGGCAAGCCCTGGCATCATCAGGTGAACACTGCTCAAAGTGCTCACACTGTTTAGAATAAGCCAATTGTCAGTCTCACCATCAACCATGGCACTCATATCCCTCCTGGACTTGCACCCATATGTCTGTTGCATGTTGGATACTAATACCCCAATGTGCCGACATGCACCACCTACACATTTGTTGGACATGCAAGTGAACATGTAGGAGTATGTCACTATACACGCATCACATCTCTTGCCACTGACTCAGTACAGGTGTCAGGATGAAGGGATGGAGAGAGTCTCATTTCACATGCTTGTGATGCATGCCAGCAACACACACTATGATGTTCTCATGTCCTGATAGTCAATGCCACAATGGGGTGCATGGAGCACACTTGAGCACAATGCAGGATCACTCATAGCAAGTTAAATGCCATGGCACTGGCATGCCTGGATAGTCAGTCAACACTGTCTCCTGTCACAGGGACAGGGCATCCAGACAACAACAGTATGCACTGTGTCACAATCATAGCTCAGGGGTAAAGCAAACTCTGCAGCTGACAAGTGCACTTGCCCATCCCCTGCAAACAGCATATCCCGGACCCAGAAGACCCCACATCATACAAATCAGACATATGAGTCTCTGCGAACACAACTCCCTGTACATTAGCACATCACAGTCTGCTGTGCATGTAACACAGCTGCTTGAAGTGCACAGTTGCATACACCATTGTGCACTGTCACACACCTATATGTCACACAGGTCTTGTCTCTCATAGTCACATCTCAGATGTCCTGCTAACCCTCAAACTCATGAACACCCCAGTTGTACGGAAAAGGAAGCCACACCACAATGACACAGAGGCAGACACCTGAAGGCACATGCCACTCAGCACAACCTGTAAGTTGATACACAGGAGTGGGATTACAGAGTGTTTCTAAATGCCCTTGAGTAGGCATGACTGCCCAGGTCTACGTGAAACAGTGTTTAGCCCTGGACAGTAGTCAGGTGGCTAAGCAAGTGTGACACACTTGATATACATACTCCTGAGGCACACAAGTTGGAGTCCCCTGCTGCATGTGTTTGTTTGAAATACCCCAGCCACATGTTGCGAGTCAGACCAGCAATTGTAACACATATCAAGGGCACACACAGATCACATGTCAGATCTCAGGAATTGTGTAAACAATTGACCCACCCATGAAACACACAACAGAGTCACGGTAACAGATGCTGCCCGGAAGCTGAAGCATAGCTGAATGCAGGGATACAGCGCCCTAGTGACACAAGCAACGGACTCTAGGGTCCACACCTGGGGATGAAGATGAGGAAGGTGCATCACACAATTGAGGGACATGAGTATTGGACTACAAGACCTACGTAATGTGGAAGTGTGACCATGCCAAAAGACTGCAATTAGCATGTCAGACATAGTACACAGATTAGGCCTGGACCCCCTCCTTGCTGCTGTCTGGCCTTCAGCTGCCCATCCAGGTCCGGGAAGACCACCGCGAGTATCCGGAGCATGTGGGGGGTCAGGGTCCAGTGTCCGCCCCTCCTGCGAGGAGGCGGCAGCTTCAGCTGGACCCTTGCGATCCTCTGGGTCCAGCCCGAAGGTCCTGCCACCTCTTCTGGCAGTTGCGGATCCAGCGCTTGTAGACCCCCACTGATCGAACTGCCCAGGCGATGGTCAGCCATATCTCCTGCTTCTGGTGGGCATCCACCTGTGAGGATGACAAAGTTAAAAGTCCATTAACACACATGCCACATATTTGTGCTGCACACAGTTGGATATACATGTCATCATCACAAATGAAAATGAGTTACGCAGGTAGTGCACCCATGGAAAAGGACAAATGCCCTGCATGTCTGACATGTTAACAATGACTGGGAAGTTGAAGATTGCACAAATGCACTTTAGCTGCAAAACACCTGTTCATTACATGTACCTACACATTTTGGGGGATGAATGTACTCCGTGAGTATGCTTGCCACTGGTGTACACACTGCTAGTACTGCTAGTCAGACAACATGCACAATTAGGAACGCAGTGGACTGCACACTCACCTGCTCCCCTGGTTTCCCATACAGCTTGCTGTACTGTGGAAGGAGCCCGTCCAGCAGGGCCTAGTTCTCCTCCTCAGTGAAGGCTGGGGCCCTCTCCAGAGTACGTGCCATAGCAGTAGCCAGAGGATGCAGAGACAGCAGCAGTGGTAGAAGGGATGTGGTCCAGTAGCATGTAGTGCAGGCCAGTAAGCTCCCTGGGGGCCAGCCAGCCTTATATCTGTGCTGCAGAGGCAGACTCTGTGCTATGTGTCCCAAGTGATAGGTCCAACACGGTTGCATTCTATGAATCTGACCAATCCATGGAAATGTACGACTCGTACACGTCTTCCGCATCGTTCAAATCTACACTTTCATAAAACCCTAGTAATTGCAACATTGTTGTAGGCATCCAACTGAATTTCCAGCGCACAACTTGTACAAGTTTTGAATCTGCATCCTTCTCCATGACAGTCCAGAGCCATTGGGTGCCGCGTCTCGGTCAACTGACTGTACAACGCATAGTTTGAAAATACACATGCACCCGCCTCCATACGATTCAATGGCCAAGGCGGACGCCGGTCTCAGACCATGCCTGCCCGACGCGTATGCATGATAGTCACCCGCGTCGGGCCTCATTGCAGTCAATAGCAAAGCGTACGCACGGCTCGGTCCTGAACTGTGCAATGTGTACGCATCGTCACCCACGTCGGACCTCATTGCAGTCAATGGCAAAGCGTACGCACGGCTCGGTCCTAAACTGTGCAGTGCATACGCATTGTCACCCGCGTCTGACCTCATTGCAGTTAATGGCAAAGCGTACGCACGGCTCGGTCATGAACTGTGCAATGCGTACGCATTGTCACCCGCGTCAGACCTCATTGCAGTCAATGGCAAAGCGTACGCACGGCTCGGTCCTGAACTGTGCAATGTGTATGCATTGTCACCCGCGTCGGGCCTCATTGGTGTGACTATTTGACGGCTTCAACATACAATTACTTGCCAGGGACTCAGGTGCACACCTACCACACTACAGCATTGGCCACACAGTGTCCCATGGCATGTAAGGCTGCATTCCCTGTGTGTTGGGGGGGGGGGGGCAACATTTAGTTTGTTGTGTGGCACTTTTGTGCAGCCAATCCCAGGCTGTATACGAGTTCATGGGGACAGAATCCTTTGTGTGTTGTGCACATTACCACTGTGATGTGCAACTGTACAGTTATGGGCATGAGTCATGGACACAGTTGCAGGTTGGATATGTTTAGGACATGTCACATACACCCTGAGTCCTGGGGGTGATGGCATGTATGTCACAGTGAGAGCTGTACCCACAATTCTGATGTACACGCACAGTCTATGTGCATGTTGTGTCTCAGATGTGGCTGAACTAATGTGCCCAATGGGAGACAGTCTCCACATCCATGTGGTTTGTGCATCAACATTGATGTTGTGTGTGTGTCTTAGAGACGTCCATGTAGGGCCTGCAGAGACAACAGTGGCCACTACCTGTGGGACTCACGGTTGCCTTGTGGCATGTACATGATATGCCATGTCATGCCAGTGTCGATGTGGCAATACAGGGACCCTGGGTATCTGAATGGCAAAGATCTGTGATGTCTGGGATACATCAGGCCTCACTTGTCACTGTGGTGTGTGTTTGTAACGTCACAGCAGTACATAGGTAGGGTGGCACAGCCCAATGATTGGCCATTGCACTACATGGGACTTATGTGGACATGTGGACTTGAGATGTGAGGTGAGGGCCATGTAGGTGACATGTGTCCATGCCAAACAGCACACACCTCAGTACATTGTGTATTGGCATGATGTATCATGTGATATTTTTGCTTGGTCATAGACACAAGGGTGGATGAACCGACAATCGTCCTTTGTGCATCTCTGTTCTGCAGGGAACCAGCTGTGCATAGACCGTTCCCAGACCTTGAAACCATGCAGGAACGTGACTGCATCCAACGGTACCGCTTAACCAGGCCACTGATTGAGGAGTTGGCGGAGCAGTTGGCGCCACATCTGCTACCTGGCCGGACATACCCTACAGCACTGACCCCAGAGGTGAAGGTGATGGCAGCCCTGCACTTCTTTGCTACTGGTGCCTTCCAGTACACTGTGGCTACTGCTGGTGGTATATCGCAAACAATGTTTAGTCATGTGCTACGCGAGGGGAACAACCTTTACAACGCAACTGTTACAACGCACTACACTTACAACGCATTTTTTACAACGCATAATCCATTACAACGCACTACACTTACAACGCATGACACTACAACGCATTTTTAAAAACTACCTTTACAACGCATTCCATTACAACGCCTACCATTACAACGCATAATATTACACTACACTATCCAACACTTACCCTACTGTTGCACCCCCTGGAGTTAGAATAGTAATTTTTACCCCTATACTATCCAACACTTACCCTACTGTTGCACCACCTGGAGTTAGAATAGTAATTTTTACCCCTATACTATCCAACACTTACCCTACTGTTGCACCCCCTGGAGTTAGAATAGTAATTTTTACCCCTATACTATCCAACACTTACCCTACTGTTGCACCCCCTGGAGTTAGAATAGTAATTTTTACCCCTATACTATCCAACACTTACCCTACTGTTGCACCCCCTGGAGTTAGAATAGCAATTTTTACCCCTATACTATCCAACACTTACCCTACTGTTGCACCCCCTGGAGTTAGAATAGTAATTTTTACCCCTATACTATCCAACACTTACCCTACTGTTGTACCCCCTGGAGTTAGAATAGTAATTTTTACCCCTATACTATCCAACACTTACCCTACTGTTGCACCCCCTGGAGTTAGAATAGTAATTTTTACCCCTATACTATCCAACACTTACCCTACTGTTGCACCCCCTGGAGTTAGAATAGTAATTTTTACCCCTATACTATCCAACACTTACTCTACTGTTGCACCCCCTGGAGTTAGAATAGTAATTTTTACCCCTATACTATCCAACACTTACCCTACTGTTGCACCCCCTGGAGTTAGAATAGTAATTTTTACCCCTATACTATCCAACATTTACCCTACTGTTGCACCCCCTGGAGTTCGAAAAGTAATTTTTACCCCAATACTATCTAATACTTACCTGAAATGCAATGTAATATTATGCGTTGTAATGGTATGCGCTGTAAAGGTAGTTTTTAAAAATGCGTTGTAGTGTCATGCGTTGTAAGTGTAGTGCGTTGTAATGGATTATGCGTTGTAAAAAATGCGTTGTAAATGCATGCGTTGTAAAAGTGTGCGTTGTAACGTCATACATCCGCTACGCGATGTCTTGGAGGGGATGTTGCATTTCCTTGACCTGTACATCAAGTTCACTAGCCCAGGTCAACTCCCTGAAATAAAGGATGCCTTTTATACACTGGGGAGGATGCCAAACGTCATCGGATCTATTGATGGTACACATGTGGACCTGATAACACCACAGGCACATGAGCAGGCATACCGTAACAGGAAACATTTCCACTCCATCAATGCTCTGGTGGTATGTCTTGCAGACATGTGTATCACACATGTGTGTGCACGGTTCCCCGGTTCTGCGCACAATGCCTACATCATGAGGAGTAGTCGCATTGCAACGCTGATGTCACAGATGCCAGACTAGCCTGCCTGGCTTGTCAGTGTGTACTGACTGTTTACCATTGTGTGTGTTTGGCAATGTTGTATTCCGCCCTCCTTCAAAACTCAGCTAATTGTTCAATTGTTTGTGTGTAGGTAACTCCAGATACCCCAACATGCCGTGGTTGCTGACACCCCTCAGGAACCCTGTGACACCAGCCGAGATGCGCTACAATGAGGCACATGGTTGGAGCAGGAGGGTGATTGAGCGGACATTTGGTCGCCTGAAAAGCCGCTTCCGCTGCCTGGACAAGACCGGAGGGGCCCTCCCATATGAGCCTGCAAAGGTGTGCAAAATTATCCGTGCATGCTGCATGCTACACAACATGGCAGTGCAGAAGAAGTTGCCTCTCATCCAGGATGATGATGACCAACTTCTGCCACCTGTGGAGGATCCAGGCCTGGGCCACAATGCCAGTGATGATGATGATGAGAGTGACGTCCGCACACAGCTCATCAACAACTTCTTCATCTGAATGTGAGTTTACAGGGTTGTTATGTCAATGTATGGAGTTAGCCTGAAATGTGTTGTGACTGCTCTGTTGCTGTTTGAGTGTGTCTGTGTGCCACTTGACTGGATGCGTGCAGTGATGTGTCCATTCAGGTGGTCTGTACTCCACAATAGTGTAGAACTGCTAACTTGTTTCTGTGTAGGTTTCTTGTGACATGTTTTGTGCATGTATATTGCATTTCTCTCCTGTTCTGCTGTGCTTTTGACTGTGTCTTGTGTCTGTCCTTCCCAGGGTACTTTGCCTGTTGTTTGGTCAACACTGCCCCCCAACACCCAGAATCCAACACCAGTGTGGGAGTTATCAATTCCCATCAAGTGATGTGCCACACGCCCCTGGACTTCAAGTCTCAGACACTTTGTGACCGTGTGTCCACTGTAACGTACAATTACCTTACAACTATTTTGGAACAAACATGTTGCAGATGTGCAATGAACCTGTGCTATGCTTTGTTAGGTGCGTTGTCTGTCTTCCCACATCTGAGTGACATTTGCTTACCTCACCTGTGGACTTGTTACCACTGACTGTGGACAGGTGTTGTGTCTGTGCATACCAATGTGTTTCAGGTCAACATCATTGTGTGCGATGAGTTACATGGACATGGTGAGTATGTGTTGTGGTGCCATAGTGGTGTGTCTCACTCACATGTGTCACATCATCATGACTCACATAACGGTGGTCACATTGTTTTAGTATTTGGCATGCACTGTGTTGTTTAGCAGATCAACATCTCCATGACACATGACAAGTTGGAATCACAACAGAGGCAAGTATGGTGTACTGGTGAGTTTATTTACAAACATGTGTGACGATAGTGCACAGGATGGTGGGTGCTGTACATTGGGTTTTGAATCCAAAGTTCACAGTAGAGTTGGAAGTGTTGGTAGCTGAAATGTCCAGAGTAAAGTCCACAGTCATCTGCTACATTGGACCAACATGAACCCTCCATGTCATGTAGGCGAGTTGTGTCAAATGCGACAAGGTGAACGGGTTGCGCACAAAGAACATTGTCCAGAACAGGTTTATAGGTCCTGGGGGATGTGCAGGGACATCTGCGTCTCACATGTCTTTCTACGGACGACCCTTCTTCTTCTTGGGGGGGAAACCTCAGGTGCAGGCCTCTGCGGTGCAGGGGACTCTCCGCCAGAGTCATCCTCCCTCCCTGTGGCACTGGCAGATGGTGTTGCGACAGATGTTGTGGGCACACAGGGGGGTGGGGACAGGTTGGTGCTGATCTGGCGGAGGCATTGGAGTATGTCCTGATGCACCGCAGTAAGTGCATCCCACTTTGCCGCCATGCGGACATGGTGGGCAGCCTGCTCCTGTTGAATGTCCTTGAGGATCCCCACTACCTGGCCAAATCCTCTGGTGCTACCCTGGTACGCATCTATGATGTGTGCCAGTTGGGGGTCATCATGCAGTCCAGACCCCTCTGCAAGGCGCGCCCTCTGCCTCCCACCCCTCCCAGCACCCCTATCCACACTGGCAGGACCAGCGGCGGCACGCACAGGTGACACTGGGACCCCTTGGGTGGTGTTGCTGGTGGTGTTTGCTGTAGCTTCCTGGCGGTTCCACCGTGCTGTCGGTGTTCTGTGTCCTTGGTCTGTCCGTGTTGGCGGGGGTGCCCTGTCTGTTTCCAGATGCTGGAGGCGTGGGTACAGGGCGTGCAGATGTTGGTGCTGCTGGTGCTGCATGATGACTCACACCGGAAGTGCCAGGTTGTTTGTCGTCTTCCGAAGAGGACAGAGACAGATTCAAACCAGAGAGCTGAGAGTCCACCAGAGTCTGGGACCGGGACTCCTCAACATTTGGTGCTGTGTCCCCAGCACCACCTGTGTTTGGAAGAGACACACAATGTAAGTTAGGTTTCTACAGGCATCAATGGTTCACAAACATGACATTTTCTACTGTACGTCCGGATGCCTGCCTGTACACTGCTTTGTCCAGGGTTGATAAGGACAGAGATTGATATTGTTGTTGCACATTGCCCAGCCAAAATGAAACATTTCAATGTGCATGTTGATGTGTCTGCATGCCCAGCTCATGTAAAGATTTGTCTGTATATGACCATTACTACTCAACTGGGGTGGCGTGGTGAGCAAAATAACGATGGATTAAACCCAGATCTGTGACTGGGGGGAATGTTTTGCCAATGTGCAACATTTCGTCCATCATCTTGTGTGTTTTGCTGTTCGCCCTATGTGGGAAGGGTATGCCCAGACGTGGGTCCCGTGCTCACTACGCCACTGGAGTCAAGCTATCCTGGCTGAAGAGGGGTGAAACCCTGAAACCGGTCCTAGGATGCTTGATTCAATGAGGCACATGGTTGGAGCAGGAGGGTGAGTGAGCGGACAGTTGGTCGCCTGAAAAGCCGCTTCCACTGCCTGGACAAGACTGGAGGGACCCTCCCATATGAGCCTGCAAAGGTGTGCAAAATTATCCTTGCATGCTGCATGCTACACAACATGGCAGTGCGGAAGAAGTTGCCTCTCATCCAGGATGACGATGACCAACCTCTGCCACCTGTGGAGGATCCAGGCCTGGGCCACAATGCCAGTGATGATGATGATGAGAGTGACATCCGCACACAGCTCATCAACAACTTCTTCACCTGAATGTGAGTTTACAGGGTTGTTATGTCAATGTATGGAGTTAGCCTGAAATGTGTTGTGGCTGCTCTGTTGCTGTTTGAGTGTGTCTGTGTGCCACTTGACTGGATGCGTGCAGTGATGTGTCCATTCAGGTGGTCTGTACTCCACAATAGTGTAGAACTGCTAACTTGTTTCTGTGTAGGTTTCTTGTGACATGTTTTGTGCATGTATATTGCATTTCTCTCCTGTTCTGCTGTGCTTTTGACTGTGTCTTGTGTCTGTCCTTCCCAGGGTACTTTGCCTGTTGTTTGGTCAACACTGCCCCCCAACACCCAGAATCCAACACCAGTGTGGGAGTTATCAATTCCCATCAAGTGATGTGCCACACGCCCCTGGACTTCAATTCTCAGACACTTTGTGACCGTGTGTCCACTGTAACGTACAATTACCTTACAACTATTTTGGAACAAACATGTTGCAGATGTGCAATGAACCTGTGCTATGCTTTGTTAGGTGCGTTGTCTGTCTTCCCACATCTGAGTGACATTTGCTTACCTCACCTGTGGACTTGTTACCACTGACTGTGGACAGGTGTTGTGTCTGTGCATACCAATGTGTTTCAGGTCAACATCATTGTGTGCGATGAGTTACATGGACATGGTGAGTATGTGTTGTGGTGCCATAGTGGTGTGTCTCACTCACATGTGTCACATCACCATGACTCACATAACGGTGGTCACATTGTTGTAGTATTTGGCATGCACTGTGTTGTTTAGCAGATCAACATCTCCATGACACATGACAAGTTGGAATCACAACAGAGGCAAGTATGGTGTACTGGTGAGTTTATTTACAAACATGTGTGAGGATAGTGCACAGGATGGTGGGTGCTGTACATTGGGTTTTGAATCCAAAGTTCACAGTAGAGTTGGAAGTGTTGGTAGCTGAAATGTCCAGAGTAAAGTCCACAGTCATCTGCTACATTGGACCAACATGAACCCTCCATGTCATGTAGGCGAGTTGTGTCAAATGCGACAAGGTGAACGGGTTGCGCACAAAGAACATTGTCCAGAACAGGTTTATAGGTCCTGGGGGATGTGCAGGGACATCTGCGTCTCACATGTCCTTCTACGGACGACCCTTCTTCTTCTTGGGGGGGAAACCTCAGGTGCAGGCCTCTGCGGTGCAGGGGACTCTCCGCCAGAGTCATCCTCCCTCCCTGTGGCACTGGCAGATGGTGTTGCGACAGATGTTGTGGGCACACAGGGGGGTGGGGACAGGTTGGTGCTGATCTGGCGGAGGCATTGGAGTATGTCCTGATGCACCGCAGTAAGTGCATCCCACTTTGCCGCCATGCGGACATGGTGGGCAGCCTGCTCCTGTTGAATGTCCTTGAGGATCCCCACTACCTGGCCAAATCCTCTGGTGCTACCCTGGTACGCATCTATGATGCGTGCCAGTTGGGGGTCATCATGCAGTCCAGACCCCTCTGCAAGGCGCGCCCTCTGCCTCCCACCCCTCCCAGCACCCCTATCCACACTGGCAGGACCAGCGGCGGCACGCACAGGTGACACTGGGACCCCTTGGGTGGTGTTGCTGGTGGTGTTTGCTGTAGCTTCCTGGGGGTTCCACCGTGCTGTCGGTGTTCTGTGACCTTGGTCTGTCCGTGTTGGCGGGGGTGCCCTGTCTGTTTCCAGATGCTGGAGGCGTGGGTACAGGGCGTGCAGATGTTGGTGCTGCTGGTGCTGCATGATGACTCACACCGGAGGTGCCAGGTTGTTTGTCGTCATCCGAAGAGGACAGAGACAGATTCAAACCAGAGAGCTGAGAGTCCACCAGAGTCTGGGACCGGGACTCCTCAACATTTGGTGCTGTGTCCCCAGCACCACCTGTGTTTGGAAGAGACACACAATGTAAGTTAGGTTTCTACAGGCATCAATGGTTCACAAACATGACATTTTCTACTGTACGTCCGGATGCCTGCCTGTACACTGCTTTGTCCAGGGTTGTCAAGGACAGAGATTGATATTGTTGTTGCACATTGCCCAGCCAAAATGAAACATTTCAATGTGCATGTTGATGTGTCTGCATGCCCAGCTCATGTAAAGATTTGTCTGTACATGACCATTACTACTCAACTGGGGTGGCGTGGTGAGCAAAATAACGATGGATTAAACCCAGATCTGTGACTGGGGGTGAATGTTTTGCCAATGTGCAACATTCCGTCCATCATCTTGTGTGTTTTGCTGTTCGCCCTATGTGGGAAGTGTATGCCCAGACGTGGGTCCCGTGCTCACTACGCCACTGGAGTCAAGCTATCCTGGCTGAAGCGGGGTGAAACCCCGAAACCGGTCCTAGGATGCTTGATTCCGGTCCAGGGAAGACATGGCTTGGCAGTTCGGGCTGGACTGTTCCCATAAGGCACAGGGTCAAAACTGATTTGCATATGGCCATGTCTGAACTGGGGTGGCGTGGTGAGCAAAATAACGGATTAAACCCAGATCTGTGACTGGGGGTGAATGTTTTGCCAATGTGCAACATTCTGTCCATCATCTTGTGTGTTTTGCATTACTACTCAAGGGCCATCACGTTGCTGACACAGGTGTGTCATCCCTGTACGCATGTGAGCTTTAACAAGGACATAGGTGCTATTCCACTGAGGGTATGTTGTACTATTGGAGCATGTGTGGTAGCAGATTTTGTTAGTCTTTGTGTGTCACATTTGTGTATTGGTACGACATGGTCACAGTCTGGTATGCCTGTGATCTCTTTGGAGGAAGTGTTTTTTAACAGTGTTCCTAGTTCCCATCTCATTTCATACAAGTGATGATGTCACCATCGTTAATGAGTCTGGTGCTGAGTTTTGTACGTGCATATGTGATTTTACTTGTCAATGTTCTCCATGGTGACATGGATTGGGCAAGGTAGCACTCTGGCTTTTCAAGGCTCATGACAGTGAGGGCCGGTGTTGTGTGTGTTGCAGTTTGGCTGCTGTGAGTAGCATGTCTCCTCCAATGCAGTCCAGGTTACACCTTGTGTCTACAGTGTCCATGTCAGTGAGTGGTGTGTTGTGTGAAGGATGCATATGTTTCAGCACGATGTAGGAGTGGAATGCAGCTCACAACAGCACCGAGTGTAAATGAGACCATGCTATGGTGTCGGCTATATTGTTGTGTCCATTTCGTTCACTGTCAGATGTCCCCTGTCAATGATGTATATGTGAGTTCCTGTGTGTTTTGTGCAATGTACCATATATGGATCTCCACACTTGTCATCTGCAAGACACACCTCCCCAGACCGGACAGGGGGCCCCCCTGGACACTGCATCCCCAGACAATGAGTTTGAACATATGGTTGCAATGGCTGTGTGCGCGACCGGGTTTTGTTTGGCCAGTGCATATGTGTGATTGTCAGCCACATCATTTCTCAGGCCCAGTATCAGACATCTTGTCAGTCCATTCCCTGTGAGGCGGGCATAGTTCCGTGTGAGCTTGCTGGGCCGTGTGGGTGGGTGGGGATTGTCTGTGACTGCAGCTCCCATCATGCTCGTGACTACACCCCCCTTCCCAGCATGCCCATACTTCCTTCCTCTTGACTCTGCTTCCCTGTGAGGGGGTGTGACAGCAATGGCAAGATGGCTGACTGTGCCGTTCTGGTGTTTGTTGGTACCCAGTTCCCAGAATGGCCTTGTGCTCCCCACAACAGAGCCCAGTGTCAGACATCTTGTCAGTCCATTACCACTCCCTGTGAGGCGAGCATGGTTCAGTGTGAGCTTGCTGGGCCATGTGGGTGGGTGGGGATTGTCTGTGACTGCAACTCCCATCATGCTCTTGGCTACACCCCCTTCCCAGCGTGCTCATACTTCCTTCCTCTTGACTCTGCTTCCCTGTGAGGGGGTGTGACAGCAATGGCAAGATGGCCGACTGTGAAGTCCTTGTGTTTGTTTGGCCACAAGTCCAAAGAGAGCCCCTGTGCTTCACACAGCAGCACCCAGTACGGTGTATCTTTGGGTGATATTTCACTACGGTGTGTCTCAATGCATTCTACCCAGTGAGTTGTGTGGAGTTTGTGTTGAGGGGTGTGTGTGTCTCCACATGCTGGTAAGTATGGTCAGAGCTGTCAGTCCTCCTTCCCACCCAGCCAGACATCCCACCTTGAAACGTGCTTCCATTGGAGGGCGTGCAAGTTGTCTTTCAGGATGTCAGTCAGTGGTGTCCTGCTTCTGATTGGCGCACAAGCCCTACCAGGGCCTTGTGCTCCCCACAGCAGGACCCAGTGTCAGCCATCTTGTCAGTCATTTTCCACTCCCTGTGATGTGGGCATGGTTCAGAGAGGTCTTGATGGGCCAATTTGGAGGGGAAGCATTACCTGTGACTACAAACCCCATCATGCTTTTGGATACACTCACTTCACCTGCATACCCACTATTCCTTCCTGTCCGGCAGCTGCACTGTGAGGTAGTGTGTTTGTGGTGTGAAATGGCCTGACAGTGTTTATTTGGCTTTGTGCCACTGCCTTGCTCTATTTGTTTGTAGGTTGGTACATGTCATGACACAGTTCCAAGTCACTATGAGATGGCAGGTATTGTGTTTGTCTGACTAGCATACACATCTTGGGATGATTATCTATTGGTTACTGTGGCTTTGCTAGCGGTGCATGGTTTCACTGTCCCCTTGCCACACAATATTGAGTATGTTGTTTGTGTACTCACCAGGCTCTGGTATGTCTGCTAGACCATGGACGCTCTCTGGTGGTAGGATGTCCCACACCTTCTCCTCCCAGGTCCTGAAGTAGACTGGTTTGGCAGGAGGGCCACCGCCGGTGCGCTGACTCAAGATGTGATCTTTCTCGATGAGTTTCTTGACCCTCCTGCGCACGTCATACCACCTGTTCTGGATATCGTCCTTTGTGCGCAACATTGGTGCTTGTGCATTCCCCTTGTCCACAATCCTCACCCACATCTTTGTTTTCTGTGACATGGGGGTCCTTTGGACCAATGTACCAAACAAATGTGGCTCTACTCTGATGAGCTTGTCTACCAGCACTTCTAACTCATCATCTGTGAACTTTGGATTCTTCTTTGGGGGCATGGTGATGGGTGGTGGTGGTGGTGGTGAGTGATGTGTGTGTGAGGATGCAAGTGAGGGTGGGTTAGTGTTGGTTTTGCTAGCTGTATGTGTGTGTGCTTTTGGTGAGGTGCTAATGGTGTGAAAGTTGTGTGATGGGTGAGTTGTGAGTGTGTCTGTGGTTGCTGTGTGATGGTGTTTTCTGCTGGCTGTTGTCTCCTATTTGCAAAGGATCATGGTAGTGATTGATGTCCTTTATATAGGTGGAGTTGTGGGTGTGTCTTTGTTCCAGGTTTTTTTTACAAATATTTATTGGCTTTGTCATTGCTTGTTTGGTCCTTTTTTTGTATTTTTTCCTTTGGGTTTTCTAGGTATGAAGGAGACGTTCTTCTGACCGAGACGGACTCTGATGTTGGCTCGTGTGGGCTTCTCCGGCTCGTTCACGCTGACTTTCTTCTGTGTTTCATACGCGTCGGTTGCGGAGATCTCTATTGCTTGAGGTCCATGCTTTCTGTGCGTGTCGGTCATGCGGCTTGGGCTCCGTGCGAGTCGATCTGGGTTTACACGCATTGCATCGTACTGCGCGGATCGGACATCGCGGGTACGTGTCGGTCGGCTTCATTCTGGGTATGTGTCGGTCAGTGCAACTCGCGTCGGTTTTCCGGGCGAATCACTGTTTTCCCTACGGCTCGGTCGTACGGCTTGTATTCCGTACGTGTCGGTTGTAATTTACACACGTTGCATCGTACAACATGGGTCGTACGGCGCCAGTCCATGTTGGTCGGTCTCCGTTCTGGGTCCATGTCGGTCGGTTCGTTTTGCGGCCGGAATCAGAATCGGCCCCAGAGTGGTTAAACCCCAACAGAGTTGCATTTTACAGAGTCGTCAACATCTACCATGCCAGGAGAGAGAAAAGGGCTGAGCGGGACATTACCCCGGCCACCTGGCCATTTCCTTGCCATACTCCAAATGCCTTCTAGCTGAATGTTCTTTTTGGATGGCAGATGGGGGCTGTGTAATTCCACCCTTGCAGAGGGGGGCTGAATCTCACCCCAATTAGGCCATCCTAGCTCCCAATAGGGTTTGGGGATATCCATAAAGAAGCCTGCTTTACCTGTACACCTTAACACTAGGAGGATGCCCTGAGAGAACTGACGTTATAAATTGTAATACCAAGGAAGTTGAGAGACCTTTTTCATGTATTTATTGTTTCCCAAAACCTTTTGACAGTGTGCAGCATGTATTGACTTCATTTCTGTTAAATGAATTACAAATCAAAGATGCTGCAGGCAAAATGGTAGAATCATATATGACAACTATCCCTTCCGGGTTCTAAAAAGGAACTCAACAGCAAACTAGAGCTAGAACAGAGGAGGCAAATGTGCTTTGGTAGCTGCCACAATGGTAGCCTTGCCTCAAAAACCTTGCCTTCACAAACCACATCAAAAAGTTGTATTTACCCATCAACGATTGACTGGTGTGACAAGCTTGAGGAGATTGGTCACTTTCCATCCAGACTGAAATACAATGTGTGTCTCCTTTCTGTAATATATCCCTATACACTCACTGGTTCAGAGAAATGTGTGTCTTGTCATTTCATCTATTCACTCAAATAACCCCTTTTCCAACAGATCTGCAGAGTATACTGCCAAACCTGTTCTGTCATTTGGCTGGAACACAAAAAGGAACATTGATGTGAACAGACACTGCTTTGACCCTTAGTGTGTTTGATGCATTCCTTAAACCATTAGGATTGTAACATTCCAGAATGCATGAACCCAAGCAGTCCAGATTGTAAAGATATGATAGACCAATTTAGATGATGGAGAACCATTCTGGCCTCCTAGAAGCTTACATCCTGTCAAGATGAAACAGGACCATTCTCCTGGCAGGCACCACCTATGATGTTTTGTGCAACTCCAAGAGTTCCCAAATGTCACCTACAAGGTTCAGTGGCTAACTACTCTTCTTAGGTAGGCCGGAAAGAATATCATCCAGGAAAGAAATTGGACATACATCCATTGTAGCCCAGTGGTAAAACCCGAGTCATTTGCTCTTATACTGACACCTTATAGAGAGGTGTCTTGTTGTTTGTATGATTTTTATGCAGCTGTATCCTACTTTTTTTAGTAACCTGAGGGATATGTTCCAAGAGGCACATATCATTTTGGTGGCTCCCAACTGACCAGAATGGTCTTGGTACGCGTGAAGAGCTTATCCCTTTTGGTCAAGCAGATCACCTGCTAGTGTAGGGTAAATTAAAGGAGCAGTGGACAGGTGAAATACATCTGAGCTCAAACACTGACCAGGGAGGAGTCAACTGGATCAACTTATAAAGATAAGACATTTCAGCTTGAACAGAAGCTAAGAGTTAACTCGGTGAAGCTGCGTACTGGAATCTCTCTCCTACCCAATATAAGGGCAAACTCCCAAGGAGCCCTTCTTCAAGCTGATCCTGGATTCATACTGTTGAAAGGTCTTGATGGCCTTTGATGCAAAGACATGAAACTGTGGCACAATCCCATGTTGCAAACACAAGAGAACCCATATCCTGAAGCTCCCATTCACAGAGGAACAATTCCTGTGGGATCCGTCATGATAAAGGGCTAACAGACTTGCAGATGAACCTCAGCTCTAGTGCCAGTAGACAGTGCTGAAGTAGTTAAGTATTGCCATATTTGATTACATAATATGTAAAGGCTTTGCCTTAAAGTCATGCATCCTCCTTCCTTGTGCTGATGGGAAAAGGTCATCTGGGACAGAAAGATTACCTTCAATTCAAAAGTACTGATGTACCTTCATCTGTCCTCTTTGGAGGGAGCTTACAGCAGCACCCTATGCAAACTCGAAGGTATCCATTGTGATAGCCACTTCAGAAGGACGGGAAAAGCAAGGCTCTTCCACTAGGGAGCATTGCTTCTATCCCATCAATTGAGAGCTAAAGGTACCAGATTGGAATTAGAATCATGGCTAACTTAGTATGCCTTTGATACCAGAGCTGCAGATGGTGCTATTGTGTACATTACATCTTCTGCTTGGCATAGTGGGCATCTGTACTCAATGCATAAGAGCCAGTGACCTCTAAAGCCACCAAACTCATGTGAAGGGTGGCACTAGAATGTACGGGGACACGTTACAGATATGTTCCAGAAAAAGGAGTAGCAAACCCTTAGAGTCTTGGATAGCCCTTATGAAGAAAGGCATACTGAGGGCATTACAAAGGGGGACCATTGTTCCTGTTGAATTCGTATTTACAGGTTAATGTGTCTTAACCTTTACTTATTAATGGCTATAATAATCATAGCAAGAAGGCTAAAAAAACAGTGGTGTATGAGTTAACGGGTATACTCCAATCACTGATGGGTAAGTACAATAATGATTGGGTCACCTTGACCTCAGATTATAAACTTCCCACTATAATGGCTGATACTTTTTTGTTACATGAACTCAAAGTAGTTTATATCCGCCCCTATTTCTGACCTCACCCTCCAGTTACGCTTTCGGTGATGATTTGATAAGAACACATGCAGTATTAAAGCCCTGCATCTTGAATGGAAGGTTTATATCTGACTATCCCATTAAGTTGACTTATTCTTCAGTTCTCAGATAGACTACGCTCAACTATAACTATGTCAGTTGTAAACATTTTAATTGATGTTCTGATTTTGAGGTTCTCTCTAATTAACATAGTAACCACTATCTACAACCACTCTGCAAGAGGATTACTTACCTGAATAATGCACGACTGTCCTCACAGTTGACCACAAAAGATGTGAAAACGGAAGCAGAGGTGGGGCTGTAGGGAAGAAAGAGAAGAAAGATATAAAAGGTTTACAGACAGGAAAGACTAGAAAGAGAAGGTGGTGGGGCAAGGAACGAACACGGGATGCACAATCGTAAGAATCCGAAGGACGGACAGACTAAAACCAAGCATGAGGAACTGGCTTGCAGACAGGGGGAATAGGAGCCCATTGCAGAAGAGAACTGAAGAGAAGAAGAAACAGTTTCTAAGAGAAAGCTGAAAACAGCTCAACCAGTGGCAATGACTGGTGGTTCCAGGGCCATCTTTTGGCATGGCCGAGCTAAGCTCAGTCCGGCGATTTTCATAGGAGTGAGCGGACACATCTGCAACAAGGTCATGCACACAGCAGCACCACTCTCGTGTGACTCAATTGATTCAGTTTAAAGTGCTTTTTAATCATTATCATGCTGCACATTGTTTTCAATACTCGTCCCCATCTCTCTCTTATCTCCTCTGCCACACACCACCTACCCTCCCTCCGCCAAACAACTTTGCACCAGCATGACAGAGATAATCTGTGAATAAATAGAGTGAATTGAAAAAGGTGCTGAGATGTTTGTTTATAGGTCAGTTACTGATCAGACAGGAACCGACTTATGAATGCAGTAGAGGCTCCCTGCTACCTCATTTTATTCACCAAGTGTAAGGGTGACTAATTTCTTTCCGCCCAGAGCATTGCCTGAGCAAGGGCCAGCTATGGGTTCCTGCCTCAGTCCCAAGGGTCATAAGGATGTTGGTTGTCCCCATGTGGTCCAAGGAAGGACCATGCCAGTCAAGTGTTGAGCTGGAGGGAGGAATAAAAGCATACATTGGCATATGTCCAGTGCAGGCCCATTGTTGTTTTCCCTATGTTAGCATTAGCACTATGCTGACTATCCTCTGCTTTGAGCACGTTACTATACAAACATATTTTGCTTTGTGCCACACTGTACTTTCACACAGAACCTGCTGTTGTTTTCGCATTCTGTTCTTTCCTGGGATTTAATCTGCACACTGTAGACAAGGTCAAACAACAATGCCCCTTGTTATTCTGTTCTGGTCAGGCCCTAGCACCTAGACAAAATATGCAAATGCAGCTGTTGTTTGGGGACACGTACTTTTTCCAGAAAGGTATGCACAGATAGTCAACAATATACTTGGAGAGGGATCTTTCCAGGGAAGGGATCGTGTTTGCACCTTAGATGTAGAACATTTATCTGTGCATACTAAGTTACGGTGTCTGCTGCCAACACCCAGAGGTCTTCTGATGTATAATCATTTTGCTTCTGTAGAAGGAAAAGGGGGTCTAGGCTCTCCTGGCTGATATAAAGACAGCTCCTTTTATGGTTTATGGACTACTTACCATGCTGACCGCATTTGTGTTAGGCATTTTCTTACTTATCATGGCACGTACACTGCATACAAGAGCACAATAGTTAAAAATAAACATTTAAATCTTTGCTCGCCTCTATGTCAGACCTTTTTGTGGACTAGTACAAGTATGAGAGCGAAAGGGTGTGTCCTGTAACCGCTATTCCTGAGAGAAACGGGAGGGTTGTGTTCTGGGATGACTAATCACTTGTTCCTCTATGAGTGAGTAGGAGGGCAAGTGAGACACTATAGCTAGTTGGTCCCGGGCACATTGGTACTAAGTTGGTAGGATGACTCAGTTCCTGCCTACTAAGGCTCTGTGGTCCCAAGCATAGTTCTGTGCCTACACAGAATCCCTGCAACAACATGCTAACATTTTAAAAATAGGAAAGTGGGAAAATTTGAAAAAGACAAATTGGGCAAATGTATTTTCCCCATTGATTTATATTCAAGCAGAGGCAATTTTAGGTGGATGACCACTGACAAAGTGCATTTTGGCTTTAAAAAAAAAGATTCAGGAGCATCTCACCTGAATTGGTTTTGTTGGCATGTATACAAAAGGAGAGTCGGAGGGGAGCTAAACAGGTGTTTTTTTCATTTTCAGGTCTGGTTTGACAATCAAGTTGTCCCCAGATGTTATGTGATGTGATCAACCTGAAAAGAAGCTTTAATAGCACTAAAGGGAGAGGGGCTTTATCACATCAGAGATGTTGATAGTCACGAGTATACGTTTTGATTGGGCAGTTCTGTGCTTCAACAAAACAGTTCAGTGTTTGTTTTCTCTGGTTTTGTGTAGGGCTACACTAATCTGCATGGATTTCTAGGTCTGACTTGACAGTGCAGCTGTTGGCCTTTACATTATGTGATCAACCCAAAAGAGCTTTCAGAGTACTACTGAGAGAGAGCTTTGGCTCCACCCCCATGTCAGTTCCGCTGAGTACAGGATTTGATTCGGCCAAATTCCTGTCCTTTCACTAAAAAACTGCTTATATTACGCTTTTTGGATTGTGGCAAAGTTTATATTTGAATACTGCAGGACCGAGTCGGTTTTGGTGGCAAGCCAATGATCATGGCTATAGGCCTGATCTGTGTATTGTGAAAAGTTAAGAGAAAGGCACTAGCACTGCCGTATTTATTGTGGAAAGCATATGTTAAAGTTAATAGGCATTAAAGTGGGTATTGTTATTACTCCATATTAAAGTCTGCAGATAGGTGTTTTGTTACATGGAATATCACAAATTACCGTAGTAACCAATGGTTTTGGTGTTGATTTTTCTGATTCCTTGTTATACCGTCGAAGGAGAGAAAGTGTTTTGCTTAGCCAACTGTAATTCTGTATACCTTTCTAAATGTATGACTTTGCATCTGATGTTTGCTGCACGGACGTTCCTCTTTTTGTATGGTCACGCCCAAGGTTTTGGACTGACGCTGCTGGTCTTTGAATTCTGAGAGGGCACGGAGGCCTGCTAACCAGACCTTAGTGCCTTTGCCTTTACACTTACACTGGTATGTCTAACTGGCTTCTACTCAATTTGCTGAATTAACTTACCTGTAAGTCCTTGGTATGAAAAGTACCCAGCATATGTAAGTTAGAGGGTCCCCCCATGGATTGCAGCACTGGTTGTGCCACCCTGGTGGGATATAAGTAAAACGAGACTCCCAACCTGTCATCTGCAGGCTGGAAGAGCAGTTTAACTGCTGGCCGGACTTTGCTATTTAAAGCAATGTTATGTTAAGAAGTATTTATAGAGAGCGCTTACACCAACCGGTTTCTTGGTGCTAAGTACAGCAACATAGCCTAATGCTCGATATTTCCCTCATATTTTTGTATGAAAAGCCAGGTTTTCAGGAGCTGTCTCAATCTAGAGTAGGAAGAGGCCATTCTAATATCATGTGGAAGGGAGTTCCATAAGCTGGGGTCAGTACGGAGAATCTGGAAACACCAATTCTCTTCTTCTTGAAGAAGGAAATAGTGAGGAAATTCAGGTAGGTGGACATCAAGTTACGAGTAGGTGTGTACCTTTGGATACGGGAAGAAACAAACTCTGGACTGTTGCCATAAAGAGATTTAAAGATGATGCATCCCATCTTAAAAGCTGTTTGCTGTTTCATTTGGCAGCCAGTACATTTTCTTCATCAGGTGGGTAATGGGGCACCTTCTAGGTTGTCGGTAGATTAATCTGGCTGACTGATTCTGTACCAGTTGTAATCTCTGAGTAAGGCTTTCAGGGAGACCTACGTAAAGTGAATTAGCATAGTCAATCCACTATATGACTAATGCAAGGATGCTCTGGATGAGAGCTTTGCGGGTAAAGAATTTACCAATTTTTCTGATTTTCTAAAACTGCAGAAAGCAGGACAAGTTCCCGACCCCTACCTACTTGAGACTTCATAGACAGGATTTTATCAACAAGACCTCCAAGACTCTTTACAGAGTTCTTAGGCTGGGGAGTAGTGGGGGTACCCATTGATGCTGGCCAGAATGTGGAGTTCCATGGGTCATACGTGTGCTAGTTAAAACAATCTCCGTCTTATCAAAGTTTAATTTAAGTTGATTACTATTCATCCAATCAACGATGAATAGCATAGTATTTTGGAGGGTCATTTTGGAAGCTGGAGAGCTATCGATAGCAAAAAGTAATTTCATATTGTCTGCATAGTTGTAGATTCTCACCATCATTTTTTTCGGGGAGTTCATCCGTGAACATATATGCAAATTATAAGGGTTGGGGAGACAAAGAAGATCCATGGTGAATGCCGCAGGTGAGTTGGACCTTGAGAGAGCCAAAAGGAGGTACATGGACTGACTGAGAGTGATCCTTCAGAAAAGGAGACAAACCAGTCAAGCGCTGTGCCCCGTAGACCTACGGCCTCAACATGCTCCACCAAAAGTTAATGGACGACTATGTTGAATGCCGCAGGAATGTCCAGTAGCATCAGGGCCTGGGTGGCGCTGCTGTCAACCTCTTCCGTCATATCATCCACAACAGAGAGGAACACAACTTCTGTTGAATGGGCGGGCCGAATACCCGCTTGATGGGGGTCAAGAAAGTGGGTTTCCTCAAGGAAGGAGCATAGACAACTAGCAACATATGCTTCCAAGACCTTTGCTAAATAAGGAAGCAGAGAGATAGGGCGATAGTTCTTCAAAATATATGAATCGGAGCCAGCTATTTTTAATAGTGGAACCACTATCACTCCTCCAGAGCTAAGGACCAGAATTTAGCTTAAAAAGCCACTGAGTAGAGATAAAATAGGATCAGGGAAACGTGAGAAGACTTCTTTTAACACTTCAGGAGGGAAAGTGTCGGAAAGGGCGCCCAATTTCACTTTTGTTAATAGGTCCATGAGGCGCACCTTACCGATAGAGGGCAGCTCGGACAGTAAATTTGGATTCTTATCAATGATGAGTGTTTTCCTAAGGAGAGAGCTTGGGGGAGGCTATCTTTAATCCCTTTTATCTTATCAAAGAAAAGTGAATTAAGAGTATCACAGAAGAGTTGGGTGGGGGGAAATGTTACAGGAACTGTTGGTATCAACACAATCCCAAAAATATCCATTAACTTACTTGTTGAATTTATGATTTGGCCAGAGAAAAACCAGCAGATTTAGCTTGTATAATGGAATTTTATATTGTTTGAGCTGAGACAGATAGACTTCCCTTTTTCCAGGTGAATAGTTCCTTTGCCAGTTATGTTCAGTATGGCGAAGTTCCAGTTTAGCAAGTTTTAAATCTTCAGGAAACGATTTCGGGGCATTATGATGCCTAGCCAACCTGATTTTCCGAAGAGGGGCATGGATATTACTGGCTTCTGTTAGCCAGGTTGTAATGTTTTACTCTTATTGGTTAAGATTGGCCTGTTTATTTGGAAAAGTCGTTGCCAGTAAGTTGCAAAAGGAGTCAGTATTGGTGTGGGTCCAATTCCCAACCAGTGTCCCTGGTCTAACTAGGGGTTTGGGAAGGACCAGATCAGCGAGTGTGAATTTAATTAAAAAGTGGTCTGACCAAACGCAGGGCATGACCATAAGGTTGCCCACCGAAAGATTGGTTATCCATACCTGGTCTAAAATATGGCCCTTTATAAGTTGGGGAGGTCACAAGCTGTTCAAAATTCAAGCAGCTTAACAAATTGGTTAATTCCAGAGATAGTTACCCAGCCGTTTCTTCATTAGCCCAGTAATTGAAGTCACCAATTTCCAAGATTTTGCATGATCAATTACAAGGTCTGTATACCAACATACAGGTCAAGGGGGTAGATGTAGAACCCAGTTTAATCGATAGACTGTCAACTGCTGTAATATCAAGAGCGGCCAGTCCAGTAAACTTCAATTTGTTCTGGATTATGGCTGCTAAGCTTCCAACTATTTTATCTGTAAATTGATTAACCTGCAGAAGGTAATAATCATGTGGAAGTGCTGCTAAGATGTCATTGGGTGATATTTCAGTTATTCGTGAAGACTATTTCTTAAACCTCTAATAAAGACTTTAGGGCACTGTAGATGTGTACAGGCCTTGTGCAATATGCAATTATTGAAAACACTAATTAACTGTGTTAGGGTGAGTGCCTTTCTTAAAGCGACAATCCAAGCCAGGAAAACACTGGAACACCTTAACAGCTGCACCCAGTTTCACAATCGAACCAGCCATCTACGCTCGGCAGCCTTATCCTTGCCCACGTCCCTGGTCCACGGAGGCAGAGCCGAGAGCCACGTCTTTTCCTACTAAGTCCCCAAGGCCAGGAACAATCTTCTCCATATCAGAGCCACCAGCAACATCTTATACTTGTGCACGAAACTAAAAACATGACTTTTCCAATAATCCCCTGACAGGGCAGCACTGCCCTTCTTCAGGCACTAGGATATTCTTCCGAGTGATATGTGCACCTTACAAACCAGCATGCATAACAAAAAAAATTATAACACTATTACACTGTGCAGAAGCCTATATGTGTCTATTTTGTTACATGGAATCTTGCAGATTACTGCAGTGGGGGAGGCTTGTGGTCTTTGTGACCCTCCCGAACAAACCATGGGGATAGATGATTTGCACTGTGGTAATCCTTATAGACACTATTAGTAGAGCTTTTATATTGTTTTAGCAACTGTATTTTGTACATATTTGTAATTTTACTATCGAATATGTGATGGTTGCTTTGTGGGAGGCTAAAGAACCAACACAGTAGGTCTGAGTTGGGTAGAGTAACAATCCAATGATGAAGGTTATAGGCCTGATAGTTTATAATAGCAAGTTTGATAACGGCACAAGGCCAGATATCGAGTGCAGAAAACATTTCTTAAAAAAGGCAATAGGTATTTAAGGGTAGATTGTTATTACTCTGTATTGAGGCCTACAGATAGGTATTTTGTTACATAGAATCATCTCATAGATTGACAGAGTAGGCAAAGGTTTTGGTGCTGGTTACCACCTCTTACAAATCACTGGTATAGATGACTTGTACTATCAGAATCCTTGTTACCCCTCTTAGGAGTGATTTTGTTTTGCTTTGCCAAATGCAATTGCGTATATAACTGTATGCCTGATGGTTGCCTTGTAGGAAATCTTGCATTAAGTGCTAGAGGCCTACGTTGCTCATGGTGATAAGCCAGTGATAACCGATACAGACCTGACTGGTTAACTTGGGTCTCATGAAAAGTTATGATAAATGCATTAGGGCTGGCAACTATTCAGTGTGAAAAACATATGTTAAAATCAATAGACGTTTAAGGGTGGATTGTTACTTCTCTGTATTAAAGCCCACAGATATGTATTCAGTTACAGGAGATGTCATGAATGATCTTTGTAGGGAATGATTTTGGTGTTGCCAACAGCCTTTGCCAAACCATTGAGACGATTTGCAGTGTAATAATCCTTGCTAGAATCTTTTGTTTGCTGTCTGTCAAGATCTTGTAATAATAATACATACGTGTATATATATCCATATAGAGAGCTGTGAGGAAACAGGCTTTTTGCAGGTTTCAGCCCTACTGTTACTAGGCACTGGTGCAATGGCTCAGGAATGCCATGAGCCCTACTATTCTGGACTCAGTGCATGTGGTCTGACCCTTAGATATGGTTAATTGGCTTATACCAGATTGGCATGGCTTAATTTACTTGTAAGTCCCAGTAACAATAAAGGCCTGCCACTGGAGGGGAGGGTATCTCCTCCTGGCGCGAAACTACATGGGGTTTTGTATACCTAAATGCAAGTTTCAAAGGAGAAGCACCCCTTGAGGGGCAGATGTTAAACACACTAGAAAGAATCTGCTTTTTTATTCGGTTAGACAGGTTGGCATCAGGGACAAAGAGGGGGAAACACTAGCCAAACCAGTTTTTACATGGGTGTGTAGCCCACAGGTAGACACATCTCTACGGCGGGCTACCGACCTCCACACATCAAGAGAGGTGTAATAAAGCACTCTAGGATAGCTAGATCCCAAACTTCAAAGGAATGTGTCTTCCGGCGGGAGGGACCCTAGTAGCTCATTGGTTACGACGACCTGCCCGGAGGGCTCTTCATAAAAGGGGCACCCCAGAACTTAGGGGCCCATTAGGATGGCGATCGGAAAATCACCCCGACCACCATGGTAGCGGGAAAAGACCGCTTGCAAGGACCGCGGCATAACCGCCGGTCCAATTAGGATGCTCCGCAGTCGAAATCCGACCGCAGCGGTCGGATTCTGGTGATTAACATTGTGCAGGTCGCTGCTGCCAGCAGCACCGCTGCGATATCAAAAATAGCATGTCCTGCATATCCCTGCACTGCATGGCAGGCACTGCACAGTGCCTGCCACCTGGTACAGGGACACGTAGGGGGGTCATGGTACCCCCCCAGTGCACCCACACCCCCCCAACACATTGGAAGCCCACAACGGGCCCCCGGAATATGTCTCCGCATGCTTTTTCATGGCGGTTCCACTGCAGCGGAAAGGCTGGATACCACCGGCATCATAATCGTGCTGGCAGTGCTTGGCCCTGATCCGCAACAATTGTAGCGGTCCAGTTCTGCCCGTCACACAAGCGGGTGGACTGCAACCGGCGGAAAACTGCAGGCGGAAAATCACACCACGGCAGTCACGCCTGCGATGCTAATCAGACCAGCATTTTTCCAGGTTTCGATGGCGGGCGAATGGCCGCCACCGTTCCGGCGGTTGCCCCGCCGGCGGCCATTTGCTCGCCATCCTAATAGACCCCTTAGATCTAACTTGACTAGAGAAGAGGATTGAGGAAGTTGCTGCTGACCCTGGAACCGGCTAAGAAGAGGCTGCACCAATGTTGGATTGCACTTGCTGTTTCTTGGGCTATCGAAGGAAAGGACTATGCCTGCTGTGTTCCTCTCGCTGAGAAATCGTCCCCAGAGCCCTGCCAGAAGTGGAGATACTAAGAGTCAGTTGGCTACTTACTGTTTGCAGAACAGGCCACAAAAGCTGAAGAAGCCTGCTTGCGGGAGGTAGTAGTCTAGATCACCAGATTGTCGTCCCTCGCCGCAGTGCAATCCAGGAAACCGAGACCCAGCGCTCAAAAGTTGCTCCAGTCTAGTGGACCTGGGAGAGTCGGAGTGCAATTTGCCCTAAAGGAGAGTTATCGCCAAAAAAAGGAACCGGCTGAAACCGCTGTGCTGGGCAACTGGTAGTCCAGTTGCAACTGGACTTCTGCTGACCCTGAGATTAGGTTAAGGTATGTGTAGAAGCACGAGAAAGACCCCAGTGGACTGCACAGCACCTCTGATTAACTTTGGCATCCTGTATCCCTTGCTTCAGGACCACTTTATAGAATTCAATGGCAAGGAGCCAATGACACTGGAACTGGACTAAAGACTGCTTTTTATGTTGAGGTAACTGTTTCTTCTGACCTTGCTGGTCCCTTAGACTGGCTCCCTGACAGATTTGGTCAGCCACAGTAACTCTAGGGAACTGCAATCCATCTTAAAGTTTTTCTTACAGTGGATCTTTTCCATTTTGGTGTCCATATATTCAGAAAAATATAACCTATTTTTATAAATTGGTGTTGGATTTCTTGAGTGTCAAGTTTCTTCATTCTTTGAAAACAAACGGGTATGGGGGGGTCCTAGGGAAATTTAAAGACCTGCAAGGATTAGATCCCTAAATACTAACATTTAAACACAAGAAATCCTCGGGTCTAGAGCAATATATCTACGGCTGAAGAAGAGACAGCAATAATTGATTTTACTGCATAGACACAGGAGTCCTTTAATTAGGACGTAATCCCATCACCCACCGAGGTGGCATGCTTCATCATCTGGGGTTCTCCTCTTGACTGGGACGCCTAGCCCCGCATAGGGCTACAACCCCCTCACTGTGAGGGAGGAGCTCAGGGATGTTTTAATTCCTATACCTTTGGAGGAGGATACTAAATCCTTCAGAGAAGAAGACACTGTCCCAGGCCTGAAAGTATCCTCGGAGTCGGATTGATGCTCTAAAGGGTCCACCTCTCAACCTCCCCAAGTCTGGATATCAATGTAACGCAGACTAAAGGGTGGTTAAGCGGGGGAAGGAAAGGAAGGGGACAGCAGGGAGGGAGACCTGTAGGAGACACAAAGAGGAACACGGGTTAGTACCAGAACCACCCCTCCCACTCTCCTGCAGTCCCAATCTACCTTCTGCCGTATCCTTACCCCACTAACCTGTAAAGGAAAAGAATGACGAGTCAACCAACAGGGGTGTAGCGTAGACCGTATGGTGCCCAATGTTTGAGAAGGAGACGCTGGAAGATGTAGCACTGCTAAGCACCCCCTGGGGAAGATGAAAGAATAGCACACATACAGATGATAGTCATCAAGGGTTATAACTAGTAGGTACCGATCCAATGCACCCACAAGTCCAGGTCACAGCTTGCACACACACCGGTTGCCCTTAACAATAATGTTTCAATCAACGGTATTCACCGTCTTTAGTAATGTTATGCCTCATACGAATGTGGCGCCTTCAGGTGCGCGTTACGTCACTGCACACTCAGTACTGGAGGCCCCCCCTTGAATCACTCCGCATATCCCATAAAGAGTAGAGTTACGTCACTCATACTTTACGGTACACAAAGTTACACACCGAGGGCGTCCCCTCACAACCAGATGTGCCGTGGTCTCTCCCTCGCATGAACTCGGCTTTAGGGAGAGAGTTCACCAACGAAGGGAAAGTCCGCAACACTCTGATAACCAGGAAGCAGATTGCAAAGAGAAGATATTCAGGCAAGATTCCACCTAACTAGCACGCGTCAATCCTAGCGTGAAGCCAAGTCCAAAGTACAAAATTCACTCTGCCATATTCATAGAAAATACCGAAGGTCTGGTGTCATGGACACCCTTACTCAACCTCTAGGAGAAGAAACGAAGCGCCGAGAGCCTGTCATCCACGGAATAATCGGCAGCGTCTTCTGCCGACTGCCTCGTCTTAAGCGGCTGCTTCCGCATCACGTGGGAGGCGCGTTGGAGACGTACCACGTCTCCCCGTGCGTCAGGCTGCCGGGAATTGTAGTCTCCAGTCAGCGCCTGCCAGCGCGACTGGAGCTGCGGTGCCCCGTGACAGACACTTGGCTAATTGGGTGATGGACGCAGTGCAAACCACAGAGTAATATGGTGAAGGAAGTGATTTTAAAACTAACTACTAGGAGCAATACAAACTTTATTGGTTCGTCTCCAGTGTCAGGATTAAAAGCAAAGCACATGCAGTTTGACAAAATAACTGCTTTTTGTGGACGTGAGAAGGTCTACATGTTTCAGCCTCAAGGTGTCGTGGCTTTCGTCAGGACCAAAAAATATATTTGTGCTCCTGCAGTGAAGAAATATCAAGTGAAATAATTGTATGGAAACTAATACATGAATACAAAACCAGTAATCCCACGTTTGGTGTGTTCAGTTTACTGGTGGTAACTGTAGACGACATAAAGAAACAGGGGAAATCAAAACAAAGCTTGCGTCTCAAGAAGTAGTTCAGTAGAAACAATAATCGAACCACGTGGGACTCTGTTCCCATCCTTGGCATGTAAATATGAGAATCAACTAAATCAAAGATAGTATTGGTTAATTGCTTACCCGTCATGTACGGATACAAAACCTCACCTCAACCTGGCAACAGCTCTGGGGAGAGGCACCGCTCTGAAAGGAGGAGGATAAAAACTGTGTCATAAATGTAATTCACTCAAAGTGACCATTTCGACACAGCAATGGATTCTGAATAGAAACAACTGTTCATGTGGTCTACAAAACTCTAATCGCTCGTGAAATTCTCAAGTGGTTAATCAAAGACTAGCATACTGAGGACTTTGCATGGAGCTTGTTGCGTAAACTATGACAGGCGTGCATTAAAATTTGTATGCATATTCAGCATTGATAATCACAATTAACGTTACGTTTTTCACTGTGAATCATCACTAGCAAACAATATTTGTTCAGCATACATACTGATTGCTGCTCAAAGGCTTAAATAATGATAGTTTAATTTCTGTAATAATGGCATGCCTACAAAATGGAGAGCTAGTATGCTCCAAGATTTATCGCGGGATAAAACAGCTCGAAAATTAGCCCTACAGAGCAGACTCAAAGTCAGTTCTGACGTGAAATATCTACGTGCTGGGGATAAAAGTAAAAGCTATATAAACGTCCACTGGCGCATGAAAAGACGCTTACAAACCATGTGTAATATGGGGCTGATGCAGCGCACGGGGAGGAGTAAGGGAAGAGTAGCTCTGAGGAGCACAAACATCTTATATTTAAAGTCTTATATTAATGGCATACAGTCAGAATGGTGCGGCTACATGCTAGGTACTTGCGTGCGAGAGATAATGTTTAAACAAGCATGTGAGTAAAGGCACGAAAAGAGAGTCCCTGCGTGTGACTCAATAAAAACATAATGTACAGCTATCTCCTAGCCTCTAACCAAATAGTGACTACGTCGGGCCGCCTACCTCGGGGGCTAGGGGTCCCCGTCAAGAGGAGAACCCCAGATGATGAAGCATGCCACCTCGGTGGGTGATGGGGTTACGTCCTAATTAAAGGACTCCTGTGTCTATGCAGTAAAATCAAACATTGCTGTCTCTTCTTCAGGTGTGGATATATTTCTCTAGACCCGAGGATTTCTTGTGTTTAAAGAGTTTCTTCATTCTCCAATTCTTTTGGTGATTTTTAAATATTTTACACATGCTCCCTTGTGTAAGCCTGACTGCTCATAGCCACAGTCCTCCAAGGTTGAGCTAAAGTTTAACAAACAAAACCTGACAACTCCTAAAGGGGTTAGTAGCGTATTACACAGTGAGGTCACAACAGCAACATCATATACTACACCCCATTTCTTCCGAAAAGCCTTTTAGTCAGCTCTGTTCTGCTATTGGTCTTTCTGAGAGTCATTCACACTCTGCTTCCGTCCACGACAGGGAACTGCATGGAGTAATGGTTCAGTCCTCATCAGTCATTGGCTGTCTTGCCCTGTGAAAGACCGCATTTTCTGATCACGTGCACATGCACCTCATGAGTGTGTTTCAGTGTGAGGGCTACATGGCTTGTCCTTCATAGTTCTGAATTTTCTTTTTTTATGATTCCCCTTTCAATTCTTTTCTTCTCTTATTTGTATTATAATAGAGTAAGAGGATAGGATTAAGAGGATACAACACCTCTCCAAGTTGTGTTAATGGGTCAAATGTTTGCCACTCTTCCCCTCTGCTGTGCACTGCATCCCATGTGGCCACTCCCTCTACACCAGGAAATCAGTAGGAATGCTCTTGTCTATAGTGTATTGCTGTAGTGAAATTCTTCATTTTGTAAACAAGAATGCAATTAACTGAAAAGTACAAAGGTCTATTCAAAATAATACCTATGTAATTCTAAAGATTTTGTAGTGGGTGGTTATACTTAGGAGTTGTAAACATGCAAACGAAATAAAATGACGTACTGACTTAGTTTACTAACGATGACATATTGAGAGTAATTTTTGGGTTAACATTAAAAGACCAGTCTTACACGTTGAATTGTTGATTTGCTTAAGATATTTTCCTTTTCCACTGCAGATGCTATCACTTTGCAGTACACTTCTGTTAGCTTTTTTTTTTTAAACTTGTCTTTATTGACATTGCACTGTATCACATAACAGAATTCGTCATATGCATGTTACAACATGTCAGCAATATTAACCCATGAAGGTGTTCGATAATCGCCACTCTTCAGCAGAGTACTATACATAGCAATGCACATCAATTTTTTATGAATTAGAGAAAAGCATCGAGTTATAAGACACAATAAATGAACTAGGAAACATGAGAGACTTTTGGCAGCGACTGGTGGCATCGCACAACCCTTGTGTATGAAATGTGAGTAAAATCTTTTTTTTTCTTTTCTGATAGACTGGTGTATTTTGCTTAGCATTTGGGTGAGAGGGCCATTCTCATTACCAGTGCTGGATACTGGTGTGATGAGTTTCTGGGATTGTGTAAGTGCGACCTCATCATCATTCTGGTCTGCCGTCAATGACATTCCTTCCAACATTTGTCCCCACTCCATTAGGTCTCTCTCTGCATTCTCATCCACTCTCACAGCCCTGAGGCAACACTCTTCGGCCACACCCCACTTCAGTTATTTAGTTGATAGGCCTTTGTTATGTATTAGACAAATGATAGTGATGTTCTCACCGGGAGGAGACGAGATGACAGGAAATATGACTCAGGGAAGAACTGTCTGATCCACATGATGTAGACAAACTATCTTTTCAAAGACTTGTTTCGGCTTCCGGGGTTTTTTGAAATCCTATTGGACAGTGAGAACCGGAAATCTAACAGATGTTTCATTGTGTGTTTTTGTAAATCGATATTAGCTTGTGTTCCCGGAGATGTTTGTTCTATTCTGGGGATCTTTTCCTGGGTTTCTTGAGACCGAATTTCTTCATGAGAGATTTTCCTTTGAGCCCTATTCCTTTGCAAAAGATTTCTGCTGACTGATAGCTGAGAATACTTCCCAGCGTAATAATTTCTTTATCGTTGGAAGTGCTGTGGCATTATGCTTATGCAATTATTCTCTCACCAGAGATTTTTATTTGGTTTCTGAACACTTTACTCCATTCTTATTTTGACAAATTACAGAAATGCCTTTATTGCACACACTTGTTGCATTATCTCTATTTTTACTATAGTATTTATTAATATTGTATTATATTTCATTTAGTAATATCAATGGCTAATCTAAATTGGTAATGACAAGGACTAAAAGATTATTATTTACCTTTAACTCACACAAATTCTCTTTACTGACTGAAATATCATCTTTAATGTTTTATCATTTGTAAAGACTTGATGTGCTCTTTCTCCTTGTCACCAAACAAAGTCCATACGACCAGTGGCGAGGGTTATTCAATTAATAAACCTGAAGTCTGCGATACAGAGATCCCCACGCCCTCAATTGGTAGCAGGAGGACAGTTAGTGTTACAGAGGAGAAGGGAGCAGGTTTAAAATTGCACAAATATGGAATTGCCCGTGTCCCTTAAATCCAAAGCCCGAACTTGAAGACTGGAGTTTGCAGTTTTTAAGAGGGTTGCAGTGGTGGAGATGTGAGTATCAATAGGGTTATGCGTCGCAATTGTTTTGTTGAACTTATGTGATTGTATTGAAGTTATGTGTCATGTATTTCAATGAAGTTTATAGATTAGTAGTGCTTATGTGTATGTTGCAGGGCAGTTGAAGTTGTTATCGGACTCAGAGTAGTCCAAGATCCTAGAATGAAAATAAGAGTGGAAAATACAATTGTGTTATTACTTTTCTGCTAAGATATTGTAGTGTCGGTTGCTGAGGTGCCATCGACTGCACAATTAAGATGGGGATTATAACCGATTGTTGTGATTGTACAAATAGTGAATGGTGATAGTGGAACCTATTGCACAAAGGGGAAACTATACCAGTCAAGGTGATTGGCCTCTGGCCGAGACTTCATTTGTGTACGCACATACACATGCACGCGCATGTGATGAAGTTCGAAGGTGTTACTTCTGATTTGCTTTCTGTGCGAGTGAACAATTTTGAATTCTATAGTGGAGCAGACCAGAGTTATTTATTGTGCTTGTCTAAAAGTTGTGAAATATGTGTACAAGAAAATTTGTAAAGGAGGGTGAACTACTACGAGGAGTGATAATTATGTCAGAGAGTGCTGTGCTAGGATAGGTCAATTGGTGCAGTTTCACACTAGGATTGGTTAGTAAATTATCAGGTGCAACATTGGGATAGGCTCAGGAAGAAGGGACTGTGTTGTGATTGAAAGAGGATATTGAACAGAACTGCAAATTGTACAAAAAATTTAAATTGAACATGAACTGCTTCGAGCTCGTAAAGATTTAATGAAAGGTGATGTGAGTGTCTCTGTTCGCAAGGGTGAAGAGGCTCCGCCAGAAGGTACGCTAGGTCATTATATGGAGAAAAGCATATTACTTCATATATGTTTGTGGCTTCGTCAATGGCATAAGATCATTGAAAAAGAGGGAGCACTAAGATTTCGACGATATGGTACTTTTGATTTAAAGATTATTAATATTTTAAGAGAATATCTATATGAGATGAAGCCACCTACACAATATGAAGCTTTAAATGTTTTGTAGTGGGCAGCCCATACCAAAGATAAAGAGAGGTACCAAAATAGAGCAAATAAGGCAGTACGTAATTACGCCAATGCTAAATAAGATATAGAACAACAAAGATGGAGGAAATGTAAAGTTGAGGAAGCTAGGTTGTACCCAGCAATAACAACAGAAAAGTCTAAAACAAATCAAAAAACAGGGAAATAAAGAGTAGAAGTCAGCAAGGAAAACTGATACTGATAGTGATTGGGGGATGACATTTTAGAAGCTTTGTAATCTTCATGTCCACCACCATATGTGGCTCCAACATCAAGTTAAAAAAATATTACAAGCAGTAGCTGCACAGTGGCTACAGCTCCTGTTGACTTAAATACAATTCAGATTGAGAGACCACTTTCAGCACTTAGGATTGCAGCTGAACCTTCTGGAGCAGCAACTACTGTAATTGCTCCTGGTGTTACAGTTTCTATTGTGACTGCTCCTGCACCAGTGTCACAAGTTGCATAAGCGCAGACCTTAGCAATTCTTGTTGCAACTAGCATAGCATAGCAATAAGCATAGCTCCGAATGCTGTTGTTCCAGGTCCCTTAGGAGGAGTAGCTGAGACATGGTTTGTTCCAACGTCACAGAATTCACAGATTTGTTGCCTGCACACCACCACAAAATGTTCAATAATTAAGAGAAGGGAGAAGGATTGTTTTCACAACAGCAATTGCCCTGGGAGAGAAGCACCATTTGATGATGGAATTTCCCCCCCATAGTTTGAGGAAAATCTGATGGCCAGAAAACAGGAGATACTGATAGATAACCTACTGGTCAAGAGAGGGCAAGACCCCTAGATGTACCAAAACTGAAAGTAGAATTGCAGATTATTAAGGGATGTTTAGACATTTCACATTTGAATCAATATCATGCGAATGAGTTGATATACCTATGTAAAGAAGTTACAAGAGGTGCGGCTGCCACATGATACATTAAAAGAATTGGCAAGAAAATACGAGGTAGACCTCTTTAAGAGTATTCCTTTACAGAAAAGCTGGATGATGTTGGATGATGTGGTAATTGTGCCTCATCATCTAACTGTTAGATGATGAGGCAGTTGTGACCATGTAATCCTCAGGTATGAAAGTGCATATTGCTGAATTAGTCAAATGCATTCGGAAATGAAGTGATTTTGACAGATTAGAGAGCAAAGGGGCAAAGAAACAAGGGAAGAAAAAGAAACAGTGAGATAGTACAGAGGTTATGGTAAACTGCCAACAGCACCCCCAGATGAAGATGAGGTTTTAACTTTCCCTATGAGGGAGGCACCAGGCGGAGGGTATGTTCATGTGCCGTGAAGTAAAAGTGATCTTGCAACATTCACAATTTCCCAAAATTGAGAGAGAATCCAGCCCAGTAGTATACATAAGTTGACAGGTTTGTGAAAATTTAGAAGGTTTTGTGAACAAATTGGAACTCCTTCTTTGATATTGTGGTACTGAGTGATTTATGGGCTGAATGTAAGATAGCTGTACAATGGCCATGTACAGAGCCGCAAAGGGACGCGCCTACCCGTGCACCTTCAACTATGATGAGACAAAGTTTGATGATGTGATTACCTTTTTAAAGGAAAGGTTAAAACAAGAGACATTGATTGGTTAAGGATAAACAAACTGCCCAAGAAGCTAATGAGTCAGTGCATGATTATTATGAACAATTGTTACATGTGTGCAAGCAGCACAGTGGACAAGAAAATACAGAGAAGGGAGATACAGGAAGTTTTGTGTCTCTGTTTGCTCTTGGGTTACAACCAGAAATTAGTGTGCACATACAACAGAATGTGGTCTGTTGGCAGACAACGTGTTTAGATGAGATCCTGAGGTGTTCCAAATACTGTAGTGATGACCAAGAGATGAAGCAGAAAAGGCTTAAGGAGAAATATATGTTGGCGCAAGGTTGGCACAGAAAGGTTTTCAAAATCAGCTGTATGCAGGGAATGTTGGTGAAATGCAAGGTGTTGGTTTCCAGAGCAGAGGACAAATGGTATAGGGTGGAATTGGTGTTTCTCAGGAAAGAGGTTGAGGTGTTCCAGTTGATGAGAATTCAGGGGTAGGTATTGCAACTCTGAAAAAATTGGTAGAGAGAATGTAAACAGAATTCTAATAGACTAAGTGGGGATGGACAAATGCAAGGTAGGAATCAAACGCAGATGCAAAATATTCCAGTTCATGCCCCAGTTCAGCGGATGCAGAGTCCAAACCAATCACAAGTCTCTATGATGTAGGTCCGACAATCTTCAGTGGCCTCACTAAGTATGAGTAATCCCAGATTTAATATGAATCAAACACCCAGAACAAACACAAAACTATTCTAAATACAGAATCCATTTCAACAGTTAACTATGTTTGAGAATTAAAGCTTTGATTCAGACAACTCACAATGATGTTGTCTGAGAGGGGAGGAAGATTGCGTACTTGGCGCAGTCTTGGAGGTAGACACGAGAGGACCATTTGTAGAAGCAGAGTGAATGGCCACCAAGTGTTGTTTCTCATTGACACAAGAGCTTCCCATTCCACTGTTAAAACAGTGGAAGTCCATGACCTACCCATCTTGTGAAAGAAGATTCAAGTTGTGTCACAAATAAGAAAAATAACTAACCCCGTTTCAAAGAAAGTCCCTGTAAAAATAGGCTCAAGTAAAATTGCATACTGATGTTGACTTCAAAATGACAATGCAAGGGACAGCTGTAGGACTGTTCCCTGGAAGAACAATAGAGGATTTACTGTAAAATCACAAGCATGGGATTTTTCAGGAAAAGACATCGGACTAATCAGAGGTAAAGAACCAGTCTGAATTACCATAAAGCAGAATGCAGTGTTTCCTAGACTACCACCATATATATCTCATGCCTGAAACAGTGGCCAAAATCACTCCAGTGATTGAAACAATGCTAAAACAAGGAATCTTTAGAGAAATAGTTGGAAGTCCTTGCAATTCACTGATTATGGGTTTACAGAAGCCTAATGGCAATAACATTGTACAGGATCTTGGAAAATTAACATTGTAGTTACATGTTGCTCCATGGTACCGAATCCAGAATCAATATTATTCCAAATTCCTTGTGATGCGGACTGGTTTACTGTTGTGGATCTCTGCCAGGCCTTTTTCTCTATTCCATTGCACGAGGACAGTCAATTTGTATCTAGAGATAGAGTTTTGGCATGGTGCCGAGTTCCACAAGGGTGTACAAGAAGCCCTTCAATCATTAATCAGATTTTGAAAAAGAATCTTGAGACTTTGCAGGAGTCCTTTAACTCAGTTCTTGTTCAGTACTTTGATACCTATTGGTAGCATCAAGTACGCAAGAGGTTTGTAAACAAGACAGTTGCTTTACTGAATCATTTGGCTGAAAATGGTCAAAGTGTCTCCAAGCAAGTTACTGTATTTGAGACATCTTATTGAAAAAGGAATGAGAAAGGTGTCACAAGAGAGAATCACAGCAATTTCAAAAATGAATCCACTCAAAACTCAGACAGAGAGAGATCAGAATGGTTCTAGAAATGGTGGACTATTATAGACCGTGGATACCCAACTTTTCTCTTGTGCCAAGCCTTTACTGAGGCTGACACACAAAGATGTACCTGATCCACTTCCATTGAACAATGACTACTTAAAAGTGTTCCTAGAGCTGAGAGAAAGCCCCTGTTGTGTCCAGGCACTGGGAATGTCTGATTACAGTAAAACGTTCACAATGTTTTGCAGTGAGAGGGAGGGTTGCGCTCTCTCAGTGCTTACTGAGTAACATGGAGACACTTGAAGACCTGTGACATATTTTTCAACTACCCTTGACACTTGCCGCAGGATTGCCTGGTTGCCTTAAAGAAGTTGCCGCAGTTGGTGTCAGTATTGAGAGCGGTTGCAGCAGTAGGTGTGAGTATTGAGAAAAGAGCATAGTTATGGGACATCCTCTTACAGTCATGGTCCCTCATTCTGTAGAGATATTGCAAACTCGTACGAAGACACAATATTTGCCAAACAGCAGACTTGCAAAAGATGAACAACTGAAATTTGCAGCTGAGCATGACGTATTAAAGTGATGTCCAACTCTCAATCCAGCTACATTGTTACCATTGCCAAGAAAACGACATTGAGGGGGACGAGGTTGATCATGACTGTCTTGATGGTAAGGATTTACACACCAAGCCAACACCAGACATTAAGGATGAACCCCTTGATGAGCCCGACTGTTACCTTTGTAGACAGCTCATGTTGGAGAGACAATGAGGGGACTTTGAGAGCAGCCTATGCTGTTTGTACAATTCAAAAAGTGGTGGAGGCCTCCTGGCTTTGAGGTGTTACCTCTGCACAAGTGGTGGACCTGATCACCCTTACGCGAGCCTGCTACCTTTCAGCTCAATTGCGAGTGACTATATTTACAGGTAGTCAGTGTGACTTTGGTGTGGTCCATGACTTTGGGCAGTTGTGGTCACAAAGAAGATTCATGAAATCATCTGGATATCTTGTCTGGAATGTGGAATATGTGATGAGATTGCTGGAAGCCTTACAAATGCCACAAGAAAAAAGCTGTAGTTAAATGCCTAGCCCACAGAAGCAGGAATAATTAATTAACAGTTAGAAACAGATATGCAGATGATATTGCTTGGTATTGTGTGATTGTGGCATGTGCATTTAAATGAAAATATACAAATGAATCTGATGAGGACACCACCTTTTCCATGCTGTTGTCAGTAGCTCTTCAACTAGATAGGGTTTTGCCCATAATCAGTAATGCTAGGCCTACTTAACAGTCAATCAACTCCACTCACGCCAATACTGATAGCAATTTCCCATCACACAACATGATCACACATGACACATGATATAAACATATATTTTATTTTGAAACAAACCTGTTTGGAATTGCCCTTGTAAGAGGAATATATAAGCAGGGTGTTGTAACGCCAGCTTAAAAGGGCACAGTTTGTGTTGTGTGTTTTTTTTTCAAGAATGTGAAATTGGAAATTATTTACAGAACCAGAGCTCTTTATAAAATTCTATGGGTAGAGCATCATCCCCAGATGCCTTGCCTGAGGGTAGCGCAGCTTTGGCAGTTATAATTTCTTCTTCTGTTATATCAAGCTGAAGATGGTCTTTTGCCTCTGAGTCAAGAACATAAGGGCTCAGTGATTGTAAATATTCTTCAGCCACCTCTGACTCAAAATTGTCTGACTAGGCATATAGCTCCGAGTAGAACTGGTAAATTGCTCTAAAATTAAATTAGTCGAGTTATACAGTCGACTATCTCTACCCTTGATTAAATCTATCCGGGTTTTAGCTTTCTTGTCCGCTATCTGATAAGCCAGTAGCCACCCAACCTGATCCCCATATTCGTATTGGTTCAGTCGATTTTTATTGTAGGCAGCTGCAGCCTTCTCTTTACATTGTAGAGTCATAAGCACCCTTGTATTTATTAATTCAGAGTATATGGCTTCTTTATTAGACCCATTTGATATAATCTCTTGAGCATGTGATAACTCCAATTTTATTAAAGTATTACAGAGCTCCACCCGATTTTGGGTGATTTTATTCAGATGATTTATATACTGCTGCGTGGACCCCCGTATAACAGCTTTCATCGTATCCTATACGATGAAAGGAGAAGCAGTATCCATATTATGTTGAAGAAAATCAGTAAGAACCCCTTGAGTATGAGAGATATATTCTGGATCAGACAGCAAGTACCTAGGAAATGAAAAAAGGCAATTACTCGTATCCTCAGTAAAGGACTGCAAGTGCATCAATAGAGGGTTATGATCAGATGTTATCCGTGGACAGACCTCTAAGTTTGATTTTTTCATAAAGGCAGCTACTCACAAAAATTAGATCAATTGTAGAGTAATGTTGATGGGGACAAGAATAGTACGTAAAGCCGGGCGTACCAAGGTATAGTGCATGCCATAGATCGGTCAGCCCGTGGAGCCGAGCCAATTCAAAAATTGATTTTCGGGGGGCGTGGCCAACCATCATGGCCGATCGGACGGATTTCTGATCGGCTCCGTCCTAGGCCCTGCGCAACGTCGTTCTCTGAGGCGAACTTACCGGTGTCAGGAAAGCGGAGGCCGATCTTCCAGATAGCGGGATGCCGAGGATCGCCGACTTTGCCTGTAAAGTGCTCCTGCTTGGCGCAAACTGCTTTAGCCGGTAGCGGCGGCTTGGGGAGCTGCGGGGGAAAGATGACGCCTCCCGCTGTGGCGGGTCCCTGACGGCGTCTGGCTGCGCTCTATACTGGACCCGGTGGACGGCCGGCTTTGTTGGAGCGGATGCGGGCGCCCCCCGGCCGGGAGGAAGACGAGACTGCTCCGTGAACATTCCTGCTTGTGATATTAATGGCGGGGAGGCGGCCTGCAGCGGGTGCTCTGCCTCGTTTACATGGCGAACCCGCGGTAATCGAGGAGCCTTGTCCTTCGCGCTGTCTCCTTCTTGGAAGCAGCTCTGGCGCTGTGTCTCTCTCCCCTCCACAGAGTCTGGCTGCAACTCGGCACAGAGAGCTGGGGACATCGCTTTTGGGCCTGTGGGATCTCAACTGACACGAGGCCGCCGTCTTCATAGTTCCTAACCAGGCAAGTGGGGCACACAAGGGGGGCAATGGAACTACGGCGAACCCCCTGATCTAGCCTACACCTAAGCTACGCCGGCTCTCCTATCTGAGGTGGCAAGGTTGGTTTCTTCGTGGCCTGCATGAAGTATTAATCAAGTGCTCTTTACTGCCTGACCCTAAGATGGCCGCCATTCAGGACACTCCATTTTCAAGATACTGGTAAACCCCAGGTTTCAGCATATGGCCTAAACCTCCAGAGAACCGCAGAGTGGGACCAGAGGATAGCACAACAACCGCTTTCTCAAGCAGCTGGTTTGTAGTGCTGGAAGCAGAGGAGTACGGCAGCGCAACTAACCCAGGAGTCAAAAGACTAGCGCACCGGGTCGCAAAATCCTGACCACGGGCGCCTTGCGGAAAATCTGCCGACCTCGGTGCCCCCCTTCAGCAGCAGCGCCTTTGCCCAGCTGGGAATGCAAGGTGGCCAGTGGCTGACCCGGCGGTGCCCGCCTTATGCCGCCCAAAAAGAACACACACAATAAGGTCTCACAATACTTCGAGACGGCGGCCATCAAGACCCTTGAAAAGGGACGACGTCACGATCCTCGACAATGGCGTTAACACGGGAAGATCTTATGGCCTCTCTTCGTGAATTTCGGCAGGACCTCTGAGCAGATATTAAAGCAGATTTGGAAGCTTCATTTGAAGCTTTTCGTGCAGAAGTGCGGGAGAAGCTGGTGTCTCTACAGGCGGATGTCGATTGGACGCGGACGCTAGACCTCGAAGCCAAATACCAAGATGTGGAGACCCGCCTCAAGCCTTTGGAAGGAGGAGTAGTGGAACTACGTAGGCAGATCCGAGCGGCCACCATCAAATGCGAAGATTTGGAGAATCGCGCCCGGCGCGACAATATCCGGGTTCGTGGCCTGGCGTCAGGAAGCGAAGGCCCAGATCTCGAGGCGTTCATGGTAGGGCTCTTCTCGAATGTCCTGGGGGAAGACGGCCCGGAGGTCATGCGGGAGAGAGTCCACAGAGTGGGGCCGAGGCGTCCGGGGGAGTCTAACAAGCCAAGAGACATTTTAGCAAAATTTAGCTCTTTTAAAGTAAAGGAGAGGGTTTTACACATGACGCGATCACTGGGCACCATCTCCTTTCAAAACACCACCTGCACGCTCTACCAAGACGTGGCCCCAGCTACGCTCCTGAGGCGTCAGCAATTTCGTCCGATCACTAATTTTCTACGGGGCAAGACCATTAAATTCTCTGGACCTACCCCTTTGGGATCACCTTTCAATGGAACAACGAAACTTGCCACTGCAGGAGTTGACGGAGGTGGCAGACATGCTGGGTCTGGAGGTACCTGATAATTCAATAGAAGACCCGGGGGCCCAGAAAAGACCCGACCGTCTGGAGGGAGCTAAGTAGAAACAGATGGGCAGGAAACCTGCGAAACAGTCCAGATAATCTGCAGGCCAGCGAGACCTGTGGGGAGATATTTCTCCAACGGGAGGGGATTACAGTTGATTGACTGGAGGGATGGATGGAGCGGAGGACTTGCAATGCACTCCTGCTTAGAAAGCTGTTCTCTAATTGATTCCCCCCTACGCTTTCCCGCTCATAAGTGTATACATTGGGAACACCTGTGGTTTTACCTCAACGGCCAGTGTGTGAGAGAAGGGCGCAACACGCACGGGCGTCCGGGGCAGCCGGAGGTGTGGTAAGGAGGGGAGGTGGGGGGTGATTGCCTGACCTGGGGTGGGCCACTCAGACTGAGATATATTCTGGCATATACCTTCTACTACTCAGGACACATGGGGGAGAGGCAAAACGAACTGCCGCACACAAGATTTATCATGTTCTTTACCGGTTTGCCTTACTACGTTTGCTGTTCAAGGGGCATGGGATACGGGAATGGTCACGCTCTTCGAGTGTGTGCATACACGGAGTCTTCCCTCTATGATGGGAACTCTCCACACCCGTTTTTATAGTTTAAGTAGTTTTGTTACATTAGTTGGGTGTCGTGGTGCCATTTTTTTTTCTTTTTCTCTCTCTTCCATTTTTCTCTTCTCCTTTTTTTTACCTGCAGGGGAGGAGGGCAGTCCAGAGGGGGGCGAGACAAGGTTGGCGCGGGACCAAGGAACAACGCATACACATGAGGGAGGTTACACATGGCTATTAAGTTAATAACTTGGAATGTTCGGGGACTTAGCTCCCCGCATAAGCGTCAGCGTATGTGGAAATACTTGATAGACCACAATGTTCAAGTGGCCGCTTTGCAGGAGACGCACATCAAAAAATCCGAAATACACCGATTAAAACATAGGGCCTACCCGCAAATATTTAGTTCATCTCATATTAATAAACATAATGGGGTGGCATTGCTGTTTCATATGGGGGTCCCATTTCAGATGCAAGAATCCAAAGCTGATAAATTGGGGCGATGTATCCTAGTCAGAGGGGAGCTGGGGGGCAGGGCCTGTACATTCGCTGTGCTATACGCACCTAACCAAGGACAACATGACTTTCTACTCTCCTTCCTTGGGACCCTCGAAAATTTTGCGGAGGGGGATATCCTTGTCTTTGGGGACCTTAACCTAATATGGGATTCTGCTCAAGACACCTCCAATTCCAACAGAACGGCAGCGGGAATTGTGGGTAGGGCGCTTAAGACACAGCTGCAGCGCTTGGGACTGATAGATACTTGGAGGGACAGTAATCCCACTGTGCGATATTACGCCTTTTTCTCTCACTCCCATAGAACATATTCCCGTATTGACTATATCTTCCTTAGCCAATCCCTGCTGCCCTCGCTAGTGCACATACACATACACCCGATTTGCTTATCTGACCACGCCCCACTTGAACTGACCCTTACCTGGCCATACCCCTGCCCTAAACACGTGCGTTGGTATTTCCCCAATTTCCTATGTCGTGATCGATTACTCCGGGATAAGGTAAGACAATCAATAGAAAAAAATTTGAGCAAAATGACCCCGCCTTCACTTCCCACGCCACCACATGGAACGCCTTCAAGGCAGTCATCCGGGGGAAATGTATTGAGTTGGCCTCCACTCTGAAGTCCCAACAAAAAGAGGAACGTCTCCTATTGGAAACTAAATTACATGCCGCAGAAACGACGCACAAAACCTTCCCTTCAGCTCCTGCACTGCGAAAAGTCACTGCGTTAAAGGGGAAATTGCAGGCGATATAGTCTAATAGGGCGGAAAAGACTCCTGTTGCACTTCACCCAAGGAGGGAGAACCCATTACAGCATTAATACAAGTCCACTCTTCTCATGGTCCACTTACTTATGGTGAGTTCGTGGTATGTCCAGAAATAGGTGTGTTTCTGGAATCCACCGAGAGCTGAGGTACTGCTGGGGATAACTCTCTAGGGTGGGGTAGGTCAGGAAGGGGTTAATCCACAAGAGAACCCTTACACACTCACACACACACTGGGGTAACGGTAGACATAAAGGTGGTATGTTCAAGAATCGTATGCGAGCATATCTGGGATTAGAGAAGGGAGGGGAGTAGCATGAGAATCCTGGAAGGGGAATAATTCAGGGTTCTCTCTTACTGCTATTCGGTTTCTTATAGGTGTCGATAATCTTGCTGCCCAGCTCTAGCCGTCATCCAAAGAGCCAAGCAGCCTAAAACCTGTCTAAAAAATGCTGCGTTGACCGGCTCCTGTCTCGAGTCTACAGGAACGGAGCAACCACAAGCACAACCCTGCTCTCGATCGTCCGGGCGGGAGCGGAGCAGCCGAGGTTCCCTCGCTTCCCAGAGGACGCGCTGCGCTGACCGACTCTGAAACTAAGCGGCGAGCGGAGCAGCAGACAGACCCGCTTACCTGGGAAGCTGGTGCACCTCTATGGCCGGCACCGGCCGGGGCGAATCGGACGCAAGGGCGGACGCTCCCAAAGAGAGAAGACGCTGATTGCGTGGGCTCAGCGAATTGGTGTAAAAGACCAGCTCGGGAGAAAGAGCAAGGGAGAAATCCTCTCTGAGATATCATAACGGGGAAACTCTGGAACAGCGTAGTTTTGAGGGACTTCAGGCGGCGAAGCAATACCAAGGCGAGGAGCTGGAAAGTTGGGGTCGTGGTCACCATTCACACAACGGATCAGTAAGCCAAGCACTGATTCGTGGAAGCTCCTTCGGTTTAAAGGAGTTAGGGAGCGTCTCAAAAGCATGTACCTTCCGATCTAGGGATCTTCTCAAAAGGTCATACTTTCATCTACCGAACTCATGATAGAGTGGTACATGTCTTAATGGTGTCGTCCCTCGTGGCTTCAGGGAGGTTAACAGGGAACCCTAACACTCTCCTCCAGCTTCAAACAGGAAATTACACAGGGGGAAATAAAGTCGGGTCCCTTCTTGCACGCCAATTGCGGGTCAAGCAAGAACATGAGTATATTAAGCTGATTGTGGATAACGCGGGGGTCACCCACAAGACGGAAGAAGAGAAGGCACTAGCCTTTGAAACCTTCTATCGAAAGCTATATACCTCCGACGACCCACGGCCCCACGATCAACAGACTTATTTGGACTCTGTAGCTCTCCCCCAGTCTGTTGCTGAAGATCTGGCCCTTCCTATCACCTCAGAGGAGGTGCAGAAAGCGATTGATGCGCTTAAACTTCCGAAATCGCCAGGGCCCGATGGATACACGGCTCATTTTTATCGTACCTTTGCTCCCAAAATAACTCAATTTTTAACTCCCCTATTTAATGAAATCGCCACAACACAACAGACCACTCCGTCTATGAGAGAGGCGATAGTAGCAGTGATCCCCAAACCAGGTAAAACGCCCACGGCCTGCTCTTCATATCGCCCAATTGCCCTCCTAAATTTGGACGCCAAGATTTATACAAAAATCTTAGCCACCCGTCTTGAATCGGTGCTCCCTTCCCTCATTGCCCCGGATCAATCTGGCTTTATTAAGGGCCGACAGACCCATGATAACTTGAGACGCATTATTCATGTTATAGAAAAGGCTCAGAGGAAACATATTCCAACGGCTCTTCTCGCGCTGGACGCAGAGAAGGCCTTTGACCGGGTTGAATGGTCTTTTTTGTTTAGAGTTTTACAGAGATTTGGCTTCCCAGATGCCTTCATAGGGATGATCCGCGCCAATTATCATGCTCCCACCTCGCGGGTACTAGTCAATGGGGTGGCATCTTCCCCGTTTCCTCTGGCTCGCGGGACGAGGCAGGGGAGCCCGCTCTCCCCCCTTCTCTTTGCTTTATGCATTGAGCCACTGGCACACAACATCCGGCAGAACCCTGCTATCACAGGGATGCGCTTCGGTCTGGACGATCACAAGGTTTCGTTATTCGCTGACGATGTGCTTCTTCCGATTACTAACCCGCAAATTTCTCTCCCGGCCATCCAAGAAGAACTTGCCCAGTTTGAGTGTGCGTCCGGATTCAAAACTAATCTGACCAAATCCTTTCTGCTTAACTTAACCCTTCCTGCCGAAGTCTGGCTTCAGATAGAGAGCTCCACTCCATTCTCTTGTGTAAACAAGGAAATCACATACTTAGGGGTCCGACTCACTCCACGAATCTCTGACCTTTATAAAGCCAATTTTCCTCCGCTGCTTCGCCAATTGAAGAATGATATGGTCCGTTGGAGTACAGCCTATATCACATGGCTAGATAGAATCAACGCCATTAAAATGAACGCACTCCTTTGAACGCTTTACCTTTTTCAGGGTCTCCCTATCCCTGTGGACGGGGGCCTCTTCACAGAACTCAAACGAATGGTGGCTAAGTTCATCTGGCAGAGAAAGAAGGCTCGCCTATCCTATCGCTTGTTGACGCGCCCCCGTCGGGAGGGAGGGTTGGCCCTCCCAGACTTCCAGGGGTATTATAGAGCAGCTCAGCTTCGGGTGATCATGGAGTGGTCGCTCCGCGAGTCAGAGAAGCATTGACTTCACATAGATCGTCAACTCACCGGCCGTTCTATCTGGGACTTGCTATGGAAGCCCAAAGTTGACAGGTCGGCCAATGCGTATATCAGCATACCCATCTCCACCACACTCCGGGTCTGGGATACGCTCACTACACGGCTACGGCTGACCACTTTCCCCTCCATCCTTCACGCCCGTTCATTACAATGCGGCCTTCCCCCCAGCACTGCACAAGGGTCCTTTTGATGCTTGGAAGGAGGGTGGGTGCAGCACGATTTCCCATCTGTTTCACAAAGGAGAGCTCCTCACGTTTAGTGAATGTCAGCAACAGTTTACCTTAACAAGGAGGGAGCACTTCCGTTACTTACAGCTCAAATATTGGGTGATGCAGCCCTCGGTGCGGCAAGCCGCCACCAGGGATCTGCTTCCCATTGAAAAATTTTCCCAATCAGGAAGTGGCTCTAAGGGGTGCATCTCCTTCTTTTACACTCTTATTCAGTCCTTAGGCCCCCGCATCACCCCAAGACACAGAGGCTTCTGGGCTACCCTTATAGATACTTCACCCGAGGGAAAACAATGGGAACGCCTACACAACGACATTACAAAATTTAACCGCTCAATGTACTTGCGGGAAGCGCACTACAAAGTTGTGTACGACTGGTATCTATACCCTCAGAAACTACATAGGATTTTTCCCAACACCTCAGACAGATGTTGGAGGGGGTGTGGCCTTCTGGGCAACTTTAAACATATCTGATGGGACTGCCCACATATCCAGCCTTTCTGGAAGGAGATCCTCTTTCAAATGAAGCTTATTTTAGGTTACCCAATCCCGCAGACCCTAGAACACACTCTGTTAGGGATACAAGACCCCCTTTTAAAGCGTCAAACGCAAAGTGATCGCTCGGTTATGTGGCTGTGCCTGGGAGCCGCAAAAATGGCCCTAGCAGCTGCATGGAAGCGACCAGAGGCACCCTCACTGACTCAGTGGCACGCAGGACTATGGAGGGCGTTGGCCCTCGAGCAAATGGCGGACATTATGGATGACACCAGGAAGGAATTTGAATATACCTGGTCCCCGCTCGTGGGCTACCTTTCTGAAGGGCTGCCACTTACGGCCTGCTCGCCAAGGCTTAGGGCCCTCAACTTGTTCCTTATCTAGGGGCACAGCTTCCTCACCGCTTGTGTGCGCCGCCCAACATCGACAAGGAGAACGCGGACACCTAACCACACCGATACACATATTTAGTTTATGGCATCACGGCACCCTTGTTTTTGTTGTTCTACTGTTCTGTTATATCTTTCAAAAATACCTGCAACGCCCCCCAGGAGGGGGGGGGGGCGATTGATATGCTGTTCAAGTCTTGCACGTAACAATACTTGGTGTATATGCTTGGAATGGGGACTTTTTTGAGCCACAGACCTTGAGACGAATATGACACTCCTACTAGCTCTGTGTAACTACTGGCTCTCCCCCTCTATTTGCTCTGTTTGTATATATTGTCTATGCTGCTTGTCTGTGGTCATATTAAAACCAAATAAACAGATTGACAAAAAAAAACAACAACAAAAAATTGATTTTGGGACCATACTCATTCTTGGAAAGGCAAGTCGATTTGTTGAATCAATAGAATAGTTTAAAGTACAATTAAAATCCCCCAGGATTATAATTTCCCCTTGCCAATCCAAGAGCTCCAACATTAGTTTACCAAAGAGAGTAGGATCATCATGATTTGGCCCATATAATGCACACATGACTAGTTTCTTTTTTTAATTTCAAGTTGTAAGATTACCCATCTGCCACCTGGGTCTGAAGCTTTTTAAAGTTTGTTTTACAAACAAAATGTTTATCTTTGCGGATAGCAACTTCCCGATTTTTTTTTATTGTATTTTTGGGCAGCATTTACAGGGCGCATACAAAGTTTATTAACTGACAAACTGCCATACCATGGACATACTTTAGCATTAGGTATAGATAGCGTATGTTTTTGTATAGGGTCAATGATCCTAACTATTATAAAATAGTTCGATTCAAGACCTGTGAGAGGGATGGGCGGAAAAAGAATCAAGGAGGTCTTATGCGTGGATCTATGATGGCGTATTTATTAGAGATATAGGGTGGAAAATAAATAGGTAAACACAGGTGGGCTTCGTGGTAGGTGGTTCGTGATTGACGCTGTAGTCTCGTCTGCCAATAGGGTCCTCTCCAGGTTATTGGTGTTGACGTTCCCCGGGTACCATGGAAAGAGAAGAGACAACAGGCGGTAAGTATGACTGTCGAGGGGGAGAATGATTACCGCCACCAAGGGTAAAGTAAAAGAAAAAAGGGATTTGACACACCCAGTGCTCAGGCTCAGGATATTGTGAAATGCCCGGTTATTCAGTTTAGGCCGTATGAGTATGTATATGGAACAGAAAAGTATTTATAATCACAAGCTCGCCCCTTGCTTCAGGTGGCGAGTGCTTTCTGGGCTGCACCGTTTACTGAGCTATTTCCCCCGGTCCCAAGTGCTGTATAGAGTGAAGACCGGGAATTGCTCGTTGACTTGGTCTATTCGTGCCCCTCTCTATAGTCCCCCCCCTTTTGGTTTCCTTAGCAATTTACAAGGCACACAAGAAGGTCCGCATCTCCCTCCCAGCCCCTCCTATCCTCCCAGTCCCCTTACACGTACCGCTGAAGGCGTAACTCTCCAGAGTTACGGCGGCATGCAGGCGTCCTCCGGGGGCGTCCATCAGTCCTCCGACCACTGCTCTGGTTCTGCTGACGCTTCGTCTTCGCCGACCAGGCTGGGGCCGATGTCGTCAAGGTCCTGGGATGGTCCCGTTCCCGATGTCCTCGTCTCCTGATTCTCCGGTGTGTCTCCGTTGGTCCGTCGTTCGCCGTCTTCCTCTCCCTCAGCGTCTTCCGGAGACTCCCCCTTCGCTGCCGGGTCCGTCCTTCTAAGTCCCCAGGACTCTTCCCATTGGACCGCTTCCTTCAGTGGGCGTTCCTGCGGGGAAGACGAGTTCGGGTTAATTAACCCTTGCCTGACCGGCGCGTACCGCTCGATGGGCTCCTCCTCACAAGACCATAAGGGACATTGTCCGTATTTGGAATGAAATTCGTAGTTATTTTTCACTCACCTTTGAGGATCTTACTAGACATGAGTATTTTAAGCTATGGAATAATCCATATCTCCTGAATATATTTCATGACATAGCTGCCTGCAACTGGGCTAGATATGGCATTGTTAGACTGGGACCGCTATATGATCACTCTTGCTTCTCTACTTATGTATTGCTGCAACAATCTTTTGGCCTTCCATACCAGTCATTTTCAAATATTTACAATTCAGAGATTACTTTTTTAAACAAAAATGAACGCAACTGCCACACACATGTAGTTCTTAAATGTTTTTTTAAATGTTGCTTATAAAACTAGAATTAGCACAATGTATACACATTTATGTGGTGTCAGAAGTGCGGATCTTAGCAAATTAGCAAATAAATGGAGTCAGACTTTGAATATGGACATAGACGCATATGAAATTATGCATGCTTTAGATAAATTAAATAATTCTGTACATTCTGTTAACTTAAAGCTGCAGAAATTTTGTACTATTTGTTTGCTATACTACACACCGGAAAAAAATAACAAAGTGCCAACAATCTGCACAAGTATCTGGTAGTGGGAATACGGATAGAAAAAGCTGTCCTAAATGCGGTCAAAAGGCTGCTGATATTTTTCACGTTTTAACTATGTCCTAAACTACAGGATTTTGGGGAAAAAGTCATAGAATATATTGGTCAATACCTGACTCTTGATTCAAATTTTTCCATTAAAGAGATTATGCTGGGGTTTAAGATATGTGACGACCCTTATTTGGAATGTTTAATGTCCATTTTATTAGTAACGACCCGTCTCTGTATTGCGAGAGAGTGGATTAGCCCTAACTCTCCTTCATTATTTGATTGGTTGATTCTTATGAAGGATATTCACGAAAAAGAACGTGCACTTGCTAAAACACGATCTATCGGTTCAATGCTTAGATTTAATCGCATCTGGAATTATTTTGAACATTAGTATATATGTCATCAAATCGACAGAGGATGCTTTTAGAATATTTTTGTATAGCATTTTTCCAGGATCTATCTGTGTGGCTATGATTTCCTTTTTTAAACCCTCTATAGCCTTCTTTGTTTACGCATTTTTCAATGTATTGCCTAATTTATGCTTTTTTTTTTTTTGCTAAAAATTGTCTGTACACCTTGTTAACAGAGCTATTTATATTTCTGTAGTAGGTGATTTAAATTGATGTACTGCCCAGTGTTGTGTCCGATGTTTTGTGGCATTGTCATTTAATATTTAGTCATTTGTTGTGTGTCTCTGTGTTGTTTAATGGTTTGCATAAAATTGATGTTCCAACAGATGAATAATTCACCATGAATTATTATTATTTTTTTTAAATAAGGAGTCGACCAAGAAAAATAAAATATATTGGGGCCTATGCATCAACAATGCCATTTGCGATTCCTTATTAGCGAAAAATAAGGAATCGCTAATAAGGAATAGCAAAAGGCTATGCATGTAGGAATCGCTATTCAAATAGCGATTCCTTAATATTCCTTATTACCGAATCGGTAATACCGAATCGGTAATAAGGAATACCTACCCATTCATTCCTATGGGCTTGGAGGCCTATAGGAATGAATATAAAGCCAGTCTGTATTAGCGATTCGGTATTACCGAATCGCTAATAGCGGGAGCACTTTCAAGGGTGCCAGGGTGTCAAAAGGACACCCTGTTGCACCCCTGAAAATGATATGTGCACATATGTTGCACACACACATGCTCTAAGGGCATGAGTGTGCGCAACATGAAACTTTGAAAAATGCACAAAAGTGCATTTTTCAAAGTTTTTGCAAATTACCATGCAGTTCATCTTCATGGTAATTTGCTCCCCCTATTAGCGAAATCGCTAATTTTTTAACTTTGATGCATTGCATTTAAGGAATCTCACTTTGGGATTCCTTAAATGCAATCGCTATTTAAGGAATCGGTATTTAAGGAATCTTTATTTAAAGAATCGCTATTTAAGGATTCCTTAAATAGCGATTTCTGCTTTTGGGTTGATGCATTGGGATTGGGTATTTTTTCCTTAATACCGGGAGCTATTACCGAATCGGTATTTTACCGACTGGATTTTGGGTTGATGCATGAGGCTGATTGTCATATCAAGTGTCATGTGTGATGGGAAATTGCTATCAGTATTGGTGTGAGTAGAGTTGTTTGGTTGTCAGTAGCTGACACACGGGAGGAAATCAAGAGATTATAGGAAGAGGTTACAGAGGCAGAACAACATGGATGGATCTATATATATAGCTCTGTTAACAAGGTGTACAGACAATTTTTAGCAAAAAAAAAAAAAACATAAATTAGGCAATACATTGAAAAATGCGTAAACAAAGAAGGCTATAGAGGGTTTAAAAAAGGAAATCATAGCCACACAGATAGATCCTGGAAAAATGCTATACAAAAATATTCTAAAAGCATCCTCTGTCGATTTGATGACGATTTGGAAGACCTGCGTTACCGGACAGGTCTTCCATCGAAATGCCAATGACATTTGGGTTTCGATGGAAGACCTGCGTTACCGGATAGTTTGCTATTTTCCATGACAAAACATTTTCATGGTGTTGCACAATTTTGGAAGGGGTACAATGGTGAGATTGTTTATACAGAACTGATTTAATCCCCAATTCAGGAATTATGCCATTGCTGAGTGACATGTCAGCAGATGAATGTAGGGAGGACAACCCCGGTAACAATGAGTCATATAGGAACATCAGGAGGACCCTTTAACAGGATGCAGTTGTATTTTATCAAAATGCCTGCTTTAATGGGCTGGTTATTGTGTGTATTTCCTCCCAATGGGTGGAAGCCTACCCAACACGGATAAATGACAGCCTCACAGTAGTCAAACTGCTGCTACGCAAACTCATATCAAGGTTCAGATTTCTGGTATCTCTGGAGTTAGGCAGAGAGACCCACTTTAACAATGAGCTACATAGAATGCTATGTGCGGCACTTCAAGTGGAACAAAGACTGCATTGTAGCTATCATCCAGAAGCTTCGGGTGTAGTTGAACAGTTAAATGGGATGCTCAAATCATATTCGGACAAAGTCTGTGCATCTACATCTCTGAAAGAGCCAGACACTTTGCTATTAGTATTGAAGAGTCTCCCAAGTACACATGACAGAAGGATAGGAATATTGCCACACGAGATACTCCTGGGACGTGCTATGCGACTAGCTGCTGTGTCTGAAAATGCTCTTTAAACTATCACAGATGACATGTGAAGGAAAGTGGGTTTCTGTTGCAGTAACTTTTTGCCAGACTACTGATGCACTTTGACTTGATGTGCCCTGGGTCCCTGCCAATCAGGTTCCCAGGGCCTGTGTTCTTTCCCCAAACCTAACCCAATTGGCATCTCTGGCCACAGGTCAGCCCCTGGTAAATGGTACTCCAGGGCACTGTGACCAGTGAAGACCTCTAAGGGCTGAAGCACTTATTGTGCCACCCTTAGAGGCCCTGTACCTTTACACATACGCACTGCCTTTGCAGGCTGCGTGTTTTGGTGCAGAACAAAGTGAAGAGTCGACATGGCACACATCCCTGTGTGCCATGCCTATAACCCATTGCCCTGACATAGATCAGTCACCCCTCTAGTTGGGTGCCCTATACCAGTGGTGAGGTTACAGGTGAGTATATGGTGCTGGGAGCTTGTCATTACGAACGCCACAGCACCCCAATGGCTACAAGGAAAACTGAGAAGTTTGGTATCAAACTTCTCAGCACATTAAACCCACACTGATGCCAGTGTGGAATCTAATGAAAAATGCACACAGAGGGCATCTTAGAGATGCCCCCTGCACACCAGCCTGCCACCACAAGACATGTTTCTGGACCCCTAGGGCTGAAGCCTTCGCTCCCTGAGCCCAGAAACAAAGCCTTTCCTGGGCGGAGGTGTTCACACCTCCCCCAGGCCAGGAAGAGCCATCTGTGGCAGGGGCGCTTCAAATGCCTGGCAGACTTTGTAATGCGACCCCTGGCCTCTCCTGCTAGCAGGAGCAGGCCCCATTCCTGTCTCCCCTCCTTTTCGGCGGGAAAACAGGCGGGAAAAACTAGCCAGCCCAGAAGGTGTGCCCACCTCTGCCAACTCCACTCCTCAGGTTGGGGAGGCGAGGTGAAGCCCTCTCTTCAGTGCTCACCATCTTGCAGATGGCAGGCACTCCCCAATCAGGATTAGGGATTGTGCTCACTCCCCCACGTGGGGTGAGCACACCAAGGGTGTAGTCAACCTAAGGTCAGTAGCTCATTGGCTACTAATCTCAAGTCCCCTAAAACGCCCCCTAAATACAGTATTTAGGGGGAGGCCCTGAACCAAGAAAGGAGATTCCCGCAACCTAAGAAGAACAAGCATTGGTATAGCCAATAGGTCTTGCTTTTGGGACCTTATAAGAAAGTGTTTAGTTATGCAGCACAATATCCGTGGTGCAACAACATGAACTGTTTCATGGCTAAACACTTATAAGGTCCCAAAGGCGAGACCTATTGAGGGCTCCGAAGCTGATAGGGCTTCTTTAGCGCCAGTCACCCACCTCTGTGACAAGTGTCTTAGCATAGCAGGAGATGGAGATTGTTTGGCACTAATAGATGCCCTTCCACCTCCTGGGCTGTTTTCCAGGAAAGGCAGGAAGTTCTGAGGGATAAAAGTGACCTGAAGAGGGGCAGTGTCCTGAAGAAGAATAGTTAAGGCCCTACTGAGATGGCAGCAAGAGGAAAGAGAAGTCCAGTGTCATGGACTCCCATCACTCAAAAGCAGACTAAAAACAAGTGTAACAAGTTGGTGGGATTCTAAGGGAGGACGGAGCTTGGATTTCCTTCCCAAAAGTAACGGGGTACAAGTAGTATCAATTGATGTTTCCAATGCATACACCCAGTAACATTTCTTGACAAAGCACATAATATTTAACATAAAAATTCACATGTTCAATTACATCCCCCATATTATGCTCAAACCCTCATGGAAGAGCATTAAGATGCATCAAATCAAGATGTGTCAGGTCATGGAAAGTCATCCCTGTAGGACAATTGCTGCCCCACTCCTTCTGTGATGTAAGTGTATGAGAGGCTCTGAGTGGCTGGTAAGTGCGGTCACTGGCCCTGGGGGAAGGAGGAAGAGGACAATGGTGGGCAGCATGGGGGATTCAACCCCATCCTTCTGGTGGTGATGCCCCCGAGAGATGACAAGCCAAGGTGTAAATGAAGCTTATGTGTGGTGGGGAGCCACAGCCCTCGTCCCTCCACAAAGAAAACTAATGATGCCCTCCACAGTAACTTTTTGTGGAGGGCAGATCACAAGATGCCCACCTGGAGCAGCCTTTGAGGAAAAGAGGCCCTCGCAGAGAGGCCACTCCACCACGAGGGAGTGCCCTTTCCAGAGCAATCAAGAAGGGAGAGGCCACCTGCAGAGGGACTGTGGGTTGAGGGCTTGGGGTCGGACCATGAGGGGGCTGCGGCCGATGGTAGGGGGGTCATGCCAGGGGAGTCACCCTTGAGATTGCTGGTGTTGCAGCCCGAGGGACCTTGGAGGGGAAGGGACCGGTGCCTGAACAGGGGCAATGGCAGAGGAGGCTGGAGGTGAACGATTAAACCTGGAGAGGGCTCCAGAGGAGACAGTCGAGGAGGACAGCAGGGGGCAGAGCTGTTCCCTGGTGGGAATCATGGAGGTGGCAGAGAGGCCTTGGGGATTATATATATCTATGTATCTCTCCATGGAGAGGAGCAGAACCTCGGAGACCGACTGGGAAGAGGAGAGGATAGAAGGTGCCACACTGTGAGGAAAATACTGTCCTGGTCAGAGAAGCCTGGGCGAGGAAGATGGGTAGAAACGCACTCCACGCAGCAGTGGGCGGGGAGGAGGAGGCAAGGCGGTGGGGGGGTTGTTGCGACAGCTAGAAGTGGGAAGAGAGGGTGGGAGGGAACTCACCGGGAATTGTGAGGAGAGAGGAGGCCGAGGGTGAAAAATACACGGAGAGAGACCAGTGGAAAGGCAGTGACACACAGCACTACAGAAACCGGGGAGGGGAGAGGCATGAAGTGTGGGAGAGGCGGGTGATGCGTGACGAGGACAAATAGGAAATAGAGAGCACCGGGGCATTAGGGAGGCAACGACAGACACCGAGGAGTGAGTAAGGGCAGGGAGAACACAGACGGAATGGGGTGGTGGAAGTGGGGGTGGAAAGGGTGAGATGGAAGTCTCGGCGCCCCGCGAGCGTAGGAAGTAGAGCCGAGAGGAGTGTGGGCAGAGAGGAGGGGCTGTGGAGAGAAAGGGTACAGTGTGGTGAGAGGAAGGAGGGAGCAAGAGATTGGGAGGAAGGAAGCCGAGGGAGGCGGGGCTGGCAGAGGGAAGCCAGAAGGAGTGAGGAGCACAGTGGGGGCCAAGACATGCGCTGCTGTGGCCGTGAAAGGGGCGGGGGTGGGCAGTACCACCGGATAGAAACAGAGGTGGGGGGTTAGAGTCAGCAGGAGTGGAGGGAGCAAGGGAGGAGAGACGGTGGAATTAAGTCAGACACAGAAGTGCTCGAGCGAAGGAGCGTTTGCAATCTAAACCAATTAGCGGTTCCTTTAATAACAACATTATGCAGGATTTATGCAGAGCACATGTCAGAAAAAGGTCTTATACATTACAATACAGAGTAGCACACTGTGCTAGCAGAACGGACTCAGCAGACCAGGAAGTGGAGATTCGGTAGCGAGAGTGGCAGCCATTTCAGTCATCGCAATCACAATCGCTGTGAAAGCAAAAGTGATCGCGATGATGTGCTAAAGCACGGCAGGGATGCGCGCGCAGGAGCGCCCGTGCTTCTGCGCGTTCTAGCAAGCTGGTGGCTGCTTTGGGAGCACTTCCAAAATCCGCTACTAAAATGTCTCTCCGAGCAGCGCATGCGTGCTTACTCAGCGAGACCTAAAAAGGACAAAAGAAGACGCCCCACCGGTCCGTCCGCAGTTTCCGGAGATTCTGCGCCAAAAATCTTCTTGTCCTGCAGCCAGCGACCTCCAGATCCCCGGGAAGGACTGACTGCCTTCAACAAAGACTGGATCTCCAGTGAACAGCAGCTCTGTTCAAAAGAAACACCAAACAAAGACTCCGAGCCTGCTGAGGAAAAAGAAACCAGACGCCTGGAACGACCACAGCACCCGTCGCCTACAGCCCAAGTTCAAGTGGCCCACCGGTTCCAGCAAGGTCCCCCAGCAATCCAGAGTCCGAGTCCACTGTGGGTTGACCCCTCCAGGACTCCCTGACGTCGCCTGCAGCCTCTGCATGGAGACCTGCCCCAACCGCGAGTGGCCCAGTAAGGTGAAATCCAAACTCAAAAGACACCCTGCATCCAGCCGCCCTGCGCCCTGGAGAAAGGAACCTGAGGTGCACCTACGTCCCAGAGCCCTCCAACTTACCTGCCCAGATGTTGGTTCCTCCCGGAAGTCTTCCTGGACCGAGCCTGCAGCTAAAAAACAAAACTTCCCATTGAAAACAACAGCGCACCCGACGCCAAAACAGCACCCTGCACCCACCGCCGCTGCACTTTGTGTGCTAAACCGGATCCCCCTTTGCCCTGAGCCTAACACCAGGATCTTGGCTCCCACAACTTTGTGGCCTGCTTGCCAGCAGCCACCAACCGGAGGCCCCCTATCCCTGATTGGATAACATTGGGCCTCAGCACTCTGCACCCGGCCGCCCTAGTGCCGCTGAGTGTGTAACAAGAGTGCATCCTTGACCCTGGGGGACCCCTGAGTCTACCCCCAGAACCTCAACTCCCACTACCAAAAACTTACCTCAAATCCGATAACTATATTTTCCTCCATAGGATAACATTGACTGTTTTTCTTGGAAAGGTTTCCAAGTGTGGAGTTTGAAAACCTAAATAAATTCTTTAAAATTACACTGTTTTGACGGCGATCAGTGGGCGCTGAGGCGAGGTGGACAGCCCGATTCGGGGGCAGCAGGGGCGCGGGTAGTGGACCGCTCGGCGCGGGGCTGATGCTGTCAGACCTGCACCCCCCCCCCAGACCGATACATTAATCAAGCGGCAAGACCGGGTAGCGAACACGTGGCAGGAAAATACGCCTGGAGCCCCTTAAGAGCAGCTACGGTGTGAAAGGGAGAGGCAAGGCGACCGCCTCTCCTGTGCTAGCGGCGGGAAAAACCGAGAAGGGGTAGCGACCCCAACACCTACACCACACCTAGCTAAGTGGGGCCGGGGCACAGCCTAGAGATCGACCAACGGTGAGGCCGCCCCCCGAAGGGGCCTACAAGTGGGACCTGGTGTGGACGAGACACGGTAGGCAGCAGGCCTGCGGCCGTCACACAATCATGAGGCCTAAAAACGGCGCCACCGTTCAATCCAACAAGCTGGGCAAATACGCGGTTCCTAAGGCGTCCCAGCCGTCTGAAGAGGGGGAGGGGAACAGACAGGGGGAGACGGAGCCGTCGTTGCAGTCCATCATGGCAGCCATCACGGGACTGGGAACCACCCTCGAAACAAAAATGGACAAGATGTCAATTGAAATGAATCTTATGAGGGCTGACATGCAGAAAACAACAGAACGGGTCAAAGAAACGGAATCGAACGTCACTGACCTCCAAACGACTACGAAACGACTGGAGGAGAGAATAAATGTTTTGACTCACCAACACCGCCAAATGGCGGCGAAGCTCGAGGACCAAGAAGGGAGGGCCCGACGCAGTAACATTAGAGTGGTGGGGGTTCCGGAGGGACTGGAGAGGCCGAGTGTAGACCTCTTCCTGGAGGACCTCATACTAAATCATCTCAAGCCAAAAAAACTCTCCTCGCTCTTCACGGTGGAACGGGCGCACAGGGCACTGCTCCCGAAACCAAAACCAGGGGCGGCGCCTAGAACGATCATTGCCAAAATCCTGAACTACAGGGACCGGGACGCCATCCTACAGGCCGCGAGGATCAAGGGAGATGTGCAATACGGAAATGCAACTATCCGGTTTTTTTCCGGACTGCACTCTTAAGGTCCAACAAGAGCGGCGGTCCTTAGAAGGGGTGAAAGCCACCCTGCGGCAACGCGGGATCAGATACATGATGTTCTTCCCAGCGAAGCTTAAGATTCTTGTAGACGATGCTTCATTCTTTTTCACCAGCCCTCAGGAGGTGCAGGACTGGCTGGAGGGAAAGCGGTATAAAAGGGGGTGGTGATGGACGGAGCATCAGAACCAATCAAACACTCAGACCCAGTCAACAGATCTGGGTTTGATCCATCACCGTTCTTTAGCCCACTCTGCCACCCCAGTTCAGACATGGCCATATGCAAATCAGTCTGACCCTGTGCCTCATGGGAACAGTCCAGCCCGAATGGCCAAGCCATGCCTTCCCTGGACCAGAAACAAGCTTCCTAGGACCGGTTTCTGGCATTTCAGCCGTCTTCAGCCAGGCTTGCTTGAATCCAGTGGCAAAGTGAGCAAGGGACTCACGTCTGAGCATACCCTGCCAACTTATGGCGAACAAAGCGGTATAAAAGGGGGTGGTGATGGACGGAGCATCAGAACCAATCAAACACTCAGACCCAGTCAACAGATCTGGGTTTGATCCATCACCGTTCTTTAGCCCACTCTGCCACCCCAGTTCAGACATGGCCATATGCAAATCAGTCTGACCCTGTGCCTCATGGGAACAGTCCAGCCCGAATGGCCAAGCCATGCCTTCCCTGGACCAGAAACAAGCTTCCTAGGACCGGTTTCTGGCATTTCAGCCGTCTTCAGCCAGGCTTGCTTGAATCCAGTGGCAAAGTGAGCAAGGGACTCACGTCTGAGCATACCCTGCCAACTTATGGCGAACAAAGCGGTATAAAAGGGGGTGGTGATGGACGGAGCATCAGAACCAATCAAACACTCAGACCCAGTCAACAGATCTGGGTTTGATCCATCACCGTTCTTTAGCCCACTCTGCCACCCCAGTTCAGACATGGCCATATGCAAATCAGTCTGACCCTGTGCCTCATGGGAACAGTCCAGCCCGAATGGCCAAGCCATGCCTTCCCTGGACCAGAAACAAGCTTCCTAGGACCGGTTTCTGGCATTTCAGCCGTCTTCAGCCAGGCTTGCTTGAATCCAGTGGCAAAGTGAGCAAGGGACTCACGTCTGAGCATACCCTGCCAACTTATGGCGAACAAAGCGGTATAAAAGGGGGTGGTGATGGACGGAGCATCAGAACCAATCAAACACTCAGACCCAGTCAACAGATCTGGGTTTGATCCATCACCGTTCTTTAGCCCACTCTGCCACCCCAGTTCAGACATGGCCATATGCAAATCAGTCTGACCCTGTGCCTCATGGGAACAGTCCAGCCCGAATGGCCAAGCCATGCCTTCCCTGGACCAGAAACAAGCTTCCTAGGACCGGTTTCTGGCATTTCAGCCGTCTTCAGCCAGGCTTGCTTGAATCCAGTGGCAAAGTGAGCAAGGGACTCACGTCTGAGCATACCCTGCCAACTTATGGCGAACAAAGCGGTATAAAAGGGGGTGGTGATGGACGGAGCATCAGAACCAATCAAACACTCAGACCCAGGGCACAGGGTCAAGACTGATTTGCATATGGCTGGGTTCAAACTGGAATGGCATGGTGAGCAAAAAAACGATGGATTTAGGCCCAGATCTCTGTACTGGGGTGAATGTATGACATTGTTCTGCATTCTGTCCATCAATTGTTGTTTTTGCATTTGTCACCCCGAGTGGGAAGGGTATGCTCAGACGTGAGTCCCTTGCTCTCCATGCCACTGGAATCAGGCTATCCTGGCTGACGAGGGCTGAAAGCCCGAAACCGGTCCTAGGATGCTTGTTTCCAGTCCAGGGAGGACCTGGCTTGGCAGTTCGGGCTGGACTGTTCCCATGGGGCACAGGGTCAAGACTGATTTGCATATGGCTGGGTTCAAACTGGAATGGCATGGTGAGCAAAAAAACGATGGATTTAGGCCCAGATCTCTGTACTGGGGTGAATGTATGACATTGTTCTGCATTCTGTCCATCAATTGTTGTTTTTGCATTTGTCACCCCGAGTGGGAAGGGTATGCTCAGACGTGAGTCCCTTGCTCTCCATGCCACTGGAATCAGGCTATCCTGGCTGACGAGGGCTGAAAGCCCGAAACCGGTCCTAGGATGCTTGTTTCCAGTCCAGGGAGGACCTGGCTTGGCAGTTCGGGCTGGACTGTTCCCATGGGGCACAGGGTCAAGACTGATTTGCATATGGCTGGGTTCAAACTGGAATGGCATGGTGAGCAAAAAAACGATGGATTTAGGCCCAGATCTCTGTACTGGGGTGAATGTATGACATTGTTCTGCATTCTGTCCATCAATTGTTGTTTTGGCTGGAGGGAAAGGCAGACCGCAGGAAGCGCCCCAGGAACACCGCGAGAAAGACGAAATTACCAGTGGGAGACAGAGCGGCACGTGGATTACGCGCTGACCGCGATTGGAGATCGCGGTCCACCAGCCCGGTCCGGGCACCATCAACCCAAGACTCAGAAACATAGGACTGCTGCTTTCCACTCTGGAGAAGACTGCAAAACCGTAATGTACAATGGGGGGGTGATACCCCAACTAGTCAACAGGGGGTGGGTCTGTGTGTACAGGCACTCACAATACAACCTCTGCTTGTTTCTTTAAATCATTGGGAGCTACGGGTACAGGGCCCGAGCCAGCGACAAATAGTACTGAAGGGGATGTCCCGCTTAATGGGGTGACGGACACTATAAGGGTGCATAGCAGTAGCTCTTGATACCGTATATGGCAACCATTCAGTTCAACACGGGGGAGGGGCCCATGCGGCTGGAGTCGGCTACTGTCCACTTCCCCAAGGCACAGTTGTTCAAACTTGGGGCGATAGGCACTCTGCTGGTTGGGGATGTGGGTAGTTTGGAACCTACGTGGCAGGGTAGTAGGGAGGGGGGCGGGGACATCGAAGTTTGTAAGTTTGGGGTTCCTTTTCTTTGGATTGTTGATGATGGTGGGGGTGGGTGGTAATGGGGGTTATTGTTGGTCAAGCAAACGCACAGCAACAGTCACACGTTCGGGCTACTTCACACGTGAATGGCTCCTTACTATCTGTTTCCAAGCTAACTATGCATTGGGATAAAAGTCTTAAAATAATAAGCTGGAATGTCAACGGGTTGGGAGACAAAATAAAAAGAAGTATTGTGCTGCAATACCTCAAACGACACTCCCCTGACGTTGCATTGCTATAAGAAACACACTTAATGGGAAACACATGTAGAGCGCTCAACAGATGGGGCTATAACATGGTGACACATGCGGGAGGGCCGAACACTCATTCTGGTGGTAGCGTACATCCCGCCCGGGTTGCAAGCGCAATCCTATAAGGACCTTGGCGCCTTTTTATTAGGCTTGCCTACAGGACACCTCGTGATTGGAGGAGACTTAAACTCCGTAGTGTCGGGGGACTGGGACAGGCACCCTCCACGGGATATAGGTCTGGGGCAGCAGTGGCTCCCACAATTCCTTGACGCCTTTGGCCTTGTCGACCTCTGGCGGAAACATCATCCCACTTGTAGAGGATATACATTCTTGTCGGGGGCACACGGTACCCTGTCTAGACTCGACTACGTTCTCTCCCCGGTACAGACAGACATGAACACGACGGAAATTCGGCACCTACCTAGAAGTATCTCGGACCACTCGCCAATATGGGTCCATCTGACGGTAGGGGACAAGAGGGTCGGAGGCTTAGCACCGATAAATCCCTGGCACCTTAAGAACCCAGAGACTAGAGCAATACTGGTGAAAGTAATTGATCAATACTTTGTGGACAACGAGGGCACAGTGGACTCACCATCCACGCTATGGGAGGCATTCAAGACAGTTCTTAGGGGACAGGCTATCTCAGTCGTAGCGGGTAGACGTAAGGAAAAAGAAAAGCAGTTGACGGATATTGAGCGCGAGAGCACGCGACTAGAGGAGGGAATTGGGCAACAACCGGACGATGATATCTCCCATCAATTGCAAATCAGAGCAGCAGAATATAAAGCCATTGCCACAGATGCTGCGAAAACCCTTGCTCGTGACAGAGATTGGCGTATTTACGACCAAGGTGACAAGGCGGGCAAACTTATAGCGTGGCTGGATAAGAAAGAAAGGGAGCAAAGAGTGGTACCGGAAATTAGGAGTACGGCGGGTATAATCCTCACAGAGCCACATGACATAGTGCGAGAAATTGCATTACACTTTGAGAAGGTATATCAGAGACAATCTGATTGCACAGAGGACGACTCGACCGAATTCTTGGCGGACATTAAGCTACCCACCCTTACAGACCTAGAACACGACCAGATGGAGGAAGATCTCACGTCGGAGGAACTAACTAAAGCAATAGGGGATCTTATGGTGGGTAAGGCGCTAGGTCCCAATGGCCTCCCTATTGAGCTGTACAAGCTTAAGCCAGATAAGATAGCGCCATATTTGAAAGCCATGTACTACGATAGTAAGAAGAGAGGTACATTACCGAGAGATCAGCGCATAGCCACACTTGTAGCAATTCCCAAACCAGGGAAACCTAGGGCTGAATGTACGTCATATAGACCTATATTACTCCTTAATGCGGAACCAAAAATTCTGGCCAAAGTGTTAGCCAACAGAATCCGGACCGTCATAACCAAACTAGTTCACCCTGACCAAACGGGCTTCATGCCACATCGCAATACAGCCCTCAACTTGCGATGCCTAACGGAGTTCTGGGGCGTTGCCCCGGAATAAAGGAGGCCGCCATGGTGGTCTCGTTGGACGAACCATGGCGTTCGACACCCTTGAATGGGCTTACCTCTTTGCAGTACTCAAGAAGCTAGGTTTTGGGCCCAAGTTTATAGGATGGGTGCGCCTACTGTACGCCGAGCTGCTAGCAAAAGTGTCGGTAAACAACAAGATGTCAGAAGTATTCACACTTGGTAGAGGAACCAGACAGGGCTGCCCTCTGTCGCCGTTGCTCTTCACTCTCTCCCTTGAACCACTCGCGGCCTGGATACGCAGGGATGTCGCCATCTGCGGGCTCCGTTGGATGGAGGGATGGGAGGACAGGATCTCGTTATACGCAGACGATATCCTACTTTATCTCTCCTCCCCTGCGCGTTCCTTACGAGTGGTACTAGATATTTTTGCCAGTTTCGGAAGAAACTCAGGCTTTCGTATTATTTGGAGCAAGTCCATGATCTACATGCTCCATGGAATGCACGATTCAGGTAGCGGAGGACGGCTTTCGATATCTAGGTATATTCATAACCACGGATGTCAAAACGCCCTATGAACGAAACCTGGTACCTACTTTGCAGAGGTTCCGAAGAGATGTGGATATCTGGAAGACGTTGCCCCTGTCCCTGCTCGGGAGAACGGCGTTATTCAAAATGATGGCATTGCCTAGAAACTACCCAGACGTGGTACCGCAAGCCTTCTTTAAGGAGGTCGAGTCCCTGCAGAGAGAATTACTATGGGCTGGTAGACCTCGAATAGCACTAGGCAAGCTCACGTTGGGGTGGTACGACGGGGGTATAGCCCTGCCAGACATTCGTAAGTACTATTGGGCAGCGCAACTGGCTGCGATTAATCAATGCCAGTACGGAAGTGGCGATGACCCTGCTTACGGAATGGACAGGTGGTTGTTGCCGGATGGTGACTTCACGAGAGCACTTTATTCCAGACCTACTAGATACACGCTCACGGGCCCCACTAAGCACGCAGTCCAGATTTGGCACGTGGCCAACAAAGCTCTGGGATGGGCCAATAAACTCACATTGGCCACCCCCCTTTGGGATACGGAACAGTTGGGGACTCTGGGGCGAACCAAAGGGTTTGATAAATGGGACCTCATCGGTATTTCGCACATTAGGGACCTGTGGGGGCGGGATGGAGTGGTGACGTTCGCTGCTCTGCAACTGACATATGAACTGGCCACATCAGAACACTTCCGTTATACACAGATTCAACATGCTCTACAGGCCAACATCCAACCAGACCCAAAGCCACCTGAGGCATCCCCGCTTGAGGACAGATTACTTGATGGACATCTCCCAGATAAATGTATCTCCCTCACGTACAAAAAACTCATTCACCATACCCCTGATCCCCTCACGACACTCAGGGAGAAATGGATACGGGATGGTCTAGAAATAGACGATGAGGAATGGCAGGAGGCACTTTCCTCACCCAAAGAAGTGGCTATATCGGCGAAATTAAAACTAATACAGCAAAAATTTTTACATAGAGTCTACCTCTCAGGGACCCAACTGATTCACATGGGGAGCAGTGTGGACGGGCTATGCAGGAGAGGATGTGGAATGCAGGGCGAATTCCTACACGTACTATGGGAGTGCCCACTGGTTCAAGTCTATTGGCGAAATATCCTGAAAATTATGAGTACGGTGTGGGGAGTGCCTTTGCTGCCGGAGGCCAAGAGATGCCTTCTGAACATTTGGGAGCCCACAGATTTAAACGTGAAAGGGAAGTTATGGGTCACACTTGGGCAGACGGTTGCCAAGCGCAACATAGCACAGCTCTGGGGGGCCGCTGCTTCGCCTACGCTAAAGAAATGGAAGGAAGATATGGACTGGTGTATGATTTGCGAGACAACTGTGTATGTTGCACGGGGATGTCCCAAAAAATGGTTGGCTATTTGGTCTAAATAGAATGTGTACCGGGGGGGATTGTGTGAACCACCGATTGCCTCATCCCCAGAAGACCACTGTACGTTTTAAAATGGCAATGCATATATTGTAACTTTACCCGCTAAGACGAAAAATATATACGGATACGTGTAAAAACGGATGCAATTGGAATATGTGCGGTGCAGAGATGTATACCATGACCACAGTTTCTTTAAGTTAAATAAACAGAGTTTAAAAAAAAAAAAAATTACACTGTTTAACAAAAAATTTACTGTATTTACAAATCATTTCATTTCTCTGAAACGATACTATAAGTCAAATCAAAGTACATTTACTATTGCAATCCAAACTGTTTACAAACTACATTACTACTGTAAAGTATTTATTGGTTACTTGTGCCAGGCTTGCTTGGTTCTAGAAATAAAATAACTAAAAGAATATTTTTATACAAAAACAATTGGTCTGAAGTTCAGTCTCTGAGAGTGTGAATTCATTTGCTGACTGGGTGTGTACAACAAATGCTTAACACTGTCCTCTGATACTGCCTTACTGCTCAACCACACTACCACAAAGAGAGAGTGAGGTGCTATCTAACTTTACCTCTGCCTACCTTTGGGGTTCCACTGGACTCTGTGCACACTATACCTCACTTTGGTATAGTATATACAGAGCCAGCTTCCTACAACACGATACTCTACTATTGCAAAGGGTTAGCTGATGTGGTGTGTTCTGTTTCCTACCAGGTTAAAGCTGTAACTGCAACTTCACACCAGGAGCAGTCACTACCTTAACCCTGGTGACTGGGTCCTGGTGAAAAAAGCATGTTTGAAAATCCTTCTTGGAGCCACCGAAGAAGGAGCCTTACCAGGTCATCCTAATTACCAACACTGCTGTGAAGTGCGCTTGCGCTGGATACCTAATTGGGTGCAAGCCTCACACACCCAGAGGGCGAGATGTCCACTTGATGAAGTGGTGACATTTAAACCAAGTCTGAGACCTCCCGCATCCCTATGTTCCGAAAGACTGGTGGGGGAGGGTGACGTTCAGCGGAATCTCTCACCTGTTCAAGTTCCTGATATTTTGCAGAGTGGTGTGGAAGTATCTCCTAAAGGCAAAGATTTGAGAACTGAAAATAGGGGAGTCTGTTGTTTGCCCTCAGATCAAGCAAATGAGCTTGGTGACCACACAAGTGTGAGGAAGGAAAGACTACCATTAGGTTCGGGATGGCCAGAGGAGTGGGAAACAATTGAGATCTAGTGTGTAAGGTGAGCATATACCACACATCATCATCAAAGAAACAGAAAACAATGTTATAAGTGACACGGAGGAAGATCAACAGATACCAAGAAGATCCAATAGAGCGAGAGTACCTTGCCGTAAGTTTTCAGCACCTGAGTGGATGTTCTACACAGAGAACGGATCGATTATAAATGAAATGAGATGAGACTCACTTGAACCCTGTGATATGCCACACTAAGAGAGCATTCAATTAAATTTAAGAGACAAAGTAAACTACAAATAAAGAACAGTGTTTAAATTCAATTATAAAAGACTGAGAAATATACATGACAATTACTTTTTTTAAACAAAGACAAATAACCAGAATTAAGAAGTTCTCCCTATGGCCAAGGCTGCAGTAGAAGAGTAGGGTTAACACTTTTAGAAGAAGATGGAGTAGAGCTAGGGATGTCTCACTATTGTACATAAGCTGTAAGAAATAATTGCAAAATAAATATTATTCTAGGTTACATTAAGAATGCACCCATGGTTTACACACTAAAGATTGTTTGGTTTGTGCACATAAAGCTTCTTCAGCTGTTGAGAATGTGATATATCATCACATTCCACTTTCATATGCAGTTACATGTAGAATATTGCTTAGTTTATTTTATAGACAGGAACGTTTTGATTAATATTGTTTTAATTATGACAGGATATGGAAGTAGCATGATATTTCTTCAGATTCCTTACAAAGATAGACACTGTTAAGGCAAACAATCGAAATTTGACATGTTTGATGAGACCACTAGAAAAGAGGTTTATTTTAGCGGTAGAGGAAATGAAAGCTCTTGTGTTTCAGTAGACAACTAAGGAGGAAGAGGTCTTAAGGAATGTTTGGAAGAAGGAGGAAGAGTAATACAAAATGACATAGCCAAAGTTACAATTAGACAGATGACAGAAAGGGAAATTATGTGTTTCAAAAATGAGAAATCAATCTAGAAAGAGACACATTGGGATGAGTAACTGAACATGCATTTGAAGCTCTTGAAGAGCCTGTTCGAATGTTAACAGGAGAAGAAGTAGTTATTCATGGAGGCTATTTTGTTTGTGGGTAAGATGCCTACTTTCCGTTGCCTGCGGATCGGGAAGGTGTTTGTTATTTAGCCTTAATATTCCCCAGGATGTATCAAGTAAGTAGCGTAGATGCTCTAACAAGGATGCCATCACACAGACATACATGCAGCACAATTAGCAGGAGACATTTCTGGGGCAATCACACCCCCAGCAAAGTTAGTTCTGAAGGATGGGAAAATCAGAAAGCTTTCTACAGAAGTAGATAAACTGGCTACTAGTACATCTGGTGCTTTACAAGCAGTTAACAAAGAATCAGTCGCTATTAGATCAATGGTTTTACAAGATCGATTAGGTTTAGACAGATTATTGGCAGAGGAAGGTGGAGTTTGTAAGACGTTGCAGACTCAACATTGCTGTTCGATAAGTGTTCCGTTCCCGCAGGAAGAGGTTACTCATCAGTTCCATTACATCTCAAATGAAACATACATTCCACTGTTGCTCCTCGAGTAATTAAACACAAACATTTGGCTTTAACATCGTAGAGCTAGCACCTTTGCTGGCGTTCCATTTTATATCGTACTTGGCCGTTTAGACACTGCATTTCACCGCTACACAGTGCTGCTTGCAGCTGCGCTCATTGGATTACCAACATTCAGCTGGACCCTCCTATTCAAAGCAGTACGATCACTACTGACCGCTCTCCAGAACCCCTTGGAGGCTTGAGACGGGTACCATCCAATTTTTGTCTAGTGCCTTTCCTGACGAAGGCGCTCCTGTGCCGAAATGCGCGTAGAATATTGATGATAGAAAATAAATATTGTCAAGCCACACACTGTCTTCCTCAACGAAATATCTTTGTATACAACGCCCAGCAGCATCAGTTTATGTGGGGCATCCTGTAAATAATTGTGTTTTTTTGTGTACTTGCTTTTAGAAGTTGAATGAAATCAGTGTGATTGCAGATGAAAATGTAGGGTGTATATGAAGTCTGTATTCTGTTACTTTGGATTTCATGATTCTATTTTTACTGACATTTGAATAAATACTAGTTTTCGTGGATATTTTGTGTTGCCCTTTTGACTTTGTCATATATTGTATTTTGGAACCAAGGTCAATAAAAATATATGAGATTTGCTTCAGGTTTCTGTTTGCTTATTGCATTTCCCAGCCTAGAGGAACTCACACCTAGTTGCAGGGGCCCTTTTCTTTACATTCTGTCAACATTGTTGCTCGTACATGCCTGACAAGAGTAAGATGACAGAAGAATTTGCAAAGAACATTTCTAACCTGAATTAGAAACTTTCAAAACAACTAGTGTGTTAGGAACCTTAGGCAAAGGAGTTTCTGTTATAAACAACGGATTGGCAACTATAGGGGGTGGACTTTTAAAGGTCATGCGGAAATCTATATTGATAATTGGCATTTGTTTGATATGTTTATGCAGTTTGTATAAGGGATTCAGGTAGTACCTAAATTCAAAACAGAGTAAGTAAGAGAAAGGCACTGAACAGAATAGAAAAGGGAGAAAGAACGATTAAGGCAAACAAGAAGTTAAAATAGGGAGAAAACATGAAAGGTCAAATTAATGACTCCGCAAGATTGATGGTGCACCTTAGAGATTTGTGATAAGGCTATTCTAGCCCACAGAGGGAGGATGTTGCTGTAGCGAAATTCTTCAATTTGTAAACAAGAACACTTTTAACTAAAAAGTCTATGCAAAATAATACGCATTTAATTATTACAAATTTTGTAGTGGTGATAATACTTAGGTGTTGTAAACATGCAAATGAAGTAAATGTTAACTAACAATGCCATATTCTCCAAAAGATGTCTGGAGCACATTGCAGTTAAGGCTAGTTATATCATGACTTAATGTGATCAAGAAAAAAACCTATTGTTAGTAACAATATTTCCTTGAACATTGCAAAAAAAGTTTGACAACATAGGTAAAATGTTGTAATGGTCATTCAGTTTATGAACAGTACATACGTATTTAACAAGATACAGTACAAATTTGACACGTCCTTAACACAAAACTGAAAATGGCAAGATACAGCCACAAAGTGCGGTTAGGACTAAGCACAGTCAGCACAACCAACAAGTGTTTCGTCTTTGACTAAGACTTCATCAGGGCTACTAACATATACCACCACAGACTACAAAATGTTTTATCTCATCATCGATTAATTCCGTCAAGTATAAGTTATGGAAAATCACAGTTATTAACTGTAAGGTACTTATCAAAGAGTGCATAGTCAGGCAGTGGTCTACATGCAAATCAGATACAATCAATGGGAAGTGTAATAAGTACTCACCCTCTTGATAAGGGGTGATACCCCCGAAGTCACGATCCACGTTGGCGACGTCTTAACAATGGAAGAAAAACTCAGAAAAGGTCGAATTAATTGGAGAAAGAAAGAATAAGGCATACAAGAAGTTAAAAGAGGAAGAAAACATGAAAAGGTCAAATTAATGACTCAGCAAGATTTGATGGTGCCCCATAAAAATTTATTTGGGATATAATTGTGATGGCTATTTTAGCCATTGGAGGGGGGGTGTTGCTACAGCGAAATTCATCTTGTAAACGAGAAAGCATTTAACTGAAAAGCGCAAATGTCTATGCAAAACATATATGCATTTAATTATTGCAATTTTTGTAGTGGGTAGTTATACTTAAGTCTTGTAAACATGCAAATGAACTAAAATGATGCATTGACTTAAGTTAGATTAACTAACGATGCCATATTCACAGTAATTTATGGGTTAACATTAAAAGGCCCGTCGTACATGTTGAATTGTTTAGCACAAGATATTTTTCTTTTCCACTGCGGATGTTGTAACTTTCCAGAAGCCTTCTGTTAGTTAGTGAATAGGCATTTGTTATGTACTAGACAGCGGATAGTGATGTTCTCAGTAGGAGAAGAGGAGATACCAGGAAATAAGACTCATGGGAAGAACTGTCTGAAATACAAGACGTGGACGAAGTATCTTTTGAAAGATTTGTTTCTGTGGCCTACTGTGAATATGTGAGAAACTAGGGAGTTTACCTGCTCCCAGGGTTTTCTGATATCCTGTTAGACCGCAAGAACGGGGAATGTCACAGATGTTTTAATGTGTGTTTTTGTAATTGTATATTAGCATGTGTTCCTAGAGTACTTTGTTGCATTCTGGGGATTCTTTCCTGGGTTTCTTGAGACCACATCTCTCTTCACGAGAGACTTTCTGTCAGGATTCCCCCGAGGCAAGCGCTAGCAGCGACCCACAGACTTCCGCATTCCGAGACGTCCGGAACTACAGTCCCCAGAGGGCATAGCGCGTCTCGCGAGAAGACGCGCTTGATGCTTAAGACAGGAAGTCTCCTGCCTCCAGTTGTCGGAAATTCCTGTGGCTTGATCACGTCCCCGTCCGATCCGCGTTCCACAGTCCGTGGCCTATGCTGTACGGTAAGGGTGCTTGCACCAAATGTTTGTTTGAACCTTCGGTAGTCGAGCGGCTGCTCCTACGAAGGACTACGTTCGATATCCAGAGGATTTGTCCGGCCTGCATTTTCGGCAGGCGGAGCGCGAGAGAGAGCCTCTCCCCGGATCTTTGTTTGGCCAGCATTTTCGGCCGGCGGGGTGGTGGCTTCACGACTGGGCTTACAGGGTCCATTTGCACTCCTAGAGCTCTGAGGAAGCTCGCAAGTGCGGGGCCCTATCATCGATACTTGTCTTGCTCATCTCCATAAAGATTACAGTGTGAAGTGAACACGAAGGGAGAGTGTGGTGACTGCGTGCAGAGGATTACGGTGATGGGTGCAGTACTGTGGTGTATTGTCTAACTGTTTGTTCCTGTGACTCTATCTTAACAGGGGTTATTGCGAGTGGTAGAGGGCTGCACTCTACTCCTGTGAAGTGCGGTGGAGTCAATAGGAGGGTAGGTGCCAGATCATGCTACAGTGCCTAACAGGTCAGAGTAGGAGGTTAGCATAGGGGCTGATCCTTGTTCGTTTTGTCATTGTTACAGCCCAACATCCCGCCTCAAGCATTGTCAGCCCACCTCTCAACCTGCCTTCAATCTTACGTTACCTACGTCATGTTATGAATGGATATTATTTTCCTTTACAGGTATAAGGGCCATGGGTAATACCACATGCGGTACACAGTCTTAAGTGTTGTATATGTTGAGGTGATTCTTACTGGTGTGTGCTCTGTTCTTTTCTCATTTCAGATCTCCCTCCCCGGTGTTCCCTTCCTTTCCTTCCCTCGCTTGATCCTTCCGCTGACCTGCGCTGTAACAGCATTCAGGCTTGGTTAGATCAAGAGGTGGACCCCTCATTCTTCAACCCGCTCCTGAGGACCGGCCGGCATAACAGAATTTCCGACCCACGAATTGCGGTGCTCCCGGGCGGTTTCGGGAGTGAGGATGGCCACTCTTGAAGAAGTATTAGCGGTGTTGGCTACCATGCAGGGAGAGCTAGCTGCCTCAAGGCAGGAGACCGCTGACTTACGCGCACGGATGGATGGCATCCCGAGAAACCCATTTTCCATCGGCCCGATGGCTGGGCCGTCCACGCCGGTAGTGGTAGAAATGCCGGTCTCTATTCCGCTCGCCTCTCCAGAAAGGTATCAAGGGGGTCCGGACAACGTCCAGGTATTCCTCTGTGGAAATGTGGATTTCCCTGATCAGTTATGTCCCCTATCTTGGACCCCAACGGTTCTATATGCATGTTACAAACACATGTATGTTCCCTCCAGTTCCAGTTTCGAAGACGCAAACATATGTGCGTCCACCGTCAACATGTCCTCTGTCAGATCCGCCATGAACGGGCTGGATATTCGATTCCTAAGTATGAAAGGCCACCGACTTTATATGGCTAAGTTACTCCATTTTTACAGTTCAGGCGAGTAGGCCCGATTCTGTCCTCAAAGCCTTTCCCTGCTCTCTGCCTTTGACAGCTTCAGTTCGAGCTCGCATCTGTATCCATGAACTTTGTCCTACTTCCTGTGCAGCTAACGGTGCCTGCCTCGGCCGGTTTTGCCTGCCTGCCAAGAAGCTGTATTTCACCTTCGAATTATCTACTTTGCTCCTCAGCCGATGCATTCCTGTCTAGTAGTTTAGGTAAACATTTCCTTTAGCTCCCGAGCAAAGGGCCCGGCCTCTCTGTCCTCATGCAAGTAATTCATAGCCCTGTTGCCATGGAAAGTTTTCTGCCCCTTGCATCTCATATAGACACTTAGACGCTTGTGCACGCACACACAGTCAGTATAGAATAGATTCTGTCCGAGAGACCTTCCTTGTGGATAACATAGTTCTTTAAACATAGGATGTTAGATATGATTTGGGATTAGGTTGACTTGACCCCCCAGACTTTTCGTCTCCACATGTAGAGCTAAATGTCAAGTCCCCTTCACCCCCTAGTTGCACGTCAATCACACGTCATGCTGCTGCGCGCGCATCTATGCCAAGTATTATCTTATAGATCCACCTATGTATGACATCATAACCAATCATGTTTCTTTGTACTCCTTATTACGCCCACTTTCGGTTACGCACTTACAGTATCGTTTCTCTTATCAATTGTTACGCCTTCTACATTTGTTTCATTGTAATGTATGTTCTATAAAAGCAATTTCCTGTCAATAAAATATCGTACTTCACTTCCTGAACCCCCGTGGTGACGGAACCTGAAGGCCGCGACTCGAGTCGGCCATTTTGGAATAAAGCCCATTCAGAAACCTCTTATACCACGGATTCTGCCTCTTATTATTCTGAGCTATTTTATTTAAGATTCCGTATGAAATTCAGTCCAGGTAAAAGAATATTTACCACAGAAATGGCGCCCGAACAGGGACACTTTCTCATCTCACGCGCCGGCGGTGCGTTGCAGGCCCGGTCTCCTGCCACAGCTGGACGGACCATAACGCGTACCAGCAGGATTTCCTGTAGCTCCCTCCGGTCAAGCGGGGGCGACTGAGGCTGCGATCAACCCAGACGAGGCGGTGAGAAGTGACAAGTATCCCGACCAGAGCCTAGCTGAGAGAGCAAGATCCGAGGTATACAGAGGCCCACCAGGTTTTCGAAGTCCCGATGTCCAGAGGGTCCGATGTCCGCAGTCGTCGAGTCCAGTCCATTCTCCGAGGCCTTTCGTTTTGAGCTATCCGGTGAGTACCATCGCCGGGGAGGCGTTCTGACGCGCACATAGGTTGTGCCGGTCAAGACGGATTTGGGTACACAAATCCGGTCTGCACTGTTTTAGCAGTGTATATGTGCTGTTTAGCAGTATATCAAGTATTCCGAAGTATCTAGTTATTGTCAAGAATTCTGCTTGGTGATTAGTTATGCAGACTATCATCATTGTTGGTCATTTTTAAAGGTTAAAATGTTTAATGTTTAATTTCTAATGTGTTAAAATGTCCTGCATATTGTGGTATGAATGATTGTCCATTGTTCATTGTTCATTATTGTGTTTTCCGTACTAAGTGTGTTCAAGATTAAGTATCAGATCAGTTGTGTTCAAGATTAAGTATCAGATCAGTTGTCAATATGCCGCTCTTTTCGAAGTTAAGACAGATTACTACTAGAAAAGGGGTGCTTGAAGAAGCAGTTCCTATTCCTCCTAGGGACACTCCAGGGCACTTTATGTATCACAAACATGGCTTAGACGCCATATTATTCCTTGATCTATGGGTAGATTACACCAAAGAGTTACCAGAAAGTCAGAGATGGCCCGTAGCTGGGACCTGGGATGCAGAATGTATTATGAAAGTAGAAGAAGAGTTGTGGAAGAGGAAAGCTAGACAGTCACAGAAAGACGCTGTTGAATTATGGCGTAAAGAATCGCATAGACGCACCGAAAAAGCGCTAAGACAGGAAGAGAGAAGTAAAGAAAGTGCAAATAAGGTTCGAGAAAATCTGTTGATTGAAGAAGGTACACGAGTACAAGCAGAACAAACAGATAGACAAAGAAATGCTCTTAGGACAGGTATGTATCCCCTTCTGGCCGAAGGATTACCTAAGGCTACTACGGAGATACCAAAAGACTTGCCACCCCCATTGTTTCCGATAAAAGTACATCCTAAAGGACATCCCAGAACCGCAGAAGATATTTTTCTTTCCTCATATCTAGATGACGCAGCTCCCGAGTATGCTAACCCCGCACCACATAGACCGTCTGCTGGGGGGGTTCAACGTCAAGATCAGGTATCTGTCCCTGTGCAACCGCAAGTCCCGACACAAGCTTTGGCAAGCACATCTGTTTCCGCATCTGTCCCCGCAACTGATTCTACAGTTGTGTCCACGCCTGTAGTGGCTGTAGCACGTTCAACGAATCCTTTCACGTCCGGTACCCTAGAGGGGGCTACTGGAGGTGCTACTAGCATTCATTCCACGCCACCCCGAGTGAGTAAATTTTCTTTCCAAGAACCAGTGCATGCACGTACGCCCAAACTTGTAAATCCCCGTATGCTTAAAGACCTTATGATAGATTGTAGATATGATCCGGTGCCTGGCAAAGAGGACGAAATGGTTCTAGCATCATTACGTGTTAGACGAGCTGCATCGTTTTTAGGGAAACTACCAGGAATGGCTATGCATTTAGATAGCATATATCATTTTGTCCAAACAGGGAAAGACCCTAAATGCATTAACAGAGCTATGGAATATCAGAAAGTAGAGATACAGGGAGAATTGTTACGTTTTCTTATAAATTGTGTGATCAGAAATCAAGACCGACCGGGGGTAGACCCGGGAATAATGCAAACTCTTACCAAATGGAGTCAGAATATATCAGACGGAAGACATGATAAACAAGGAAGTATAGTAGCCATGTGCCGAAAAATTAGGAAAGAAGTAGAACGTATACATGAAGAAAGATTGGAAACAGACGAGTTCGAGCAAGACGAAGCGTCCGAATCAGGGGATTTCGTAAGACAGCCAGACACCATAGCCTATGTAGGTAGAGGAAGATCCTGTAATAATACTAGATGTTTTTCTGATCCGATACACTCTGTATGTCCAAACAATAACAGAACGTATCCGACGCCTATAATAAATCTGAAGTCTCCCGAACATTTGTTTCAAGCCGCAGATAAAATACTTCGAGAACGAAGGGGTTACCACCTCCTCGATTCTATGGATGAGCAAGAATTAGCTAGATCAGCCGTTCACTGGATTGACAGTCCTGGAAAATACGGTGATGAGACCGTAGCACACACATTTTTAAACCTCAGCCCAGATGAACAGCGCCTAGCTGGAATCTATATGATTCAGCAACTTCTTATATTATATAAGAATGAACATTCCGATCCTGGTCCCTTACCTGATATATTAACTGAACTACTCACGAATAGATGGAGAGGTTCTAGTAATAAGTTAATTAAAGAAATACTAGTATCAAGAAAGCAGTACATTCTTTTTGTAAGCCCAGATCCTTTCTCATTGCCCAGCAAGGAAAGAACGCCGTATTACATGGATAGACAAAATCCCTTACGAGAAGTGCACCCAATAAAAGGCGAGGACAATAATTTTCACCGTGTATTTGTATACACACCCATATCAAAAATCGAATTGTTGGAAATGAAGAAAGTAGTACCCAGTCATGACAAAGACCCAGCGGGTTTCCACCGAGAAATTAAAGATATGTTACTGATGGGAGAGTATACCTATCCTGATATTATGACGATATTAAAGGTGCTAATGCCTGCTGGCATTTATGAAAAGCTGAAAGAAAAAGAGTGGGAAGTGGGAGACCAAAAGATAGACTGGACAGCATTAGAAGCAGAAGAAAAGGCCCGAACTGCAGGTTCAGGGCTCGGGGATAAAGTTAAAGCATTACCAGGTTTACTAGTACAAGTACTGCCACGTTTATTAACTACGAAAAAGGAAGATTGGGGTGCAATCTCAGCCTGTAAACAAAAGCATGATGAAGACACAAGTGATTATTATGCCCGATTTGAAAAATGTTTTGGTATAAATAGTGGTATAAAAGCAAATAGTGAGTCGTATCCACATTTATTTGTGACAAAATTAGTGGAAAATGCATTGCCTCCAGTGAAGAATAGAATATTGAAATTCGAGAGTACCTGGCAAAGTAACACTCCGTCACAAATGCTACAAATGTTACAGTATCATCACAATAGAATTAGAGATGAACAAGAACACGAACAAAGACGTATGAAGGATACAAAAATGAAAATGCTAGTTTCCCAGACAGTACCAGCGGATGGTCACAAAAAGGGTGTGACACATCCCGGAGATTCAGCAGTTCCTGTAAAAGGAACCTGCAATTACTGTAAACAACTAGGCCATTATGTACACGATTGTCAAGTCCTGAAGCGTAATATAGCCATAGGTATTGCAAAAGAAAGACCACGACCATTCAGACAGGATCAGAATGAACAAGGAGCTTCACAGCATGCACAGTCCATGCCAGCTCAACAACAGTCTATGCCAGTCTCACAACAGCCCATACAGTTTGTGCCAGCTGCACCACCGTTGCCTGCTGCTGCCACACAAACAACAACACGACAAATGTATCAGACCGCACAGTATGAATACCCTGAGTATCAACGTTACGCATGAACCAGCCTAGAGAGGGAAGTTGACTTACCCCTTATTGAGATCCCGGTAGATCAAGAAGGACCTTATGTGCATAGTGAATTATTAGGTCAAGACAGAAAATTTTTACTTGATACAGGGGCAAGTCGAACAACCATAAAACGTAGTGAAGTTCCAGGGGCACCCCTCTCAGGCTCTCAAAATGTTTCCCTTGGTTTTTCAGGAAAACCTATTGTTAATGAAGTATCACAGCCACTTCCACTTACGATTGGTCCCTTGACACGAACTACAGATTTATTGCTTACCAAATCATGCCCAGAAAACTTGTTAGGTATAAAGACATTGAAAGCTCTAGGGGCTATTATATGTTGTTCTCCGGAAGGAGTAAGATTGTTTTTACGTGATTTTAAAGGTCACTATGTATCCAGAGAAATGGATTCCCGATTACAGATTTTACCCGCACATCTATGGGCACAAGGCCCTACTGATGTTGGTTGCATGAATATTACACCATATCGAGTCACATTAAAGGCAGGAGTGGTACTACCACGAATGCGACAATACAAGTTACCGCAAGATGCTGTAGTGGCTTTACTGAAAATCATTGACGAGCTTATTGCCCAAGGAGTGGTTGTGGAAACCGACTCCAATGTATGTAATTCACCGATAATTCCGATTCTTAAACGAACTGATCCAATGGCTCCGCCAGTGTATCGACTGGTTATTGATCTGCGCGAACTAAACAAGTGCATCGTGCCACAATTTCCTGTGGTCCCCGATATCTCATCATTATTGACAGCTATTGATTCTCGAGCCACATTCTTTACAGTAATTGATCTCAAGAATGCCTTTTTCAGCGTCCCCATAGATCCGGAAAGCCAATATCTGTTCGGATTTAGTTTGAATGGACGAAGTTTTAAATTCACACGCGCTCCTCAAGGATTTACAGAAAGTCCCAGCATCTATAGCCAAGCACTGAAACGAGAACTTGACAGTATACACATGCCAGTTAACACTGCACTGCTTCAATACGTCGATGATCTGCTGATCACCGCCCGAAGCGAACCTGAATGTGAAAAGGCATCACTGATAGTTTTACATTTTCTAGCCGACAAGGGGCACAAGGTGTCCCCTTCTAAGCTGCAATTCTGTGTACAGCGAGTTGTTTATCTTGGTCACTCGCTGTCCAAGGAGGGGAGACAGCTTACACCCGACCGCATTCAGTTAATTGCTAACATGTCAATACCCAAGACACAAAAGGAGGTGCGGGCTTTTATAGGCCTCACTTCATACTGTAGGCAGTGGATCCCTCAATATGCATTCCTAGCAAAACCACTCATTCAGTTGACAACGCAGGAGGCAGCCACATCGACTGTCCTCCCTTGGACTCAGGAACACACACTAGCTTTTGAAAGCTTAAAAAAAGCTCTATGTCAAGCACCTGTTTTAGCGACACCATGTTACAGCAAACATTTTACACTCTTTGTTACAGAACGCGAAGGTACTGCCTTGTCAGTACTCACTCAGGAACAAGCAGGATCATGCAAACCATGTGCTTATTTCTCCAGTACATTAGATCCCGTAGCTCAAGCTTTGCCTGCGTGCCTGAAATCAGTAGCAGCAACAGCTTTAGCAATCAGACAAAGCGATGCCATAGTGTTAGGACATCCATTGACAGTACAAGTACCACATGCAGTAGAGGTTCTTGTGAACCGAACGCAAACACAACACTTGACCATAGCAAGACTTACCGGTTATGAGTTGACATTGTTTCAGCCACATATAGAAATCCGACGCTGTAATACATTGAATCCTGCTACACTTTTACCTGTAATTGGAACAGACCCACTAGCTCATGATTGTGTTGAAGTTATTACAATAACAACGAAACCCAGACAAGACTTGACAGACGTTCCATTGTTAGATCCAGATCTGACATTGTATGTAGACGGATCATGCAGGAGAACAAGTACAGGAGATTTAGTGGCCGCGTATGCAGTCACAACAGATACTGAAGTCATTGAAACAAACTGTATAGATACTTTGTCAGCCCAAGCAGCAGAGCTTATTGCTCTAACACAAGCCTGTATTCAAGCCACAAATAAGAAAGTTAACATATACACTGATTCACGTTATGCATTCGGAGTTGTACATGACTTTGGGGTGCTTTGGCGAGAGAGGGGTTATTTAACTTCTCATGGTACCCATATTCAGCATGGGTCCCTCATTCATGCTTTGTTAGACGCAATCCATCTGCCCACTGCTATATCAATTATGAAATGTAAAGCACATACGAAGGTTACTGATATCATTTCTCAAGGCAATGATTTAGCTGACAGAACAGCTAAGCAGACTGCTCAGACTCGCACATCTGACATGACAAAGCCAATAGTTCCGACACCAACACAGTGTATGACGATTAAGGATCCCGCACTTGACGTAATTGACATACAGACACATGCTACTGCAGAGGAATTAAAGAAATGGACTGAACTAGGAGGGATCCAAACAGACCAGGGATGGATGACGAAGGAGAAATCTGTATGGTTTCTTCCTGATTCTATGGTCCAAGCCATTATAGCTACAATTCACAGTCCGGCGCATCTAGGAGAGAAAGCTATGCTAGACAGCATTCAACACATTTGGTTCAACAAACATTTACGAGCAGCAGCTAAACAAAAAGTCCGTACCTGTATGATATGTTGTCAGTTTAACCCAGGAAAAAGTGTTCCTGTAGAGCAGGGTGGATTTCAGCCTCCTGATCATCCTTTCGAAGTCCTCCAGATGGATTATATCCAGATGGAACGATGTCGAGGATTTAAATATGTTCTCGTAGTTGTCTGCGCTCTTTCCCGATGGACTGAAGCATACCCAGTATCAGATTACACTGCCCCGACTACTGCCAAACAGTTGGTTCGAGAATTCTTCCCACGGTACGGTTTACCACGTGTTGTATATTCAGATAACGGCCAGCCGTTCTCATCTGAATTAATGAAACATGTTTCACTTTTGCTAGGATATCAGTGGAAGTTTCATTGTGTCCGACACCCCGAGGCAGCAGGTCTCGTGGAACGACATAATCAAATTTTGAAAATCAGATTGTCTAAAATATGTGAGGAGAAAGGTGTTGACTGGATAGTAGCCTTACCAGTTGCACTATTTTACATGAGAATGGTAGCACACTCTCGAACAGGGCTATCCCCTTATGAGGTGATCTTTGGCAGACCGCCGAATATGTGGGGGACGCCTATACCACGTAAAATAACTGATGTTGATTGTAATATGCTGACAGATTACCTGGCTTCCTTGATGTCTGCACTACAATCTTGTCGTTCACAGGTAGCTGCAGCCTTTCCTGACAACACTGAGGTGAAACCCCATGACGTACTTCCGGGGGATTATGTGCTTGTGAGGAACTTTGACCGAAAGACTCAGCTGGAGCCCAGGTGGAAGACGCCCAAGCTGGTCCTGTTGACCACAAGGACAGCCGTGAAGATCGAGGGCAGGAAGGGGTGGGTCCATTCAAGTCACATCAAGAAATTTCATGGACTTCCTTCGGATATAAATAGCCCTCCTCGTGTGTCTTCACCCATTGACTCAAAGCTACCTTTGGCTGAGGCCAGTAGCACAGACCTTTATAAATTAAAACTCAGACCCAGGCCGTCGGCCGATTTGATTGTTTAAGTCCTCTCCAAGGTGAAGCGGTTGAATCTGTCTCCGACATGTATCCCTTAGGTCTGAATCATGAACAATCAAGAACAATGTTGAAACGACATGCATACTGTAAAGCACTGCGTAGCCACTGTATAGTGACATTATTAATTTTGTTTTTCTTGAGTTTTATAATAATAACTGCAAGTATATTGTTGCATATGTATTATCCTATTTCTAAACATGTTTTCAATATAACTGATGAACATTCTTTTAGTGACCTACCCCCACATGAATTATCCTATAGACTTGCGCTGCGTAATAACACTTTCATTAGTATGTTACATCATTCCCATCAGACTAGTAATGCTACTAATTGTTGGGTGTGTGGCCGACTCCCTCCCTATCAGAATTTGAAGGGAGTTCTGCCTTTCTTCCCACATCCGTTCACACATAATGGCTCCTGTGGAGCATGGTTTAGTTTATTAAATTCCATAGACTCAGACACAGCAGTTTATCAAGACCATTGGATATGGGGGAATCTGAACATAGTGTTATACAAAGTCTGTCACCCTGATAAGGAGGGTCACCCCAGTAGAACAGGAACTGATCTAGAAAATGAAGTGTATAGATTAGGTAATTTTACACCTAATCTTATGATTCTGAATGTCGAATCCGAAGTTGAACTAATTCTGCCCACCATGTCAGTATTTCCAGTTAAGGGTGAATTATGCGTAAGAAAAGTTGGTTCCATCCATATGGGCCATAGCAAATGCGTTACTACAGTAGAATATAGTGATCAAGGCAAATCTTCATTTAGAGCTTCTCGCCATTCCTACTTTATATGTGGTCAGACCGCATATATGCGTCTACCTCTAGATTGGGATGGTACCTGTTACATTGCATTCCTTCTGCCACCTGTTTTCCTAGCTCCTCCTGATTATTACCGAAATGTTCATTTAGTACACAATAGAGAGCGGAGAGATCTCCCAGTTGTCGATTATACTGAGACGGCATGGGACAAGTATGTAGATTTCAATAAAGGCATCTTCCCTTATATAGGTACAATTTCCAATAGTAAGCTAATACGTAGATTAACTAAGACTCTTGAAGCAGTAGTGAATGAAACTATTGCCGCCCTAGGCAATCTGACAGAGGAGCAATCTGCGATGAGAATTGTTGTTCTTCAAAATCGTCTTGTCCTTGACGTCATCCTAGCCGATAGGGGCGGAGCTTGTAGGGTCATCGGATCAAGCTGCTGCGTATTCATACCAGAAAATTCGCCATCTGTATATAAAGCTATAACACGCCTTCATAAGATTGTGAGCCAGATACACGAGAATCCAGGCACTTGGACGTGGTCCGGGTGGTTTTGGAGTGTGATATCAGCCTGGGGATGGAGAGTTCTATCCTTCCTAGGTATTGGCCTTCTTATACTATTCAGTTGCTGCTTATGCCTACAATGTGGACCAGCGATTTGTGGTCTGTGTGCCACATCGTGTATTCCGCATCATGGTTTTCGCTCAAGATCCCGGAAGAAGAAAGAAGAAGAAATGATGCTCCATGAGCAAATCGATGGATTAATGAAGATTGATGTTTCTTGACGGGCAAGTAGGGGACAAGGAGGGAATGTGGAAATGTGGATTTCCCTGATCAGTTATGTCCCCTATCTTGGACCCCAACGGTTCTATATGCATGTTACAAACACATGTATGTTCCCTCCAGTTCCAGTTTCGAAGACGCAAACATATGTGCGTCCACCGTCAACATGTCCTCTGTCAGATCCGCCATGAACGGGCTGGATATTCGATTCCTAAGTATGAAAGGCCACCGACTTTATATGGCTAAGTTACTCCATTTTTACAGTTCAGGCGAGTAGGCCCGATTCTGTCCTCAAAGCCTTTCCCTGCTCTCTGCCTTTGACAGCTTCAGTTCGAGCTCGCATCTGTATCCATGAACTTTGTCCTACTTCCTGTGCAGCTAACGGTGCCTGCCTCGGCCGGTTTTGCCTGCCTGCCAAGAAGCTGTATTTCACCTTCGAATTATCTACTTTGCTCCTCAGCCGATGCATTCCTGTCTAGTAGTTTAGGTAAACATTTCCTTTAGCTCCCGAGCAAAGGGCCCGGCCTCTCTGTCCTCATGCAAGTAATTCATAGCCTTGTTGCCATGGAAAGTTTTCTGCCCCTTGCATCTCATATAGACACTTAGACGCTTGTGCACGCACACACAGTCAGTATAGAATAGATTCTGTCCGAGAGACCTTCCTTGTGGATAACATAGTTCTTTAAACATAGGATGTTAGATATGATTTGGGATTAGGTTGACTTGACCCCCCAGACTTTTCGTCTCCACATGTAGAGCTAAATGTCAAGTCCCCTTCACCCCCTAGTTGCACGTCAATCACACGTCATGCTGCTGCGCGCGCATCTATGCCAAGTATTATCTTATAGATCCACCTATGTATGACATCATAACCAATCATGTTTCTTTGTACTCCTTATTACGCCCACTTTCGGTTACGCACTTACAGTATCGTTTCTCTTATCAATTGTTACGCCTTCTACATTTGTTTCATTGTAATGTATGTTCTATAAAAGCAATTTCCTGTCAATAAAATATCGTACTTCACTTCCTGAACCCCCGTGGTGACGGAACCTGAAGGCCGCGACTCGAGTCGGCCATTTTGGAATAAAGCCCATTCAGAAACCTCTTATACCACGGATTCTGCCTCTTATTATTCTGAGCTATTTTATTTAAGATTCCGTATGAAATTCAGTCCAGGTAAAAGAATATTTACCACACCTCACACAAATACAACTGCATTTCGCCTGTAAACCTAAATCCTTCCCCACGAATCAAGCTAAGGTGGCGTTCTTGATCTCTTATTTGGTGGGGGATGCGGCGCAATGGGCCGTGCCACTAGTGGGTCGTGACGACCTTCTTTTACATGATTGGGACGCCTTCAGGGGTGAGTTCCTCAGAGTGTTCGATAGGAGAGCCGACTCCTATACCGCAGACCGAGAATTACTCGAGCTCCGCCAAGGTGATAAGGAACTGGTGGTTTACTTGAATTCCTTTCGCAGGCTGGTAGCAGAAACCAAGTGGCCTGAGAGTAAACAGGCGGCCCTGTTTCATCAGGGTTTGCGGGAAGACCTTAAAGATGTAGTGGCCCAGATAGATCCCCAACCTGCCTCATGTGAGGACCTGATAAATTTAGTGCTTAGGCTGGACCATCGGCTGAGCGAAAGGAAAGGGGGACGGAAGGATAGGTACCCACACCCGCCGGAGAAACACCGGAACACACCTATCGGTCCCTCGCCTTCCGGTGAGCCTATGGATCTTGGGGCTGTCAGAACGGCACTGACCTTTACGGAAAAGGAGACTCGCTGTAAGCAGGGGCTTTGTCTCTATTGCGGCAAACGGGGGCACTTCGTACGGGAGTGCCCAGTAAAGCCAAAAACAAGCCGGTTCCGCAACCCGCGCTTGGCCTCAGCCAGCGCTGAAGCGCTGCCGGAAAACTAGCAGGCTCGGAGAGAGGCGAAGGGTTTTCTCGGAGTCCTGCAGTGATCCCTTCAGTGACCGGAGAAGAGCTGACAGCCGGGGGGCATTTGTGGATATAGGTGGGTTTGGGAGTAGCTCCCGGGAGAACCCGCATGTCGGCCATGGTGGACTCTGGGGCAACAGGCATGTTTATGGATATGGGTGCAGCACAAAGGACTGGTATTCGCTTGGTGCCGAAGGACAAGCCTGAGGTGGTATACGCAGTAGATGGCCGGCGATTGATTACAGGGCCCGTGGGGTATGACACGGAAAGTCTGGAGGTGTTCTACGGGAACGCTCATAAGGAACAGGTGATCTTTAGCATCATCAATGCACCCCAGTACGAGATCATCTTTGGATTGCCCTGGTTGCAGCGACACAACCCCAAGATTGATTGGGTGGATAAAACAGTGCACATGACCTCGGAGTATTGTGCGAAGTATTGCCTTGACACTCCGGTGGAACCCGCCTTGGCGTTAGCCCAGAGGACCGTGATTGCCACCGCCGCAGAAAAGAATGTGCTGTTACCCGAAGCGTATCAGGCATATCGAGGAGTTTTCAGCGAAGTCCAGGCCGAGGCTTTGCCCCCACATAGGCTGTACGACTGCCAGATAGACCTGATTCCTGGGGGGTGGTTCCTACGGGGCGCATATATGCACTCACGGAGCCCGAAACAAAACATCTGCGGGAATATCTGGACAAGCTCCTGGGATTGGGATTCATACGCCCGTCCAAATCCCCTGCCGCCTCCCCGCTCTTCTTCATCCCAAAGGCCAATGGAGAGTTGCGGGCATGTGTGGACTACAGGGCCTTAAATGCGATCACCGTAAAGAACAGGTATCCGCTACCGCTCATCAGCGTGTTGCTCGAACAAGTAAAAAAGGCCACTATCTTTACGAAACTCGATCTTAAGGGGGCATATCACTTGGTTCGCATGAGACACGGAGACGAGTGGAAGACCGCCTTTAAGACCCGCTACGGGCTGTTTGAATATTTGGTAATGCCGTTTGGGCTGTGCAACGCCCCAGCGGCATTCCAATATTTTCTTAATGACGTCTTGCGGCACATTCTGGACCTCTACGTGGTGGTGTACATCGATGACATCCTGGTGTACTCCAACGATGAGGTCTCCCACGTACACCACGTAAAGACCGTGCTCGGCATTTTGCAGGAGCATAACCTCTTCTGCAAGCTGTCGAAATGCGATTTCCATGTCCAGACAGTGGAGTTCCTAGGGGTTATTCTGAGTCCCGCTGGCCAGGAGATGGCGGAGCGCAAGGTCACAGCGGTGAGAGAATGGCCAACTCCCCGTACCGTGCGAGACATTCAATGCTTCATCGGGTTCGCCAACTTTTATCGGAGATTTATCCATCAATTCTCCGGGTTGGTGGCCCCCCTCACTCGGTTGTTGCGGAAATCGCAAGGGTTCGTGTGGGACGAGGCCGCTCATGGGGCATTCGAGGCATTGAAGGCCGCCTTCGTGACGGCACCCGTCCTGGCTCACCCGGACCCGGACATACCATATGTGGTGGAGGCCGACGAGGCGGTGGGCGCTATCTTGTCACAGCGACATGCCACCACCGGGCAACTGCACCCGGTGGCCTACATGTCCAAGAAGTTGAACGGGGCGGAGAGGAACTATCCTATTGCCGAAAAGGAGCTCCTGGCCATCAAGGTGGCGTTTGCCGAGTGGAGGCATTTCCTGATGGGGGCTCGGCATGTGGTAACGGTCTATACCGACCACAGGAACTTGCAGTTTATGGCCGCCGCTAGACACCTGACGCCCCGACAGCTGCGCTGGACTTTGTTCTTTGCTGGCTTCTGTGAGAAGTTGGCCTGATTTGTAGTGCTCACTATTCTAGTGATCACTGTGTATCATTCCAAACGACCCTTATTGATGATTGGTTGTAAGTCAACCTTATAGACCAGCTATCCTAGTAGCGTGGACAACAGCAGTCTTCAGGCTAAACTCTAGAGGGCGTGTTAAGCCAGCTGTTTACCATCACATATACCCCTTGAACGCCAAGTGAAAGGACACCACACAAGTTGTTATGAAAATAAAGGATATTTATTTATAACAAGACTACCCTAGCTCTTTATGAGTCAGGGAGCTAAGCACAATACAAAACTCTTAGGAGAATACTTCTAGTCGCACAATTTACACAAATGCCCGAAGGGCACGAAACCATTTACACTGCAAGTGGAATGGGAGAGGTTAAAGAGTCTAAAGTTACTGATTCCGGAGGAATCCGATCAGTTGTACTAAACGGGAAAGGAGCTGGACACTTGTAGAGTGAACCTACGATGGAGCACCGAGATGCTCGAGTTACCTAGCCAGAGGCGGCGGCTGCGTGGGGTTCAGCAAGATGTCGGGAGTCCTTGTTGTAGTCTCGGGAGCCTGAAAGAAGAAGTTGCTGGCAGGCGACCAGTGTCGATGTTCAGCGAGATCCAAGCCTGGATCGGTGATGAAGGAAACCTGAAAGCAGAGGGGACTCAGTTCTCAACCGCTAGCCAGCGATCGGGGGGGGGTACCAGGAAGGTACCGGTTGAAGTCACCTCGACCAGGTGAGTGGATGACGTCGGACTCAGCTGTTCCTCGGACCAGGAGGCGCGGCGGCGACCAAGATGGAGGGCGAGCTGTCCCACGAAGGTGTCTGCTGTCGATGATGCTGGGCCCAGGAATGGGGCAGCGGATCTTGGCAGTGGCAAGCCCACGCGGTGGGGTCAAGATGGCGTCTGGAGTGGACCAGGAGGGTCCGAGGTACTCCTCTGTTGAAGGGGAGCAAGAGCCAGTCTGGAGCAACCAGACCAGTGATGAAAACTGTCGTGGTGCGTCGTGAAGAGGGCCACAAGCCGGTCGGCGAGTGGTCGGACAACGCGGTGAGCAGCAAGGAGCAGAAGGGCCCCCCACGTAGATCTCGTGGATGCTGGGGAGGCAGACTTCGGTGCTGGAGCCGCTCAGGGTTAGGGCTTCTCAAACCCTAGGTGCACTCACTCGAGGGTCCCTCGGTGGGCGCGCTAGATAAGCGTCGTGCAGGTTCTGAAGATGGCCGGTCCCGCAGGTCTCGTCACACCTACGAATCTCAGCTGGGCTGACGATGTAGGTAGAGGTCAGAGATGGCAGGGAACCCGGGTCTCGTCGAGCTGGGCAGTCTTGTTCCGTAGGAGAGACGTTCAGCAAACCGCAAGCGCTTAGGTGGTGCCTGCTGGTGCAGGGTGGCTACTCCTTAGCCACAAGGGAGAGTCTTCAGAAAAAGTCAAGAGTTCCTTTTGTGGAAAGTAGTTCAAGATTCAGAATTATCCCATTTGGGAAGGGGACCCGCTCCCACCTTTATTCTAGGAAAAGGGGCTGGCCCGTGACTAGGTCCTACCTATGGGTGGGGCCAGGAGGGGGGTGGTTACACCCCTATCCTTTGTCCGGCTTCGCCCCAGCTCAGGGGCTGGTGTGCCCCCGAAACTGGTTTGAGCCGGGCTATGCACAGTGAGCACTGGGGTGCCACTTGCAATCACCTTCCTTTCAGCCCTGCCTACCTGGGATACACAAACCCTGTCTGGGATGGTGCTAACACCGCCCTCGACAGGAAACCCTTTGTCCAAGCTCCCCTCGCTGGAAGGTCTCCCAGCAGCAGGAGGTCAGACTTGTGTCTGGTGGCAGCATCCATTTTGTGATGCTGAGGCTTGAGTCAACTTTAACCGGGGTTCAAGGTTACTTCCATGTCGTGTCCCTCTAGAAGGGTGGAATGCTAACCCCGTCGCCTGAATTGGCGAGGGGTTCGTATTCCAATTCGTATGACACCTTACTCGACATGTGTGGGTGATGCGATGCCAAAGTTAGCAAATAACCGCGAGGATTATAATGCATTTTAAGGTAGTTGGCCCGCGTCACCATGGAACGGCTATTAGGACTTGGTTCCGCAAGCCGTCGACGGGCTCAGCTCGCGCCAGAGCACCACCCCACATGATTCCCCGCACTCTGCCTTCAGGATTGATAAGGCCTGCCATAGGAGTGACTGATAGGAATCCATGTGTCCATTTTAGGGTGAGGTATAGGAATACTACACCTACAGCAACGGGTGATTACACCACCTTGCCCCAGCTGTCGTGCAGCCAGTTGTGTCAGATTTGGGTGGCCATCCAGGGGTGGCATAATACATGCTGCAGCCCCTGGTAGGCCCTGGGTACACCGATGCCCTGGATACCTGTGGTATGCTGATACAGGGACTGATAAGGCGGCCCAGTTCCAATTGGTGGATGCACCTAATGTACATGTGTTAATTTCGAGAGAGAACAGCTAGGCTGTGGATCTGATTGGCAGGCCCACAGCCGGGGAAAGTCGTAAACCAATGAAGCAAAAGCAAAAAATCTGGGTGATCATAGGATTGCAGACCCTACTCTCCTACAGCTTCCATTTTGCCATCACCTACCGGCCCGGAGCGGAGAACCGTAAGGCGGACGCCCTTACGCGGCAATCTTCACCTGTGAGGTCTGTGGGTGTCTCTGAGGGGAGCATTATAGCCCGTGGGCAGGTGATTGGGGTCATGCAGCCGGACACCTTTCTTCTTGGAGTTCAACGGGGGTTAGCGACGGCCAAATGGAGGACCTGGCTTCGTTTCCATCCGGAATGGCGTCTCCAGGGGGGGTTCCCCATTCGTAACAACCGTCTGTTGCTTCCCTCGGAACGGTTGAGAAGACAGGTGTTCCAGTGGTGTCACACGTCCCCCAGTGCGGGGCACTTGGGGGTGGCCAAGACCAGAGATCACATCTTGCGACAGTTCTGGTGGCCCTCGCTGGGAGGGGATGTGCTTGCGTGGGTCTCCTCCTGTGCCGTGTGCGCCGCCATGAAATCCGACCATCGGTGCCCACAGGGGCTGCTGCGACCGCTGCCCACGCCTAACAAACCCTGGGACCGCATTTCTGTGGATTTCATTGTTGGTCTACCCGCAGACAAGGGGTACACTGCCATCTTGGTGGTGATTGACTTTTTGACCAAGATGGGGCACTTCATAGCCTGTGAACAGGTACCCCCGGCGGGCCTGTTGGCGGAATTACTGCTGGAAAACGTGGTGCAACTGCACGGCCTGCCGAGTGTGATTGTGTCGGATAGGGGGTCGCAATTTACTGCGAGATTTTGGAAGACGTGGTGCTCCGCCTTGCATATCAACACAGCCCTGTCCACTAGCTTCCATCCACAGACTGACGGGCAGACGGAGCGTCTGAACCAATCTCTCAAGCAGTATCTCCGCTGTTACGTGGACGGCTGTTCCCACAGGTGGGTGGACCAGCTGTGGTTGGCGGAGATAGCCTACAATAATGCCACACATAGCTCCACAGGGACCTCCCCCTTCTATTGCACCTACGGCCACCATCCACGTTTTCTCCCTTTTGCATCTCCAGGGTGGCAGCATGCCTTGCCAGACGTGTCGGCGCGGGTGGCGCACATAAAAGACACCTTGACTCAGGTACAGGGGCATCTCCGAGCCATGAAAGACCGTTACAAGGCCGCATCTGACAAACATCGTCGGCAGGGGCCCTTATATCGTAACGGGGACCTAGTATGGTTATCCACAAGGAACATCCACTTCCAACAGTGCAGCGTGTTTAACCCTAGGTTTATCGGCCCATATCGGATCCTGAAACGGATCAATCCGGTGACTGTCAAACTACAGCTGCCTGCCCACATGCGCATACATCCGGTATTCCACGTGTCCCTTCTAAAGCCAGCTACAACAGTCCTTCGGAGGCCACCTCAGCCGGTTCTGGTGGACAGCGAACTGGAGTACGAAGTTCGGCAGGTGTTGGACTCGAAGGTGCGCCGAGGGAAGGTGTGGTACCTGGTGGCCTGGAAGGGTTACGGGCCGGAGGAGAATTCGTGGGAGCCGGCCCGGGGCCTACATGCTCCACGGTTGCTGTCTGCCTTCCATCGCGCTCATCCGTCCAAGCCTGGCCTGTAGGGCGCCCCATGGGTTGGAGGGATGTACTGTCAGGATTCCCCCGAGGCAAGCGCTAGCAGCGACCCACAGACTTCCGCGTTCCGAGACGTCCGGAACTACAGTCCCCAAAGGGCATAGCGCGTCTCGCGAGAAGACGCGCTTGATGCTTAAGACAGGAAGTCTCCTGCCTCCAGTTGTCGGAAATTCCTGTGGCTTGATCACGTCCCCGTCCGATCCGCGTTCCACAGTCCGTGGCCTATGCTGTACGGTAAGGGTGCTTGCACCAAATGTTTGTTTGAACCTTCGGTAGTCGAGTGGCTGCTCCTACGAAGGACTACGTTCGATATCCAGAGGATTTGTCCGGCCTGCATTTTCAGCAGGCGGAGCGAGAGAGAGAGCCTCTCCCCGGATCTTTGTTCGGCCAGCATTTTCGGCCGGCGGGGTGGTGGCTTCACGACTGGGCTTACAGGGTCCATTTGCACTCCTAGAGCTCCGAGGAAGCTCGCAAGTGCGGGGCCCTATCATCGATACTTGTCTTGCTCATCTCCATAAAGATTACAGTGTGAAGTGAACACGAAGGGAGAGTGTGGTGACTGCGTGCAGAGGATTACGGTGATGGGTGCAGTACTGTGGTGTATTGTCTAACTGTTTGTTCCTGTGACTCTATCTTAACAGGGGTTATTGCGAGTGGTAGAGGGCTGCACTCTACCCCTGTGAAGTGCGGTGGAGTCAATAGGAGGGTAGGTGCCAGATCATGCTACAGTGCCTAACAGGTCAGAGTAGGAGGTTAGCATAGGGGCTGATCCTTGTTCGTTTTGTCATTGTTACAGCCCAACATCCCGCCTCAAGCATTGTCAGCCCACCTCTCAACCTGCCTTCAATCATACGTTACCTACGTCATGTTATGAATGGATATTATTTTCCTTTACAGGTATAAGGGCCATGGGTAATACCACATGCGGTACACAGTCTTAAGTGTTGTATATGTTGAGGTGATTCTTACTGGTGTGTGCTCTGTTCTTTTCTCATTTCTCCCTCCCCGGTGTTCCCTTCCTTTCCTTCCCTCGCTTGATCCTTCCGCTGACCTGCGCTGTAACAGCATTCAGGCTTGGTTAGATCAAGAGGTGGACCCCTCATTCTTCAACCCGCTCCTGAGGACCGGCCGGCATAACACTTTCCTTTGAGCCCTATTCCATTACAAAAGATAACTGCTGTTCGATGGCTGAGACTACTTTCCAGTTTAATAATTTCTTTATTGTTTGAAGGTCTGTGGCTTTTTGCATTATCTCTATTTTGACTCTCATATTTATTAATATTGTGTTTTATTTGATTTTGAAATATTGATAAATTAATTATTTAAATTGGTAATTACAATAAATATTTACTAAATAAAACCAACTTTTGAAGAATTCTAAAACGCTTTAACTCACACAAATTCTCTTTGATTGAAATAAAATCTTTAATGATTTTATCATTTGTTAAGATTTGATGAGGATGATTTGTGACATGACTTACATGTATTCTCCATCTTGGATTCAACTCTTTAAATTGACATCTCTTTCTAGTGGTGCCCTTTGCCACACTTTCTCTGCTAATGTGTGAATGTGCTGTATGTGTATTTGTGACAGGCACAGACATACTGCAATTAATACAGTCAATTCCAGAATCACACATGTAGAACACTATGTCATTGTTTTCTTTCTTTTTGTGCTTGCTTGGAGACACTTTACTTTGGCTAGACGAAACTGAATGAGCTGCTCTACAGCTCGGCCAGTTGTTAAGAACAGCGATTTATTATATAAGCAGCTTCCAAGCTGGAACTCTTTGGAAGGAGCATTTCCATGCTGGGAATCATCACGGAACCGCTGCTGACTGTGACTTAGATGCAGCCCTGCTGACTTCGACCTTCATCCTGCTAAGGAGGATAACCTGTGCACTGTAACCGGCTTTCTGACACCCAAGACCAAGGTATGGGGGTTAGACTTTCCCAATTGATCTGGCAGAATAATGCTAACACTATGTTCTCTTAGTATATTGTAGTTACAGATAGGAGTAGGTAAACATTAGCAACAAATAACATGGTTGAATTGTTCATCCTGCTTACCATTCTAACAATGCTGATTACAGTAACATCTCATCTTTTTTACTAATCGCAGCTCATGCTTTTTATGCAAGAATTTGATCTTTTGAATAAATGTTTGTAAATGCATTGCCATAACTTTCTTGTGTTCAAGTTGGATGTGCAGGAATAACAAACTAAAGTGTTAGATCTCTTTCCACTGATTCCTTGGGAATCAGAGTGTCATGTTTAAGATAGCCAACAAAATCTGTTACCCTGTTTGGTTTAGAGGTTAGATGTGATACTTTGAACTAGTTAGAAACCCACCAGCACTCACTGACGGTATATGTGGACTAAGCCTCTATACTATGAAGTTTGTGTTGGTCTAATACACAGTCCTGCTATATTTGTAGGAACCATATAACATGGCGCTAAAAAGGTTTTAAGTCAGATACTTATTTAATGGGTCTCCTGAGTAGTTTTCCCGCGTATTCCCAAGGCTCCTTTTAATTTCTGCACGGATGCATCCGTAGTGCAAAGGATTTATCCTCCCCAGCAAAATAGGAAGCACCTATTTATGTCCGTAGGTTGTTCAAGCTTGAACCCTTAAAATGATCACCCCACTGTAGAGTTTACCTTCTTTGAATGCCACTCATTAAAAATGTTGCTAGCAGTCAAGATTTTTTTCAATTGTAAGACAGGCAGTAACTGCACACTTAAATGTACATGGGCTCGCCAATGTTGGTGGAGATGTTACCTTCGTGATTGAGGCCCACAAAGCTTACAAATTTAGGTTTACTATTCCTGGGTAAACTTCCCTGCAGTTGATACTAACACAGTAACATTTCCTACATACACTGAGGCAGCAGCTCCAGCTGCAAATAGACCTTATGAAAACTTAGAAATAGCATTAACATACCAGGATCATCACAACTGGTTCCAAAGCGCCCTCCCACACATATCACAAATTGTAAGACTGGGTCCTCTCAGTAATGAAGGGGCAACCTGGCCAGTCTTAGCTGGCTACACACAATTTCCAACTACAGCAGCTCTGAATATTGGCAAAGTATGTGCTTTACATAATCACTTAGACCAGCGGTTCCCAAGCTCTGCGCCGCGGCTCACTGGTGCGCCGTTATGAGTAGCCAGGGGCGCCGCGCACGATTTGGGAAAGATAGAGTCCGGCCTGGCCTGAATGCTACATGAAGTTTATTCCAGCCGCAGAGCGACATACGGCACAACATACGGGGGAGTTAAAAATGCCACCTGCAGAATCCAGGAACATGGTTTGGCCCAAGAGCGCACTGCCGCATTACGTGCGTACGTACGTACTTTCAAAGACGTAGCCTCCGCATTACTGGCATACGCAGCTCTGACCTTGGCGTTGATTATTATTGCTGCCCGCCGTGTTCTGCCGTGTCTCGTGGGACCCTCTTCAGAAGTTACCAAAATAGCCGGTAAGTAAGACTAGGGCTGGGAGTGTTGGTTTGTTGAACTGGCATGGGAGGGATTCCTGTGTGGTTGAGCAGTGAGTAGGCTGGATGACTGCGTTTGTTCAACAAGCAATGATGTGTCCTTGGAGCTTCTCCCTACAGCTCGGGTCACGGCGCATGAGGTGGTTGGGACATATTTGGTGTGACCCTGACCCCTGACCCTGATCGATACGAGAACCCTATAATCAGGAATAGAAAAGACTAACAGGCACGTCATGAGCACACGGCGACCGTGGCTCATGACGGAGTGGTTCCGTCATGAGTGGGGAAGGGGTTAAAGAAGTGTGCTCTTCTCCAACCACCAAATGCACTAAACAAGCTACAAACATTTTTAGGCTTTCTAAACTTTGGTATAACATACATACCGGAATATGCACAGTGGGTTAAGCTGTTGAACTACTTAATTCGTCCTGATTTTTTAGACAAACATTGGACTACAGAACACACCACTGTTCTCAGATCATTGCAAACAGACATGATTGCATCTAAACAGCTGTCCTCACGGACCGTTCACTGGCTGAGGTGAAAAGCACAATTCTGGTTTCTCCCATTCCAGCCTTAGAGGATGTCACACAAAAACACGTATTCCTCAAGCTAAAGCCTTACATCCACGGTTGATCCAGCGGGCCACTTCCTTGAAAGCTACTGATGTAGACTATGTCTGTGACCCATTACTCAGAACACCGGAATTTTCCCACTATCAACAAGAATACTACATGTCTAGACCAGTATGACACAGTCCTGCTATATCTGTAGGAACCGTATAACTGATTTCTGTGTTAAACTTAACCTATTCGAGGACCAAAGGTCCATACGACCAGTGGCGGGGTTATTTAATGATTACACCTGAAAACTGAGATACAAAGATCCCCGTGCTCTTCGTATCATTGTTTTACCATTCCAAGATGGCCAACACATTGGTTCTAAATGCCGAATCGCTAATTCCGCATGAGGAACGCTGTAGGTACCAAGCGGGTGCATGGCATCAAAGGCGGTGTGCCATTTTGCCCCCTCCCGAGACCCATGGTGTGATGAAAAATTACACCCTATAATAAACTCGGTTGCTCTCAACACGAGGAATACTTGATTATCAAGTTTTTAACATTTTTTCACACTTATAACCTTTGGTTAGGTGGGCCTTAGCGCGTCCATACCACCAGTGTTCACCTTTTTGTTCCTGACGAATGCCTGGGTTATCACCATTCATAGGCAGAAACATGTTGACCATACACTAAGGGATTTAGCTGAACATTTTATTCAGTTTACACATCCCACACTTCGTTTTTACTCATGTCTGATTAGCTAACTAATACAAATTATTTTTTGTACACAATCTAGACATTTTTAACTCACTTTCACTGATCACAATTCACACAAAAAACCAGCTTCGCAGTAATTCTGGCGTTGAATCACCCCAGGGTGGCATTCAGCCTCTCCTGGTGGGGTCCAATAATGAAGCATGTCACCAACTAGGTTGGTGAGTGAGGGCTTTCTAAAGAACCTATTCTACATGCATGCTCTTCTTTTCAGTAAAAGCTTGTGAAAGGCAATGAGTCTTCTAAGACCCTCAATGCTGCCTGGTGCAGAGTTCCACCTCTAATTCACGTTGGGTTCGCTATCAAAATAATGAGGCAAGCGCTGGAAACTGGAAGACAAGAAAAAGGTTTATTTCTTATGAGGAGATCACGTCAACTGCAGACACCGAGATGTCTGAGGGAGGTGTTCTGCAGTTAACTCCTTTGGCTCTTCCTTTTATACAGGTTTGACACAATGCATTTGTAACATGGTTACACAAGCTTGGAGTCCCCGCCCCGGGCAGGTTGTCACACAAGCCCAACAGTAATTCTCTTCCCACCCAGGTCAAACAGACAACCTTATCTTGCAGCTGGACCTTGCTTCAGGGTTTAAACATGTGAGACCGGCCAGATATAAAAGTCTGTTCTGTTGATTAAAACAGGTCCCATTGTTGGTAAAAACAAGTCTTGCTATTTACAGTGCAATAAATCATGTTGCAAGGTTCTTTTCGGTGTTTGGAACCTGTTTGTGTAACTAGGTGCAGTGAGGGGTAGAGTGTCCAAAGGTTTGCCTGCAAACAGAGATGAGAGGAAAAACGAGTTTGTGGCAGCAAGTGGCGCTGAGGTTTGTTGTGGCAATAGAGTTTATAGCCCCCAGCACACATACCAGGTCGGTCAGAGGGTTGCTAGTAAGGGCAGGGTGAAACAAAGGTGACCAACAGAGTACAAAATGGCTGTGATAGATTAAAATGACTGTAGCTTATGTGCACATAGAAATTTCCACCAGACAAGATGGCGCAGTCAATGTTCATGATTGTCGTTTTGCTTTTAACAGTAAGGCTCACTCTTCCGTTGTTTTGGTTAATCTAGATTAGCCAGAACTAAGCAGGAAGGTAGATCCTTCACGGTCCTTAGGTCCAAGCTGTGGAATGCACTGCTGTTCAGACTTCGCAGAGCCACCTCTGTTTACAATTTCAAGAAGGAATTGAAAACCTTTCTTTTCAATAAAGGTTAGCCCCTCTTGCTCTGTACTCGTTTACTGTTTAGCCTTTGTTTGAGCGCCAGGACGCTTTGGATGAAGCAGCTGTGCGGTATACAAATGTGTTTGATTGATTGATTCATAAGCCAGACATATTGGAATTGCCAATGCTTCTTTCCATGCTTCACCTTACCAGATTGAGGAATCTTTAGGCAGCCAGAAGAAGTGGCAAACTTTAACGGACGGAAACAAAGTAATTAAAAAAAAAGGAATAAAGAAGGTAAGGTTAAAACAAATGATACATTAAATTTTGTTTTAAGATACTGCCACTGTTTGAAATGATCACTACACTTGAAGCACGGGAATCTAATTAAAACAAAAAGATATGGATGAAAGAACATAACAAGTAGGCTGGTCAGAGAGAAAGAGGAGAGGTAAAGAAGAAAACATAAAAGGCAGTGAGAGTGACTTGAGAAACTGAGATAGTTTTAGGTAGCTCTTGGCTTTGAATGCTCACACTCTGCTGCGAACAACTATGTATCACACAAAGCCGCTGTCTCTGGGGAAGTTAAAACTCTTAGGGCCAGATGTATCAAGGGTTTTCCAGTTCGCAAATGGGCCAATTCGCAGTATTGCGAATGGGAAAAAGCCTTTTGGGATGTATTGCTGGAGTGAGGTTTTCCCTAAGAATCGTATACCTCCTCCATTTTACCATTATGAATTACAATGAATAACTGATTAATATTAATAGTATTAATGGTTTGCTGTGTTTGATTAATCAACATTACTAATTAGAAATACACGTGGGAATCGCATTTGCATGGCCTGATTGATACGTAAACTAATTTTCGTACGCATACTAATGTCAGATACTTAGAATTTGCATGTTATATGTTGCTTTTGTGATGTGATTTGTGAATGGTGCTTTAAATTGTGAGTATAAACCGAAATGCGTGTTGCTTTTGCTAGATAAATACACACACATAAAGGGTTTAGTAAGGGAATAACATTTTAATAGTCATTTCCATGTATTAATTACGTTTTGTGTCTCTTTGCTTAAGTTGACCTTTCTGAAGTGGCCACAAAATGGATGCCATACCTATTTTGACGGACAGACGAGATACAGAAGTCACTGAGTGAAGTGCGCCTGCGCTAAAAGATGAGCAACAATAACCTCGTCCTGACTCCAGGCAGACTGTACTCGTGAAGGTCGCACCGGGAGTAGTGCCAATCCTCAGACAATGGGCTTCCTTAAACTAAGAACTGTTATAATTGATGACACCATGGACGCAAACCCGTATGGGAATCAACATGCCCTGAATGGACTAGAAACTGTTGCAGATTATTAATAAATTGAGAACTACATCTAATGAAACATTGAACGCATGAGAATCAGGAAGAATGATCCTGGTTCCACCAATCGGATTTGTTCTAAAACATGTATTGTAACATTTGGTTGTTGATTTTACTATAAAAGAAGTAGACTAGAGAGGGTAGGTATCCTCTTGTCGTGCTTTACTAGATTTCCTGACGTTATGCTGACGGAGAGGACGGTGACACTGCTGGACAGCTCCTTGCCAGAGACTCTGACGGACTGATCAGATGCCCAATTAATTTACGAACTGATTGATTGATTTATGGGCATAGAGACGAAAGATCTGAATTTGACATAGAGGACGCCATTTAGCCAGATTAGGTAAATATGCGAATCAAAATATTGAAAGCTTTATGATTTTCTTATGCTTTATTTAGATAAACATTTAATTCATTTAAACTGTGTCGGGTTATTATTGAAGTATATTGATGTATATTGTTTAAAAGAATTAGGTGTCGCTTTTCCCAGCAACTAAGCTGATCCATGGCCTATAGTATGGGAGGAAATGCTAGGTAAGAAAATATTGAGATCCTGGTGAGGTAGTGATGAATAGGTGAATTTGTTGTTACTCATCAGGTGATTGGTGTAATTTTCCTCCCATTTCCAGCGCATGGAATAGAGAAAGGAATTCCCCTCTCTCGAGGACCATTGATCTAAAAAATAGAATGAATGATTGGTGTTATGGGCCCCACCAGTGAATGAGTGAATGAATGTGGTTATTGAAGAAGATCTGTGGTCTGTGACGTAGAAAGGAGATTTTTGGTATCCGGCGCTGGAGCAGTTTTCTGGTAGCAGAATGATGGTTAGCTATTGTTTTGGGTTTAGTGACGATTGGTTGTAAATAGCTTATTGATTATTGATTGGTATTGGTTTATGTACTAACACTCTATGTTGAGTCGCGTCGAGTTATATGTTGTTTGCACGGCTTCTGGGATGTAGGAAGTCGGAAGTTTGTAACAGTTCCGTAGTAGAGCAGAGGTAGGTGCTGCTCTCGGGAAAGACGGATTTGTTGTAGCCCTGTAGGTACACAGGGGAAACGTGTAACAAGTGAAGTTGCACGGCGCATTGTCTGGGTTCGATTCGGCGGCATCGTCGTGTGTTGCCATTAGAAATATTCTCGATGTGAGAGGAGTGTGTATGATATTGAAGGTTACCTTTGAAATTTTGGTCTTTAAGTACCAGGAAACCAATTGGCATACCGATAACGCTTAACACTGAAAAGGTAGCAGGTGTTCTCTGAGCTTGTTAGAAGGACAAAGTAGAGGGAAGCGCTGCTTTGTTAACCAATGGTATATTCTGTAGTAGGGCAGGGGTAAGCGCTGCTCTCGAGAAAGACAGAAGTCTGCGTGAATGATCTACATTTTCCTTGTATGACAGTGGGTGTATGAAAAAGGCATTATAATTAATGGCAAAACTCTAGTGTTATTTAATTCTGGAGAAGCGGTTAGTTGATGCTTGATAGAAGGGTGAAGTAGAGGGATGTGCTACTTTATCAACGAAAGTATAAACAGCCTCATGCATCAAGCCAAAATCCAGTCGGTAAAATACCGATTCGCTATTAGCTCCCGGTATTGAGTTAAAAATACCCAATCCCAATGCATCAACCCAAAACGTGAGCAAATAACGAATCGCTAAAATAAATCCGCCAAAATACCGAATCGCTAATAACCAAAAAGCAAAATTACCGAATCGCTAAATACCGCTTTAGCAGTTACCGAAATCACTATTAGCTCCCGGAAAGTGCCAATAGCAAATAACGAATCGCACCCCAATGCAACAACAGTCGCTAATAACGAATATCCCAAAAATTGCTATTTTGCAAGAGCTAAATAAGGGGAATCAAAACCTGGAGGTAAAGTTAAAAAAAAAAAATGAAAAAAAAAAAAACTATTTCAACATGTGCAAATGATTGAGGCAATCACAAAACCCTTAAATGTGGCCCAGGAGACCCTGTTGGCTCCCACAAAATGGCTGTCCTCTACGTGCTTGCAAGGAGGATGCGTATCAATGCTGAAGGACAGCGCAGGAGAAGGGTCCAGGAGCGAGTTTTCAGACTGCGCATAACCTTGCTCGGGCAGAATGAGGACGAGGTGTACGAGAAGTATCGCCTCAATCGTGCAATGATTATGCGCCTGATTGCAGACCTGGAACCATTACTGCAGCACCAGACACACCGGACCAATGCAATCCCTGCGCACGTTCAGGTCCTATGCAGCCTGCACCTACTGGCCTCAGGGAGTTTCCAGGGGGTAATTGCGGTGGCCGGAGGCGTATCGCAAAGCGCACTGTCACGCTTCTTCAAGAAATTCCTCGATGCCATGCTGACAATGCTACACACCCACATCAGCTTCCCCACAACCCCACAGTAGTTGGACCGCACCAAGCAGGCATTCTACCAGGTGGCACATTTCCCACATGTGATTGGATGCATCGACTGCACGCATATCCCCATATGTCCACCCGCAGCAAATGAGTACATTTTCCGGAACCGCAAGTCATACCACTCAATCAACGTGCAGGTTGTGTGCGATGCCAAGAACATCATAACGGACCTAGTGGCACAATTCCCAAGGAGCACACACGACTCCTACATCTTCCGCCACATTGGAATGCACAGGCGACTAATCAACGGAGAATTTGGAGAGGGACTCCTGCTAGGTACGTAAATATACGCTTCCCCACACCAACACCACACATGTATGTACATCACCAATGCTAAGTCTATGCTTCTATCTTCTAGGTGACAGTGCTTACGCCCTGCGTGAATACATACTCACCCCATACATCAATCCAGCAACCCCGCAGGAACATCGCTACAACGCTGCACACATCAGCACTAGGAATGTCATAGAGAGGACATTTGGGATTCTGAAGAGTCGCTTCAGAATCCTACACAAGACTGGCGGCGCCTTGCTATACAAACCTGAAACATGCTGCCGGATAATTGCTGTATGTGCAATGCTGCACAACATTGCGACCAGAAGGGGGATACCCATAGAGGTGGACAGGGATGACGACCACCGGGATGACCAACCACCCGCCCAACAACGACAGGCACACGTCCCTAACACAGTAGAGGGCCATAGGAGGCGGACATACATCATGCAAAATCATTTTTGAAACAGGTGAGAATGAGACATTACAAGTTAGTTTGGGGTGCAACTGTTTAATGCACAGTAGCACTGATGTTTGTGCAAAAAAACTAGCTATGTAAATCATGCTCCAATTGCATGAAATAAAATAAAAGGTGCCTTAAAGTCACGCCTGTGCACACTCAGTAAGTGGATGTCCATGGTTGCCCCACCATGGTCCTGTATGCATGTCCAACTGTCTAGTGGCGCTTCCCACGTACCCCAAGCCACCGCTCAGGTGTCTCCAAAGCCTCACCACGGCCTGTCCCCGTGGATGCCCGCGAACTGCGGCGCCTGGTGCTGCCCTCTGCCACAGACACACTGCTCACACTCGAGGCAGCCTCACTAGCGTCATCCCCCCCCAAAGCTGCAGCACTGCATGTGCTGCTCTGGATGTGTTCCACAGCAGTGGTCAACTGCCCCAGTGCCTTTGCCACATCCCCGCAGAAGTGCCCAAGGTCGACCTGCAAGGACACAGTGCGGCGTGCCAACACTGCGGTACTGTTGCTGTGGCGCGTGATAGCCTTAGTAGCGGCAGCGGAACGCAACAATTGCTGTCGGTGCCTCCTCTTCTGGCACTCATGGCCCTCCCTCATGGCACTGGTGAGCTCCTGTACATCTTCCCTGAGGTGAGCATTGCCCTCTGCCACCACAGTGCTCATGTCCCTGACCGCCGTGCCCATGGCCGTTACTGCAGCAGTCATGGCTCGCATTTCACGAACTAGGTGCACGATGTTGGTGCTGATGGTTGCCATGTGGCGGCCCTGCACGCGCTGGACAGATAGCATCCTCTCCTCAATCCCAGGAGTGTGTTGGAGATCAAGGTTGCCTGAGGAGACCGAACGTTGGCGAGACCTGCGCCGCTGTGTTAGCCTGGCGCGGACAGGTGGTGCATCAGGTGGTGTGATGGCGCGCTGACCGTGTCCCGTTTGTGTGGTGGGTGTTTCCATCTCCGCCAAGGGCGCAACCTGGGACCTGCGCCGCGGCGCTTTGGTGGCTGTCGTGGCAGCAGCTTGTGTGGCTGGTGCTGGTGCTGGTGTTGCTGGTGCTGTTGTTGCTGGTGCTGTTGTTGCTGGTGCTGGTGGTGCTGGTGGGGTGGCAGGTGTAGGTGATGTGAGGGCATCCTGCGCTGTCTCAAGGTCTGAATCAACCGGTGTTTCGGAGATTACCAGCTGGCCGCTGTCATCTGAATCCCCAGGTGATGCATCTGTGTGTGAAACAGTGCATGGTTAGTGGGATAGTTAGACCTACGTAGTGTTGCACACATACATCTCCCTCTGTGATCCACTAAAAATACTGTCTATACCCAGCTTCTACTGATCTGGTGAATGGTTATTGCATTTACCCCTCTACATGCACACTTGCCTGAGTAGACTACAACTCCCATGATGCACTAGTGTTAGGAGTAAAGCTGTGTGTTGCAAAGCTGCATGCACACTCAGATCCTGCTGGGGGCCTGGAATGGGATTTACGCTATGCTGGGTATGGCAACAGGCATGCATCTTACCTTGGGCACTTGTGGCTGCGCCGGACGTGTCCATCTGGGTCACTCCCACGACGGCTTCCCGCTCAATTGTACCTTCCACCAGCTCCTCCAGGGCAGTGTTAGCCTGGACCGTGGAAGGGCCGCCTCCCGTTCTGCTAGCGTCCCGGAGCCTCTCTGCTATCCTCTCCTTCGCGCGCTTCCGCAGGTCGTACCACCTTTTTTTTAGGTCGTCGATGCTGCGGGGCGTCACACCAACTGCATTCACCCTCTCGCGGATGCGCAGTCATATGCGGCGCTTCTCCGCCTCAGGCACCTTGAGGGACAGCTTGCCGAAGAGGCGATCGTGCTTGCTCGACACTTCCTCGATTACGTGCTCCAGCTCCCTGTCGGAGAACTTGCGCTTGCGCGCTGCCTCAGCGCTGGATGGGGCTTCCTTCTCCATGGATGGTGTTTGTTTGCAGATGGAACAGTCTGTGTGGCTTCAGTCTGCACAGGCAGTCTGCAGTCAGTGCTCCTGTTTGCTCCTCTGTCGATGCAATGAGGGTGGGGCTGCTGTATTTCCTGGTTGGTGATGTCATCTGCACGTTCCCGGTGCGAAGCGGTCATTTGCGATTTCGCTAATACCGAATTCGCTATTTGCTAATTCGGAATTACCGAACTCGCTAATAGCTAATCGGAGTTTGCATGCCCCGCTATTGTATAATCGGTAAAAATAGCGATTTTTAAGGAATCGCTAATAATTACCGAATCTGTTGATGCATACACAAAAGCGATTCCTTAATAACGATTCCTTATTTCTCGCTATTAAGGAATCGCTTTTGGTTAGCTTGATGCATATGGCCCTAAGTCCGTAGTAGGACAGAGGTAAGCGCTGTTCTCGAGAAAGACGGAATTCTCGTGAGAAAGGTCTTTTGCTGTTCTTTAGTTAGCGAATCAGACAATGGAGATGTTTTAGTGTTGTTACTAACAGAATCGTAAAAGTTACAGTAAGAGTTCACGGAGCGGTCTTGTAAAGGAGGGGTAGACGAGAGCAGGGCAGAGCTGCCGCAGAGGCTGCTGACGTCAGAATGACTGCGCTGGGATTGGACAGTAGAATGGAGGTGTAAAACGCTCCGGATTGGTGCGTTAGTGTAAAAGCCGCGCTAAGAGTGGAGGAATACAGAGTGACGTAAACGCTCCCTGATTGGAGTGTTAGTGTGAGTCGCGCTGAGATTGGAAGATTGTGATAGTGACGTAGACGCTCCTGATTGGTGCGTTAGTAAGAGTCGCGCTGTGAGTGGACAGAATAGCAGTACCATTATAAGAAGACTAAACGGTACACGGAAATCGAGAAAATGTATTACCAACCACCAGAAAAGAAGAAATCGTGGTTTGGGAAAATTAAAAGGTGGTTCAAGAAAGATAAAGTAGTTGAGACTAGGGAAGGACAGTTACTTCCTCCACCGAAAACACCCGCATCTACAATGATTGCAAAATATGGGTATCATACTTGTATTTGGTTGGATAATTGGGTAAAATACACCAAGGACGATGGAGTCCTGGCGTTTCCAGAACATGGTTCCTTTAATTTGGCTGTTTTGAGAAATCTCCGAGACAAAATGATGGACTTAGAACCAAGACCTAGACCGACGCAGTTTGAGGCATTGACGGAATGGGAAGACGAAATGCATGAACGAGAAAAACAGAGAAGCGGTAGGGGTTATCGATACATGTTCGGTAGATCATACGGACATGAGACACATGATAACAGGATGAAAAGGTGGTGGAATGCAAGTATGACTGCGGGTATGTATCCTGTGAGAATGGTAGGAGAGAATGAAGGGAGAAAATGCACAGAGAAAAGGCGTAATGTGGATTTGAGTAGGTATGAAGTGAATGAATCAGAAGATGATGTCCTTGATGAGGTGTTTTACAAAAACCCACCACCGTATCGACCAGAACCAGAAGCATTGTCACCAAGTGCCCCAATGAGAGAAACATTACGAATAATTAAAACAGAGACCATGTCACCAGAACTAGGGAAAAGTAACTCTGCAAGAGAGATAGAAAAACAGACAGAAAGTAGGGTAAATGGTGAGAATTCAGTAGAACTGGCCAAAACTACCCTAGAATTAACCGAAAAAATAAGAGAATTGACCAAAAATCTAGAAGCTGTGACAGTTCCAGTAACAATAGGTCCTGTAATGCCCATATTTGAGAAACAAAAAGATCCTGAACATTGTTTGACAGTGCCGTACAGAAGCCAAAATGCTGAACGGAGTCAAATTGAGAATCCGTGGGGACCGACAATAAATATGTTTGAACCAAGCGTTTCAAATAATCCATTTGTAAATCAAATTTATGCTGAACCGAGCAGAATGACAATGGAAACATTATTAGAACCACAAAAGGCCCCAGAACAAAATAATGTAGATAACCCAGTAGGGCCTTCTGTAGAAGAATTAAGCGAATGGCTCCGAGAGTTACAGAAATAGGATCAAGAATCCCAGTCAATAGATGTAGCAAAATTACGAATGGTATTGGAAGAATTGATAGTAGGAACTATCCCTACTGAAAAATTGAAAAACTATCAGGATGAGGAATTGTTGTTTCTCTGCAAGAGTGCAACCTGGAGAGCGAAGAACTTGCATGAAAGATTAGAGGAAATTGCAAACGAAATGGGAATAGATTTTGACAAAGTAAAAGCACCGCAAAAATCTTATCGAGTTGATTTCACTGAGAAGGATATAGAAAATATGAATACTACCGGAAGGATAGGTCAAATTAAGGACATAATCGGTTTGTTGAGAAAATGGGGAGATGTGGACAGATGGAGAAGTAAGTGGTGTAGAAGACGCGATAATATCACAGCAAAGACAGTTTCAGCATTTCCCGTTAGAGAGAAAGAAAAGGTAACAACAGAATACCCCATGAGAGAGATTCCAGGAGGAGGGTATGTCCATGTTCCATGGACAAGACAGGACATTTTGTCTTTCACAAATGATTTCCCTCGACTACGCGTAAAGCCCGTCGAGTGGTACCGGCAGGTAGACAGATTTGTAAAATTGGCAAAGGTATTATGGATAGATTTGAATAGTCTATTCGATATAATAGTACCAGCAGATTTGTGGACAGAATGCAAGCTGATGATAAATTGGCCCACTCAGGAGTATCCTAGGGACCCTAAGACGGGAGCTCCCGACCCAGAAGTAATGAAGAAATATGAGCAGGTTATGGCATTTTTGAAAAATAAGGTACCCCCTAAAGAGACTGATTGGGTAAAAATTGACAGAACCCAACAGGAAAGCAAGGAGTCAGTACATGCATATTATGAGAGGCTAATTCAGGCTTTTAAACAGTTCAGTGGAGATGAGAACCTGAGTGATAAAGATTTAAGTCATTTCGTATACAGGTTTGTATATGGTTTACGCCCAGAAATTGGTGATATGATAAAGCAACATACAATTGATTGGCAAAATAAGAAAATAGATGAAGTTTTGAGACATGCAAAATATTTCAGCGATGAGATTGAGGCAAAACAGCGAAAACTGAAAGAAAAGGCAATGTGGGCACAGGTAAAGGTAGCCGAATGACAGGAAGCTCAGTTGGTAGAACAAGTGAACAATCCAGGAGTGAGACCAAGATTTGGTACAGGGAAAGGGAAAGGTAATATAGAAGAAGCTAAAAAGAAATTCCCATGTCACAATTGCGGTGAGTTAGGGCAATGGAAATCCGAGTGTAAGAACCCTCCAAATACTAATAATGAAAATCGATCGTTGAATCCAGAGGTGCAGAAAGAGGTGGGTGGTCAACTGTAGCAACAGCAGCAGGTGGTTACCTCCCAGAATCAGGTGCCAAAACCACCTTTTCCACAGAACAAAAACTCACAGGTATAGTAAGGAATCGGGATTCTACAATGAAGAACAGGTAAATAAACCATCACGCGCTCGCACTGTTTCGCAGTATTGGCTGCAACATGATGAGAGTGATTCAGAAATGGATTATTGACGGTGCCGAAGGGAGGAAGAAGAGTGCGTACTTGGCGCAACTCTAGAAGTAGACCAGACAGGACCATTTGTAGATGGGAAGATTAATGATGATAACATTATTTTCCTAGTGGACACTGGCGCTACTCGATCTACTGTTAGATCAGCTGATGTTAAGAATCTTCCTCTTTCGGATGAAACAATCCAAGTAGTTGGTGTATCTAACCAAGAGTTAAAAACATACCTTACAGAACCCGTAAATGTTAGTATAGGGAAATTTTCTGAAATGCACCGATTTGTGGTGTGTGACACCAGTCCTGTGAACTTGCTAGGTAGGGACATGTTGTGCAAGATGAATTGCACTATATTTTGTACTCCAGATGAAATAGCTTTTGAAACACCAGATGAGGATGTATTGTATAAAATGACCATAGCTAACAGAGAATGTGAGAATATTGGAACATATGCAGTATTTAATCCAGATGAACTGCCCAAAGAATTGAAATTGTCTGTAAAAGCAGAAGTTTGGGATTTCACCGGAGAAGATGTCGGGCTAATGAGAAATGTAGACCCAGTAAAAATTACTGTAAAAGATGGAGTAAGTTATCCGAACATTCCTCAGTATAGATTGACACCTGAAATAATTGAAGGAGTAACTCAAATAATTGAGAAAATGATCAAGCAAGGAATTCTGAGAGAAATATTGAGCAGTCCATGTAACTCACCCATAATGGGCCTGTTAAAGCCAAATGGGAAGTTCAGAATAGTGCAAGACCTGAGAAAAGTAAACAAAATCGTTGTACCATGTTGTCCCATTGTACCAAATGCATCAGTGATTTTGTATCAGATTCCCCATGATGCAGAATGGTATACAGTGATTGATTTGTGCCATGCGTTTTTTTTTATCCCATTGCATCATGACAGTCAGCAAATTTTTGCATTTCGGTTTGGAGACCGTATTTTGGCATGGTGCCGAATCCCACAGGGGTATACCGAAAGCCCCTTAATATTTAATCAGTTATTGAAAAGGTCATTGGATAGTCTGCAAATGCCAGAGAGTTCAGTACTAGTGCAGTATATCGACGACCTCCTTGTGGCGTCGAAAACTCGTGAAGCTTGTCAAGTAGACACTATAGCCTTACTAAATCACCTGGCAGATGGAGGACTAAAAGTGTCCCCAGCCAAACTGCAGTATTGTAAGAAAGAAGTACAGTATTTGGGACATAACATTGAAAAAGGATTGAGGAAAATAACAATAGACAGAATCAGAATCATAAAAGGAATGAGAGCCCCCATGACTCAAAGAGAAGTGAGAATGTTTCTGGGAATGGTAGGGTACTGCCGCCAGTGGATCAGCAACTTTTCGCTGATTGCAAAACCTCTGGTACGGCTAACAAGGAGTGATGTAAAAGATCCCCTGGAATTGAATAAGGAAGAATTGGCAGCATTCAAACGATTGAAAGATGGATTGTGTGAAGCCCCAGCATTGGGTATGCCTGATTATGAAAAAGAATTTGAGCTATATTGCAGTGAAAGAAATGGATGTGCACTTTCTGTGTTAATCCAGAAGCATGGAAGATTGAGGAGACCAATTGCATATTATTCATCGATGCTTGATCCAATGGCTGTAGGTTTACCTGGTTGTCTGAAAGCAGTAGCTGCAACATGTCGAAGTTTGGAGCAGAGTGAAGGAATCGTGATGGGATATCCTTTGAAAGTGTTTGTACCTCATGATGTGGCGATTCTTTTAACAAGGAGTCGTACTCAGTATATGACACATAGTCGGCTGACTAAGTATGAGAAAGTCATATTAGGTGCAACGAATGTGAACCTTGCGAGATGTGTGAATGTGAATCCAGCAACGTTGTTACCAGATGGTGAGAATGTGGGAAGTGAGAGATGAAGCAGATCATGATTGTTTGGATGTGCTTGAGTATTGTACGAAACCGCAACCAGACATAAAAGATGTACCTTTGGCAGAAAATGATTATGTAATGTTTGTTGATGGGTCATGTTTGAGAACAGAAGAAGGGGTGTTGAGTGCAGCATATGCAGTGTGCACGGTTTCAGCAGTGATGGAAACATCCTATCTAAAAGGAGTAAAATCTGCCCAAGTAGCAGAATTAATGGCTCTGACTCGAGCATGCAAAATTGGGAAAGGTATGAGAGTCGCTGTGATAACTGACAGCCAGTATGGCTTCGGAGTTGTCCATGATTTTGGCCAGTTGTGGCTACAAAGAGGTTTCCTAACCTCAAGTGGAACTCCTATAAAGAATGCTGAAGTGGTTGGAAAGTTGATTGAGGCGATACAGCTGCCTAAACAATTGGCTGTGGTGAAATGTGCTGCCCATAACCAAGGGGAGGATTACGTTACTGTCGGCAATAGATATGCCAATGACATGGCGCAGTACTGTGCCAGAAATCAGTATTCAGTCAATCGGGCAAAGGAGAAAGAAATGACTTCCTATTCCTTAATGATTTAATGATTACTAACGTTGTAGGGACATGGGAAGAAGTGAGACAATTGCAGGAGGAAGCAGGAGATGAAGAAACAAGGCAGTGGGTAAAAGCAGGATGTGCACCAAGGTAAAAGGATCATGTGTGGGTCTATCGAGATGGAAGACCAGTTATGCCTGATAGCATGTTGTCTACCATGGCACGGATGTATCATGGCCAGGGACACATAGGGAGGGATGTTATGATCAGGTCATTTAAGCAGACCTGGTACAACCCAAAATTCAGAATTATATCAGAGAGTCTATGTCAGAGATGTCTAATTTGTCAGCAATACAATCCTGGAAGAAAGACAGTGGTGAGCCTAGGAACTATAGGCCGAGAAGGAGGGCCTTTTACCAGAATGCAGATAGATTTCATTGAGATGCCAACATGTAACAGATTGAGATATGTTCTGGTCATAGTCTGCCTATTCTCCAGGTGGGTAGAAGCATACCCGACAAGGAGAAATGATGGATTGACAGTAGCAAAGCTGCTTTTGAGAGAATTCATTCCCAGGTTCGGGTTCCCAGTGACCCTTGAATCAGACAGAGGAGGGCATTTCTATAATGAGATTGTAAAATTGGTCAGTGAAGCATTGAATGTACAACAGAAACTGCACTGTGCCTACCGACCAGAGGCTTCTGGTGTGGTTGAGCAAATGAATGGTACAATCAAAAACAGAATTGGGAAAATGTGTTTAGCCACAGGAATTAAATGGCCTGATGTCTTGCCTCTAGTTTTGATGACCATACGTGCAACCCCAGATAGAACTACAGGGTTAAGTCCTCATGAAATAATCATGGGACGTGCAATGAGGCATGCTTACATACCAGTCAACAAACTGATGACGATTTCTGATGACATGGTGTTGGAGTACTGTAAAGGCCTGGCTGACGCAGTTCATTCTGTGTTTCATCAGGTTGGAGCGGATGCCACCACCCTTGAAAAGAAGCCAGCCCATGATCTAAGCCCAGGAGATTGGGTGAGGATAAAGGTCCAAAGAAGAAGAAACTGTTTGGTTCCCAGGTGGGGAAAAACAAGACAAGTCATTCTGACCACGACAACAGCTGTGAAGTGTGCTGGACTGAAAAACTGGATTCATGCCAGCCATACCCTGATAATACCAAATCCAGTGGATTGCAAGGAGAAAGAGTACTATGACGAATCAGAGTCAAGTACTGAATCAGACAACGAAGGACCAAAAACACGAGAAACTCCTAAAAGGGGGGGAAAACGAACCAAAACAGATTCTAGTCCCCAGAAGTGTCTCTCTGCGAAGAAGATTGCAGATTTCTGACAGCTCCGACTCTGAAGACGAGCAAAGAAAGGTCCTAGAAAAGAACCTAAAAAGAAGGAAGGAAAAGACAAAGAAGAAGCAGTAAAAGAAAGTCAAAGAAAACAAATCCCAGATGAAAAACTGAGAGAAATTCCACCTGAACTAATAGATTTGAATGAAGAAGGGGCAGTTACAGAGAGAGAGGGACAAATTGCGGAAGACCCCAGAGGAGGTGTAGGGAATTGCAACATCCAGCTAGGTGAAGGGACAAGTAGTCAGCAGGAAGATTGCGTGTCGGAGACCCGAGGAGGGAAAGAAGTAGGGAAACCAGAACAAGTGGTGGATAAAGAGACTGGTGAAAAGGAAAAGCAAGTTGGGACAGAGCTTGGAGAGAAGAAAAGAATGAAAAGAATGTCAAAGAAAGTAAATTGAGAAGAACTGTAAAACCAGAAGTTTGGCCAAACAAAATAAAGAGACTAAGATATCGATTGTCTCGAGTGAAATCACCAAGAACTGAACAGGTGAATGAAGTCACGAGTCAGGAAAAATCAAAAGAGGAAGAAACAGTTGTAACCAAAGAGTCCACAAGAACAAGAAAACCTAACCAGAAGTATAAGTCGGCGGAATGGACGTATGTGGCCCTGCCTGAAGAATCCCAAGAGACAGACCGTCAAGGAAATCCAGAGGAGGCTTTACTGAAAGTGGTTAAAGAAGGAGAATCAGAAATACTGAGAGTTCTCTTGTCCGACATTGGAGAAGAAGAAGCGGAGATTCAGGAAATTCTGTATCCTGATTGGGAGAAGGAGGCAAAGGACGATGAGATGCCAAACTGAATAAACAAAGAAGCTGTTGATGTGGAAAACGATAATAAAAGAGAAGAAGTAGAAAACTAGTGGAACCAAGTAGAAGCTTAGAAGCTTTGGGTTAGAAACTGGTCACAAAGTAGAAGAGGCTAAGTCAAAACACACGGTCTATTTAGTAAAAAATGGCTAACACAGATGGTAGTAAAAGTAGATGTACATTCATGAAAAGATGGTGTAAAACATGTTGCTGTTGTACAGGATTATTAATGCTTTTATGGAGCATTCTAGCTCTTGTAATATCATTTAAAGTCACAATAGATACAATAGAAGGACATGGTCAAAACAAAACTAACATAGGTAAAATTTCAAAGGTAGTACCGACTGTAGAAACAAACATTCATTTGCATAAAGATAGGTCTATTAACGATTTCTCTAATAATGTATTTTCAAAATTATTGTATGAATATGTAAAGACTATGGATGTAAGGGACTGCTACGTCTGTAGGCAGTTACCTGCTTCTGTGGCAGAGGGAGTGACTTATCATCACCTTCCAGCTACTTACGGAATAACATGTAGTGTAATAGCTAGCTTATTTTATGAGATAGGGAAATTAGAGTATTATTTTTCAGATGTAGATAACATTTTTGCATTAGTGCCTGCTAATAATAAGCTAAATAAGGTGAGACCTGCTAAAGTTTTAGGTGAATTTTTCCTAGAGACTAGTGAACTAACATTAGAAGTTGTGTTTAAATATAATTTGACATGCAGTTTGAAGAAAGAAGAAAATACATTTTTGAATATGGTTGAGTAAAGAAGGCATAAGATGCACAAAAAGGCATCAGAAGGAAAGGTTGAGAAAACGGCTTGGGACATAGAAATGGAGAAACACCTGACAAAAGGAGAGTCAACACCAACAATAGCTTTAGATAGGCCTCAGAAAGGAAAATTTTGTATAAGAAGGAATCAAACTGCATATGATAATCTTTTTGTAGGTAATAGTGAGTGCCATGATACATATCGAATCATGGGTGGATGCGGATTCAAAGGTGGAAGAGATCCAGTATTTCCTGGAATATATTTTATCTGTGGGAACAGGGCATATTATCGTTTGCCAGACCATTGGTATGGCACATGTTATGTAGGCCTGGTATTTCCAAAGATCTTTCACATGGACAGAGAAGAGGGTGTAAATAGTTTAAATAGTCATTTAGTGCGTAGAAAGAGAGAATCTTGGGCAGAAATTGTGGGTGACATTTTTTGTGCATTGATACCAGCAGTGGGAATAACTCTGAATGCAAATAAAATTAGAAGATTGTCTACAGTAGTGGATCGCTTGTCAACAAGCACTGCTCATGGATTTTTATTAGTTAATACTGAAATGGTTGCCATGCGTGCTATGGTAATGCAAAATCGACTTGCCCTTGACATTCTTTTGGCAAAAGAGGGTGGAGTCTGTGGAATGCTGAAAGTTCAACATTGTTGCACTTACATTCCAGACGAAAGTAAAGATCTAAAGGTTTACATTAAAAATATTACAGAATTGTATGATGAACTTGTACCACTGGAGGTTGAAGATGTATGGACAAGAATGGGAAAGAAAATAGCTGCTAATAAAAATTTCTTAGCTAAAATAGGTAGTACTGTTATAGGTAAAATTCTGTTCCATTAACGTGTGATAGTTGCAGTATTAGTGCTAAGATTAGGGTGTATGTGTTGCAGGAAAAAGAAAACAAATAATACAATAAAAAGAGATAAATTTAAGAGAAAAGGAAAAGATCCAGAAAAGGATTTAAAAGAAATAGCCTTAGATGAGTGGAAAGACAGTATGTATAAGAAAGTGAAAAGAGATGAATATGAAGAAACTGAATTTTGAGCTATGAGTAAGAAGTCATTTCAAATTTCCGTAAAAGGGTACTAAATTTGGGTGTTTTGTGGTGATAAAATCACCAAAGGGGGGATTGCTGGAGTGAGGTTTTCCCTAAGAATCGTATACCTCCTCCATTTTACCATTTTGAATTAAAATGAATAACTAATTCATATTAATAGTATTAATGGTTTGCTGTGTTTGATTAATCAACATTACTAATTAGAAATACACGTGGGAATTGCATTTGCATGGCCTGATTGATACGTAAACTAATTTTCGTACGCATACTAATGTCAGATATTTAGAATTTGCATGTTATATGTTGCTTTTGTGATGTGATTTGTGAATCGTGCTTTAAATTGTGAGTATAAACCGCAATGCGTGTTGCTTTTGCTAGATAAATACTCACACATAAAGGGTTTAGTAAGGGAATAACATTTTAATAGTCATTTCCATGTATTAATTACGTTTTGTGTCTCTTTGCTTAAGTTGACCTTTCTGGAGTGGCCACAAAATGGCTGCCATCCCTATTTTGACAGACAGACGAGATACAGAAGTCACTGAGTGAAGTGCGCCTGTGCTAAAAGATGAGCAACAATAACCTCGTCCTGACCCCAGGCAGACTGTACTCGTGAAGGTCGCACCGGGAGGAGTGCCAATCCTCAGACAATGGACTTCCTTAAACTAAGAACTGTTATAATTGATGACACCATGGACACAAACCCGTATGGGAATCAACATGCCCTGAATGGACTAGAAACTGTTGCAAATTATTAATAAATTGAGAACTACATCTAATGAAACATTGAACGCATGAGAATCAGGAAGAATGACCCTGGTTCCACCAATCGGATTTGTTCTAAAACATGTATTGTAACATTTGGTTGTTGATTTTACTATAAAAGAAGTAGACTAGAGAGGGTAGGTATCCTCTTGTCGTGCTTTACCAGATTTCCTGACGTTATGCTGACGGAGAGGACGGTGACACTGCTGGACAGTTGCTTGCCAGAGACTCTGACGGACTGATCAGATGCCCAATTAATTTACGAACTGATTGATTGATTTATGGCCATAGAGACGAAAGATCTGAATTTGGCATAGAGGATGCCATTTAGCCAGATTAGGTAAATATGCGAATCAAAATATTGAAAGCTTTATGGTTTTCTTATGCTTTATTTAGATAAACATTTAATTCATTTAAACTGTGTCGGGTTATTTTTGAAGTATATTGTTTAGAAGAATTAGGTGTCGCTTTTCCCAGCAACTAAGCTGATCCATGGCCTATAGTATGGGAGGAAATGCTAGGTAATAAAATATTGAGATCCTGGTGAGGTAGGGATGAATAGGTGAATTTGTTGTTACTCATCAGGTGATTGGTGTAATTTTCCTCCCATTTCCAGTGCATGGAATAGAGAAAGGAATTCCCCTCTCTCGAGGACCATTGATCTAAAAAATAGAATGAATGATTGGTGTTATGGGCCCCACCAGTGAATGAGTGAATGAATGTGGTTGTTGAAGAAGATCTGTGGTCTGTGACGTAGAAAGGGGATTTTTGGTATCAATTCTGGAAGCATCCAAAATTTGCGATCTGGCCTTAAGGAATCGCTAATTACCAAAAACTTCAAGTTGGTGGTAATTTGCGATTTCCCAGAAAAATTCAGGGGTGCAACAGAGTATCCTTTTGGCACACTTGAAATTGCATGCGCAATTTGCAAGTACATATTGGGTACTCGCAAATTGCGCATGCAATTCCAATTCATTTCTATGGGGCTCTTGGCCCATAAGAAATGAATGGGAAGCCATTCCTTATTTGCGAGTCGCAATTTGCGAGTCACATTATTTAAATTGCGAAACCTACATACATTGCATTTTGCGAGTCCTTAATAGCGAATCGGTAAAATTCGCTATTAAGGACTCGCAAAATACATTGATGATACATCTGCCCCTTAAAATCCCATTTAGACAGGCAGCTAGCCAGATATTACTAGTTCTGCGCAGAAGCGTCCATTCGGTTACGGCCACACGTCTGTCATTTAAAGCAAGCTTTAGGCCGGCAAGCAGGAAAGAAGATACCCCAAATCTCTCGTAAACGTCTCTTCTCTAAACTTAGCAGATGCACTGGCAGACTGGCACACTTCTGTCACGTGACACAATGTTTAGGCCGGAAGCGGGACATCCATGGCATTTTCAGGAGCGTCTCCTCTTTCTATGGATCTCCACTCACAGAAACGTCTCCACTCTATGGCCCGCTGCACTTCCGCACTCCAGTCACGTGACGCGCCTCGCGATTTCACTTGGGTAATGTAGTTCCGGCCCCAGAGGAGATACCTCTGTCGCCTATAGGCTGTTACGGGGCCCCGGGGAACCTAGGCTCTCAGCCTGACTGTGTACGGCCGCTTGGAACCCAGACTTGGTGGCGGCCTCCTAGACACAGGTAAGGTGAGCCTGGCCGCTTCAGAATGTTCTCTCCCGGACTGCAGTCGGCCCACGGGCCACACTTACGGGACATGAAGTCAGTCAGGTTAATCTACGGTGTACAGGATCCATGTACCCCTCCGTCAGCAACTCCTTCCTCGGGGCCTTCTGAATTGAGATTCCCGCCCCTCCCCTTAGAGGTTGGGACCTATGTCACTATGTTACGACCCTCTCTGTCCTAAACAGTGGGGGCTCTTGGCGGACCGTATACGCCATGCCCTCCCCGTGCCCTCAGGTTCACCCACGCACTATACTGCGCAGTTTAGTGGACAAGCACCCCCACCCTCGAGGAGAGTGCTTCACGTACTCTCGGGCTAAACTAGCAAGTGCGCGGCTTCTGCGTGAGGTATTGGCGCCAAGGATCAACAGCCAGAATGAGGCTTGCATCCGCATCGCATGAAGCACTAACCCCAGGGATGGATTTCCGCCTAATAACGGCCCCCTGGTCCCTGGCAACGCTTATTTCCAAGATTACATTTCTTTTAATTAAAATGCCACTAATTTCGAAAGATAATGACTGGCACATTGCATTTGACGCATTAGCTAGATTGCTCTTGTTCCTGCTTCCTTCCACCCCTAATATTTTGAATATTTATGTAAATGCAAGAAATCGCCGTATACCTGTCTAAATGTACCCTGCACTTAGTGGCATTTGTCCACTATGCAACCTTTGGTGCGGTCAGGTAACCCATGCCTGTCTGCTATTATTTTTGTTTACGGATCTAATATGGGTATTGGTACAACTTTATTATTGGAGTATACCTAGGTCAGATCCACTGCTCTTCATTGGAATGTTTCTATGGCCATACAGGAAGCACTCGTAGTAATATTGGTCCTTTTTTGTTGGGTTCTTTGGCTACGTAGCTACAGATGACCGGTGCTTATTTCCTTATATATAGTTATGGAAGACAAGTAATTATTTTTACATTTTTTATTATGGATTAAAGAGGGGCATCTTCACGGGTGATCCTAAAGTATATGGAGATGTTGTTCCAGGTCCTGGTTGCATAGCTAGAAAAGGCCTGTTGACTTGTTTTTTTTTCTAAATTTCTTAGTCTGCAGTCTGATGATGTCTTGGCTGGGGTGTGAGGAAAACCAAAGAGGTGGCTTTGTATATTGTGTAGCTGGTTTGGAAGGTGGTGTGGGCCGGCAATGGGAGCCACTGAAGTTCCTCATGATGGAGGTGATGTGATCATATTTTGTTGGGCTGTCTTCGAGACTTGGTACGGTGTGTAGGATGCCTTTAAGGGGTACCGGTGTGGAATGTAGGAGGTTCTGGAATCGTTACTACCATCCAGATGTGAGATGTATTTTGGCACTGTCAATCAATCAGGGGTTTATGAAGCGCGCTACTCACCCGTGAGGGTCTCAAGGCGCTGGGGGGGTGGGAGAGCAGCTCCGGATCAGTCGAAGAGCCAGGTCTTGAGTCACTTCCTGAAGGTGTGTAGAGTGGGGGAGCGTCTGAGGTTGACTGGGAGCTCGTTCCAGGTCTTTAGTGTGACATGGGAGAAAGCTCTTTCGCATGCTCTGGTTCTGCGGATGCGTGGGGTCTCAGCCAGGGCGAGGTCGGTGGAGCTGAGGTTCCTTTTGGGTACGTGGAAGGAGACTTTCGTTGAGGTGTTTGGGTCCGATGTTGTGGAGGGATTTGTAGGGGTGGGTGAGTAGTTTGAAGGTCACTCTCTTCTCGATGGGGAGCCAGTGGAGGTCTCGTAGGTGCTGGGTCATGTGCTCGTGTCGTGGGGTTCCGAGGACGAGTCTGGCTGCGGTGTTCTGGATGGTTTGGAGCTTGTGTAGCAGGGTTTTGTTGATTCCAGCGTAGTGGGTGTTTTGACATAGTCCAGTCTGCTGGTATTGTGTGCGTGGGTGACGGTCTTTCTGCATTCGGGGGGGATCCACTTGAAAGTCTTGCTGAGGATGTGGACGGAGTTGAAACGGGTGGAGGTGACGGCGTTGATCTTGTCGGTCAGGGAGAGGGAGAAGTCTAGGATGATGCAGAGTTTGCGGGCGTGGTCCGTCGGGGTGGGTGGGTTTCCGAGGGCAGGGTGCCACCAGGAGCTGTCCCACGCCGTAGGGGAGGGTCCGAGGACCTCTGTCTTCTCCGAGTTCATTCTTAGGCAGCTGTTGCTCATCCAAGCTGCAACATCTTTCATTCCTTCTTGGAAGCTGAGTCTGGTGTCTTCGGGGTTCCTTGTGAGCAAGAGAGAGGATACTATGCTGAGCCCATGCTGTCTGACGATGGCGGCGAGGGGGGCCATGTAGATGTTGAAAAGAGTGGAGCTGAGTGAGGATCCTTGGGGTACTCCGCTGTTGACCTCAGTAGGTTCGGAGAGAAAGGGGGGGGTCTGATCCTTTGGGTTCTGCCGGAGAGAAAGGAGCAGATCCAGTCGAGGGCGGTTCTCAGTATACAGGCATCGTGGAGTCTGGCTGCAAGAGTCCGATGTGAGACGGTGTCTATGAGAAGTTGGCCTGGTATATGCTGCCCACTAGTTCTAGTGGGCACCTTGCACCAGTCCAAACAACCCTTATTGATGATTAGGTTTAAGACAACCTTTATTGAAAGCTATCCTAGTGGTAGCTATGTAGAGCAGCCTTCAGGCTAAGTCTCGAAGGAATGTAAAGCAGCTTGGTTTACCAGATTATAACCATCTGAATGACCAAATCAAAGGAGAACCACATAAGGTATATATGTATTTATTTCTAAACACTCTCTACTAACCTCTTTATGAGATTAGAGAGCAAGGCACACAATAATACAGTTATTAAATGACAGTAAATAGCACAATATACAATGGGCCCCAGGGGGAGACCAAACCATATATTAAGAAAGTCGTATAAGAACCACGACTTGACACAGTGCCTAGAGCACGTACAATTGCTGGGACCCCAAGGAACCACCCAAGGCAGTGACACTGGGGACCCACGGGGGACGTGTGCAGTGTGAGAAAACAGCCGTGAGCCCCGTACAATTCTATGGGAAAGTCGAGGTTGGAGTTTAAGGACACTTAGGAGAGAACTTTGAGCAAACCCTTTCAGACTTAGAGGGTTCTAGGGCCAGCACCCACGGGAGCACCGTAGTACTCGTGTTACCTCACCCAGGGAAGCCGGGTGCATAGGTGTCAAATGATGTCAGGAATCGTCGTTGTTTTCAATGGTGATGTGCTGTAAAGTGCTGCTGCCGTGGAAAGGAGAAGGGTCCAGTGTTATCCAAGTCTGGATGGAAGATGTGAAGAACCCGAAAGCAGAGGGGACAGAGTCTGGGTCACTTACCAGTGACCAGGGGCGCGATAGATGAATGCCCACCGATGTCGGGTGTTTCAGGTGCAAAGAGGTGAAGCTTGACTCCACTGCCACAGGGATCAGGAGGCGTCAACGACGACCACAGTCGAGCTGTCCCACGAAGGATGGGGGGTCAGTTTCCGGATTGGAGACCATCAAGCCTTGGCAACGGCAACCCGCGCGGTGAGAGTAAAAAGGCTTCGGTGTGGACCAGCAAGGTCCTGTGGATTCTCCAAGCGATGCAGAGTCAGGGCACGTCTGGAGCAACCAGGTAAGCCCGTTGAAAGTTAAAGTTCCTTTCTCAGGGACCCACAAGTTGACAGACAAGGGATCACGAAGGGACCTCAAGAGGAATCACTCAATACCAGCCCACGGGTCACCCGAGGAGTGTAGGCCAGTAATCTTCGGTGGAATCACTGCTCGGGGTCTGGACTACAAGTAGCCCAAAGCACAGCCTCAGGGATCGCTAAAAAGTATATGCTGCTGCAAATGGTCACAGTGTCCAGGGGTTCGGGTTGCACAGTCCCCACGAGGGCTTTGGATCTCAGGTTTGCTGAGAGCACAGATCGGCCTCAGGGAAGCTTGGAAACCCACCTCCTGCGTTGCAAAAACTTCGAAGTCCTTCAGGAGCTGCGTAGTTGCCAACCGAACCGTTGCGTCTTTGGTGCCTGCCTTGCAGGTGTGTAACTCCTTTACTTCAAGGGAGATTCTTCGGTCATCCAACGTCGTGTAGATTGTAGAAGTTATGAGATTCTGTAGCAGAGTTTTGTCCAGGTAAATCTAAAGTCTAAAGTCCTGTAGTCAGGGGTTCCCACTTTATACCCAAGGAAGGGGTGGGACAAACTCTGGAGACCCACCTATGGGAGGGTCAGGACAGAGGGGTGGCTACACCCATGTCCTTTGACCAGTTTCGGTGCTGTCATATTTCTCCCTCTAGTAGGGTGGAATCGTGCCTCGCACACCAATTACTGGTGTGGAGGTATGATTCCAAGGTGTTTGACACCAAACACAACATGTTTCCATGCAGCCATTCCAAAGTTAGCATTTACCGCGAGGTTATAATGCACTTAAGAGTATATGGTCTGGCTGCATCACAAACAACCCCGGAATAAAGGTTCCGAAGGCTGCAGAGGGGCTCTGCTCATGCATGGGCACCCTCTTACATAAAACTCAGCACCCTGACTTCAGGATTGATAAGGCCTGCCATAGGTGTGAATGATAGGTTTATATGTGCAGTGATGTGGAGAGATATAGGGTACCTATATCTCAGTAAGGGGTGCATACACCACCTTACACAGGTTGCTGTAGCAGACCTGTTGTGTCATTTTAAATGGCTTCCCAGGAGTGGCACAATACATGCTGCAGCCCATGGTAGGCCTCTGGGGTACCTATGCCCTGGGTACATAGTATACCATATACTAGGGACTCATAAAGGTACCCCAGAATCCAATCTAGAGTGTACCTAAAGTACATGCAATCAATTTAGAGAGGAAGCAGCTAGGCTGGGGCCCTGGATAGCAGGGTCCCAGCCAGACAAAGTCGTAAAACAGTGAAACATCCGCAAAAGAGGGGGGGTGGGTAACTATAAGAAGCAGATCCTACTCTCCTACAGTGTCGATGGCCGCGGCGAGATCTTGTAGAATGAGGGCCGCAGTGTGGCCCTGGTCGAGTAGCATGCGGATGTTGTCGGTGGAGACAAGGAGGGCGGTCTCGGTGCTGTGGTTGCTGCGAAATCCGGACTGGGAGGGATCAAGGGTGACGCTCTTTTCGATGAAGGTGGTCAGTTGGGTGTTGATGAATCTCTCGGTGACTTTGGCTGCGAAGGGAAGGCGAGAGATGGGCCAGTAGTTTTTCTGGTCTGTCGGTTCGGCCAATGGTTTCTTGAGGAGGGGTTTGATCTCTGCCAGCTTCCAGTCGTCCGGGAAAATGCTGGACTCGAGGGAGGCGTTGATAGTCCAGCATAGTTCGGGTGCAGTGGCGGTGGTGGTAATTGTGCGGTGGGCAGGGGCCCGAGGGGGCTCCTGAGTGGGTGTTCTTCATGGTCGTGGTGGTGTCTTCAGTGGTCGTAAGTTTCCAGGTGGTGATGGTCGGCTGGTTGTCGGTGGTGGGGAGGGGTGTAGTGTCCGGAGTCTGTTAGCTGAAGTTGTCGTAGAGGGCCTTGATTTTCAGGTGGCAGTAGGAGCTGAGATTGTTGCAGAGGTTCCGGGATGGCGTGACATCCATTACTTCGCTGGGGGGTTTGGTGAACCGCTTGCTGGCTCTTATGCGCTGGTGGTATTCATTCATGGCGTTTCTGTAGTTGTTCTGGTGTTCGGAGGTTTTCCTGTTCCCCCAGAGTTTCTCGAGGCGCCTGCATGAGCGCCTGGTTCTTGGAGGTTTGTAATGAACCTGGCGGCCTTCAGGGGGCGTTATTTGACAGGGTGGCTGAGGGGTGCGGGCTTGTCGGCTCAGCTGGCGATCCAGCAGTGTAGTTCTTTGGCTGTGGAGTTGGCGTCGGTAGTGGTGGAGGGGGGGTCGTGGAGGAGGGTGGTGTTGAGGTGTTCCTCTGTGATCTTGCTCTAGTTCCTCTGTGGCGAGCGAGGGGCTGTTTAAGTGTGGTGGTGAAGGTGAAGTGTACGCAGTGGTGGTCTGTCCAGAGGGGCTGCGTGGTGTGGCTGAAGTGGATGTTTGTGCCTCCTGCAAAGATAGGGTCCAGGGTGTGTCCGGCTCTGTGGGTGGGGGTGGTGTAGAGCTGCTTCAGTCCAAGGTTGGCGAGGTTGTCAGCTCTTGTGCGCGATGGCGAGTCCTCCTTCTGTGCGGCGGGGGCAGTGCTTTCTTTGGATCTTGTATCTGTAGGGAATGGCGGTGGTGATGTCGGAGGTGGAGTTGGTCCATGTTTCTGTGAAGAAGGTGACATCAGGCGAGAGGGTGTCGAGCAGGTCCCAGATCTCCATGGCGTGTCTGTGGAGGGAGCGTACGTTGAGGAGGATGCACATAAGGGCTTCGGTGGTGCGGGCGTCCGTTGTGGGTACTGAGGTCGTGGGAGGGTTGTTGATGGTGAAGGATAGTCGGCAGTGTCGGCAGGAGAGCTCGCTGTGGGTAGGGTCCGGCGATGATCTCTGGCAGTGGTTGTTTCTCCCAGGATTGTGTGCGAGGAGGCAGGCGGCGGTGTTGTGGTGGGCGGTCGTAGATCCAGGGTCCTTGGCGCTGGTCGCAGATAGACTTTGGCGTGCCAGCAGCACTCCCCCACTGCGGGAGAGCGCAGCGACCGCCATTAAGTAGGGGAGGGGGGCGGGACGAGAAGTAGGGAGGCGGGAGTGGGGGCTGTGTCGGGGGGAGGGGCCGCAGGGGCAGCACGACGGGAAACCAGCGGAGAGAAAAATACTAATAAAATAAACTGCAGGAGCGGTGAGCAAAAGGAAAATAAATTAACTTCAGGAAGAAGGCACCTAGCGGGGCAACGGGAAGTGAGGCAAGGATAATAAATTACCTTAGGAGGGCACCAGACAGGCGGAGAAGGGAGCACCTCAGAGCGGGAATTGGACTGCAGGCGCAAACCCTGTACAATAGGAGGACTCGGCACAGTGAGAGGCGGCGGTGACGCGGAGCTGCTGGGGAGAGTGCTAACCTAGACCGGAGGTTAAGGTCTCACTGTGTTCATTGAGGGCGAGTTTGGTGTCCTGGGTGAATCCAAGTGACTTGGCATTCAGTGAAATTCAGATTTCAGGGCTGTGAAGGTTGATGTCACTGAGCCAGGTTTTACTTGTTAGTTTTTCTTGCTAAAGAATTATGCCTTGGTTGGGTTGAGTTTTAGGTAGGAGCTGAACATCCTAGTTTGGATTTTGTGTAGGCAATGCTTAAGTCGTTAGATGTCTGTGACAGAGGAGACTTTCAAGTAGAGTTGGGTATCGTCAGCATATTGCTGAATCTTGATCGCCTCCAAGGACTACGTACTACTCGGAGACCTGAATTTCACCACGACAACCTCAGCAACCCCAACTTCACTGCCTTCCTAGACAACCTCGCTAACATCAGACTGAAGCTGCTCGTCACCACCCCCACCCACAAGGCGGGACACACCCTCAACCCCCATCTTCGCAGGAGGAAACAACATCCTCTTCAGCCACACTACGTAACTCCTCTGGACGGACCACCACTGCGTATACTTCGCTTTCTCAAAACCCACCGCACACAAAGCTACACCACGCCCCCGTGCAGGAACTGGAGCAAAATCACTGAAATCACTGAAGAGCACCTCAACTCTACCCTCAACCACAGTCCCCCACCCACCACGACCAACGTCAACTGTGCAGCCAAAGAACTCCACAGATGGATCACCAACTGCGCAGACAAGCTCGCTCGCTCCGGGTCTCTGACAGACAGTGCCCTTACAAAAGCCACCTGGTTTACTACTGACCTCCGAGAATCCAGACGCACCTGCAGACGTCCCCAGAAAGAATGGAGAAACAGCAAAACCCCAGAAGCACCAACCAGCTACAAGAATGCCATGACAGAGCACCACCAATGCATCAGATCCACTAAAAGAAACTTCATCCAGGACAAGATCCTTGCATCCAACGCATCCAGAACGCCTCCGCCCGACTCATCCTGGACATCCCCCCGACGCAGCCACATCTCCGGCCACCTGAGGGACCTGCACTGGCTCCCCGTCAACAAGAGGATCACGTTCAGGCTCCTCACCCACGCACACAAGTCTCTCCACGACCTGGGCCCCAAGTACCTCAACGACCGCCTGACCTTCTACACGCCCACCCGCCAGCTACGGTCTACTAGCCTAGCCCTCGCCGCCGTACCACGCATCCGAAGAGCCACCGCCGGAGGCAGATCCTTCTCCTACCTGGCGGCCAAGACATGGAACTCCCTCCCCATCCACCTTCGGCTGGCCCAGGACCACCTCGCCTTCAGGAGACAACTCAAGACCTGGCTGTTCAAGCAGTAGCGGACCCCTTCCCCCAAGCGCCTTGAGACCCTTCCGGGTGAGTAGCGCGCTATACAAGTGGTATGATTGATTGATTGATTGCCAACTCCAGCAACTTGAAGGAGCTCTTCAGCATCATACAGGAATTCACCAAACCCCCCAGCGAAGCCTCAGATTCACGCCCTCCCAGGACCTCTGCAACAAACTCTGCTCCTACTTCCATCTCAAGATCAAGTCCCTGTACAACAACTTCAGCGAACAGATACTTAACACCAAAGCCACACCTTCCTCCAGCAACGCCAGCCATCCTACTATCTCCATGTGGACCCCGGTCACTACAGAAGACACCGCCATGATCATGAAGAGCATTCACTCTGGAGCCCCCAAGGACCCGTGCCCGCCGCACATCTTCCACAGAGTCGCTGCTGCCATAGCACCTGCACTACGACGCACCATCAGCTCCACCTTCGAAACCGGCACATTCCCAGACGACTGGAAATGCGCAGAAGTCAAGCCTCTCCTCAAGACGCCCTCCGCAGACACGACGGACCTCAAAAACTACAGACCCATATCTCTCCTCCCCTTCGCAGCCAAAGTCACTTAGATAGTCAACATCCAGCTCACGAACTTCATCGAAGCTAACTCCATCCTCTACTCCCCCCAATCACGATTCCACAGCACCAAGACTGCCCTCCTAGGCGCCACAGACGTCTTCCGCACTCTCCTCGACCAGGGCCACATGGCAGCTCTCATCCTACTAGACCTCTCTGCAGCTTTCAACACTGTCTCCCACCTCACACTCACCGCCAGACTCCATGACACCGGCATACAGGGAACCACCCTCGACTGGATCCACTTTTCCCCCACTGGCCGAACCCAAACAATCAAACTCCCTACCTTCTTCTTCGAACCCACAGAGATCAGCTGCAGAGTACCCCAAGGATCATCGCTCAGCCCCTCGCGCTTCAACATCTACATGGCCCCCCCTCGTCGCCATCGTCCGACAGCATGGACTCAACATAGTATCCTACTACAACGCCACGCAGCTCATTCTCTCCCTCACAAAGGAACCCAACACCACCAGACTCGGCTTGCAGGAAGGAATGAAAGACTACGCATCTAGGATGAGCAGCAGCTGCTTGAAGCTCAACTCTGAGAAGACAAAAGTCCTCGTAAACGGACCCACCCCCTCCACATGGGACAACACCTGGTGGCCCAATGCCCTCGGCAATCCCCTACACCCACGGACCACGCCCGCAACCTCTGCGTAATACTCGACTCCTCCCTCACCATGACCCGACAGATCTCCGTGTGCTTCAGCACCCTCCGCGTCTTCCGCAAGACCGTCAAATGGATCCCTCCCGAATCCAGAAAGACCGTCACCCACGCACTCATAACCAGCAGATTGGACTACGGCAACGCCCCTGCGCCGGAATCAAAAAGTTCCTGCTCCGAAGACTCCAGACGATCCAGAACGCCGCTGCCAGACTCGTCCTCGGCATCCTGTGACAAGACCACATCACCCAGCACATACAAGACCTCCACTGGCTCCCCGTTGAGAAGAGGGTAACCTTCAAGCTACTCACTCATACGTTTAAACCACTCCACAACACTGGACCCCAATACCTCACCAAAGGAGTCTCCTTCTACGCAGCCAAGAGAAGCCTCCGCTCCGCCGATCTTGCCCTGGCCGAAGCCCCTTCCCAGCCCCCCCCCCCGTATCCGCTGAGCCAGAATGGGTGCTACAGCATCAGACGTTCGCCCACTCAGCAAGCCTTCAGGAAGAGCCTCAAGACCTGGCTCTTTGGGTGAGACGGGTCTGCACGACGCCCCCCGCTCCCCCCCCAGCACCTTTAGACCCTCACGGGTGAGTAGCGCGCTTCACCAATACCTGATTGATTGATTCTGTTATCTTCTAGAACACCAAGTGGCTCAATGTAATTTGACCTATTGGTTTAATGGCCCCTAGGATGTCAACTTTTCTCTTTGCATTGCAAGAAAAGTGGAGCCTAGGGTTGATTGCTGAAAATTACTGCACGTCTTCTTTTTTTTTTAAAATCCTTTGCTCTGCATCATACTTTAGACCATATTAATGTAAACTCAGTGAACCGCTCCAGTTTTATCCAAATTGATTTTTAATTGAATAAAAAGAAAATTCTGTATCCTTGTCGCACAATTAATTTTACAGGAAAAGGACCAACCTCGCGCCAAACAACCTGATAAAGTGTGCATGTGCAAACTGTATTTGTGGATGTGAAATCAGAAAAAACCCATTATCAATAGCTGAAGATCACAGTTGACAATTTATTTTAATAGTTTTTTATAGCGTGAATGGGACTCTTATGGGTATCAGAGCGCTTTACAGAATTACAGCAAGCAGAGTAGTCTTGCTTTGCATTTGATACCTAATTTATTATATAGTCTAATCGTATATATAACGCGAACATGCACTTTTTAATTTTTTTAATGTTTTTAGAACTTTAGGTCTTGCTTAAAGACTACTTTTTTCTGTCTGTTGTTGAAGACCTACTGTTGACAGTACAAATATTTACGTGTGCTTTGGGTCTGCCTATTGCTTACTGTTGGCTGGCTCTATTGTCATTATAATTTGCTTGCTTCTTATTCAGTGGGTTTCCTTCCTCTTCTTGCATTTGTCCTTCCCTTGAAGCCTAGCTTCTTTACCATAATTTTCATTAGATGACTTGTGTACTTCATTACTTGCATTCAAGGACGTATTTTTTCTTTTTCTGTCAATGCTCAATAAGAATGTATGTTTTCTTGCCCTGTCATGTGTAGCCCGCCATAAACGCCCTTGTTGCTTCATTATAGCCCTCCTAGCTTTTTCCACATTTTCTTTTTTTTCGATAGTGATATTTGATGTCATCGATTTTGTAATATATACCATTGTATGAGGTCATTATCATCCCATTGGGAGTGAGATTTGGGCAGGTAACCATAAATTTGCAATTTCTGTGTTTTTTCGGTTTGCTTTCTTAACAATAATATATCTTTTAAAGTTTAGAATTTTTAGGTAAAATATAAGATAACATCTCCTAAATGGAGTCCCTGCATTTGCATGTATTCCTGCCTCGAACGAGCCTTCCTTCTGACCAGACTCTGTCAAACCATAATTATTCCTCTCTTGCCACCTGATCTTTTCAGGAACGAAGCCAGACAGAGATCGCTGCACCTGTTTGCTTTCTTAAAATAATATGTAATAGAGAATTTATCTGACCGCCAGCCAGTTTGAGTACTTTATTTGAGCATGTATCCACCCAAAAAATGCCAAGTCAAAACAACATATACTTAAACTTGGTACTTTCACTGACTTAAATGAAAATTGGCTTTAGGCCATGCTTAGTAGTTTGGTTCTGAGGAAGTTGTTAAATGTATTGTAACTAGCTTCTGGGCACAAACCATGATTGATCTTGCTCCACCCTAATCTTTCATCCGGGGGTAGTAACAGAAGACTTGTAAAACCTCGCATTGATTGAATGCAATTTAATTTTCAGCCTCCTCCCTTGTGACTTTTTTGTTGCGTGGCCAAGCACAATCTACCCTGGACTTTCTACGTTACAAACTACGCCACCAATTCAAGGTCACCTTTCACCAGGGCCGGACTGGGAACCAAAACCGGCCCTTGAAAACTGCTCGGCCGCCCCTCCTGGAAGATTGCGGGGGTGCGGCCGAGCTGTTTGCAAGAGCCGGTTTTGATACCGGGGCCCGATATCGCAGACCCCCGGTAACAAAAACGGCCCCCAGAGGCCCAAAACCGGCCCCCACCCTAGTGGCTCACCGGGGAAACACATAGTGCCCGCTACGGCCAGTCCGGCCCTGCCTTTCACCCCCACGTTTGCACCACTTTTCTCCACAGCACATTGTTCGGGGCACAGAAAATATAAGACTGAGTATTGTCTTTGCTTTTCCTGCATGATTTTTATTGGTGGTTATGCAAGAAAATAAACGTAAATGTCCTTCCTATGTTCTTCAGGGAATATTCACTCTTCCTGGAACCTCCTTTCAGCAAGACGCCAGATGTCCAGGGCATTAAACGAAAAAAGAAAAGAGACAGGGGTATCCGAGTCAAGCGTGACTATACCTGTCTGTATAGGGAAGGGAGTGGGGGAAGCACACCCGACATGCAGGCAATCAGAGCGGCGGTAACAGAAAAAAAAAGCCTTCACCCGCGTGTGCATAGGTCCAAATTTTCGGAGCCTTAACGGTGCACAGAGGAAAGCGTCAGTGCCCCCCCCCCCCATTTAAAGGCTGGGTCTGCTCCTCCACTGCCTCCAACTCCCTAGGAACCGAGCATGCACCTGTGGGAGCCACGCTCCTCCTGGAACGCGGCTGGGCGGCTCATGTGATCATTGGCATCCTGGCGTCAGTATCTCGGGCTGTACTCTGTGTTCCCTGCAACGTATTAGATGTTCCTTCCTGCTTGAGGCTGCTCCGCACTGCTTTCTCCACTCGGGGCAGCGTATACCGTCCTCCAAGCTGACGTGGGGCCCCTCGTCAGTTCCCTGGGGACGCCACCTTCCCCTCCCTGATCCTGTCTTGAATGGGCAAAGGGGGCGTGGCTCATCCACACGTCCGCGTCAGGCATCAGAGATTTAAAGGGCCCATAGCCTGTAATAACGGGGTCATCGTCTGCTGCGAAAAACTCTTTTTGGTCGGGCAGGAGGGCTGGAAATAAAGCAGAGCTTTTGGCATGTAAGGAAATGTCCTTTCTTCTTCCTTCCTTCTCGTCCGGGTCAGCGGGGCACCGATCCTGACACACACTCCATCTCTTTTCCTGTCATCAGAAATACGGAGCAAAATATACAAATCCGGAGCATACTGGTTAGGTTTGGGTACATGAATATAAACTATGCTTACTGAGTTATCTGCTAGATGTAAATAAAAGATTGGCAGGATTGGATTGGGTCAGTCACCTTAGGCAAAGTCATGATGCATGCAAAAATGTACATTTCTGCTATCTGTTTATACATGCTCTGTTTGTGAGATAAGCTTGCAGGGCTGTTGTACCTATGTTACCTCCTGTCTGCTTTACTGAAGCTTGAGACAACTGTTAAAATGACAGACACTGGATAAGACAGTAGGGATTTATTGTCATTATATTGCATCACCAACAGACACTGCCAGCACGTCGATCCCCCAGTCTCCAGCTGTCTCAGCAGAGACATTACCATGGAGACTTAAAACACACAGCACTAGTTGGAATGTAAGGCATACCTGACCAGCCACCATAACACCCCCCCCCTTACTAATAATACAAAAACTAGGATTAGAAAGTGAGCAAGAGGAAAAACAGAAAAGGAATGCAGGTAAGACTAGAAGAGGAAAATGAGAAAAAGAGTACAAGAGAGAAACACAGGAAAGAATTGCAGGGAGGGGCAAAACCACATGACATCAGTACATTTTTTAATCCTTAAAATGTTCTGGAGGACCGTGAAACCTGGAAGAAAAACTCCTCGCATGAGCATCAGTAGAATTAGCTTTTGACTAGTTGGATCCCGGCAAACCTGCACCGGAACACGAAGGGTGTAACGACATGTCACCCCTGAATTTCGCAAGACGTGACATACTCCACTTTCCACCATTGTGCACTGTCACCACATCCCTCTTGATGGAAGTTATGACAAAGGGGCCCATAAACTCCGTAGCACCCTTTCTTTTCCACCTAGGTTTCTTTACCATCACCCAGTCACCCAACACTCCATGATCTTTCCTTCACAGATTTCTTGAAATCATATCTTTCCTTATATATCCTTTGATAAGATTTGATCCTAGCATCAATCTCCTCCTTATCTAAAGAAATACCCTCTTTCAAGGGCAGCCACCCGGGATTCAACTTGGAATGGGCTAACCTACCTCTCAACAGCTGAAATGGAGAACCCTGCATAACACAATTGTGTGGTACGATGTGCCCACCAGGTGTCCCTTAAAACCTCCTTAAGTGGAAACCCTGACTCCAAGGCTCTTTGAAAACAAGCTTCAACTACTCTATTCTTACGCTCTGCAAGTCCATTGGCCTGCGGTGCATAAAGAGCTGTTCTCTGATGGGTTATACCAAGATCTTTCAAAAAGTCTTGCATTTCTTGAGAGGTGAATTGCATCCCATTGTCAGTAACCAGGAATTTAGGAATGCCTTCACTCGCAAACTCATCTTTGAGGAAATCTAAAATCATCCTAGTGCTGGCAGTGCTCACCCATCTAGTGGAAACCCAATTTGACGAGTAATCCACCAAAAGAATAACAAACCTCTCAGAAGGCCCTAACAACTCAAACGGACCTGTAAGGTCTAAACCCAACTTAGTCCAAGGCTCACGCGGAGTTTCCACTGGGGACACAAGATCTATCATTCATAGCACCTTGTTAACACTCCTTGACCACCTCTTCTACTTGGCGGTCCATCCCAGGCCACCAATACCTCTCACGGAGTCGAGCCTTAGTAAGAATTCTTCATAGATGCCCTTCATGAGCTAGATTTACCAGCTTGGGTCTCAAATTACAGGGGGTACAACCCTCTCACCATGAATCAATTCATTTTGAAGCAATATAAGGTTATCTCTAGTAGACCAGAAAGTCAACAAATCAAAATCAATATTTTTGCACTCCACTCCGGCCAACCTTTGACAACATAGTCAGCAACAACTGGTAATAGCACATCTTGAGATCTGGCTTCCACCCATTCATTTTCTGTGATGGCATGTTCTCTGACCGAACAAATTCCCATGGGTTCAGCATCAGCAACCTCACTACTGCCTTCAATTGGTAACCTGGACAAACAGTCTGCAGCCTTATTTTCAAAACCAGGAATATATTGTACTTGAAAATTGAACTCTTCCAAGGGTTCACACCAACACTTCAACATAGGCGTCAACCTTTCACTTTCCATGCAAGAGAACACTTGCACCAAGGGATGATGGTCAGACCTTACCACAAAAGGTATTCCCCACTGATAGAACCTAAAATGCCTAATTGCTTAGGTACTGGCAAGCACCTCCCTCTCCGTACAGGAATATTGTTGTTCAACTTTCTTCAACGCTCTAGACGCAAATGCAACAACTTTCTCTTCACCATCTAATTGTGTAAGAACTGTGCCAAGTCCACAAAGACTGGCATCTGTGGTGAGGATAGTTTTCTTCCTTGCATCAAAATGACCATGGGTAGGCATTTCACTACTAGCGCGTTTAACAGAAGTGAAAGCTGTATTGCAATCATCGTTCCAGGCAAATTGAGTCCCCTTCTTGAGCAGAACTCTACTAGGTTTAACAATAGTCGCAAAGCCCTTGATAAACTTTGAGTAAAACTCCTGAAGCCTAAGAAAGGACCTCACTTTCTCCTTGTCAGTAGAAGCAGGAGTGTTGACAATACTCTTGGCCAATTCCAGTTTAGGTTATATACCATCCCCAGAGATGACATGAACTAGATAAGTGACAGAGGATACACCAATCTTAAATTTCAATTTGTTGACAGTGAGCCTGGTGTCAGACAATCTCATGAGAACATTTCTCAGCACAGTATCATGTTCTGTGCCGTCCTTACCATAAATTAAGATGTCATCTTGAAAAAACAAGATATTAGACATATCACCAAGAACCATCTTTATGACGCGCTAGAAACAAGCAGCTGCTGAGACTAGCCCAAACGGCATTCTGACAAAAGGAAAAGCTCCCAGCGGCATCACAAAGGATGTGAGATGTTTGGAGTCCTGATTGAGCGGTACCTGGTGATATGCCGACGACAGATCTAACACACTAAAAACGTTTGCACTATTTAGCATGGTAATGTTATGGTATTTAGGAACTTATGTAAGCGCACATCACCAACAGGTATCTTGGCGCAAGTGGGTTTAAGCAGAAAAAATAATGAAAGCATAAGGAGGAACAACTAATTATAAGCTAGAGAGAACAGCCAGGTTTTTAAAGCCTTCCTGAACTGCATGTAGTCAGCCTCCAGTCTGATAGGATTAGGCAGTGAGTTCCAAAGCTTCGGACCCAGATGAGAGAACCGGGTCCCACCTATTGTTTCCGTTTGATTCTAGGCACCTCCAAGAGATTAAAGTGCTTTCAATCTCAAATTGCGCTCAGTCCGGTTCCTTGAGTGGCTTTAAAAAGTATGCAGCCAGTTTTGAACAACACCCGCTGCTCCACTGGAAGCCAGTGGAGATCTTTAAGTAGCGGGGTGATGTGACATCTCCTATCCTTAAGATGGATGATTCTAGCTGCCTGGTTTTGAATCATCTGAAGCCGGTGTCTCAGATATAGTGGTATGCCAAGGTAAAGGGCATTTCCATAATCTAATTTAAAAAGGATAAGGGCAATTACAATTTGAATGCTAGCCTCTCTGCTAAAGAAATGTCTGATTTTGTGCAGTTTACGAAGTTGAACGAAGCAGGCAGAAGTTACTGCGTTGACTTGGGTGCTCATAGAGAGGTCGGAGTCTATATGGAGACCCAAACTCTTAACCGATGGTTTAGGAATTTGGGCCGCACCTAGCTCGGGCGGCCAGTATGATGGTGTCTAATGAATGAGTTTATTGCTCGGGATGATCATTTCAGTTTTTTCCGAATTCAATTTTAGTTGGTTCTTATCCTTCCAAGTTTTTAGACACATCATAGAATTCGTGATAACATCTTTGCATTCAGAAGAGTTCCCCAGAGTAAAAATCAGCTGCATGTCGTCCGCATATGTTGAAGATTTTTACCCCCCTCTGCCGAAGACTCAGGATAAGGGAACGTATGTAAATGTTAAAAAGGATCGCCGATAGTATTGGATTTGTGGGGCGAAAGCCACACCGATTGTTTGCAGTTTTCAAGAAAGGACCCAAACCAGCCCAGTGCCGAACCTCCAAGACATGCTGTGGCAATACGGTCCAACAAAAGTTCGTGGTTCACGGTGTCAAATGCCGCAGACAGGTCAAGGAGGATACGAGCCTGATTGTGATCAGTGTCAGCCTGTCCTTTAAGGTTGTCCAGGACAGATAGGATCACAGATTTGGTGGAATGAGCGGGACGGAAACGCGCCTGATACATGTTCAAAAACGTTGATGCTTCTAAAAAGGAACTGAGACAGGATGCCACCTGATTTTCCAGTAATTTTGCTGGAAACTGAAGCAGTGAAATGGCTCAGTAGTTTTCCAGCTTATTAAAATCTAAGCCTTGGTTTTTTTTTTAAGTGGAATGACTACCGCTTCCTTAAAGGCTGATGGTACGGTTCCCCGAGACAGGGAAAGATTGAGTAGCTCAAGGAAGATATCGGGGAAAGCCCAAAAGATTGCTGTCTTTATGTTAATTGGACATTCCACCTTAGGCGAGCCATATTTAACCTTCGCTACCAATTCCAGAAAGCATTTCCTATCTAGCATGGGAAAGGTATCAAATAAGAAAGGATTGGGAGAAACCTTACTGTCTTACTGTCTTCAGTATTGTTATTGCTGCAAACAATAGAATTTGTTTTTCAAAAAAAGAGTTCAGATCATTGCAAAGTTCCTGGGTGACTTTGACAGGTGGGGCCACACAGCTAGGATTGGAGAGTACTTTGTTGGTAATGAAAGCTCTTTTTGCCTCTACAATAGCTATTTTGTACTCCTTTAATTTTGCTAAGTATTTTGTCTTGGCCTTTATGCAATATAATTTCCGCCAGTTACGTTCGGCTTGGCGTACTTGAAGTTTTAGGGCTCCCAACTCCTTAGTGTACCATTTGGACGCTTCATGTTGCCTAAGGCGAGAGTATTTAGTCTGAAGGGGAGCATGGATGTTAAATGCCTTCCTTTGCCATTCAGTAATCTCTTTCCTTATTGTCAAGGTCTCCATCAGAGGAAAGCTGCTCAGAGGAGAGAGTATCCAGGAGCGCTTTCAGATCAACCCGGTTCCAATTTCTAAACATGCTTCTAGAGGAGGATGACTGTTTTAATAGTGACAAGTTATTTAGTTTAAAGCTAATGATATAGTGATCTGACCAAACGCAGGGTAGAGTTACCAAGTTGTGTACGGTAACATTGGTAGACCACACTTGATCAAGAGTGTGGCCTCCGTTGTGCGTGGGGGAATGAGCGTGCTGGATAAAATTGAGGCTGGTGAGGGACTCCGTAAGTTCCTTTGGCAAAGTTTCCTCATCTGCTTCATTAGCCGAATAGTTCAGATCATCTACGACCAAAACTTTACCATAGTCTGTAGACAGGGACTCAGCAATGTTAGGGAGAGGCTGACGATCCACCCATATCCACTTATTCAGGCTTCCTAAATCAACACACATCGTGATATTCTTCCTACCATCCTTAGAGGCCAAAACTACTGGTACCAACCGTTCCAAGGACTCTGTCTCCTCAATGACATTCAGAGCCACAAGTCTGTCAAGCTCAACCTACAGGGGCCCCAACATCATATTGGGAACCCTTCTTATTATTCACACATGGTACAGCATTCTTTTTGAGAATAATATGGTGCTCAAAGTCTTTCAACAACCCAAGTCTGTCACTGAACACTTGTGGAAATTCTTCAAAGAAGATATGAGTGCCAGCACCATCATTTACTACCATGACCTGGTCAGAGGCATTACGTGTATTTGGATTGAGAATTATTCCCAAGATAGATTTTGCCAATGGTTTCCCTACTTTTGAAATGTATTCTCATAACAGTATAACCAGAAACATCAATATGAGCACCCTAGTACAGCGCCTCAGCAACGCCGGCATCCGAGAGAAGGCACTGGAGTGGATCATCTCGTTCCTCGCCGGCAGAATCCAGAGAGTTCGCCTCCCCCCGTTCAGATCCAAGGCCACTAAAGTCATCTGCGGCGTACCACAAGGATCATCGCTCAGCCCGACCCTCTTCAACGTCTACATGAGCCCTCTCGCTGCCATCGCACGCCAACACAACCTCAACATCATCTCCTACGCCGACGACACCCAGCTGATCCTCTCCCTCACCAACGACCCCGCCACCGCCAGAGCCAGCCTACACGAAGGGATGAAAGACGTCGCTGAGTGGATGAAGAACAGCCGCCTGAAACTGAACTCAGACAAGACGGAAGTCCTCATCCTACGATCAGCCCCCTCCGCCTGGGAAGACTCCTGGTGGCCCCCTGCCCTGGGCACCACTCCCAAGCCAACGGACCACGCACGCAACCTGGGCTTCATCCTGGACTCCTCCCTCTCGATGACCAGACAAGTCAACACCGTCTCCTCATCATGCTTTAACACCCTGCGCATGCTCCGTAAGATCTTTCGCTGGATCCCCACCGACACCAGGAAAACGGTCACCCAGGCACTCGTCACCAGCCGCCTGGACTACGGAAACACCCTCTACGCCGGAACCACAGCCAAACTACAGAAAATACTCCAGCGAATACAGAACGCCTCCGCACGACTCATCCTGGACATCCCCCGACACAACCACATCTCCGGCCACCTGCGAGACCTACACTGGCTCCCCGTCAGCAAGAGGATCACGTTCAGACTCCTCACCCACGCACACAAGGCCCTCCACGAATTGGGCCCCAAGTACCTCAACAACCACCTGACTTTCTACACACCCACCCGCCAGCTTCGTTCGTCCAGCCTCGCCCTCGCCGCCGTACCACGCATTTACAGAGCCACCACAGGAGGAAGATCCTTCTCCTACCTGGCAGCCAAGACGTGGAACTCCCTCCCCATCCACCTTCGAACGACCCAAGACCATCTCTCCTTCAGAAAGCAACTCAAGACCTGGCTATTTGAGCAGTAGCGGACCCCTTCCCCCCAGCGCCTTGAGACCCTTCCGGGTGAGTAGCGCGCTTTAAAAATGCATTGATTGATTGATTGACCATAGCTTACTGGGTTAATATCAGGGGGGAGAAGTTGCATGTCAGGAAACATCTTGTCCCACAACTCATTGCCTGCCATCGTGAAGGGAGAACCTGAATCCGCTAAAACAACAAACCACGAACAATTTACCGCCAATCTCAACCTCACACTCTGACATGCTTATGGAGTCAGCATCCACCACACCATCACTTCTTACATTCCACACTACCGTTTTTGGGTTGTCTTTTATAGTTTCCACACTTTCTACAGTGCGCACCCTCCCACCAGATCTACAAACTCTGGCGTAGTGACCCTTAATCCCACACTTGTGACAGGTGGAATTGTTTTCATACCAATTAGGGTTATTGTATGTATGGTTGAGACTCCCACGACGATAGCATTTAATTTTTGATGATTCATTAGGAACTTTGACCCTAGGTATCTGAACCACCATACAGACATTGTCAACGGGGTCTTGTGAAACATCTTTATGCATTACTTCATGAATGCTACTGGTAGTGGGAACATTCTCAGTCACAGGTTTTTGCGCCTTCATTTCCTTGACCCAACCGAAAGTGTTCTCTACACCCTCCACAATAGCAATAGCTTCCTTAAGTGAGGGATTCCTTGACAGAAGCTTCTCTTGCACTCTGGAGCTGTTGGTACATCTGACCAACTGGTCACGGACTAAGGAGTTTAAGTCGCCAAATTTGCAAGTGTGGGCCACTGTTTTCAAAGAAGTGATGTCATTTCCAACCTTTTCATTGAGTTCTTGGACTCTGATACAGAATTTGTCATTCAAGCCCAACATTAATCTGTGGACCAAAGTAAGCTTCAAGCATTTTTATAGACATCTCAAAAACATCTCCAGGCTCACCATTCCCCTCACCAATAGGTAGTTCATCAATGCTCTCGTAAATATTGCGGCCCTCAATACCCAAATTGTAAAGAAGAATGGCTTGTTACCAATGTGCAGAGAATTTTTCACCACCTATTGCTACTAGGTATGAATCAAATAACTTCTTCCATCTTTTCCATGGAAGTAAATGTTCACCTTTCTCACAAAGGAAAGCTGGGGGTGGACTCATAGAAGTTGTAGACATGCTGGCAGAATAAATACGTGGAATATATACTATTTAAAGTTCTTGCAGTATATACCGTTTTTAGGACTCGCCTAGCGAATGCAGCGCATGCGCTGCTTTGCCTTGGCGAGACTATTGTTGTCGGTTTGGAGCGTGAAGGGAGACAAACCATGTGCGCGCACGGATAGGTGATGTGCACGCGCATGGCGTCTCCTCTCTGCCTCACATGCTCCCATCGCGCGCTTGATTCAGCTTTTAGTTTCACTGTGCGCTGCAACTATACAAGGCAGACACGCTTGTTGTGAATGTCCCCAGAATGGACTCAAGTCCTCTAGCAAAGGTGTGCTTGTGTGTGAGCGCGAGGAACATGGGTCCTGGGGGCAGATGCGTGGATTCTGTGATGTGCCTGACAGTAAAGGTTTAGATGTAAGTGGGAGCATTTCAGTCACTCTCGGCAGATCTCCAATCTCCAGAAAGGCTGACAGCGGAAAGCGCGGATCTACAGGCTCTGCATGCGAGGAGCTACAAGAGAATCCAGGCGCTATAAACTGCGCTCATGTCTGGTTCATTCACTCAATTCCAAAAAGATGCGTGGTTTAAAAGCCTGAAACCTTAACGTCGGGCGTTCAGCACACATTCTAAGAATACACTGATCCCATTACAGATGTCTCACATACTATTCACACACTCTTCAGATTCCACGGGGACATGGAGCAGACTTTAAAAATAAAAAAATTAACTTTAATGAGCGTTTGACTCCACCTTTCAGCATTAATCCCGCAAGGATTAGCCAAGGCATCCCCGCAAAGAGGGTTTGAGCTGCAGAATACACGAGTGAGTGGAATTTTTTCAAAAATAAATTTACGGGCACTGCTGTCACACCAGGAGCCGCTGAAGTCCTAGGAGGGTGCACTGCGCAAAATGCGTGAATACTGCGCGGTGCACTGTGTAAAATGCGTGAATACTGCGCGCGCAGAAGGTAAATATAATCCGGGTTTCTGCAAAACAGGAGATTTGTCCACAGTCTAAAAAAACAAAAAGGTAATGCCACTGAACTGCAGTGAGTTTGGATACAAATGTATTTCAGGGAGATCATGAGAGGAAATAGGTGAAACTCACTTTAAATAGTTTATGAAAACCCATATCATTTTCTTCTTCGTATTGTCCATATCATGGGATATTTATTTCGTGGGGGCATCCCCTTGAAGGAGATGTGGGTCTCATAACACTTGTTCAAGTCTATTATATTTGCTTCATGGTCTTGGGGGTTCAAGCCAGATTCGGGGGGGGGGGGTGCTCATTGATTAAGAGAGACTACACAGGGTGAATCCACATTTGGGTTGTCTGGAAGTGCAATAAAAGACGTTTAAAGTGTGCAAAGTACACCAAGGGTCAAAGTTCAGCTGGAAAGGGGCTACTGGGTTTAAACTACGAGTTGTTCAATGAAAAGAAAACAGTGCCACTGCCACATTCATCACAATGAGTGCCAGCCCCTTCCCTTGTGGTTAAGAAGATAAAACACTAAACGTTTTTTTTAGGTTTCTAAAACTGATGAAAACTAATTTATGAATTCTCATTTTGCACTAAAATTAGAAAAAAAAGCATGTCCACCACATCCCTTGCTCAGTTTTGGGAGTGCCAATAAATCACTCCTTAACCCTGTGAGGAAATGCTCTGCACATTCTTCCCAATGGCTGCCTTTGGGCTTGGCAGTGCTTCGTTTGGAAGCTAGAAATAGAAATTTTGTATAATGCATTATTCTAATTTGCTAAGCCGTTACTCAATGTTTCTTAACTAGAGAGCAGGAGTTAGGGGGCTTTCAGTCAAGACCCCACACTCTCACCAATCACAATTTTGACAGTTATTTAAGAATTCACCTTGAAATTTGCTGTCGAACAAATCCCACCTTGATTGATACATGTTACATCATCATTGTTCAGAATGGGTAAGTTATCCAATCCACATATTTTTTTTAAGCAAAAAGTTAAAGGAGTTTTCACTTTTGACACAGGAGACACATTTACTGGGAAATATATGCACACTTGTTTTAAAAAATGTCTGTCCACAGAAACAACCAGCAAGGGAGTGGGGGTGAAGATCATTTTGATAAACATTATGAGCAAGGAGATATTGGTGACCTTAGAATAATGGTTTTCATGAGGAGATTGAACTCAACCCCCTACTCTGAGATCTGATGTATATTTTCTTACGCTTCCATTCACACACATCTGCATGGCACGCAAGTATTTTTTCTCAAAAAGGCCATTATTAAACATGTAACTGATCATTTCTTCAACACACCATGGCTGTTATCAATATAAAAAGTAACTTGAGGTATACTACAGTCTTGGGAGACACATATGAAAATGGAACTGGGACTAAAAACACAAAGAAAATTAAACTTTATATTCTTCTTTGCTTTTGCTCCCTTGAACTTTGTAATTCTGAATATTTCCTGATAAAGCACATAATCATGAATTATGAGGACGTAAATGCTGACATGAAGTCCAAGGCTCCCGTTGGTTGACAGAAAAGTTTAAAAAGTACTTGACTGGAATAATGGGCGCTGTAGCTCGATAAGGCGATAGCCTTAAAGTGAGTGCTCAGTGAATGAAGACAGGAAACAAAGGAGGGAGAATAAAAGGGGAGATCATAAGGTACTGTGATCAAGTTGAGGATATAATAAAGGAAAATAGCATCAAAATAAAACAAGCATTTGCAATGCAATAGGTCTCGCATTGACGCGAGTTCGAGCTATTGGCATTGTAAATAACAATGCCTTTTATTTATGTTTTTAAAAGAAAACAAAAATGAAAGGCATTGTTATTTGCAATGTCAATAGCTCAAACTCGCGTCAATGCGAGACCTATTGCATTGCAAATGCTTGTTAGTACTTGCAGTAAAGAAGGAAACCATCAGAGTCGGACCCGTGAAAATGCGGCGAAAAATTGAGCCAGAGCTTTCTCTGTGTGTGGCCATTGCTGTAGAAATCCAGCGTGAACAGAAACTGTTAGACCTGTCAGCCCTTTGGGTGGTCCCTCCTCATCATTATTTATTTTGTCCCACTTTTGCCTCAAGCCCTGTTGGTATTTTTCCTTTTTGGGAACCACCAGACTTTTTAGTATTGATGCAGATTCAGGGAGCCATTTTATCTACCCCTGGAACTTCTGTCTGAGGGCCTGGAGCACAAAATGGTGGCCACCTGTGACATCATCAGCACCCACTGGAACCTACTAGAACCTTCTGCAACATTCTGGAGCCCTGTGACAGTTGGAGGCGGTTTAGAATGTTGGGAAGTTAAGACAGAGAGTTGGCAGTTGGAGCTGGCAGTTGGCACCTGACTGGTGAAGAGAGAGCAGCAGAAACTTGAAGGAGGAAGGAGTGAAGCAGCAGGGGTGGAAACTTGTGCCTGGAGTGGGGTCCATAAACCCACCCTTGATACTAGTCCCTACTGACTGAGCCCAGCCTGGAGCCCTGTGTGGGAAGAAGCAAGAAAAACCATCTTAAGGACCTGGACAGCAGGAACAGGCCTTAGAATCCAAGAACAGCAAGATCCTGACCTGGATACTGGTTTCCCTGGAGTCCGACGTCGAGAAGCCTGAGACCTGGAGCCCGAGGTGGAGAAGCGGCGCTGACTGGAAAAGCAGACGTCGTACCCGGAGCCGCCAGAGGTCGAGAGAGGGCGCCGACGGAGGTCGTAGAGAGTACCAGAGGTCGAGGAGGAAGTCACCCGAGGTCGAGTGAGCGGCGTCAACGGAGGAGTGAAGTCCGCCCTCCGGAGTCGCCGGAGACCGAGGTGAAGCGTGCCGGAGGTCGGGAGTGGAGATCGCACTCCGGAGTCGCCGAACCTGAGAGAATCGTGCCGGAGGTCGGGAGTGGAGGTCGCACTCCGGAGTCGCCGGAACCTGAGGAGGGGAGCACCGGAGGTCGGGAGTGGAGATCGCACTCCGGAGCCGCCGGAAGTCGACATCGAGCCAAGGCCGGCCGACGTCATCGAAACTGAAGTCGCCATCGGTCCGGAGCCGCCCGAAGTCGACATCGAGCCAAGACTGTCCGACGTCATCGAACCGGAGGTCGAGATCGAGCCGAGGCCGCCGACATCGAACCGGAACCGCCTACCGGCGTCGTCAAGAACTGACATTGTGCCGAGTCCGCCGACATCGAACCGGAACCGCCTCACGGCGTCGACACGACTCCAGCGGCGTCGGAGCTTCAGAAAAAGGGCAGTAAGTGGAATAGAGGGCGCCTAAGGCCCTGTGGAATCCTAAGAGACTACTCTAGGGGCTAGAGAGGTGCTGGAACCAGCTTGATTGTGCCAGGGGTGAACTGAGACTAATACAGTGGGGTTGTGTAGAGTGGGAGAGCCAGATCTCTAGAATCCCCCCTTGGTCTACCTCAGTTTAGGCCTCAGCCTTGTCCAAGCCAGGGAGTAGACACCCTCAAGCCATCCACCTAACCACAAGCTGTGCCTGGGCCAAATCAGCCCATAATAATCTAAATGTGATCTGATTCTATAAGTGTCACTGTCAGCTTTTAATTATTTATTGAGAGCACTGTATTTATTGTATTTAACCTATTTATTGCTTCACTGTATTTATTGTTCCACAGTATTTATTGTTGCACAATATTTATTGGTTTGCAGTATTTATTGCCTCAGAATATTTAATTGCCTGTATGTAATGCACTTATATTTATGCCTTAATTATTTATGATCACCCCTATTTATTGAATCCTTAAGACAGTATTTATTTGACCTGCACTATTTAAAAAGCCTTGTATATTGTGATTGTGTTATTATTTATTTAATCAGCAACTAAGAGAAAAAGAAGATAAAGATATTTTCATAATTTTTACGGTGTAGGGTCGTTTTTGGAACGGATGCACGCATGGTTATTGTATGGGTATATCGTATGCTTAGCACGGTGCCTGATTCCTGACCACTCGAGCCAAGCTACCACAGTGTGTCTGGGAGACCACCACCACCCTTTCAGTGTGGGAGTGGGTATTTCCAACAGAAACAAAGATGGTGGCAAGACGTATGCAGCGTGACATGCGTAGCGTGGTGAAATGCGCGTTTTTGATCCAGTGCTGGAGAGCAGACTCGAGCGGCTCACAAGCGCGAGCCACAAGAAGAGACCTTGAGAGTGCTCAAAGGCTGTAATAAAGGTAAAAGTTTACCGAATTTGATCGCAGTTCAACCGGCTCGTAGTACTTCGGCAAAGTGTCTTCTAGATCCGTTGCTTTAAGCGCTGATTGCCTCAGATTGTCGTGAAGTCGAAATTGAGGTTAAAGTTAGGCTGAAATCCGTGGGTTCACGGGGGAGTTGGTGATGAGCTTGTCCCCCACAAGCATCACTCGTTGCCAGTGTTAAAATAACAGACACTGTTAATCTAGTAGAGATTTATTGTCATTTTATCGCACCACCAACAGACACTGCCAGCTCGTCGGTCCCCAGTCTCCAACTGTCTCAGCAGAGACATTACCATGGAGACTTAGAACACACAGCACAAGTTGGAATGTAAGGCATACCTGACCAGCCACCACAACAAAAACCTCTTCAGTCTGTATAAATGATTAGATACAGGTTGGATTACAAAGGATCCAATCAGCTGGCACTTGACTGGGTGAGGGCAACTTACACAAATTTGCAGCATTTTTGGTTATATTTAAAACATTTATGTATAATACATATGAACAAAAACATACAAGGGTGTAAAAAGTAAGCCAACATTTAGAACACTTTATTTTAATAATTATCGGATAAAAACGGCTTATACAGTACAGTCTAGAAGGGGAAATAATATACTGCATGCTGACCCCAGCACACATAGTAGAAAATCAACAAACACATATACAAAGCAAAGTATTGTAGAAAATAATAGTGTTATGTGTGGCCCTCATAGAGATCCTCTATCATTTATTTCAGTTTCTAAAACTGTTAACTCGCTGCTTTGACATAGCAACATTTGATAGCCAAGCGTGTTATCCGCTGTTGATGCGTCATAAATGCCTTCCAGGCCAACCTGACAGGATTCTCGGAGAGCCTGTCAGCACAGCGCAATGCTGCCTGTCTGCTTTAAATGAAATCAGAAAGTGCAGCTGCAGGAAGCAGAAGGAAGGCAGGGAATGTGCTAGATGTTGGTCAAGGGTGGGACAGGGATATATATTGGCCGTGTTATTTATGGCTCCTCCATTACTGCTCTGCCACTGCATACAAGTTGAAAGCAGGGGCAGATTATTTTGTGGACCATATATAACATTCACACTCGTTGTCTATTTCATGTCACTCAGAACCCCTCCGTGAAAGACATCTTAATAATTCACCGTTTCTCATCTATATACATAATACCCGAAAAAGCTTAGCCTTACTACTCAGAGCATGAACTATGATGTTACTATTTATAGTGCACAAGAAACCAGTCCTGTTCTCCCCATTTGGTTTCATAATTTTAAAAAAATATTTCCACTGCGTCATCAAATCGACTGTTGCTTCTCTATGTGAATACATTCCCTCGAATCCAGAACAGTCAACCATTTCCTGAATTTGGATATCAACACAATTGTAAATTATTCTACTAGATACAGTTTGTTCTGTCTGTTTACTTGGGAACCAACAGCTTTCTTGACCTCTACAACCTTGTTTGTCTGGCAGTTCGTATTTTAAATCATAAAACCTTTATCCTTCTCTAACCCATTAGTCATTACCATATTGCTCCATAAAAAAAAGAATCCCAAACTCATGAATACTTTATATTCTATGAGTTAATGTAATTTCTTGCAACATTGTACCCAATTTTTAGCAATAACCTGACCTCACTTAAGGAGACGTAATTCTGATATTTTCCGAGTGGACCAGTACAATTGCATGAGTGTTTTCTGTTGCATTAATCACAAACCTGGGCTAACACAATTTCTAATGGACCACTCTGCCCAAACTTCATTGAAGTAAAGATAGCAAAACCTCAGCAAAAGCATAATGAGTTGCAAGCTCCTTCCTAAATCAGAAAGGCGCCAAGGTGCCAAAAGCAGAAATGAGAGATTGCCATTGAAAAAGCTAAACATAATGTTCCACATACAAGGGATGACTGATCTCAACAGATTCTTGCTCATGGAGCCTGAGGTTCCCTGTATCACCAGTTTATGTCCATTTTAAGTATGGTTTCTCAACTTTAAATATTCAATGTGTTGGGATGGGTGACTACGATGTCAATGAATGTCCTGTTATTTGCAGGCTCAACAACAGCAATATCAGTAAATGCAATGACAATGTATGCTACCGCTTGTACCCGCACAATGCCTATGAATGCAGTGCCAGTGTATACTGTAACTTGTGCCCGCACAGCAGCGCCAACATCAGCGATAATGATACCAGTGTTTTTCGTGATCCATGCTCATCCAATATTATTATTGTTGCAAATAAGAACCATGTCATCGTGCGTTCATACGAGAGCAAATATAATCTCGTTGATACCAGTACAAACAATATCAATGTACAAAATGACAACTGTCTGCTTAATGATAATGTCGATAAAAATGATACCAGTGGCTGCCATATTACTTTTAGGAGTTGCCATGAACTCAAATCATTGTAGTCGGATTCACCCAGGGTGACCTCTCCATCAACCCCGAGTCTGAGATACGTGGTCCGGCAGGTCCTGCGACCAATGCCCACGCCTATCGAGTAATAGGTCACAGGTGTCGGTCACCGATAAACTTAAGACAAACACGCACCCAGGGAAAATCCTGATCGATTCCAAAGATAGATAGTTGCACCACAAACAAGTCTGAGATAATTGGCCCCAATAAAACCCGTTTGGCCAAAGGCTTGCGTTCCCCCGAAATACCACAAAGCTACATACCACATGTAGATAGGCACATTCAGCCAATCAGGACACGACAGGCACACCACACATATGGGCTGATTACGATGTCGGTCAGGATTGCCTCCAACCGACACCATCTCGGGACCGACCGACCGCCGGTCGGTCGGTCCCACTGCCTGATTATGATGCGACCAAACACCATTCGGTCCATGCTCCCATTTCTCAATGGGGGATTGTGCTACGGTCGTAATCTGGCCATAATAGAGGCTCCCATGAAGATATGGGGGTGTGTGCAAAACCCTGCGGCAGGCACCCCATGGTGCCAGCCACACAGTGCAGGGATTTTCAGGGGGGGCACCCCAGGTACCACCCCGGCCACCAATCGTAGGCTGCGGAGGCCCCCAAAGTCGCTTCGACAGCCTTTCCATGTTGGAAAGGCCAGCACGGAAAGGCTGTCAGAAACCGTCATTGTAATCCCGACGGCGGAAACTTCTTCTATAGGGGATTATGGTGCGGGTCTGACAGGCCGGAAGACTCCAAGAGCCAGTTGGAACCACACCGGAATGACTTGCCGGTTTACACTTTGACCGCCGACATCGTACTTTGGCGGTCCGACCGCAAACCGACCGCGTCAGTCGGAAAGCCTCCGACCTCGGTCGGACAGCTTCCAACTAGCGGTCGGAGGCTTTCTGATAGACATCGTAACCGGCCCCATAGTGATCACGCGCTCCTCATGCCGGACATCTGTATACACACAAACACTGTCCCACACTAGCTCTCCCCGAGGTCGAGAGCCATCTGTGTCCTTTTCAAAAGCCTGCGTTTTGTTGATTTACAACTGAGATGTTTTTTCGAATATAGCAAAGTGTTTTATTGTACCTCATGAACTGTATAAATGGGCGGTCAAAACTTTGTATATCGAGAGATTTTGAGCAGACCCATTCTGTCCAGGTACTCCCGGCTGCTGCATTTAAACCAACTTGTTCCTGTTTTGCCAAACCCCTCTTGTCTTCATTTTTTTTTTTTTTTATTTATAATTTTTTATTTGGCAAAAGCAGATTTCATTATTATTACATGAAAACAAAACCTTTTACAATACATATACAGAACTGAAACAAATTCATACAAATTCATTACAATTTTTTGAATATAACCTTCAATCAGAGCCTGTTAATGGTGCCCATAATTGCTCACCAAATAGCTTTCTTCTCTATCCTTTCAGTTTGTATAGAGCCATTTCCATATGATATAAAGCAAGAATCCTCGCCCTCCATTCAGAAAATAAGGGTGGATCCTGGCTCAATCACTGCGAAGTTATGCAGAGACGCAGCACCGCCATACATAAAAATAAGAAGCCCTTTTGTGGTGCTAGCCGTTTGTTGACTTATATCAAATTCAATACCAAACAGTATCAATCCCGCATTGAGGACCACCGGTATTGCCAAAGAAAAATTCAAAAAATGTTGTAAATCACGCAGGAAGGGGGCCAAAGACGGACATAAAAAAATCATATGTGCGGCATCAGCTGCAATCACACCGCACCGGGGGCACCTATCCCCCCTTCCAGTCTTCCATTTAGCTATCTTAGCGGGAGTATAATATAAATCAAAAATCGCCATATAATGCAGACTCCTAAAACTCCCAGTCAGCAGTATAGAATTAGCCATTTCCAGAGCTTCCTGTAGATCTATATTCAAAACCCCAAGCCTGTTTTCCCATTTTTGTTCCTGTACTAGAAGATCGTCTTGCTGCCCCCGACTAACTTCTTGATACATTAGTGCCAACTTACCCCTGCGAATTATTACTTCAAAAATGGGTATATCCTCAAATGAGAAGGTGCCCTTTATAATAGCTTTGTCTAAAAAGCTCCGCAGCTGTAAATATTTAAAAAAGTCACCCTTATCAAGATCGAATTTCTCCCTCAAAGAAGCATACGTCCTAATTTGACTATATTCACAAAGATCCCCAATAGTCCGAATGCCGGCAGCGCGCCACTTGCGCGCAACAGAGTCCTGAAAAACTATAGAGAAGGTCCCTAGTAAACCGATCGGAGTATAGCAATTAAAATCCGTTATCTTAAACAGCAGACGTGTCTTTTTCCATACAAGAAACGCGGCCCACAAGATTTTAAACCTAGTTTTCTTGTAGTAACTCGGTTCTATAATCCTCACAAATAAATACCGAGCTTCTGGGCCCATAATTAATTCATAAATGGAAGGAAAGGTAGCCGGGTCCCAAGCAGCCCTTTCTCCGGAGATCAAAACCCCAATGTGCTGAAGAAATGATATATAATAATAAAGACAGAAATTGGGGATGGACCACCCCCCACGGCTACTAGGTAAATAGAGCCATCTCAGGGCCCTTCTCACCCTTTTATAGCTCCACATAAACCGGGAGCACATCCTTTCTAATCTCAAAAATATAGAATTAGAAAACCATAGCGGAATAGCGTGAAATAAATATAAGAATTTTGGAAAAATAAGCATTTTAATAACATTGCTTCTTCCATAAAGTGACAGATGCAAGTGGTCTAGTTTTTCCAAGGTTTTATTGGAAGCTATGACAATAGGATCGGCTTTTAGGGCAGGAATATCCTCTACTTTCGCAGAGAGTTTAATGCTCAAATATACTGGCTCTTCAACTACTTTAACATCGGATGGGCATCCCTTGGCAGAGTGTAATATCTGTGTTTTAGCTAAATTCAATTTATAACCCAAAATCGCTGCAAATTCCTTTGTCAAAATCTCGATTCTATTTAAAGCACTAACCACATCCCTTGTAAGAACTGCTAAATCATCAGCATAGGCTAGCACTTTAACATCATGTTGCTGGGGTTTGACTGGAACAATTAGTGCATCCTGTTCCAATTAAAAAATTAACGGCTCTATATGAAGAGCAAAAAGAAAAGGCGAGCAAGGGCAACCCTGTCTGGTGCCCCTGAACACTCTGAGCTCCTCAGATTCCTCCCCTGAAACCCGGACTGTAGCAGCTGGTTTCCGATATAGGGCCTGTATATCCTTCAAAAAATCGGGAGGGAATCCCTTCCATACAAGAACCGACCACAAAAAATCCCAGGAGACCCTGTCGAATGCCTTCTCGGCATCCAACAGGGCAACCCCCAACTGGGAACCCGTCGCCTGTGCCCAGTCTAATAAAGATATGACACGCCTTATATGGTCAGTAGTGCCCCGACCGGCATTAAAGCCGTGCTGGCGCACTGAGACTATTGAAGTAATGACTCTAACAATTCTCCTAGCAAAAAATTTGGAATAAATCTTACTATCCGAATTTATCAGAGATATAGGTCGATATGACCCAAGCTGAAGCCCATCCTTCCCCTTCTTCTTAAACACCACAATCATCGTTTTGGACCATGAATCCGGAGGACAGCCTTCAAAAGCATGGAGAAAGATATTCATTAACTCTACTCTCAGCTCCACCCTGAACATAGTATAAAACTCAAGTGGAAGTTTGTCGGGACCCATCGCTTTGCCGCGCGGAAGCGAAAGAAGAGCCACCTCAACTTCTTCCCATGTAATCGGCTCCGACAAAATATCTTTCTGTGCTGCTGTTAATGAAGAGGACAAAATCCCTGCTAAATAGCTGTCTGCCTTATCTGTTTGTTCATCAGAATATAAATCCTCATAATAAGCCTGAAAAGCTTTCCGAACCCCTTGGGGAGATTCCTGGATTATTCCCTGTATGTCTTTAATTTTAGTAATTTTGTTTTGTACCTCTTTTGGGCCGTCTTCATTTTTTTAAGGTAAATTTATATCTGATTAACAAATGCAGTCTCTTAGGGATGTAATCTGATTACATTTTTTGGCACCCTCAATAAATCGAGATGCAACATAAAAACACACACCTTGAAGGTAAAGATTTCGAAAATACCTACCTGTATTATTGCAATACCGATATGAGTACCTGTATTTGGACACTGCAGAGGAAGCAATCAAGTGGAATAAATGGGCTAATCTGGCTCAGTATGTTTGTTGACAACTGTGTTACCCGTACTATTTTAGCAATGTGAAGCTACCAGGAAAGTTTAGTGCAATCTGCCATGCACCTGGGATTTTATTATATTCCAGATTCAAATATACCTTTGCAGCTCTAGCTATTAGTTTCGATGCAGCATGGTTAGGTCTTCCTGGAGAAATAAGAAAGTACTCTGTTTTGTGAGGTTTAAATTCTTTGTCCAAGCCTCTGTCACACAAAGCCAAGACTTCAGGCAATACGTTTATGCTTCAAAGATCCCTTTTAGGTATAATCAGGTTTCATTGGCAACATGAGTTGATGGCCTGCAACCTTCCACTGGGCATCCTAGTGGCTTCATATACTTGTAGCAGAACCTGGGCAGAAATCACTACTGGAATATCCCACAAAGAACAAACTGGAGAGGACTGCAAGAAATCTATTGGGATTCACTTTTTGAATCTTTAAATAAAGGAGGAAAATTAAGTGAGAACTTAACCTCCCTATGTGGACACCAAGTGTTGATAAACGTTCTGAGTTTAACTGGTACGACCGTTGCTGGGACATATTAGAGCACATGTAGACCGGATCACTTGAGATCATTGACTTAGCAAACATATTCTGCTTGCCCTGTATTTGTCTATTATATTTAAATAGTTTTTGATGGCTGCTAAATCAGTCTATGCAAACAACTGGTCAGTCGCATGGCGTGATTAACAAAAACAATCATAGTGTGAATTTTTATGACCGTTTTAATCCCCCATCACTAAAGCCATAGCACTAATCCAGGATAAACTTTTATTCGTTGACACATTGTTGTCTTGTATATATTTACATCTCATTTTAAATCTGCTCTTCTCGACAGTGAATTAGTACGCTATTAGAATCCCTTTGACTGTGTCTACTTTGTTGTGTACAGATGTGGCTATCTTCTAAGATGACTACTCCTAGTGCCTTCGAGGGTCCCCAGACCTTTGATGCAATGTGGAGTTACTTGACTCCGTCCTGTCTCTTGCTGACGCACTTCACACATCACCTCTCACTTGCTAACATAAGATATTCTTCAGGTAAACTCCCTTCCCAAAAGCATGCGTCACTCTTTGGTTACTTGCTTCCTCTAGGTGCATCTGTGCCCCTACTTACCAATCCCATTCTATTATGTCTCCATTGAGCTGCTTGCTCCCTTCTCATAGCAGTGGTCCACCTGTTTTGTGAGCACTTTGTTTGCTCTCAACCGATTCTGTGACTTGAAGCTCATGCATAGTGTCAATCAATCAGTCATTTGTAAAGTACGCTACTCACCCGTGAGGGTCTCAAGGCGTTGTGGGGTGGGGGGAGTGCTGCTACTGCTCAAACAACCAGGTCTTGAGAAATCTCATGAAAGTCAGTAGGTCCTGGGTGTGTCGCAAGTGGATGGGGAGGGTGTTCTATGTCTTGGCGGCTAGGTGGGAGAATGATCTGCCACCGGTGGTCGTTTGGTGGATGCGTGGAACGGTGGCGAGGGTGAGGTCAGCAGAGCGAAGCTGGCGGTTCGGAGTGTAGAAGGTGAGTCGTTTGTTGAGGTATGTTGGTCCGGTGTTGTGGAGTGCTTTGTGAGCGTGGGTGAGGTGCTTGAAGGGGATCTTCTTGTTGACGGGGAGCCAGTGCAGGTGTCTCAGGTGGGCCGTGATGTGGCTGTGGCGGCGGATGTCGAGGATGAGGCGAGCGGAGGCGTTCTGTATGTGTTTAAGTCTTCTCTGGAGTTTGGCCATGGTTCCTGCATAGAGGGCGTTGCCGTAGTCCATCCTGCTGCTGACGAGGGCCTGGGTGACCGTCCTTCTGGTTCCGGTGGGGATCCATCTGTAGATCTTGCGAAGCATGCGGAGTGTGTTGAAGCAGGAGGAGGAGACGGCGTTGACTTGCTGGGTCATTGATAGCGTTGAGTCCAGGGTGAACCCCACGTTGCGTGTGTGGTTGGTGGGTGTCAGTACAGCTCCCAGGGTGGCCGGCCACCGGGAGTCGTCCAAGGCGGAGTGGGTGGAGCCAAGGATGAGGACCTCCGTCTTGTCAAAGTTCAGTTTCAGGCGACTGCTCTTCATCCATTCTGCCACGGCCTTCATTCCTTCGTGGAGGTTGGTTTTGGCAGTGGTGGGTTCCTTGGTGAGGGAGAGGATCAGCTGGGTGTCATCGGCGTATGAGATGATGTTGAGGTTGTGCGATCAGACGATGTTGGCGAGCGGTGCCATGTAGACGTTAAAAAGGGTCGGGCTGAGGGATGATCCTTGTGGTTTCGGATCAGAAAGGGGGGAGGCGGACTCTCTGCGTTCTGCCGTTGAGGAAGGAGGTGATCCAGTCCAGGGTTTTGTCACAGATTCCTGCGTCGTGGAGGCGTGTGCGTAGGGTGTGGTGGCAGACGGTGTCGAAGGCAGCCGAGAGGTCCAGGAGGATGAGGGCCACGGCTTCACTGTTGTCCAGCAGGGTCCTGATGTCGTCAGTGGCGGCGATGAGGGCGGTTTCGGTGCTTTGGTTTGTGTGTCCCGTGTGATTGCTTGCTAGAGTCAGCAGCTGTCAAGTTCTCCAGAACTTACATAATTGTAGAGCAAGACATTACAATGTGTTTTCAGTAATATTGGCGGTAAGCACCACTAGTTGTGTTCCTGAAAAGTGAAACTTCTCATCAAATGTATCCGAAGTCTGGCTTCACTACAGTATAGCGTCGCAATACCCTCCATTACCCAATATAAGAAACCACTTTGAAGCTTAGTCGTATACCTGCATCTTCCTCATTACAGACTGCATTATACTGAAATTTTACCATGCCAAATGACCCCACACCAGCACAGTGTTTACAACTCACTACAGCGATTCTTATCTTGAGATCTGCTGACCCCTGGGAGTCTTCAACACCTACGTGGGGAGGAGGGGGGATCCGTGACAGTGTGCAAAATTAGATAAAATCAGCAGGTAAAGGACATTTATAAAAAAGCTAAATAAAAAATTATCAGTATTACAATGCTCTGTAAATGTCAAGAAATTTGAAACTAGAAGCTAAAAATTAAGTTGTTATCCTTATATTGATTTGTGGGAGGAGCGAATGTACAGCAAATGAAATCTAGAATAGATGATTGCTTGCCTCAATTTAAGCAACACTAGAATGAGCTGACCAGAGGAGAGCATAAAGACAGTGAGATGCTAGATTCTCTATTTGCTTTTTAGAAATAAAAGTACATTTCGATTTTTGCATATTTTTTGTTTATGAATTAAATAAAATATTTTATAATTTATGCATTTGTTTGGTGTATATTTGTTTCTGTATTTTAGTTTAATTTTTTGAGGTTAGAATGATAGATATTGCTTAGGTAGGGGTCCCTGGCTTCCGGTGGTGATTTTGGTGAAGGATCCACACGAGTCAAGATTAACCACTGAGCTACAGTATTCAGCATTTCCTCATTCTAACAGCACATATCTTCTTTTTCCACGTCGCTGTGTGGTGTAAGAGATAAGAAAAGTTACAATTTAGTTGATCATTGCACAAAACAGCTCCCCTTACGAATCTCGTCGGTGGAAGGTACACAGATAGGTGATGGGACGCAGGTAGTGTGGAAGCTAGAACAAGCAAAACATTTTTGTGCTGTTTAACATCACTCTCTGGGCTCTACCTTTAATTTTTTATGTTTTCCGGGGGTAAAGACTGGAGTTCAAAACTCCTTTTGGCTTTTATTCTGTTGGCTTATACAGAGGATGCTCAGAGTATGCACGGTTTAGTCTCACTATACAGTGACTATTCAGCCGATGTCCTGTTTATTTTTTTCTTGGTTTTTAATTATTTCCTCACTTTGAAAAAAATAAAAAAAATGGGGGTTTTAAGCTGTAAAGTACAATGTCTGACCTCTTGCATACGCAAAATCTTAACCTGATGTGTAGGTGAAATTCAGTTCCAGTTCGCTGATGATTTCCCCCCTGTACTCACCCACCCGCGACTGTTCTAGAGATTATGAAGGAGTGTGTCTTTAACTGTGCCGCACCTATGGCAGGACGGGGTCTCTGCTCTCCCCATTTTGTATAGGGGAGACTTGTTGTAGTATGCCCTATGGAGGATATTGAATTGGATTAGTCTCAATTTGGCTTTGATGGCAACTTTACTGGTGTGCAGCATGGCCGTCTCCAAGTCGATGTCTTCCGGTGTCCCCACTTCGGCCTCCTATTTTTCCGGAGTTTCACGAGGTTGTATGTTGTGTTATTAATTTTGGTGTGATACAACTGAAATACCGCCTTGTGGGCGTTTGCGCTCCACGGGACCCATCTTTCCAGTGAACTAATCTCTGGGAGATCCATCTCCAAGACCCCCTCCCTCTACGGGGCATGTCTCAGTTGCAAATATATGAACTTCTGAGTAGGAGCTAAAGCATATTCCTGTGTAGCTCCTCAAATGGCCTAACCTCCCCTCCATCCAGCACATCCCCTAGTGTTTAGATCCCTATCTGGTCCCAACGTTCAAAGCCGGTGAAGTTGCCTGTTTCTGACACTACTTCGTTTACCCTCACCTCCGTGGTAGTCTCCTTATACAGAAGAGCAACCCATGTACAAAAAACCTGGGACAGAATCTGAACCACCTCAGGGTCCCAAACAAGTATCACCATTCTATAGTGTTAAATACTTTCTCAGCATCTAGTGACATGATTGCTCTAGGCTCTCGATGAGCGTTAAATCTGTCCAGCCATAACTGTAGCCATTTATGATTTAATTGTGTAGCCCATCTCACCATGAAACCCTTTTGGTTAGTGTGGACCACGATGGATACCACCCAGACCAGCCGTTTCACCAGAATCGGCTAAAATCTTGCACTCTGTGTTTAACAGTTGGATAGGTCTGTAGGAGGAACATAAATTAATTAGTTTATATTCTTGGGGGAATAACCACATTGAGTATGCGTATAAGGTCCTGCGACAAGATTTGCTCGCCCCTGGCTGCGTAAGACAAGTTCAGCAGGTGTGGATTGAGAAGTGAGGCCAGTCGTTTATACAATTCCACCGGGAGGCCATTGGTGCCTGGTGTCTTGCTCGACTGCATGTCTGCCACTGCCTCCCCTAACTCGTCCATCCTCATGTCTGCAGCCAGGGCATCTCTATCAGCAGCTGCCAAGACAAGGACCGGCACCTCCTCCAGAAATGCCTCAATGTCCTGCTCCATGTGGTCCTTCTAGGCAGCATGGAGACTTTGGAAATACCTTGCGAATGCTCAGGAAATGTCCCTAAGGGCCAAATCCAGTGTTCCTATCAGTACTTCAGCCACTCGGCGCCTCTTCTTCTCTTTTTCCAAACCACAAATGGAGATGGCATGCCTTTTCCCCTGTATCCTACAGTTTCTTCTGCACCCCCATGTAGTGTTAGCGGGCTGCTTGTAACATGATTAAGATATCGTTTTCTGGTCGCTCCCCATAAACATACAGGTTGTTGGGCTCCTTGTGTCCACCCATGTCTGTTGTAGGAGGTTATGCTCCAGCTGTTGAGTCCTTTCCTCTCAGCATTTCTTTTTTGTGGTTATTATGTTTTGGGCAGTCTCTGGTAACGGTTTTGCATGCCTCCCAGCAAATAACCAGTTAGGTCACTGAGTCCTCATTCTCCTTGAAATATATTTGGGTGTCAACTCTTAGTGTCTCTTCAATGCTCCTGTCTTTTAGTGCCAACGTGTCTAGTTTCCAGGTGTTTGACTTATCTCATTGTCAGGTCCCCATTTTAATTCGCATCAGAGAGTGATCTGAAATATCACAGGCCAAGTAGTTCGCTTCACTGAAGGCTCATTTACAAGTTTCTTACTAGACTTGAGTCTCCACGCCCTATAGGCAGCTAGGTACTGCAAGCAAGCATGCATTTACAAATTGGGGGTTGAATGACTATACCATAGAGAGATGACACTGTCATGAAAAGACCTTTGCCCAGTACTCATTTATAAGTTATCTGTTGCACTATTTTGTATCTTGCCCTATGCCCACGGTGGTAAAAATAATGAAAACCTGAATCAAGCTGTTTCGCCTTAGTACAGAGAACTTAAAAACAAGCAATTCCAAAGCACTCACCTCTCCAGTAACCATTTAGCAATGTAGTCATAATGAAAGTAGAAGGTGGTGGGATCAAGCTAAAAAGACACACAAAAAAACACCCTGATACAGGTTTTCTTTTTTAAAGAATCTAACATGAGGGACCTGGAAGACATAGGAAATTATTGACCTAAGCGGGACAAACCAAAGGCGATTTCCAGTCGCTGCCTGTCCTCAATCCCAAAGCATCCCCTTTCTTTCTACAAGTTTCCCTTACGTCAGTGGTTCCCAAACCTTTTAAACCCGCGCCTCCTTTGACCCATTGGCCATTGCCTGTGGCTCCCCACTGTTACTTTTTTTGGGAGGGTGTGGGGGGATGAAAGCCTGGTCTCGGGAGTATTTGCATTTTTCTACTTGAAAATAGTTGAAGCTGATGACGGTATTTAATCATATACGCAGGGTGTTTCGTATGACTAAGGGGTGCCACTAATAAAATATTCCTAGTTACACTTCTTTGCACGTGCCTTTTTTTAGAGTGCCCTCTCATACTCTTTTATCCCACTTACCGTGCTAGATAGCACCCCTATGTATGTAGGCCACATTGCCAAAGTGTTTCTGCGCTTGAAGAATATTTGCATGAACTTCCATTTCTACCCATGTCATACGTGCCAATACAACAATCTCAGCAGGGTGACTCGCGATCTTTTAAGCCACATACAGCTTTATTTTTGCTGTCTCCTCCCTAAAATTGCCTCCAAATCAATGCAAGCCAAATAAATTCCTCAGATTTAAAAAAAATATGTTTTTATACGTCCCTCATTCTTGCTTCCGAATGTTGGCATATGGTATTTTACTTTCCTGTGCTCAAGGAGAGAGCAAGCCTGTCTGGAAATGTGCGTGTACTGAAAGAAATGTGTACTGGAAGTACCTATGGTTCAAGTACAAATGTCAATACTTAATAATACTTAATGTGTTTACTAGACAGGACAACTGTACTTTCCTGATAAACCTGCATTGGTGTAAAATGCATTTATAAAAAAATTATTAACAAGTCTAACAAAATTAATTGGGCATCTTCCGCGTACTTTTGGAGTGTTGGAACGTGGGATCCAGTGAAAGGTAATCCCCTCAACATGCCATCAATTAAGCACTACGTTTACAGCTTTAGGCATGTCATTTACAAATCATCGACATTATGCGTTTAAGTCTAATTGATATAACTGAAGCCAACAGACCTTTCAACATTAAATGCATTAAAGTGCTTGGTGCGCGGCTCTCCTGGCTAGGTTTGACGGCTCCCCAGGGAGCTACAGCGCACAGTTTGGGAACCACTGCCTTACGTTGACAAATGTAGGTAACGGACATTCCTAACACTCCCCTTTTTAAAGCAGTTTTACGCCACTTGTTAAAAAAAATATGTTAACGGTAACATTACGATTTTCTTGATTTTAGTTAAATAATATAATTCTAGCATTGACTCCATTGTGCTATCTATGAATGCCTCTTATCTCCCTTTTTCTCAGTTCTGCACTTCTACCAGAGCTTTCATTTTTGGGGTGATTTGCACAAATATTAAAATGTGATCTGTGGCTTTTTATTACAGTAACAATGAAGAAACGAACGGAGCCTCCCGAAGTAATTAGCCCGGTGACCAATAAGAAGAAAAAGTTTGAAGACCTCGGGTTAAACCTAAGCTCCACATCCGATGATGACACCCAGTGCAGTAATCATGCGACTCAAGGTGAGCGAGGCCTGGGGGTGGCACCTGGATCTATCCATTCTTTTTCATCACTTGGACAGTGCCATGATTTTCAATGACTTCCAGAATGTGTCTAGATATCTTTCAGCACTTGACCTCCACAGCACATTCATTCCGAGTTTACCTGTCCCAGAGGCTGCCAGGGCAAGCAGTAACTGCACACACACAAAAAGAATATACACTTCAGAATATATACATATAATTTTATTTATTAATATCGCAAAACAATAAAATTGGATAATCAAGATCTGGACATAGAAATTACAAGTATTAATAGATGACACTAACCCAACAGTATGTTTCACTGACATAGCCAAATTTGTACATATTGTATCCTATTTGGGAAACATTAAGAAAATATTCATTGTTTTGTATAAAGGTGACACTTTGTCAGAAATGAAATCATAATCCAATGCTAGAATTGTCACATAAATTATTTATTGTATTGAAATTGATGGTGGTTTTATATATTTATACATTTATTGCTACAGAAGATTTTACTATAATAGTTATTTATTATTAACAATATTTAATATTAATTGTAATTAATATTGTGGTTATAAAAATGTGTCCAGCTCATAAGTTATTTTTCTTTGTCCAGTGCCATTTCAAATGCGATATAACTAGATTTCTTAAGCACCTGTCACTTTAAAAAGAAAAAAACACATTTGGTGAAAAAATGGTTAAAAGCCCAGCATTGACTGTTATCAGATAGCTGAGAATAGATTCCTGCGTAATCTCCTTTCAGTCCCGCAATCTACCCCTAATTTTTCCATACATCAGGAACTGGGCCTGGGTTTTCTATCCGATACTCTGAGTACGGCCCCGTTACTTTGCTGGCTCAAGGTATGGCTTAATCCAGAATTAACCCTGAATCAACCGATATTGCGGGACTGCGTTAAACTGGATAAAGCTTGTAACATCAACTGGTTAGTCTATGTTAAATCTATGCTATTTAAACTAGGGCGGCAGGAACTATATGACTTCCCAGAGAGAATTAAGAAGGATGATTTGAAATGGGTGAAAAATATCTTTATAAAAATGTTGGCGGCGGAACGGGAAGAAAAAGAGTTGCAGAAACCTTTAGTTAGGGCCCATTTTTTGGTAAAAACCACATTGCTAATGGAACCGTACCTGTCAATTGTTACCAAGCCGTTCCATCGTTGGCTTTTGACTAGATTCCGTTTCAATCTGATCCATTTGACACTGGGGGACTATGTGGGTGGTCTAATCCTGAGGAAGCAGGTTTATGCTCTTGTGATAACTATTCCATCCAAGACACCTTACACTTCCTATTATTTTGCAAATATTACACTGATATTCGGAAAAAGTATTTGGTCCCCTTACTGTCTAGGAAGGGTTTCCAGCAGGCTAAACCTGCATTACTTTATTTGCAAATGTTAACTGACACGTGGGATATCTTTAACATTGCTTCCTTCTTAGTTGCTGCCGTCAGGATTAGGGGAAAATTATTAAAACATAATAGACAATATTCACATTAGATATAACAATTGCAAATTTTTTACCTTGTGTACTTTTTATAAAATTGGATAATTTTATTGGTATACTGATTTCCTAGAAAAGTATTTTTTAAATATGTTAGTATATGGTTTGTCGAAATATCTTAGTTACTCTGCATTTCTAGGATTCTTTGTTCTTATTGTTATGAAATAACTATTTAAATGATATATTTTTCTGATTGATTATAATATTGATATCCTATTGCTGTATTTGTTTATGATTGTAGTTTTTGTCTTGTACTTTTATGATTATTTTTTTTAACAACATCTTTTATTGATTTTATTAAACGAACAACCAGCACAGTTATCCAGAGATTATGGTGCAAGTACATCCCCCAGGGTACACATTGTGCTGATTTACCGCCCCCAACCCCTAGTCTGCAAACATCAGACTCCCACAGTACTTTTAGGATTTTAATTAATCGAATAAAGTGGATTGATTGATTGACTGTTATCAGCGTCCTGTGATAATGGCTGTGCTTTGGAGCAGGCAATAAAATAAGATTTTAAGCACCAAATTGTGGTCCGAGCTCCTATCTGCAGCGGTGAAAACGAGTGCGAGAAGAGGAGTTGAAGTTATATATATTTATATTCTACTGGCGGTCGCCAGTAGATAGTTCTAGTTGGGACCAATTTTCCATAGGAAATCCGCAACTTTCTATTTGGAATAACGTTGCGCCGATTGACGAATCTTCTCAAATTTTTCCAAACTTTTGGCCAGCTCTGCTCCGCTCCTACCCTGAAAGTTCTGTGGTGATTCGTCAAGCGGGGGGCCGAGAAAAAAGGGGGGTCCCAAAACGCGTTTTCCTCATGCAATTTCCCATAGGATCTGTTGTCGCAGCTACAGCCCGAACTGCTGAACGGAATTACACCAAATTTGGCAAAGAGGTAGTCCTCAGTTCAGACTCGTGCCTTTTGCTTAAAAGGTGTAAATCCATTCAGTAGTTCCTGAGTTAAAAGTACATAAATATCTATGGCCGGGGAGGATCCGCGATCCTTACCCGCACCGTAAGCGCACCCTCCCCGAACCAAGCGCGCACCCTCCCGATCGCGCGCTGAATGCTAATTGGCTGCCAACACTCTGAATCAGGAAGTGTTGGCAGCCATCTTGTTCCTCGGTAGAACCGAGGCACAAGAAAGCACAAAACAAAGGTGTAAAACACAAGAAGGGGGCAGGGTAGAAACACCCTGACCCCCTAGGCCTGCTCAGGGGTCCCACAAGGACCCCCAAGGCCAAATAAATATATATATATTTTTTAAATCGCGGGATGTGCGGAGGGTCCGCGCATCCTGTTACGGACCCCCAACCCCCGGGGCTTTAAATTCAGTGGGAGGGCCGGCTCCTGCAGTGTTCCGGGGTGCCCACCCCCGGGACACTGCTGTTTGCTATGGCAGGGTGGGATCCTGGTGGCTCCCATCCTGCCATAGCAAACTGCTTTGGTATTTGGAAGAGAGATCAGGAAACCTGCTCTCTCTTCCAAATACCAAAGACGATTGCTTTTCCACATGGGGACCAACATGTTAGCTGCTCCCCATGTGGAAAAGCAATGCCGGCTCCCGCAGGATGCGGGGAGCCGGCAGGGCCGTGGGGGGATTGGGGACCCGCCCACGGCCCTCAACGGAGGCCATACCCCGGGGGATGGGGTCCCCAGGGCCAGTAGTGGCCCCCCTCCCCAGACAGAAAAAAACGGCCCGGGGGATGGGGTCCCCGGGGCATAGGTGGCCACAGGAGGGGGCCTACGCAGCCCCCCTCCATAAAAAAACATATTTTTTTAGAAAAGGGCCATGCCCCGGGGGATGGCGTCCCCGGGGCAAATTATGGCCTCGGGGGGGGGGGGGTCACGCGGCCCCCTTCCCGATTTTTCTTTTTTTTTTAATAAAAAAAATACAAATTGGGGGCAGGCCCTGGGGACCCCATCCCCCAGGGCCTGCCCCCAATTTGTAAAAAAATAAGAAAAAGAAGGGGGGCTACACAGCCCCCCTTTTTTAAAAGAAATATTTTTTTTTTAACGGGATCGCGGAGGAGGCCACGCCCCCTCCTTTCCTCACTCTGCGTAAGATACGTTTAATGACTCACTTATAGAGTCAGTCAAGCACCTACTAAATCATCCATTCACAAACTTATACACCCACTCATTCTTCCATAGGTTTTCCCTATATATATATTAAACATATTTAAAATTTACAGAAACACTCACTCACTGGATGACGTCATCAGTGATGTCATCAGTGATGTCACTGACCATGTCATGAGTGATGTAATATGTAACGTCATCAGCAGTGCATTGCGGGGGCGCTAGTTATAGTTAGCTGAACTAACTATAACGGGGGAATTTCTAGGGTTTTGTACTATAACGCCCCTGAATTTCAGTGATATCTATCTAAAAGGAATAGGGTACAGCATGGTCCCTCTATACTGGTATGGAGTATAACTTCCTATGGGATTGAGCGAAAGCATGTGCTATCTCAGGAAGAGATTGTTGTGAACAACCAGTATCATCTATGATCTCAGGGACAATCCTATTGGCTTGTTGGTGGGAGGTCAGCCAATAGAGCAGCTTCATATTCTTGTTACCTCAACCATAGATCCTGGCCATTGTGGCCAACCAAAGATTTTTAGAGATCCTCAAACGAGTACAGTACAGTACAGTCTTCACAAATTAAACCTAATTGACGGGAGACATCCTCTTGGGGATTCAACGCTAATCGTTGTTCCTGGCGAAGAGCGCAAGCCTCCAGTTGGGCAATGAGAGAGGAGCGCTCCCATTCTCATTTTGTTTTTTTTGTTTTTGAAAAACTTTATTGTGCAAGATAGCATCATTACAAATATGGGCCTACAACCACCAGGGCCGGCCGCTAGTATATGCATGTCAATTGCTGGACGTCACGAAGCAGCGACTGATCCCCAGAGGCTCAGCAGGGTCACAGGAGATATTCTAGGCAACTCAGAAGCTAGGCAGGATACAGATATTTTAAATTTTAAAAGAAAAGAACAAACAAAGAAACAATGAAACAAAACTCAAGGCGAGAAACAGTCTAAACGGTGTCGAGCGCCGATGGGGGGATCCCACCATACCAGGTAGAGAATCAGGAGGACAATAGAGATGGCCAGGGGGGGGGGGAGGGGAGGGGGGGGGGAGGCAGCGGGGAAGTCAGAACAATCAGCCGAAAGGGTACAGTATTCCAGGAACCTCAGGATCAGGGGGACAGAGAAATGTCCGGAGTATCTACAAGAGGGGGCGTACAGATGTTACCTCGGTAGGTGTTCCATTGACCCCAAATTCTACCCCACGCCCCAGGCTTGCCCCGGACCAGATACACCGTCTTCTCTCTGAACATGCACCAGTCCATGTTCTCCTTCCACACTGACACGGTGGGAGGCCGTCGGGAACCCCAAAGCTGCGCAATATCCCTCTTTGCAATCATGTTCCCAAGTGCCGCCCACCGGGCCTGGGCGACGTTGTAGTCATTCGGCTCCCATACATTCAACAAACATCGACGAGCCTCAGTCAACAGAGCAACCCCAGTGACACACTCCATTACAGCATGCACACGGTGCCAATATGCCGCAACCTCGCGGCACTCCCAAAGGATATGAAGGAAGGTGGCGCTCATTCCACAGCCGCGCTTACACAACCCATCCGAAGAAAAACCCATCACAACCAAACGAGGACCCGTCACATAAACACGGTAAAGAATTTTGAGCTGGACGAGACGGAGACGGGCAGGAATGGCAACCTCTTTCGGGGAGGACAGTGCGGACTGCCAGTCTTCGTCATCCAACTCGTCTCCGGTCCAGGCCTCCCTAAGACGCACAAGGAGGTCCGCCCGATTGTTGATTAATTTCTTATAAATCAAGGAAATCGTACTATCGGGCAGATGACCATTAAGTATACGGTCCTCGAGTGGTGAAGATGCAGGGACTGTGGTACCGGCCTCGAAGACCGACAGCAAAGCGTGGCAGACCTGTGCATATCTGAAGAACTCCCTCTCACTCAACTCATACTCACTCTGAAGCACCGCAAAGGATTTGACCGCACCTTTCACCCAGAGGTCACCCACTCTGCTAATGCCAATCATATCCCAGTTATCAAAACCTTTCGTTGTCCAGAGGCATCTCAATCTGTCCGATGCAAACAAGGGGGTCGCTCGTGTCAGGCGATCATTCCATCCCACAGCCACATTGGCATCCTTCCACACATGTACTGCAATCTTAGTGGGTCCCGTTAGGTTCCTCCCCGCCGTCCGAGAGTAGAGTACTCTGTTGAAGTTGCCACAAGGCAACTGATATTTATCCATCTCAAAAGCCGGATTCGGACCGGGTGCATACGTAGCATGGTTGATGGCGGACAACTGGGAGGCCCAATAATACCTCCTGATGTCCAGGAGCGCGATGCCCCCGTCATACCAGGGGAGAGTCAGTTTTGCCAGAGCGATGCGTGCGCGATCGTCCCAAACAAGTCTCCTCTGTAAACCCTCCACCTCCCGAAAGTAGGCCGCCGGAATAATATCAAAGGAGTTCTGGAGTGCGTAGAGAAATTGGGGCAGGGACATCATTTTAAAAAGTGCCGCTCGACCGAGTGGCGACGACTGCAATCTACGCCACCGAGCCACGTCCAACTTCAATCGCCGGAGAGGGGGAAGGAGATTACGCTTGTGGCGGACCGCCGGGTCCAACAATACGTAGACCCCCAAGTACTTAAAACCGGATTGCGAAATTTGAATGGGAAACCTATTCGGTAAGGGGGGAAGGCCACCGGAGATAACATACACACACGATTTAGACCAATTAATGATCAAACAGGAGTTTTTACCGAAAGAAGTGAGAACGTCAAATAGGACGTTAAGGGATTCACGCGGGGAGGTGAGGTACAAAAGAATATCGTCGGCGTACAACGAAACCCGGTCTTCAAAGTCAGGGGCCCACTGAATGCCCTTTATCGATGGTTCCCATCGGAGCCAGGCTGCAAGCGGTTCGAGAGCAAGAGCAAAGAGCAGGGGGGGATAACGGACACCCCTGCCTAGTACCCCTCCCGAGAGCGACGGGCTGGGACACCCTACCATTGACAACAACCTGAGCTAGCGGATCCCTATATAGAAGTCTCACCCAACTAATAAATCCCGCACCGAAACTGAACTTCGCCAGAGTGGCCCAAAGATATGGCCATTCTATCGTATCAAAGGCCATCGTGGCGTCCAAGGAAGCCAAGATGGCCGGCTCGGAGAGAAACTCCGCCCTGGCGAGAACGCCATGTAAGCACCGCAAGTTGAGAGCAGTGTTCCGGTGCGGAATGAAACAAGATTGATCCGGATGAATCAGGTCACAGATGACAGCGAGTAAGCGATTAGCAAGGACCTTGGCGAGAATCTTCGGTTCAGCATTCAATAGGGAAATAGGCCTGTATGAGGCACAACGATCACGAGGCTTGCCCTCCTTAGGAATCACAACTATAGTGGCCAGACGCTGGTCACAAGGGAGGGAACCAAGCTCACGCGACTCCAGAAACATATCACGGAGAAACGGTGCGACTTTATCCGGGCGCAATTTGTACAATTCAATAGGCAATCCATTGGGGCCCATAGCTTTGCCAGAACGAAGGGAACGAATCGCGGTAGCAATCTCGTCGGCCGACAACGACGCCTCCATGCGCTCTCGATCCTCTTCAGACAAGCAAGGCAGCGCAATGTCCCTCAATAAGAAACGAGAGTCATCCTCATCTCTATCGGACACCGGGGAGTAGACCACACGAAAATAGTCAGCAAAACACTCCACAATCTCGCCAGGGTCAGTCACATGCACACCGTCAGAATTCTGAAGCACAGGGACCACACGATTCACTCTCTCCTTCTTATCAAGCCATGCAATCAATTTACCCGCCTTATACCCGACATCATACAGTCTACCTTGCTGTTCCCTGTACATTGTCTTGGCAGCATCCGTGACAAGGGATTTATATTCAAACTGTTTCAAGCTAAGGGCGTGGAGCCTATCCTGGGTGACACCTAAGTCTAGATCAGCCTCCAACTCCAGTATTTCAGCCTCCAGCTTCACGACCTCCCCATTCCTAGCTTTCCTGGTCTCGACTATTAAAGATAGGGCCTGTCCACGAATAACCGTTTTGAAGGCTTCCCACAGGGACACTGAGGACAAAACAGACCCCTCGTTCTCCAGGAAGTAGTGGTCGAGCGACTTAATGAGGCTGTTGCGAGTCTTGGGGTTGCGCAGATGCCAAGGGTTAATAGGGGCGATCCGCCCCGCGGCTTGCGTCCCCGTGTCGAAAAGAAGCCACACAGGGGAGTGATCTGAAATGCCCCGGGCCAAGTGTCTTACCTCCCCAACGTGGGGGGACTGGGCCGCGGGCATGAGGAAGTAATCCAGCCTGGAGAGACTCCCATGAGCCCCGGAGTGGAAGGTGTATTGACATTGCGTCGGATGCATTAACCTCCAGCAATCCACCAAACCAAAGGTGTCCAAAAACCCACCAAGCCATGATTGGGAAACGGGAAGGGCCAGGGGGGATGGCGATCCAGATCGCCGGATAGCACGGAGTTGAAGTCCCCACCCATGAGGAGAAGACTATCGGGGAGTTCCAGCAACATCCGACCAACATCAGAGAAAGTGGAGGTCTGGAGGCCTGGGGGAACATATATCGTGGCTAAAGAAAGAGTGTTACCCTCCCACCTACCGGTTAGGGCGGCATAACGCCCTCTGTCGTCAAGGATGACATTATCAATCTCTAGTGGGAGGGAAGACCGGACCAGAATACCAACCCCTCTGGAACCAGTGGTGAACCCGGAGTGTGCAACCAATCTGTACCCCCACCTATTCATAGCATGACCCACATTGCCGACCAAATGCGTTTCCTGCAGGAGTACCACATCAGGGGTCAAACGACGCAAATATTGCAGTACAACACCCCGTTTCATACGATCCCCCAATCCATTGACGTTCCAAGATATCAACCTCAACCCACTACCCCCCATCCCCACAAGAGTTGCATGAGTCCCCCCACAGAGAGCAGGACACCTGAAGCAGAGAAAGAACCAATATGCCGCCTTGAAAAAAGAAAACACGAACACAAACACCCTCTCCCACCCCCCAACCAAAACCCGTTACAACTCCCCCCTCCCTGCACACCTGCAGACTAAACAGCCACCCCAAAATGCAGTGTGCCTGTTGCCCTAACAATCCCATTCTACAAAAAGACCCCGGAGGAGGAGAGAGGCCCGTCTCCACCCGCCACCCGGACGCGAACTACTATAAGGCAAAATATACAAAAGAAGTAGAACCCAACTGAGCAATGTCCGATTGTCAGGGTTAGGGACCAAAAGGTCACTTCTGTGTAGGCTCACCACCCTCGGCACCGCCAGGGTGCCCCGTTCGATCGCCCCGACCAGGCAGGGAATCCAACCAGTCACTCACATTGTCCGGTCGCTCAAAAAAGAAGGTCCGTTCCTCGTATTCCACTCGAAGCCTGGTAGGGAAAAGCATAGCATACTTCAATCCCAGGTCCCGGAGACGTCGCTTAACCCCCTGAAAGTCCATTCTCTGTCTCTGGACAACTTGAGTGAAGTCCGGGAAAAAATTGACAGAGGAGTTTTCAAATTTCACCGGGCCGTGCACTCTCGAAGCCTGCAAAATCGCATCAAGGTCTCTGAAATGAAAAAGTTTTGCGATGATAGGCCTCGGAGGAGCGCCAGGCTTGGGCTTACCGCCCGGGACACGATGTGCATGCTCCACAGCGAAAAACTTGCTCAGTCCAGAAGGGGCAAGATGGGTGAGGTTAGATCTTCGACCAGGAGGTCAACCGAACGAGTCTCGGGATTCTCCGGAACACCTATGACGCGAATGTTGTTGCGTCTTGCCCTGTTCTCAAAATCCTCCAGCCGATGGGACATCCGGTCGTTGGCCGATTTCAGAGTGCCAAGGTCTGTTTAAAGTTCCGACACATCGGCCGTGAGGCTGGAAGTCTTCAAATCCAATGACTTCACCTTCTCGTTAGTCTTAGACAGGTCGGCCCTGATTAGAGTGACATCAATGGCGACCGTGTCAATTTTACGAGCCAGAGCCTCATACTGCCGGCCGATGGTCTCCTTCATGCCGGGGATGGCGCCCATAATGTCCTGCAGGGACAAGTCAACAGAGGCAGAAGGGTTGTCTCTGGCGTGCTCCGGGGTACTACTGGAGAGCCCGGGGGATCCTTTGGCTTGAGTGTAACGGTCCATAACATTTGTCTGGAACGGTCCCCCACGAAGAGACGTCTTGGTCTTCCACTTCTCGGGTTCACCCCTGCCCGTCATGTTGGAAGATGCACCCCGGAAGGGCCCGCAAGACCTGGTGAAAATGGCCGCCGGCAGGTCGGGCACCAACAGGCCAAGAAGCTGGCTCGTACGGTCCGGAGAAAGTCACGACTTGACCCAAGAGGCTATAATGAGGAGGCAGCGATGACACTAAATGGAGGCTGGATTGGTCCCCGGCCGAGCGAAACGGTCTCTCAATCAGACCATGTCAGGATCCGGAAACGAAACCGAAAGTGGGGGTACGGCCACCGATGAGGTCCCACTGCCGTTGTTGTTCAACTACGACCCGGCTCCACAAATCACCAAGTCCCCGGCACGGCCTCCAGGTGGGCCTCAAAAGTTTAAAGTGCTGTAATTCTGGTCGCCCAAGTCCGATTCAAATTCTGAAAAGAGGTATGGACTCAGTCGAGGTTCACCTTCGAGAGTCCGTCCGAGAAATCGGGATATCATCAGGATACATTGTGAGGAGTGGCGAGGGTCCGGGGAGCCCTGTTCTCACGCGACCATCTTGGATGTGCGCTAAGCTCCTCCCTCAGCGCTCCCATTCTCGAGCTCTAATTTAACTTTTGGCAAACCCCGTATTGTCACCTGACTAGCCGTCCACAGAGTACCAACTCATGCAACCGACCCTTCATTGGTAAGAAAATATGCACGGAGTTCAGTACCTAGTGACTGAACTAAAGTTTTATCTTGAAGATACCAAGCATTAATGTGCCACATGGGGTGCAGGCCAGGTGGTGGCTGGCCAAGATGAAGAAGTAAGGGCGAGTGGTCTGAGATTTCGCGTGGCAAAATTTGGATTTGAGTCAATCTACAATCGGGGGTGGGCAGTAAAATGAGATCTATCCGAGAGTGAGTATTGTGAGCTGCAGATGTATGTGTAAACTGGCAAAGTCTAGGGTGCTAAGGTCTCCAAGCTTCACAGAGGAACAGAGTACCAATCCAGTCAGTAAGCCCCAGAATGTCTAGAAGTGGTAGGGGTCCCAGTATTGTGTTGGTCTAATACTACATTGAAATCGCCCCTGAATACTGTAAGCCCTTGAGGAAGGTGTGAAAGGTCTTGAGGCAGGCAGGTAAAGAGGCACAGGGATGTGGAATTCCTATAGCTCGACGCCCAGGACATATTGTTTGGGGTCAAGGGCAACAAGATTTCAGGTGTATTGTGTCCTTGGGACAAGTGGGTCCAATCCCATACAGCACAAACCCTTTGGCTGCCAGTTAACAGTACCACGTTATGGATAAGGGAAGGGCATTGTCTGCAGTTATGGTAATTTTTGTGTCCATATGTTAATGCTGTTCAAACTTGTATTTATGGTTCATTAATTGAAAGCCTCTATTATTAGGGTGCGAGCTCTAAGTAAATGTTGTAAGCTCTGACTGCACTACTGACAGCGGTTCCAGTATAGAAATGTGAACACACTCTTTCAAAGTTTAGGAATAATAGGCTATGTATAATGCTCCCAGAATGCGCTCTGATTAGATGCAAATATTTGCAGAGGGTTGAAGGCAAAATTGATTATTCTTTGCTTTCAAAATAAAATGTTCACAAAAAAAGTGCAATTAAGAAAAAAAATTGTGCTAAACTACTGCAAAGTTTTGGTACCATTTCTTAGCAGCATCATTTTAGTAAAATGTGTTGATGTATGCTAGTATTTCCCAAACATATCATAATGGAGAATCAGTGTAATCAGTTTCAATAAGATCATGTGAAACATAAAAATAAACAAGCATTGGCAATGTCAGTAGGTCTGAAACTGGTTCAGCCTTTTGGTTTTGTAAATGCATGACTTGTTTTGTTTTGGCATAGTTTTTGTAAACCCTAATTGATGTGGGAGCTGCTGGACCCTCACCGTTATAACAAACATTGGCAAAAGCGAAAATTGTTTTAGGTCTCAAAAAGCACACAGTAGTCCCTGGCACTTTGTGTGTTGGTATGCTTCATGTGAAAGAGCAGAATGCTGTTACTCACAGTGAAGTCAGCCGATAGACACAGAGAGAGAGACCGAATTTTAATAAACACAAAACGTCATGGTTAACGCCAAACCTAATTAGGGGCCCAATTATTAAAGAAAGTGTCAAAAATGCAGCCATGATATATACTGTGAAGATGTACGGCTTTTGTGAATTCACAAGAATTTACAGAAGTAGCCCAAGAAATAGTACTCCTTGAAAATATCTGTAAACTGCATTTTAGCATGGGCAAATGTGCATGTGTAGAATTGCTCATGCAAAAACCTGAGTGTTTGCAAGTTCACTTTCCCTCCAACCACATTTTTCCTAACCCTGGAAAAAGTTTTAAGTCTGCCATTATCAGGAGTAAAATTTCAACCTTTCTCATTATGAGAAAAGATTTGAGAAGAGTTTGTGAAATCCCTTAAAACATGCAAGTTAGTAGGTTAGCACAGACTCAAAAAGGCATTCCAACCCTGGAACTATTGCTTACCACTACATTCAGCCACAGTATGTAGATCTGTGGAAACGTGGCAACATAAGGGAATTGCTAGTATTCGAACCCTACTATGGTATGAGCCCTGGCATAATCAGAGAGGCTATATCAGAGCTCTTATGTAATGAGATTGCTGCCATAATTTGTCGCTGCATTACATGGCACAAACGGGACAAGTGGACTTGTTGTAGGACAAGTAGACTTGTTGTAGGACAAGTAGATTTATAAAGCAACCTGCCCCATGGACAAGCAGATATTTTATTAAATTCCACACCCCTGGAGGCGGGTGGTACATAAACGCTTATTAGAATAATCACATGTCCTTCCAGTGCACCCTCTAGAGCAATGAGCATTCCTGAGGGTCGCGTGTTACATGAGTAACCACAATAGGGAAGGAACGGTGTAAAAGTATAGCTACCGCTCTCGCTCCCCGGGAGTACCCTTCATGAAAGGCCCTATCATAGCCTTTACGGGCCAGAAAAGGGCAGCGCTCTCCTAAAAGATGTCTCCTGAAACAGCAACACCCAGGGGAGATGACAATGAGCAAAGGTAAAGACCGCGGCCCGTTTCACTCTGTCCAATAGATAGTCAATATTGCATGATAAAACCTGGAAGGTCATGTGTAAAGGGAGGGGTGAGGGATTATTGTGAGCGGTGGGTGACCTGGGAGGAAGATCCGCAGGGTCATGTAGTATTATAAAGACTGCAACAGTAGTGTGCTACGAGTGAACACTGCCTCGAGACTGAAGTCACAATTAGTACAAATGTGTGTGCCAGAACCAAAAAAGAAAGGAAAAAGGTAAACAAATACATCATACATAACACTCAAATGAAAAAGCAGCAACATGCAAAGAAAGACCTACCCCCAACTCCAGCCCCTCCCCATAATTTTACTCTAGAAGTATTTGTCTTTCCGAAAATGGAAGGTACAGTAGAAAAAGCAATATACACAACACAGTAAAAACTTTGATTAAAGGGGAAACCCCATCATAGAGAAAAACATCATAAATACAGTTGCTGCCATTCTATATCCAAGCGAAGACCTTTGGAGCAATTACATAGTTGGTCAAGTTAGTACAGCTGAAAAAAGGAACAGGATAGTTCAAAAACAGGAGATCATGTGGCCGTTAGGAATGCGAACCCAGCCACATCACAGGGCTGCGGGAGATATCAGAGTCGAGGCGGGGAACAGCTGGACTGGCGGATGGCAAGGACGATCCCCCTTCAGCCCCCAGTTCTTCATCCTCTACCCAAGAGGCAGGGCTTGAAGCTGACCTGGACTATGACAACAGTTGCATTCATGGGGAGCGCAAAGGTGAATTGGGGTTTTGGGCAATGACCGTCCGTCTGATGTATCAGCAGTCTCCTGCTGGCGTGAAGAGGAGGTGGTGGACCCATGTAGCAAGTGATCTTCTGTAAGCCACTGTCATGCAGACTCCGGACTATCGAAAAAAATCTATTCGTTGAGATGGACGGCACATAGTCTGGCTGGAAACAGACTATATTGCAGCCCCATGGACCTAAGCTTCTGTTTAACCCCCAAGTAGGACGCCAGCGCTGTTGCACCTCACGAGTATAATCCGGAAAAAGGGGAACTTTAGTGTCACCCCATGCAATCGGGCCTACCAGAGGATCGCATCCCTGTCCCTATAATTCAGATAGTTTGCAATTATTGGTCAGGGTGGTGATCCAAGAGGAGGTCAAGGAGCCAGGGCACGGTTGCCCTTTGGATAGCAAACCATGAGGACAGGCAAGCGCTGGGCATCCAGGATCTAATCCAGCGTTCCATAAAGTCTGCCATCTGTTTGGGTTCTGCACCCTCCGCGTTCTCGGGAACTCAAATGAGGCGAATGTTATCGCTGTGAGCAATTTTCTGTGCCTCCTTGGAGTTCCAATGTGTGGGTAAGTAAGGTAGAAACCTGAGACTTTAGGGTAGAGACTTCACCCTCGACCGTGGAGATCCGAGTTTCGGCCTCTGTTATTCGGCCAGTAGCATTTTGGAGATCCTGATGTAGTACTGCCACGTCCATCCTCAGCTCACCGATCTTCGCCTTCACGGCAGCCTGCGGTGTCTGGATGGCCTGCAATATGACAGCAAGTTCACTGGACGGAGAATGGGGGTTTTTACTGTCTAAGGGGCCTGGAGGGCCATTAGAGGAGCCTGTAGTATATTGGTCCACGCGCATCTGTGTCTAGGCAGAGCGGGAGGTATTATCCTCGCCCCCGGCAGTAGGTTGGTAAAGGGGGACAGTGTCCTCAGCAGAAGTTCCTACAGGAATCGCAGTCCTTAGAGCCACACACCGGTAAGGGCCCAGCCAAAGATGCACAGAGTGCGGACCAGAACAGCGAGACGGGGCCAGGGGTAGCAACAGGTATTATGGCACAATCCTTGTAGTCCCCAAAGGCTTCACAACGCAACTGCAGAGACGTCTTGAACTGAGCAGTTCAGCACACCAGGCCTCCCAAGGAGGGGAGTCGCGGACCTCATAAATAAGTAAGGTGAGGGGTCCAATCCACAGTGCAGGAAGAAACGAGCGAAGGTGCCCCCAACAAGTTTCACGGGCTCACCTGCCTCGTGCTCGGGCTTCCAGAGCGGGTGTGGCAAAGGATCAATCACTGGGCTCCCTTAACCACCCTGGTAGCAGCACCGCAGGAAGAGACCACAACTCCACAGGTCTCCTTTACCCGACTATGGGATGTCCCTGTCACCAGCCGCGATGCGGGACCAGTGCGCGGCGCACCACAGGTCCGAAGCAGACGAGCAGGCCAGAAGGGCAGGCGGTAACTGGAGTCTGCACCGTGCCTTCAGTCCCTGGCTGGTCGCGCCCCAGGTCCGGAGCAGACTAGCAGGCCGGAGGGGCAGGCGGTAACTCGAGTCTGCACCGGGCCTTCAGTCCCTGGCTGGTCGCGCCCCAGGTCCGGAGCAGGCCGGGGGGGCAGGCGGTAACTCGAGTCTGCACCGGGCCTTCAGTCCCTGGCTGGTCGCGCCCCAGGTCCGGAGCAGACGAGCAGGCCGGAGGGGCAGGCGGTAACTCGAGTCTGCACAGGGCCTTCAGTCCCTGGCTGGTCGCGCCCCAGGTCCGGAGCAGGCCTAAGGGGAAGGCGGTAACTCGAGTCTGCACCGGGCCTTCAGTCCCTGGCTGGTCACGCCCCAGGTCCGGAGCAGACGAGCAGGCCGGAGGGGCAGGCGGTAACTCGAGTCTGCACCGGGCCTTCAGTCCCTGGCTGGTCGCGCCCCAGGTCCGGAGCAGGCCGGAGGGGCAGGCGGTAACTCGAGTCTGCACCGGGTCTTCAGTCCCTGACTGGTCGCGACCCAGGCCGGAGGGGCAGGCGGTAACTCGAGTCTGCACTGGGCCTTCAGTCCCTGGCTGGTCGCGCCCCAGGTCCGGAGCAGGCCGGAGGGGCAGGCGGTAACTCGAGTCTGCACCGGATCTTCAGTCCCTGGCTGGTCGCGCCCCACGTCCGGAGCAGACGAGCAGGCCGGAGTGGCAGGCGGTAACTCGAGTCTGCACCGGGCCTTCAGTCCCTGGCTGGTCGCGCCCCAGGTCCGGAGCAGGCCGGAGGGGCAGGCGGTAACTCGAGTCTGCACCGGGCCTTCAGTCCCTGGCTGGTCGCGCCCCAGGTCCGGAGCAGACGAGCAGGCCGGAGGGGCAGGCGGTAACTCGAGTCTGCACCGGGCCTTCAGTCCCTGGCTGGTCGCGCCCCAGGTCCGGAGCAGACGAGCAGGCCGGAGGGGCAGGCGGTAACTCGAGTCTGCACCGGGCCTTCAGTCCCTGGCTGGTCGCGCCCCAGGTCCGGAGCAGGCCGGAGGGGCAGGCGGTAACTCGAGTCTGCACCGGGCCTTCAGTCCCTGGCCGGTTGCGCCCCAGGTCAGGAGCAGACGAGCAGGCTGGAGGGGCAGGCGGTAACTCGAGTCTGCACCGGGCCTTCAGTCCCTGGCTGGTCGCGCCCCAGGTCCGGAGCAGGCTGGAGGGGCAGGCGGTAACTCGAGTCTGCACCGGGCCTTCAGTCCCTGGCTGGTCGCGCCCCAGGTCCGGAGCAGGCCGGAGGGGCAGGCGGTAACTCGAGTCTGCACCGGGTCTTCAGTCCCTGACTGGTCGCGACCCAGGCCGGAGGGGCAGGCGGTAACTCGAGTCTGCACTGGGCCTTCAGTCCCTGGCTGGTCGCGCCCCAGGTCCGGAGCAGGCCGGAGGGGGAGGCGGTAACTCGAGTCTGCACCGGATCTTCAGTCCCTGGCTGGTCGCGCCCCACGTCCGGAGCAGACGAGCAGGCCGGAGTGGCAGGCGGTAACTCGAGTCTGCACCGGGCCTTCAGTCCCTGGCTGGTCGCGCCCCAGGTCCGGAGCAGGCCGGAGGGGCAGGCGGTAACTCGAGTCTGCACCGGGCCTTCAGTCCCTGGCTGGTCGCGCCCCAGGTCCGGAGCAGACGAGCAGGCCGGAGGGGCAGGCGGTAACTCGAGTCTGCACCGGGCCTTCAGTCCCTGGCTGGTCGCGCCCCAGGTCCGGAGCAGACGAGCAGGCCGGAGGGGCAGGCGGTAACTCGAGTCTGCACCGGGCCTTCAGTCCCTGGCTGGTCGCGCCCCAGGTCCGGAGCAGGCCGGAGGGGCAGGCGGTAACTCGAGTCTGCACCGGGCCTTCAGTCCCTGGCCGGTTGCGCCCCAGGTCAGGAGCAGACGAGCAGGCTGGAGGGGCAGGCGGTAACTCGAGTCTGCACCGGGCCTTCAGTCCCTGGCTGGTCGCGCCCCAGGTCCGGAGCAGGCTGGAGGGGCAGGCGGTAACTCGAGTCTGCACCGGGCCTTCAGTCCCTGGCTGGTCGCGCCCCAGGTCCGGAGCAGGCCGGAGGGGCAGGCGGTAACTCGAGTCTGCACCGGGCCTTCAGTCCCTGGCCGGTTGCGCCCCAGGTCAGGAGCAGACTAGCAGGCCGGAGGGGCAGGCGGTAACTCGAGTCTGCACCGGGCCTTCAGTCCCTGGCTGGTCGCGCCCCAGGTCCGGAGCAGGCTGGAGGGGCAGGCGGTAACTCGAGTCTGCACCGGGCCTTCAGTCCCTGGCTGGTCGCGCCCCAGGTCCGGAGCAGGCCGGAGGGGCAGGCGGTAACTCGAGTCTGCACCGGATCTTCAGTCCCTGGCTGGTCGCGCCCCAGGTCCGGAGCAGACGAGCAGGCCGGAGTGGCAGGCGGTAACTCGAGTCTGCACCTGGCCTTCAGTCCCTTTCTGGTCCGCAGCACCTGCAGGCCGGAGGCCCCATTTTCCGCCCCGGAGCACCAACCAGAAAGGTGGCAGACCATAAGGGGGCAGGGTCAGATTTTCAGGTCCTCGGTGGGGCTCACCTCCTATGTTTGCGCTGGCCGTGCGTCCCGTCCCGTCCCAGTAGCAGCAGGTAGTTGGCGCCGAATTCGGGTGCAGGCACCACCTTTCCGTCACTTCACATCCCGGCCACACTCGACCCTCGATCGAGTGCCCCCCTGGTAGCCAGGCACACATGGGGGCTTCTCCCCCAGCACCACGGGAGCAGGCGATGACCACAAGTCACGCGTGATCTCCGCTCATCCACCGCTGGGTTGCAGTCGACTGAAAAACAGCCGCTCTGCAGGCAGGTTCTTGGAATCTAGCAAATGGATGTTTGGTGGCGATTATGAGCCCGGATTTACGCCGAGGGGTGGATACAGAGCTGCACTAAAGTGCGACTGCCATGTTGGCTGTCTTGGCCGCGCCCCCTACGTGTCTGAAAACAAATCCTCTAGATTCAAATTTGATATGCATTATGCAAAATGTTAAGATCTTATTGGCATACTAATCATTTTATGGCAGCCTTATCTCCTGGCAACATTTGTGCCTCTTATCCAACGTATTCAAATTCTGTTAGTGAAGACAATGGATGCTCATTTACCTAAAGCGTAAGTGGCTATTTTGTATAACCAATCAGGCCGGGAGCAGATTTCCTACTACTAACAAACATGCCATTTTTCTCTGAACCCACGGGGCTGAAATTTGTTTTTATGGGAGTGGGGGACCACCCTGAGCCTCCAAGGGCCCCTGGGCCCATCCCTGGGGCTGTTATTTATCAAAACTGGGATGAGGTAAAGTGGCCCCCTCCCTGAGCCATTATTGGCCCCGGGGACCCCATTCCCTGGTGCCGGTTCGCAAGCTATCACTCTCGGGACATAGCAGTTTCCCTGACTGCAACAGCACGTGCAGAAAACATGTGTTTGCTCTCACTTGGCTGGAGCATTTTCAACACTCCTGCCATGCGGGAGCAAGCACAAAGTCCAGCAGGTGGAAACTTGGAAAATGCTCGCTCCCTCAGGGAGCAGACTTTTTATCTGTGTCCTTGCCCGTACTGAAGTGGGCATGAAAACAAATGAAAATATTGCTCCCGCCTAGAGCTGCTCCCTCTGGGTGGCAGCAATGCCGGCTCCTGCTGCATACAGGGAGCTGGCTGGGGCCACGGGGGCCTTCAGGCTCCCCTGCAGCCCCCACAAGTGGGTGTCCTGGGTGGGCACCAAGGTACCCACCTTTAAAAAATGCAGACCCCTGGGGATTTGCTCCCCAGGGCCGACAGCAGCTCAGGGAGGATGACTGCGCTGTCCTCTCCCCATTTTAAGTAATCTCGGTCCCAGGGGTAGGCTCCCCAGGGCCTATGGAGGCCTGGGGGGGGGGGGGGTTACGCAGCCCCCCCCCACAAAGTAAATGATGAGGGCCCAGAGGGGTGGGGTCCCCAGGACCGATTACTGCTTGGGGTTCCCCTCCCCTTTATTTTTAGTTATGGGCTTCGGGAGATAGGGTCTCCAGGCCTAACCAGGCTTCGGGAGGGAGCAGTGTGGCCTCCTTCCCTCTATGTAATGAGTGGGCCTGGGGGATTGAATACCCAGGGCTAAACGAGGCTTGGGGGGGATCCACGCAGCCCCCTCACCCCTTTTATTTTTTAAGTAATGGTCCTGGGCACTGGGGTACCCAGGGCTTAACAAGGCTTGGGGAGAGTGGCCACACATCCCCCCTTTAAACTAAATAAGACCTTGGGGAATGGGTTCCCCAGGGTATGATAAGGCTAAGGGCACATGGCACCCCTCCCGCCTAAAATATATATTGCCCTTTGGTTCCCAGGGCTATAATAGGCCCCTCCCCCCCAAAAAAGGAGCTGGGAAATGGGGTCTTCAGGGCCAGACCCTGTGGCCATCCCCTCGCTGCACACGGCCAAAGGCGCTTGTTTTGCTTCAGAAAATGGGTTATCTGTAAGGTTTTCACCACAATGTGAAGGCTGCAGGTAGTATTATCTTTAGGACATTTAGACCTTGGTTATTTTAAATGAATAGTCGGTCTTTTGTCCAGTTTTGCATAGAAAGTGCTTAGATACTTTTTTAATAGTCTGTGGTGTATTTCTCATGAGAGGTTCACTGTCTGCAAACAGGTTTGTACAGGGTAAACTCTCTCCATAGAGTAAACATTGTTAAAAGTACCCATATCCTCGTCATTTCTCAATGTAGGTTCACTGACTGGGGTTTGATACAGGTAGAGTGTCCGTAGTAGGGGAGTAGTTATGTAACTGATCTTGAGCATCTGGAGTAACTTGCTTTTCCTTAAAACAGTTGTATACAGATTGAACACCGTGTGCAGGATAGTTTACCCTCGTCTGTGGTTCAAAGTTACCATAAATGTAGCTACCCATGAAGTGCATGGTGGGGGGCAGCATTGGTGCCTCCATTAGGTTAATGGGTCGTTGCCCCACTCATATTTATTTATTTATATTTTGTCCCCCCTCCCCCATTATATGTACTCAATTTATAAATAAACAAGTAATTGAAACTTTAGAAATATGTATTTTATTATACCCGCTCCGTGGCAGTCGGCCTTCAGCCGCGGGTGATTGTCAACGGCTCTGAAGGGGGTGGGGCTTCAGTGTGATGTGCACTATTGACCTCTCACCACCTCACATCTGTGCCTGGGGGTTGGTTAAAGCCACAACCCCTGGTCGCCGAATGAGCGGTGAGTTTCCCTTGCTCAAGCCAATCTTGGCGCTGCTCTCATATTTAGCTCTCGCACTAAACGCGGACAGCCCAAGCAGCATGACGCGCTGAGCTCCTCTCCCAAGACTTTCCAAATATGAACTGGAAGTGACTTTAACTAAACATATTGGCAGCAAATCGTTCAGCGCAACTTATACAGCTGACCCTGCCTTACAAGTTTACACACACGTGATATTCTCACGCTCGTACCTTCAGCGATTTAATCTGGGTGAACTCGTCTACCCTCAGCTGTTTTCTGAAGCCCTCAATTGCTCTCCTTAGGATCACTTTATTATTGGACCTTTTGGCCACACCCGAACCATTGTTTTTTTTACCGCATATTTCACCCCAGGTTCACGTATTGGGGTACCCTTGTTTTTCTTAAAACTTCTGCTGGTTCAAGGCTGGAGAATTTCTGTGTGTCACACACCCCACAGTTTTGGCGTCTTCCTCCCTCACGGTGTGACTTTGTGCTGGATCCAGTCTGGAGAATTTTCAGGTTTCACACACCCTGCAGTCTCAGCCACTTGCTCTCCAGCTGCATTTTGTCTTCAGGTGAGGAAGCAAGTTTAAAAAGGAACTTCAAGTAATACATTCATTTATTTTCAACAATTCATTTAATCTCCAAAGCACTAAGTTTGTTTTCCATCAGAAGGCTGAGTATTTTTTAGCTGCACTTGTATTTCATCTCAGAACGTTACTGAACTTGATATCAAAACGCCGAGAAAAGGTCTATTTGAAAGTCTAAATTGAAAACATTGGAAAATATAACCACATGAATCCTTGCCATATTCCATTCATTTTTATCCTGCTTAGCGGTTACCTTGAAGACTGGACCCATAGATTACTGCCAAGAAATTAAAGCTTTGCAAATTAGATCTTTTTTTGTGACATAATGACAGTTGTGTACTTATAGTCTACACAAGAATTTCACAAAGCCATATAGCAATTACGTTCCAGTGGATTGATAAGCCAATTAAAATGATTTCTTTTTGTTTCTTTTCCTTGCTGTAATGCGCCACAATGGGCTAGTTGGCCCCCAGGGGCCCTTAGGATTGAAGGGGAATTATTTCCCCAACTTAAAACGCGCCATAGGGCGTTTGCACACGTCACCTCAGGCCCCGTCCCCTCCCTTCCCCACTGTGTAAACACGCCCTGTGGCCGTTTTTTAAGATGGGAGATTAAGTCCCCTTGAATCCTGAGGATCCCTAGGGGCAAAATAGCCCACTAGGTACGTCCAGTAAGCGCCATTGCAGAGAGGTGTAAAAAGGGGCACGGCCTGCACCACCTCTCTGCAACGCAGAGCAGTGGCGCTTACTGGAAGCACCTGGTGGGCTATTTGGCCCCCAGGGTCCCTCAGGATTGAAAGGGAATGATTTCCCCAACTTAAAACGCGCCACAGGGCGTGTTTGCACACGTCACCTCAGGCCCCGTCCCCTCCCTTATCCACTGTGTAAACGCGCCCTGTGGCCGTTCTAAGTTGAGGGATTAAGTCCCCTTGAATCCTAAGGGTCCCTAGGGTCAAACTAGCCCACTAGGTACCTCCAGTAAGCGCCACAGAGCTGCGTTGCATAGAGGTGTAAAAAGGGGCGTGACCTCAGAACACCTGTCTGCAACGCAGCTCCCTGGCGCATACTGGAGACAACTGTTGGGCTATTTGGCCCTCAGGGACCCTCAGTATTGAAGGGGAATTAATTCCCCAACTTACAACTGGCCAGGGGGCGCGTTTGCAGAGTGCTGCAAGGAGGGGGCGTGGCCTCCAGCGCGATGCCGGTCTTTTATTTATTTTATTTTTTTAAGAAGGAGGGCTTTGTGGCTCCCCTTCTTTTTCTAATTTACTGGCCCTGGGGACCCCATCCCCCAGGGCCTGCACCCTAATTTTTTTTTCTTGAAAAAAATAAATTTGGCCCTCCCAAGGCCTTAATCGGCCCCGGGGACCCCATTCACCGGGGCCGGCCTTTGTTTTTTATTATTCAAAAAAATATATATTTATAGAAAAACCTAGGACATGCTGGACAAACCGTATGTACCTATCACCATGACGATTTGCGTGATATTCATTAAGAGGCGACTATGCATAGAATGAATCCACATGGAATGTATTTACACCGCTAGTGAAGCTCTGACGTGTCTGACACCCTACTGTGCCAAATCCCGGCGCCCCCGCCGGTGGGTACTCTCCAAGTAGACACCCTTGTCGTTTATTTATACAAACATGGGTAGCTATTGACAGGCACATTTAATATACGCGCACACCAAGCCATTCAAAGGGGATTCTACAAAAATTCAACTAAACTATGCAAGAAACCCCCCTCACGCTTAATAAAACACACATCCACCGCCGGATGTGTAATACTTTTTATTTTACTCTCTGGAAAGGAGACGAACATCACTTGAGAGTCACGACGTGCTCCTGGCTGAGCCCAATGCTGTGTTACACCCACTAGTGCCCGCCGAGTGCCTCACACCTCTGTGTTGTATTCCACCAGCTAGTGCGTATGCTATGACACTCTCAAGCCCATGTGCACTGTAACACCACCCCGTGAATGTCATGCCACACTTGCCTTCGCACGGGTTATATTGCCCCATCTAACGTGCCTTCCTCGATGCCTATGTTCTAACGCACAGCGCTATGCCATACATATTACAATCTGGGATCAATATCTTTGTCACAGTGCATATGCAACGTAACACTCCCCAGCACATATTTTATATTACAACTTGAGAGACTAGTTAGGTTACACAACACTGCCCTGTGCATATTACACTCCAAGGCACATATCGCATAGCACGCGCTAGTGCCTGTGCTATCTCGCGCTCTCCAATGAATCTGTCATTGCGCACAATGTATTGCATATTATATTTCACGCCCCGGTTCATCTTGTATCACACTTTTTGGTGCATAGTTTATACCATATACTATATCTAGTTTTCATTTTCAATCGAGCTCTCAGGACTATGTTCTATATAACACTGCGTCCACCTACCCTTTTCACGGGCATTACATTTTGCGATGGGGGTGGAGGGTCAGGGGGTGTTTCTGCCAAGTGAGCCCGGAGTCACAGTCACAAACGTCCTCTTCTTCCTGAATAAAAGTGAGATTATGCTGCATACTTGTTCATATTTTAAGTAGTTCGCACAGACACACATTTTAAAAACAATAAAGTTCCTAATACCCACCTTCTCTGAACAGTTAGCCTGCTGCCCCATCCACCTCCTCCCTATCCTCTGTTGTCTGAATCCATGGACTAGCCTCCTCCCTCCTGCCATGCATGGTCTGATGTGCTGCCACTGCCCTCCATTTAGCATGATGAACCAGTCCACTCCTCCTGCCCTCCATTGCCCAATTCTATGGCCCATCATTGACCTTCTGCTTAGCCTCTGTGCTTAGCTTGCTGCCCCTATTCTCCTTTCCCCTGTTCTCCGATGTCTTTGTGCATGCCCCTGCTCCATCCGTTTTGCCAACCATGTTCCATGGACCTGCCACTCCTATCTACTCTGAGTGTTCTGTTGAGCTGCCACTCCCCTCCCACCTGCCTAGCATTGTCAGATGACTGTAACCTGTCCTTGCCACCTCCACACTGCCTGTCCACATGCCATGCCCCTATCCCCTTCCTCCTGTACTCCATGGTCCATTTTACTGCCACACCCTTCTGCCGTCCCTGGTCTGTTGTGCTGCAACTGCTTCTCCTGCCTGCCCCGCGCAGTCTGTTGTGAGGCCCCTTCCCCTGAACTCTCTTGTCTGTGCCCAGGTCCTGACCCTCCCTTCTATCCTCCATGGTCCTTTGTGCATTCACCTGCACCCTCCTTCTTGCCCATCATAGCCATTGTGCTGCCACTAACCCTCCTGCTTGCCATGCATGGTCTTCTTTGCTGCCGTGGCCCCTCCCACCTTCCCTGTGTGGTCCGCTAGCTGCCCCTGACCCCCTCCCACCTTCCCTCCATGGTCTGTGTGTATGCCATCATAGTCTCATTGTTGCTCTCCATGCTGTGTCTTGTTTCTAGTGCCCATCCTGCCTGACCTCCATGGTCAGCTTGCTGCTCCTGCCCTGCCCCCTTGCCCCCAGCCCTCTGTTTCCATGTGCAGACCCCTATTTCCTCCCTCCTGGCTTGTCTGTTCCATTGTAATGCCCCTGATCCATCCCTCCTGCCCTTTATGGTCTATTATGCTTCAGCTTTCTCTCCTGTCTGTCCATTATGGTCAGCTAGCTACCATTGCCTCTTTCCCTTCTGTTCTCTGTTGTCCATGTTCATGGTCCTATCCCCTCCCTATTGCTTTCTATGGATTGTTGTGCTGCACTCCCGTCCTGCATGCGCTGTGTGGTGTATTGTGCTGCTGCAAACCCTGATGCCTGCCCTGTGGGGTCAGTTTGGTGCACCTCTCCATGTCCCTCCTGTCCTCTGTTATCCGAGTCCATGTCCCTACCCCAATTCCTCCTGCCTACCATGATCCAATGTATCATACTTGCGAACATTTTGAACTTGGTAAGAGGGAGATTTTGAAAAACACTGGGGTATTGATTTTCCCCTTTGAGTTACATTGAAAAAGAGGAGATTGTAGATAGGAGACAGATCAAATAAAGCCCATTTGAGCTTAAAAACAATGGACGTTTCCTGGCTGAAACTGGTCTGTTGGCATGTATGGTTGTACTACCACTGCCTCTTACTTCTGCCCACAATGGTCTATTATATTGCCACAGCCTCTCTTGCCAGTCCTGTATTGTTGGTTTGTTACCCCTGCCCCCCTTTCCACTGCCCTCCATAGTCTGTTGTGCTGCCACTGCCCTTCCTGCCTGCCCAGTGTGGTCAAATTGTTGCATCTGCACTCTCCTACCTGCCTTCAATTTTCAGAGTCCGTGCCCCTGGCCTCTGCCTCTCAACAGTATCCCAATGAACAACTAGATTGCTAACATTCTATATTTATTACAGAAGTGTGGAACGCCTGACGTCATCTTGATGTAATCAACACTGTAATACCTAGAGTATTTCCTTTAGAAATTACATATATGAGAGGGTCTTATTTGCATCAACATTATGGTTAGTGCTCTAAAAAACTAAAATGAGGACATGTTTTCTGAGTTTTCAAATAGCGACAAAGAACTTTTAAATTATTTGTAATCTTTATTTTTTTTATCCAGCTGACCACTTGATTAAATGTTGCACCTAGGGGAGAGGATGTGGTGTTACTTCCATAGCTGCAGACTTTGCAACTGGGGAACCAGGTTGGAGTTTCTGCTTCAGCTCAACATTCTGTGATTCTGGTCAAATCACTTAATCTCCCCATGTCTACAACCAAAATGAATTTGATCTTGTGTGATGTAACCAATGCTCATGTAAAGCACTCCAATACCTGACAAGTCTGCACTATATAAAACTGCAATGACACAAAAAATAAGTGTTTTTCACACTTCTGTCATTGGGCTATACTCAGGCTACATCTGGGTGATATTTGGGCTACATTTGGGCTCTTTTGTCTCTGGTGGCCATCTTGGGAGATTTATTTGTTATGAAGTTTCCTAATTTCCTCATTTACTGCAGTCTCCTCAGTAGGAATACTTTCAGTTTTTTACTTTGGTTCCATCAAGAAGGCATTCAGATGTGTCACACATTTGCCATACATTCTGAATGTTAGCACTCTAGTTGCTCATTAGATCACTGTAGTAAAGCTACTGCTCACCAGGGAAGTCTGCTGCTGGTATTCAAAGTGCATGTTTCAGTCTGCATGTCAGAATTTTTTTAGGAAATAGAAGAGGATTTGAGACGTCAAAATGTGCCGCTCTGCAGGCAGGTTCTTAGAATCTAGCAAATGGATGTTTGGTGGCGATTATGAGCCCGGATTTACGCCGAGGGGTGGATACAGAGCTGCACTAAAGTGCGACTGCCATGTTGGCTGTCTTGGCCGCGCCCCCTACGTGTCTGAAAACAAATCCTCTAGATTCAAATTTGATATGCATTATGCAAAATGTTAAGATCTTATTGGCATACTAATCATTTTATGGCAGCCTTATCTCCTGGCAACATTTGTGCCTCTTATCCAACGTATTCAAATTCTGTTAGTGAAGACAATGGATGCTAATTTACCTAAAGCGTAAATGGCTATTTTGTATAACAAATCAGGCCGGGAGCAGATTTCCTACTACTAACAAACATGCCATTTTTCTCTGAACCCACGGGGCTGAAATTTGTTTTTATGGGAGTGGGGGACCACCCTGAGCCTCCAAGGGCCCCTGGGCCCATCCCTGGGGCTGTTATTTATCAAAACTGGGATGAGGTAAAGTGGCCCCCTCCCTGAGCCATTATTGGCCCCGGGGACCCCATTCCCTGGTGCCGGTTCGCAAGCTATCACTCTCGGGACATAGCAGTTTCCCTGACTGCAACAGCACGTGCAGAAAACATGTGTTTGCTCTCACTTGGCTGGAGCATTTTCAACACTCCTGCCATGCGGGAGCAAGCACAAAGTCCAGCAGGTGGAAACTTGGAAAATGCTCGCTCCCTCAGGGAGCAGACTTTTTATCTGTGTCCTTGCCCGTACTGAAGTGGGCATGAAAACAAATGAAAATATTGCTCCCGCCTAGAGCTGCTCCCTCTGGGTGGCAGCAATGCCGGCTCCTGCTGCATACAGGGAGCTGGCTGGGGCCACGGGGGCCTTCAGGCTCCCCTGCAGCCCCCACAAGTGGGTGTCCTGGGTGGGCACCAAGGTACCCACCTTTAAAAAATGCAGACCCCTGGGGATTTGCTCCCCAGGGCCGACAGCAGCTCAGGGAGGATGACTGCGCTGTCCTCTCCCCATTTTAAGTAATCTCGGTCCCAGGGGTAGGCTCCCCAGGGCCTATGGAGGCCTGGGTGGGGGGGGGGGGGGGTTACGCAGCCCCCCCCACAAAGTAAATGATGAGGGCCCAGAGGGGTGGGGTCCCCAGGACCGATTACTGCTTGGGGTTCCCCTCCCCTTTATTTTTAGTTATGGGCTTCGGGAGATAGGGTCTCCAGGCCTAACCAGGCTTCGGGAGGGAGCAGTGTGGCCTCCTTCCCTCTATGTAATGAGTGGGCCTGGGGGATTGAATACCCAGGGCTAAACGAGGCTTGGGGGGGATCCACGCAGCCCCCTCACCCCTTTTATTTTTTAAGTAATGGTCCTGGGCACTGGGGTACCCAGGGCTTAACAAGGCTTGGGGAGAGTGGCCACACATCCCCCCTTTAAACTAAATAAGACCTTGGGGAATGGGTTCCCCAGGGTATGATAAGGCTAAGGGCACATGGCACCCCTCCCGCCTAAAATATATATTGCCCTTTGGTTCCCAGGGCTATAATAGGCCCCTCCCCCCCAAAAAAGGAGCTGGGAAATGGGGTCTTCAGGGCCAGACCCTGTGGCCATCCCCTCGCTGCACACGGCCAAAGGCGCTTGTTTTGCTTCAGAAAATGGGTTATCTGTAAGGTTTTCACCACAATGTGAAGGCTGCAGGTAGTATTATCTTTAGGACATTTAGACCTTGGTTATTTTAAATGAATAGTCGGTCTTTTGTCCAGTTTTGCATAGAAAGTGCTTAGATACTTTTTTAATAGTCTGTGGTGTATTTCTCATGAGAGGTTCACTGTCTGCAAACAGGTTTGTACAGGGTAAACTCTCTCCATAGAGTAAACATTGTTAAAAGTACCCATATCCTCGTCATTTCTCAATGTAGGTTCACTGACTGGGGTTTGATACAGGTAGAGTGTCCGTAGTAGGGGAGTAGTTATGTAACTGATCTTGAGCATCTGGAGTAACTTGCTTTTCCTTAAAACAGTTGTATACAGATTGAACACCGTGTGCAGGATAGTTTACCCTCGTCTGTGGTTCAAAGTTACCATAAATGTAGCTACCCATGAAGTGCATGGTGGGGGGCAGCATTGGTGCCTCCATTAGGTTAATGGGTCGTTGCCCCACTCATATTTATTTATTTATATTTTGTCCCCCCTCCCCCATTATATGTACTCAATTTATAAATAAACAAGTAATTGAAACTTTAGAAATATGTATTTTATTATACCCGCTCCGTGGCAGTCGGCCTTCAGCCGCGGGTGATTGTCAACGGCTCTGAAGGGGGTGGGGCTTCAGTGTGATGTGCACTATTGACCTCTCACCACCTCACATCTGTGCCTGGGGGTTGGTTAAAGCCACAACCCCTGGTCGCCGAATGAGCGGTGAGTTTCCCTTGCTCAAGCCAATCTTGGCGCTGCTCTCATATTTAGCTCTCGCACTAAACGCGGACAGCCCAAGCAGCATGACGCGCTGAGCTCCTCTCCCAAGACTTTCCAAATATGAACTGGAAGTGACTTTAACTAAACATATTGGCAGCAAATCGTTCAGCGCAACTTATACAGCTGACCCTGCCTTACAAGTTTACACACACGTGATATTCTCACGCTCGTACCTTCAGCGATTTAATCTGGGTGAACTCGTCTACCCTCAGCTGTTTTCTGAAGCCCTCAATTGCTCTCCTTAGGATCACTTTATTATTGGACCTTTTGGCCACACCCGAACCATTGTTTTTTTTACCGCATATTTCACCCCAGGTTCACGTATTGGGGTACCCTTGTTTTTCTTAAAACTTCTGCTGGTTCAAGGCTGGAGAATTTCTGTGTGTCACACACCCCACAGTTTCGGCGTCTTCCTCCCTCACGGTGTGACTTTGTGCTGGATCCAGTCTGGAGAATTTTCAGGTTTCACACACCCTGCAGTCTCAGCCACTTGCTCTCCAGCTGCATTTTGTCTTCAGGTGAGGAAGCAAGTTTAAAAAGGAACTTCAAGTAATACATTCATTTATTTTCAACAATTCATTTAATCTCCAAAGCACTAAGTTTGTTTTCCATCAGAAGGCTGAGTATTTTTTAGCTGCACTTGTATTTCATCTCAGAACGTTACTGAACTTGATATCAAAACGCCGAGAAAAGGTCTATTTGAAAGTCTAAATTGAAAACATTGGAAAATATAACCACATGAATCCTTGCCATATTCCATTCATTTTTATCCTGCTTAGCGGTTACCTTGAAGACTGGACCCATAGATTACTGCCAAGAAATTAAAGCTTTGCAAATTAGATCTTTTTTTGTGACATAATGACAGTTGTGTACTTATAGTCTACACAAGAATTTCACAAAGCCATATAGCAATTACGTTCCAGTGGATTGATAAGCCAATTAAAATGATTTCTTTTTGTTTCTTTTCCTTGCTGTAATGCGCCACAATGGGCTAGTTGGCCCCCAGGGGCCCTTAGGATTGAAGGGGAATTATTTCCCCAACTTAAAACGCGCCATAGGGCGTTTGCACACGTCACCTCAGGCCCCGTCCCCTCCCTTCCCCACTGTGTAAACACGCCCTGTGGCCGTTTTTTAAGATGGGAGATTAAGTCCCCTTGAATCCTGAGGATCCCTAGGGGCAAAATAGCCCACTAGGTACGTCCAGTAAGCGCCATTGCAGAGAGGTGTAAAAAGGGGCACGGCCTGCACCACCTCTCTGCAACGCAGAGCAGTGGCGCTTACTGGAAGCACCTGGTGGGCTATTTGGCCCCCAGGGTCCCTCAGGATTGAAAGGGAATGATTTCCCCAACTTAAAACGCGCCACAGGGCGTGTTTGCACACGTCACCTCAGGCCCCGTCCCCTCCCTTATCCACTGTGTAAACGCGCCCTGTGGCCGTTCTAAGTTGAGGGATTAAGTCCCCTTGAATCCTAAGGGTCCCTAGGGTCAAACTAGCCCACTAGGTACCTCCAGTAAGCGCCACAGAGCTGCGTTGCATAGAGGTGTAAAAAGGGGCGTGACCTCAGAACACCTGTCTGCAACGCAGCTCCCTGGCGCATACTGGAGACAACTGTTGGGCTATTTGGCCCTCAGGGACCCTCAGTATTGAAGGGGAATTAATTCCCCAACTTACAACTGGCCAGGGGGCGCGTTTGCAGAGTGCTGCAAGGAGGGGGCGTGGCCTCCAGCGCGATGCCGGTCTTTTATTTATTTTATTTTTTTAAGAAGGAGGGCTTTGTGGCTCCCCTTCTTTTTCTAATTTACTGGCCCTGGGGACCCCATCCCCCAGGGCCTGCACCCTAATTTTTTTTTCTTGAAAAAAATAAATTTGGCCCTCCCAAGGCCTTAATCGGCCCCGGGGACCCCATTCACCGGGGCCGGCCTTTGTTTTTTATTATTCAAAAAAATATATATTTATAGAAAAACCTAGGACATGCTGGACAAACCGTATGTACCTATCACCATGACGATTTGCGTGATATTCATTAAGAGGCGACTATGCATAGAATGAATCCACATGGAATGTATTTACACCGCTAGTGAAGCTCTGACGTGTCTGACACCCTACTGTGCCAAATCCCGGCGCCCCCGCCGGTGGGTACTCTCCAAGTAGACACCCTTGTCGTTTATTTATACAAACATGGGTAGCTATTGACAGGCACATTTAATATACGCGCACACCAAGCCATTCAAAGGGGATTCTACAAAAATTCAACTAAACTATGCAAGAAACCCCCCTCACGCTTAATAAAACACACATCCACCGCCGGATGTGTAATACTTTTTATTTTACTCTCTGGAAAGGAGACGAACATCACTTGAGAGTCACGACGTGCTCCTGGCTGAGCCCAATGCTGTGTTACACCCACTAGTGCCCGCCGAGTGCCTCACACCTCTGTGTTGTATTCCACCAGCTAGTGCGTATGCTATGACACTCTCAAGCCCATGTGCACTGTAACACCACCCCGTGAATGTCATGCCACACTTGCCTTCGCACGGGTTATATTGCCCCATCTAACGTGCCTTCCTCGATGCCTATGTTCTAACGCACAGCGCTATGCCATACATATTACAATCTGGGATCAATATCTTTGTCACAGTGCATATGCAACGTAACACTCCCCAGCACATATTTTATATTACAACTTGAGAGACTAGTTAGGTTACACAACACTGCCCTGTGCATATTACACTCCAAGGCACATATCGCATAGCACGCGCTAGTGCCTGTGCTATCTCGCGCTCTCCAATGAATCTGTCATTGCGCACAATGTATTGCATATTATATTTCACGCCCCGGTTCATCTTGTATCACACTTTTTGGTGCATAGTTTATACCATATACTATATCTAGTTTTCATTTTCAATCGAGCTCTCAGGACTATGTTCTATATAACACTGCGTCCACCTACCCTTTTCACGGGCATTACATTTTGCGATGGGGGTGGAGGGTCAGGGGGTGTTTCTGCCAAGTGAGCCCGGAGTCACAGTCACAAACGTCCTCTTCTTCCTGAATAAAAGTGAGATTATGCTGCATACTTGTTCATATTTTAAGTAGTTCGCACAGACACACATTTTAAAAACAATAAAGTTCCTAATACCCACCTTCTCTGAACAGTTAGCCTGCTGCCCCATCCACCTCCTCCCTATCCTCTGTTGTCTGAATCCATGGACTAGCCTCCTCCCTCCTGCCATGCATGGTCTGATGTGCTGCCACTGCCCTCCATTTAGCATGATGAACCAGTCCACTCCTCCTGCCCTCCATTGCCCAATTCTATGGCCCATCATTGACCTTCTGCTTAGCCTCTGTGCTTAGCTTGCTGCCCCTATTCTCCTTTCCCCTGTTCTCCGATGTCTTTGTGCATGCCCCTGCTCCATCCGTTTTGCCAACCATGTTCCATGGACCTGCCACTCCTATCTACTCTGAGTGTTCTGTTGAGCTGCCACTCCCCTCCCACCTGCCTAGCATTGTCAGATGACTGTAACCTGTCCTTGCCACCTCCACACTGCCTGTCCACATGCCATGCCCCTATCCCCTTCCTCCTGTACTCCATGGTCCATTTTACTGCCACACCCTTCTGCCGTCCCTGGTCTGTTGTGCTGCAACTGCTTCTCCTGCCTGCCCCGCGCAGTCTGTTGTGAGGCCCCTTCCCCTGAACTCTCTTGTCTGTGCCCAGGTCCTGACCCTCCCTTCTATCCTCCATGGTCCTTTGTGCATTCACCTGCACCCTCCTTCTTGCCCATCATAGCCATTGTGCTGCCACTAACCCTCCTGCTTGCCATGCATGGTCTTCTTTGCTGCCGTGGCCCCTCCCACCTTCCCTGTGTGGTCCGCTAGCTGCCCCTGACCCCCTCCCACCTTCCCTCCATGGTCTGTGTGTATGCCATCATAGTCTCATTGTTGCTCTCCATGCTGTGTCTTGTTTCTAGTGCCCATCCTGCCTGACCTCCATGGTCAGCTTGCTGCTCCTGCCCTGCCCCCTTGCCCCCAGCCCTCTGTTTCCATGTGCAGACCCCTATTTCCTCCCTCCTGGCTTGTCTGTTCCATTGTAATGCCCCTGATCCATCCCTCCTGCCCTTTATGGTCTATTATGCTTCAGCTTTCTCTCCTGTCTGTCCATTATGGTCAGCTAGCTACCATTGCCTCTTTCCCTTCTGTTCTCTGTTGTCCATGTTCATGGTCCTATCCCCTCCCTATTGCTTTCTATGGATTGTTGTGCTGCACTCCCGTCCTGCATGCGCTGTGTGGTGTATTGTGCTGCTGCAAACCCTGATGCCTGCCCTGTGGGGTCAGTTTGGTGCACCTCTCCATGTCCCTCCTGTCCTCTGTTATCCGAGTCCATGTCCCTACCCCAATTCCTCCTGCCTACCATGATCCAATGTATCATACTTGCGAACATTTTGAACTTGGTAAGAGGGAGATTTTGAAAAACACTGGGGTATTGATTTTCCCCTTTGAGTTACATTGAAAAAGAGGAGATTGTAGATAGGAGACAGATCAAATAAAGCCCATTTGAGCTTAAAAACAATGGACGTTTCCTGGCTGAAACTGGTCTGTTGGCATGTATGGTTGTACTACCACTGCCTCTTACTTCTGCCCACAATGGTCTATTATATTGCCACAGCCTCTCTTGCCAGTCCTGTATTGTTGGTTTGTTACCCCTGCCCCCCTTTCCACTGCCCTCCATAGTCTGTTGTGCTGCCACTGCCCTTCCTGCCTGCCCAGTGTGGTCAAATTGTTGCATCTGCACTCTCCTACCTGCCTTCAATTTTCAGAGTCCGTGCCCCTGGCCTCTGCCTCTCAACAGTATCCCAATGAACAACTAGATTGCTAACATTCTATATTTATTACAGAAGTGTGGAACGCCTGACGTCATCTTGATGTAATCAACACTGTAATACCTAGAGTATTTCCTTTAGAAATTACATATATGAGAGGGTCTTATTTGCATCAACATTATGGTTAGTGCTCTAAAAAACTAAAATGAGGACATGTTTTCTGAGTTTTCAAATAGCGACAAAGAACTTTTAAATTATTTGTAATCTTTATTTTTTTTATCCAGCTGACCACTTGATTAAATGTTGCACCTAGGGGAGAGGATGTGGTGTTACTTCCATAGCTGCAGACTTTGCAACTGGGGAACCAGGTTGGAGTTTCTGCTTCAGCTCAACATTCTGTGATTCTGGTCAAATCACTTAATCTCCCCATGTCTACAACCAAAATGAATTTGATCTTGTGTGATGTAACCAATGCTCATGTAAAGCACTCCAATACCTGACAAGTCTGCACTATATAAAACTGCAATGACACAAAAAATAAGTGTTTTTCACACTTCTGTCATTGGGCTATACTCAGGCTACATCTGGGTGATATTTGGGCTACATTTGGGCTCTTTTGTCTCTGGTGGCCATCTTGGGAGATTTATTTGTTATGAAGTTTCCTAATTTCCTCATTTACTGCAGTCTCCTCAGTAGGAATACTTTCAGTTTTTTACTTTGGTTCCATCAAGAAGGCATTCAGATGTGTCACACATTTGCCATACATTCTGAATGTTAGCACTCTAGTTGCTCATTAGATCACTGTAGTAAAGCTACTGCTCACCAGGGAAGTCTGCTGCTGGTATTCAAAGTGCATGTTTCAGTCTGCATGTCAGAATTTTTTTAGGAAATAGAAGAGGATTTGAGACGTCAAAATGTGCCGCTCTGCAGGCAGGTTCTTAGAATCTAGCAAATGGATGTTTGGTGGCGATTATGAGCCCGGATTTACGCCGAGGGGTGGATACAGAGCTGCACTAAAGTGCGACTGCCATGTTGGCTGTCTTGGCCGCGCCCCCTACGTGTCTGAAAACAAATCCTCTAGATTCAAATTTGATATGCATTATGCAAAATGTTAAGATCTTATTGGCATACTAATCATTTTATGGCAGCCTTATCTCCTGGCAACATTTGTGCCTCTTATCCAACGTATTCAAATTCTGTTAGTGAAGACAATGGATGCTAATTTACCTAAAGCGTAAATGGCTATTTTGTATAACAAATCAGGCCGGGAGCAGATTTCCTACTACTAACAAACATGCCATTTTTCTCTGAACCCACGGGGCTGAAATTTGTTTTTATGGGAGTGGGGGACCTCCCTGAGCCTCCAAGGGCCCCTGGGCCCATCCCTGGGGCTGTTATTTATCAAAACTGGGATGAGGTAAAGTGGCCCCCTCCCTGAGCCATTATTGGCCCCGGGGACCCCATTCCCTGGTGCCGGTTCGCAAGCTATCACTCTCGGGACATAGCAGTTTCCCTGACTGCAACAGCACGTGCAGAAAACATGTGTTTGCTCTCACTTGGCTGGAGCATTTTCAACACTCCTGCCATGCGGGAGCAAGCACAAAGTCCAGCAGGTGGAAACTTGGAAAATGCTCGCTCCCTCAGGGAGCAGACTTTTTATCTGTGTCCTTGCCCGTACTGAAGTGGGCATGAAAACAAATGAAAATATTGCTCCCGCCTAGAGCTGCTCCCTCTGGGTGGCAGCAATGCCGGCTCCTGCTGCATACAGGGAGCTGGCTGGGGCCACGGGGGCCTTCAGGCTCCCCTGCAGCCCCCACAAGTGGGTGTCCTGGGTGGGCACCAAGGTACCCACCTTTAAAAAATGCAGACCCCTGGGGATTTGCTCCCCAGGGCCGACAGCAGCTCAGGGAGGATGACTGCGCTGTCCTCTCCCCATTTTAAGTAATCTCGGTCCCAGGGGTAGGCTCCCCAGGGCCTATGGAGGCCTGGGTGGGGGGGGGGGGGGGGGGTTACGCAGCCCCCCCCACAAAGTAAATGATGAGGGCCCAGAGGGGTGGGGTCCCCAGGACCGATTACTGCTTGGGGTTCCCCTCCCCTTTATTTTTAGTTATGGGCTTCGGGAGATAGGGTCTCCAGGCCTAACCAGGCTTCGGGAGGGAGCAGTGTGGCCTCCTTCCCTCTATGTAATGAGTGGGCCTGGGGGATTGAATACCCAGGGCTAAACGAGGCTTGGGGGGGATCCACGCAGCCCCCTCACCCCTTTTATTTTTTAAGTAATGGTCCTGGGCACTGGGGTACCCAGGGCTTAACAAGGCTTGGGGAGAGTGGCCACACATCCCCCCTTTAAACTAAATAAGACCTTGGGGAATGGGTTCCCCAGGGTATGATAAGGCTAAGGGCACATGGCACCCCTCCCGCCTAAAATATATATTGCCCTTTGGTTCCCAGGGCTATAATAGGCCCCTCCCCCCCAAAAAAGGAGCTGGGAAATGGGGTCTTCAGGGCCAGACCCTGTGGCCATCCCCTCGCTGCACACGGCCAAAGGCGCTTGTTTTGCTTCAGAAAATGGGTTATCTGTAAGGTTTTCACCACAATGTGAAGGCTGCAGGTAGTATTATCTTTAGGACATTTAGACCTTGGTTATTTTAAATGAATAGTCGGTCTTTTGTCCAGTTTTGCATAGAAAGTGCTTAGATACTTTTTTAATAGTCTGTGGTGTATTTCTCATGAGAGGTTCACTGTCTGCAAACAGGTTTGTACAGGGTAAACTCTCTCCATAGAGTAAACATTGTTAAAAGTACCCATATCCTCGTCATTTCTCAATGTAGGTTCACTGACTGGGGTTTGATACAGGTAGAGTGTCCGTAGTAGGGGAGTAGTTATGTAACTGATCTTGAGCATCTGGAGTAACTTGCTTTTCCTTAAAACAGTTGTATACAGATTGAACACCGTGTGCAGGATAGTTTACCCTCGTCTGTGGTTCAAAGTTACCATAAATGTAGCTACCCATGAAGTGCATGGTGGGGGGCAGCATTGGTGCCTCCATTAGGTTAATGGGTCGTTGCCCCACTCATATTTATTTATTTATATTTTGTCCCCCCTCCCCCATTATATGTACTCAATTTATAAATAAACAAGTAATTGAAACTTTAGAAATATGTATTTTATTATACCCGCTCCGTGGCAGTCGGCCTTCAGCCGCGGGTGATTGTCAACGGCTCTGAAGGGGGTGGGGCTTCAGTGTGATGTGCACTATTGACCTCTCACCACCTCACATCTGTGCCTGGGGGTTGGTTAAAGCCACAACCCCTGGTCGCCGAATGAGCGGTGAGTTTCCCTTGCTCAAGCCAATCTTGGCGCTGCTCTCATATTTAGCTCTCGCACTAAACGCGGACAGCCCAAGCAGCATGACGCGCTGAGCTCCTCTCCCAAGACTTTCCAAATATGAACTGGAAGTGACTTTAACTAAACATATTGGCAGCAAATCGTTCAGCGCAACTTATACAGCTGACCCTGCCTTACAAGTTTACACACACGTGATATTCTCACGCTCGTACCTTCAGCGATTTAATCTGGGTGAACTCGTCTACCCTCAGCTGTTTTCTGAAGCCCTCAATTGCTCTCCTTAGGATCACTTTATTATTGGACCTTTTGGCCACACCCGAACCATTGTTTTTTTTACCGCATATTTCACCCCAGGTTCACGTATTGGGGTACCCTTGTTTTTCTTAAAACTTCTGCTGGTTCAAGGCTGGAGAATTTCTGTGTGTCACACACCCCACAGTTTCGGCGTCTTCCTCCCTCACGGTGTGACTTTGTGCTGGATCCAGTCTGGAGAATTTTCAGGTTTCACACACCCTGCAGTCTCAGCCACTTGCTCTCCAGCTGCATTTTGTCTTCAGGTGAGGAAGCAAGTTTAAAAAGGAACTTCAAGTAATACATTCATTTATTTTCAACAATTCATTTAATCTCCAAAGCACTAAGTTTGTTTTCCATCAGAAGGCTGAGTATTTTTTAGCTGCACTTGTATTTCATCTCAGAACGTTACTGAACTTGATATCAAAACGCCGAGAAAAGGTCTATTTGAAAGTCTAAATTGAAAACATTGGAAAATATAACCACATGAATCCTTGCCATATTCCATTCATTTTTATCCTGCTTAGCGGTTACCTTGAAGACTGGACCCATAGATTACTGCCAAGAAATTAAAGCTTTGCAAATTAGATCTTTTTTTGTGACATAATGACAGTTGTGTACTTATAGTCTACACAAGAATTTCACAAAGCCATATAGCAATTACGTTCCAGTGGATTGATAAGCCAATTAAAATGATTTCTTTTTGTTTCTTTTCCTTGCTGTAATGCGCCACAATGGGCTAGTTGGCCCCCAGGGGCCCTTAGGATTGAAGGGGAATTATTTCCCCAACTTAAAACGCGCCATAGGGCGTTTGCACACGTCACCTCAGGCCCCGTCCCCTCCCTTCCCCACTGTGTAAACACGCCCTGTGGCCGTTTTTTAAGATGGGAGATTAAGTCCCCTTGAATCCTGAGGATCCCTAGGGGCAAAATAGCCCACTAGGTACGTCCAGTAAGCGCCATTGCAGAGAGGTGTAAAAAGGGGCACGGCCTGCACCACCTCTCTGCAACGCAGAGCAGTGGCGCTTACTGGAAGCACCTGGTGGGCTATTTGGCCCCCAGGGTCCCTCAGGATTGAAAGGGAATGATTTCCCCAACTTAAAACGCGCCACAGGGCGTGTTTGCACACGTCACCTCAGGCCCCGTCCCCTCCCTTATCCACTGTGTAAACGCGCCCTGTGGCCGTTCTAAGTTGAGGGATTAAGTCCCCTTGAATCCTAAGGGTCCCTAGGGTCAAACTAGCCCACTAGGTACCTCCAGTAAGCGCCACAGAGCTGCGTTGCATAGAGGTGTAAAAAGGGGCGTGACCTCAGAACACCTGTCTGCAACGCAGCTCCCTGGCGCATACTGGAGACAACTGTTGGGCTATTTGGCCCTCAGGGACCCTCAGTATTGAAGGGGAATTAATTCCCCAACTTACAACTGGCCAGGGGGCGCGTTTGCAGAGTGCTGCAAGGAGGGGGCGTGGCCTCCAGCGCGATGCCGGTCTTTTATTTATTTTATTTTTTTAAGAAGGAGGGCTTTGTGGCTCCCCTTCTTTTTCTAATTTACTGGCCCTGGGGACCCCATCCCCCAGGGCCTGCACCCTAATTTTTTTTTCTTGAAAAAAATAAATTTGGCCCTCCCAAGGCCTTAATCGGCCCCGGGGACCCCATTCACCGGGGCCGGCCTTTGTTTTTTATTATTCAAAAAAATATATATTTATAGAAAAACCTAGGACATGCTGGACAAACCGTATGTACCTATCACCATGACGATTTGCGTGATATTCATTAAGAGGCGACTATGCATAGAATGAATCCACATGGAATGTATTTACACCGCTAGTGAAGCTCTGACGTGTCTGACACCCTACTGTGCCAAATCCCGGCGCCCCCGCCGGTGGGTACTCTCCAAGTAGACACCCTTGTCGTTTATTTATACAAACATGGGTAGCTATTGACAGGCACATTTAATATACGCGCACACCAAGCCATTCAAAGGGGATTCTACAAAAATTCAACTAAACTATGCAAGAAACCCCCCTCACGCTTAATAAAACACACATCCACCGCCGGATGTGTAATACTTTTTATTTTACTCTCTGGAAAGGAGACGAACATCACTTGAGAGTCACGACGTGCTCCTGGCTGAGCCCAATGCTGTGTTACACCCACTAGTGCCCGCCGAGTGCCTCACACCTCTGTGTTGTATTCCACCAGCTAGTGCGTATGCTATGACACTCTCAAGCCCATGTGCACTGTAACACCACCCCGTGAATGTCATGCCACACTTGCCTTCGCACGGGTTATATTGCCCCATCTAACGTGCCTTCCTCGATGCCTATGTTCTAACGCACAGCGCTATGCCATACATATTACAATCTGGGATCAATATCTTTGTCACAGTGCATATGCAACGTAACACTCCCCAGCACATATTTTATATTACAACTTGAGAGACTAGTTAGGTTACACAACACTGCCCTGTGCATATTACACTCCAAGGCACATATCGCATAGCACGCGCTAGTGCCTGTGCTATCTCGCGCTCTCCAATGAATCTGTCATTGCGCACAATGTATTGCATATTATATTTCACGCCCCGGTTCATCTTGTATCACACTTTTTGGTGCATAGTTTATACCATATACTATATCTAGTTTTCATTTTCAATCGAGCTCTCAGGACTATGTTCTATATAACACTGCGTCCACCTACCCTTTTCACGGGCATTACATTTTGCGATGGGGGTGGAGGGTCAGGGGGTGTTTCTGCCAAGTGAGCCCGGAGTCACAGTCACAAACGTCCTCTTCTTCCTGAATAAAAGTGAGATTATGCTGCATACTTGTTCATATTTTAAGTAGTTCGCACAGACACACATTTTAAAAACAATAAAGTTCCTAATACCCACCTTCTCTGAACAGTTAGCCTGCTGCCCCATCCACCTCCTCCCTATCCTCTGTTGTCTGAATCCATGGACTAGCCTCCTCCCTCCTGCCATGCATGGTCTGATGTGCTGCCACTGCCCTCCATTTAGCATGATGAACCAGTCCACTCCTCCTGCCCTCCATTGCCCAATTCTATGGCCCATCATTGACCTTCTGCTTAGCCTCTGTGCTTAGCTTGCTGCCCCTATTCTCCTTTCCCCTGTTCTCCGATGTCTTTGTGCATGCCCCTGCTCCATCCGTTTTGCCAACCATGTTCCATGGACCTGCCACTCCTATCTACTCTGAGTGTTCTGTTGAGCTGCCACTCCCCTCCCACCTGCCTAGCATTGTCAGATGACTGTAACCTGTCCTTGCCACCTCCACACTGCCTGTCCACATGCCATGCCCCTATCCCCTTCCTCCTGTACTCCATGGTCCATTTTACTGCCACACCCTTCTGCCGTCCCTGGTCTGTTGTGCTGCAACTGCTTCTCCTGCCTGCCCCGCGCAGTCTGTTGTGAGGCCCCTTCCCCTGAACTCTCTTGTCTGTGCCCAGGTCCTGACCCTCCCTTCTATCCTCCATGGTCCTTTGTGCATTCACCTGCACCCTCCTTCTTGCCCATCATAGCCATTGTGCTGCCACTAACCCTCCTGCTTGCCATGCATGGTCTTCTTTGCTGCCGTGGCCCCTCCCACCTTCCCTGTGTGGTCCGCTAGCTGCCCCTGACCCCCTCCCACCTTCCCTCCATGGTCTGTGTGTATGCCATCATAGTCTCATTGTTGCTCTCCATGCTGTGTCTTGTTTCTAGTGCCCATCCTGCCTGACCTCCATGGTCAGCTTGCTGCTCCTGCCCTGCCCCCTTGCCCCCAGCCCTCTGTTTCCATGTGCAGACCCCTATTTCCTCCCTCCTGGCTTGTCTGTTCCATTGTAATGCCCCTGATCCATCCCTCCTGCCCTTTATGGTCTATTATGCTTCAGCTTTCTCTCCTGTCTGTCCATTATGGTCAGCTAGCTACCATTGCCTCTTTCCCTTCTGTTCTCTGTTGTCCATGTTCATGGTCCTATCCCCTCCCTATTGCTTTCTATGGATTGTTGTGCTGCACTCCCGTCCTGCATGCGCTGTGTGGTGTATTGTGCTGCTGCAAACCCTGATGCCTGCCCTGTGGGGTCAGTTTGGTGCACCTCTCCATGTCCCTCCTGTCCTCTGTTATCCGAGTCCATGTCCCTACCCCAATTCCTCCTGCCTACCATGATCCAATGTATCATACTTGCGAACATTTTGAACTTGGTAAGAGGGAGATTTTGAAAAACACTGGGGTATTGATTTTCCCCTTTGAGTTACATTGAAAAAGAGGAGATTGTAGATAGGAGACAGATCAAATAAAGCCCATTTGAGCTTAAAAACAATGGACGTTTCCTGGCTGAAACTGGTCTGTTGGCATGTATGGTTGTACTACCACTGCCTCTTACTTCTGCCCACAATGGTCTATTATATTGCCACAGCCTCTCTTGCCAGTCCTGTATTGTTGGTTTGTTACCCCTGCCCCCCTTTCCACTGCCCTCCATAGTCTGTTGTGCTGCCACTGCCCTTCCTGCCTGCCCAGTGTGGTCAAATTGTTGCATCTGCACTCTCCTACCTGCCTTCAATTTTCAGAGTCCGTGCCCCTGGCCTCTGCCTCTCAACAGTATCCCAATGAACAACTAGATTGCTAACATTCTATATTTATTACAGAAGTGTGGAACGCCTGACGTCATCTTGATGTAATCAACACTGTAATACCTAGAGTATTTCCTTTAGAAATTACATATATGAGAGGGTCTTATTTGCATCAACATTATGGTTAGTGCTCTAAAAAACTAAAATGAGGACATGTTTTCTGAGTTTTCAAATAGCGACAAAGAACTTTTAAATTATTTGTAATCTTTATTTTTTTTATCCAGCTGACCACTTGATTAAATGTTGCACCTAGGGGAGAGGATGTGGTGTTACTTCCATAGCTGCAGACTTTGCAACTGGGGAACCAGGTTGGAGTTTCTGCTTCAGCTCAACATTCTGTGATTCTGGTCAAATCACTTAATCTCCCCATGTCTACAACCAAAATGAATTTGATCTTGTGTGATGTAACCAATGCTCATGTAAAGCACTCCAATACCTGACAAGTCTGCACTATATAAAACTGCAATGACACAAAAAATAAGTGTTTTTCACACTTCTGTCATTGGGCTATACTCAGGCTACATCTGGGTGATATTTGGGCTACATTTGGGCTCTTTTGTCTCTGGTGGCCATCTTGGGAGATTTATTTGTTATGAAGTTTCCTAATTTCCTCATTTACTGCAGTCTCCTCAGTAGGAATACTTTCAGTTTTTTACTTTGGTTCCATCAAGAAGGCATTCAGATGTGTCACACATTTGCCATACATTCTGAATGTTAGCACTCTAGTTGCTCATTAGATCACTGTAGTAAAGCTACTGCTCACCAGGGAAGTCTGCTGCTGGTATTCAAAGTGCATGTTTCAGTCTGCATGTCAGAATTTTTTTAGGAAATAGAAGAGGATTTGAGACGTCAAAATGTGCCCTAATTTTTCTTTCTGCAGCACTAATTATAATTTCTATGGCAAAATGAACCCCCTCATTTTGTTCCTTTGTAAATTAAATGTTTTAAGTGTTACCACTTTATTCCAATCAAGATGGCTTCAGGTGTGCCATACTTTTGTCATAAGTAAGACTGTTAGCGCTCTACTTGTTCGTTAGAACACCCTGGGGCATTCTGTCATTGGGCTATACTTGGGCTACATCTGGGTGATATTTGGGCTACATTTGGGCTCTTTTGTCTCTGGTGGCCATTTTGGGAGACTTATTTGTTATGATTTTTCCTAATTTCCTCATTTACTACAGTCTCCTCAGTAGCAAATACTTTCAGTTTTTTACTTTGAGTCCATCAAGAAGGCATTCAGATGTGTCACACATTTGCCATAAATTCAGAATGTTAGCACTCTAGTTGCTTATTAGATCACTGTAGTAAAGCTACTGCTCACCAGGGAAGTCTGCTGCTGGTATTGAAAGTGCATGTTTCAGTCTGCATGTCAGAATTGTTTAATGAAATAGAAGAGGATTTGAGAAGTCACTCAAAATGTGCCCTAATATTTCTTTCTGCAGCACTAATCATACTTTCTATGGCAAAATGAACCCCCTCATTTTGTTCCTTTTTAAATTAAATGTTTTAAGAGTTACCACTTTATTCCAACCAAGATGGCTTCAGGTGTGCCATACGTTTGTCATAAGTAGGACTGTTAGCGCTCTAGTTGTTCTTTAGAACACTCTGGGAAGCTGCAGTAGAACACAAAGGAATCAACTGACAGTCTCTGCCCTTGTTGGATGTACATGTTTTACTGAGAATGTCAGACTTCATTCTCACATGACTGAGAAAGATAATGTGAATTTACAGAAAATATGCTCTCAGTTTAGCTTATAGATCACCTTCCAAACCTCTGTTGGAAAAGCATGAGAAAATAGTTTTCTCTCAAACATGATTCATGATATCACAACTGAAGGCTTTTTCACATGGTAAATTCACCTTACAACACACCACAATTCCTAAAATGGGTATGGTACCATCAACAAATGATTTATAATGTAACTAAAGTCTTAAAACCTTCTATTAACTGCAATGCTTTGTAATTAGGTGCTATTGGTGTAGATCGGAGCTTCCGAATCCCCTCTACTTCCACGGACGGAGTGATTTCACAGTCACACGCGCACACACACATCACACGCTGGTGGGGCCCATAACACCAACATTCATCCTACCACTCTATCCGTGCCATGTATAAGGGTTAACACTTTTCGATACCTAACCAATCTGCATGTACCCTGAGGTCAATGGCATCAACTAGTTGCTATAGATCTGGTGAAACATCTTAGCACTCTATAAATTCAATAAACATGACAATAAAATAACCACCCGACACAGTAATTCAAACAGAATATTGTTTATCTAAAATTGTAAGAAAAGCCAATTAAATGCAAGATCATTTCTCTCATATTTACCTATTCTGGCTAAAAGTCGTTTTCTAAGTCAGAACCGGTCCTCAGCAAAATAGTTAAAGTTTTCTAGCCGTCATGTAGAGTCCCCGTCCGCATCGGGACCTCTGATCATTGGTTCGGGAAGAAGTGGCGCTAGACCTCTCTAGTCTACTAATATTTATACCAATTTTTACATTCCAAATGTTGCAATCATATCTTACAAAACAGTCGAATGGCGGAAATTATGTCGTCTTGGTACATTGGGATACAACGATAGTTTTTCTCACACATTGATAGTCTCAAATAATGAATAGAAATTAGGAGTCCATAACTAATTCGTTACTTCTACGGATGTCTCTTTAGGATAAAATGTATCTCATTCGTGGGACCATTATAAGTTCATCAGGTCGGTATTTGGATTTGGCAACAATCTTCATGTTCAGGGGCATTTGGCATCTCTCCCAGATTTGTCGTCATGATCATGGCTTTTCAGTTCAATAGGAGGGCAAGGTCGCAGTCAGCGCGAAGCCTCCTGTCAAATTTTCCATCTACTCGAATGCAGGCTGCGGGTGGTAGCCATGTTCTAGCAGGCCACATTGGTCAACTTAAGTAAAATGAAACACAAAACATAATTACTGCACGGAAATGATTATACAGTGTTATTCCCCTGCTAATACCCTTAAGTGTATGTATTAATCTAGCCATTTGCGACATCAAAAGCCATGAATGCATATTAATTATAAGCGCAAAACAAAATAACATCACATAAGCAACATCTATTCTGTCAATTTGCTCACCAACTTTGTTCACTTATTATTTTAGCCATGCAATAGCATTCCCACGTGTAATTCTTCTGTTAATAAGGTTGGTTAGACAAGACTCAACAAATCTTTAGTAATTATTAATTAATCAGTAGTACTTTTAATAATAACATACGAAAATGAAACCGATATTTGGGTTTAAAGTAAAAACCCTGCTCCATCAATCCCCCCTTTAGTGATATCTAATCACCACAAAAATCAAAACCCAAAAAATCAATTTTAATTTCCCCTTTTGAAGAAATTCAAAATATCTTCTTGTTCATTTTTCAAACCCTTGTTTCCATATCATCTTCTCTCTTCGTTTCTATATACATGCTTTCCCTCAGTTCTTCTAATTCTATTTCTTGTGGATCTCTTTCTGGTTTCTTTTGTCTCTTTTTAACATTTTCTTGTGTTAATTTCTTTTTATTTCTTCTGTATCTACAACACATACACTCTAATCTAAGAATTAATAGTGCAACAATTACACATGTTAATGGAAATAATATCTTACCAAAAATGATACTACCTATTTTAGCTACAAAATTCTTAATAGCAATCATCTTATTAGCCATTTTAGTCCAGATACTTTCAGCTTCCAGTGGTACTAATTCTTCATGCAAATCAGTAATATTTTTGATATAAACCTTTAGATCTTTGCTTTCGTCAGGAATGTAAGTGCAACAATGTTGAACTTTCAGCATTCCACAGACTCCACCCTCTTTTGCCATGGGCAAGTCGATTTTGCATCGCCATAGCGCGTAAAGCAACCATTTCAGTATTTACCAAAAGAAAGCCTCCAGCGGTGCTTGTTGACAAGCGATCCACCACTGTTGACAGCTTCCGAATGCCAAATGCATTTAAAGAAATTCCCACTGCTGGTATTAAAGCTCCAAAAATATCTCCTACAATTTCTGTCCATGTTTCTCTTCTATAGCTAGTTAATGGATTAGTTTGTTCAGCATTTTCTACTCTATCCATGTGAAAAATCTTTGGAAAGACCAGGCCAACATAACATGTGCCAAACCAATGGTCAGGCAACCTGTAATAAGCCTTGTTCCCACAAATATAATACACTCCCGGGAAAACTGGATCTTCTCCTCCTCTAAATCCCCATCCGGTTGCAATAAAGTATGTATCATGGGACTCACTAGTCCCTATGAAATAATAATCATACTGGGATCTCTTCCTGGTAATGCATAGTTTGCCTTTTTGTGGTGCATCTATAGCCTTAGTTGGACTGGCTCCATTTTTCAACTCTTTTTCTTTCTCAATGTCCCACACTGTTTCACTCATTTTATGCCCTTCTGCTTTCTTGTGCATGTTCAACCTTCTTCTCTCAACCATGTCTAGAAAAGTTTTCTCTTCCTTCAAACTGCAAGTTAAATTGTTTCTAAAGACATATTCTAATGTTAATTCTCTAGTTTCTATAAAAATCTCACCTAAAGTGTTAGCTTCTTTAGCAGGATTCAGTTCTTTATTCATAGGCAGTTGCCCAAGAATGTTATCTACATTAGACATGTTATAATCTAGTTTCCCTAATTGATAAAATATACTAATCAACACACTACATGAAATTCCATACGTAGCCGGAAGATGATAAGTCACTCCTTCCGAAACAGATGCAGGTAATTGCATACAGACGTAGCAATCCCTTACATCCATTGTCTTAACGTATTCATACAACAATTTTGAAAACACATTGCTAGAAAAATCATGAATTGACCTATCCTTATGTATATGTACATTACTAGTTCTAGTTGGAACTATCTTCTGTGAACTCTTCCCTATATTAGTCCTGTTTTCAGTATGTCCTTCTAAAGTGTCTATAGTTACTCGAAAATAAATCAGTAGAGCAAGCACGCTCCAAAGCAGCATTAATAATCCTGTACAGCAGCAGCACATCTTGCACCATCTTTTCATGAAGGTACATCTACTTTGATTATTGTTAGTGTTAGCCATATTGTTAATTTGACCGTGTCTTTTGACTTAGCCTCTTCAAAGCCACTACCGAACTTTAGGGCAGCAAGTACCCAACAGATTATTACAATCTACTAGTTTTAATATTACTTCTTTTCCTTTCTTCTCCAAATGATTTCTTTGGATTTATTCAATTTGGATTTTCATCACTTTTCACTGTTTCTTCATCTTCATCAAACTGTATTAGGTCCTGAACATCCGTTTCTTCTCCAATGTCGGACAAGATAACTCTCAGGATTCCCACTGCTTCTTCTTCATCAACCACTTTCAGTAAAGCCTCCTCTTGACTTCCTTTACTGTCTGCCTCTTCTCCTTGTTCAGGCAGTGCCACATACGTCCATTCTGGTGACTTATACTTCTGGTTTGGTTTTCTGATTCTTTTAGTTCCTTCAGATATCTTTGTTTCCTCTTCTTTCGTTGGGTTTTGACTTGACACTTCGTTCACTTGTTCAGCTTTCGAAGAGTTAACTCGTGTCAGTCGATACCTCAGTCTCTTTATCTTGTTGGGCCACAGATCTCCTTTAGCATTTCTTTTTTGTCTTCCTTCTTTATTGTTTCTTTCTCCAATCCAAGTTCTCTTTCTCAGAACTCGTCCTCCATGTATCTCATTTTCACTTTCATCAGATTCTGTCTCAGTTGCCTCTTGTTCATCAACAGTTTTCTCTTCTCTAACAACTTATTTTTCTCCAACAGTCTCTTTTTCCACCAATTGAGATTTCCCTACTTCTGTCCCTCCTCGGGTCTCCGACACGCAATCTTCTTGCTGTCTACTTGTCCCTTCACCTAGCTTGTTGTCGATGTTCCCTACACCTCCTCGGGGTTTTTCCGCAATCTGTCCCTCTCTTTCTTTTTCTGTCCCTGCTTATTCAAGAACTATCTCAGGTGGAACTTGTCCAATTTCCTCATTTGATTCAGGTGTCACTTCTGTTGGAATGTTCTTTTATTTTCTTTCTTTCTTTCTTTTTGTGTTGGTCACTGTTAGTTGGAACTTCAGGCACTTCTTCAGAATCTGGACTCGTCTCAGAAGTTTGCAATGATCTTTTCAGAACTTCCTCTGGTGGGATGAAAATTTCTCTTGACTCACTTTCCCCCCCTTTCAGGATTCTGTTTTCTTTTTACTGCCTGACTGTCTGCATCATCACTGGAATCTGGTTCTTCAAAGTATTCTTTTCCAGTGCCGTCTCTTGGATTTGGAACTCTCAGTGTGTGACTTGCATGTATCCAATTTTTCACTCCAACACACTTCACAGCAGTCGTTGTGGTCAGAATGACTTGTCTTGGCCTTCCCCACCTTGGAACCAGGCAATTCCTTCTTCTGTGGACTTTTATCCTTACCCAGTCCCCTGGGCTCAGATCATGGGCTTGTTTCTTTTCAAGTGTGGTGGCGTCTTCTCCAACCTGGTGAAACACAGAATGAACTGCGTCAGCCAGGCCTTTTACAGTAATCCAAAATCATGTCATCAGTTATAGTCATTACCTTGTTGACTGGTACAAATGCATGTCTCATAGCACGTCCCATGATAATTTCATGTGGACTCAAACCTTTTGTTCTGTCTGGAGTAGACCTAATTGTCATCAGGACTAGAGGCAAGACATCGGGCCATTTCATTCCTGTGGCCAGGCACATTTTGCCAATTCTGTTTTTGATGGTACCATTCATTTGTTCAACCACACCAGAAGCCTCTGGTCGGTAAGCACAATGTAGCTTCTGCTGTACACTCAATGCTTCACAGATCAAACCCATGATTTCATTATAAAAATGTCCTCCTCTGTCTGATTCAATGGTCACTGGGAACCCACACCTTGGGATAAATTCTCTTAACAGTAGCTTGGCCACTGTTATCCCATCATTTCTTCTTGTTGGATATGCCTCAACCCACCTGTAGAACAAACAGACCACCACCAGGACATACCTTAATCTATTGACTTGGGGCATTTCGATGAAGTCTATCTGCATTCTTGTGAAGGGTCCTCCCTCCCTGCCTATTGTTCCTAGGCTCACCACTGTGCTCTTTCCAGGATTGAATTGCTGACATATCAGACCTCTCTGACAGAGACTCTCTGCTTTCAGCCTGAATTTCGGGCTATACCTGGTCTGCTTAAAGGCCCTTATCATAGCATCCCTTCCCAAGTGTCCTTGGCCATGATACATCCTTGCCATTGTTGACAACATGCTATTGGGCATAACTGGTCTTCCATCCCTATAGACCCACACATGGTCTTTTTCTCTTGGTGCACAACCTGCTTTCACCCAATCTTTCATTTCCTCATCTCCTGCCTCATCCTGCAACTGCTTCACTTCCTCCCATGTTCCCATCGCATTAGTAAACATTAAGGAACAAGAAGACATTTCTCTTTCTTTACCCCGATTGATGGAATGATTATTCCTTGCACAGTATTGTGCTATGTCATTGGCAAATTTGTTCCCAACGGTGACGAAATCATCACCTTGACCATGAGCTGCACATTTTACAACTGCTAGTTCTTTAGGCAGCTGTATCGCCTCTAGCAATTTTCCAACCACTTCAGCATTCTTTATGGGAGTTCCACTTGAGGTCAGGAAACCTCTTTGTAGCCATAACTGGCCAAAATCATGGACAACTCCGAAGCCATACTGGCTTTCAGTCATTACAGTCACTCTCACATTTCTTCCAATCTTGCAAGCTTTCGTTAGTGCCACCAATTCTGCCACCTGAGCGGATTTAACTCCTTTCAAAGGTGATGCTTCCACAACTCCTGAAACTGTACACACAGCATATGCGGCACTCAGTGTTCCTTCATCCGTTCTCAAGCAAGATCCATCCACAAACAACACATGATCACTCTCAGGCAGTGGCAGATCTCTTATGTCTGGTCTTGGTTTTGTACAGTAATCAAGCACATCCAGGCAGTCATGATCAACTTCATTTCTCACTCCCACACATTCAGCATCAGGCAACAGTGTTGCTGGATTCACATTCACACATCTCTCAAGGCTCACATTTGTTGCACCAAGAATGACTTTCTCATATTTAGTCAGCCGACTATGAGACATAAACTGTGTCCGGCTCCTTGTTAAAAGGATTGCCACATCATGAGGTACGAATACCCGTACAGGATATCCCATTATGATTCCCTCACTTTGTTCCAGACTTCTGCATGTAGCAGCTACTGCTTTCAGGCAACCTGGTAAACCCACAGCTACTGGGTCAAGTGTTGATGAGAAGTATGCAATTGGCCTCCTCAGACGTCCATGTTTCTGGATTAACACTGAAAGTGCACATCCATTTCTCTCACTACAGTACAGCTCAAATTCTTTTTCATAATTTGGCATTCCCAGGGCAGGAGCTTCACATAGCCTGTTCTTTAACTCCTTAAATGCGGCCATTTCTTCTGGGTTTAATTCCAATGGATCTTTCACCTCACTTTTGGTCAATTTAATGAATGGCTTGGCAATCAAGGAAAAGTTACTTATCCACTGACGACAGTAACCAACCATTCCCAGAAACATTCTTACTTCTCTTTGTGTCATTGGGGCTCTCATCCCTCTGATGATTTTAATCCTGTCAATGGTCACTTTCCTCAGGCCTTTCTCAATATTATGTCCCAGATACTGGACTTCTTTCTTGCAGAATTGCAATTTGGCTGGGGATACCTTTAATCCTCCATCTGCCAAGTGATTCAGTAAAGCAATGGTGTCTACTTCACAGGCTTCACGTGTTTTTGATGCCACAAGCAGGTCATCAATGTATTGGACCAAAACTGAATTTTCAGGCATTGTTAGACTCTCCAGAGATTTCTTCAGCAATTGATTAAATATCGAAGGGCTCTCTGTATACCCTTGTGGAATTCGGCACCATGCCAAAATTCGCTCTCCAAATCTAAATGAAAAAATCGGCTGGCTGTCATGATGCAACGGGATTGAAAAGAAAGCATGGCACAAATCAATTACTGTATACCATTCTGCATCATGGGGAATCTGATACAAAATCACTGATGGATTTGGCACAATGGGACAGCATGACACAACAATCTTGTTAATTTTTCTCAAATCCTGTACTATTCTGAACTTTCCATTAGGTTTCTTCAGTCCCATTATTGGTGAATTACATGGACTGCTCAATATTTCCCTTAACACCCCCTGCTGGATCATTTTCTCAATTATGGGTGTTATTCCTTCAATTATTTCAGGTGTCAGTCTGTATTGTGGGATGTTTGGGTAAACCACTCCTTCTTTTACAGTAATTTTTACTGGATCTACATTTCTCATCAGGCCCACATCTTCTCCAGTAAAATCCCAAATTGCTGCTTTTACTATCTGTTTCAATTCTGGGGGTAATGCATCTGGATTAAATACAGCATATGTCCCCACAACCTCACTTTCCCTGTTATCTAGGGTCATTCTGTATAGGACATCCTCATCTGGTGTTTCAAAGGTTATTCCATCTGGAGTACAGAAAATAGTGCAATTCATCTTGCACAGCAGGTCCCTGCCTAGCAAGTTCACTGGACTAGTGTCACACACCACAAATCGGTGCATGTCTGAAAATTTCCCTATTCTAACCCTTACTGGCTCAGTAAGATGAGATTTATCTGTGTGTTAGACACACCAACTACTTGGATTGCTTCATCCGAGAGAGGAAGATTCTTTATATCAGCTGACCTGACAGTTGACCTCGTAGCTCCTGTGTCAACTAGAAAAGTAACACTTTCACCATTGATTTTTCCATCTACAAAAGGTCCTGCCTGGTCTATTTCTAGAGTTGCGCCAAGTACGCACTCCTCCTCCTCTCTTCGGCACCGTCAGAAGTCTCCCTCAGAATCACTTCCTTCATTTTTCAACCAATATTGTGACACAGCGCTTGCGCGTTTTGGCTTGTTTACCTGCTCTTCATCGTAGAACCCCGAATCTTGGCTGTACTTCTGGGATCCTCTTCTTTGTGGCAAGGGTGGTTTTGGCACCTGATTCTGCTGCTTAACAGCCTTCTGCTGTTGCTGATGCTGACCACACCCCTCACTCTGCACCTATGAATTCAATGATGGATTGTCATCATTAGTAGACGGTGGATTCTTACACTTGGATTTCCAGTGCCCTAATTTTCCACAGTTGTGGCAAGGAAATTTCTTCTTTGCTTCCTCAATATTGCCTTTCCCTTTTCCTGGGCCAAACCTGGGTTTATTTCAAGGTTATTTGCTTGTTCAACCAACTGAGCTTCCTGTCTTTCTGCAACTTTCACCTGTGCCCACATTGCCTTTTCTTTCAGTTTCCTTTGCTTCGCCTCAATTTCATCACTGAAGCATGTCTCAGGATCTCATCAATCTTTTTGCTCTGCCAGTCTACGGTATGCTGCCTTATCATTTCACTGATTTCAGGTCGCAAGCCATACACAAATCTATATACAAAATGGCTCAGATCCTTGTCACCCAGATGTTCATCTCCACTGAACTGTTTGAAAGCCAGTATTAGTCTTTCATAGTAAGCATGGACTGATTCTTTCACTTCTTGATGTGTTCGATCTATTTTAACCCAGTCTGTTTCCTTGGGGGGTACCTTATTTTTCAAGAAGGCCATAACCTGCTCATACTTTTTCATGACCTCCGGATCTGGAGCTCCTGTCTTTGGATCTCTCGGGTACTCTTTAGTGGGCCAGTCTATGACTATCTTACATTCTGCCCACAGGTCTGCTGGTACAATTATATCAAACAGACTATTCAGGTCGATCCACAGCACCTTTGACAACTTCACAAATCTGTCGACCTGTCTATACCACTCGACGGGTTTCTCTCTTAGTCGAGGGAAATCATTTGTAAATGACAAAATATCTTGTCTGGTCCATGGGACATGTACGTACCCTCCTCCTGGAATCTCCCTCATGGGGTAAGCTGTCACTGCTTTCTCCTTTTCTTTCATAGGGAATGTTGAGTAAGTTCTGTCTGCTGCATCCTCTCGCTTTCTATACCATCTATCTTTCCATCTCTCCACATCTCCCCATTTTCTCAGCAAAGCAATCATCTCCTTAATCTGCCCTGTTCGGCCTGCATTATTCAGATTCTCAATGTCCTTATCTGTAAAATCCACTCGGTAAGGCTTTTGTAAAGCTTTTACCTTGTCCATGTTGATCCCCATTTCACTGGCTATTCCTTTCAACCTGTCATGTATGTTCTTTGCTCTCCATATGATACTTTTGCACAGAAATAAAATCTCCCCTTCCTGATAATTTTTCAGCGTTTCTGTAGGGATTGTTCCTACAATCAGCTCCTCCATCTCCATACGTAGTCTAGCTACATCAATTTCCTGGGATTCTTTTTCTTTCCTCTGCAAAGCCTTCAGCCAATCATTCAAATCTTCAGCAGTTATTCCCATGGATTTTTCCGCACCCCCTGGTTCTGTCACTCTTTGTGGTTCTAAGATCGATCCTCTGTTCCCTTCCACACATCCAGAGTTCAAACCTGTGTTAGTCTGCACATTCAGCTCTCCTCCACATATGGTATGTCTCCACTGATTTTCTCCTGTTCTCCACTGATTTTCTCCCGTTCTCATTTCTGCCTGCTCTGGAGGAACAATCAATCTATTTCCTACATATGGAACTGTCAAACCACCTTCACCAGTCCTCTGCTTTTCAAAAATCGGCATAACCGGACCTATGGTCACAGGCACCGTAACTGCCTCAAGATTTTTAGTCAGTTCTCTGATTTTCTCTGTTAATTCAAATGTGGTTCTTGCTAGTTCTCTGGTCTTATCATCCTCAACTTCATTCTCCCTTTCTCTCTCTCTTTCTCTTTCCGCGAGAGAACTACTGCTTTTCAACTCAGGGGTCATAACCTCTGTCTTTATAATCCGCAGGGTGTCTCTCATTGGGGTAACTGCTGTTCCTACCTCTGGTTCTCGTCTATACGGGGGTGGTCTTTTGTAGAACATGTCATCTAAGACATCGTCATCAGACTCATTCGCCCCATACCTCCTTGTTTCTATATTATGTTCTTTTTCTGTACACTTTCTCCCTTCTGTCTCCTCTGCAGTTCTTACAGGATATAATCCCTTAGTCATACTGGCATCTCGCCATCTTCTCATCCGGTCATGATGAGTTTCGCGATCATACTTTCGCCCAAACATATACCTGTAATTTCCTCCACTCCTCTGCTTTTCTCGCTCATGCATTTCATCTTCCCATTCAGTCAATGCCTCAAACTGCGTTGGCCTAGGCCGAGGCTCTAGACACATTATCCGCTCCCGTAAGTTCCTCAGTATGGCCAGATTAAATGAGCCATGTTCCGGGAAAGCTAAAACTCCATCCTCTTTAGTATACTTCACCCAGTTGTCTAACCAAATACAGGTATGATACCCATACTTCGCAACCATGAAGGATGCGGGGGTTCTTATCGGGGGAAGTAACTGTCCTTCCCTAGTCACAATATCCTTATCCTTGTCAAACCAGTTCTTAACCTTACTAAACAAGGATTTCTTTTTCTTTTCCTCAGCGTGGTAATACATTTTCTTATTTTCCGCAACCCTTTTGTCCTTTCTACAACTGTACGATCTCCTGTCCAATTGCAGCGCGACTCACACTAACGCACCAATCCTGGAGCGTCTACGTCACTGACTCAGTCCACGAATCCCAACGCGACTCACACCAACGCACCAATCCTGGAGCGTCTACGTCACCCTGTAATCCTTGCGCGGCGTACACTAGCACACCAATCACTGTGCTTCCACCGTCCTAACCCACTGTCCAATCACAGCGCGGTCTCCCTGACGTCAGCAGTCGCTGCAACAGCTCCTGCTCCTGTCTCCTGTCTCTCTCGTCTACCCCTCCTTTACAAAACTACTCGGTAGACTTTGTTTCAACTTCTACGAGTCTGTTAGTTACAACATACAAACATCTCTATTGTCTGCTTCGCTAGCCACAGAACAGCAAAAGACCTTTCCCATGAGAATTCCGCCTTTCCCGAGAGCAGCGCGTACCTCTGCCCTACTACGGAATCGTTACTTCCGTTGATAAAGTAGCACATCCCTCTACTCTACCCTTCTAACAAGCACCAATTAACTGTTTTCTCTGGAATGCTCCTAAGAGTTTCACAATTAACCAGAATGCCTTCTCATTCACGCACTTTCACACCAGAAAATGTAGTACATTCACACAGAATTCTGTCTTTCCCGAGAACAGCGAATAGTCTGTCCTACTACAGAATTATATCACACGTTAACAAAGCAGCGCTTACCTCTGCTCTGTCCTTCTAACAAGCTCAGAGAATACCTATTACCTTTCTAGTGATAAGCGTTAACGGAATGCCATAAGGATCCCTGATACCTAAGACCAGAACTTCACAGATAACCTTCGCTATCATATACACTTCTCTCACATAGAAAATACATTTCTAATGGCAACACACGGCGATGCTACCTCATCGAACCCAGACAATGCGACGCGCAACTTCAATTGTCACACGTTTTCCCTGTCTACATACAGGGCCAACAATCCCGCCTTTTCCGAGAGCAGCGCTTCCCTCTGCCCTACCACGGAACTGTCACCGACTTCTTACGTCCCAGAAGCCGTACACACAACATAAAACTCAATACGACTTCAACATACAGTGTTAGTACATATATCAATACCAATCAATAATCAATAAGCTTATATACACGCAAAATTCACCAGATCAAGACAATAGTTAACCATCATTCTGCTACCAAGAAACTGGTGCAGATCGGAGCTTCCGAATCCCCTCTACTTCCACGGACGGAGTGATTTCACAGTCACACGCGCACACACACATCACACGCTTGTGGGGCCATAACACCAACATTCATCCTACCACTCTATCCGTGCCATGTATAAGGGGAAACACTTTTCGATACCTAACCAATCTGCATGTACCCTGAGGTCAATGGCATCAACTAGTTGCTATAGATCTGGTGAAACATCTTAGCACTCTATAAATTCAATAAACATGACAATAAAATAACCACCCGACACAGTAATTCAAACAGAATATTGTTTATCTAAAATTGTAAGAAAAGCCAATTAAATGCAAGATCATTTCTCTCATATTTACCTATTCTGGCTAAAAGTCATTTTCTAAGTCAGAACCGGTCCTCAGCAAAATAGTTAAAGTTTTCTAGCCGTCATGTAGAGTCACCGTCCTCTCCGTCCGCATCGGGACCTCTGATCATTGGTTCGGGAAGAAGTGGCGCTAGACCTCTCTAGTCTACTAATATTTATACCAATTTTTACATTCCAAATGTTGCAATCATATCTTACAAAACAGTCGAATGGCGGAAATTATGTTGTCTTGGTACATTGGGATACAACGATAGTTTTTCTCATACATTGATAGTCTCAAATAATGAATAGAAATTAGGAGTCCATAATTAATTTGTTACTTCTACGGATGTCTCTTTAGGGTAAAATGTATCTCATCCGTGGGACCATTATAAGTTCATCAGGTCGGTATTTGGATTTGGCAACAATCTTCATGTTCAGGGGCATTTGGCATCTCTCCCAGATTTGTCGTCATGATCATGGCTTTTCAGTTCAATAGGAGGGCAAGGTCGCAGTCAGCGCGAAGCCTCCTGTCAAGTTTTCCATCTACTCGAATGCAGGCTGCGGGTGGTAGCCATGTTCTAGCAGGCCACATTGGTCAACTTAAGTAAAATGAAACACAAAACATAATTACTGCACGGAAATGATTATACAGTGTTATTCCCCTGCTAATACCCTTATGTGTATGTATTTATCTAGCCATTTGCGACATCAAAAGCCATTAATGCATATTAATTATAAGCGCAAAACAAAATAACATCACATAAGCAACATCTATTCTGTCAATTTGCTCACCAACTTAGTTCACTTATTATTTTAGCCATGCAATAGCATTCCCACGTGTAATTCTTCTGTTAATAAGGTTGGTTAGACCAGACTCAACAAATCTTTAGTAATTATTAATTAATCAGTAGTACTTTTTTTTTTTTTTGAAAACCTTTCTTTACACATCGAGTATTCACAGTCATGGGCCTACAACCGCATGGGCCGGCCGCTAATGTAAGACAATAATACAGCAGTCATAAGAGCCGGAGCGAGCCGCATGCATAACGGCTGCAGCCGCCCACAACTGAACATAGTACTACAGAAAGGTTTCTTATTAACTATTTTATAAAGAAAACAACAAAAAGAAACTTATACCAGGCAAAAGAGCTCCATTAACAGGGACTTGCTCTCTCATGGGCGGGGGACAACAGCGACAACGCAGCCAATTACACAGTTATTCGTGTGAAAAAGGGGCATGGGGGGCCGGGAGAGGATCGGTCATCAATCCCGCAAAGCGACCAGGAACATCAAAGTCAAGGGGACATCGTTACGTCTGGTGCGACCACCAAGGGGGGGACGCAGATATTCCCCCGATAGGAATTCCAGGGACCCCACATCTTACTCCATGCCCTAGGTTTGCCCCTGGTCACGTATACCGTCTTCTCTCGGAACATGCACCAATCCATGTTTTCTTTCCATTTCGTAACTGTGGGGGGCCGACCGGACCCCCAGAGCTGCGCAATGTCCCTTTTAGCGATCATGTTGCCCAAAGTCACCCAGTGTTCTTGTGCCACATCGCAGTCAGTCGGTTCCCATACATTCAACACACATCGCCGAGCCTCAGGGAGCAGCGCCACACCCGTAACCTCCTCCATCACTGCATGTACACCAGTCCAGAAACGTATCACCTTCGGGCACTCCCACAGAATATGAAGAAAAGTACTAAGGAAGCCACAACCACGCCGACATAAACCATCATCTGTGTAACCCATGCGAAGCAAGCGGGGACCGGTGACATAGACCCTATGTAGTATCTTCAACTGCACAAATCGAAGGCGAGCCGGTATAGCAACCTCCCTCGGTGAGGCTACGGCCGCGACCCAGTCCTCATCATCCAACTCTAGGCCATCAGCAACCCAGACCTCTCGCAAATGTGTGAGGAGGTCCGCTCGAGTATTAATCAGTTTTTTGTAGATCAGGGAGATAGTACTATCTGGCAGGTAACCATCAAGCAAACGATCTTCCAACGGGGAGGCTTCGGGGACAGCTGCAGGATTCGGGAAAGCGGAAAGTAGCGCGTGGCGCATCTGCGCATAACGAAAGAACTCCCTATCGCTCAGCTTATATTCCGTCTGAAGAGCTTCAAACGATTTAAAAGCGCCCTTCGTCCAAAGATCCCCCACACGACTAATTCCGATCAAATCCCACTTCTCAAAGCCTTTCGAACGCCATAAACCTCCCAACGCATCCGACGCATACAGTGGAATCGCACGAGACAGATGGCCCGTCCATCCCGTAGCAGCGGTGGCGCAGTGCCAAGCGCGCACCGCATTTTTCGTGGGACCGGTCAGTTTAGCACTTCCCTTCGTAGAATAAAGCGCCCTATTGAAATCTCTGCCCGGCAACAGTAGCTTATCCATCTCGTACGCGGGGTTCACCGCCGGGCCGTACGTCCCATAATTCACCGCCACCAACTGGGACGCCCAATAATATCGTCTAATATCAGGGAGGGGTATGCCACCGTCATACCACGGCAGGGTCAGTTTAGCAAGAGCAATGCGCGGCCTCCCATCCCAAACTAGCTGCCTCTGTAAGCTCTCTACCTCACTAAAGTATCGGGCGGGCACCACGTCCAGCGTATTCTGCAATGCATACAGAAAGCGTGGAAGAGACATCATTTTGAATAAGGCTGCCCGGCCAAGCGGCGATAGCGGGAGCCTACGCCAACGAGCTACATCGGCCCGCAGCCGCTGGAGCGGGGGCAACAGATTCAGAGCATAACGGACCGCCGGATCGAGGGACACGTGGATACCTAGATATTTAAATCCAGAATGTGAAATCTGAATTGGACAACCACGCGGGAGAAGAGGGGGGTCGCCAACCAGCACATAAACACAGGATTTCACCCAATTAATGACAAGCCCTGAATTGCGACCAAAGGAGTTCAGTACATCAAATAGCAGTATCAACGATTTCCGCGGGGAGGTGAGATAGAGCAAAATATCATCTGCGTAGAGTGATACGCGATCCTCAAACGTCGGTGTCCACCGAATACCCGTCATGGAGGGTTCCCACCGGAGCCACGCCGCCAGGGGCTCCAACGCAAGAGCAAAAAGAAGCGGGGACAGGGGGCAACCCTGCCGCGTGCCCCTGCCAAGCAAAAAGGGGGCAGAGACTCTACCATTCACCACCACCTGCGCCAGTGGTTCCACGTATAACAACTTCACCCATCCAATGAACCCAGGTCCAAAACCAAACCTAGCCAGCGCCGCCCAGAGATACGGCCATTCCAGCGTGTCAAACGCCATTGTGGCGTCCAGTGATGCCAAAATGGCAGGCTCCCGAATAGAGCCAACTCTCGCGAGGACTCCATGGAGGCGCCGCAGGTTCAGCGCGGTGTTGCGATGCGGAATAAAACCAGACTGGTCCGGATGTACCAGGTCACCGATGACTTTAATCAGACGATTAGCAAGCACTTTAGCAAGAATCTTAGGTTCAGCGTTTAGGAGTGAGATGGGCCTATAAGACGCACAGCAATCACGCGGCTTGCCCTCTTCATGGAGCACCACAATGGTCGCTAGACGTTGATCACGCGGCAGGGCGCCGGCCTCTCTGGATGCAAGAAACATCTCGCGGAGATGGGGTGCCAACCTATCTGGACGAAGCTTGTAAAGCTCTATCGGAAGGCCGTTAGGGCCGAGAGCCTTTCCTGAACGGACCGAGCGAATCGCCGAAGCTATCTCATCGTTTGTAAGCGCCGCGTCCAGCAGTTCTTTATTATCGACCGAAAGGCACGGCAATGCGATATCTTGCAGCAATTGACAAGAGTCGTCTTCTGGCCTCTCCGAGACCGGAGAGTAGACGTCCCGCAAATGGTCCGCAAAGCAGCTCACAATCTCCCTCGGATCCGTAACACTCACACCATCAGCACGCACAATCACCGGGACCACACGACTCGCTCGCTCTCTCCTCTCCAGCCATGCAATCAACCTTCCAGCCTTGTCACCAACATCATACAAGCGCCCCTGTTGCTCCCTACTAGCGAGCTTGGCAGCATCCGTAACCAACGCCCTGTAATCCGCTTGTTTCAGGCAAAGGGCATGGAGTTTGTCCCATGTGACCCCCCGCCCGAGATCTTCTTCCAAGTCAGTTATGTCCGACTCCAGGCGTACTACCTCCTCAGTTTTACGCCTCTTAGCATGGGATATCAAAGATAGGGCCTGCCCACGGATGACCACCTTGAAAGCCTCCCACAACGTTACGGCCGATGAGACTGAACCCTGATTTTCCTCAAAATAACGGTCCAGAGACTTGACCAAAAGGGCACGAGTCGTGGGGTCATGCAAATACCAGGGATTAATCGGGGCCACCCTCCCCTCTGCCCCCATGGCCACATCTAAATGGAGCAGGACCGGGGAATGGTCAGAGATGCCACGGGCCAGATGCCTGACCTCCCCGATCATTTGGGCTTGGGTTGCCGGCATCAGCACATAGTCCAATCTAGATAAGGAGCCGTGGACGCCAGAGTGAAATGTAAATTGGGCAAGCCCCGGATGCATTGATCTCCAACAGTCCACAAGCCCCATAGTGTCGATAAAGCCACCCAGCCAAGAGTGCGCCCCGGGGAGGTCTCTGGGAGGGTGCCGATCCTCTCTATCCGACACCACAGAATTGAAGTCACCACCCACCAGCAAGAGGCCCTCCGGGAGCCCAAGCAGCAACCCTCCCAAGTCCGCAAAGGTAGTGGTTTGCAACCCCGGGGGGACATAAACTGAAACCAAACACAAAGTCTGTCCTTCCCACCGGCCCACCAACACCACGTAGCGCCCCAGGTCATCATGTATCACCTCATCAATTTCCAGCGGGAGGGAGGATCGAACCAAAATGCCCACCCCTCTGGAGCCGGTTGTAAAACCAGAGTGGGCCACCAAACGGTAGCCCTTTCTATTCATAGCATGGCATGAGTGTCCCACCAAATGCGTCTTCTGTAACAGAACCACCTCAGGAGAGAGACGTTTCAAATATTGTAGCACCACCCCTCGCTTCAATCGGTCCCCCAAACCATTTACATTCCATGTTAACATTGGCAATCCCCTACCCCCCATTTCCACAGCAACGGACACCCCACCCACGTTGAGAGCTAAAAACAGCACACTGATTGCCTGGTACAAAACGAACACCACACAAAAACAACACCCCTACCACCACCCCCCCAACTCCCGCTACAAACCCCCCCACCCTGCACCCCTGCATAAGACCATTAAGCCACCCCAACTCGCAGTGTGCCTGTCGCCCCACCATAAACCTACTCTACGGAAAGAAGGAAAAAAAAAAAACCCCGAGGAGGAAGAGTCTCACCAGATACCCCGCTGCCTCCCAATGATGAAGGAAGGGTAATGCAGTCCTAGAAAAGAAAAACCAGTACAGCAAACCCAAGTCGGGGGTGAACACAAAATTGTCAAGGAACCACAAGTCATTCGTTCACCCTTGGTCCGCTGATCCACCACCCACATCCGCAGCTCGTTCCTCCCCGCCGTGCCGACGGTGCAAGGTGTCAAGCCAGTCCTCAACCGCCTCGGGCCGGTCGAAAAAATGAGTCCGTTCTTCCAATTCAATGCGTAACTTGGCCGGGAAAAGCATAGAGTACTTCAAGCCCATGTCCCTCAGCCGCCGCTTGACAGTCATAAAGCCCATTCGCTGTTTTTGCACCGATTGTGTAAAGTCAGGATAGAAACTGATATTCGCGTTGTCATATTTCTTCGGGCCATGCACACGGGAGGCCTGCAGGATTGCGTCACGGTTCCTGAAGTTGAATATCCTGGCAATGATAGGTCGCGGTGGGGCCCCAGGCCTCGGCCGGCCCCCCGGAACTCTGTGTGCCCGCTCCACCGTACAACTGGCCAGGGGGCGCGTTTGCAGAGTGCTGCAAAGAGGGGGCGTGGCCTCCGGCGCGATGCTGGTCTTTTATTTTTTATTTTTTTAGAAGGAGGGCTGTGTGGCCCCCTTTCTTTTTCTAATTTATTAGCTCTGGGGACCCCATCCCCCAGGGCCTGCACCCTAATTTTTTTTGTTGAAAAAAATTAATTTGGCCCTCCCAAGGCCTTAATCGGCCCCGGGGACCCCAACCCCCGGGTCATGGCCTATTTTTTTTTTTTTTTATTCTTTAGGAGGGGGGCTGTGTTGCCCCCCTCCTCAGGCCACTTATGGCACGGGGGACCCCATCCCCCAGGGCCGGCCTTTGATTTTTATTATTTAAAAAAAAATATATATTTATAGAAACACCTAGGACATGCTGGACAAACCGTATGTACCTATCACCATGACGATTTGCGTGATATTCATTAAAAGGCGACTATGCATACAATGAATCCACGTAGAATGTATTCACACCGCTAGTGAAGCTCTGACATGTCTGACACCCTACCGTGCCTAATCCCGGCGCCCCCGCTGGTGGGTACTCTCCAAGTAGACACCCTTGTCGTTTATTTATACAAACATGGGTAGCTATTGACGGGCACATTTAATACACATGCACACCAAGCCATTCAAAGGGGATTCGACAAAAATTCGACCAAGCTATGCAAGAAACCCCCTCACGGTTAATAAAACACACATCCACCGCCGGATGTGTAATACTTTTTATTTTACTCTCTGGAAAGGAGACAAACCTCACTTGAGAGTCACAGCGTGCTCCTGGCTGAGCCCAATGCTGTGTTACACCCACCAGTGCCCGCCGAGTGCCACACACCTCTGTGTTGTATTCCACCAGCTAGTGCGTATGCTATGACACTCTCTAGCCCATGTGCACTGTAACACCACCCCGTGAATGTCCTGCCACACTTGCCTTCGCACGGGTTATATTGCCCCATCTAACGTGCCTTCCTCGATGCCTATGTTAAAAGCACAGCGCTATGCCATACATATTATAATCTGGGATCCATATCTTTGTCACAGTGCATATGCAATGTTACACTACCCAGCACATATTTTATATTACAACTTTAGAGACTACTTAGGTTATACAACACTGCCCTGTGCATATTGCACTCCAATAACAAGACTGGGTTTTGGCTAATGGCAGTAGAGCTGAGCCAAATATAGTAAGTAACAACAGATTGCTAGTACTGCAATAATCCTTTTTCTTCTCAATCAATTGTGAGGAGGCATTTTGAACCAAACAAAAAACCTTCGACAAGGGGCTTTGTCAATTGAATGAATCAATTCTTTAATTTATTATTCATATAGTTGACCTTCTCATTTGTAGATCAATCAGAAATTTAGAAAAAACACTCAGTGGACAATACTGTGCTAAATTCGCGACCCATCACATTCGATCAATCGATTCAATTCAACTCATTTATTCTCATTCACACATTCATTCATTCAGAAACATACAAGGGATTGATTCATCAATATACATCAAACTGTTTCGTAAAAACCACAGAAGAAAAAAGCTAAACAATATGAAGTTAGTGTCTAACAATTTTGATTGGGTTCGTATTCTTGTGGCCAGAAAAGCAAGGTCTACGCGTTTCGAGTCCCCATAATTACTAGGGCTCTCATCAGGACCTGTAGGCTAGGAGAACAAAAAGAAAGAATAATTCAGTATGTCTAGACGCCCAACATCGTCTCTTTACAAGTGTGCACATATACACAGGGAAAATTACCTCTAGTGGGTGGAAAATAGATCAGCCGATCTACATCACAGAGAATTCAGGAAAAGTTGTGTCAGAAAGAAGTGGTGTCAAGTAGTTTAAAAAACTGCTACAGAACAACAGTCATCCTCTTAAATCGCTTATTACTCACATGATGTTGTATTTTTTAACTTGCGTCTGTTTTGAAAAACCTGAATGTGGGTTTAAAAGATTTTTTAGCCACTAGTCTGATTGAATGGAGGGGCTGAATGAGGCATAATGCCGAGAACTGAATTTACTTACAGAGGAGAATGTGTAGTCCGTGCTGAGGGCAGTAGAACGTGCAAATCTCTTTATATGCTGTACAAGGAAGAAATCAAGCAAAGTATAAGCATCATGAGGCTGACGGTCAAGCGAGGTGTTAAGACGGACAAGTGGGTCAATTACCTTAAATAGCAGTGTCGCGGAGATAAATCCGGCGAATTCGCAGATTTTTATTTTCGGTAACGAAGCACTACGAAAAAAAGTGTGGACGGTTTAGTTGGAGGGGGCACAGAGTCGTTAGAATCTTGAGTAAAATCTAAGCGCCAAAGAAAGCGGGGGCCATACCTAGAGGCATCCAGTTTAGTTCGTCCTCTCAGTCTCGCGGTTTGTGAGTTCCGATCATGTGACCTCAGCGCTGTTTATGTATGCGGAAATGAGGCCCGGTGAATTGTAGAGGAAAGACTATGTTTTCGAAGCATCTATTTTATAAAATATAATTTCATGCGATATTTTAAGAAAATGGCTAGGAAATTTTTGTAAGCTGGAGATGGAGTTAATTTCCATAAAAAACTAAACTTTTAAAAATGGTGAATTCGCAGTAGTGCAAATAAATGAACAACCACGACAGTTCATTGCCAATTTGTTGCAATTGTTCTTATGTTGTAATTGTATATCAAGATGGAGTTCGTTGCAACTTCATAGAAATTAGTCATATGATGTGGTTGTGTTTTCATGTATTTGGTATTGACAACTGGAAAACTTTATCGAGACTCATGTAACCAAAGCTGAATGAAAGACCTTCCTATACAACCGAATGGATGAAAAAAGGGTCTGCATTGCTTAAGTCAATTTTAAGAGTTCTGAAAGTTCGTTCAATCCGTTAGTAGCTGTGTTAAATTTCAAAATTAACATCGCTTCGCGTCTTGACAATTTCAGTTCAAGATCGCCTCCTCTCTCATCTTGTTCCACTTTTGAGATGACTGTCCATATTAAATCTTTAATTGAGTGATTGTTACTTTTCCAGTGGTTGACCAGTGGCGCTGTTTCGACGTTTTTGTTAATCCTTGATTTATGTTGGGATATTCTTAGTCGGATTTCTTGGCTTGTTTTACCAATATACAACAGATTGCAAGGGCATCGTATCCCATTAATAAAGAATTTTCTTTTGCAGTTCGTGAAGGAGTCATGTTTCCAATAGATGGAATTATGTTGGAAAAGAGAGCCTTCTTCTGTAGATGAACAGCATATACAAGTGCCGCATTTATGATGGCCACATAATGGTGGAAGTCCAACGTAGTCTTGTATAGTGTTTTGTTTTGTGTTGGGCATTGCTGCCCGCACAATTTGATTTGCTATGTTACATCCCTTTTTAAAGGCAAAAAGGGGGTTGTGTCTGAGTGATTGATCGATGTTCTTGATCAAGTGCCAATTCTGATTAATGACTTTTTTGAGCATATTTGAATTGGGACAAAAAGTAGAGACACAGACAATTCTCTCGAGTGATGGTTTGACATTTTTTTCAAGAAGCACATCTCGTGGGGTGAACCAAGCTCTTTTCAAAGACCTTTTGAGCAACTTTTTAGGATATCCTCGTTGTTTTAAATTGTCCAATAGTTTGGATGCATGTAACATATATTCATCCTTGAAGAAGCAGTTGCGTCTAACACGCAAAAATTGCCCGAATGGGTAAATTCTCTTTTAGGTTCCTGGGGTGATTGCTCGTAAAGTGTAACGCTTTATTGCGGTCAGTTGGTTTTTTAAATAAAGTAGTGACCAAACCGTCTTCTGTAGGGTAAACCTCTACATCAAGGAATGGAATATTGACTTTTGAGTAATTCAAACTGAATTTAATGTCTTCTGTACGGTCATTTAGCCAGCAGTGAAATTTTTTCAGGTTGTCTTCTGTACTTGTCCAAGTCATAAAGACATCATCAATATAACGCATCCAATTACCAATGTGTTGGAAAAAAGGGTTATTATTGTAGATGAATTTTTCTTCTTACTGGGCCATAAAAAGTACCGCTAGTTCTGGTGCGAAGGGACAGCCCATCGCTACTCCTTTGACTTGGTAATAGAACACTCCATTAAAATTGAAAAAGTTTTTCTTTAGGGCAAAGTTGGCTAAATCCATAATAAAGTCACTGGGCACTTTGGTGGGTCTGTCTCTACTTTCCAGATATGAGAACACTACAGCCAGGCCCTCATCCTGGGGTATTTGAGTGTATAGAGAAACAACGTCCAATGTGACCAGATAATGTGAGTTTTGGTCGAACTTTATTGGTACCAGTTTATTAATAAAATCAGTGGTGTCTCGCAGGAAGGATGGCACTTCGTGAATGAAGGGTTTGAGAAAATAATCCACGAATTTGGAGAATGGTTCTATTAGAGAATCACAACCTGAAATTATAGGTCTTCCCGGGGGCGCTGTTTGAATTTTGTGTATTTTAGGAAGGACATAAAATAAAGGTGTTCTTGGATTGTTGTTTTTTAAGAACTCATGTTCTTTTTTAGTCAGGAAGCCTTGTTGAAATCCTTTTTCAAGTTTTGGAAAAATAAGATTTTTTAGTTCAGATGTTGGGTCCTTGTTGATCTTTCTATACCAAGCTTTATTATCCAACTGCCTCATTACTTCTGATGTATAATCTGCCATGTCCCATACAACTATTGATCCGCCTTTATCCGCTTGTTTTATTATAATAGAGTTGTCATTTTGAAGGTTGGTCAGAGCATCCATTTAAGATTTTGTAGTATTGAATTTGTGCCATCTTTTTTTGGTCTCCATGTCTGTAATAGCTGACAAGACTGTTTTTTCAAAAACTACTACTTCTTTGGGTATCTTGTAAGCGGGTGGACAAAAACACGATTTTTTCTTAAGCCCAGTATTTTCAATAGGTTCTGAATATGGATTATTTGAAAAGAAAGCTTTTAGTCTAATTTTTCACAATTGATTGAGAAGAAAAAGGATTATTGCAGTACTAGCAATCTGTTGTTACTTACTTATTACACTCCAAGGCGCATATCACATAGCAAGCGCTAGTGCCTGTGCTATCTCGCGCCCTCCAATGAATCTGTCATTGCGCACAATGTATTGCATATTATATTTCAAGGCCCGGTTCATCTTATATCACACTTTTTGGTGCATAGTTTATACCATATACTATATCTAGTTTTCATTTTCAATCGTGCTCTCAGGACTATGTTCTATATAACACTGCGTCCACCTACCCTTTTCACGGGCATTACATTTTACGGTGGGGTGTAGGGTCAGGGGATGTTTCTGCCAAGTGAGCCCGGAGTCACAGTCCCAAACGTCCTCTTCTTCCTGAATAAAAGTGAGATTATGCTGCATACTTGTTCATATTTTAAGTAGTTCGCACAGACACACATTTTAAAAACAATAAAGTTCCTAATAGCCACCTTCTATGAACAGTTAGCTTGCTGCCCCATCCACCTCCTCCCTATCCTCTGTTGTCTGAATCCATGGACTAGCCTCCTCCATCCTGCCATGCATGGTCTGATGTGCTGCCACTGCCCTCCGTTTAGCATGATGTACCAGTCCACTCCTCCTGCCCTCCATTGCCCAATTCTATGGCCCATCATTGACCTCCTGCTTAGCCTCTGTGCTTAGCTTGCTGCCCCTATTCTCCTTCCCCCTGCCCTCCGATGTCTTTGTGCATGCCCCTGCTCCATCCTTTTTGCCCACCATGTTCCATGGACCTGCAACTCCTATCTACTCTGAGTGTTCTGTTGAGCTCCCCCCCCACCTGCCTAGCATTGTCAGATTGCTGTAACCTGTCCCTGCCACCTCCACCCTGCCTGTCCACATGCCATGCCCCTATCCCCTTCCTCCTGTCCTCCATTGTCCATTTTACTGCCACACCCTTCTGCCCTCCCTGGTCTGTTGTGCTGCAACTGCTCCTCCTGCCTGCCCCGCGCGGTCTGTTGTGAGGCCCCTTCCCCTGAACTCTCTTGTCTGTGCCCAGGTCCTGACCCTCCTTTCTATCCTCCATGGTCCTTTGTGCATGCCCCTGCACCCTCCTTCTTGCCCATCATAGCCATTGTGCTGCCACTTACCCTCCCGCTTGCCATGCATGGTCTTCTGTGCTGCCATGGCCCCTCCCACCTTCCCTCCATGGTCTGTGTGTATGCCATCATAGTCTCACTGTTGCTCTCCATGGTGTGTCTTGTTTCTAGTGCCCATCCTGCCTGACCTCCATGGTCATCCTGCTGCTCCTGCCCTGCCCCCTTGCCCGCAGCCCTCTGTTTCCATGTGCAGACCCCTATTCCCTCCCTCCTGGCTTGTCGGTTCCATTGTAATGCCCCTGATCCGTCCCTCCTGCCCTTTATGGTCTGTTATGCTGCAGCTTTCTCTCCTATCTGTCCATTATGGTCAGCTAGCTACCATTGCCTCTTTCCCCTCTGTTGTCTGTTGTCCATGTGCATGGTCCTGTCCCCTCCTTATTGCTTTCTATGGATTGTTGTGCTGCACTCCCGTCCCGCATGCCCTGTGTGGTGTATTGTGCTGCTGCAAAACCTGATGCCTGCCCTGTAGGGTCAGTTTGGTGCACCTCTCAATGTCCCTCCTGTCCTCTGTTATCTGAGTCCATGTCCCTACCCCAATTCCTCCTGCCTACCATGATCCAATGTACCATACTTGCGAACATTTTGAACTTGGTAAGAGGGAGATTTTGAAATAAAACTGGGGTATTGATTTTCCCCTTTGAGTTACATTGAAAAAGAGAAGATTGTAGACAGGAAACGGATCAAGTAAAGCCCATTTGAGCTTAAAAACATTGGACGTTTCCTGGCTGAAACGGGTCTGTTGGCATGTATGGTTGTATGACCGCCGCCTCTTCCTTCTGCCCACAATGGTCTATTATATTGCCACAGCCTCTCCTGCCAGTCCTGTATTGTTGGTTTGTTGCCCCTGCCCCCCTTTCCACTGCCCTCCATAGTCTGTTGTGCTGCCACTGCCCTTCCTGCCTGCCTAGTGTGGTCAAATTGTTGCCTCTGCACTCTCCTACCTGCCTTCAATTTTCAGAGTCCGTGCCCCTGACCTCTGCCTCTCAAGTATCCCAATGAACAACCAGATTGCTAACATTCTATATTTATTACAAAAGTGTGGAACGCCTGACGTCATCTTGATGTAATCAAAACTGTAATGCCTAGAGCATTTCCTTTAGAAATTACATATATTTGCATCAAAATTATGGTTAGTGCTCTAAAAAACTAAAATGAGGACATATTTTCTGAGTTTTCAAATAGCGACAAAGAACTTTTAAATTATTTGTAATCTTAGTTTTTTTATCAAGTTGACCACTTGATTAAATGTTGAATCCAAGGGGAGAGGGTGTGGTGTTACTTCCAGAGCTGCAGACTTTGCAACTGGGGAACCAGGTTGGAGTTTCTGCTTCAGCTCAACATTCTGTGATTCTGGTCAAATCACTATCTCCCCATGTCTACAACCAAAATGAATTTGATCTTGTGTGATGTAACCGATGCTCATGTAAAGCACTCCAATACTTGACAAGTCTGCACTATATAAAACTGCAAATACACAAAAAATAAGTGTTTTGCACACTTCTGTCATTGGGCTACATCTGGGTGATATTTGGGCTACATTTGGGCTACATTTGGGCTCTTTTGTCTCTGGTGGCCATCTTGGGAGATTTATTTGTTATGAAGTTTCCTAATTTCCTCATTTACTACAGTCTCCTCAGTAGGAAATACTTTCAGTTTTTTACTTTGATTCCATCAAGAAGACATTCAGATGTGTCACACATTTTCCATAAATTCTGAATGTTATCACTCTAGTTGCTCATTAGATCACTGTAGTAAAGCTACTGCTCACCAGGCAAGTCTGCTGCTGGTATTCAAAGTGCATGTTTCAGTCTGCATGTCAGAATTTTTTTATGAAATAAAAGAGGATTTCAGAAGTCAAAATGTGCCCTAGTTTTTCTTTCTGCAGCACTAATCATAATTTATATGGCAAAATGAACCCCCTCATTTTGTTCCTTTGTAAATTAAATGTTTTAAGTGTTACCACTTTATTCCAATCAAGATGGCTTCAGGTGTGCCATATACTTTTGTCATAAGTAAGACTGTTAGCGCTCTAGTTGTTCTTTAGAGCACTCTGGAAAGCTGCAGTAGAACACAAAGGAATCAACTGACAGTCTCTGCCCTTGTTGGATGTACATGTTTTACTGAGAATGTCAGACTTCATTCTTACATGACTGAGAAAGATAATGTGAATTTACAGAAAATATGCTCTCAGTTTAGTTTATAGATCACCTTCCAAACCTCTGTGGGAAAAGCATGAGAAAATAGTTTTCTCTCAAACATGGTTCATGATATCACAGCAGAAGGCTTTTTCACATGGTAAAATCACCTTAGAACACACCACAATTCCTAAAATGAGTATGGTACCATCAACAAATGATTTATAATGTAACTAAAGTCTTAAAACCTTCTATTAACTGCAATGCATTTTAATGAGGTGCTATCATGTATATTGGTCCCAAGATGGCTGCCAACACTTCTTGGATGAAGTACTGACAGCCAATCAGATCTCACGATGAGATGTGTCGTTCGGCCCTGCCCAGATATGTATGTGATTTTACTTTTGATTTTCTCAGAAACTACTGAACAGATTGACACCATATATGCAAAAGGCACATCCCTGAGCTGAGGACTACCTCTCTGCCAAATTTCAAGTAATTCTGTTCAGCCGTTCGGGCTGTACCTTGGACTAAAGGTCCCTATGGGAAATTGCATGGGAAAAACGCGTTTTGGGACCCCCCTTTTTTCTCAGCCCCCGCTTGACGAATCCCCCCTAGACTTTCAGGGTAGGAGCGGAGCGCCCCACCTATTTTGAAAATTTTGCGAGGATTCGTCAACCGGCGCCAAAATTATTCCAAATAGAATGTTGCCGATCTCCTATGGAAACACGGTCCTAACTATAACTATCTACTGGCGACCGCCAGTAGATAAAATATATATATTCAGGATATCGTGTTTGAACAAAAGCGGCTGATGAAAGGGTTTAAAAACAAATACTGAAGCTCCTCAACCAACTGCTCAGCGATACAGTGTGACAAAAGAGGTATGTCCTGCTTCCCATTAAATAATGGAAGTTTACTAAAAAGAACAAACATTGTAAAATATATACCACCATGGAATATCAAACGAAAGAACATACACTCAAAGATGGCGGCTAAAAATCGGGAGGGACTGCATTTCCAGCGTAGTCCTTCCTCGCTGAACACTGGGCAGGAGGAGCCTAATGAGGCTTTCTTAACAAAATTCTGAAGCTACAGATCTCCTTACTCACTTGACAGCATCTGAGGAAGTCAAAGAAGACGAAACGCGTCATGCTGGATGTAACAAAGGATTTCTAAGAACCCAAAGAGTGCTCCATGTTTGTTCCTGAAGGAGGGACACATTGTTGAATTATTTTAAAGCGTGCATGCCACTTGCACGAGGGAGGCACCCATCAAGCAAAGTGTTCGGCGGAACGAGTGGCGTTTGTTGGAACTCTTAAATGTGCTCTGCCAGAACCGCCGCAGCGAAGGATACAATGTTTCTGCCAACAAGAAGTTGGAACATGACCTTATGTTTTAGTGCGGATTACTATAACCGGCACTCTCAGACTCAGGATATCGTGTTTGAACAAAAGCGGCTGATGAAAGGGTTTAAAAACAAATACTGAAGCTCCTCAACCAACTGCTCAGCGATACAGTGTGACAAAAGAGGTATGTCCTGCTTCCCATTAAATAATGGAAGTTTACTAAAAAGAACAAACATTGTAAAATATATACCACCATGGAATATCAAACGAAAGAACATACACTCAAAGATGGCGGCTAAAAATCGGGAGGGACTGCATTTCCAGCGTAGTCCTTCCTCGCTGAACACTGGGCAGGAGGAGCCTAATGAGGCTTTCTTAACAAAATTCTGAAGCTACAGATCTCCTTACTCACTTGACAGCATCTGAGGAAGTCAAAGAAGACGAAACGCGTCATGCTGGATGTAACAAAGGATTTCTAAGAACCCAAAGAGTGCTCCATGTTTGTTCCTGAAGGAGGGACACATTGTTGAATTATTTTAAAGCGTGCATGCCACTTGCACGAGGGAGGCACCCATCAAGCAAAGTGTTCGGCGGAACGAGTGGCGTTTGTTGGAACACATATATATATATATATATATTTACACCTCAAAAGCATATATATATATAATATTTATAGCACACACAATATAAATATATATGTATAGTGTGTGCTATATATATTTTGTGTGTGCTTTTGAGGTAGTGTATTTCCATAGGAAATAAACATATTTGTATATTGGGGAGAAAGGAATGGTTGGGAAGTGCCTCAGTGACTTAGGTAGCTTGAATAAGTGCATGAAGCAAAATCGGTTGTAGAAATAGATATTGCATTTATTGGAAAGGTGAGTGTGGTCTTATGTGGTTTTGTTATTTAAACTTTTTAAAGAAAAAACAAACCTAATTAAATGTAACAAACAATTCTGTTAGACCTATATTTTTGTGATGATCCAGTAGTCCCTGCCTCCTACATACGATCCTATCAAAGGTCCCTTTTGAATCTATATTTTATAGAAGCCCCTTAAGTATAACTCGATGTGATCAGTGATGGGCATTGCCACCATCCTAGTCTTCAAGTGTCCCGGTTGAGTGCATTCCCCGGAGAGAGCCCCTCGTCTCTACCGCTGGGACCTGTATTGCAGTTCTTCTGTTATCTCTCGTTGGTTTCCTTGAACAGACATTTATTTGATCGTTTCATTGATTGTGTTTCCTTTGCAGAGTCCTCCACGAGTGACAGCGGGTCTGACAGTGGCAGCGAAGACCGGAAGCCTGTGTTCGGCGCCCCTGGAAATGAGGCAAAAGTGGAGCCCCTCACACAAGGGACATCCTCCCGCTTTGCCATGTACAACAGCGTCTCCCAAAAACTCATGGTAAGGAGCCAACACTTCTGAGCTATTGGCAGGAGTACAAAGGAAGAGAGAAGTTGATAAAGCGATAGAAATATCATTAATCTTCATTAGTACTTTACAGACCGCATAATTCATAAGGCGTGAAGCAGCCTTCATGTATGCCCCATTCCATCCACTTTATTCACCTCCCTCTCCTCTACATTCCAGAAACACAAGTCAAACACTTACACAAAGGTAAATATATGATTGGTTATTAGAAGTACTTAAAACTCTGCAGTGCTTTTTTTACCCTTAGCACAACTTTTCTCCTACTGCCTAATGCCTCCCCTAATGGCAAAGACCCTGATCTCATCACATGTCTTTTCATTTCAGGCAAAGATGGGCTTCCGCGAAGGAGAAGGCCTGGGGAAGTTTGGCCAAGGACGTAAGGACATTGTGGAGACTTCCAATCAGAAGGGACGGAGAGGCCTAGGCCTGACCCTAAAGGGTTTTGATGGAGATTTGAACATTGACTGGCGAGATGAAGCCCCAGTGAGTTCACACCCGGATTCTGAGTATCCATCTGTCTCTTTTACTAAATATTCAAATTTTTTATAATGATTGCACTGGGAATTTGAACACTGATATTGTAGGGGTACTTAGAAATGTCGTCCATTTGCGAATAGAAAATATATGATTCATTAAAATATTTCAGTTTGCCAGGGGTTACTGTCTTCCAGACTTCCAATAATTTGTACAGCATAGGATCATGTGCACAGACAGTCGGTTACTAAGAATAGCTTTGGTTGATATCTGAGGCAAAGAACGTGTTATGTAGTCAGTCCACATCAGCGTCACCTTATACTTTGTTGGATGCAGAAAGATTATAACCAACCTACTTTTAGAAGATATCTCAATTACCTCTGTTTTACCCGCTCTAGAAATGTTCCTTTAGGGGCTGTTTACTCTGCATAAAATGCTGTTTATTTTTTGTGGCTGTGTTGCCTTTCCTCAAGTGGAGATAGTATGACAGGTGTATCAGATACTTCCATGTGGTACTTTTGGAGGAGCAAAGCATTCTATGCACATCAGTAGGCTCTGTGAGCGGGCCCAACACCCAGCCCGCACAGTCCACTGTACGCAGTCTTCGACCATGCTGTGGGGCTCTAGAGGCATTGTGTGGCTTTCACCGACCCACCATGGCTTGACTCTGGTATCGGAATCTTAGAAAAGCCCAGTCTTCTGTGTCCTAGTGCCTCTTAACACTGGGTGCTTCCTTTTTGCCATAGATTTGTTCTCTATTCATTTATTTATTTTTAAGAGCTCTTCCAGATCAAAAATTATACCTGGCAAGCTCTTCTGTATTCAAAGGGCTGCACAGGGCCTTTGAATCTCATGCACCAATTATTGTTTTAGGGTTGGACCATGGCATTCCTGATTTCCATGCTGCATCCTTCCTGAGGTAAGGAGATGCTCCCCAGTGCCCTTCTTCACACGCATATTTTGTCCTAGCACTTTAAAACGAGAACTATCTGTGCCTGGTGTCACACAAAATGGTGGGTGTGAGCATCCATGTGTCCTTCACCAGGAACTACGGATCCCATGTTGCGATTTAGATTGATGGACTGGCGAGACACCCACATTATCCCGTCCGATGCGTTCTTTATGAGATTTTTACATTTCTTATGGGCTATACTGTTGGCTCCTTACATTTTGGGAGGAAGTACAGTTTGAGTGGACAATTTTGAGCTGTGAAGTGTGAGCCTGTGTTGTTGCTTTAGAGGAGCTGTGAAAGGTCCTTTGCTAAGTTACTACCCCAACCACCATAAGATAGTTCAAGGAACTGGCTTCCACAACTGGAGTGGTTTTATAGGAAGGATCTCTGTATTATGTCCTGTAGGCCGACTTAGAACTAAGCCGTCTTAAGCTATTGTTTTTCCTGTGATGCTTAAAAGACCGGTTTGAATCAATGTAATTGCTTGGAGCATTTACGCAGGTCAAGAAACTGGGTGAGAAGCCCTCTACTTGGTAATGGAGTCTGCACTTATAGAGGAGGGTAATCTTAAAATAGAAACTCAGTCAAGTGAAACATTCCATCTGTTTATTAGGTTCTGTTTTGTTATGCCGTTCCCTCAATCAGTGGAGGTGGGTGATCACAGGGTGAGGTCCGAAGGAATTCGTTTTTACTGATGTGTGCAAGATGTATAGTCAGTTAATTTTTCCCCCCAAGATTGATTGTGCTCATTATCCATGTCCACTAGCCATGTTACGAAGCAAAAACGATATTCATTAACATGTACACTTAGGTGATAGAAAGACAAAGTAACTGTTTCTCTCGCTCTCTCCTGTTAAGCTGCTAGAAGTAAGTAGCGGTGCTCTCTATTTTATTTTTTTTGTTTACCGAGAATTTAATACTCCTTTGGGTCCATCTAGTAAACTCTCTTCTTCTTTTACAATCTTCCAAAATTAGGGTGGATTAGGTGAAAAGCTTATGACACCACACTATTTTTAGGACTCCCATGCCAGACCGCTTTTTGCTGTCTGTGGGCAAACTCTTCTTGAGGAACATCCGAAACAATTACAGAGCTTACACCCTGCCCATTGCTTACCATTGGCTGGCTTTATTGCCACTCTCGTTTCCTTACTTATTCAGTGGCTTGCCTTCCTTTTGTATGTTTACACTGCTCACGATTCAGGAAACTACGCCTCTCTTTCGTTCAGTACTCCATGAGATTTGATGTGTTTTCTAGCGCTCTTCCTTGTGTGTGCTGCTTCTTACATTCACAGCCCACAATTGCTCCTTGTTGCTTCTTTATCCCCTCTCCCGCTCATCAAGTGCTTTCTCCACTCTCCTCCTGGCTTTTCTATTTAATACTTTTTTGTTCCACTCGCCCGCCCCCCTCATCCCCCACCCCCCCAGGTCCAGCCTCAAGAGCCTCCATTGCACCCTCACCCCTGCCCAGTCCCTGTTGCTTACTCCTCCCCTTCTCCTACCTAGCCTTCAATTGTTTTTTTTATTTGAAGGATCTGGCCTCTGCCATTTGCTGCTCGGCCACTCTTCTTTACTTTAACTTTTAGTTTTTTTTCAAACTGAATTAATGTGACTTTCACCATCTTGGATTAATAAATAAATACAAAACGACACGTGTCATTTTATAGGTGCACATTCAGTTGACCTGCTCATCCGTCATCATGCATGCACTGGCTTATGAACTCACAGCAGCCACTTCAACACTCCATTTGGAACGATGCTGTTCACCATGAACAGCTATTAGTGGTAAAGCCATTAGACCCAGGCTAGACCTATTGGCTTTGCGAATGCTTGTTTTGATTCTTTCGATTGATAATGACATGGGAATCCACACAGTAGACTGCTGAGGAGAGGAGTGAATCCCCATCTGTAGGCAGCAACATCATCAGTGACTTCGTGTTGTGCTTTTTCATGCCCTACAGTACTACTTCAGGTGCTAGAAGACAAAGAGGAAAGCGTTCATCCTTGTCTCGGCCTGGTATTACAGTGTGGAAAGTCGAATATATTAGTTTGTGTGCTAAACCCCTTTGCATGCAGGGCCACAAAGCTTAGGGTTTCCTCTTTGCTTTACCCTTTTAGGTGTGTGGACATGCAAGAGTAGCACAATCTCACATTAGATGCATCCAAAATGAAATGGAGATAATTCGTTTTTATTTGTCTCCTCCTCTTGCTAATATCCTCATGTTGTATTCTCAGGCCACTGCTTATGAAGAGGCTGATTGGTTTCCAGAGTGCACCACAGAAATTCCTGATGAAGAGGAGTTGAAAGACTGGATGAAAGTTGGGAAGGTACCGCTCCAACTTTATTAATGGGGACTGTGCTGGATAGTTTTTATTTTTTATTTTTGATAAACGGTAATAGTAGATAAATGGCTGTGTAACATATATAATACTAACTAAAAGAAAATCACAATTAAGTGTTATTTATCGTTCATTGACCCCAAACCTAAAAAACCTGAAGGTCGCCAGTTATGATATGTAATACAAGCCATAACTCTGGCTGTTCGTCATGTTTAACTCTTGGTGGTCAGACTTTTCTTTACATCTGATTAGCAGAATTGTGAACTGAGCTTTGTGTGTAGTGAATTTCATTGGTTTTATTTGGGTTTGTGTTTGCTGTAGGTATTCACACACTTTCTAGGCCATCCTCGCAATGGAACACCCATTCCCTGTCCTACAGCTGGATTTACCGATGTACCTGGGAGGCAATCTCACTTGTGTAAACCTTGTAGAATTAGCCATTAATTTGAACTTGCCCAATCAAATGGGAATTGAGAATGTAAAAACAACATTGCAAACATGGAAATACCAGACATAAACAGACTGAAAGCTTAGCAGCCCTGACATTGTAGTGGTCCCAAGGGTACCTCTAATGCCAGCTCACTAATCGTAACTGTTATTAAGCTTTTGTTAATAAGCTTTTCTCCTCCCGGTTCCCAGTCTTTCCGTTTTAACCTGCTCTGTCTTTTGAAGCCGCTTATGCTGTTTATTCAGTCAACTCTTCTCTTGGTCATTATGCTCCAAAACATTAACTTGGCGTCATTCTTGACTTTTGCTTCCAGTAGAACTAGTTCTATCTTTCTGAGCTCTAATGACTCATAGGGTAGACCCCTCAGACTAGAAATCTATTGGGATGCAGGATCTTTGAGAAAGAATAGAGGAATAGTGGGGAATGTGTGGGGTTCAACCCTAACCATGGGTCTGGTCTGTCGGCCCTTCCCACTGGGACTCCCAAGCCACACTAGCTTCCAGCTTAAAAAACCCACTAACTGAGCGCTCGCGCAAGCAGCATTCAGCTAATCTGTGAGGGTTTATTCTCTTGCTCTTACAAAGCACTCTAAGCTCTACTACCCCTGTGTTCTGCAGATTGCTCCCTAACCTTATAATCCTTTGGTAAGTGGACTATACATGTGAAGAAAAAGAAAGTTATGTAGGGGTAGCTAGCGTTTCGTGAGATTTGAATTTAAGGAACCAACTCACTGCTACCACCAATGTGATGCCTTTTCTGTGGGTCCTGGGGTAGTCCAAAGTTACTGGGCTTAACCCTTTGGGTAAGTTCGTACATCACTGGTTTTGCAGTGCCTCAGTGCCACATTACCATGACTCTCCAAACTGGATAGTCAGAGACTCACTTTAGGCATTTGACTGTCTCATTGTAGTGAGTGCGCAGTACATCTTGTTCCACAAAATGGAGAGGTTTAGAAGCTCAGAACACTGATGGATGCATTGGATGACACTTGTTTATCCAGTCAGTGGTTTAATTTAGAGAAGGAAAAGTGCTAGAACTACAGAGAAACAAGTTAAATAACACTTACAACTAAGATACACAATATAAACAAGAAGGTCCAAGCATCTTATGCAACCAAGTTTGAAGGGTAAATATCTTTTCAGCTTCCTCGCCCTTGGTAAAAGAATTATGTTTAACACTGAGATGAATTGTCAATTATAACCAAATATAAGATTATATTGTGTTGACCTGCTTTACATCATAGCATTCAGTTCCCTTTTAAAATATATTGACAGCTGACTGCATATAGCCAGGGCCTTTTATCTTGTACCTTGTGGTACCAAAGGATGCTCATGATAAAAGGCGGCACCCCTAAAAAAGGTAATTGATTTAAAAATCATGACACCTTAAAAAAAAATGAAAATGCTCGATATCCCCAAAACATACCACTGAACGATTATGCTGCCTGTCCATAAGGCCTTGAGTGCTCCAGATGATGTTTCAGGCGATCAGGTTTGAGGTCACCTTTTGCACATTCCATTTCTGGAGTCCAAAATCGAAGGGAACAGCTGGATGGTCTCTTAAGCAAAAGACAGCTGGCACAGTTGTGGGTCAATTCCCACTAGATATTCCAATGGCGTTTATCTCAAAATATGTTGGTTGTGATAGAGATTGTTGCACTGTTGCACCACCCTTGGGTACCTAGGGCACACACAGCTCGTTATGGTGGTTCCAATTGTGAGTGGCTAAAATTGTTAACATAGATGACCAAGACTTCTTTTGACAATGTTTTTGCCATGGTACGGACTAGAGTTATGGTGCAAACACACCCTTCCTGGGTGCTGCAGCAGACGTGTGTTACAGGCGTACATGCCAACATTCAGGGACTCCTTCAGTGTTTGGTTTCAAAACTTTAAACAATCAGTTTTCCCCATTTATGGGCCTTGGCTTCCTTCCTATTGGGCGTCACTGGTGCTCCCCATCTAACCCCGGGTATCAGTCTACGTACTATAAACAGGCGTTTCTAGCTTAAGTCACCACAAATCACTCTACTACATGTTCCATGGGCCCAATATCTGTGCCTACTTTTGGGGGCATCTTCATCACCTGGTAGATAGGTTCCTCTGCCTGTCTGCACCACTCCATATTGGACCTCTGTTTCTGGGGGGGGGGGTTGTCCTCTCCCTCCACTAGAGTTGCACCCTACCTCGACTTGCAACAACCAGGGCTGTGTTGCACAGAGCTAATGTATATCTGTTGATGGTCTCTTCCCCCAAAATCCCCAAGGATATCAGCCTGGGGGTCGAGCACTTAAGTGTCTCCTACCACGTGAGATATTCTTTTTTGCATATCTGACTAAAATCTATTCAGTCTCTGGCCCTTTCAGATCTTGTTTATCGGGTTGCCCCGTTGACCACATCCTCTTAGCATTGGTCAGTGACTGTCGCCTCCATTGCATGTAACCTCATACTTTTAAAGTAAACCTGGTGCAGCAGTTTCAGCTGAATCAACCGGACTATGGTTTGGATAGCTACTTCCCTGGGGTATCGACATGTGGTACCCCAGTCGTCGTTTTCCATTCTACCCAGGTCCCTCTCCCATTTCTATTTCAGCGTCTGTGGAAGGAGGTAGGGGGTTGCCAATGCACAAGGAGTGTATAATATATTTGTGATATGGCTTGTCTGTGTAAGGGGTTCCCAGTACCCTGTACTCCAGTGGATTCTCCTCTTCTATATCCTCTCTCGGGTCAATCCGGCACTGAAGAATTGCCCTAACTTGCATGTAACATGGGAATTCGACCCCGGATAAGTCATATTGTTTTTGTAACTACTCAAACGGCAACCATCCAGTTTCTTTTTCCTCAAGCTTTGTGATTCCCATCATGTCCCTCTGTCCATGCTCTGGCACCCCACATAATCCCCCCCGCCCCCCAATGCCCTGGACTCCCATAGCGGTGTCTCTAAAGACAGTCTAACCCTCCCATTCCATCTTGCGTAGCGCCTGTTTCCAGATCTGAAACACCGCGGCTCTGGGGTCCAGGAGGTGCATGTCCTTCTCTGGTCCATACAGTCACTCCATGTAGCCCTGGGGGTCCATCACGCTTCAGGCTACCATGAGGTAGGGTTCCTGTTGGTCTGTGATGGGACAGTTGTTTACCACTAACAGTTAGGCCACCCAGTAGTACAAGTGTAGGTCGGGAAGTGCAATTCCCCCATCCATTGGGCGACTGGTCAGGGTAGTGAGCTCTATCCTTAGAGAGTCACCATTCCAAAGCAGGGTTCTAGTCACATCCTCCACCGCTCCGAAGATATAGTCAGTGACACCAAAAGGCAAGTTTTGTAGTATGTCGAGAAATTTAGGGAGGCATATAATTTTGTACAGTGAGGCTCTCCCAGTAACGAAAGGAGCAGGTGGCATCATTGCTCTACATCTCGATGGGAATTTTCCAAAACTAGGCCTTGTTTTCTCTTCTGAAACAGTGATAGTTTGATGAACATAAATTCCCAGGTAGGTAAAGCCGTCTCTCACCAAACCAATGGTTTGAACCACCCAGCTTTGTATTCCTTGGTGTGAGGGGGATGCACCACTGAATTCTCACAGTTTATTGTAATGTGCCAAAAACGCAATCTCAACAATTCTCAGGAGGGAATCATATGGGTCTGCAAGGTAGAGTAGGACGTCATCAGCATAAAGGGAGACAATGTCTTCCTGTTTCTGTCCCACCTGAGTCTTCTCAGAAATGCATCCCCCCGATCCAGTTTGCCAACGGCTCCATTGCCACTGTGAATAGCAGTGGGGATAGGGTACAGCCCTGGTGGTTGCCCCAGCCTAACTCAAATACCTCCTATAGGGAGCCATTGACCTTAACTCTCGCCTTAGGCTTACAGTTAAGAAGGCGTAACCAAGAAAGGAGGGTCAAAGGCCATTATTTCCAGTTGTGTCATAAGATAGGGCCACTCCTGGGAGTTAATCGATTTTATTGATGTTAAACGCCAAGATCACTGCTGGTTCAATTGAAACACCTGAATAAACTCCGGAGGCTGTCTGGTGGGCCTATAGGGCATGAGCCGGGCCCACAGTGCAATCGATGACCTGCATAAGGTGATTCGCCAAGACTTTACCAGTTGCTTTGGTTTTAGTATTCGAAAGAGATATTGGCTGGTAGTATACACACTCTTCCAGCGTCTTACTTGTCTTATGAATGACCATATTTGCCTGTCTGAGGTCTCTGGGAAGCTAGCACTGTGCCCTTCACTCAATAAATATGTCCAGAAGTGACTGTATCACTTTACTCCTGATGCTTTTATAAAATTCCTGTCAAAGCCATTTGTTCCTGGCGATTTTCCTAACTTTAATTGGGGCAGGGCCTCTGTAATCTTCCCAGCTGTGATATCTGCATCTAAGGCCCATCTAACTGATCTCCCCAGGTGTGGGACCCGAATGTCAGCTATAAATTTGCTCATCCCATCCTGACTCTCCACCAAGAGGCGTGGGGTAAAGAGGTCATGCAGGAATTGTGTGAAGGCATGTGTTATGCTCTCGGCTGTGTCTTTCATCGACGACTTTCATCTGATGGAATTGGGGATCCATGTTTGGGGTGGGAGGATTAAGAATAGAGGCTCTTCTTGTCACACTGGGCTGGACATGGACTGCAGTTGTCCGAGCCAAATGGACCTTTTCAGGGATAGCAGATAGCTGATTTCTCCACAGGGGCACGAGGAAAAAAGACCCAGATTATAATGATGCTGACACTACCATTAGTTGCTGCAGAGCCAGCTTTGAGTGAGCAATATCCATTCTCAATCAAAAGGGGGCACATTTTGGGTATCACCCCTGGCATCAGAGTCTCCTAAGCTGATACAGAAAAGGACCACTGAGCCGAACAAGAACATGGTTAGACTGCTTGTCTAAAGCCCTGCAGGAAATGTTTGGTACGAGGTATGTGTGGCTGTAGATCCACATGCTGTGCATACTCCTGCCACGTGCTGTATATTGTTGGGCCCGGATGTGTGCAAGTTGTTTTTCTTTGAAGAGGTCTTTCAAGTCACAAGGTTCAGTGACTCCTCTTGCTGGTAATGCGCTTGGGCAGCGACTCCATTGTTAGTGTTTTCTTTCTGCCGTCTGGTTTGGACATGTACTTCAGGTCAAGACCGTAGTCTACTCTTTTTGGTTCCCATGGGTAACTCCTGACAGTCTGTATTGTTTTTGAACGTGTATCTCATTTTCCTTCCGTTATAGGTAGATGACTCCAGCTGCGTCTTGGGATTTCGGCCCTAAACAGCGTAGTGTTCCCTGTGTAAGTCAATGGGTATCGGTCCAATCACAAAGAGGCTGGGACTGGGAGACCAGTCCAGCTGAACCAAAAAGGAGACTCTGGTCTCACAATACTCGGGGATGTGGGAACACCTTTGGTCCTCTTCTTCTCAGGCCGGCGTGGCCAGGCGCAGAGTTGTCTTAAGGCATCAGGTTTTTGTCACAAGAGTCATTCGGAGTAGAGGGGGCCTGCACAAAGAGTCTGCAGGCTGCATCGGGAAGTCCACTGTTGGCACACCCAGTTTAGGCTTCATCTCTGGAGGGCCTGGTTAACAAGCAGGCACTTCTGGTGTCGGGTTTGTGGCTGTCCGGAGTCCTCATAGGTCCCTTCGGGTGCCTGCAGGAAAACAGCTCTGCTGCTCCATGGGAGTTCCTGGGTTTTGGGTGAAGTGCTGGTAGTCCTCCCAGGATTTTGGAGGCATAGCAGCTGCAGGACAAGTCGTCTTTTGATCAGTGGTCGAGGAAAGCTGGCAGGATTTGCACCAAGTCAGTAGCTGCTGCTCTGTTCTTGCTTTTTGAGGCTCTTCAAGGTCCGTCTTCTTCTATCAAGTCAGCAGGATCTGATTTCCTGGTACCAGGGGCTCCCATAAATACTGGATTTAGGGCGTTAGGGGAGTGTAGGGTAGTAGCCAACGGGCTACGTACGCCTGGGGTCACTACGCCCCCTATAGGACCATTTCCTGTGGGAATTGGGCATAACCCTATCCCAGAGTTCCTTATTCTGCCATCAGCTAGATGGCAGACTTTTAATATTCGTGCCCACATCAGGTTAGCCCAGCTTAGGGGTGGAACTAGCCTGAGGGTGAACACGCCTCTATGACTACTAATTTTCCGGCCAGTCCACACGTCAAATGGGCCATGGCCTGGGGGGATTGGCATCATTTTACATCTGAGAGGAGCCAGATTCACATACCAAAGATGGGGGCTCTTTGAAGACTCCTGTCTTAAAATGCTAATTTACAGATCATCCTGCTGGAGGGGGGTAAATGGATAACATACGTGTATTTGTAAAGCGCTTATTCACCCAAGGGTATCTTGAGATGAATAACACGTGTATATTGTTACCCAACTCAATGGTAACTAATTTTATCGACCTCGGAAGGGTGAAAGGCTGAGTGGACCTGCCGGGATTTGAAACTGTGACCATGAGATCGAACACAGGCCCCTACAGTGGATGCATTAGTGCACTAAGCCTGGACACCCCACAGTGTCCACATTTATGGAACCCCCAACGTGTGTTGTGTGAGCCAGTGTCCTGTGTTATTATCGTTGGGGACACTTGGACTCAATATTAATTTTAAAGTCCTTCTTCTAAATGAAATTCCCGGTTTCCTTCTAGGGAGTGTAGGGTAGTAGCCAAGGGGCTACGTGCCACTGGGGTCACTACACCCCTATATAACCTCTTCCTGTGGGAAGTGGGCATAAGCCTGGCCAAGGGTTCCTAAGTTTGCCATCACAAAGATGGCAGACTTCTGATTTTTGTATTCTCTTCAGCTATCCCACCTTAGGGGTGGCGCTAGCCTGAAGATGAACACGCTTAAGACTTCTAATTCAAATGGGCCTTGAATGGGGTGGGGGACGGCACTCTTTCCAGTGAGGAAAGCCAGATTTGTATACCAAAAGCGGTGGGCTCTTTGAAGTTTCCTACCTTGGAATGCTAATTTATAGCCCATCCTGTGGAAGGGGGTGTAAACACCATCTGCCCGTGCAGGCTTTGTTTCTGATTTCCTGGGAGAAAAGGCCCTCACCCCTGGGGGTCAGAAACTCGTCTGTGGTGGCAGGTTAGTTAGGACCAGTCAGTCCGCGCACTAGTAATTGAATAGGTTTTCAGGGGGCTCCCTTGAGGTGCCTTCTGAGTGAATGTATTAAAAAAACCATCACTGGAATCAGTGTGGGCTTATTAATATGAGATGTTTGATACCAAACATCAGTGGTTTCAGTGAAGCCATAATGTAGCTGTGGAAGTCGTTGTTGACCAGTACCCAGCACATGAACTTAAAATGCCTTTCCTTATCACTTGTACTGGCAGTAATTGAACTAGCCAGCACAGATATATCTGTTCATGCATATATGTCCACACATATAGTATTGTGCACCTCACCTTAGGGCTATAAGGCATGATGTAGGGGTGACTTATCAATACGGCATGCAGTCTCTAAAGTCATGGCACACAGGGCTGTGTGCCATATTGTGTTTTCACTTTTGCTTGCACCAGGCCACAAAGCCTGCAGTAGCAGTCTGTGTTTGGTGAGGGGTCCCTTAGGGCGGCACAATACACGCTGCAGCCCTTAGGAGCCCTCTTTAGCCTCCTTGCCCTAGGTACCAGGGGTACCACTTACTAAGGACTTACAGGGAGTGCTAATGTTGTTGCCAATTGGGGAAACAATTGTGCAGTTTTGGAAAAGAGATCAGGCACTGGGGACCTGGTTAGCAGGAACTCAGTGCACTTTCAGTGAAAGTAGCATCGAATACCAGGCAAAAAGAAGGGTGACCATGTCAAAAAGGGGCACTTTCCTACAGCTGATCAAAAGTGCAACAGGCAGTACACGCAAGCCGTTCTTTCACTCGATAATCTGGGATTCACCATAAATGCCACTAAATACAATCTTGAGCGTCTTCAAATTCAGCCCTTTTTAGGGTCTAATCTGAATGCACTTACCACCAAAGCCTAGCACAGTCATCAAAGCGTACAAGCATTCTAGCATCTCCTGACTCTTTTTCAGCCACATCGTCCACTCACAGAACAGTGATACAAGCCTTCTTCCATTTAGGGTAACATAGGCCTGGTAAGGACAGACCTCATGAACACCATGTACTACTTGCAGAAGCAGGGCGACACACACTCCCTACAGCTTTCAGCTCTGTCACAGCACATTTGCCATTAGGCGATTCGCCTTCGGAAACACCTCCTTGCGGAGTACCTCCCCGGAGTGGACAACGAATTTGCTGACCTGCTCAGCACATCCCATTAACAAGAGCACAAGTAGAAACTCCACCTTCAAGTCCTACTCTCGTCATTAGGGAGTCCACGATGTAGACCCCTTCGCCACTCTAGAAAATGCAAAATGTCAAAACTTCACCTCAAGGTTTCCACACGCTGAGTCGATGGGCAATGCTCTATGGATGAACTGTTCAAGGATCTTTACCTGTGCTTTTCTTCCTCTCCCACATATCGCGTACATGGCCAGGAAGCTACGGCTAACATCACTCACCCGTATCCTTTTGGTTCCCATGTGGGCTAGACAGGCCTGGTTCTCAAAGCTCCTTGAAATCTCAGCTGTCCCCCATGAGAAGCTCCCCAACCTTCTCCCTCAGAACCAAGGCACTGTCAGGCACCCAGACCCCAAGCAACACAATCTAGCAATATGGCTCCTGAAATCCTAGAGTTTGGGTACCTTAATATACCTCAGGAATGAATGGAACCCTGAAGAAGGTACACAGATCCACTACTTGCAAATTCAATGCCGCTCAGTGGGAGAGGTTTGTCAAATACTGCATCTCTTAGACCCCCCCCCCCCCCCCCCCCCCCCCCCCTTATGGCTACAGTCCAGAATATTGTCTGGTATGTCCTTCATGTACGGTAATCAGGCCTTGCCAATACCTTTGTATGCCTTCAATGGGCTGCGGCCACAATGTGCAGGCTGAGCAGAGAACACTGTTCACTATTCAGAATCCCTATCATCAAGGCTTTTGCGGAAGGACTCAAGAGACACCCCACCAAGCGTTCTGCCTGCCCCAGTCTGGAACCTTAATGATAACCTCACTAGACTTATCAGCCTTCCATTTGAACCAAAGCACTCTTGCCGTCTACTGTTCCTGTCTCTAAAGGTCACCTTTCTGGTCTCAATTTCTTTCTTAAGGCGCATTATTGAGCTACAGGCTCTCACACTAGAATAGCCTTTTTTCCATGTCCACATGCAAAGGGTGGTCCGTAGGACTAACACAAAGTGGTATCCCCTTTTCACCTTAACAGACTGTCATGCCCCATGCATGTTTTCCCTTAACCAGCCTCAGTAGCTGAAATACACACTTAACGTTAAACTTACCATCTGGTACTACATTGATTCGACCAAACCCATACGCAGGACTCAGCAACTCTTTGTTGCTTTCACTAAATCTCACAAGAGCCGTCCTACATCCAAAGCAGGTATGGCCAGGTGGGTTGTCAAGTGCATCAAGAACTGTTAGGGCATTAAAACCTTGCCGGCCCCGCCAAGGCCACATTCCACCCATAAACATGTAGCTACTATCGCTTTCCTCTGGAATATTCCGATAGCTGACATTAGCAAACCAGCTACCTGCTCAACCCCACATACCTACATGAAACACTATGATGTGGATGTCCTAGCATGCCAACAAGCTATGGTTGGCTAAATGGTCTTAAGGACTCTGTTTCAAACATCAGTACCAAGCACTGGCTGACTACTGCATAGGGGAGCACTGCTATGCAGTCTATCTACAGCCACACAATCTATAAATGGACTATGTTAATTACCCTGTAAGCATCCTTTCTTAGAGCTTTGTGCAGTAGATTGACATGCACCCACCCGCCTCCCACTAGCCAGTGGTTGTATTAGACACTTTTTCTTTTCACCATTGATTCTCAATCCTTTCTACACAAGTTCACACATGGTCCAACTTACTGCTCCATCTGTATGCTAACTTGCTGTGTGAAAAACATTCTAACAACTGAGCTGGTGCTCATGTGCGTTTCCAACTCGGGGAAGAGTTCTATATAGTGACTCAGAAGACTTCCTTGAAGAAAAACCAGCTGCAAATGTCTGAGCCCAACACTAGATGGCAGAAGTGCACAGAATATGTGAATCTACAGCACTACAATCTACGACTAGACTTTTACAGGGTAACTCACATATTGCTTTAAGAATAAGGTTACATGTATTTTACTTTCAAGTGAGGTTAAATGCCATTAATCACACTTAAGGTTGTTTTTTCTTCTTTTTCTTACAGCGAAAAATGATTATTGATGATGAATTAGAGTTTTGTGGCGAAGAGCTTCTGTCCGGTGTTTTGAAGTGTAAGGTAAGTTACCTGTTTCCAACTTGTGCTGTTATCCTTGCTTTTGTGCTCATCACTGCGGTGGTGTCAGATTGTGATGTTGTTTCAGTTTGTATTGATATAGTTTAACATCTACAATTAGAATTAAAACCAAGCTTACCAGGAACATGTAATGAAAAGCCTGTTTTGTTCTTCCCTTAAAAAGCAAACATGGGGAAAGTGTGGCCGTCTCATTAGAGAGGAATTTGACACTTTCACTGTAGGGCAGCAGGCTCCTCTGGAGTTCCACAAAACAGCCTAGTGGTACAATCTGATGTGTAAGGTTTCAGGAATCTTTGGGGGGCGCTAGAGAGCCCGGAGCAAGATGGCCGCACTTTAATGCAGCTCTGCAGGTCGAGAATACCATCCGCCTAACATCCGCTATATCTGGCACCATCCACGGCGGACTATGACAAGCATCGCTCCTGTGACATAGAGGACTGATTTGCGGTTGTCAAATTGGATATTTATCACCCCTAACAGCCTAATCTCCGCCAAGCCTCCGCTCGACACAAGATGGCGGCCCCGGTGAACACTAGCTGCTGATCTCCACTTCCCGACGCTGTGACTGCTTTGCGGGGAGCCTGCCCGGCGAAACTGCCCTCCCTACCAGATAACCAACCGTCGGCGCATAGTAGGATGGCTTTGAGCTGCACCCCGCTGTCCAAGAGGCGCGTTGGGCTGCCGGCCTTTTCGCGATCCGGACTGTTGAGGTGAGGCGTTCGCTGTGCGGCCCCTACCTGTTGCTGCGGATGTGGATCTAGGCCCGCGCTGGCTATCTGGAGCTGGCGACCCCATGAGTAGTGCACCCCTGCGCCATACACAAGCTGCTGTCCTCCGGGGGCCCGTATTGCTTCACTGCGCCGCCTGTGACTCCCGGACGTCTGTGTGCAGTGGCTCCTGTTTTGAGGCCCAGACGCCGGTGGCTGCCGCGTCCCAGATCCGCAGCGTGGTCCCCCCCGGCGTGACAACTGCAGCTCTGACTGCATGCGGCCCACAGTTTGCTTACTGCTCGGTGGACTCCTTCACTATAAAATAATCACTACGCACTGGCTGACATTGTGGTTGGGTGAGTGCTGCTTATACATTGGCTACAATACCATTGCGGCCTTCGGCGCCAACTGCACGCCTTCCTGCTTCCTCACAACGTATTGTAAAATCATATACAGAGTTCGTTGGGGGCCTGGGGGTGCCGCTGGTTGGACTTCAGAAGCTGCAAGTGCTGGTACCTGCATTGTATCTTTGGCAGCGGTGTTCACAATTCAAACCACCTCACGAGCGGACAAACGATTTTCTCTGGCTATAGCGACAGAACCTGGTATCATTACTGTCTATCTGCCTCCAACGCAGGCACATCTGGTACGCTGCTAGCTCTTGCGGCCCACATCTTGCCCTTCCACTGCAGTAGGCTGTGTGAATAGCACTAGGTTGGGGCTATCTGTGCTATCATTGACCTACCTCGGGACGGACCTGTCCATTGTGCTCTGCTCTTCGTGTGGCACCCCAGTCACCTACGTCTGGCAGTTACAGGCATTTCATTATGGAGCGGACAGACAAGCAGCAGAGCAAGTTGCACTTTGAAGTCAAGAAGCACACAAAATCGCAAACCCCGAACGCCTCGGACACTGATCCTGATCCCGAATCTGGTACGACTACAAAATTGGAATGCATGACGTTAACCATGCAACAAAGGTTGCAGTCCATCGACGCCAAAATCGATCACCTCAACTTACGTATGGACAGCATGGCAACTAAGATCGACAAACATGGTTCGCAGATCGCTGAGGCGGAACAGCGCATCTCGACTGCAGAGGATCGCTTGGAGGGCGTCAGTGCGTCGTGTACCAACATGGAGAAGCTTTTTTGAGGTAATCAGGGCTAAGATTGAAGATATCGAAGCTCGCTCCTGCCGGAACAACCTCTGAATAACTGGTATTTCGGAGAGCACCGGGCCCATGGAGACTTATGTCGAAACTCTACTCACAACCCTTATGTCGAAACGCTACTCACAACCCTGCTGGGAGCAGAACACTTCTCAAAGGTGCTCATAGTTGAAAGGGCTTACCGCTCCTCCGATCCCTGGTGCCCCGCCTCGTCCCATAATTGCCAGACTCTTGAACTACCGTGACCGTGACACAGCACTTCGTTTGGCTAGAGAAAAGGGCAAGCTTGACTACCAAGGAATGAAGATGGAACTTTTTCCTGACTTCACTGGCAGTGCAACGGGCTCGCCGTGAATTTCAAGCAGTCAAAAAGAAATTGCAGGCTTTACACATTCAATATGCCATGCTTTACCCTGTCCGTCTGCGGATTCAACATGCTGGGAAAGCACGTATCTTCACAACACCTAAGGAAGCGCTTCAATATACCTGGCGGCTTGAGCGACAGGAGACACTGCGAGAGAGGGGTGTGGACTCCGACTCTGAGGGATGAGCACGTGAGACTTTACTGATCATTGTAACTGATGTACTGTCATTCCTACCCAAGGAGCTACTGCATGTATTAGATTTGATCTATCTCTGATTGAGGTGTAGCTCCTGAACTAAGATGGACTTTTGTAAAATGTTCCAATTTGATAAGACAATTGCCCTTTTTTGCATAACATTTGTGTGTAACGTATGTTCCTGGCTAGGTACACAAACTGGTTGATTGATACTGACATGACGAGTGCTATTTGTTATGTGCCTTGCCAGCTGACAGTAGGCCATGGACTGGTTAGCCTAACTCTACCTATCTCGACCCACCCTGTTATACGGGGGGCCGTGGGCTACTAGCGATCCCCAGTATGGGAATTCCCCAAAATGTTATGTTACTTCCTTGGGCCCTGTTTGATGCCCCTGCAGGGCTCTTGTTTCCTGTTTTTCCTTTCATGATATGCGACTCATGGATGCTACTGATTAATTACTGTTTTGTTCTATGGGGGGTTAATTTACGGCATGATTCTAATGCTCTAGTGGGTGGGGGGATTCGTTGGGGGACACTTTTCTATTGCGACAGCTTTGGTAATGGCATGTTGACAGGTATTGAAATGTATGACTCATATTTCCTAAACAGTGACGCAGACTGTATCATCAAACTCTACAGACATGGCTGACTCAAAATGCCCCACCATATCTCTGATAATTTGGAATGTAAGGGGGCTTAATAATGCTAAAAAAGTACGACAGGTGATTTCTTATCTTGACTGGCACCATATTCAAATTGCCTTGTTGCAGGAGACACATCTTACCAAACGGACAGTCTCACACATAGCCACTAGATGGGCGGGAGTACGGTTAGCTGCCTCCTACTCCTCATATTCGCGGGAAGTTATGATTCTTGTAAAGAAAGGTATCCCCTTTGTACCATTACATGTCAATGAGGATGAGGAAGGGCGATATATTATAGTACAGGGCACACTTTATAACACACAGCTAGCAATTGTGAACCTGTATGGACCTAACATAGACGACCCTGCATTTTTTGACACATTATGGAATAAGCTCTGCAAATTATCCTCCTCAGCTCTTATTTGTGGGGGCGATTTTAATGTGGGTTTAGATCCTACAATAGATCGGGCGACTATGGCAGATCCCCCCCTCCCCGGAAAGCTTCTATGTCAGTGCGTGATGGAATGTGGACGTTAGGCCTCACAGATATCTGGAGATTGAGACACTCCACCACTAGAGAGGGTACATGTCTCTCATATGCACGACAGTCCTGGTCACGCATAGACTACTGGCTGGGCACACAGGATGTTTGCACATGGACTACACAGGTCAAACACTTACCTCGAACACTATCGGATCATTCTCCAGTAGTTCTTAACATGTCTTTGCCCTCTCATACTCCTCCTTTTCAATGGTGACTGCAATCGCCCTCGTTACTAGACCAGGTCTTTAAAAAAGGGATTCATGGGGCCATATCTGATTACTTTTCACTTAATACTGGATCTGTCCAAACTATAGAGACACTTTAGGAGGCTTTCAAAGTTACAATTCGAGGGGCATGTATAGGTCTCCAAGCCAGGGTTCTGAAATCTGTACGTCGCACCATGACTGCACTTGAGCGCGAGTTATGTGACCTGGAACGCAAATATGGCGAACAGGCAGACCCCAATACTCTGGCGCTTATCAAAAAGAAAATCCTAGAATACAATGAAGTAGCTGATCAAGAGGTCAACCATCTATTGCGCCGGTACAAAGTGCGTTATTATGGTGAGGGGGGCCGGCCGGGCAGAACATTAGCTAGCCGAGTCCTGGAACCTCACACTCAGGCACCTATGGTTCAGGTGATCATTGCTGATGAAGGTACGCAATACGACACACCTGTTATACTGAAAACATTTGCGGATTATTACGCCGGGATGTACGCTCATCGGCCAACTGCTGATGAACTCCAGCAGTATCTTGATGATACTGGTTTAGTGTGGTTATAACGCAGACAACAAGAGTTCTTGATGCATCCGCTCACGTTGGGCGAGGTGCGGGACGCAATTATCGCTTTGCCTAACATGAAATCTGCGGGCACCGATGGGCTGCCAGCCGAGTTTTACAAAGAATACATTGACCAATTGGCCCCATGCCTCCTTCAATTATATGAAGAAGCATACGAGTCTAAATGTCTACCGCCACCCTTACACAAAGCACTAGTGGTCATGCTCTTGAAACCTGATAAGCCGCCTGAGAGGTGCGATTCTTATCGGCCCCTATCTCTGATTAACACAGATGTAAAAATATTAGCTAAAGTATTAGCCACCAGGCTGAAACTACTTTTACCCGTTATGGTGCTCCCTGACCAATCGGGGTTTATCCCCACCGGCTGTACATCACATAATCTGCGTACGCTTTTTGCGACAATGCATGTGTTGGAGCCCACTCAGCCGGCAGTGGCGGTGCTTCTTGATGCCGCCAAAGCCTTTGACTCGATCTCCAGGTCATATATGTTTACCATTTTACATCGCATGGATGTCCCATTCGTTTTTACTAATTGGATAAAATTGCTATATACCAATCCTGTAGCACGGGTTAGAGTCAACGGGCAGATATCGGAGAAAATTCATATACACCGTGGCACACGACAAGGGTGTCCGTTGTCACCTCTGTTGTTCGCTCTCGTACTCGATCCCTTAGCTTGTACTTTAAGGCAGCGCCATGCTCAGACCGCGTTACGATTTTTACAACATCCTCTTGCAGTCTCCATGTATGCAGACGACATGGTGCTGTATGTTCGCGAACCGGTAAACTATTTTGCACTACGTATACGAAGTATGTCCGATTCGAACGTTTTTCAGGACTGGGCATCAACTGGTCTAAATCAGTTGTATTGTGGATTGTACACGTCAGTTTGACATCGAATACCCCCTTAACATGGTGCACAGACACTGTAAAATACTTGGGAATATGGCTCCACAGGGATCCGCAGACTGTTGTACAGTCCAATTATGGCACTGCCATCACGCGACTCGAGGGACAAGTGAGTCGTTGGATCAAGATGCCCCTGTCATTTGCGGATCGAATAGCGTTCATGAAAATGGTAATCCTTCCGCGCTTCTTGTATCTTTTTTTAAACATTTCGGTGCACTTAACGCAGCACTCTTTTGATAAGCTTCGCTCCCTTCTGGTCACACTCGCTTGGGGAGGTAAAAAACCCCCAGCTCAAGTGGGAGGTTATCACCCTTCCTTACGATCAGGGAGGGTTTGCAGCGCCTGACTTCCATCTATATTATCTCTGCGCGCAGGCGCATTACGCCTACTACTGGCAGCACGACCCAGCATACATACCGCATGTGGCGGTGGAGGCGGGTGCTGTGCACCCCATACCGCTTAAACCATGATCATCAACAGGCACTCAGTATTTGAAAAGGGCGAGTTCGACACTGTGCAAGCCACATCTAGGGCCTGGCACAAACTGGGCAAATGTGCACAAACATTGCCGCAATACGCGTCTGACATGCCACTATTGCATCACTCAGAGCTTTCGGTCACTGGGGAGATTGGCACACTGCGGACGCTCAAAGATATGGAGATGTCAACAATGAAGGATGTGTTCCCTGGAGGTCAATTCATAACTTCTGATAACATAAACGCCTGGGGCACTGTCACCGCCATGCACCTCTTTATCTATACTAGGCTGCGCTCTGCTATGCGTGCACTTTATCCTCAATTTCCTACTCAACCACAGACACTTGAAGCACTACAACTTATATATACTATCACCTCCAAAGCCAAGCTAGTCACTAGACTTTACCAGGCATCACGGAGAGATGTAACTGCCGGGGGCGCATCTGCGTTGGATAAGTGGAATGCCATGCTGCCTGATTCGCTGTCTGAAGATGATTGGTTTTTCAGTTGCCACTTAACGGGTCAGCTGACGGCGAATGGCAATTTACGGGTTAGTGCAATTTAAATATCTACATCAGATGTACTACACCCCAGCTCAGCTTCATAAATATGGGTTGCGGGAGGCTGACAATTGTAAACGCTGTGGTGCGCCTGGTGCCAACTTATATCATTTAGCTTTGGAGTGCCCAAAAGTGCATGAATATTGGAGATCAGTAATGTAATGTAATGTGTTTTTGTAAAGCGCACTGCTGCCCTTAGGCGTCGTGGCACACACATTCTACGCCTGATGGTTGAGGAATCTGTTGAATGCAGCCCACAAGTGTGCCTGCTGGGTGTCCTCTTTAAGATTAAGGCGTCCAATAAGAAGTTTGTAGCCATAGCACTATTGTTGGCTAAACGCAGGGTCTCCATATGCTGGGGGGGCAGGCTTGCTCCTACCACTAAACTATGGTTGCAAGATCTGACTTATAGTCGAGATCAGCTCACATGCTATGCAGAGGAACTACCTACAACATGTAAACCACGGGACATCTGGAGGCCACTCACGTCTTACCTACTATCGATACCTAACATCTGATGTCCCTTATGTTTTGTAAGAACTCATCACTGGATACTGCCGCACACTGCACTTTTAATCGCTGCCCTGTCTGTATGACCCTGCGCTATTGAGTTGTGCAATGCTGTGATCTGTTAAATGTGATGATCTGATCTGTCCATGCTGTACCAATGCTTTGATCTGGATCCTGGTCTGTTGTTCATTACTTTTGAAAATGCATATATAAAAAATAAAAATAAAAAAGTTTCAGGAATCTTTTATGTTTGCAGCTTTTAAACCAACAATTTTTAGACCAATGTGCTCGCGACCGCGCAGCGGACGCGCGCAGCGGGCGCGCCGCTGGTGCGCCTAAGGCAAGCCCGTCTGCGCCCGTCCACGCCTGAACGGGACCAGGGGGCAGAAACCCTGGGGCAATATGGAGTGAAGCAAGGATTAGGTACTCCAAAGAGAAATTACTCGGATTGCGTACATCTGCCAGCACTGTATGCAAACATAGCATGAATGTTGATAACATGGCATCAACATGTATACACTGTAAAGCAACACTTCTACATAGTACATCTACTATTAAGGAATCTAAAATACAATTGGCTCTATTAAACTGTAGGTCAATGGCCAAACACAAGCATGAGATCTATGATCTCCTCACTGAAAAACAAATTGATGCATTGTTTTTGACCGAGACATGGCTTAATGAAAATCGACACCTGACGTAATAGATGCAATCCCGACTGACCATCGCATAGTAAGGCAGGATAGAGAGGGCCAAAGAGGCGGGGGGGATCGCCATAATCTATAAAGATGACATGAAATGCGAGGTCAAACAAGCAGGCCTAGACAATTGTGAGGCCTTCTTTTTCACTCTGTCCACTGTAGAGGGCAACACTATGACCGGAGTTCTTATCCATCGCCCACCTGGCCAGATAGCGCAGTTTGTGGCTAGTCTGGAGGACAAGTTAGTACACCCAGCCCTGAGACACAATAAATTCCTGATATTGGGGGACCTAAATATACACTTCGATGACACTGATAACCAAGAAATAAGTGCAATTTATAAGGATATGCTCACACTAAACTTAACGCAGAGAGTACAAACACACCAAGGAGGCCACATATTAGATCCGATTTTCACAAACTCCGAGGAGGTTGAAATAGGAGCTCCCTGGCCAGTCCCATGGTCAGACCACTATGTAGTCCCGTTCACAGTGCCATCGCAGAGAAGGAGGGCTCAACTTTCTAAAGAGGTACTCGCCACTAGAAAGTGGAAAAAATGTAACCCCACATCCTTCACATAAGCACTGGGTTAACGTTAAACAATAATACTAACATAGCCAACGATCAGATAGAGGCGTGGATCACTAATACTCTAGACAAAGTTGCACCTTGGAACACAAGAATCCCCAAAAGAGATAAGGCAACAGCACCATGGTTCAATGATGAACTACGAAAGGTAAAAAAAAATGTAAAAAAGCAGAACGAATATGGAGGAAAACCTATTGTAATAGGTTAAAATAAGAATACAATAAGGATCTATAAGTTTATCACTCGCTGATTAAAAAAACTAGATGTGAATTCTATTCGGATAAAATAGAAAAAGCCAATAACTCTCACAAAGAAATGTTTCCAATCTTGAAGTCCCTCAAAAATCAAGATGATAAAAGAGTTACCACCTCCTCTAAAGAGATCTGCAATGAAGTGGCTGATTTCTTTGCCAACAAAGTAACTAAGATATACGCGTCCTTACCAACTGAGGCACAGTTGGGCAGCAATCGGACCACTGGCAATCATGGGAAGTTTGTCGGAGTAACACTGAATGAATTTAAAACACAGGAGAGGGAAGAACTAATAGCCAAAATTAAAGGAATAAAATCGGGCTCACCCCGGGACCCGGCACGACCAGAAAGAGTAATGGTAGGGATAGACATGATCTTGGCGTACATCACCAAACTGATCCTCCGCTCCTTCTGGACTGGGACAGTTCCTATAAGATGGAAACAGGCCATCGTTAAACCACTTAGGAAGAAACCCTCGCTTGATTTCACGGTACTAGATAACCTACGTCCCATCTCACTACTTCCATTCATGGCAAAAATCGCAGAAAAGATCACTAATAAACAACTGGTGGATCACATTAACGCTAACGACCTATTTCACCCCTCTCAATCAGGTTTTAGAAAGGCGCACTCCACAGAATCAGCCCTACTAATGGCAACTGAGACCTTAAGAAAATATGCGGATGAAGGGAAGACAGCTGCGCTGATCCTGTTGGATCTCAGCGCAGCATTTGACACCGTCTCACACCCTCTGCTACTGCATAGACTAGAGGCTTGTGGCATCAGGAGCAATGCCCTCAAATGGCTGACTTCTTTGCTATCCGAACAGAGCTTTTAAGTGCCCCCACTTTCACATGTATCTGACAGCCACCCGTTATTGCAAGGGGTCCCTCAGGGATCTATTCTAAGCCCCACCCTGTTCACCATGTATGTGGGACCACTAGCAGATTGTGTACAAAAACATGATGTATCGATTGTATCTTATGCAGACGATATGCAACTATTAGTTATGTTATCCCAAAATAGAGAACAGACAGCGATCCGCTTTACAAAATGCTTAGAGGAAGTTGCAGTCTGGATGACAAATCACTGCCTCAAACTAAACGGGAATAAGACCGAGGTATTAGTTGTTGGAAAGACACCCACCATATGGTCCTCTGCGTGGTGGCCTGAAACACTTGGACAAGTCCCCCTCCCTAAAACAGAAGTAAAGAATCTTGGAATCTGGGTCGATTCCAAACTGTCCTTTGACAGCCAGATCCGTAAGGTTGTGGGAAAGTGTTACGGAGCAATGAAAACCCTGAGGAAGGTTATAGATCTGCTTCCATCAAAAGCCAGGAGAACCATAGTCCATGCAGTAATCACCTCTCAACCAAACTATGGAAACGTACTATATCTGGGTGCCTCCAAAAAAGGACTAACTAAATTACAAAGGGTTCAAAATGCAGCGGCACGCATGGTCGTTGGCCTCCCAAGGAGAACGAATACAAAGAAGGCCTTAACGACCCTACACTGGCTGCCAGTAGAGAAGAGAATCATATTCAAGGCAATGTGCTACTGTCATCGCATACTCGCACACAAAAGCCCTCGATACCTTCAAACACTACTGACAAGATATACCCCTGGACGTAACCTACGATCCAGGGATATGGCCTTACTGACTGTCCCTAGAATATTTCGAGCCAGACTGGGGGCCCGCTACTTCAAGTACCTGGCAGCCAAACTATGGAACAGCTTGCCAATCGCCATGAGAACAGAACCTAGCGAAAACATCTTTTGTAGAACTCTGAAGACATGGCTGTTTCCCAAAATAGATTACTGAACGGCTCTTGCTGCTATATAGGTACAGCTGTCTACTCTTTTAGGTGTCTCAGTGCGGGGACACACCGTTGGTGTAACCAGGCGCTCTATAAATGAATAAATATATACAAATATAAATATAAACTTTAAAAGTGTAATTTGTTAGAGTTGACTGATTATATGTGCTTAGGCATCGTTCTGCTGGCTCAGCTGAGTCTGTTTACAAAGATGTTTGCAGATCCTTCTGACTTAGGCTCCTAAGCCAGAAAGAGGAGCAGGTGAAATGCATCCACTCTGACCTTATTTAGACTCCTTCAGATGGTTCCCGGGGTCCCCTAAAGCTAAGTAGTCGTTCCTCTTTTTGCTTAAGAGGCTCACGGTAGAATACATCGGAGAGGATACTGGAGTACCAGTCTAGAGTTAAACCATAGCAATTGTTCTGAAAGGTCTTCTAAATGCATCCCGTCGAGAAACTCTGCAGAGGGTAACATTACCACCTTCACTGAAGCCTCTAGTATAGCAGCAAGAAAGTGCGACGCAGCTTCTGCTGCCTCACTGTTGCAGACTTCCATTTTATTTCAAGCCCTGCAATCTTACACTCTGTCTAGACTTCCTTCAGGTATGTTTGGTAAAATGTATTATGTTACGTTATTAATAACTTGAGCTTGGCAAATAATAGTTTTTAAAGTAATGGCTCCGTGATCAAACCAGGCATTAAAAGTGACTGTCTGAGGATACTTACCCCATGGTTCAGGCTAAGTATGTTAAGTCAAGAGTGACACCTGCCTTAAATTCATCCAACACCTGATATTCCTATGTGTCCAGCAAGAAGCACTGATGCCCAATGGGTATCCTAATACTGTTGTGGTCTGTAGATCTTTATCAACATGATCTTAGGATCTTAAACTCTGTCCACTTTCCTGTGAGAAATTGATATCCTTTAAGTCCTTGCCACAGTATACAATTCTCATTTATTGCTACCCATGAAAATATTTACTTTTATTGGCACACAAGTTCTCATCTCACTTACAAGACCAATATGACTGTCCAAACTGAGCTCTACATGCACACTGACTTTGTTTGACTCCTGTACTGACATACACTGTTCTCCACTGGAAGCATTCCTCCTGTTCAAACATGCCAGTAGGCTTTATTTGGCTAAATTGTATTAAGAACTGTAGGAAGCTGTGATTCTGTTGCAGTAACCACCCCATACCTTTTTGCCAGATTTCTGATGCACCTTGACTTGATGTGCCTTGGGTCCCTGCCAATCAGGTTCCTAGGTGTTCTTTCCCAAAACTGTACCTTTGTAGCTCCAATTGGCAACACTCTGGACACCTGTAAGTCCTTTGTAAAAGGTACCATGGGTACCAAGGGCACTCTGACCAGTGAAGGCCTCTAAGGGCTGCAGCACATATTGTGCCACTCTTAGAGGTCCTGTACCTCAAGGCACACACACTGCCATTGCAGGCTGTGTGTCATGCTGCAGAGAAAAGTGAAGAGTCGACATGGCACACATACCTGTGTGTCATGCCTGCAACCCACTACCTATGGTATAGGTAAGCCACCCCTCTAGCTGGGTGCACTGTACCACTGGTGAGGGTACTGTTGCATGAGCACTGTACCCCTGCAGTGTCTAAGTCCATTCTGAGACATTGTAAGTGCAATAAAGCCATAAAACAGTATATAGTCTGGGAGTTTGTCATTACAAACTCCACTGCACCATAATAGCTTTACTGAATTCTGGGAAGTTTGTTATCAAAATTCTCAGCATAATAAACCCACACTGATGCCATTGTGTGATTTATTATACAGTGCACACAGAGGGAATCTTAGGGATGCCCCCTGAAAAACGACCAGCCTCTGGTGGGTTCCCTGAGTAGTATACACCAGCCTGCCACCTCAAGACATGTTTCTGGACCCCTGGTGTGGGAGCCTTCCCTTCCTGAACCCAGAAACAAAGCCTGTCCTGGGCAGAGGTGGTCACACCTCCCCCAAGCCAGGAAAAGCCATTAGTGGCAGGGGAGCTTCAAAGGCCTTGGCGCCTTTGTAGTGCAACCCCCAGCCTCTCCTGCTATCAGGAGCAGACCCCATTCCTGTCTCCCCTCCTTTTTGGAGGGGGTAGGCGAGACAGGCAGGAAAAATTAGCAGAGTCCAGAAGGTGTGCCCACCTCCGCCAACCCCACCCCTCAGGTGGACGAGGTGAGGTGAAGCCCACTTTTCAGTGCCAGCCGTTTTGCAGATGGCATGCACTCTCCAATCAGGATTAGGGATTGTGCCCACTCCCCCACATGGGGTGAGTACTCCAAGGATGTAGTCACCCTAAGGTCAGTAGCCCATTGGCTACTAATCTTGAGACCCCTAAAACGCCCCCTAAATATAGTACTTAGGGGGCAGCCCTGAACCAAGAAGACAGATTCCCACAACCTACGAAGAAGGACGAAAGAAGACGCCCAGCAGAGGAGACTGCAGAGAAGACCTGATTTGGCCTCAGCCCTACCGGCCTGTCTCCAGAGATCATGTGCCAAAAGATCGACTTGTCCTGCAGCCAGCGACCTCCAGAACTCCTGGGAGGACTGACTGCCTTGAACAACGACCGGATCTCCTGTGACCCCCCACTCGGCTCCCTTCAAACATGTAGTAAAAATGATCCTAATGAACAAGTTCTTGCCTTAAATGATCATAGATCGTCTGCTTTCTCAAAGATCCATACTACACTCTTTTTGGCCTAACAATTGTAAAGCGCAGGGTTGTATGTTATACCCACTTAAGCATTGTTTGTTCTCATCCGGGTACATTGTTCTCATTCAATTTTGTTATTCTCTGTTACCCCCTCGTAATCTCCCCTCTTACTATGTTCTTCCCTTCCATGATGAGAAGCGCTCTGGTTCCTTTCAAGGTCATGTTCGCGCTATACAATATTTTATAAAAAAATAAATAAACAGCAGCTCTGTTCAAATGAAACAGCCAAGAAAGAGCCTGCTGAGGACAAATATACCCGACGCCTGGAACCACCAATGCACCCAACCCCTACGGCCTGAGTCCGAGTGGCCCACTGGTCCCAGCGAGGTCCACCAGTGATCCAGAGTCCGAGTCCACCGTCAGTTGACCCCTCCAGGACTCCCCGACGTCATCTGCAGCCCCTGCATGGAGCCCCCCCCACTCCCCCCTCCCTCCGCCCAACCACGAGTGGCTGGTAAGGTGAAATCCGACCTCAAAAGACACCCCTGCATAAACCCGCCCTGCGTCAAGGAGAAGAGCACCTGAGCTGCACCTACTTTCCAGAGACCTCCAACTTACCTGCCCAGCTGTTGGTTCCTCCCAGAAGACTTTCTAGACCGAGTCTGCAGCCAAAACCAGCAACTCCTATTAAAAACAACTGGGCACCCAACGGCAAAACAGCACCCTGCACCCGGCTGCTCCTGTGCCGCTGTGGGTGCACTTTGTGTGCTAAATCCGATCCCCCTGTGCCCTGAGCCTAACACCATGAGCTTTGCTCCCATAACCTTGTGGCCTGCTCGTGAGCAGCCACCAACTGTAGGCCCCTTGTCCCCCATTGGATAACATTGGGACTAAGCACGCGGCCTCCCTAGTGCTGTTGAGAGCGCTTTGAGAGTGCATCCTCGACCCTGGGGGAACCCTCGTTCTAACCCCAGAAACCCAACTCCCAAAACCAAGTACTTACCTATAAACCGTTAACTTAATTTCCTCCCTTAGAATTGCATTGACTGCTTTCTTGTGAAAATTGTTGTGTGGAGTTAGTTTGTATGAAACCCTAAAAAACTGCAAATGTACAAAAACTGAATTATCTACCTTTTCTCTAGGAAATGTTTGTGTGATATCTAGGCATATCACACGGAGTAGAAAAAGTAACTTAAAAAGTAATCTGAAAAGTACTGTACAAAGTAATTTTGACTGTTGACTTATCTGTAAACAAAGCAATTTCATCTAACTGCATTTCAATTGTATTTCAACTGCAATATACCTGCAAAGTATTATTTCACTTACCCGCACCAGGCCTGGCTTGGTTCTAGAAATAAAATAACTAATATCTTTATACAAAGTAATTGGTCGGAGTTCAGTCTTTGAGTGTCTGACATAATTTCTTGCCTGAGTGTGTACAATAAATGCTTAACACTACCCTCTGATGCCTTATTGCTCGCCCACACTACCACAAATAGAGAGTAAAGTATTACCTACTTTTACCTTGTCTTCCTTTGGGGTTCCACTGGACTCTGCACACTATACCTTACTTTGGTATGGTATATACTGAGCCAGCGTCCTACAAGAACTGTGTTCCAAACATCAGCATCATCTGCTTGTTAACCACAGTTGCGGAGAAAACTGTGTTAGTCTTTGTAGAGCATGTGTATGTACAACCGCACAGGCTATGATTGGAAAATTATACTTACCCTTTAACCATCTGTTCATAGCATGTAGAACCCCTCTATGCCCAATGTTGTTATCAGTGATGTTGACAACTTGCAACTGAACTTGGACTGGACTTTGACTTTTATTGGCCTTTTCCTGAACGGTCATGGGGACCTTAGAAGTGTATTCCTGTGGTTGTTTGAGCACCAGAAGAAAGTTTGGAAGCTTTTTAACAAAATTCTTTCAGAAATCTAGAGGGAAAAAAGTATCCGACTGTTCCATAAGGTCTGCATGAATTTCAGCTTCGTCCGGTGCAAGGATCACACCACTGCGTAAGAAATGGCTGCGTCGTATTCGCGATGGAACACTTTTTGCAAGAGAGCTCCAGCAGGACCAACCTGTTTCAAGTATCCAACATTCGGTTCCACGGCAGCAGCTACAATTTCAGCTGCAGCTCATTCAAGGAGGATTTTGCCTTTCAAAAAGTAACTAAGCCCCTTTCTGCTTGACAACTTTTTCAAACTTTTTGACATCCAGACTTTCACTTCGACCAATCCAATTGGTGTATTCGACCAAGGCTCCAATTGGTGTATCCGACCAAGGCTCCATGGCAGTGTGCATCAAATTGTGCCTAGATCCCAGTTTACTGCTTCCATTTACTCTCATTGGAGCTTTGCACTTTTTGGCGCTATTTTGATGAGAATCTTTAAAACAATCATATCTCCAGTTCCCCTTATTGGGGTTTTGTCCCAATGGGGTAAAAGGTTTCTGAAGCAACCCTACCCAGATTTTTAGCAGTTCTTGTTTGCTTACTGCAAGCAATCCCACAATGCTCCTCACTTACTATATCCAAAATGGGGAAACCCTTCTCCCCTTGTGCCTAGCGAGAGATGTGTCCAGGGTATTAAGCAAACCCATCTTCTCTGTGGTCACTCAAAACCAGACCTGGAGGTAGCTTTCCTCGCACTGGGTTTGGTGCCAGCCAGACTAGGGGCAAAAACTGGGGCCTTTCCAGGTGTCCCCTAACATTTATTTGCAACAAGGCAGGCCTCTTTGAAGTTAATTAAGCTCTTGGGCCCACCCCAACCAGTCTTGCTTGGGGAAGAAAAGACCTCCCCTCAGAGGCCGTTGTACCTGCTTTTGGTGCAGTTTTCACGCCTAATTCAGACCCAGGACTGGCTATGCAGTTGCTGGAGAGTTATTGGGCTAAGGTAAAAAAATAATTTTTAAAAAGTCAGTACAGCGAGAAAACAATAATACTAAAGGGGGATTCCTTCATTTAAATGTAAAATATTGGGAGCGGGGCATGCAAGCGCCCTCTCTTCGAACCAGGAATTGGCCCTGGGGACCTCATCCCCCAGAGCCTATCCAATTTCATGTAAAATAAGTAAAAAAACAATTGGTGCGAGGGTGCCCCCGTCCTGAGCCATACATTGTAGTGTCCTCTGCATCCCATTCCCCAGGACAGTGCTGTGTTCCTGCGTGTGAAAGCACAGGCAGTGAGCACTACATTGCTCCCACCGGAGCTGAGAACAGAAAGGTACCCGCCCGGCGGCAGATCAATTCCACCTCCCTGCCTGCACTGTTGTGAGCAGGGAGCACAGGACTGATACCGGCCCTCTCCCTACCTCTCCCACCCTCCCTGACAGGAGCAGAAGTAAAGCCTGCTCCTGTCGGGTGGGAGCACCAAAAAATGGAAATGGCTGCTGCCTGGGGGTCTTGGGCCTCTCCCTGCTGCACCCAACCAGAGGCAGTGTTGTGGGGGCCCTGGTGGAACTAGGGCACCCACCTAAAAAACAAAATGGTTGGTTTCCTCCAGCACCCAGGATGTGTGCTGACTGCGAGGCTGCAGGAGCCTTCAGCCTTCCCCCGCGTCCCCCATTACATAAAAATGAGTTGTGGGTGACCCGGGAGGTACATCACTCTTAAATTCAAAGTTTATTGTTAATGATCAGTTAATAAAAACCATTGCGTATAAACACGTAAAACAATTTACTTCAATCATAGTCTATGAAGGCATACAAAATTCATTTGTAATAAGCGAACATTAAAATGTTCCACTATTTCGCTATATTTTTTATCATAACATAAAAAGGAAGACCAGATGCATTTCACTTCATGTAAAATGTTCCAAGGGAAAGATCAATCAGGTCCTTAAAGGAGCGGGCAGATGGTGACACGAAGACTTCAATTCATGAGACAATGAAGGGAATATGAACCAGCGTTATAAGGCTCGGCTATAATTACGTTGTTGAATACTGAAAGATAACATGTATCGAGCGAAAGTTTCAAGTAAAATCACGATTTTAGCTTAAAGTGTTGGCATGATGATGTCCCTTTAGCAGGCAGTTCAGAAGGAGGTGGTGGGGGTTGAAATGCAGCCTTGTAAGCCAAGTTGTTGGTCCATGCAGGCCCAAGCTAGGCGGGTTCTGTATATGTAGGAGGCTGGTTCTGTATATGATATTATCACTAGGTGGTAATACCATGCACAGTGTCTAGGGGTTCCCAAAAAGTGTACAGGGCTCAATGTAAAACCCAAAGTGCTCTAATAGTGGTAGTGTGGGCGAGCAGCCTTAGGCCTAACACAGAGGAGTGTAAGACATTTATTGCACACACATGATCAATAATGGACACATGACTCAAGAAGGAGATCCAGACCTATTTTATAAAATTTTACTTTATTTTAAGACTCAAGTTTTTGTGATAAGGTAAGTACGTTTTTAATCAAAAATACTTTTCACTTTCAAAAATCAACTTTTTTACACTGTTATCCAATGGGAAAAGAAATACCTCAGACCTCCCTGGCCTGCCAATATGTTGTGATGGCGGCGGGAACGATTAAGGCGGTCACGTGCCTCTACAGGAGCATTACCCATAGTCTGAGGCAGCCCCTGACGACCCTGCGTCTCAAATGGGAAGAGGATTTGGGCGAACCCATTAAGGAGAAGTCATGGGGGGAATTGGTAGAACGGGCTTGGAAGTGTTCTTGGAATGCCAGTTTCCAGCTCATCCATTTTTACGTGTTACATAGGGTGTACCTCACCCCGGGTAAGGTGAATGAATACTTCGGGGCCTCGACAGGGTGTCCACGGTGTAATCTAGAGGGGGCGGGGTTCCTACACATGTTTTGGGACTGTCCACTTCTGGGAGAGTACTGGAGGGGGGTGACATCTGCACTAGCGGCAGCAACGGAAAGAGGGGTAGCACTGACGCCAGGCTGTTGTTTGTTGCAGTGGTTCCCACACACTGCCAAGACCAAAGTCATTAGCAGGTTCATAGACCTGGGGCTGGTCTTGGCCCAGAGGGAGATCACCAGCCACTGGAAGGCAAATAATGGCCCCAACGTAGGGCGATGGTCCAGGGAGTTAGTGAAATGGGCGGAGGGGAACTGTAGATTGCGAATGGCCTGGCGGACTGGCAGCGACAAATCCCTGGAGACGGCGGGCGCATGGGTGGTACTGGTGGAGTTGGTAAAACACCCAACGATTGATACCGATAACACACCCTCAAGCAGAGGGACCCTGCAGTAGGCAACTGAGTTTGGGAGGCACTGTTTGGCTAGAGTGTAGAACGCAGGTAGAGCGGGACGACCCTGGGAAACCACCTATCCCTGACACCGAAACTTGAGGTCTGGTGTATATATAGCCCACGGAACATCACTGTCCTTCCCGCGGATTAAACAGAAGCCATTTTATTTACTCAGCGGCATGCCTAGGGGGTGGGGGTGGTGGGAGGAGGGGTTAGTTAAAGTTGGGGGGAGGGGCGTTTGTTCAAGTCACATCATATAGACGATAGTCGGGGAGATATCGATTAGCAGATCTCATTGCTTCCTATTGTTGGACAGAAGTGGGGCAAAGAAGGATAAACCCCATTTCCGGTCACATCACCCCACGTCTAGAGGGGTTTTTCCTTTTTGTACAGATACTGATGATCTAATGGAAATGTGTAATGTCCTGCTGAATCCTAACTTTGATTTTAGATGTGTCCTTTACAGCCCTCTTTGGGTTCTTCGCTTTGATTATGCTCTCATAACCTAATAACATTTGTTTAAAAAAAAAAAACAATCCGAATGGGAAAAGCAATATCCCGGTTTAACAGGTGAGTATCGAATTTACAATTTCAGTCTTTGGAGCCAAAAGTCAGCAAGGGCCAGGGGTCAGATAAGCACCAAAACTGCATTGCCAGCGGCTCAGGGGCAGACGGGTGGAGAGGTCAAAATCAGAGTTTAACCCAATGGTTTCCAATGGGGACAGAGGTTGCCTGCCTAAAAGAGAAACCTGGGTGAATCAGGTCCGGGAGGGTGGGGGCAAATCTATATTAAGGGAGGTGTATGGCCTCCCCTTTGAGCCTAATAAGGCCTTGAGGACCCCATCCCCCCCGGCCTGCATAATTAATTTAGGGAGGGGTCGGGCAGCCCCCCTCTCTAAGCCTTTAGTGGCCCCATCACCCAGGGCCAAAATGTGCATAAAAGGGGAGGGGCTGCAAAGTCTCCCTCCCTGAGCCTTTAAAGGCCCCAGGGATCACATCCCCCCGGGCCCAGGTAACTTATTGTGTCCTAGGGAGCCCACGCCCGCACTGATGCAGACAGGGAAACAAAATGTGAATTGCTCCTGCCCGAAGAGAGCAAGCATAGATAGCTGCTCCCTCCATGCAGGAGCATTGCCGTCTCCCCACTATGCTAGGAGCCGGCTGGGGCCATGACCTCCAACGTGTTGGTTGGTGGGTGCCTTCGGTGTACCCAAGCTACCCAACTATACTAAAGGGGGGCCAGGGGAGATGAGGTCTCTGGGGCCATAATAGGCTAGTGGAGGGCCATGCTTCCTCCTCTCCCCTTTATAATAACATGCAGCTGTGCATGTTGTGGAGTTGTGTGTCTGTGGGGGGGCGGGGTGGGGAAGGGGTTGGCTGCCTTCGGGTGGGTTGGACACAAGGCCTGGCCTGCAAAGGTCTGTGCCCTTTCAATGGAAAATGTTTGTCTGTAAATAACAATTGGCTACCACATCATGCTTTGTAATATATTTATTAAAAGTGATACTGTTTAAATATGACGTGAGCAACATGCATACCCCCGCCTTAATGACAGTTCCATTAGTACCAGAAGTCAGGAGTCATGTACCTTGTATGTGGACTAGAGTTTTGTTATAAATGGAGGAAAGTTTAGTGCATTAAATTAAAGAAGAGTTTTTGTACAGCAGAAATCCTGAACTCTCATATTTAAAGGTGCTCTTACATGTTAGAATGAAGAAAAAGATGACTAGGTGAAATAAAATATTTGCTTAAGATAGTTGAGACACGTTTATGGGTCAAGTGCATTACAGTTAGTTTGAGTAGCTACATAAAGCCGGAAATGTATGCTGTAGGTAGGCCTGTATGAGATTCTGAAGCTGTTACTTCAGTTACTCTATTTTAAATGTTGTCTTGAACATGGTCATCCAGTTGGTAGACTGTGAAGGTACCAGAATGTGTCTGAGCAATTGGCCATTGTGTTTAGTTTAAATGTTTTTTCATTGCAAAGACCGCAAGACAATACTCGTAAACCAGTTTCTTGTTCATGATTCACGTGTCATAGCTGAAGAGATTTGAAGACTTTTTTTTTAATCCCTAGAGTGTATTTGACGAGTTAGAAGGGGAAGAGATGCGGCGAGCAAGGACCAGATCCAATCCATATGAGATGATCCGCGGAGTATTCTTTCTCAACAGGTGTGCACTTTCATCCATACCGTCAGAATTTTAGAAGCACTCTTATTTCTTTACACTCCTGTAATCTCAAGACTGTTTTACAACATCTGCTGGAGTTGATAGAATACTTTACTGTAAATACTTTGTGCCTTCGCCAATGTACCTGGTTGTACATTTTTGATGGTGCTCATAATGTTAAACAGTACTGTTGCAGGGATTCTGCTCATGCACAGAACTATGCGCAGGAAACCAGGACCTCAGTGAATTGTGGTGTACCAAAAACTCACCTCAGAACCCCTATCCCTATCGGACCAGCATCAGTGTCCCATTATCCGTATTCTATCGGAGGTCCCAATGTATAGACAACCCAGAACAAGCGACTTAGAGTACTCTCAGGAATGGTGGGAATCAGAAATACCGGTTCGGTATTATTCATTCTCATATCAGTCCACAACAAGAGTAATTAGAGACACAGTAGAGTTTAAAATGTTTATTTTATAAACTACGTGTCCTAAGATGCAGTACTTTGGCTAACATAAGCAGACAAATGATTACAAATAAAACCATCAGCATTGTTACAATACCATAAAAAATGAAAGGAGAAATCATAGTATAAATGACAGTGGAATACAGCCACCTTCCTTTCGCTAGTAAACTAGTATTATTAGACTAGTAGAAGGTCTCTAGGTCAGAATGGGGAACCCCATACTGTAAAGATCAGCTTAGTTAAATCACATCAGAGGATCAGGATTGCTCTGCTCCTGGGAAAGCTCTTCTCCAGAATGTGTGTGTAAAGCATGCAGACTGCAATATTAAAAGCACTCGACTTTCAGGTATTTGCAGCTGTGTGCGTGTTATGGCTAAATAGTGGGCCGATCAACCTGAACTCAAAAACATGCATTGTCTGGCGACCTAGACTGTTTCTTTACACAATGTTCAGACCAAGGTCGCAGCGCACGTCTAGGGATGTGAACAACAGACAGTTCTCATGTGAAGAAAAGGCAAGCAAGCAGTTTTCAAATAATAACATGTATCTGCAGTGTCGTGTACAAAATCTGCAAAAGTGGCAAGATGGCTCTCTAACATCTAACACGCTTATGCTAACATAGCAATGTATGTATCTAAATCGCCGCCTTCACTACACCCCCCCTTGATCGGACCTCTAGCAAATAGGGATACAGTTAAGGAACGCAGAGTTCAAGTTCGATAGAACGGAACTAAGGGCACAAATTGGAAATCCATATAAAGGTTAGTGAAGGTTCGAAGAAAAAAACTGATAATAGGGAAAAAAATTTGAATGGAAAAATTAACGGCAAGGCTCAAGGAGCCCGAATGTTGAATCAAAATCCAAAAAAAAAAAAACTTGTGTGAAGGAAAGTTGGACGACATCCAAGTTAATCCATCAATGTATAAGCACAGTAAGTAGCAACAGCTTCCAAGAGGAAGTCATTGGAATGTTCTGTCAAAGTGTCCGCCATCCAGTCTAGCAAGGTAAACAAACATACATGTTCTTCGACAACTGGGGCCTCTAGCACAATCAGAGAACAACTGGCGTGTTCTTCAAGATAACTTCGTGCCAGGAAGTCATATGCAGCCGTACCGATGTCCCAATTCCCTAGGACTCCACAGGCCATAATCCTGACACTAGAACAGTCCAACTCATGAGCCACTAAGGGACTCATTAGTCGATCATAATCCGGGGCAGGAGACACCGAGTTTGACAAGCACAAATCCAGAGCCCAATCGAACGGACAATCTACGCAATGAAAAACAGGTTGTACGCATGTAAAGTAGGAAAACCGGAAGGACAATCCATAGACTATGCTCAAGGTTGCCAGTGGTAATGTTCCATAGTATTCAAGCATCCGGTTACGAAGATGGAGCAGCCGGGACAGGCTGTCGTGTGACACAAATTGTGCAGCCATTGCGCAGTAAGCAGACCAACAACAGCACCCCAGCCACGAGGGCGAGAATCAACGGGAGACCGCCAAAGACGCTGGAAAAAATAGAATGAAAAAATGCCGGTATCACACCAAAAATAGTTTGGAAGGAGGTCACGAGGCCGGAGCCCACAATTTTGAAAAAATGCGCCAAGCCCGTTGTTGACGAGGCATTAAATATAGTTTGAATCAGGGCACCAAAATGAAGTGGGAGATCAGTATTCAAAAGCGCATGCACCTCGGTGCGTGTATTTGCTACGTGAAGGACAAATGTTTCCCGTGAGGAAGTCAGTGCGACTTCTCTTTGAGACAATAGAGCCCTTATTCTGCTCATCTTGTTGAACTCTGCTTTCAAGGTTGGAATGGAAGGCCAGATGGATACATCTAGCCGCCCATGCGGGGGTGGGACAAGGACATTCTTGCAGCAGACTACTCTTTGTGATACAGTCACTATGTAGGGAATTCCCACTAGCGTCCCGCAGCAAGCTTCATTAATTAAAAGCAAATTACTACCGTTAGCCAACAGCGTGAAAGAGGGTGTAATAGCTGGCACTGGAATCCCTTTCAGGGCGCATGCTAAATGAGGAGCGCCATGCAACTGAATGTGCCTACAGACTACAGAGTGATCACGTGTGGAAGTGCATTCCTCACCTTTCAAATAGACCTCTTTACCGTCTCTCATGCACCTGTTTGTAAATGGGAGTGACCAAACTTCATGCAGGAAAGCAGTACCCAACGGTTCATATCTGCCTAGGGCATAATGTTTCATGCAGGAACTGAATTTAAACAAAGGAAATGGCAATGTGATTAACCCGTGGATAAGCCACACAGCGGAATTCAATTAGGCCACAGAGAACGGGAAAGGTTCTAACTTTTCAATATGCAGTTATGAGTATGTTGCATCTTTCATGGACATGAATTGCTGTTTTGCAGTAAGATTAAAGGGAAGGAATAAAGATGATGTATTCATATAGTCCCAGGGGACTTTCCCAGCCTTTAACGTTTGCAACGTCCATGCAAACTGCATTATAGAACGTAATTGATTTTGACCATGATACAAAATAGACCTATCATCCTGCACTATATCAACAACAGAAGAAACAATGGGCCATATGCATCAACGAGAAACCTGCTCGCAAACGGGCAGATTAGCAGAATCTGCCCCTTTGCGACCGGTATTTTTGCATTTGGGATGCATCATCCCAAATGCAAAAATCGCTATTTAAGGAATCTCTAAATAGCGATTCCTTAAATTGCGATTGCATTTAAGGAATCCCAAATTGAGATTCCATAAATGCAATGCATGAAAGTTTAAAAATTAGCGATTTCGCTAATAGGGGGAGCAAATTACCATGAAGTTGAACTTCATGGTAATTTGCAAAAACTTTGAAAAATGCACTAAAGTGCATTTTTCAAAGTTCCATTTTACACACACACATGCCCTTGGGGCATGTGTGTGTGCAAGATGTATTCATATGCAGATTTCAGGGGTGCAACAGGGTGTCCTTTTTGACGCCCTGGCACCCTTGAAATAGCATGAACAATTTGCGATTCTCTAATTGAGATTAGCAAATTGAGAAAGTCCTCCCATTCATTCCTATGGGCCTCTAAGCCTATAGGAATCAATGGGGAGGTATTCCTTAATTGCGACTCGCAGTTTGCGAGTAGCAATTAAGGAATGTTTAAAAATCGCTATTTTGTAAGCGATTTCTACATGCATAGCCTTTTGCTATTCCTTATTAGCGAATCCTTATTTTTAGCTATTAAGGAATCGCAAATGGCATTGTTGATGCATGTGCCAGAATATTGTCTGAAGTGTAAATTCTGGAAGAAAGGGTGTTAATGCTATTATCTATAACAGCTAGTACTTTTTCCATAGTGGCTTGATCAATAGCCCTCAATCTGGAAGCCGCTTCAATTTGTGATAACTTCCAAACTTCGTTATAAATAGCATACACCCATCTTTTGGACCTGCCACCCACAGGACCCTTAACAAAATCATTCAAATCTATTTTGTCATGTAATTTAGATAAATGAAGTTTAACAGATGCCAAGGTGGAATGTTGCAGCCAAGATTGGCATAACTTCCCTACAGAGTAGGTAGTTACAGAATGAGAGGATTCAAAACGAGGGTCCACACGATCCTGCGTATACCCAGGTTTCAAGCCCAAAAAACGATGTTGACAGGAATCTGAGCTCGTCTGCCATATTAACCATCCTTCCGGATTTAATTTGGAAATATTGAAGGATGTATTAGAGATGGATGACTGCAACGCATCAAGGGACAGATCTGTATGATTATCTCAATTTGGATAAGCACCCAGATCCGGAGTAGAGGGAAAATTTAATTTTTTCGAAGTAGCCAATCCAAAGTAGGTGGTCTGAAAGATTGTTGAATTTAAAAACAACATGTGGTTCGGGATGAGGCAGGCACGATGCAAAGCTTCTGTTCCCTGTACCTGCCACGGTTTGGAACCCCAAACCGATTTAAGATCAATAGTAGCTTTCCACAGATCATAACCTCTGATTGACAAATCATCCATAAAGGATTTGAAATATAATAATTTGGTGTGTGTCAGCCTAACCTTCGAGGCAGACGCTGCTGCCACTTTAAAATGAAAGGAGGCAGGATTTGAAACACTGTAATCAGCAAAATAAGTGAATTTGTTCACCAATGTGGTGGAGCTGCCTAGCATTGGCGTTGGACAATGTTCCCATTGCGTAAAATTTACAAAATTTCGATATGTATTGGCTTTATGTAGAAAATGATTGCCATAATGTTGATAGCAAAACTGCTCACCATAATTAGCAGTATCTAAATACAAATCCTCAGCATCAAATGCAGCATAATATTTCAAATCAGAAAACAGTGTTTCTATGGGCTGAACGTCCCAATCATCAGAGCGGATGTTTTGCTTAACCACATCACCCATAGAAACACGAAATACATTCGGTACATTGATAACTTCAGTGGGACCATGAATTTGAAATTTAAGAGCATCCCACGCAATTCCATCTAACACAGGCCAGGCAGTAATATTCACAAAAGTCTGGTCCCTCTTCATGATGTGTGATGAGGAGTGGTGGGCCAAAGTTCTGTCAATTAGTCTAATTGCAGATCTTTCCTTAAGGTAGTGTCCATTCACAAGACGAAAAAATACCACCACAAATCCAATGGACATGAACAAAAAAAATACATACAAGTATTAGCCAAATGTAAGTCCAAGGGGGAATCAAAAAATTTCTTTTAAACCAAACAGCAAAAATAGAAACTTTTGATGGGGCATTGGAAGTCATAGAGTTAGTGTCAAAGGAGAAACGTGATTGATTAACTGTGGTGGATTGTAAAATAGGCAGTGGTACATCTGCAGGATAAGCATACTCGGTATCTTCAGGTGGACCACCAGCCGGTGGTAGCAACAAAGGATCAGTAACTGTATGCATCTCAATGGCAATATAAGACCAGGTGGTAGAGACTGGAGCCAAAACAGAATTTCTCAGCATCGCAGGGCAAGAAACCGCTGGAGTCATACTAAGAAGAATCGGCCACTCGCTGTAGTTTGACATTGTCAATGGAGATGTACCTGTTATCCTTGCGACCAGGAAGTGGAGGTAAAATGACTGTTCTTGTACCCTGCACGCCAAGCACTGGAACCGGGGCACGATAAGAGGGGCCGAACTCCTTCTTGTTCTCCACTTTCTCACGGACCAGGTCACCAACTCGAGGTAGCCAGCCGACTACCGGAATCTGAAGCGCAGCATAGATGTGGAGGGCAAGTGTTCCTTCGCGAGACTGTCTCTGGCTTCTTGTAGAGTCTGCAATACAGCAAAGTGATCATCTACGTCAAAGGGTGCGGCAGACGCCGCCATTTCTAGACCGTCAAGGTCCGGGTTAAACATTTTTATGCCAAAGAGCATCATGTATGGGGTCCGCCCACCCAGAGACCTTCTTGCGTGATTATTAAGTGCACGTTGGACGTTATACAGATGGGCTAACCAGTTCCGGCCAGTGCCTAAAACCCTAGCTGTCAAGGATTGCTTTAAGTCACGGTTCATTCGCTCCACCACACTATTACCCTCAGGTCGGTATGGAGACGAAAATTTGACTTGGACCCCCACATTTTTCATGGCTTCTTTGTACGCCTTAGAGGCGAACGCAGGGCCCTGATCAGAATGAAAAGTACCACACGCAAAACTTTCCACAAAGACACGCAAATTCCTGATGACAGTACGGGCATCAGCACTCCTTTGTGGCCATACCCAAAGAAAACGTGTGCACGAATCCACTGCAACTAAGATATACTTGTACGCAGTATCGGAGGAGAAAGGACCGCAGTGATCCAGATAAACACATCCAAGTGGTTTATTGGATATGTACAACTGAGTTTGTGGTGGACGCGCAGCAGTTGAAGGTTTTATCTGCTGGCAAATGTCACAATCAAGAACATAAGTGCGAGCCTGTTTATATAACCCGCGCCACCAGTAACGTTGTTGTAACAGAGTAACAGTTGCTGCAACACCGGCGTGGTCAGAGGCCATACCCTCGTGAGCTGCTGTTATCAAGGATGGTCTGCAGTCCGCGTTGGGAATCAATCTGTCACCAACGTCGTTAATTCTCACTAATGGGACGTTATCAGGACTTAAGTGATAATGGTAACGAGAAGGGAAACCTCTCGGGTAATTACTTCCCTTCTCTGTAGCAGCAATAGCTGCCAAGATGTCATCATCGATCTTACTTTTGGATCTTGTAACTGCTGCTACTAGATATGTTGCCACTGCTGTTTTCGCTGCTTCGTCAGCTAAGCTGTTGCCTACAGCGTGGACACCAACTCGCTGGTGCCCAAGAGTGTGAATTACATTCACGAGAGGCAGGTGTTCTTTAAGTTCTGCCACTCGAACCCAAAGCATTTTATGCTTAATTGTGCTACCTTTGGAATCACGATATTCATTTTGAGACCAAAAGAATAGATTGTCGTTGAAGGACTGAACTCAGTAAAACGAGTCACTTACTATAAGAGTAGTGACTCGAGGATCAGCAAACTTCAGTGCAAGCACCAGAGCACGGAGCTCCGCCAACTGTGCGGTACAATCACCCAATGACTGCGTATGCACGATATCAGATTGGAATTCACCATTTACGAAAGTACCTGCCACAATTGCGCAGGCCGCTGAATAGGCATGCTTCGATCCAGTCGCCGGTTGCGATGAACCGTCAGTGTAAATGACACAATGGTAATCTTCGAGCGGGCGCAAAGACAGAGGAGCCGGATGAACGAATTCATACTGTAAATACTCCTGAGTCTGCAATGAGGCATCAAAGATATAGGTGACATCGGGCGATGTCACGAAAGTGGCGCATTGTATCCAACGTGAATGCAAAGCTTTAGAATTGGGTACACTTGCTTTCGTCACTGCCTCTAGGGCAGGATACGGTGTAACCACCAACATGCGTTTTCTTTGGGATAGCGCTCGTTCTTTAAGAATCGCCATCTGCTCTGCAGTTAAAACTTTCTCGACAGAGGAACAGCGCAGTTCAGCCGAAGTGTACAGGTGTGATTTGTATGCAATGGGGGCGGTGTCGCCCTCATTGAACGTTAAGTACGTGAAACCCACTGCGCCTGGCACAATTCTTATTACCAGGTTAGTGTGGTTATCACGTGTCAGTAAGTATTTTGAAGCAAGAAGATCAGCTTGCAAAGATTGCAAAATAGCTGAATGCTCTGGCAACCAGCTCGATTTGGAAAAATTAGGTTGTACCAAGGCATAAAGCGGCTTGATACGCTGGGCATAATCAGGAATGTACATACGACCGAAATTCAGAAAGCCCAGCAAAGACTGTAATTTTTTCAGTGTTGTAGGAGCACGCAAGCATGCAAACTTCTCCAGAAAGTGAGGAGCTAACCCTCGACCCTCATTGTTGAGCTCGTAGCCCAAGAACAACACTGTATACTCTGCAATGTGAGACTTCGCAAAGTTGAATTTGTACCCGAAGTCTGCAAACATAACAATGATGCGATCAACGCGACACAGATGCGGCCACAACTCGTCGTCTGTGAGATAGATATCATCAACCCACGAGTACGCATCAGGGTCTATGCTCTCTAACAGAGAGAGACAACATGTGCGGCAAAGACGCCAAGGCTGTTTTTATAACCCATGGCTAGTCTCTTAAACTGTTTTTGTTTGCCGCCAGAAGTAAACACTGTCCATTGACTACTAATAGAGGACATGTTATGGCTGTAAAAGCCATTGGAAATGTCAAGTGTGGTTTTAAACCTTTTTCTCAAGAGACTATCGACGAGAGCAGAACTGTGGGTATTCTGTACAGCACATGTCCGGCAATGAGAGTTCAGATGCCGGTAATCCAAAACTAGGCGGTACGACCCATCAGGCTTTGTCACAGTAAATAAAGGATTATTCATTGGTGACACACATGTTTCAATAACACCCTGATATTCCAATTGATCAAGGATGTCCGCGACGTGAGATCTAGCTTTGCGACGCATGGGATATTGGGGCTGTGGCTGTGGCATTTGGAAATATTGAAGGATGTATTAGAGATGGATGACTGCAACGCATCAAGGGACAGATCTGTATGATTATCTCAATTTGGATAAGCACCCAGATCCGTAATGGAATCTCATGGCTGGGGGACAATTTATCCCAGCCCACCTAAGTACGATACAAAGCCGGTGCAAGCACCTGAGCCCACTCTTCGGCAAACCTTTCAGCGTGCTCCTTTGGCACTGTGTGTGCAAAGGACGGGAGGATTACCTCCTCCCCTCTAGGAGCATCTAAAATGAAAGCCGGGGGCCAGTCTGCCTCCGCTAAGAGAATGTCATAGGAAGATGTCAGATTATCCAAAAAAATCCCTTGAATCGTACGTTGTATGTCACCTTCAATTAAGAGGACTATATCATATAGTCTGTCAGGGGGAGCCACTCCAGTGTCAGCAGTTTCTACAGTAATGAACGTGTCAGTTGCTGTCGCCTCCAGATATGGACGCAGTGCTTGCCGCACTACTGTAACCTCCGCTGAGCAGCGTTAGTGCCCATGTCGGGTTCCGAAGCTGCGTTCTCACTATCTGTGGCATACCTCGCTGTTAGCGCAGCAACTTTCTTCTTCAGAAACAGGGGACGTTGACGTGCAAACTCGTCTTGCTTGCCTTTACCGTCAGCCTGACTGGGTTGCTCGCGTCCTTGCTGGGCACCCCGACCTTTGCCACGTTCTCCGCCACCGGACTGTGAAGAACGAGGAGAGCGTTGTTCAGTAACCTGAAATCTATCAGGTGACCTAATACTAGTGCGATTGCGCAAATCGTATGTGCGTTCACTAGTCGGCTGTACGGGAGACGCAGGACGAGACCCTTGTTTCTGTTGCTGCTTTCCCTCTTTCCCTGTTTCTTTGTCCGCCAATTCTGCTTTGGAAAAGTTGGACGATCGTCTTTAACAGACGAGCTCACCTTAGTTTGTTGTATCAAGTCAGGAATGATTATAGTTGGTTTAACCCCTAAACTACTGCAGCCAATAGTTCTCTAAGCCTCCGCAATAATTTTAGGCAACTCTTTGGGCTTATCGAGTTCATCGACGCGGGCTAAGCCATTAGCCACTTGGAATTGTACCGCATCTCCCTTGAGATTACCAAGGACGAGAGAGGCAACTACGTCGAACACTCCGACAAGCCGCATTCCCAACTCTACAGCCGCCTCCGGACCGTGGTTATCTTGAACACGTTTAATGACGGAGGGAAGTACAGCCATAGACGGAGTGCCAAAGCATTTCGAGTAGACCGCGGCAAAAACCTTACCCCAGTTGTCACAATCGGACACTTCTGGGACTAAGTCTTTCGGCAAACTAATGGTGAGGATTCTGTGTTTCTCCACAGTGGTAGAGTGTGGAAACACTGCTTCCAGTTGGTCAAATTTCTCGGCAAGCCAATAAGGCAAATCGTCCTTATTCTGGGGGCGCTTGCCCATCACCGAATTAACTATGACCGGGCTAATAACCGCAGGGTGACCAGCTGGTATTCCCGCAACAGCAGGTGCCCCCACCTGCACATTGCGCGAAACGTATTGCACCAAAGCCCTATATACTGTAATGAGGGCTGTATGGAGTGTACGCAATTCATCCACCGTAATAGTCAAATAGCGGGGGTGAGGCGTAAATCCGGCCAGCACCGGCCATGTGGCCCTTGAAATTGACAAAGGGCCGAGTCTAGCCGGTGCAACCGCATGGGGAAGGGCGCCATTAAACCAAATGCTATGCTGCCAGGCTGAAAGGGGAATTTCCAGCGTCCTGTATGGCGTAAAATTTGCTGGGACCCGTGTGTGAGTATACGAGTGAAACGTCTTATCATCCGCATTCACTGCCGGCAGCGTCACCCAAAAGTAAAACAACTCGTAAGGGTGGGACGCGTCCGCACTCACCACAAAAATTACGGCCATCCCATCGTCCGGTACCCCATACTGCGTCAAATGATGCCGCAAAGGCGTCCAACTATGTATTGTATTGTATGTATTGTATGTTTATTTATATAGCGCCTATATACCAACAGGTCTCTTAGCGCTTGACAGAAAAGAGGTTGCATTCAAGCCGGTACGGACAGTCCTGGTGGTGAATTAGGTTAAAAGGTGTCTTTAAATAACAGAGTTTTTAGCAGCTTCCGGAAAGGAAGCAAACCCGGTTCCTTTCGTAAAGTATCCGGCAGTTGGTTCCAGAGTCGTGGCAGAATAACTGAGATAGCTCGTCCACCCTTGGTAGCCAAATTGCTCCGAGGGCAGACTAACTGGAAGGCATCTGTAGAGCGAAGTACTCGCCCTGGCACATATTTAACTAAACGTTCCCTTATGTAGCCGGGAGCGTGGCAATAGAGGGTTTTGTGAACAATGCACAGACCTTTGAATTTTGCGCGCTGTCTGACAGGCAACCAGTGTAGCTTGTGCAGCAAGGGTGAAGCACGGGTCCTCCTAGGAAGGCTAAAAATCAGCCTAGTAGCGTCGTTCTGTACAACCTGGAGTCGATTCATAACTTTCAGAGGGAGTCCTAGATAGAGCGCATTCCCATAATCGAGGCGCGATAGAACAGTAGCTGAGACTATAGATTTCATAGAGGAAACTGATAGGAGGGGGACCAGTTTCCTCAGTTGTCTCAGGACGCCGGTGCAGATGCCCACCACTGAGTAGACTTGATGACTCAAGGAGAGTTCCGAATCGATCTTGATTCCCAGACTTTTCACGACTGGTGACGGACATGGAGGGGCCCGAGTTCTTTGGGCCAAAACAAGCCACTCCAGAGGTTGTTATTTGCTGGAATGACGAGGACCTCCGTTTTGTCAGGGTTAATTTTCAAGGAATTGTGTGCTGCAATTTCGACCGCCATAAGGATACAGAGAAGAACAACAATGGATTTTACAGTAGCACAAGGGTTCAGAAATATTAGAAACCTTTTTAATTACCAAGCTTGAAAGAACCTATTAGGCTACTAACAGGTAGGTGTAATCCGTCACTCCCGTTATCCGGAAACCAGAGTGAGGGAGTCGTGGACTAATATAAGCACTACTAAGGCGTTTCAAATCAAAAGACCAAACGTTAGGTATGCCATGTTGCAGGGATTCTGCTCATGCACAGATCTATGCGCAGGAAACCAGGACCTCAGTGAATTGTGGTGTACCAAAAAATCACCTCAGAACCCCTATCCCTATCCGACCAGCATCAGTGTCCCATTAGTTATCCGTATTCTACCGGAGGTCCCAATGTATAGACAACCCAGAACAAGCGACTTAGAGTACTCTCAGGAATGGTGGGAATCAGAAATACACAACAAGAGTAATTAGAGATACGGTAGAGTTTAAAATGTTTATTTTATAAACTACGTGTCCTAAAATGCAGTACTTTGGCTAACATAAGCAGACAAATGATTACAAATAAAACCATCAGCATTGTTACAATACCATAAAAAATGAAAGGAATAATCATAGTATAAATGACAGTGGAATACAGCCACCTTCCTTTCGCTAGTAAACTAATATTATTAGACTAGTAGAAGGTCTCTAGGTCTGAATGGGGAACCCCATACCGTAAAGATCAGCTTAGTTGAATCACATCACAGGATCAGGATTGCTCTGCTCCTGGGAAAGCTCTTCTCCAGAATGAGTGTGTAAAGCATGCAGACTGCAATATTAAAAGCACTCGACTGTCAGGTATTTGCAGCTGTGTGCGTGTTATGGCTAAATAGTGGGCCGATCAACCTGAACTCAAAAACATGCATTGTCTGGCGACCCAGACTGTTTCTTTACACAATGTTCAGACCAAGGTCGCAGCGCACGTCTAGGGATGTGAACAACAGACAGTTCTCATGTGAAGAAAAGGCAAGCAAGCAGTTTTCAAATAATAACATGTATCTGCAGTGTCATGTGCAAAAGCAGCAAAAGTGGCAAGATGGCTCTCTAACATCTAACGCGCTTATGCTAACATAGCAATATATGTATCTAAATCGACGCCTTCACTACAGTACAAAACAGTACAATTACTGGTGCTGATTTAGCATAATCTGCTGTCCTACGAGTCTTTGTTCACATGCCTCTGATTTCCTTCAAGTCATTTATGATACATGTTTTGGTTAGAGTTCGAGTTCTTGCTTTAATTTCTCTTCACTTTTATTTGCAGTTATGCACTTGGTGCTGAAAATGTTTGACACAGGTTTAATTTTTCCATTATATTTCTGTAGGAAAGCACCCCTTTTTGACATGGTCACCCCCACCTTTTGCCTGGTATTCAAAGCAATTTTGGCTAGAAGTGCACAGGGTTCCTGCTATCCAGGTCCCCAGTGCCAGATCTCTGTCCCTAAAACTGTGAAATTGTACCCCAATTGGCAATAACTTTAGTACCCCTTGCAAGTCCCTAGTAAATGGTACCCCTGGTACCTAGAGCATCGAGTACTAAAGAGGGTCCCTAAGGGCTGCAGCATGAATTGTGCCACCCTTCACCAAGCACAGGCAGACTGCCACTGCCGGCTACGTTTCTTGGTGCAGACAAAAGTGGAAACACGACATGGCACACATCCTTGTGTGCAATGCCCACAGACACTGCATGCAGCCTGGGTAAGTCACCCTTACTGCTGGTCTTAGAGTCCTAAGGCATGGTGCACCATATTGCATGTGTGGGTATATCTGCATGAGCAGATATGCCCCTGTGCTGGTCAGTTCAATTGCTGCCAGCACAAGTATCCAGGGATGCCATTTTATGTACATCATCTGGACACTGGCGAAAACCATTTTCCAAGCTGCGGGAAAATTATTAGAGCGGCGTGTTCACCTTTACGCTAGTCCCTCCCCACCCCCTAAGGAGGGCTACGTGTAGCAAATGCGAAAATCTGCCATCTTTGTGATGGTAAACTTAGGAACTCTGGGACAGGGTTATGCCCGCTTCCCATAGGAAGTGGTCATATAGGGCGCGTAGTGACCCCTGGGTTATGAGTACCCTGCACTCCCCTAACACCCCTAAATCTAGACTTTAGGGTAGCCCCTGGCACCAGGAAATCCGATCCTGCCGACTGCAACGACAGAACAAGCACCATTCATTAATATGAAGGCTGTGGAGCGGACGAGCCGACTCCGTGCAGCACCACGCTTCATATGCAAATTATGCTTGTTCTGTCGTTGCAGATCCTACAAAGGAATGAAAACATTGCATTAAATTTCAAGGCATTGAACCTACTAAGGATGTCACTAATACTCACCGCGAGGGACTACAACTCCCAAGATACTTCAATGAACATTGCACTAAGCTCCGCCCACTGAAGGCGATTTGTATAAAGTTTGAAAATTAACAAGGTGAGCCGTCAATGCTTGATGTCTGCCCAGGAAGAAGAGACGTGGAATGCCTCGAAACTCGTCGGCTTTTTAAAAGAGACTGTTATTGCAAAGGAGAAACAGGCTGCAACGAGGTGATACAAGACCGCGAGGTCTGAAGCGTGGTCGAGTGCCCCTTCAATGCTTCAGGGCGATTGTTTGTAATAAAGAAATCCTACACGGCAGCCTGGCCGTGGAAGTGAGCACCATTCATTAATATGAAGCCTGTGGAGTGGACGAGCTGACTTCGTGCAGCACCACGCTTCATATGCAAATTATGCTTGTTCTGTCGTTGCAGATCCTACAAAGGAATGAAAACATTGCATCAAATTTCAAGGCATTGAACCTACTAAGGATGTCACTATAACTCACCGCGAGGGACTACAACTCCCAAGATACTTCAATGAACATTGCACTATGCTCCGCCCACTGAAGGCGATTTGTATAAAGTTTGAAAATTAACAAGGTGAGCCGTCAATGCTTGATGTCTGCCCAGGAAGAAGAGGCGTGGAATGCCTCGAAACGCGTCGGCTTTTTAAAAGAGACTGTTATTGCAACGGAGAAACAGGCTGCAACGAGGTGATACAAGACCGCGAGGTCTGAAGCGTGGTCGAGTGCCCCTTCAATGCTTCAGGGCGATTGTTTGTAATATATATATATATATATCTGAGACCATTGTATTAAAGGATAGGATAGTTGGTGGAATGAATAGCATCCAGGCAAGTAGTGTTTGTCTGGGTGTTTGATCTGATTCAGAATAGCTGAGAACAGAAGAGATACTTTGGAATCTCTGGTCCTCCTATCCTCTGCATTTTCAAAAGACATTCAGTATCCGCTCTAGTAAACACATAATTTCTAAAGCATTGCCTCACGTTCATTAAAAACACGCATTTCTTATACAATAATTAAGCACCAGATGTTTTGCTTAATTCAAGAGGTCAACCTGTTTTTAACGTGTCTTCAATTGGGCACTAGCCCTCAATTTGCCACCTAAGAATCAAATGCTTTACAAGTAATAGCAATCTTCTGTCAGCAAAACATGACATTCTCATCTTCTGATCTTCATCTTACGTAGAGCAGTCTGCTACCGAAACACTATTTATTAAAGGCAAAGGAAATGTAATTGGACTATGTATTTGTTTTGCCCTGTGAGTAAGAATATGCCCCTCTAAATCATTTTCCGCTGATGACTTGTCTACATTTACTGGCCCATTGTACAAGACAGTAGATTACTTGTCTAACTGAGACAGAGATTTTTACTACAGTTTAAGCACCTCCGCATCTTTACAGATGCAGATTGTCAAGCAATTATTCTCGAGAATCTTTCTACATTATGTGTAGTCACCCTGCTGCTTGCATTTGGTTTGACTACAAACGACACTTCTCATCAGTATGCAATGGCTTTCTCTGATCGAGTAAAGGACTTTATTTCATATGGAACTTACCAGACCCTTCCTTCGATACTTGTATGCTCAAGAGCACCCCAAACAGAAAGGATAAGTAAAGAAAGAGAAATGATGATCGTGCTCCCTACCCAGATTAGTTCTGATAGTACGTTAGACCTATCTCCAGTACCTGAGTTTGACAATAAAACTACAACTATTGAGCCACTCATTTTCCTTCAAAAACAAGTAGGATGTCTCTCTGTTTAGTTGTGTGTAATGGGTTTTTGCGACTTGACCTTTACTACTTTATTTCACTTTTCAGTCGGTGAGCAGAGCTGTCTCTGGTACTGTTGCAACAATAGGCTGCAGCCTGGCTTTGTGTACCTATGCTACCCTGCCCTTCTATCTTTTATGGACAGCCCTATGTTTACCCCAACTGAATTTGAAAATCTTGCCAGTATATTGAAGATATGTTGTGTTTTATGTTCTGATCAGCAACAGCACTGTGTTCCAATGTCAAGGGACATCCAAAGTGCATAGCTTATTTCTCAACCCAAGCCTGTTGACTGACAGCAGTGGCAGTGTGATTTTGATCAGGGTCTCAGTGCTTTATAACTGTAGCCCTTGTGTGAATACTGTAGATCAGCTTTCCCCTGCAAAAGGTCATTTTAGCCCCCATAACTGGTGACACTCGGTTTCCTTCATGTCTGAGACTTGCACGAAGGGTGACTGGGTGAATGTGAGAGGATGTGCGGTTTGAGTGAACAAGAGAAAGAGAGAAAGAGAGAGAGTGAGAGAGGTACGAGAGAGAGAGAGAGAGAGAGAAAGAAAGAAAGAAAAAAAAAGACCGACCGATGGACGTACACACTTTGTCCAGCTCCCTGAAACCTTTTTACTTGCTGAGTGGGGGTGATATTCAACCTATTCCCTTTGTCTTTAGTGAATGCTTCTCCAACCTGAGCGAAACTCCCTACTCCCTTGTATGCGTTGTTGTGGCCATCTCACCTAGCAGTAGGCACCCAAAAGTAAGATAGTACACATCACACCTGAGCCATCCAAAACTGGTCTTTCTAAAGGCACAGAGTAAGGAGCCTGAGAAGTCTGGCCATCTACATTATGCTCCTCAAAAATTAGGATAACCACAGGGTTATAGATTCTGGCCCTCTCAGTCAGTACTTAGTTCATCTCGTCGACTGGATACTGAAAGGACTTAAACGCCTGTTTAAGAAAGGAAGACAATGTACCAAGAATGGAACCTCTGCTGTTTGTTAATTCTCCCTCCATGCTTGGCCCAAGTCTGGAAAAGGATTTGGTGTCGCCCTGCTGCAGTGGAACATAATCCTTGCCTGCAAGAGGATCTGCACTGTCTCTGCCAAAAGTGACCTGATTCCCACGGAGATAGTCGTTGTGCCCAAATAACTGGAAGAACTGTTGAGGACAGCTTGAGGAACTGGGCCTGCTTGGTTGCCAAGCCCAGCTGCCCATGAGTACTAAAGATTATCGATTGGGTTGAGGCCTACTCCATTGCTTGCAGTTATATATCCTTCTTTAGCCTCAAAAGTACCCTGAGAGACCATCTTTACACCTCTGGCTTGGTGTCTGGTCCTACAGGATGTAGGAGATTGTTCAGCTAACACAACAGTTGAAACCATCTTTCTAGCCCTTCTGATTCTGGAAATATTACTAGTCCAGGTTCTACCTTGACTGGCAATGGTTAACCCCAGGCTTTTGGGTGTTCTGCCACTGGAAAGTCTTTACTACAACCAGTATATACAAACATAAAAGCCCCTCTGGGAAAAGCTATCCTTATGACATTAGAGGCAACTGACCCACTATTTTTCTTCTGTTTGATCACACTAGCCAAAGTGACTATATTGCCCTTAACTAGGATCTGGAGTCCAGTAAATCAAACATGCCCCTAAATGGACACTTCAGGTCACACGGTGGGCCACCAAGGACATCATCAGGTGCACCAAAGATGTTTTGTTGTGAGTGTAGATCGTTTTGTTGTTGATGGGACAGGCAAGGGTTACAAAGTGTCTAGTTTCAGGTGCCTGCTTCCGTTCCACAACTGGGACTACTTTAGGGAAAATGCAGTTTAAATTCTCTGAATCTGTGAATAACCTTAGGCGATAGATTGGATCCGGAGATGTTTCTCAGCCATCCTCTAAAGCACCGGTAGGTGCCGTTGTGCTGCTCTGCGTTAGGATAGATCCACCCTGGAAGTGGCTTTGTGGGCCACAATAAAACAGCCACCAACACCACCACCTCTGCACGTCATCATTTCCTTTCTTTCTGCACTTTCAGATGCAAATCTGGAGCTCACTCCCTTGATTTCCTTCACCTCACAGACTTTTTTTAAAATGTTATATTTCACTGATTTTCCAGTGTGCAAGGGACAGGTCTTCCCCAAAACAGAAAGGTTTTAAACAATGCAAGGATTGCCACAAACAGATGTCGGTGACGGACCCTCACAAATTCAGCCTCTGTTGTTTGGGCTCCTTGCACAACTTGAAGTTGTGCCGCAATGACTTAAATGAATCCGAAGGTCATCTGGGACTGCAAGGCCAAGCTTTAGCTTGCCTGGCACCGTAGGAAGGCCCAATTGAACTCAAGGATGGGGACTTTTCTCTTTCCAGAGAGAGGTGATGGTTGCACTTCAGATCCTCATGTAGGTCGAAGGAAAAGACTCACAAGAATTGGCTCCCCTTCTTCCGGCCACTCTCACCAGGAGAAGTCACGTGGACGTAAAAGTACCTCAAGGATGTGATCTCAGGCTCCAACCTAAGAACAGCATCTTGGGGCGTGATGGCTGACCTCTTGCAAGGGGTCCCGGATGACCTCTGGGCTAACCTTCAACAATCATTCAGTAAGGCCAGGATACAGTGAAATACGTAATCCAACACCACTGATAGTCTACGTAGGGCAATTGTTACCAGCTTGATGCTTCTGGGACACTCCTGGATAAAATCCACAGAATTCTCAAGCGATGTCAAGCAATCACTTAAGGACATGCTCTTTGCTGGCATCCGTTTCTGTAAAGGCATGGCAGAGTCAGTGTGGAGCTCTTCAGAGAGAGCAAGTCAACCGTGCTCTCCTTCGGCCTTGCACTGCCCCTGCAACCATTTCTCCAGCAATATCTCCCCTTTCAATGCTTTGGGACAGGCTTACACCAGATTTCAGAGGCAGCAGAAACCACTCCAGACTTTGCCTCAGCTACATCAGACTTGTGAAGCCTTTTGGGGTTAATCTCAGGGATCCTGCCCATATAGTCTAAGCACCCATGAACAGCAAACCCCTCCCTCCAACACTGCCGTAAAACCACTTAATTTGCCCTTAGCAGCACACTCTCACCCGTTTGGAGGACTTATAAGCGATTACTGCCACAAGTGGTAAAGCATCACGTCAGACAGATGGGTGCTTCAACCTTCCTTTCCACCCCTCCTAATTTCCACCTACACTTTAAAGGCTTCCAGAGAACCACATGTCCATTCTGCCGATGGAAGTTCAAACCATTTATTAAGGGGGGACCATAGAAAGAGTTCTGGCATCAGAAGTCTTGTCTGGCTGTTTCACCTGCCACTTTCTGATGCCAAAGATTCTGGATCTTCGCCGTCTGAACTTTATCATAAAGAAGGACTAGTTCAAAATGCTCACCCTGGCTAAAGTTCTGTCTGCCCTATATCTAGAAGACTGGAAGGTGACTTTGGATTTGCGTGACACTTATTTGCTCATCCCTGCTCAGCAGTCTCACATGTGATGGTAGTGGTTGCTGCCAATCTCTGGAGGTTAAGAATGCCAGTCTTTCCATACCCAGTGACAGTTTATTGAATGCAAGCTCACCTCAAAGTCATATATCCCCTCCAGACAACGGTCACACCTGACTCCTTTCATTGAGCTCTCTTTCATTGAAGCACTTCTGGACACCATGCTGTTCAGACCCTTCCCTTCAATGAACCCAGGATTTCATACCATGAACTGGGTCTCAAAGCAGCTCTTAGACTTCTTGGCCTTCTGCATTCTGCTAGGAGACTTCACCAGGAAGCACATGCGGGCTCTGCAGTGGTATCTCAATTCTCTGGGCTCAGCAGTTGGGGGAACCTTGGGGGAATCTTTCCGCGGGGTCTGAGGAGAGTGCAAAATGTCTGAAGGGATGGCTGATGCATTGCAATTAGACCGGTGGCAGACTCCTCTCCCTACCTCACCCAGAGGTAATGGGCTTGACTGATGTATTGGTGCTGCTGGGGAGGTAATCTGAGAGAGGTGGAGATCAAAGGACCCTTGTCTTCAGTGGAGACCCGCCTCCACATCAACCTGTTGAAGATGCAGGCGATGTTCTTGGCCCCCAAATCTTTCTCCCCCGTCCATCAATGGGAAACTAGTGTAGGTCCTCACAGACAACAACACCGCCATATGGTACTTCAGCAAGCAGGGTGGAGTGCGGTCATGGGTCCTGTGTCAGGTGGCCTGCACCTCTAGAACTGGCTGGGCCATCAGGGTATTTTCCTGGTCACACACCACCCGGCAGGGTCTTTAGATGCTGTGGCTGACAAACTCACATAGCGGTGCTTAGTGGCTCACAAATTGCAGCTACACTTGGAGGAGTTACAAGGAGCCTTTCAACAATGGGGAAAATGCGGGCTCGATCTATCATGACCGCAAAGATAGTGCAGTGTCCAACGTTTCGCATGTTGGACTTCCTGAGTCAGCTCTCGCTCTGGTCCGCCTTTCAGTTTAACTGGAGCACAAGACTCCTGGACGCCTTTCAGCCTCTACTTCTCCTGCCCAGAGTTCTGAAGAAAATCAGGAACTACTGGGTCCAAGTTTTCCTAGTGGCTCCAGATTGATACAGGAGATAGTGGGACCCAGAATTTCTGGCCATGAGCATCTGTCCTCCTATTCGGAGAACATTGTTGTATTCTTAGCAACATATCCAACCCTTACAAGTCCAGTCATTTTAAGTTCTTCTGTTCTCCTTGTGTCTAGCCCAGCAGGGCGCCTCTGTGGAAACAGTTAAAGGTTGTTTATTGGTCTTATCAACCTTTCTACAATTGCCTGATCATCCAGCTGACCCATATGTTCCAGCCAAAACTCTTTATAATGCTCGCAGGTACCTAGATCTGGTTCTCACATTCTTGATGTGCACTCTGATCTAGCCTACACACAGCTGTCCGCCACAGTTGATCACATTGAAAATGGTATGTGATTTCTCACTGACCAACCCTCCTTCCTGTTTTGTGGAAAGGAGTCTTCTGGTCTATACAAATAAGATTCTAACTTGGAGATCTGAAGACTGTCATAATCTGATTACTAAGGGCTCTGTGTCCTGCGCGACAGACAGATATCCGAAGGAAACAAACATCGACGCAAGAAGGTGGCAGTTATATTGTGGTTCTGATGCCATTTCTGGAGCCACACAATACCACCTACCTGTGCCCGAGGAATTGTTGGAAAAAATCTCCAGATCTAACCGCATATTCCTTACTGCTCTACCACCTCACCGTTCTGGGGAATGGTCTCTTTTTAACATTAAAAAGATCCCAAGCTCGAGTTTGACACAGTTCCCAACAATTGTTCTGTGATCAGCGTCCAAGGGTGGATAAATGGAAAGGGACGAGAAACTGATGTCAAGGTGCCGGGGTGATGCTTATATGTGACTCCGCTTTGTCACTTGCAGGGTAGTACGGAGCCAACAAGAGCCGCACGATGTCACTTGTCTGTGTGCGAGAGCACTGCTGTTGGAATTCTCTGGATCCAGCCTGGCGATTAGTCTAAAGGTGAGAATCTGCATTTGGGTAGAGTATCCACCAGAAAGAGTGTTAGCACAGATTAGTAAATAGTTTGCTGTTTTGTAATAGAGAAAATAATTTTGCGTTTGTTCAGTCTTGTATGTTTAAAAAATATATATATATTTTGCCAGTCTGAAAATGTCAGCTTATAAAAGATTGTGTTGGCTCCTATACATATTTGCTTGTGAGCCAAGGTGTGCTTTGACAAAAAAACAAGGCTCCTTAGTACCACCTTCTAATCCACATTCTGCATCTTCAGGCATAACAGACTCAAATAGTCCAATGTTTGCATTGCTTGCTACTGGGAGGTGCACGTTGTGCATTGCTTGAAGTAGTTGTGCTGCCCTTCCCTGTTTCTTTTCTGTTATCATCGCTATTTTTCTGAGAGTGATCTTGACAATCATGCAAGCGTACTGGTGGAGGTTGTACATTTTTTTTTTTTTTTTTTTTTTTTTTGTTATCCGAGAAATTCTGACTAGGGCTCACCCTTAGGGTACCCACTACTGTCGCTGAACATGAACTGTGGGATGAGTAGTGTTGGTGGCAGCAAATTGGTAGTCCAGGATGTGAGTCAGTAGGCATCTCCCTATAGGGGTAAATGTCCATTCCCCTAACTGATGACCCTTTCTTTCCTTGTGTGGGGCTTGGTTAATCTGTCATTCATGTGTATTCGGTGAATGATAGGGTCTTTTGGACCCAACGTTTGCTTTCGAAGGTGGTGGTTTTCCTTTGGAAGTGTGGATTTGTCCAGTCCGGATATACCTGTTTATATTAATTCCTTTCATGATCTCTCCAAAACCAGTTGTTCCTGGTAGATGGATGAGGCTGCTAGTACGTACCTTTATTGAGAGTAGTTTTTGCCCTTCCTGAGTGAAACCCAGCCAGCCTGTCCTTTTTCTTAGTCTTCAGTCTCAAAGGCAATGAGCCTAGATGAAGGACTCTTAATCCCATCCATCTCTTGCACCTCCGGAACCAGTATTTGGTAGATTGGCTACAGTCTAAGAATGCCAGATAGTCCTCTCATCTTGAGACAAACACCTTCAAGACTGCTACTTTTTCTCAAACCTAAGTGTTTGGGAATTCCGCATGATACCTTGCTGCTGTCACCTGACACCAGATGAGAGCTTACCAGGCCTTTCTAGGAACTGGACTTTTCCTGCCTTAAGGAGCCATGTGGATACCAGGAAGACAAGTGCAAGGCTCAGTTGACCGGAGAATGAGTTTGAAGGACTTGTTAATGGACGGAGAATGCCCATGAGATACTCACAGATAATCTAACAAGGCAAAGGAAGAATGAAACTAACTGCAAAATCTAGTTCTGGGACTGCATTATCACCTGTCTTGAGCGAGTTGTGAGCATAAACGTACACTGATCCTTCTCATACCTAAAATTTCCAGTATTGCCTCTAGCTGTAGAAGGGGTAGTAAGCAATCCATATGTAAACCCACGGAATCGAGTTGTGGTCTTTTTGGCAGAATTGAGCAATATTTCTAGCACATACAGTTCCAGCGGTAAAAAATGATTTAAACCCTGTTCAAAGATTGTCCAGCATCCTTTGATCTTTATCCCTTGCACAGCCGAGAATACCATTTGGGTAAAAGTCCCTCAGAAGAGACGATTTAAGTTCAGAAGATATCATAGTTGACCATATCCAAAAATGAACTAATGCCCCACAGGATTACATTGGTCATGTAGCAAATGTTACAGAAAATCTAATGTGATGATTTCATTGTTCTCTATTCTTGTTGAACATTAATTATTTTGGGTCAAGGCAATGACTGTGCTGTATGTAAGTTCATGCTTAACTGTACTTTACTTTTGACTTTGTATTGTAGGGCTGCAATGAAAATGGCCAACCTCGACCATGTATTTGATAAAATGTTTACCAATCCTAAAGACACTCATGGGGTAAGAATTGTGTTTTGCTCTTTTGAATCCTTTTTATAATTTTGGTCTAATTAATTCATTGCAATATCTGGTGTGTGTAGGAGGCTGGCTCAGTATATGCTGTACACCTATTGGTGATTCACCCTGCACTGATTAGGGTAAGAGGTCATTGATAACCAAAGCTCTCAAGGGGTAGCTGTGGAGAGCAGTTAAGGCTTGCTTATTCAGGAGGGTGTAAAGCGGGTGCATTTACAACACAGTCAGTCAGTGAAGATTACACAAGAAAGAACCCCACTCGTTTTTAGAAAAATACTGTTGTGTTTATTATCCACCAAAACTGCTACTATTTTGGTATATCTCCTACCCGGAGATATCAATACTCAGAAAAGAAAAGATACTTCAAAGCAGGTAAGTAAAGCACATAAAACACATTGACCTCCATGAGGGGGTCAAACCATATGCTAAGTAAATAAAATGCGAGGTGAGTACCCCAACGAGACTAACACCCAAGAATCTGGAGGCCAGGGGATTCACAGAACCCCCACAGGTAAGTAACTAGTAGTCTCTAGGCGCCTGTGTGCAGAGGTGATACTCCGGGTCAGTGTCCCTAGGATGACACAGGGACGTTGCGTTTGGAGTTTTTCGGATTTAGGACCCTTCCCAGAGGACCCAGAGGAAACGGAAACCCGTTGGAAGAAGGAAGGTTGGAGAGCACCCCCACCTGTGGATACCCAGAGAAGCAGGATACCTACACCAGGGAGCCCAGATGCATAGGTGTCAGAACCGCCCGTTGAAGTCAATGGGGATCTTCGGAAGTCCAGCTGCTACCGTGACCCATGGACCAGGCTGGCAGAACCCAATCACGGATTCTGAATGAGGAGCACCTGAAGAGAGAGGAGACAGAGTCCAAACCAATCGAAGTTGTCTAGGAACACAATGCCCACCCTTAGCACAGATTAGTAAATTGTTTGCTTTTTTCTAATAGAGAAAATAATTTTGCATTTATTCAGTCTTGTGTGTGTGTGTGTTTTTTTTTTTACTTTTTTATATTGCGCCAGTCTGAAAATATCATCTTATACAAGATTGTGTGGGCCCCTATACATTACTGTTTGTGAACCAAGGCATTCTGTGACAAAAAACAAGTCTCCTTAGCACCACCTTCTAATACACATTCTGCATCTTCAGGTATGGAAACTTGGAGTTGCAGTTGTGGAGACCAGGCGACGATGTAGGTACACAAGAGCCGTCCACAAGCTGCCCCATGATGGTCGACAAATTACAGGAGGGGCAATGGCCAGCAGAACCGCCAGTACACCTTGGCAAATGCAGCAGGCGCGTTGCAGGAAGAAATGCTTAGTTTCAGACCATTAAGGTCTGAGGAACTCACCCACCACAGGTAAGTCAGGGCCGGAAGCCAGCGGGAATTGATGGATGACCCCTGAGCTCCCTCTGGCAGTAGGCACAGGGAGACGTGAGGAGGCGTCAGCAGAACAGCAAGGATATAGCAAGCAAGCCCATATCGCAGGAGATGCAGTGAGGATGTTGCTTTTGAAGCAGGATGATGCTTGAGGCTCAGGCTTCTTGGAGCTCGAAGAGCTTCGGACTGGAGAGTCAACAAGCCTTGGCAGCAGCAGACAAACGCGGTGCACGGGGATGCAGTTCCAGCAGTTTCACGAGTGATTGCAGTCTTCCAAATTGCACAGAAGACCGGTCAGGCCTAGGAAGATCATCCAAACCACCACCTATGTTGTAGAGCAGTGCTTTCCAAACGGGGTGCCGTGACACGTTAGTGTGTCACACAACCCGGTCTAGGCAATGAGGTCTAGGCATCATGCAGGACGGTACTGCGCATGCTACTGACGCATTACCTGTTCCTGCGGAAGAGCCATTGTCTCCTATGGCGGGTAGCGAGCTGTGATTGGAGTCAGAGCATCGCTGCTGCTCGCTGCCACCCTCCTGCAGACCCGTTGAAGCATCCGGCGGCAGCAGTGGCAGCGAGTAGACTGCCGGTGGCTCCTGCAGTGCAGAGCTCTGCGCAACCTTCGCAGTCCTGTTCAATCCAGGGTAGGGGGAGACCCTCAGCACCATCCCCAGCGACCATCCGGCACTCACTGCTGCTGCCCTCCTGCAGACCTGTGGAACCTCTGGTGGTGAGCAAAGACTGCGGTGCCTCTCGCTGCTGCCGCCACCACAGACTCCCACCCGCCACAGACCCTGTCAAGCTTATGCAGAGGGGGCCGACAGCATCGCCAGTGATGCAGCTCCACATGCTTGCGGCTCCTGCAGTGCTTGCTGCTGCTGCCCACTCCCGCAGACCTATTCAAGCTTGCACAGGGTGGAGGCAACAGCAGCATCACCAGCGACGTGACTCCTGAAGCCCCACATGCTCACTAACAACCTCATACAGCTCATTAAAATAGTAAGTTTTGCTGTTTATATTTAAATTGTTTTCAGCCTTAAAAATATTTACATATTGTTATTCCTCAATGACAGCAGTCTTGGAAATGTATGTATGTATGTTAATATTTTACAAATCATATATTTTGCTAGTAAAACTCGATTACCGTGTCGCGAAGTGATGCATGTCTAAAAAGTGTGTCACCTACATAAAAAGTTTGGAAAACACTGTTGTAGAGCTTGGAAGAGTCCGTGAGACAGCAGGATCTACAGACCGGTATTAGATGTTGAGGGGCCTGCGGCTGTTTGGGAGTGACTCCTTCTCTCCAAAGGAGATTTCTTCCAGCTGTCCTTGATGCACACAGATTCCTTGTGACTCTGGAGGATTACGGCCATGGATATGTGCAGAGCACGGAGACGAAGTTGCAGTAGGAGCCTTCCTACCAGGAGCACTCTTATCTTGAGTCCAGCACAGCCAACAGCAGAGTCCAGTGTCCAGGAGCAGAGGAGTCTTATTGAGGATCCTGAAGACAAGTCTTGCAGAGGAATCGTTGTTTTAGGCGAATCTAGGGTCCCACACTCACAGGAGCCCTTAAGTAACCTTGGAAGTGGGTTGGACAGTTTCTGCAGTGACCCATCTATCGGGCAAGGAGGAGGGTCAGGGAAGCTACCCTTGTGGACTAACCAGTCAGATGCTCCCACGGGCCTCTGCTTATCTTGCTTTCAAGACGGCAGAATCAAGTTGCTACTTGTGGAGCTCTGGGCACCTCCCTAGGGGAGGAGCTGGACAGAGGGGTTGTCACTCCTGTGTCCTTTATGTGGTTTCACACCAGAGCTGAACTGGGGAAAACTAGCTTATATAAGGAGGGCACCAAATGTGCCCTTCAAAGCAATCTGGAGGTGCTCGGAAGCATCCCCACCGTAGCCCAGAGTGGGCTCGATAGCATCCCCTTCCCTAGCCCAGAGATCCCTAATTCGAAAGGAGAGGTGACTACACTCTCCTATGCAGGAAATCCTTTGTACTGCCTTCCCCTTCCTGAGGTAGGCTCTTCAGCAGGAGGGCAGAACAGTGTCTGGGGTCGGCGGCAGCACTAGCTTGTGAGAAGACCCTGCAAGGCTAAACAGGCAAGGGGGGGGTCCTCTAAGGAGCCCCCCCAGCACATAGTATCACACAACTAACACTGGAATTTATGTAGTTGCATGATTCGAACATGTTTGATACCAAACATGACCACGCTCTGAGAAGCCATTATGTAGTTGGACATCTCGAGTTTGCCAGTATCCACTACATACCTTAAAATGGCTTTCCTGCACTTGAAGGGTTCGTAGGTGTGTCTCTGCTAATACAGGGGCACCCTCATACTTAGAACCATGCACCCTGCCCTTAGGCTGCAGGGCCTACCTAAGGGGTGACTTATAAGTTTTAACTGCAGTGACCGGGATATAAGGTAAACCTTATGTTCGAGGAATGTGAGGTGTAGATCACATGCTTTGCATACTCCTGCCATCTAGTGTTGGGTCCGAATGTTTGCAAGTTGTTTTTCTTGGAAGAAGTCTTTCCAGGCAGAAGGTAAGGTGACTCCTCCTTGATAGTGCGCATGGGCTCCATTGTTAGATTGTTTTTCCGCAGAGGGTGAGAATGGAGTTAGTAATTGTAGAATAAAGATGTCCATGCGTATGTATATGTGTAAGAAACTGCGACCGGTTTAGGTACCCGGGGAGGCGGGTGGGCGCATGTGAATCTACCGATCTACATGCCAAGAACAGATGCTTACTGGGTAAGTAACATTTTCCGTTCGAGGCGGGTTCGGACGTGTATTGCTGCGCTCCGGTTCGAAACCATTCCTCGGGTTCCACTCGGTGCACTTTCCACTTACCCTCGGCGGTATTGTTTTAGATCGCATATCCCATTCTTCGCGTATCATATCTGTTTATAAAACTCTTTTTGATCGGGAAATTCGTGGAAGGCCGTCTGGCCTAGCCACGTCGGTCCAACTCGCAGTCCATGGATCAGTCTCCATTTAAATTCTGTCCCAGGTGCCACACAGTTTCCGCGCACCGACTCTCATGAAGTGTGCAACTTGTGCTTATCCCCAGAGCACAACGAACAGGACTGCGATGCGTGTAGATCTTTTTGATCGAAGAAAACGATGACCGTGACCATCGGGCTCGTCGTCACGAAATGCAAAGTCAAAACATCGGCTCCATTATGGACCTCTTCAGTTAAGATTCCGAACAAGAGACTTATGACGCACTAGGAGCTGAGGAAGAAGGAGAACAGGAGGAGCTCGTTTCCGTCTCAGAATCCAGTTCCGATATGGACGAAGAGGTTCCACAAGGTCAGCGTATCATGAGTAATGAACCTCCCTTGCCCCAAAGTCCAAGTCAGCCCAAGAAAAAGGCTACGGTCCCACCTCTGCCTTCGGCCCAAGGTCGGCACTGAGAAAAAGTTTCCAACGCCCCGCCTTCTGGCTCGGCACCGAAACACACACACAAGTCTTTCGGCTTGGGATCGAGTCTGCCACACTCTGGCACCGAGCCGAAACCTTCTGCCTCGAAACCAAAACAAGTCTTGTAGCCAACTCCTTCAACACTAAAATCAAAAGCTGCTTCAGATCTGAAAGCTTCGGCACATAAAACACCGCCACCGAAAATCTTGGCACTGAGACACAAAATGCTCCTTTACCACAACAGGAGCCCCGTTTCGACTTCCTGCCATTGGAACCGGACTCAAAATCGAAAGAACTCTTTATTAACTCTAAAACTGAACATATTTCCACCAAATTGCCACTTAAACGCAAACCAGAGCCACAGAACACTTATTACATTTCCCTTAAAAGAAAGCATGTTGGTACTAACCATTCTATCCTAGAGGAGGACTTTCTCTTTGAGACCCTCAGTACTTCACAAAGATCAACCTACACACTCCCGATGCTCAAAGGTATGTTGAGACATGCATACGACATATTTTTTTTTTTTTTTTTAAAGACCTTTATTCAGAGACACACAATACACGGCTGACAGCCTACAACCCAGTGGACCGGCAGCGGAAGGAATCTTATATGTGTAACCAATAACACAGCCCTGTGCCGTCAACCCGGGGGTACGGCGGCGTTAATAAACAGTGCATCAAATTTGTAGGGAAGAAGGACGTATGTCTTAGGTCTTATTTTCTCTTAGAACCACTTTGAACACAAGCATGTGCCCCAACAGGCGTAAACTTATCTAACAGTCAAAACTCCCCCCCCCCCCCCCCCCCACCCTTCCAAGTGACGGTCCACACTGCAAGCACCTTTGTCCACACTGCAAGCACCTTTGACCTTACTTCCCGGTGGTGCGACCTACGCATCACTGTCTTAACCTTCGGAGCGTACAGAGCAGTGGTATATTACACATCCCCGGGGTCTGCCTGCTCGATAGAAGGAGGCACACAGATGCCCCCTCTGAAATCATTCCACTTGGTCCACACCTCGACCCACTTACGGGGGCACCCTCTTGCCACATAGACGGTTTTTTCCTCTAGCATGCACCAGTCCATGTCTCTGTTCCAGTCTGACAATGTGGGCGGAATGGGACTTCCCCAGAGTTTAGCTATGTTCCTCTTCGCCACCATTTGGCCGAGCGTCACCCAGAGCCTCCCTTTTGGTGGCAGGTCCGTTGGCTCCCATATATTCAGGAGGCATCTCTTAGCCTCCAGGCGAATCTCCACCTCCCACACCTCCTCCATACACTGCACCACCCTGCGCCAGTACCTCTGAACCTTCGGGCAGCCCCACAGCACATGGAAGAAGGTACCAGTGCCCCCACATCCCCTCCTACAGAGCGCTGTGTCAGCCCTCCCCATCGCATGAAGTCTCGTACAGGAGATGTATACTCTATGCAAAATCTTCAATTGGATAAGCCGCAGTCGGGATGATATGGCGACCTCACGCGGGGAAGCCAAGGCAGAAAGCCACTCCTCATCATCTATCTCTAGGCCTTCTGCCACCCATTTGTCTCTGAGGGGGATAAGCATATCGGGGGGATTGTTAATGAGTTTTTTGTAGGTGAGGGATATGGCGTGTTCCGGGAGGTGGCCGTCCAGCAGCCTGTCCTCAAGCGGGGAAGCTGGCGGCAGTTTGGTCTCAGGAGGGATGTTCGACTGTAGGGAGTGACGCACCTGCAAATACCTAAAGTATTCAGTTTGCGCCAGTTCATATGCGTCTCGCATTTGCGCAAACGTACGGATCCCTGTAGGGCCCCAGATGTCCTTAATTTGAGAGATGCCGATGAGGTCCCAGTTTCGGAACCCCTTGGTGCGTCCCAGATTGCCCAATATTTCGGAGGCCCATAGTGGCGTGGCCATTGTGATGACACCCGACCAGCCGAGCTTCTTCTGCGCAGCGCGCCAAATCTGTACCGAATGGAGCGTGGGTCCGGTAAGGCCACGCAGACCTCTCCTCGAGTAAAGCGCTATTTCGTAGTTCCCTCCGGGACGCAGCCATCTATCCATGCCATAGGCTGGATCGTTCCCGTCCCCATACGTCCCTTGGTTTATTGCGGACAAATGGGCCGCCCAATAATATTTACGGATGTCGGGAAGGGCTATACCGCCATCGTACCACCCCAAGGTGAGCTTAGCCAGCGAGATTCGGGGCGCCCCGGCCCAGAGGAGGTCACGGAGAGCGGCCTCGATGGCCGCAAAGTAGCTGCTCGGGACCAGGTCCGGGTAGTTTTGGAGCGCATACAGGAATCTAGGAAGCGCCAGCATCTTAAAAAGGGTTGCCCGGCCCAGCAAGGACAGTGGCAGGTGCTGCCAGGATTTAGCCTCTCTTTGGAGCCGCTGCAACGGCGGCTTGAGATTGTGCTCGTATAGTTTGGCCTTATCAGCGGTGATGTAGACACCCAGGTACTTAAACCCGTCCTCTGCCACCATGATAGGACATGTGTCCGGGAGCCTCGGAGGGTTCCCACGCAGGACGTATAGATGCGATTTGGCCCAATTAACCCGGAAGCCGGAGTTGCGACCGAAACTAGCCAGAATGTCGAGTGCCACTATTATCGACCCTCGCGGCCTGGAGAGATAAAGGAGTATGTCATCGGCGTATAGGGATATTCTATCCTCCCACCCCTCCGTCCATGCTATGCCCTTTAATGCGGCATCCTGCCTTATCCAGGCCGCGAGTGGTTCAAGGGAGAGGGCGAAAAGAAGAGGCGAGAGGGGACAGCCCTGGCGTGTCCCCCGTTACAGCGCGAAAACTTCGGACAGTTTGTTGTTCACCAGCACCCGCGCGAGGGGTTCAACGTAGAGCAGCCGCACCCACGCTATGAATTGAGGCCCGAAGCCTAGTTTGCGCAGGACCGCAAACATGTACGGCCACTACAGGGTGTCGAAAGCCATGGTGGCGTCCAAAGAGACCACCACCGCGTCCTCCTGCAGTCTGTGGCGCTGCCCCAATACCCCATGCAGTCGCCTGATATTAAGGGCCGTGTTGCGATGGGGCATGAACCCCGACTGGTCGGGATGGACCAGCGAAGGGAGCACCGACTTAAGCCTATTGGCCAGCGTCTTCGCCAATATCTTGGGCTCCGCGTTAAGAAGCGAAATCGGCCTGTAGGACGCACAGGAGTCTATGGGTTTGCCTTCTTTTGGTATTGCCACTATCGTTGCTATACGCTGATCCCGGGGCAGCTTTCCCACTGCCCTGCTGTGATCGAACATGCGTTTCAAGTGCTTACTAGTGACGTCCGGCTGGAGCTTGTAAATCTCAATTGGGATCCCATTGGGGCCGAGCGCTTTACTCGGGCGGAGGTCCCCTATCGCTCGCTGCAGCTCGTTCTCGGTGAGCGGGCTATCCAGGGCCTCGCGATCCGCCTCCGATAGGGTGGGCATGAGGATATCGGTAAGGAGGTCCACGGAGTCCTCCTCCGGCCGATCCGACTCACGCTGGTAGACCCGCTGGTAATGCGCGGCAAACTGGTGGACTATTTCCCGGGGCTCTGTAATCGCTCTCCCGGAGTCGGTGCATAGCTCAGGCACCACCCTGCCGGCCCGTTGTTTCCTTTCGAGCCAGGCAATAAGCTTCCCGGCTTTGTCGCCCTGGTCATAAATTCTGCCCAGCCGGTGCCTAGTCACGGTCTGAGCTTCTTGGGTCACCAACGCTTTGTATTCAGCCGCCTTTAATTGCATTGTGTGTCTGACCTCCCGGTCGCCGCTTACCGGCGCCTCCCGCTCCAGAACCTCCAACTCTGCCTCCAGTGTCGCGACCTGCTGGCACTGTTCCCGCCGCCTGGCCGCTATGGCCGAGAGCGCCTCACCCCTCACCACAGGTTTAAATGCCTCCCAGAGGGTGACCGGGGAGTCGACCGACCCAGCGTTTTCCTCGAAGTAGCGTGAGATGGAGGTGGAGGTGTGCTTCCTGGTGACCTCATGTTTCAGATGCCAGGCATTTATTGGGGGTAAGAAGCCCACCCGACCGCTTCCAAATGTGATGTGGGTCCAGACCGGTGAATGATCAGAAATGCCTCTAGGGAGGAGCTCTGCCTCGAGCACCACCATATCCTGTTGCAGCAGGGTGAGGATGTAGTCCAGTCGCGAGAACGAGTGATGCGCCCCTGAGAAAAACGTAAATTTGCTGTCGGTGGGATGGAGCAGGCGCCAGACATCCGTGAGCCTGAAGGCCTCAAGAAAGTCCGCCAGCCACCCATGCCCCTGGGGCAGGTCTCTGGGGGGCTGCCTATCTCGGGAGCCTGAGGCCACTGCATTGAGGTCCCCGCCCAGTACTAGCTGACCCTCTGGAAGTGAAAGGAGGAGTGTGCCCAGGTCTGCGAAGGCCCGGGCCTGGAGGCCTGGCGGGACATACACTGAGAGTAGGTTAATCGTACGGCCTTCCCACTGCCCAGATATAGCCGTGAAGCGGCCCTGCGGGTCAGTCTTGGTGAGGTCTATGTGGAGGGGCAATGATCGACGCAATAGTATCCCCACCCCCCGCGAGCCGGAGGTGAAACCTGCGTGTGCTGCTAGAGTGTAACCACATCTGTTCAGGGCATGGCATACGTTCCCCATCAAGTGCGTTTCTTGCATGAACACCACATCTGGTTGGTGCCGTTTGAGAAATTGTAGGACTATAGTGCGTTTGAGCCTGTCCCCCAAACCATTGACATTCCAACTAAGGACCTTTAAACTTTTCTCCCATCTCCTAGCCATAGCCATGCCTTGTCAGGGTGCTCCGTCCCACTACCCCGGCTGCGTGCTTGCTGACATAGTTCGTGTGACCGCAGATGATCCCCAATTCCCACCCCTCCCTGGTTCCCTCCCCATAATCGCACCAAATAGCAAATAGAACAACCCTGAAAAACAGTGCAATCCACCCCCTCCCCTTCGAATCCAGCCCCAACATCCCTACCCCCCCGTACCTAAACAGACCCCCCCTCCCTGCCCCCTGCTCCGTGGGCTTTGAACTACCCACCACCCCAATTAGCAGAGCGCCTGTCGCCCAACCCTACCCCGGTGAACCCGGGGGGAACCCGACTAGGGAAGTTCGTGGGCCAGCCCCCTCCTAGCCGCCTGTCCATGGTGTCCCCGTTTGTGTCACCCCGCAGGCCACAGCGCCCCACATAAACTGGAGCCAGCCCTGAAAGGGCCAGGCAGGCGTAATGTCTCGTGGCCCAACAACCCCACATTCAAATGAACCCCAAGATATACTTTACAGTCCGGCGTCCTCCTCCAGCCCTCGCGGTCTCATCGACCTGCACCGTCCCTGGGTGAGTCCCAACGGGGGCTGTTCGATCTGGAACGCCAGGACCGCTGACTCAGCTCACCACCCTCCGCACGTTCTGCAGCTGACCCCGGGGAGGGGTGCCCGGTGCTCCGCCGTCGATCGTCGTCCCGCCGGGAAGCTTCCGCCGTCGCGTCCGCGTCCAGCCACTCCTGCACCGCAGCCGGCGAGGTGAAGAAGACGGATTTGCCACCAGAGATGATCTTCAATTTGGCGGGAAAGAACATCATGTACCGGATCCCACGATCCCGTAACGCCGCCTTGACCCCTTGAAAGGAACGCCTTTCTCGCTGGACCTGTAGCGTGAAGTCAGGAAAGAAGCGGACCGTGGCCCCCTCATACTGTAGATCACCGTGCTGTCTCGCCGCCTGGAGGATTGCATCCCGGTCTCGGAAATTCAGTATTTTGGCTTTAATCGTCCGTGGTGGGGCCCCAGGTCTGGGCCGCGGGATCGGGGCCCTGTGCGCCCGCTCGATTGTGAAGAGCTTCGAGAGGCGTTTGGGTTTCAGGTGCCTAAGGATCAGTTCCTCTAGGAAGAGCTCCATGCAGTCCCCTTCAAGGCCTTCCACCACCCCTACGACGCGGATGTTGCTTCTCCGGGCCCTCCCTTCCTGGTCGTCGAGCCGCTGGGCCATCAGCCGATGTTGATGCACAAGGTCGTTCACCCTGCCCTCGAGCCGCTTTTCCGAATCCTGCAGGGCCTTTATGTCCACCTCGTTAGCCTTGGACCGGTCCGCGGTTTTCCCCAGGTCGGCTCGGAGCAGGTTAACTTCTATCGTGATTTTGTCCATTTTGGTCTCCAAGTTGGCCCCCAGGGATTGGATTGCGGCCATTATGGACGTCAAGGAGGGTTCTGCCGGTCCTGCGGCCTCCTTTGCGGCCCCTTCCAGCTGCGGCGGCGCCTTGGCTACGGTGTATTGGTCCAGTTTGTTGGTCTGGGTCGCGGAGCCGCCTTTAGGCCGCATGGCGTAGCGGTTAGCTAGTGGGCCGGCTGCGCCCCGCCTGCCGCAGCCCTTGAATACCGTCTGATCCGTGTCAGCTCCAACCCGACTCGCGCGGCGCGTCCGCGGTCCCCAGGCCCCCTCCAGGGACCAGCACGGAGAAGGAGGCCCTCGCCGCCTACGAGCAGTTCAGTCACCGGGCGCGAGGCGCTTTGTCACACACCAAAAGGCAGCTAGTCCACAGCCACAGTTGCGGCCTCCGCCCGGCGAGCCATGCAGGGCCCCTCAGAGCCACGATCCACTCTGGCACTCACTGCGGTCCGTCGATGGCCAGGCACGATGCAGCCGCCTCTCTCCCGGCCCCGGGCGTCCTCTCAGCTGCAGCCCCCGCTGGGCGAGCGCACCCGCCCTCGGGGCGTCGGAATCCTGCCTCCAGTGCGCCAAGGGTCCAGCAGCGGTCCGCCGCCGCGGCGGGTTCACTCCCCTCCTTGCCTGCACCCCTCCGGGCGCATCGCTGTATAGGCCCAAGCCGGGGCCTCGGGTGGCGCCAGGAGCGTAGACGGAGCTCCAGAGGAGAAACGCCAGACTGCCGCCGCCCGTCGCGGCCGTTTCCCAGCGCCGCGCGGCGTCCACAGGAGTCAGCTGAGCTACCAGGTGGGCACCGGGCCACGGGGAAGCCGGGGGGATCCCAAAGTCGATCTCCCAGCACGGATATCTAGCGGATTTTACAGGGGACACCAACGGCCCCGGCGGAGCTCCGGGATCAGGCGGCCATCACACTCGGCGCCTGGCCACGCCCCCCCGCAGACGACATATTTAAATATCCGGTTGGTGCATGCATTCTTGCCCCTAGAATAGATAAGAAATATAAACTTGCACCATCAGATCCAGCTTTTATTAAAAGCCAATTACCATTAGATTCTTTAGTGGTTTCTTATGCCCGTAAACGGGCAAACTCACAAACCGCAGCAGGTGCCCCCCTGCCAGACAAAGAACCTAAATTTATAGACGCCTCCGGGAAAAGAGTAGCCGCCCAAGCAGCAAATCACAGGCGTATTGCTAATACTCAGGACCTTCTAGCCAAGTACGACAGAGCGCACTGAGATGAAGTAAAGCAATTGCACCAATTTCTACCAGATGAACATAAATCCAAAGCTCAAGACTTAATATAAGAAGGGAAGCTCATCTCTGTTTTAGTAAGAAGACACGCCTGGTTAAGAATTTCTGGGTTCAAACCCCAAGTCTAAGCTTCTATTCTAAACACACCATTTGACAAACAACATCTCTGTGGTCCTGTTGTAGACACCTACTTAGAGAAAATGAAAAAGGACACAGACTTTGCTAAATCTGTGGGAGCCTTACAGTCTTCGTCCAATCGGGGTTGCTTTCGTCGCTCCTTCTATCGCGGGGTGTCAAAAAGTATCTCGTCAGACACTGCCTCTACACCATACAAAGGCAAGAATCAGTCCACCTCTTCAAGAGGTTTCTTTAGATGAGGGTATAGAGGCAACAACGGAAAGGGTAGGGGTAAAGGTTCCACAACACATACCTCACCCTCCCCTAAACAAACACTTGCCTCTGTTTCCCCCCAATCATTCAACACCTGGGGACGTCTTTCACAATTCTTCCCTGTCTGGCAACCAATAAAAACAAACAAAAGGGTGGCTAGGAATTATTCATTCTGGTTTCTGCCTGGAGCTTACCAACAATCTTCCAAACATTCCTCCACGTTCACACAAAATGTCACCACAGCATCTACACCTCCTCAAGGAAGAGGTTCAGTATCTTCTACTAAAGGGAGCCATAGAGCCCGTACCGCTACAATATCAAGGGTCGGGCGTGTCCTCCCTATACTTTCTAATACCCAAAAAGGACGGCTCCCTCACACCCATACTAGACCTCAGAAAACTAAATCATTACGTACAATCAGATCATTTTAACATGGTGACACTTGAACAAGTGCTCCCAGTTCTAGAGCAAGGCGACTTTGTCTACTCTAGACTTAAAGGACGCATATTTCCATTTTCGAATACATCCTGCTCATCGCAGATATCTCAGATTTGTAATAGGGCAGTATTGCCAGCTCAGAGTGCTACCATTTGGAGTCACCACTGCTCCCAGAGAATTCACCAAATGCCTGACAGTAGTCTCTGCTCACCTGCAAAGACAACACATTCATGTCTTCCCGTACTTGAACGACTGGCTCATCAAAGGCAGCACTTACCCAAAGTGTCTACAGCACACTCAGATAACACTCCAGTTACTGCATTTCTCTGGGGTTTACAGTAAATGTGCTAAAGTCTCATCTCCAACCTTCAAACACACAAACCTATCTGGGAGCCACTTTAGATACTCAAAAAGCTCTATCTTGTCCCAATGCAGCCAGAATTCGCAATATTCAGGCTCTAATCGCTCAGTTTCAGCCCAACCACTCACTACCAGCTCAAGTGTACATGCAACTACTGGGAATGATGGCGTCTTGCATTATGATTGTTCCTTATGCGAGGCTTCACATGCGTCCCCTTCAACAATGCTTAGCGACGTCAGTTGAACCAGTCGCAGGGTCATTTAACCAATCTAGTGTTGGTAAACAGCCGCACCCATCGCTCTCTGCAGTAGTGGAATCCACAAAATCAGTCCAAAGGGTGACCCTTCATCGACCCTCTTCCACAGTCAGTGCTACCACAAAAGTGTTGCTCACTGGTTGGGGAGCTAATCTCCAAGATCACACAATTCAAGGTGTGTAGAGTCAAAAGCAAATACATCTCCACGTAAATCACCTAGAGCTGCTAGCAGTGTTTCTAGCACTCAAAGCCTTTAAAATTCACCTTGTAGGCAAATCTGTCCTAGTCCGCATCGACAACATGACAGCCATGTACTATATACAAGAAGCATTAGCAATTCAATAGGTCTCGCATTTGTGAAAGTTTAAGCTATTGGCATTGTAAACAACAATGCCTTTTATTTATCTATTTTGCTAATTAACATAAATAAAAAGCATTGCCATTTACAATGCCAATAGATCAAACTCTTGTAAATGCGAGACCTATTTCATTTCAAAGCAGTGTGCAGACAAATTCAGTAACAGTCTCAGGTCAGCATCAGAAAAGTTGTCTATAATACATGACTGAAGACAGAAGTTATTGCCCAAGAGAACTCAAGAGCTGTATTAAATTTCTTCATTGAAACATTATAGGTTGAAACAGCTATGCTACCCAACATGCAATTACAGAGGAGCGAACTGATAGGTCCAGGCGAGTCAGTGGGGCTGTTGGCATAGATCCTGCAGTGGGATCTATTAATTTGTTGATGATGTACTACATTAAAATTTCCACCGGACAATGGAATCTGTGATGCATTTTTTATAATAAATTGTCATCTTTAATGCGGAATGGGCTCTCTCTTTTTCTTGTTTACGAACACGTTTTACTGCTATGCACTCCTCAGTCTAATTTATGACTTGTAACCTTCACAAGATTATTTAATAAAAAACATTCACCACCAGACAAAATTAAGACTGGCCAACCATTTTTTTCAAATGTAGAAACACGATTTAATACCATTATCACTTAACTAATTTTCTATTATAAAACTAAATATATTGCCAAGAAAAGAAATGTGACGGAATGGGGCTCTGTAATTACAATCTTTCATGTAAAAACAATTGCCTTTTTGTTACAGAAATTGCATGAGTTTAATATGTACTGTTTAACAGTGCAGACATACCCCTTCTGAACGTTAACATCGAAGCACCTCAGAGGTATTGGTGTCATGAAGAATGCGACCTGTGTATGAGTGCTGTACAGAATGCAAGCTATTTGAAGGGGCCGTCAAGCTCGCAACCTGTGAATGACTGCCATGCAGAATACAACCTTTGTATGGGTAGCATGCAGAAAGTTACCCATGTACCGATGCCATGCAAAATGCGACATATGTGCGAGTGTCATGCAGAATTTCACATGTATTGGTGGCACGAGGAAGTTCGATGTGCAGTCTGACATTCCTGTAAGTAGTCAATGCAGCAGCATGGTGCAAATCGAGTTAGTAGCACATATGCACAATTCAGGCATCCGAACAACTACAGAGTGCTGTGTTTTTAACAATACTCAGCTCAGTCCCCTCCTCATCCTGTCACCGGGAGCCTGGTGGAGAGGCCACGAGGGCTGTGCCTGCGCACTGCAGATTTCATGGAAACGCCAAAGTTGTAGGCCTCTCAGCCTGGCCGGGGACAGTGGGCTACTGGCCGCACTGCCAGGGCACCACAGGGCAATTTGAAGACACTGGGGAGGGTGGGACGCAGCAGGGAGGGGAGCAGCTCCCACCCCACAAGCAGCACACCACCAGAGGGGGGAGAGCAGCCCTGCCCAGGTGCTCAAGATGAGTGTCATACAAAGAGGAGGAGGCGGTGGAAACGACAATCAAAAGGAAACTGACATGGACGGAGAAATGACACCCAAAGAGACAACAGACATGCGGAGCGGCACTGACACTCGGAAGGTGACTGACATTCATTGAGGAAACTGACATCTAAAGGTTGCTGACATACAAAGAGCAAGCTGAATACTAAGTGACTGACATAAAAGGGGGAAATGACATCCAAACAGAAAACAGACTGCCAATGTTGGTGAATAGTTTCGGAAGAGGAAAGAGACAGCCAAAGGATGGCTGATATCTAAGAGGAAACTGACATCCAGTGGGGAACGACACCCTAAGTGTGGCCGACATTCAAAGAGAAACCTGACATGTATGAACCAATCACTTGAAATGAAATTTAAAGGAACGGGCAGCAAAAAAGAAAAAAAAATAACCAAGGACGAGAACCAATGTCCAGAAGTAAGACTGACGTCTAAAGGAGGATTGACATCCAAAAGTAGCACTGAAGTCCACAGGGTAGGGTGACAACTTAAAGCAAGATTAGCATGTGAAGCGAGGCCTGCTATTCAAAAGTGAGACTGACTTCCAAGAGGGGAAATGCATCTGGAAGTGAGAATGAGGTGGAAAGTGTGACTGACATCCGCTAAAAGAACTGACATCCAAGCAGAAGACCGACATCCAAGTGGAGACTGAAGAAGGAGACTAGTGCCCAAAAATAATGTCAACGTCCAAAGAAAACCCGACTACCGACCTGAAAGGCGACTAGAACTCCAAAGCTGAAACTGACCATGATGCGGAGCGGGGTGCCCCACACATGACAGTGAGCAGCGAGGGGCAGAGACACATCACCATAGAAACACTTTGGCGTGTGACTAGCAGCAATTGTGTGGAGGGAGGAGGGGATGGGCTCGAGGAGAGTGGCCGCGAAAGTTAATTGTGAGAGAGAGGGGGAGCAGGAGGTGAGCCCGCCAGTGGTGCGCACGTGCGCTGGGGAGAGCAGTCTGCTCTTTTTCTAAGCACTAATGCCCCTGCGCGCTCCCGCAAGGTGTATGCCGCCACAAGCACGAGTATGTGCTTCGAAAAAGAGCAGAACGTAGGCTAAAGGTCCTCGTATGCAGTGCATGCGAGACCTAAAAACAGGGGGTGGGGACAAACACTCTCCAACTGTCACCACTAGCACAAGCCATTATGAAGTGGGCCATACACCACAGAATTTATGTCTTAGCAGAACACCTTCCAGGAGTAGACAATCAAATTGCCGACCTTCTCAGCAGACAAAAGCAACAAATCCACGAGTGAGAACTTCATCCTTAAGTTCTCATCCCATACTTTCAACGTTGGGGTTTTCCCCAAATAGATCTATTCGCCACACACGGAAATGCAAAATGCCCAAGCTTCACCTCCAGATATCCACTCCCTATCTCCAAAGGCAATGCACTATGGATGAACTGGTCAGGGATATTTGCCTATGCTTTTCTGCCTCTCCCACTCATTCCACTAGTGGTTCGGAAGCTCAGGCAAACATTCCTCACACTAATCCTAGTAGCTCCCACATGGGCCTGTCAACCTTGGTTAACAACCTGGTCGGAGCGGTCAGGAGTTTGACATCAAAAGCTGCATTTCACATCCAGTCTCCTCACTCAGAGCCATGGAGAGATAAGACCACCAGATCCCAAAGAACTCAACTTAGCGATCTGGCTTCTGAAGTCATAGAGTTTGGTTATCTAAATCTTCCACCAGACTGTATGAACATCATAAAAGAGGCCAGAAGGCCTACTACAAGAGCTTGTTATGCAGCTAAATGGAAACTATTTGTTATATATTCTAATAAGAACAATATCAATCCTTTGGATGCTTCCATACAAAATATCATCTCTTTATTAAACTTGCAGAAAGGATTAGCGTACATATCCATCCGCTTACATCTCGCTGCAATAGCTGCGTACCTATAAAATAGACAGCACTTGTCTCTGTTTAGAGTACCAATTATCAACGCCTTTATGGAAGAATTAACAAGGGTAATATCACCAAGACTTCCACCTGCCCCAGAATCTTAACATAGTCCTTACACGATTAATGGGTCCCCCTTTTGAACCAATGCATAAATGTGAACTTCAATTTCTTTCATGGAAAGTCGCCTTCCTCATTGCAATTACTGCACTGAGGAGAGTGGGTGAGCTACGGGAACTAACCATAGAAGAATCTTTTTTCCAGCTTCACAAAAACAAAGTGGTTCTTCGTACTAACTATAAATTTCTACCTAAAGTTGTATCTGCTTTTCATATCAATCAATCGGTAGAGTTACCTGTGTTTTGTCCTCAACCAGATTCAGTGGCAGAACGAGCTCTACACACCTTAGATGTTAGAATAGCTTTGCTATATTACATAGAAAGAACAAAACCATTACACAAAACAAAACAACTCTTTGTTGCTTTTTCTCCACCACACTAAGGCAATCCTATATCTAAATCGGGTATTGCTAGATAGATTGTCAAATGTGTTCAGACATCTTATGTGAAAGTAAAAATAACTTTACCAATTTTGTTATTCTTGTATGCATTTGTAGCGCGCTCGGCTACTCCAGAGAGTGTCCCGGCGCGAAACCTGAGAGGATCATAAATCAGAGCTTAAAACAGGAAGGTGTTCAACTTTTTCTTGAAAGTGCGGGAATCTTGAATACTGCGAATAGACAAGGGCAGTTCATTTCAACCTAGGGCCGCTTTTCGAACAAGGGAGCAACCACCAAGCCTTTGCCGAAAGAAGCGTGGAATCTGAACCAATAATTGAGAAGAGGAACGCAACTGTCTCGTCTTCATATAAAAAGAGAACCTCTTTTGCAAGTAGCTAGGCCCCCGGCCATAAAGGGCAATATGGGCAATCGACAAGACCTTAAATTTGATCCGCACCTCCAATGCAGGGCTCGCAGATGGAGGCGCGCGCTACTCCGCCTGGGGAGATCCAGTAGGAGGCGGGCCGCCAAATTCTGCACCACCTCGAGCTTATTCAACAGATAGCTGGGGGTCCCTACATACAGGGTATTGGCGTAGTCCAGGCGGGGCAAAATCAAAGCCCGAACCACGGTTTCCCTAGCTGCCATTGGGAGAAGAGGGAGGAACTTCCTCACAGATTTTAAAATCCCAAAGCAGGACCCCGCCAGCTTCTTGATCTGGGTGGCAAAGGTTAAGTTTTCCTCAAACCTTACGCCCAGGTTTTTAGTGGCAGCACCCAACACGCACGGCAGAAGAAACCCTGAGGGCCATAATAGCTCTCTGAATTTAGAGGGAAATTTGCCATACAGAAGTATTTCAGATTTCTCTTCATTGCATTTCAGCTGGGCCTGAGCTAGCCAGGGAAATACCGAGAGTAGGCAGTGTTGGGCAGAGGAAACCTCCGCATCGACACCCTCCCAGGTAAACAAAAGCTGAGTGTAGTCCGCCTAGGCAGTCACCTTAGCCCCAAGCTCCTCCGCTAGATATATCAGCGGGGGAACATAAATGTTAAAGAGGAGGGTGCTAGGGGCGAGCCCTGCGGGACACCAGTAGCTACTGGTTGGGGTGAAGAGGCGCAAGGTGGAAGCCAAACCTGCTGAGACCGGTCCGCCAGAAAGGAGGTGTTGGACTTGGCCCTTTCTGCAGGGTCATCCCTAAACGTTTTGCCTTCCTCCTGCATTTTTTCTGACCTGTTGTTTCCTGTTTTATGACTCTGGGCACTTTACCACTGCTGTTCAGTGCTAAAGTGCATATGCTCTCCCTATTGTAAAATGTATATGTTGGTTGGATTCCATGATTGGCTTATTTGGTTTACTATCAGACCCCAGTAAAGTGCACCAGGAGTGCCCAGGGCTTGTAAATCCAAATGCTGCTAGTGGGCTTGCAGCACTGGTTGTGCCACCCACAGAAGCAGCCTTGTAAAATGTGTCTAAGGTCTGCCATTTTAGAACCTGCATGCAGTCTGGTACTGTCATGCTGACTGGGCAAGTGCACCCACTTGCCAGTCCCTAAACCTTCCCTGTTCGAGGCATATGAGCTGCAGAGTGTACACTTAGCATAGATCGCCATCTGGTGTTGGGCCCGGATGTTTGCAGTTTGTTTTTGTTCTTTGGACAGTCTTTGGAAGTCACGAGTTCGGTGACTCCTCCTTCGGTCCGTACTGCGCATGGGCTTCGGCTCCATCCTCAGATTGTTTTTTTCCGCCATCGGGCTCGGATGTGATACTTCGTGCTCCGGCTTCGAACTTCTACGGTTCCAGCCTCGACGGAAAATCCTCGTTTCTTCGAGTTTCTTCATCATCATCTTCATCTCTCGAAGCGGCACTTTCTCCATCCCGTACATCGGCACCGGCCTTCGGGCCCTCCTCGACTCCGGTCCCGGCCGATGGAAAGGACTCCGTTCAAAAAGTGCCCAAAATGTGGGTCTAAATTTCCCCATACCGACCTCCATCAGGTGTGTAACCTTTGCCTCTCTCCAGAACACGAGGCCAGAGACTGCCCCGCCTGTAAGTCTTTTCGATCAAATAAGACCATCCGAGATCGAAGAGCTCGACGCACCATGGCGCACTCATCGTCCGCAGCTCCACCGGACATCTTCGGAGACGGCGCCGAAGCTTCGGGGCAACTACACACCGAGCAGGAGGAAGACGTCGTCAGCGCTTCCGAGGCCGACGACTCCGACGTGGAGGACATCACACCGGCGCAGCGGGTCGTGAGTACTGTGCCCCCTCCCACCCCCGCGCCCAAAACCAAAGAGACTCAGGTTACACCCTCGCCTGCTGGCCTGGGCAAAACCAAGACCAAAGCTTCTATCACCCCACCTTCGGGCCCGGTGTCGAAGCCTCCAAAGTCTCACGGCAGCTCGGGATCGAGCCAGCCGACGCCTGGTGCCGAAAAACAGCATCCGGCACCGAAGAAAGTAATACCCAGCTCGACTCCGAAGCCACCGGTGCCGAAGCCTGGACTCTCGGTGCCGACCAAACACAAATCAGTCGGCACCGACGCTCCGGCGCCGAAAACTCCTTCGACGCCGAAAAAACCGGAGGCCCCAAAAAAGCATGGCGCACAGAAACCATCGAAGCCCTCGGTTCCGAAATCATAGGTGCCGACGGACGACTCGGCGCCATTGGCTCTGTTTACACCAGACCCTTTACAAAAGACTCTGTCCAAAGATCCAAAGACTGGGCTATTGACTTTAATTATCAAGAAAAGACGCCTTGATACTCCGGCTCCTCCTCCACCGCCCAAACGGAAGGACTCTGCTACTTCTCCCCTCAGAGTGCCCTCCCCACTACCTCCTCCCCTACCTCCTCCACCCCCTCCCCCTCCCAGGTCTCCGCCACCTTTACCTCATTACTCTCCGACCCCGTCCCCAGATCCGGACGACGGGGACCCGGACAATTACCCAGCGGACGCCCCAATGGATCACACTCCACCGGGGACCCCAGACCCATGGGAGGATTACAACAACCCTGACATACCCGATATGCCTCAGGACGACCTATACCCATCCAGGCCGTCTCTTCCAGAGGACTCCTTAGGGTTTCATCATTTTGTGCAGAGAGCAGCACACTACCATGGGGTGGACATGCACAGTGAACCAGTGGAAGACGACTTCTTACTGGACACATTTGACATACAGGACAAATCCACATCTATTTTACCCATGCTTAAGGGTGTCACCAAGCATGCCGCAGAGGTGTTCAAAGACCCTGTCAGGGCCAGGGTACTAAATCCTAGAATAGAGAAAAAGTACAAGGCGGCACCCACAGACCCTGCATACATTAAGGGCCCTGCTCCCTTAGATTCCCTAGTTGTCTTTACAGCTAGAAAGCGGGCTAACTCCCAGTCCTCAGGAGAAGCCCCACCGCCAGACAAGGAATCCAAACTCCTAGACGCGTCTGGTAAACGCACCGCCTCTCAAGCTGCAAACATGTGGCGCATTGCAAACACACAAGCGCTACTTGCGCGCTATGACAGAGCACACTACGACGAACTTGAGGCTCTTATGCAGCACCTTCCCGAGAAACACAAGCGTAGGGCTCATGAACTAATACAGGAGGGTAAACTAATTACAAACACCTCCATTAAGTGTGCCCTCGATGCAGCCGACACTGCTTCTAGAGCCATAAATACCAGTGTCCTGCTTCGTCGCCATGCCTGGCTCAGGATCTCAGGGTTCAAGCCTGAAGTCCAGGCGTCAATACTCAATCACCCCTTTGACCAACAAACTCTCTTTGGGCCAAAGGTAGACGAAGCGTTGGAAAAGATGAAAAAGGACACAGACACAGCAAAGTCTATGGGGGCACTCCAAACACAAGCCTCTAAACGTTCCTTTCGACGCTCGTCCTTTCGTGGCACAGGCAGAGGCTTCTCCACTGATAGCGCCTCTACCTCCTACAAGTCCCCTCCTCAAAATACCTTTTCAAAGGGCAACCAAAGGGGTGGTTACAGAGGCAACAACAATAAGGGCAGGGGCAAAACTAACACCACCCGTTCTGCCACCCCGCCCGCACAATGACTTCCCTCCGCTCCCCCCAGACCATCCCACTCCGGTCGGGGGCAGACTACAAAACTTTATCCACACATGGGAGTCCATAACATCGGACAAATGGGTGACCCAAATCATTCGGTCAGGGTACTGTCTCGAGCTAACATCTACCCCACCCAATATCCCACCAAGGCACCGGCCAATGTCTCAAGAACATTCCACACTGCTCAAACAGGAGGTACTCTCCCTCCTCCAAAAACACGCTATAGAGCAGGTCCCCGTCAATCAGCAAAATCTAGGGGTCTACTCCCTATATTTCTTAATACCAAAGAAAGACGGGACCCTCAGGCCCATTCTGGACCTCCGGCCTCTAAATGCCTACATACATTCAGACCATTTCCACATGGTCACCCTACAACAAGTCCTCCCGCTCCTCTGTCAGGGAGACTTTCTCACAACCTTGGATCTGAAAGACGCATACTTTCACATTCCAATACACCCCTCTCACAGGAAATACCTCAGGTTCGTGGTGGACGGGCAGCATTACCAATTCACGGTTCTCCCCTTCGGGGTCACCACCGCACCACGGGTGTTTACCAAATGCCTAGCGGTAGTAGCAGCACACCTCAGACGTCAACATATTCACGTCTTCCCTTACTTAGACGACTGGCTGATAAAAGCCGCGTCCTACCACCAATGTGTGCAACATACAAACAGCACCATCCAACTGCTCCACCAGCTAGGCTTCACGGTGAACTACCAAAAGTCCCACCTCATACCATCTCACACAAAGCAATATCTCGGGGCCACTATAGACACCTCCAAAGGTATTGCCTATCCAAACTCAGCCAGAATCACAAGCATTCAAGCCTTACGCAAAATATTCCTTCCCCAACACTCTCTTCCAGCAAGAGTGTTTATGAAGCTCATAGGAATGATGGCGTCTTGCATCTTCATAGTGCCCCATGCAAGACTCCACATGCGTCCACTTCAAGAGTGCCTAGCACATCAGTGGAACCAGGCCCAGGGTCAGCTGACGGATCTGGTGTTGGTGGACGGCCGCACACATCACTCTCTGCAGTGGTGGAACACCACAAACCTTTCCAAAGGGCGGCCGTTCCTGGACCCGGTTCCTCAGGTGATTCTAACAGCGGACGCATCGCTCTCCGGCTGGGGAGCGCACCTCCTACACCTCACAATGCAAGGTCTATGGACGCCACAGCAAAAATCGCTCCACATCAACCATCTGGAGCTCTTGGCGATCTTTCTAGACCTAAAATCTTTCCAAAAACAGATTTCGGGCAAAGCAGTCCTCATTCGCACAGACAACATGACTGCAATGTATTATATCCAAAAACAGAGGGGGACACACTCTCTCCAGCTCTCCCGCTTAGCCCAGAGCATATGGAGATGGGCAATTCCCCAAAACATCTTTCTCCTGGCACAGCACGTTCCAGGCGTACAAAACACCATGGCAGATCTGCTCAGCAGACAAACGCAACAACTACACGAATGGGAACTGCATCCACAAGTCCTTCACCCATTCTTCCAACAGTGGGGGCATCCTCAGATAGACCTCTTCGCCACCCACGAAAACAAAAAATGCCCAAGCTTCGCTGCCAGATACCCACACCCATTGTCCAAGGGCAATGCGATATGGATGAACTGGTCAGGCAGATTTGCATACGCCTTTCCACCTCTCCCACTAATTCCATTAGTGGTAAGGAAGCTACAACAACACTCCCTCACACTCATTCTAGTAGCTCCGACGTGGGCCAGGCAGCCGTGGTACACCACACTACTACAACTATCAGTGGTGCCACATCAAAAACTGCACCTATCCCCATGCCTCCTAACCCAGAACCATGGAGAAATCAGGCACCCGGACCCAGCTCAGCTCAACCTGGTGATCTGGCTCCTGAAATCTTAGAATTTGGATACCTTAACCTTCCCCCTGATTGCATGAACATCATCATGGAAGCCAGACGTCCTACCACTAGAGCATGCTATGCCGCAAAGTGGAAAAGATTTGTAATTTACTGCCGTAACAATACAATCAACCCTTTAGATGCATCCATACAGCACATTATATGCTATCTGCTCCATCTTCACAGGTGTAACCTGGCATATTCATCCATACGCCTACACCTAGCAGCGATCGCTGCTTATCTACAAAACAGACAGCATTTATCACTCTTCAGAGTGCCCGCTATTAAAGCCTTTATGGAAGGCCTTAAACGAGTAATTCCTCCCAGGGCACCACCTTCCCCTGTATGGAATCTAAATTTAGTTCTTACACGACTAATGGGTCCGCCCTTCGAACCAATGCATAAATGTGAGCTACAGTTTCTCACCTGGAAAACAGCTTTCCTCGTAGCTATCACTTCCCTTAGAAGGGTTGGTGAAATACAAGCGTTCACTATACAGGAACCCTTCATACAAATACATCACAGCAAGGTCATACTTCGCACAAATCCGAAGTTTCTGCCCAAGGTCATTTCCCCCTTCCATCTCAATCAATCGGTGGAATTACCTGTCTTCTTCTCGCAACCTCAATCTGTTGCAGAAAGGGCCTTACACACACTCGATGTGAAAAGGGCTTTGCTATACTACATACAAAGAACGCAACCCTTCAGGAAGACTAAACAATTGTTCGTTTCCTTCTCTCCACCACATAAAGGCAACCCCATTTCTAAATCAGGGATAGCTAGGTGGATTGTAAAGTGCATACAAATTTGCTATCAAAAGGCAAAAAGAACATTATCTGTTCCGCCTAAAGCCCACTCTACAAGAAAGTTAGGGGCTTCTATGGCTTTTCTAGGGAATATACCCTTAGATGACATCTGCAAAGCAGCCACATGGTCTACACCGCACACCTTCACAAAACATTACTGTGTAGATGTGCATTCCAAGCAGCAAGCTAGGGTGGGCTAGGCTGTACTAAAGACACTTTTTCAAATCACTGCAACGGATACCGGTGGTCGCCGCTAAGGTTGGGTACTGCTATATAATCTATGCTAAGTGTACAATCTGCAGCTCATATGCCTCGAACGGAATATGCTACTTACCAGTATGCATCTGTTCTTGGCATGTAGAGCTGCAGAGTTGTACACGCCCACCCGCCTCCCCGGCTACCTGTATCCGTTCCAGTACATCTTATTTAGATACAACACACATGGGTTTCTCACTGTTATTACTACGCTCCATCATTTCCCTGTTGGCGAAAAACAATCTGAGGATGGAGCCGAAGCCCATGCGCAGTACGGACCGAAGGAGGAGTCACCGAACTCGTGACTTCCAAAGACTGTCCAAAGAACAAAAACTAACTGCAAACATCCGGGCTCAACACCAGATGGCGATCTATGCTAAGTGTACAACTCTGCAGCTCTACATGCCAAGAACAGATGCATACTGGTAAGTAGCATATTCCTTACTTCATGTGAGTCACCCCTATGGTAGGCCCAAGGGCAGGGTGCAATGTAAGCATAAGGTTGGACAAGCCCTGATGTGTGTGGCATGTCCTAATAGTGAATTACAGCCATTTTTCGTTTTTCACTGTTGCAAGGCTACCTGTTCTCCATAGGCCAGAATTGGCTGTTAGAATTGTTACATTCTATGATCCTAACAGACTCAGGGAACATGGTAGAAAATCGAGTTTAGTATGCCTGAACTCAGACTAATAAAATACATCTTTTAGTAAAGGTTATTTTAATATTCTGTGTTTGCAAATACCACTTTTTAGAAAGCTGGTATTTGCTTGCCTAACCATTTCAGCCCGCCTCTGCTATGATGTGTATCTGCTGTCTGTGAGCGACAGGGCTGGGGAATTCCAGAGGGGCAGGGCTAGGTAGCCTGGTGGTGAATAGAGAGATTGACATCCAGATAGGTGGGAGGAGTGCACCTGGACTCTGAATAGGGCTGTGCTCTGTCACCACAATGCTGGCTCCACCTCCTGTGGAGCGGCTGATGTCTCTGCCCTGCACCCTGAATAGAAAGGCAGAGTCATGTCAACAAAGTGCTCAGGAACTGGTTCTGGCTGGGCAAAGACCCCTCTACCTCAGAGGAGCAAAGGAATTGGGGGTATAAGTATTGGGACCCTGCTCCCAAGAAATTAGATCCTGCTTGACAAGAAGAACCACTGCCTGAGGAGAAGGAACTGGGAAAGCTGTAGGAGGAGTACTGTCCCTGACCTGGGGGATTGGCCTGCAGTGGTTGCCTTGCTGCTGAAGGAGAGGAGAAAGACTACAAAGAAACTTTGCTTCAACTTGTGCTTAAAGATCTCCAAGGGCTCGTGAGTGACCTTGCCCCCTGAACGAAGTCCCAGGACCAGTGGACTTAATCCGCCTCGCAATCCGCTGCTAGAAACGCTGTTTTTAGCATTTGCCGAGGCCGGGAGCTGTGTACGCCTCGTACCTCCAATTCGTGTCCAGCAACGCACTGTACCCCGCCTGTCCGCCTCAATCAACGCATCCTACGATCCGTAGATCGCACCGTGACTGGGCGACTTCGCCGCGTACAAACGCTTCGCTTCATCGAGTCATCTTGGTTGGTACGACTCGCACCCTGCCGCTGAAGTTCAAGGCTGCCGCTCGCATCGAAAGGGGGAGTGCGCACCGTACGTTCGCCTTGCACCGCAGCCAAAGACTGAAAGCCGCGGCTCCCACAGTACGGCTCGTACGCCGCAACGAACAGCAACCGCACCGCACAACGCACCGTCCCCTCAAGCAACGCTACTCTGGGCTTCTACGAGCCATAGCTCACACCGTGAAAGAAAGGACATCGCCGCGTGCAACGCTTTTGTTTTCACCGCTTCGTCCATGCCGGACTCATCAAATTAGGTACTGTGTACGACTCGCACTGCATTTGTGTGCGCTTTGGACCGGAGCGTCCGCTGCGCCTGTTTGACTCTTTCTGGGCATTTTCATCACTGTGAGAGCCGGACAAAGGGTACGAATCGCACAGAACTCTAAAACCAAGCATTTTAACAAGAACTCTTCATTGCCAACAGTATTGTGGTCATTTTTGTCGTTATTTGGTCTTATGCTAAGTCTTTACATAAAAGATAACTATTTTTGATATAACTCTAGTGTGGTGTCCATTTGTGGTGTTGTCACTGGGTTACTGTATATGGTCACAAATGGTTAACCTATAACGCTCTGAGATAAGCCTTGTCTGCTCGCGCCAAGCTACCTAGAGGGTGAGCAGGGGTTATTTTAGGAGTGTACCCCCTCACCCTGACTAGAGGAGAGGGTCCCTGCATGTCACAATTACCTACCTGTGCCAACCAAAGATCCCCAATTCTAACAGGAGGTAAGCCAGTTTAAGGCCGAACCAGCAATACCAATCTCCTCCCTTCTCCCTCTTCCTCCTAGTTAGCTTGTTATTCTTAACTTCGGAAGCATCTGATGTGAATTCTTCAAGAAGTAATTCACTTCCGACTAAGCCAATGCCGCCTCAGAGAGTAGACATTTTCTGGTGCTTGTTTCATGTGCGGAAATGCTAATTATTAAATGCTGCAGTCGCTCTGCTCAAACCATGGTGTACCTTGTGATGTCCGCAGATGTATGTGTCCTGGAAAAGATGAGATTGAATGAAAACAACTGTAAGGCTCTTGGACGCAAGGTTTACATTGAAGCTGCAGACAGTTGCGGAACGGAAGTGAAACATTCTCAGTTGATTTAATGTATCTTTTTGACCGCACTAAATTCACTCAATCTGTGCAATATTTTATCTCTCGCCCAGGAAAGGCTGAAGCCATTTGAAAGACGAAATGATGCAGGAGCGGGCAGCAGGGAGATAGTTTACTTGCGTTGAGGAGGTTTTTAAACGTAATTACTTAAAATCTAAATTGTAGACTCCAGGGAGGCAAGGTGGAGACGCAGGAATGCAGAGACAAAGCTGATTTCCAATTAATATGGGCAGAATTTCTCTATTTTTGTCGGTATTTGCTAAACTTTGTTTCAAGAGTGTTTCCGAGATAGTTCACATTTTATTTCTAATTAAGGGATTTAATACGTAAAACGTTCTGTATTGATGTGCCTCCTACAAGTGGTCTCCATGTTGTACATACCTCTTGAAGCAGAAGCCTCCTTCCCTGCTGCGAGCTCCCTCAGCCTGCACCCCTTGTACAGATTTTGTTTCCTCGCTCTTCTCTCCCTTTCTTTGTTCCTCCTCTCACACTCGCTCTTGTTCTTTCTTTTATTTGTCTTAATGGAAATTTCTATATATTTTAAAAATAGATCAGGTAGTGTGTAATGTTTGTTCTTGTGTTAATTTGATTATTAAGGCACAGATGACTAAGTTAATTGGAAAAAAATATCTTGGTGGGAATAAAGTGGACAATATTTGTTCATTTGTAGCACAAACAGCTACTAACCATTTGATTGGATCTTTCCATGTACCATAGTGGGTGTGTCTACCTATGCTCCTGCCTCTGTTGTTTTACCAAATCAATGCATATTTCTCTCGAAAAATATCAGATTAACAAGACCATGTTTGGGAGCACCATATAAGGCTCTGTCTGTAGTTGAGAGACAGTGGGAGATGATTTCCTTTGATTTATTTTCTTTAATGGGAATTGTTTTTAATCACATTAACCTGTTACAGCACATAGACTGATTAAATGGACAATGGTTCCTTTCCCTGTCTTCCCACTCTTAATGCTTGAATTCAGCAACTTTTCTTTCTCAGTAATAGAAAAGCATGACTGATTTTTCTAGCTGCTCTCTGTCACTACTATTCTCTTCTCCCTGTTTACAAGAGTTCTTTGTATTAATGTAGACCATGGGGAAGGGATCTGTAACTCTTTCCTCAACCCTCATTTCCCCATTGCACTGGCCACGTTTCAAGACCTAGCTTGGGTTTGTTTTGCCCTTCAGGTATCTACCGTGTTTCCACCCCTTTTGCAGGAATCTGGAGGCTTGAATAGGGGTTCACCATTTTGGATTTTACAATGGAATCTTGGTTTGCTCAAAGAGCATTCAGTGTTTCTTTTCTGTGTGGAGCCCAGGGTGGTCTTCACTGATGATGGGAATGTACAAAATATACACCCTGCCTTTTGACTGCTGAGGTTTTGCAGACTTTTGTAGTGATTGTGTGGAGGAAGTGCTAATGATACGTGCCATATCATGCCCATGAAATACACACACCATTTAAAAACAAGCATTGGCATAGCCAATAGGTCTCGCCTTTGAGACCTTATAAGTGTTTAGCCATGCAACACTTGATGTTTTTGCACCAAGGATATTGTGCTGGATAACTAAACACTTATAAGGTCCCAAAGGCGAGACCTATTGGCTATGCCAATGCTTGTTATCATTATGGTCAGGGCCACCATATAAATATGAAGGAAGAGGTGTAGTATGAGCACAAGACTTGATATACCTTTTCCTTTTTTACAGCATTATTTTCATGGGGAGGTTAGAGTCAAAGTATAAACACATTTCAAAGTAAATTTAGTTTGAAACATTGTTTGAAACCGTCCTTTTTTTTATGTCTCGCGCCTAGCGTTGCAGTGCGCAGCGCGAGACATTTTGTAGGGGGTTTCAGAAACTGACCTAGGAATCGCTCACGCACGAGCGTGTGCTTTTCCTTTTGGGGCACGCTATTGGCTTTTGCATGCATGTTTTTGACAAAGACAGCACGCAATACGGGGCGCGCTGTGTGGCAAGCACGCAAGTGGTGCGCGCGCAGCAGTGATTGGCGGCTGCGCGTGTGCACGCTCGCGTGCACTCAAGCTTTAGGCCACAGGCAGCACTTTAAAAATCCCAAATACAAATGTCTCTCGGAGCCAGCGCAAGCGCTGGGGCTCAGTGGGACCTAACAAGGAGGTATACCTTCTCTACAGCTGTCCCAGCTTGCACAGAACATTTGGAGGTGGGCCATCCCACAAAACGTATACCTGCTTGCAGAACACCTTCCAGGAGTTCACAATCAGATTGTGGATCTGTTGAGTCGACAGAAACAACAGATTCACAAATGGGAACTACATCCACAACTTTTTCTACCATTTTTAGGTCTCGGCTAGCGATGGCTGCGCTTGCGCAGTCTCGCTCGCGAGACATAATGACTTGGGAGAAGAGGGGCTTGAACCCGCCCCTCTTCTTCCCTGTTCTCCATTGGCTGGCCTAGTAAATGCTGGCCAGCCATTGGAGAAGAGGTCCCGTCACTCAAATCATGCCCCGACCTTTTCGGATCGGGGGGCGTATTTTTTGCGAAAAGTCTCAGGGAGGAGACAACAGCAAAACACGCCCCCGAATCCGAAAACGACGCTGCGTTTCTCCGAGGCATTTTTTCTCTGCCACGGAGAAAGGCGGTGGTGTCTTCCGGTTTAAAGAAAATGAATCCAAGCTGGGGCATTCCAATTACTAGTTCGCTCTGGGAGTGCATTTCGGTGTCCGTATCCGTGGACCTTTTGCAACTTTGGCTTGTTGAGAACTTGAACCATCATGTGATCAGCAACCCAAGACGTTACATCAGTGGTGCCTGCGAGAAGCAGAACGAGCAGCGGAGTTTCGAAGCAGGCCTGGCGGTGAAAACGTTTTGGCTCTCTTCTAGCATGCTCTGTGGCCTCCAAGCCCAGGCGACACCCTACTGCTGAATACCGCTCCCTAACGTGAGGCGCGCGCTTATATACCAGCGGCGGGTGGAGGGGTGCAAGTAATTATTAATAGAAGGCGAAGGAACAACGACTTTACCGTCATCAAACACGAAATTTCATAAACTGGGGATGCTCAAAATAGAAGCGGCGCCAAGAGAACAGCAACACGTCCGCCTCAGAGCGCAGATTTTTAAACGCTGATTTATTTATCTTTCGAAACAGACAGTTATTCACCCCGCCTCCCCCCAACCCCGGTCGGGCAGTCTTGCCACGCCCCCTACTCCTGGTCCTGAGCGGCGAAGGTCTGGGCGCATGCGCAGTGCTGGGTTGCCGTTAGCCCGGTTCTTCCAGCGGTGGGGGCGAGCAAGCGCCGCCGCCGCCGCCAGGCACAACGGTATCACCGGCAATCGGCAGCAGAGCGAGCAGCCCGGGGGAAGCAGCTGTAGCCCCGCCTTCCAGGGAGCCATGTGAAGCTTCTTGAATCGGGGAGGAAAGGCCGAAGCAGGGTCTGCTGCGGGGGTGAGTGCTGGCCGTGTCAGGGGGTGCATGGCAGGAGAAGAGGGGTGCACCAGCAGACTGGGTTACGTGTCATTGACTCTCATAGATGAGTATTGGGAGGCTCTAGTTTCGGACATCCTCTTCATCACAAGGCAATTAAATGAACGTGATAAAGCGTAGCTTAGAATATATATGCATTTTGTATATAATATGTATTGCTTTGTCCTTTTTCTTGAGTTGTAATAATTAGATGTGTACGTTCACTTAATCTTCCCCGTGCCTAACAAAGAATGATTGTGTGTCCTAATGTAACGTAACAGGTGCTATGTAAGGCGCTCTGATACCTGATTGGATTCGGGTCAAGTTCGCGCTATATAAAAACTCAGCAAAAAAACAAAAGGGTCCCTGGTATCTAAAAGAAAGTTTTGGGCTGACATGGAGGTGTGAGAACATAAGGGAAACACGAGGCAGACTGATTCACTCTTGCACTGTCAGGGCACCAACTACCAAGTGCTTTACGCTCGCCCTCGCATATGGAAGGTGGCAGACTGGCTTGGGTCCGAGCCATAACCAGACTGGGACGTGGGACATGAACCCCCGTTCAAAATTCTACTTTCCTCAACCCTGCAGAATAGGTGGAATCTGGGACGTTGCAAAATCCCTTAGTTACTGCTCAGGCGCAAGCTTTTCCACTTCCTTGGTAATAGGCTGCATTTGTTCAGCACTAGGCAGTAACCTACCTTAAAACGAACAAGCATTTACAATGCAACGGTCTCGGGATTGTTAAAGTTAGAGCTATTGGCATTGCTCATGACATTGATTTTGTTTATGTTTTTGTTTTTAAAACATGTAGAGAAACGTCATTGTTATTTACAATGTCAATAGCTTAATCAGTGTGTGTGTAGGTGGCTCTGTGTGTGGGTGCAAATGAAATAGGTCTCGCATTTGAGAGTGATTAAGCTATTGACATTGTAAATAACAATGGCGTTTTTTTAAATGTCTTAAACATAAACAAAAATAATGTCATGAGCAATGCCAATAGCTCTAACTTTACCAATGCCGAGACCATTGCATTGTAAATGCTTGTTCCAAATGTGGGGCCAACCGGACATAGACCTGTTTGCCTTACACGAAAACGCAAAATGCCCATCCTTCGCCGCCAGGTTTCCACACCCGCTGTCCAAGGGCAATGCGATATGGATAAACTGGTCAGGCAGATTGCGTACGCTTTTCCGCCACTCCCATTGAATCCACTAGTGGTACCCAAGCTCCGACAACAGTCTCTAAAAATGATCCTAGTGGCTCCTACATGGTTACGCCAATCGTGGTTCACAACACTGTTGGAACTCTCACTAGTCCCACACCAAACACTACGCCTCTCCCCATCACTACTAACGCAGAACCATGGAGAGATAAGGCACCACGATCCAAATCAACTAAATATGGCGATCTGGCTCCTGAAGTCCTAGAGTTTGCTTACCTTAACCTTCCACCGGACTGTATGAACATTATTAAAGAAGCCAGGCGTTCTACCACCAGAGCTTGCTATGCAGCAAAGTGGAAGAGATTTGCCATTTACTGCACTAACAATCATATCGATCCACTAGATGCGTCCATCCAGAACATCATTTGCTACTTACTACATTTGCAAAGATGTAATTTAGCATACTCATCCTTACTTCTACATCTAGCAGCCGCTTACTTACAAAACAGACAACACTTGTCACTTTTTAGGGTCTCGGCAATTAAAGCCTATAAGGAAGGCCTTAATCGGATCATTCCTCCCAGATTACCACCCTCTCCGGTATGGAATCTCAACATCGTACTTACTAGGCTCATGGGACCTCCATTTGTACCTCTACATAAATGTGAACTTCAGTTCCTCACATGGAAAGTAGCTTTCCTTATTGCAATCACCCCTCTCGGAAGGGTGATATCCAGGCTTTAACCATACAAGAACTCTTCTTACAAATACATCGTAACAAAGTGGTTCTCAGAACAAATCCAAAATTCCTTCCTAAAGTCATCTCTGCATTTCATCTTACCCAATCAGTGGAGCTACCAGTGTTTTTCCAAAACCCAGACTTCGTAGCAGAGAGCTCTTCACACCCTAGACGTCAAAAGAGCTCTACTTTATTACATTGACAGGACTAAATCCTTTCGCAAAACAAAACAATTGTTTGTAGCTTTCTCCCCACCACATAAGGGTAATCCCATCTCCAAGGCAGGGATTGCAAGATGGATAGTTAAATGTATCCAAATATGCTACCAAAAATCTAAACGCACATTGACAATTCCCCCTAGAGCGCACTCAACACGCAAACTAGGGGCTTCCATGGCATTCTTAGGGAACATTCCCCTAGAAGACATTTGTAAGGCAGCGACATGGTCTACAACACACACCTTCACTAAACACTATTGTGTTGACGTGCAAGCCAAGCAACAAGCTTCTGTAGGCCAAGCTGTTCTTAAAACACTCTTTCAAACTACTGCAACAGATACAGGTGACCATCGCTAGGGGAGATACTGCTGTACAGTCTATGCAAAGTGTGTAATCTGCAGCTCATATGCCTCGAACGGAAAATGCTACTTACCAGTATGCATCTGTTCTTGGCATGTAAGGCTGCAGATCCACACACGCCCACCCACCTCCCTGGGACCTGTATCTGCTCCAGTTCTATCTTACTTAGATATACACACATGGACATCTCTTTCTTTTCTACTAACTCCATCATTTCCCATCATGGCGAAAAACAATCGGAGTATGGAGTCGATGCCCATGCGCACTATCGTCCAAAGCAGGAGTCGCCTATCTCGTGACTACAAAGACTTCTTCTAAGACAACAACAAGGTGCAAGCATCCGAGCCCAACACAAGATGGCGATCTAATGCAAAGTGTGGATCTGCAGCTCCACATGCCAAGAACAGATGCATACTGGTAAGAAGTATTTTCCTTCCTATTCAAGCAGCATTGTTGAAGACAATAGTTAAAAAAAAAACTAAGGTAGTTTAATGTGCATTTAGTTCAAATAATGTTTCCAATGTCAATTTATCCATGACATGCTCTAAATTATTTTATCATTTATTTTCAAATTTTGAACATATAGTCCATTGTGTTTTTAACATGTTAGATATCTTTGTTAAATGCCTTTCAATCCTTCAGTTTAGAATTGTTTATTAAGCAAAATGTTTTAGCACTTTTGACCTTTATCAGTATGGTGATCAGGTGAAAGCTCTATTTAATATGCCAGTGCAGCATATTGCTGGCTGCCTAAATGAAACTAAGCTGTCCTCCTGGTGCTGTGACATTTATACACTTAACAGTGTGAAGCGATTGCACTAAAAGGAAATCGATACAGAGTGACTTGACTCTGAGAGTTAAGAACCCCTGTAACTCAATTGGATATTATATTGTATATGTATGCTAAAATGCTAGGATGTCACCCATACCGGAGATCAGTTGTCACTGAAAAGTAACCTTTTTTACCTGTTAAATCAATATCTACAGTTGCTGTTCATAGTATCTTTTCCCCATCTTTATGGCTGTTTTGCTGTCATTTTACCCTTAAGTTGTCCAGGATGCTGTCTTTTAGTAGTTGTGATGAAAAGCCATTGGACGCATAGTTGCTCACTTTCTTATATTTTGTTAATAGTGTGTTTAGCCAGTAGATGGTGAGGAGAACATGTGTTCTTGTTTTTTACTTAACCTCTGTTGTGTTTCTATCTCCTATTATACATTAGAAGCCTCTCCTGAAAGATCGCGATCCAGAGCTGCTGTATTTTGCTGATGTCTGTGCCGGGCCTGGTGGGTTCTCTGAATATGTGTTGTGGAGGAAGAAGTGGCATGCCAAGGGGTTTGGAATGACCCTGAAAGGGCCAAATGATTTCAAACTGGAGGATTTCTACTCTGCATCAAGCGAGTTATTTGAACCTTATTATGGTATGTTCCATCACTTTGTCAGATATGTTTTGTTACGATGCTTTTTAAAAGGCTGCTTTTGTTTCATTCTATTTTTTTGTTTTACACACATGCTGCTTCGGAGCACTTGAAACTCTATAGATAACCTACAAGAACTGATATTTGGTTAATGCTAATGGGAATATTGGTCACTCTTTAGTGCTAGATTACACTTTTCCATATTAGTATGGCATATGATAGGTCAAAGTAATCTCCACAGATAAATATCCCAGTCTATCTCAGATGTGTAGAATGCACTCAGAGGCACAACTCCACTGGCTGCGCACCACTGGTTTCTGCCTCGATTTACAAGGAGAGTTTTCTGATTTACCCTGCAAGGTATCCTGTCTCTAGCCCAGTTCCTACTGGCTAGTCCACTTAGAATATGATGTCTCAGATCTTTCCTGATGCCCTGGTATGCTGGCATTTTGTAGAGTCTGCAGCTGTTAGTGATGATCAGTTTCCCCCTTCCTGATGGTCTGTTTGCTTGCAGCATGCCTGACTTAGGTCTCGCGCAGTCTGGTGTGACCGTAGATCCCCCCCAAAGGAGGGTGATGTCTTGGCAGGTGATGATCTGGGTGCTGCTGAGTAGGTAATTGTTGACTTTGCATCCTGCCACGTAGGAGGTCTTTCCCCAATGATGCTGTTAGCGGAGGTGAAGAGGTTCTGGAAATGAGTCGGTGTGCCCACTACATGCTGTCCTTGCGTAGTCTTACCCGTGCCTTGAGCCTGCTTCTGGGGATGTGGTGACAGGCCGGGAACGAGCTGCCAATACCCACCAATACCCACCGCATGCTCATGCCCCTGGGAGATGTGCCTCCACATCTAGCATACCTGTGTATTCCCTGAAAGGCATGCCCCTTCATAAAGAGGCTCAAACCCAGGTTGGCGTTTCTAAGGTGCTGATCTGAACCTTGTTCAGAAAGAGACTGCTTTGGGGAAAATCCCAGTTTGGGTTCTTGATTTCGCCTGCCTATTCTTCCCTTGTCGGCCGTCATGGGGATGACGAGTTTTTTTTTCTCTCCATTTATTAGTTTTCTCATAAAACATAAAACAGACGTCTATATGTACAGTTATAGCATATGTGCGATCCAGTGACAAAATGATTTGCATGCGCCAAAATAAAATCCAGGCATTTCAAAATTACCAACAATGCGGTACCCGCTATGTTGAACAGTCCCAAAAACCGCAGGATGACTCCGTGGTACTACAGGCCAGTGGCTCACAGGAGGCCCATGGCCCAATATCCACTCAATAATGAATGACGTCATTATGCATAAATACAATACATTTCTGTATTTACCTCTCCTCTCATAGAGCCTCAGGGGCCTCAATCTGTGGGTCAGAGTGTAAATCAGCAGCTTTATTTACAAGGTAAGTTTGATACAGTCCCCAATAATTCCTAGGGCGGCTTCTAGGTGGAAGCAACTCCTTAAATATCAGCTTGTGTGTTTCAATACAGCATGTCAGAATGCCACTCTGTGATCAGTGGCAGTGGGCCTCCCATCCAGCGCTACAGGGCGCTTAGCCAGGAGAAATCCAATTGCCAGCAACAGGCGCAATGCTTTGGCAACCGAAAGATCCCACCCCAATAGTGCCATTTTGGGGTCCTGCTCCAGGTCAGCACTAATGATTCCAAGCTCCTGAAACACTTTACACCAAAAGGTCTGAATCCCAGAGCATTCCCAGGCTAAGTGCCAGAATCCTGCATTTTCCACTCCACACCGTGGACAACTAGAAGAGTCAGACAACCTGCAGCGAAACTGGCGTTCGGGCGTGCAATATGCCCTGTGCAGGAACTTGAAGTGGAGAAGCCTATGCCTTCCGTTTAGAGAGACTGAGCGGGTAAGAGAACAGCAATACTGCCACTTTTTATCACTCAACGGAGTACCCAGATCACACTGCCAGTCCTGCCTAACTCTGAGGACCTCAGTCTTACGAGTGTCTTGTAGGCTAGTGTAGAATTTTATGATCAGCTTAAGGGGCTCCTCTACCTTAATGAGCGTTGTGAAGGACGATGTGGCCTGTGGTTCCAATAAATGTTCACCCTGAAGGGCATGCCGTGCATGCTTGGCTCTAAAGAAATGGAAAAGCACAGTGCTGGCCGGACAGCCGGATGTCCTGCTGTTGGAGGGCTTCCCAGGATACTAGTGAGCCATCTCTAAAGAAGTCGCCCATTTTTGTGACACCTATATTGTGTAGTGCCTTTCTCGCCCCCATGTCCTGCCCCAGCGAGAACCACAAACCCCACTGGAGAGGCATTTCCGGAGAATACAGGAAGGCCCCCGCTTGCATATGCAGTAGTGTCTGCCAGGCCTGCACTGTGACAGCCAACGGATCAAAAACCCGAAACCTTCTGGAGGCTGGTCGCGTGAGGAATTGTGGTAAGGATAACAGATCCGCTGCCATCTTTTCTAAATATAGGAACGGTGTGTCATGTGGGCAGTGTATCCAGTAGTGGGCAAAGGAACTGTTTGCGGCTCTGTAATACTTTTCGAAATCCGGGGCTCCCAACCCGCTCCACTCGTAGGGTAAAGTAAGCGAGTCCCATCATAGTCGGTGTTGTTTCCAGCACACGCAAGCAGTATCAGCTGAGAGCGCCATGTTTTGAGCATATGTTTAGGTAAGAGGATAGGTATATTCTGGAACAGGAATAGAAATCTGGGAAGATTCACCATTTTCATTATGGCAACTCTACCCATTAGTGAAAGTGGGAGCCTAATCCATTTCTCCACATTTTCGATCAATCGTTGTGTAGCCGTGCCATAGTTTTCCCGAATCACCAACACCAGGTCTGTGTGAAATTGGATAACCAGATATCTCACCGGATCTGTAGTCCAGCGAAGTGGGAAATCGACGATGGGTTTCTGGGTGGTGGGAGTGAGTGGGAATATGATGGATTTATCCCAATTTACACATAGACCAGAATGCCCACCAAATTGGACCACCTCATGTAATATGGGAGACAGGTTGGCTTCCGGGTTATAAATGTACAATAATGTATCATCCCCGTAAGCGTAGATATTAAGTGTGTACTCAGGAAATTGCAGCCCCCTACGTGCATGATGCTCCCGAATGGCGCAGACTAATGGCTCTGCAACTATCGCGAAGAGAGTGGACAGCCCTGATGTGTTCCCTGAGTGATGTTGAATGATTGTGAGACTTCAGTCCCGATTCGAACTCTGGCGGTAGGCGATGTGTAAATCAAGGAAACTAATCGAAGGAAAATGTCCCCGACTCCTATCTTCCGAAGGACCGCGAGTATAAAGCCCCATTCCACGGAGTCGAAAAAGACTGCTGCTGCTTTGACCTCCGGGTTCAATCTTTGCACAGCACAGAACAATGTTCTTAAATTTTGGGGTAGATTCCGGCCTGGGACAAACCCTGCTTGTTCCGGCCGACTAATCCCAGGCAATAGTGGCGCCAGCCTATTCGCTAAAGTTTTCACATAGATCTTTGCGTCTACATTCAGCAGAGACAGTGGTCGATACAAGGAGCAACTGCTGGGTGATTTGCCAGGTTTTAAGAGTGTGACAATGACCGCCTCACGCATGGAAGGCGGCATAGTGCCCGACTCCGCCATTTCCTGGTATAGCAGCTTGAGATACGGTGTCAGTATATCTTGGAATGCTTTATAGAATGCCACAGAAAAACCATACGCCCCTGGGGCCTTCCCTGCTGCCATCCCCTTCAACGCTTCCCTTATTTCGTCTGTAGTCAATGGGCCCATCAAGTGTTCAGTGACTAGCCAAGGCATTTTGATATACGTTAGATAGTCCTCTAGGGCTGCGCTATCTGTGTGGATTTGGGAAGCATACAAAGTCTGATAATGAGAACTGAAATGTGTTGCTATCTCCTCAATGATGCTCAGAGGCGTACCATTCTCGTCCGTCATGCTTATCACTGTCCTCTTACTGTTTGGGCCTCATTAACCCTGCCAATGTGGCACCTGGGCAGCCTTGCTTTGAATACCGTGTCTAATAAGGAGTAGAGTGGGAAGCGCCAAGTGAACGCAGGTATTCTTGGGGAGTGATACCGTAGTGCAAATTGAACAGGGGAATGATTGGAATACGTGCGCGGGAGGTGTGCGCAGGTGGTTACCATCTCCGCTAGCCCTCCAGATATGAGCCAGAAGTCTCTACGAGTCTGTGTCAAATGCATAGGAATAATATGTGTACCCCAGTGTAGCAAGGAATTTGTACCGCCAAACATCAATGAGACTCTCCGTGTGCATGATATTATGTAAGCCCACTGCGACAGCTGCTGGGCGTATGTCGGGACCTGTCCAACGTGGGATCCAGAATGCAATTGAAGTACCCTCCCCAGACCTGTGGATAACCTCTCCAGTGCACCAATTTATCCACCAGGGAGTTGTAGAAATGTGGATCATCATAATTCGGGCCGTATAACCCCACTAATACAAAGGTTAAATCTGCTTTTTTACAGAGGGCCACCGCAAATCTGCGCTGCTGGTCCTTGCAGGAACCTGTCATCTCTGCCCCTGCTTTTCAGTCCACCCATATCAGGACTCCCCTGGCGTTAAAGGTAAAATCTGCTGAATAACCTGTTCCCTGCAATTTACGCTGCACCTCTCCACTACGTTCTGGGGCTAGATGGGTCTCCTGTAATACTGCAATGGACACAAAGTGTCTCTTTAGGTAGGCCCCTATATGGCTAACCTTCCTATTATCGTTGAGACCGCTTACGTTCCATGTCATAAGTTGCAATGTGGTGGAGTACCATGATGGACGGAGTTCTATGCCTGCTATGTTTACTGTGCATCTATAATATGACAAACCTACAACAACACAAATATTCATACCATTAAAACAAGCATTCCCACCCACGCTACGAAAACCCGCAACTGTTGCTGCCATGTATGCCCCACCCACCCCTCCCAAAATCCTGATCGACAACAAAACTCCAAGAAACAAAAGCAATAATGATAGTGTGATACACCTGGGGGCAGATGTTACCATCTAAAATACCTCCCTATGCCACCATATCAGTTCACTTAGTTGCAAATAACTGACGCATATTACACTGACAGATGCAGTGTGACCCCGATTGAGTACCCCGTCAGCCAATATAGGTCAATCAAGCTATAAGTAAAGCAATTTGCCTAATGGGGTAATTCCAATCAGTGCAGTCGGACCTGGCCGGCCCTTGGCGACGATTCGCACCCCAATACAGTACAATATGTTAGCTGCCAATGGGGCATCCTGTCACTTTGGGATATAAGTCCAACAACTTAGCTGCTACATTCACTAGTCCTGATCTTGCTCCTCCCGGCTGCTTGGAGAATCCTCTGCATGTGTCTGTGCGGACGCGGGCGAGCTTCAACGTTCCAGATGCTGTTCCCTGTCTTTGACTGCCCGCAGAACAGCCTTAGGGTCCATGAAGAAGTGCACTTTTCTGTCCATTTTAAGTTGCAGTTTGGCTGGGTAGATCATGCTATATTCCAGATTTAGATCCCAGAGTTTCTTTTTCACCGGAACGAAGAGTCGTCGCGCTTCCTGCACTTGCAATGTGGAATCCGCGAAAAAGGATATTTCAGCTCCTTTTGTTGAAGAGTACCCAGCTTGCGCGCTTTTCGTAGGGCAGCATCGCGATCCCTGTAGTTCAGTATCCACGCAATTATTGGCCGAGGGGGTGCACCGGAACCGGCCTTGGCGCAAGTGAGCGGTGCGCTCTTTCTATAATGAATATGCCAGAAAATGTGTCCCTCCTAGTAGTGAAACAAGGAGCCGCTTACACATACTGCTCAATGTTGCCGATGTTGGACGATTCGACCACACTTAGAATGCAAACATTGTTTCTCCTAGATCTCGCTTCGAGATCTCCGGTTTTGGCTTGCAGAGCACGCAGTATCCTATCCCTTTCCTTGTCAGTCTCCGCGTCCGCTCGTACCACGTCCTCCAGATCGGATACCCGTTTTTCTGCTGTGTCGAGTCTGTCTCCGTGCTTGTCCAGTCGCTTCACATCCGGTTCATACGGAAAGGTAGAGCATCTATTTTACTCTCAAATTGCAACAAACTGTGCTATATAGCACGGAATGCGAGTTTCACGTCTATCAGCCTCCGCTTCTGGGTCTGCCGACGCGACATCTTGCTCGGCAGACGTGGGATCTTTCGATGTGGGAGTTTTGTGCAAATTAAACTGTTGCTTGGGTTGGAGCTTGTCGGCCTTGCCCATGATGTGGGGGGTGTCCACGATAACAAGGGCGCAGTGTCAAAGGTATGAATTACCCACTACTAGGCTGGACAGTGGGTCAGAGCCATCAAAGTATGCATGCAGCGTTAGCCACTAAGGTCCGTTGACACCTGCTCTGTGCAAACCCCTGGATCTCTTATTAGCAATTTATACGCACTACGTGGGTGCAGCTCGCCAACAGCTAGCTTCCTCTCTGGTTGATTAGGGGTCTGACGACCACCAGTTGATTATGCCCCCACTATAGCTGTACCTTTGTCAGCAGTAGTTATGGACCTGTACTATGCCCATACACGTGATCGCTTGGAGTCCAGCAGGCCAACTCCTGTTGGGCTTACAGTGTCCCGGGCCAGCACAGCATGCGCGACAGTGCCCCCTTAAAGTCGCCTGCAGCATAGAGCCTTTGAGCCCCTCCAGCCCCGATGTGCAGGAGAATGCGCCAGGCAGAAGTAGGTTGCACTTCTCGTTAATACGAGGCTCGCCACCGGCGCTAGGCCGACAGGGGCCTCAGGGGCAGGATAATGCTCCGCCCGGTAGCGCAGTGCCTTGCTTTGGTCCCCAGGCGTCACAGCCATATTTGCAGCCCGCAGGGTCCCGCCGGCTCACAGACGGCACCTCAGCCAGCTCCGCTCTTAAGATGCGACCCCTGGTATCAAGGGGCCGCTCGCCGGAGTGTTCCGCGCCCGCGAGGCCCCTCGGGTGGGCCGAGCAGTGGTAGGGCCTCGCACCACGAGGAGGCAGAGTGCGACGTGCAGTTTCTCCCGCTTGGCCCGATCACGGTCTCTCCGGGCTCTGAGAAGGGCTCGGCAGCGGTGAGGCAGCCTGAAAAGAAGACAGCAACGAAGGTAGGACGGAGCTTCTTTATTGGCGTCCAGCTGATCAGTCAACCCGGCAGCAACTGCCGTACATGTCCCTTCCACGTTCCATGCACGGAACCTACATTCCAGGTTCCGTGCAGGGAACCTAGTCAGCACACCCAACACACCCCCCTCCCTTCACTTAAAAAAAAACGCCTTACATGAAAACAATCACAACCCCTCCTTAAAACTGTATTAGTTACAAAATACAGGAAAACTAAAATCTAATATAGTCTTGTAATTTGACGGGAGATGACCTAGCTCTGGCAGGTAGAAATCTGGTCCTCAAAAGACCTTGTTGAGGAACAAGGTTGTTCCCAGGTACGCGATCCCCAGGAATAGTAGTACCAGAAGCTGGAGTTGCACCAGGAGTGTTGACACCAAATTTGTTTTTCACAAACTCAACTTTTGGCTTAGGCACCACTGAGACAGCAGACTTATTCCAAACCTTACCATTTTCCAGGACAACCACATGATCCCTCACCTTTCTGACCTTAACAGGGGCAGAAAACCGGGAAAAGCTCTTGCGAACGAGCACTGGTTTCTTAATTCTTACCCAGTCCCCTTGGCACACCGGAGACTGCTTGAGACAATCAGACCCATACTTGCCTTGAGTCGCAGCTCTGACGTCCGCTACCTTCCCTAATCTTTGTGAATCTACCTCCTTTCTTAACATCCAATCTTTGTTAAGTTTGGAACCCGCAACTCTACCTCTTAGCAAGGTAAAAGGAGACATTCCAGTACTGTAGTGTGGAGTAGTTCTTATTGCCCACAGCATGTCTGAAATCACTAACTTCCAATCCAGACTATTTATGGAGGCCAACTGTAACTTCTCTTTGATAACACGATTAAAACGTTCAACTAGCCCATTACTACATGGATGGTAAAGAGAAGTGAGGATGTGTTTGACGCCATGTTTCTTCAGAAAATCCTGCATTTCAGTAGACACCAACTGAGTGCCATTGTCAGTTACTAATTCCTCCGGAAATCCCTCCCGAAGAAAAACCTCCTTAAGAAATTTGATAATGATAGCAGAATTTATTCCCTCCACAAACCTAACTTCTGGCCACTTGGACATGTAATCAATTAAAACTAGCACATACTTGGGAGAACACCCTAAGACACTGAATGGACCAGCCACATCAAAAGCCAGTTTGCACCAAGGTGATTCTTTGACTGGAATAGGACTGACAGAGGATGGACAGGTTACCTGAGTTTTGTCACTCAATACACACGCACCACAATCTCTAACACAGTGTTCGATGGACCTGTCAACACCAGGCCACCAAAAATCTTCTCTCACTCTCCGCTTCATTGCCCTAATGCCTAAATGACCTTCATGGGCGAAGTCTAAAACCTTATTGCGTAGCGATAAAGGAACAACCAGCAACCCACCCCTGCGCAAAATTCCATCAACCAGAGACAACTCATCACTGACTCTCGAATAAGGAATTAACTCCGAAGGAATAGTAGTACTAATGGGCCAACCAAGAGTTACAAAGTCTATCACCCTACTGAGCTCAACATCCTCAGAAATGGCAAGTTTCCAGTCCACCTCAGATAAGGCAGCTCCCGTATCTGCTATAGTGCTGACAGCACACACCATCTCCAAATGATCATTTTCAGGTTCAAAAACAAATTCAGAAAGAGGCAACCTTGACAAGCGATCAGCCACGCAATTCTTCACACCAGCGACATATTCTAAACGGTAATTGAATTAGTTGAGTCTGTACTGCCATTTGGCAATACGAGGCGTAGCCCTTCCCCCACCTTTGGTGGTAAAAAGATCCACCAAAGGTTTGTGGTCAGTCCTGAGAACAAAATCACAAGAAATTGCGAAAATACTGCACACCCCACCATAGAGCCAAAGCTTCCTTTTCGATGGTAGAGTAGGTCCCTTCGGCACCACGGAGTGTTCTAGAAGCGAAAGCAATACTTTCTTCCCTATTGTCCGATCTTTTCTGCATTAAGACAGCCCCAAGCCCCACATTGCTGGCATCAGTGGCGACAATGCATTGATCATTGATGTTGAATAATTTAAGTGGCTGTGCTTGTACAATTGCTTCTTTCAACAACTTGAAATCAGACACACACTGATCAGACCATACATATTTCACATTTTTCTTCAGAAGACCATGGAGACACACAGTTCTATTAGAAAAGTTAGCTACAAATTTTGCGTAGTACTCAACTAGCCCCAGAAAAGAACGTAGCTGATCCTTGTTCTGAAGTTCAGGTGCATTTTGAATGGCATCCAGTAGTTTCATCTTAGGTTCAACTCCTCTGGCAGAGATATGATGACCCAGATAATCTACCCCTTCTTGAAGAAATTTGCATTTGTCCTTTCTTAATGTTAGCCCGCTAGACTTAACAATTTCTAATACGTGCTTGACCCTGGTGTTGTGCTCCTGTATGGTCTTTCCGTGAATAAGAATGTCGTCCTGAAAAAACACAACTCCCGCATGCTGTGATTGAGGTGTTATTTTTTTCTTTTCGTCTTCCCCTGTCCTTGTCTTACTACTTCTCCCTCCTATCACACTCGTCCATGCTGCTTCTTTCCCTTCTGACCCTCCGTTATGTTACTTCTTCCTTCTACCTCTACACTTGTCCATTTTGCTTCGTGCCGTCCGCCCGACCTTTCTGTTGTCTGTGTTGCTCACACCTGCCATAAGGAAAAGCGCTATGACGTGGCCAGCACTGGGCGTGCTGCTTTTTTTTTCTTTCTTTTCCTGTTCTTGCTCATTCCCTCCCGCACTCCGTCCCATTGTCTGTCTTGCCTGTTCCTCCTAACATCCCTGCTGTTTTCTATCCCACCCGCCATGGGGGGAGGGGTGGGAAGAGGAGTCTTGACTCTGCCAGTGTTGGCCACGTCATAACACTTTTTTAAAACTTTTAGCCATGCTGCACAGCAGCTGTGCTGCTCCACAATGTGGCTTAAAAACATCGGTGAAGTCAATAGCTCTCACATAGGCAAGACCTATTTGCTTTGCCAATACTTGTTGTAATAGGAACACCTGTTTACAGAACTTGGAGCATAAGTGCAGTATGAAGCATTACAGAAACAAGTTACTATCATCACATCAATAAACTCCCTTCTTGTTTTTCTGTGAGCAGTAACAAAAAGCTCTTGCCTATACTTCCTGTGTGGTCTTCTAAAAATCCATAGGTCAGGCACTCCTCCTCTCGTGCTTAGACTACTGTAATGCAGTTTGTCAATTTTCTTGCTTACTCTCTTAAGCCTTTGCAACACATTCAAATCGTATTAGCATATTTGACTCTTGGCCTTAATAACCAGTCAATCTCTATTCATCTATGCTCTCTTCATTGGCTATCTGCCTCTAAAATATGCATTGTTAAGGCCCGTTTTTCTTCCAACCCCTCCCAATATAAGGTGATACAGTAGTCTAATCTGAAAGAGGGACTTAATTTATAACTTGAGCTTTAGAAGTAAAGGAGATGTGTTTGCTGGACCCTTTTTAATTGACAAAAACAGAAGAAAGCCACAAAATTATCCTTCTTTTTCTTTGTAAGTTGGGCATCAATAGAGAGACACACATTTTCAGATGTTTGAAGCTCTAGAGATGATGGACGGATGGTAGACTGCAACAATGATTTTTCTCCTTTTTAGGTCTCGCTGGCGTTGCAGCGTGAAGCGCTGCCGCCAACGAGAACTATTGTTACCGTGATACCTCTCAAGGGAGACAGACCGGGGCACGCGCAGCGATCGGGGTCTGTGGACGCGCTTCTGAGAAGCGCAGACGCACACGCCCCCAAGCGCGCGCGTGCCACGCTCCGCCGACCGCCGGGCTTGTTATTTCCCAGTGCCTCCACCTGAGTCTCCCATGTGTATCCACCACAAGCTGCCCCTCCCTCCCCCCTTCGGCTGCCCCACTCACCAAGCAGTAGGATCCGCAGCACTTTGAGCTCCTCCTTGGCATGCTCGTATATCTCCCGGTCGATACGCTCGCTATGGCTCTGGGCCTCCTGCAGCTTGCCGGGCACCGGTGTGCTATAGCACAGCCCCATGTGTCTGGTAGCCATGGGCGAGAAGAGAGGGGTTTTGGGACGTCGGGGCCGTGAGGCCACGGTTCCAGAGGTGAGCGATAAGGGGGTATGGTGGATGACTGAAATAAGGTGCGAGACGAGTACAGGGAGAAGTCCGTTTTCAGATGTCAGGCAGGTGTTTTTCTTGAGAGAAGGGTGAGATTATTTTGTGGAGGGCTCTAAACGCAGTTACATTGTTTTATGACGGGGCAGGAGGAGGGATTAAGTTTGAAAACAACGTGCTGTGCGTTACCCGTGTTAAAGGGGGAGTGAGTGGAGCGTCAAATTCAAGTGTGTTTAATAGGAAGGTTTTTCTGGAATGTACCTTTGTGCTTTTGTCGAGGTTTAAGTTTCAGTCGGTATAAAGTGTTGACAAGGTGCAGGCACGTTCCTGCTCTGTGGATGTAAAACTTCTGCTCCACTCCTTATAGAGAGGAAAAGTAAACAGAAAACTGGGAATGATTGGAAATTGGCGCTGGAGCTGCGCCCGTCCTGGAAATGACGCCAAGTCTGAGGTGTCTTGTTCCAGGTGCCGTTGGGGTGCAGCTCCCTTCTACTCCGGCTTCCCGCCCCAGCCACGGTTTCCCTTGCCGGCAACCCGTCGGTCTTCGAATCCCCGCCTCCTTGCACAACCACTCCGTACCCCCGTCTCTTACTCTGAGTGCCGCCCCCCTTTTCAGTACCCTCTAACGAGCCCCCCCATTCCCCATCGCAAAAGTGGTCCTTTCCGGTCCCCATTTCACCCCCTCAAGCACGCCAGCTCCCGCCCCACCTGACAAGAGACAAACCCCAGCTGCAATATAATTTTAAACAAGCATTGAAAACGCATTAGGTCTCGCCTTTGATTAAGTTAAAGCCATTTGCTTTGATAATGGTATTGTATAGCAAAGCAAATGGCTTTAAGTTAATAAAAGGCGAGACCTACTGCATTTTTAATGCTTGTTGTTATATAGACACTACACTCTCCTCTTAGAGGTCAGAGGGGCATTCCAGCCACAGCTGTTCTGTAATGAACGCTGTATTTCAGCATGCAACTCTGCCAATGCTGATCTTCCATCCTGATCTGGCAGAGGGCGGATTTCCAACTCAGCACCAGACCAATTCACTCAGGTATGGGGTCTCAGGCTATCCGAAGAGATTAGGCAGAGGGTACCCCTGCTATGCTCTCAGATTAGAAATACCTACACGCATATCTATATAGAACCACTACCATTGTTGGATTGTTTATTCTGTTCACAAGTTTGTAATGCTGGTTAGATTGCTTTGTTTCATCTGCTTAATAATTGCAGCTCATTCTTTCTATGCAAGAATATGATTGTTTCAATAAATGTCTTGAACACTTTTATTCATATCTTCCTTATGTTTAACTTGGCCGGCATAAGTAACCAATGAAAGTGGTAAGATCTGTTTCCACAATTCCCTTGGGGATCAGAGGATCATGTTAGATGTTGCCAAAATCATGTGTCATCCCAGGTAGTTTAGGGGCGCAGTGAGGCTCTGTGAGATAGGCAGAAATTAGGCCAACAGTCTCTGGTGGTGTGTAGGACTCAGTCCCTGCATTCTGACATCCTGTTGCCCAAATTCGCAGTCCTCTTCTAAGTGGAAACCATATAACATCACTAACCAAGTAGGTAATCTGTCGAACTCTTTTACAATACTAGATATTTCCTATATCTACATTATGGCGGTCCACAAGTTCACCCACTGCCCGAGCTAGCTAATGAGAGAATAGCGAACAACAAATGTCTGCTTGCAGTTTTTTTTTCTCAAGTTCAAAATGTGACACCCAACACATACATTTTGTTCATGCCTTTTTGCGTAAAGTGTTGGCTAATTTGATTCTGATGGATACATCTAATCGCAGATTCCTCATCATAGACTACTCCCGAGGTGTTAGACTGGAATGTTTCTCCAGTTACAATATTACAGCCTGCTGGGTGGCGCTGTGCAGCTGCGTTACTGGCACCGTACTGCCCTGGAAATGACAGAACTCAGTCTCATATAAGCGCCACCAGTGTGAATTAAAATTATTTCTCTTCTTTCCGTGCCTTGAGACGTGCTCCCAATTTTGTTGAACTTTAGATGACTTCTAAACAAAACTCAGTGTGCTAGGTAGCAATGCTGTCTTAAAACTACAGGTTTTAAACTATGCTTTACCGGGAAGCGCAGCTGTGTGCCACCTTAATAGAGCTAACAGCTTTCACAGTGATGTTCAGAAGGCCAGTGATCTTGATGCCTCCCCTAAGGCGGGGTTTGACTCTCAACTAGGGCCACCAATAGAAGAGTGTGCATCTTTTGCAGTAGTGGTCCAGTGAGAAGCTGTGGTCCTAAATTTACAGCTACCTTCAGTTGAGATCAAAAGCGAACAACCCTATGGAAATTCTGCAGCCACATCTTAGCTCTTGATCCCCTAATACAGTGATGGGCACTTGATGAATGGCTTGTACCTGCTTGCCATAAAATCGGTGATTCCTGTGGTTCAGGCTTCAAACAGTGAGGTGAATTTCATTTCATTACCCACGACAAATCTGGATAGAGAATTCATACGTGTCGAGGTATTTGGCAAGTGTATGTTCTCCTCTGCCAGCATGGCATTGCGATTGGTAATTGTTGTTTTCCCATTGGTTACTACAGACAGCCCTCTCGGTCATGGCCAACGAGATATTGACGGCGGTGCTGAAAGACCTTAGGTCCTCTTTGGCTCAGACATTCCATGATGGATAAGACACGGCCAAATATGCGATCTGTGCTGGCTTAGATACTACTGATTTCATGGGACGGTGGTTGCATCAGTGTTGTGCTCCACCAACACATGTGGATGCATTCCACAGGATTCTCCGGAAAGCTCCTGAGAGGACTCCATATATCCCTGGGCTTACTGTGCACAGGTTGTAACAATGCATAGCAGTTAGCTGATTTGTTACAATGAGCAGTACAATGTATCTCCAGGCCTTAGTGCTAGGAGTGGGACCCTTTAACCAGGCCATTAAAACTCTGCGCTTTCCCAGCTTTAACAGAAGGGTTGCAAGCATTCAAACCAACTTTGGGATATAAGCTACAAGGACCTGTAGTGGAATCATGTGGGTCAGTTGCAGGTGAAACCCAATGATATCTTCCAGTAATTTGCTCATTTTGTGCCAGTATGCCGAAGTGAACGGGCACTGCTAGGCTAAGTGAAAATAGCTCTCTTGGTGGGTAGTATTTCAGTGGCCATCCACACTTATTGAAACATCAAATTTGCACATTGCAGCCAGAGATTTTTCCAAGCGATTAACAAACTTAAAATGAATTAGTTTGTTCCCTTAGTTGGGTTAAATCATCTTCACATGAGAGCAACAATAGTCCCATTTTTGTCAACTAGTTCATGCCCATGATCCACCACCCACAATGGCCCAGCCGGCAAATGAGAAGTTGCAATGGCATCTGAGCACAGCATATAAACTTTAGCCATTCTTCTACTGGCAGAACTTGAGGTTCTGAGATGTGTAAGAGGGTTGAACACAGGAGGAGCAATGGGGAATGTTGGGAATGCTTTAGTCTTACCATTTACTTCTGTAGGACTGTGGTCTGTGGCCAATTTTAGACCTACAACCTCTGAATGACTTCCTGCGGAAGGAAGAAGTTAAAATGTTCGCAATGGCCCATGTTCTGTCTGTTCTTGGCCTAGGTGACTGGTTGGTGTGATAGGACTTGCAAAACTCATATTTTCATATACCCATCCTTCAGGCCCACAGAGGTTATCTACAGTTCAAGATAGGCAGGAGCATTTTCAGTTTGCGGTGCTTGTCGCACTATCGCCCCTCACAGATTAAAGTGATGGCAGTGGCTACTTCCCACCTTCTGAGGTCATGTATGCCAGTTTTCCCCTCACTCCTTGACCTGCTCTTGAACGTTGGCTTTGTACAGTCAGTCGTAGACCACCTCTAGAGCATGTTGAACTGCCTGACACAATTGGGGTACACTGCCAACAAGCCGAAGTGGCAACTAATTCCTTTACAGACACTCCTGTTCATTGGAGTTTTCCTGTAGCAGTTTAAGGCTTCCCTGCAGTTCAACGAGTCCTGGATATTTAGGCTGTGATCCTAATGTTTCAGCGACCGTCCTCTATTATGGTGAGAGCATCTCTGAGGCTTCTTGGCCTCTTAGCTTCTTGCATTCTCTTTGTCGGCTATGCCAGGTGACATATGCTGCCTCTGCAATAGAATCTGAAGTTCCAGTAGGCCCAGCATCAATGAATTCTATTGGATGTCATCCATATTTCAGGGGAGGCAGCTCATGACCTGTAATAATAATAATAATAATAATAATAATAGTAATCTTTATTCGGTTTGTAACAGTGTAAAACCATAAAAGATATCATAACATACACATATTCATGATAAAATTTGCTTAAAAATGTAATTGAATATACAGTTAAAAAAGAGAAAGTGTGCGTAGTTTTAGTAATACGGAAATTGATTCACTATATTACAAATTGTTTCTGTGCCTCATAATACACTTTAAAAAATTCAGTACGTGATAGACTGTCCATTCGGAGTCCAAAGTTTGAAGTGCCAGCATGGCTGGACGACATTGTCTGTGGCCCCATCTTTTTAATAAGGGGATTAGCCAGACTTTACGATGGGTATGGAAGAACTTACAGAACAATACTGTGTGCATATTGGACTGTTGTGAACGATCATCACATGGGCACATTTCCATCTGAGTTTTCCAGTTATTTTTTTCGGGAAATGACACTAGTCTAAAAAAGAGGTTCATTCTGAACCTTGTTAGGAGCATTTTTTCGTAGGTTGTAAGCTCCAGTGTCAAATATGGCTGGATATTCAGCGACTGCTGTGTCATAATTGCGTGGATGACCGATTTTTTCGCACTCAGTAATGCCAGTCTAAGGGATTCCAGGTGGCTCAAGGCAACTAGTTTCAGTTCCTTTTTAGATATTTCCTTCAATTCTTCTGGCATATGGTAATATTTTTCTAGGCCCAGGTCAGAGAAGAAATGTCTTACATAGGAGAGCCAGGATATTTTGTGGGCATGGTCCAGATCCATGGTGTCACGAAGGATGGTTTTAGTCAAGGTGTTTTTTTCTGATACCCATACTCGCCTCCAAAGCAAAAGAGGTTGGATTTTTATTAGATCTTCAATATATGTGATTCCTAGTTCTATATGTGAGGCGTAGATGGAAGTGCCTCTTGGGGTTGATAAAAGGAACCTCGTGAAGATATTCTCCTCTTTTTGGATGGAGTCGATAGGTGTGTGACCCCAGATCCCTGCACCATATAAAGCGATGGCTTGGCATTTCGCGGCATAAATCTGTAGTAGTTCTACTGGTGGTCTTTTGCCGAGTTTATTGGAGAATTTCATTAGTGCCATAGTAGCTCGTCTAAAGAGCTGTCTCCTAGTCTCGACTGCCGCTTTCCAATTCAGGGCATCGTCAATCATAATGCCTAGGTAGGGATACTGTGAGGTCGTTTCGATTTTTTGTTGTTTCAGAAAAATGTACTTGGATGTCTTTCTTGATCCGCCGGCTACCATAACGTAGGTTTTTTTGATGTTTATGTGGAAGGTCCAGAGCGCCCATGAAGTCTGCGTATTTAGATAGAGATTTCTGCAGTTCAATGGGGGTGCGGGCTAGGATGACTGCATCGTCCGCATAAAGGAGAGCGGGGATCAAGCGACCTTTTGCTCTTGGAAGGTCTCTCCCTCCTCTCAGCATAGTCTTTTCTAGGCCGTTGGTGTACAAAGAGAAGAGGAAGGGGGCAAGGACACAACCTTGCCTCACTCCCCGCTCTACCCTGAATGGCGATGTCAGTTCTCCTTTTGTCCCGTACCTTACTCTCGCCGTGGCTTCGCTGTATAGCTCCCTCAGAAAGTCCAAAAGAGGGGGATCTACCCCCATTGCACTCAAGTGACCAGAGTCTTGCATGCGAAACGCAGTCGAATGCAGAGGACAGATCTACATAAACCATGTAAATGGCGCCAGGTTTTGCATGGGTGTATTTTGAAATTAGCAGACTTAGGTTTAATGCCTGTTCAACAGTTCCGAATCCCTCCCTGAATCCGAACTGTAACTCTGATAGGATGTTTTTGTCTTCTACCCATTGCTGTAACTTTTCGAGGAGGACTCTACCAACAAGTTTACCCAGGGAGTCGAGAAGCGAAATTGGTCTGTAACACTTGGTGTCTTGTCGGTCCCCCTTCTTAAAGATTGGGACCATAATTGAGGATGACCATGATTCTAACAGCCCAAGTTTCATTGTTGCTAGGCAGACTCTAGTGAGTATTGGTACCCATAGGTCTGGGAGATGTTTAAATAGGTCGACTGGGACCCCGTCGGGACCTGGAGCTTTCCCACTCTTGCTTAATGTTAACGCCGTATTGAAATCCTGCAGGTCGATCTCCAATAGGATTGGGTAAGCTACTGGATTGATATTGGGGTGATGTTCTTCGCTCGTAGCTGTTAGTTTAAAGATTTTTGAAAAGTGATTCACCCACGTATCCTCATCGATGGCCACATCTATTTTTGGGCCAGTGTTGTCCGTTAGCAGAGGTGATTTGACTATTTTCCAGAATGCCTGGGTATTTTTCTGGAGTGCACTTTCGTGCAAGGCCTTCCACAAAGATTCTTTCAGTTCTTTTTTCCTTGTGATTCTGGCGGTGTTATACTCTCGTCGAAGAGATTGGATATTTGTTTTATCTCTGTTTGGATTTCCGAGAGCTTTTTTCAGATTAGAATGTGCCTTAGTGCAATCTTGATTAAACCAACCTGTGGAACTTAGATTATTTTGTTTTGATGTTTTAGTTAAAAGTTTTCTGACTTGCTCTATTATTTTCTTGTAATTTTCCACGATTTGATTCGTCTCTGCATGAGGGTCGAGACAGATCAAGATGTTATCATAGGTAGAGTCTACTAGCTGCTTAGTAAGAATGTTGGGGTCCAGTTTTTCCCATTTTATGGTGTATCCATTGTTTTTCCCCAATTCTATCCTGTTCTGTGCTAAGGTTTTTGCTGTGGTTGCCATGTGTGTTCTTGGATGGTCTGTTTGGAGGTTTACTTGTAGAGCAGAATGATCGCTCAAGTTGTTTTCCAGAATTTTAAAGTTGGTGATTTTATCTTTAAGGCCTTCTGTAATTATTATGTAGTCAACAGTGGTCTTATGGCCCCTTCCTCTGTAGGTGAATTCTAGTTTGTTATTAGATTTTTGGATGGGGTTTACGATTAACAGATCCAGATCAGCAAGTAATTTGTTCATGGCTGGGCCCACGCTAGAATGGATAAAGTGGACTAAAGGATTCTCGTATTCGTCCACCATTCCACAGATGTCATTTTTGGGGCAGGGATGAAGATTGAAATCTCCACCCCAAATTATGTTGGCGTTTTCGATTTTTTGCTTAGGGTGCCTGTGTTCATTTATTTTTTCTTGTATTAGGGAAAGAACGTTCAGGAAAGTCTCATCCGCTAAGTTATTATAGATGTTAATTAGTGTGGTGACGAGTTTTTTTCCTAATTTGAGTGTAAGAATTTGGAAGTTGGGCAGGAGGTCTACCTTAATGATCTTCATGTCGGAGATTGTGTTTGCTAGGTAGATAGCCAATCCCCCTTTAGGTCTACCTGAAGTACTAGGGAGGGCAGGAGATGTAAATGTTCTATATCCCTCGAGGTGTAGGGGCGTCGTTGTCCAGGTTTCTTGTAGACAGATGATTTGAGCCTCCTTCAAGAAGTCGGCTACAGAACCATCCACTATTTTGTTTCGAAGACCTGCCACATTCCAAAAGATCACAGAAAGATGTAAGAAAGTGTGGTCTACAGCTATGGTTTTTGTTTGTACAGCGGGTGGAATGAGGATGGATGGGGCCAAGGTGGTCTGTGAGGGCTCCGGGGATTTAGTTGTTAGTCAATCGACCATTTCCAGGCCACTGAACCGATTCATAGTCGGTATGCCTGACCAATTTGGCCCTTTGATGGTATCTCTATGATTGACTTCATATGGTTGGTAAGATGGTCGCTCCCATTGCTCCCAATTTCTAGGTCTATTTTGTGGACCCGTGATCTGCCATGGAAGTTCTCTTTGCTGGTAGTTCTGATTTACAGGGCGCCAGGGGTTATAGAAGTCACTGTGTCGTAGCGGTGGTTTTGAGCCAACCACATCTAACTCCCACGGCTGTGGGATAGGTTTCCGCCAAAAGTTATCAGTGTCGTATAGGGTGTTATTGTTACTGAATCTTTTTGGGTAAAAATATGACAGTGGTCTAGTAGCGATCCCCCCTGTGATGTTGTTATGTTCCCAGGAGCAGATATACTCAGCGATTGTGGGGTCCTCAAAAGTGATTACGACGCAATCTCCCCGGATAGTTTTTTCCCTATGGCCCACCCACGGGGTCCTACTGACTGATACTATTCTGGTTATACAGGGTGGCGGAACCGGTCGGCTTGTGTTCAGCCAATACCGAACTTTATTCTTCAATGACCAGTTTGGTTCCGTCCCCTCTGATGTAAGTTCCGGAACCCCCGTCAAGACTGCCACATAAGGGCATGCCTCAGGTGGCATGTTTAGGGGAGGTCTTTGCTCAGTGGTCCCTTTCAGGGGTCCTTTTGTTTTTGGTGGATGCGTATTTATTGTAGCTAGGTTTTTAGGGACTGATGTGCCAGTGATTGGGGTAATTTCTAGTGGTATAAGTTGGGGGTTAGGTTGTGAGGGAATAATCTGGGGATTAGGAATTGGGTTTTGTGCAGTGAGAGTGTTTGGTACTGTCGAGGATTTTGAAGAGGGTTGTTTTTTAGTGCGTGAAAGCGATAAGGTTGCAAGTTGCTTCGAAGTAGGGAGAGTAATCGTGGGGTTTGGGGCTAGTTTTGGGAGAGCTTGAGAGGGTATAGGTTTGATAGACGCTGAGATTTTTGTTAGTTGTCTCTCGATGTTGGTAAGTCTAATTTCTAGAGGGCGAATATGAGAATTTAGGAGGGAAGCTATTTCTTTAGTTAGTCGTGATAGTTCTCTATCTTTGCCTAGTTGTTGAAGGCTTAGGGTATCTGAGGTAGAGATATCTTGGAGAGCAAATGATGGCTGATGTAGTTCTATCACGTTGTTTTTTGGAGGGACAGAGTGATGGGGCAATACAGATAGGTCTGTATCGCCAACCAGAACTGTGTTCTCAGTTGATTTAATGTTTTCAGTTTGGTTTCGTGTTTTCCTAACATTCCTTTTCTTTATGGCCCCCTCCCGTCTCCCTCTCTTTTGCCTTAATTCTTCAGAGGTTGTATCTGGAAAAATGTTTGGGGTTTTTTCTAGGTCGCTTTCTGTGGAGGTTGCACTAAGTTGGGAAGCTGAGAGGTCTACATTATTTGGGAGGCTGGGTCTGTTTACAGCTGTGTCCCTTTGAGATAGCAATGGCTGTATGGGTGGAGATCTTGCGGTTGCTAATAGTCCCATTGAGGATCGGCGTGCTATTGCAAGTTCAGTTGAAACCCTCCCCTCGATTAGGCTTAGACTTTGGTCAATAAAAGTATTAGCTTTTGCGAGAAAGTCATCCATTGGGCCTAGCAATTTTTCGCCTATCCCATTTTTTTTGAGTTTTTTGTGCTTGCTTGATCTCGTATTCATTTTCCTAGTATTGATTCCAAGGGGAATTTTGTATGGCAGCTGTTAGTTATTAAGACAGGTCGAAAGTAGTGGTAAATACCTGTGCTTGGATGTCCTTGGTGTAGGGCTTGGGAGGGTGGGCCGGACCGGACTCTCACGTTCTCGAACGGCCTCAAACGGCCCGCTCTTTGCCCGGTCTTCGACCCGCGCGCGTCCCGCGGTGCGTGGACCGGTAAATGCCTTTAAAGTATGGTAAATTTTGTGGGCGTGGTTCTGTGAGGGGGCGCGGCTCTCACGGGAAGAGGACCAGCTGGAGCTGTTGAATGCTGGTCCTCGCAGTCCCGGGGCCAGCGCCTCACCCTCCTCTTGCGCCACGCGATGCTCTTCCTGCACGGGATCAGTTAGTTGAGCTACTCCTGTAGCGTGGGGAAAGATTCGAGGCTCCAGTGACAGCGTAGGCAACACACACTGTTGCGAGTGACCTGTAGTGGTGGCAGCTCAAATTAAATTGGTCCAATGCCAGACCCTCTCCCTTCTCCACTCAAAGCTGATTGTGATGAGATCTTTGGGTCTCTGGTCTCCGATGAAAGACTGGCTCTGTATGAGTCTGTTGGAGCTGAGGGCAATTCATCTAGTTTTGAAGGCTAGATGACTGCTGGTGCAGGTTCTCAAGAACAACAGCACCACCATGTATATTGCAACAAACAAGGCAGAGTGGGGTGTTAGATTCAGTGGCAGGATACTGTACATCTCTTGAGTTGGTCGGAACGTAAGGGTATTTTGCAGACCTCCTGGCAGGGTCCCCTTGAATGCCATAGCGGATAAGCTGAGCACACAGCATCTGTCCGATCACAAATGGCGTCTACATCCAGAGGTGGGGCCGGGCATATTCTGGCAGTGGGGTGATCCTTTTGCCACCATCAAAGAATGTGCAGTGTTGAGAGCTTTGCACATTGGAGTTTCCATGAGAACATTCCATAGGAGCTGCGGTCCGGCTGGAATAGAATATGGGACTTCTGTAGCCCTTCCGACTATGGCCTCTCCTGCCCAAAGTTCAGAAACAGACCAGGAATGACTGGGCCTACATCATCCTAGTGGCTCAAGATCGGGCAAGGAGAATGTCATACCTGGGATTTCTGGGCATAAACATCTCTCCTTTAATTAGGCTACCACTTCAAGAAGATCTTATGTTACAGCTGCAGGGCAGGGACTTCCTCCTGAATCTGCTCAATCTACACTTCCTTGTGTGGAGACTGAGCTGTGGCAGTTGACTGCTTTTGATCTACTGGCTAAAGTGGTGGTTGTCAACATTGTCACCAGGCGCCTTTCCACAAGCTCCATTTACGCTGGGCTCTGGGACAGATTTGTTGCCTGATGTGGTGTCAACAAGTGTGACCCTTTACAAGCAAAGCTGTTGGATGTTCTTTTTTTGTTTTTGGCCCACCAAAACCTTGCAGTGGACACTATTAAATATTATTTGTCGGCCCTTTTGGACATTTACTTTTTCCGGTCCAGTTGTCCTTCTTTAAATCACCTGTTGTGATGCGATTTATAAAAAGGTTCTCTACACATCTTTCCTCCCAAACGGTGTGTGTTGCCACAATGAGAACTTAGCTTGATCTCGACTTTTCTCATATGTGCACACTTCAAGCCGATGCATAGCTGCTTGCTCAGTCTCCTGGCTTTATAGACTGCCTTCTTCATTTCAATTGTCAGCTCATTGCATGAGTGAACTTCAGACACTGTTGGTGCAACCGTCTACTCCACCTTCTTCCCAGGCAAATTGGTGCTAGGGACTCAGACTGCCTACTTACCTTTAGTCGTGACTCCCTATCACATTGTGTAATCTACCACACTGCCAGCGTTCGAAGAGGAGGAGAGCTTTGTCGTCAAGATCCCACATGGATTTTGCACGTTTACATTGACTGGATCAAGGAACACCTTTTGGACAATCAGTTTTCTTGTGGGGTTCTCCAGAGCAAGGAATGGGAAGGCTGTGGAAAAGAGGAACTCTGTTGCGGTGCGTAGTCCTCTTCATTAAGTTCTACTACATACAGGCCAAGAGACATCCTCCAGAAAGTCTGCGAGCCCGTTATACAAGGACTAAGACCGCTCCCACTGCGTTGGCATATGGACCGCCTGTCCTTCATATCTATTAGGCTGCAACATGGGTGTCCATACACACATTAATGACGCATGACTGCCTTGACAGCCTCGAATCCGGAGAGAAGGGTATTTTGCTGCCTTGGCCCTGCAAGACCTTGTGGTCTGAGTCCAAACCACGATCCCTACACCTGTGGCGGTACGACTTTTTGTATCTATTCTAAGGTGGGGGATCCATCAGAATAAATAGACACTTGCCTTTGGTAACACTCTTTAAGTGGATATTCTAACTAATCATAAATTCCTCTTTGCCCCCCTGTCTATCCTTTCTGTGGAGTGGCCTCTATTTAACAGCTAAAAAGGTTCCAAATTAGAAATGAGCTCAGTGGTACCATCTGACCTAAATTGGTCTGGTGCCTATATGTGGTTCTGCTCTATCACTACTAGGGCTGTACGGATCCAGCACAGAGCCGCACAGCACTGCCTAGTGGCACGCTGGAGCATTGCTGGAGAAAAGTCTCCAGATCCAGGTAAAGTTGAGGAATCCGCTGTGAGAGTATCCACCAGAAAGAGTATCACAAAAGGTAACTTGTTCTTTTAGCAAGAATGTGCTTCTCTTTATCTCCCGGATTGTTTCCAATACGTTTTGTAGAAAGACTGTGCCACTTCAGAGAAATCTATGAATCTGGGAGTTCTGGTCTCCCATTCTTTCAATTGAATTAGCCCATGTGTAGGAAGAAGCAAATTCAAGGACTACACAATGAACAGCATAGACGTAAAACATGAACAAATAAGCAGGCCTTGGGGCGGATAAAACTATGACAAGAAAAATAAGAGAGAGTGAAATGGTTAAGATATTTGTTAAAGAGAAGTGGAAAATAAGTGACAACAGCTATAGGAACTACAACAAACCCTCTGAAAAGTTTCAAGGCAAACAGCAGAGGTAGAGCACGGCACAGCGACAGTAGTAAACAGGAGCAGAGAGTGCTGGGAGGAAGTTAAATATTAGGGCAAGAAAGACTATATCAGTGTGGGGATAAAGGGATTCTTTGATAGTGGAGGAGCTGTGAATGGCTGGAAAGGTGTGCAAAGAAGGATGAAAAACTGCCATAAACGTAAACTGTGTAATGTACAATGATCATAAAACAAAAAAAGAAAGCGGAGCAGCAGTCATTAGAATGTATACAGTATATTTCCTCTCATATTGCAAAAAAACAGAGATCGTAAAGAAAAAGCTTGTTGAAGTCTGGCAGGTAAAGCCACACGTAGTGGCTCTAGAAGAAACATTACCAGTATTTGAAATGCAACCCATGCCTATTAAAAACAAGAGGGGTAGCAGCAGTGGCCTTTCATAGGCATGTGGCATGTGGAGAGAGGAGTTGGCCTAACGGCTAGGGTGGTCGACCTCGAATCTGGGGAACCGGGTTCGAGTCTCGGCAATGCGGCTGAACATCCTGTGATTCTGGGCAAATCACTTAATCTCCCCGTGCCCAACAAAAATGAATGTGTCCTCAACCAACTGGTGCTATGTAAAGCGCTCTGATATCCGAAACCGGGTCAAGTTCGCACCATATAAAACTCTGTAAAAAAAAAAGAAAATGTGCCCATCTTAGTTTTGCGCAGTCAGCTATGTGGGCTATTGATCATGATTTTTAATTCCGTTTTTTCCTGAATCTTTGATCTGAAAAGATGCTTCCTTTGGATAGTCTTCTGCAAACTATTTGACTGAGAAATGAGAGGCAATGTCTTGCCTCACCTTCTCCTAGGAAGGAAGAAGAGCAGAACGTCAGAGTAGAGAAAGATTATGGGGACACTCCTTATGGGGCAGCAAACGGCTTTGCCTACCTATAGGATTACATTGAAGGCTTGTATTCTTAACTTCTAAAGAAAAGCTTCCATTTAGGAACAGTTCCTGCTCCACAGCTTCTTACGCAGTTATGAAGGAGGGAAGGGATAGCCAGCACTTGAGTAACAGATACGGAACTATGGAAAATATTTGTTTTCTCCTACTGGAGGTAATTTAGGAATAATCTCAGAGTACCATCCGAGCTCAGGATCTTGTTTGGAAATCTGCCTTACTCGACGGAGTTGTAAAAATAGTGTCCACCTTGCCTCCCATTCATGTGATTCACAACTGATTGACAATTTGGGCTGCAACAGTTTAATTTTGGTGTCCTTCTATGACTCGAGTGTCTGCTTTTGGAAACATGTGGATTTTGCTTTGGAATATATTATTAGTGCCAGCTGGTATGAAAAATGACACCTGATTTAAAAAATATAATAACCATATATCTCCAACCACTGATCATTTAAAAAAAAAAAAGAAAAATATTCTGCTTTAGATAGTCTGCCATTCATGTTGAGAGAACATGGTGTCCATCTTGTTGGAAATTTTAATGATGCACTATGCATTTTGGTGTTTACTTTATGATCCCATGGCTTCCTGTGATAGTAATTATTTTTAAATTGAAGACTTTCTATGCTTAGAATTAAAATCATTGTGATAGGGAGTTACAGGCACCCTTTTACATAAACGCTGTAGTCTATTTCAGTGAGACTTTCGCATTTGGTCTTATTTCATTCTGAATGTTGCCTTCTCAGTGGAATCATGCTGTATTACATCTGATCTTTTTAGGAAGTTTAGATGGACCTTTATAGGTTAGGTTCTGGAAGAGCCCTCAAGTTTGAGCTGAGAATACAAAGTCACTTTCTCCTAGGGATCGGGTGAGCCAAGCTACCAGTATTGCTTGACCACAGTATCTGTTGGATGACATCTTACATACTGCCTACACATGCTAGTAAGACATTGCTATCGTCTGATTTATAATTGTTGTGTTTTGACCAATTTTGCCAACAGAGGAAAACAACATTTAGCTTTCATATATAAGGCAGCTTTTTTTTGAGCTGGTTCTTACTGACGCATGGAGTGTGCATTAGGAAGCTAATGCCTAGCTCTTCTCTTGGCAGGTGAGGGTGGCGTAGATGGCGATGGAGACATCACTCGTCCTGAAAACATCTCTGCATTCCGTAACTTTGTATTGGACAACACAGATCGCAAAGGAGTGCACTTTTTAATGGCAGATGGGGTATGTTCTCTATTCTCTATTTCAAATGGTGCTGGGATGCCACCCTACTCTAGGTGACAAATGTGTTTAAATTGCAGCTTTCTTTAAAAAACAATTGTTAACAGTGTGTTAAAGGGAAATGAATACTTAAGGTAGGAAGAGTTTGAAAAAGCCCTTTTTCGGAAGTCATTGACACATGGGCATCTTAACACTGATTGTAAGTACCAACACACTTAGACTTTTTATGTATGTTTTGGGCAAATAATGTGAATCTATAGGATGTGCAGTGACTCCTTGTGAACATTGTAGTTGATCATTTAGAGCTGTACTATGAGTGGAAACGTTTCAGTGTTCTTATATGCTTGACTCATTGGCTCATTAGGAATCAGGTCCAGGATGTCACCCTCTTACCCAATCAGATGTTTTCTATGTATTAGACTATGAGAGTTATGTGAAGCAGGATTGGCTGTGGGATTAAGTAGCGTAGGGATTGTCACCATAATTCAGGAATTGCTTCATAATTTCCAAGATGATCAGTACAGAGGAGCGGAGGGTAGGTAGGAAGATCATTTTGCTGTTTTTTTTGTTTGGTAAGGGGTAAGGTTTTGGGTGGGGGGATGCGGAAGAGGAAGGAGGGGAGAGCAGGTATTGAGAGCCTCTAATTCTATTAGGTTTTTATTTATACTGTTTTATTTATACTCCAGGCTTTGTGCTGCAGCATCGTAGCATCACAGTATTTACATCTTGAATGACCTGTTGTTGTATTGCATTAATTAAAATGTGTTTTATAAATATCATTATTTTGTATCTCTTGTGACATCCATATCAAATTTATATTTTCATTACAATAATGTTCACTGTTTTCTGCAGGGCTTTTCTGTAGAAGGCCAGGAGAACATACAGGAAATTCTTAGTAAGCAGCTGACACTTTGCCAGTTCCTGATGGGATTATCAATTATTCGAACAGGTATTTTTTCCTTCTTTCTTAGGCATTTGTGTTAGTCTGATGAATGCTAAATTAACAGTCATTCCCAACTATGTTTTTCTTTATTTTGCACCTTACCTTAGTAAAGCTATCACTGATATTGTATTTGGGCTTCCCACACAGACCCCCATAGGGGAATTTGTGGGAAAGAATGCATGTTGTTTTTAATAGAATACATTCCCATTAATTCTAAATTGCTTTGTGGTTGTGCTACAATTTCATTGATTTTAAAATAATGCATGTCTGTATTGCACTACTAATATGCCCCACATCTGGTATTCTCTAAATTATCACCTCTTAAAGTGACCTAGAAAATGGTGCAGAGACCACATTTATATATGCCTGAAACATTACAGTTAATTTTACTATGTTTGTCATCAGGTTCTAATATACAATATAGAAGATAGGAATATTATATTGTTATCTCATTTCGTTAACTTTTTAACATAGGTTTTAAAATGAGGTCACTTGCAACTTATTGGTTCTGCACTTTCAGGGTCAGTCATTCTCTTTATAATTAGTAAAGTTAAGCTGCTCCATTTCATGGAGTTGGAGTGCCTTTATATCGCCAGATACCCAGAACTACTAGTCTACACATCTTCTTTCTCTTTGAGGCAGTGTAGTCGAGTGAGGTGTAGTAAGAAGTGTTGACACCGATATGGAGCAAGGAGAAGGATGTTAGGCTTTACTGGTTGCCAAAACCAGTTTGTAACAACCACAACTTCTGCCACTCAATCAGCTCATGGAGAATTCCAAAGTTTTAGGAACAAACAAATTAACAGCATGCCATGTCGGCACTAGATACCTTGGGTGCATTTGTTTCTGTGCAACGGAAAAATACTGTAATACTTGCGGATCATTTATAGCAAGGGATTCTTTTTAGGTCCTTATTAACCAAGACCTATTTGATTTTACTAAAAGTGTATACATAATACACCTACTTCTGATGACTACTTCTAACCACAGATTCCTCACCTTTTGAATATTTCCCAGGTGTCAGACTGGTTCTTGAAACTCTAAAGCAGTACTACTGCATGCTCTGACATCATTCTGCTCCGGAAGTGACAAGCGGAGCCACATATAAGTGCCACCCATGCTCGCTAACGTTATTTGCTTCCTTTCCACACCTCCAGACAAGGATCAGAACTACTTTGTGGTCTCTGATGAGACTTTTTCTTCAAAATATTTTCTAAATCCAGTGTGCAAGGGAAAATGTCACCTCCCAAAATAGGGTTCATGACTTTTAGGGACTTTTGCAAAGAGATATCTGTGATCGATACCCTTGAGGTATGACTTCAGTGCCTGGTGTCGGAACACTTTCCAAGGCCTCATCAAAAGACTCCATGCCGGGACCGGTCGAAGTCAAAAAGAAGGTCCTGTTTTTGTGGCAGATCATAGTCACGACCATTGTCATTGGGTAAGTCCAAGAAGAAATATGTAAGAAGTTGAGGCCGGGCTCGGCCCCTTCCTGCCACTCCAGTCCAAAGAAGGTAAAGTGCCCCTTTTTGACATGGTCACCCCCATTTTTTGCCTGGTATTTGATGCAATTTTGACTAAAGTGCACTGAGTTCCTGCTAACCTAGTCCTCTGTGCCAGTGCTCTTTCCCTTAAACAAGGTAACTATTCAATAGTACCCCAGTTGGCAGGAACTTTAGCACCTCTGTAAGTCCCTAGTTAATGGTACCCCTGTTACCTAGGGCATTGGTACTAAAGAGGGTCCCTAAGGGCTACAACATGCATAGTGTCGCCACCAAACTCATGCAGACTGCCATTGCAACCTTTGTGAAATTGTACAAACAAATGTGAAAACGCTAACGACGCACACCCTAAGTGCCATGCCCACAGAAACTGCATACAATATATGTAAGTCACGCCTACATCAGGTCTTATAGCCCTATGGCAGGGTGAATTATATTACATGTGAAGACATATCTGCATGAGCAGATATGCCTGTGCGCTGTCTAGTTCAATTGCTAGATAGTGCAAGTGAAGAGGCAAGCCGTTTAAGTATATGTAGTGGGCACTGGTCATTACGAGTTCCCCAGCTACATAATGGCTTCACTGAAACACATGGTGTTTGCTATCAAACACCTTGTCTTAATAAATCTATACTGATGCCAGTAGCACATTTATCAGAACATGCACCAGTTGGCACCTTAGAGGTTCCCTCTGATAACCTACCAGCGTTTTAGTATCCTGGCTGACCGGTCTTGTCCGGCCTGCCACCACATACTAGTTTCTGACCCCTTCCAGGTAAGAGCTAATGCTCTCCGAGGACAGAAAGAATGCCTGCTGTGGAGGAAGGTGTTCACATCTCCTCCAGAAGGATGGCTAGGGATTTAGCATATCAAGGCCAGGGGCTTCAAACCCACTGCTGCCTTTGATATGCAACCCGAGCTTCCCCCACATCTGGGAGAGATACCCCCTTCCCTGGGTCCATTTGGTACTTGACAGACAGGAACTTAGCTATGTAAGTAGACATGTTGCACTTCCAGGCTAGTCACACCCCTAAGGTGGGCTGTCTGATGTGCTCCAAGAAAAAAGTGTTCCACCATTTTTATTTTGGTGGAATTAGGACCTCTGGGACAGGGCTATGCTCACTTCCCACAGGAAGTGGTCATGTGTGTGTGGGGGGGTGTTCTGACCCCAGGGGTAAGTAGGCCATTGGCTACTAACCTTCCCTACCGTTAATGTCCATAAATTCAGTATTTAGGTGGCCCCCTGAGACCCGGAACTCAGATTCACCTTACCCAAGAAGAAGAAGGACAAAGAAGACCCGAAGAATGCAAGAACTGAAGACTACCCGTGGACTTGGCGCCAAACCCTGCCAGCCTGCTCTTGTCTCAGTAATTGCAAAGACCCGACTCCTACTGCAGCTGTGCATCCTCCTAAAGCCTTGGAGGTCTGCCAGCACTTAGTCAACCCGTCAGCATCTCCCTTGAAGTGGAGGAAGCACTTGCCTGCAGGCACCAACTGCAATGCCCCATTCACTGTTCTGCGGACCACCATGTCCATCAACGCAGCACCCACCCAGGAGGAGGTCACCGTGCTCCAGAGAGTCAGATCCGTCTCCCCACCAAGTTTGGAGGTGACATGACCCGCCCTGCACCAATACCTGGGGTACCGAACACCTTGCCGCAACAAAGGCTTGTTTAGTATCCAGCCTGGTCACCAACACTGCCAAGATTGACGATGTAGGACTCCCGGACCAGAGAGGCCATTGCAGAGAGTGGCCAAGCTGTCCTGTTTTGTCCCCCTTTCGGGTCTGACACACAGGAACAGCTGACCAGAATCCTCTGCACCGGAGTTGCTCGACCCATGTCCATGAACACCGACTATGCCCCCCCTGCTCCGAAGAACCTCACGAGCTGAGCCCCCTGTATGGGGCTCCAAGACTTGTCCCGAAGTCCCCCTGTGCACTCTGTTTCTTGGTGCCCCCATACCTTTTATTTGTCAACGGTGTAGCGCGCAAGGCTACCGACCCATCCAGCATTTCTACACCCAGACCAGAGTGGCCATGCTGTCCTGTTTTGTCCCTCTTTCAGGTCTGACATAGCATATATAGCATATTAAGTCCAAAAGGGGATCCCTGAAATACAATTGAAAATACTTGTATGGAGTATGTTTCTTTCTCCATACGAAAGAATTACTGCGTAAAAACGCATGTGTGTGACATTTTTACTGGACTGTAAAAATTAATAACTTTGGAAGTAATTGCCTAATTCTGAAGATCTTGGTGTCTAAAACAATATAACCATCATGGTTATTTTTCTAAATTGGTCTTAAGTATCTTCTAGAGTGTCTGTCTTATTTACTGTCTCTGTGTGTACAAGAAATGCTTAACACTACGCTCTGACAAGCCTAAATTGCTCGCCCACACTACCACAAAAAAGAGCGTCTGGGATTATTAATTTAAGCCCTGAAAGCTAATAAGGTTTGTCTTGACTTTCCATATATTGTACCTCTTTTTGGTACACTGCATTAAAAGCCGGCTTCCTACAAGGGCGTCAACATGCCTCCCACTCTTGCTCTCCATCATACCCAAATTGATCCTGATAAAACCCGAATTTCCGTGTCCATTGGTGATGCTGCAGCAAATGTAAAGCTTTTTGAGACCATACTGTTTCTCTTAGGCACCTTATCGGCTCCTTTTTGTTGTGCCTCTGGACCCCAAGGATCAGCAAAGGCCTCCAAGCAGGTCCACCCTCAGCACTGTCTGTGATGTCCGAACCCAGTTTGGGTTTTGCACTGACTCCGGTGCAGCTCCACTCTTTGCGCCTGTTGTTTCTGCATTTATTCTGGTGAAGAATTTTCCAGAGGAAGAGGAACAACCAATTGTGCTCTCAAGACCAAACTCACCTTGACTGAGGCTGCTTTCCAATGCTACTGGGGCACAACCTTCCGGCCACTCCTCTGATTGGTACCTTGCCCTAGCCACGTGGCACAGCCCCGGATTTGCACAACATCTTTGACACAGACTTGAACAATGACAATTTTGATGAAGGGGATGAATTTGCATCCCAATTTAATTAGTTCAGTTGGTATGAGGCATCACAGGATTGCAGTTGCCTGAACACTTCCTTGTCTCGTCTCCTGACCCTGATAAAGAAGAAAGCGCCTCCTTCGCTGTTGTGATGCTGAGGGTGGCAAAAAAGCTTGATTTAAAATTACAATGGAGCTAAAGACTGAGGTCCTCACAAAAGTCCTTTAACCTGGTCAAACACATACAGACCTCTGTTGTCCTTCAATGAAACCCTCACGGATACCGTTTTGAGCCCTAGGGCTAAGTCATGCTCTGGTCCTCCGATAAATAGATTAATCACTTGTCACCATATAACAGCACCTGGCGATCCTGAATTTCTCACACGCCACCCTGCTCCTGAGAGCTTGGCAGTACAGGCGTCTACAAGTAAAGTGAATCTTACAACTTTTCCACCCCCCCCCCCCCCTCCCCCCTTGTTCATGAAACCAAGCAATTGAAACTTTTGTCAAGCACATGTTCTCATCTACGAATCTAGCTCTCTGCTCTGTCAATGACATCTGTCTCCTAGGGTGTTACTCCTAAACCCAAGCTATCTAGGACAGAGTTTGTTCCGACTTCCTAGGTCGGGCGATTGGCACAAGCATTGCATTTCGACGCCTCACATGGATGGGGCCTACGGGGTTCTCTGAGGATTCCCAGAACTCTAAATGGACATGTCGTTCAATGGCTGCTACATTTTTGATGAGAAAGCAGACGCAGTTCTGAAATGGTTCAAGGAAAGTCGGGCCACAGCATGTTCACACCAGGCAGTTCCATCAGCAGTTTTGCCCCCTCTGTGACTACGTCAGGTGTATTCAGTATTGCCAACACCAGCCCACATCATCAGCCCTGCATGTCTCCCCGCCCTTTTGTGGCAGAGGTCGCTTCTCATTAAGTCTGCGCCTAGGGCATAAGGGACAACGTGCAGCTCAGTCCCCTCACCCCCAGCTGCTGCACTTGCAAAACTACTTTAGTGGGCCCTTCCTGACACAGCCACCATACCATGTAGGACGAAGGAATGAACTTGTCCTCCAGGGGTGGCAAGCAATCACCTCAGGAAAGTGGGTCCTCCAAATCTCCATCAGGACTACGCCCTCTTATTTCTTTGCACCCTGCTGCACATTTCAACACCTCCAGGTCAGCTGACAGAGAACCACCTCTGTTTTGCAGCAGGACGTGCAGTCCTTTTGGCCAAAAGAGTCCTAGAGAGGATTCACAAATCGGAGGTCGGTACTGGGCATACCTCCCATTACTTCCTGGTGCCGAAGAAATATGGAGGCCTTTGTCCTATTTTAGTTCTATGCCCTCTCAACACCTTCTTTTGAAAGGATGAATTCAAGATGCTCATGCTAGCCTAGGTCCTGTCTACCATGGAGACTTGATAATAGCATCAGACCTGCAGGACGCTTATTTCCATATCCCTGCCCTGCAGGCCCACGGGCATATCTGCAGGTTTACAGTGGGCTAGGAGCATGTTTTGTTTTGCGGGCTCATTTTTGTCCTTACCAGTGCCCCTTAGAAGTTCACGAAAGTGGTGACTGTGGTTGCAGAATATCTTCGGAGGTCAAGGATCTCAACCTTCCCCTACCATGGCAACTCGCTGTTGTATGCCGGCTTGTCCACGGCAGTAGTCAACCACCTCCAGATGATGGCAAACCTTCTAATATCATTAGGGTATACTTCCAACATGCTAAGTCCCACCTGACCTTTATCAGATGCCCCATTCATCATAGCTGTTCTGGATACAATGCAGTTTTATGCATTTCCTCTGGAGCTGAGAATCTAGGCAAGTCCTGCTATCCTACCGATGTTTTAGCCTCCGTCCCGGATCGCAGTGCAGATTACTCTGAGGCTGCTGGGATTGATGGCCTTTTGTATACTGCTTGTGCATCATGCTAGATGGAATATCCAGGAGTAGCAGTCAGAGTGGGCACAGCTTCAGGTTATCTTTTAAATTGTATTCTGATTTGGAAGGAGTTTGCAAAAGACATTTAGTGGTGGCTTTTGGACGGCAGTTGAGTCAGTGGCAGACCCCCTTATCCCACTCATACTTGACAGTGGTGATGGATGAATCACTTCTCGGTTGGAGAGGTGAAGATCATAGCATTCTGGTCCCCAGAGGAGGCCCAGAGCCACATCAATCTATTGGAGTTGTGTGTGATTCTCTCGGCAAAGAAGGCCTTCTTGCCTACCATCAGAGGGAGTCTGTTTCAGGTTGTCACCGACAACACCACTGCCATGTGGTACAGCAACAAGCAGGACAAGGGTGGGGTCTTAGGTCGTGTTCCAGAACGTGTTATACCTTTGGAAGTGGCTAGACCACCAGGAGATCTCTCTGGTACTGAGCCTCATGGTGAGATCTTTAAACACCATGGGTGGGGGTTGAGGCGGAGCTTGACCGTGACGAAAGATGGCTGGCTCCCGCTAGAGCTCCTAGGCTTCCCAACACATTTGGTTGCGTACAGGTTGGCTCATTGCAGGAGCCGGCATGACACGGTGGACATGGGTGCTCCTCCTAGGACTGTAATTGCTAACCCGACTTATGCGCTCGCCCTACTCAACGTGACTTTCCTTGACCAGCCAGGTGCAGCTTCAGAAGCCGCAGCCCTTGCATATGCCACATGCTGCCGCAGAGGAGTGAGAGGCGGCGCAGCAGGCTTAGAAGCTGGGGACACTACGGTGATGACGGCGCTTCATTCTCCCTGGTACCCCTATTGCCTGGACTATGTTTCCTTAACACCTTGTCCTGGGCCTGGTTTTCATGACTGCAGCCTTGCCTTTATAGGCCTGTGCTACATTTCCACCGCTGTCTCCTCAAGAGGCCAGATACTACACATCGATTGGCTGATCCTGGCCTTTGTATCGGCAACTAGGGTCAGTGGCCAGCTGTGCTCACGCGATAACTATGGTTTACAACTAGGCACGCCTACCTGTGGACAATGGAGGAGGTATATATCTCGAGATCTGTGTGGCCTGGGGGCGGTGGGGTCTGGGCACTGCTAGATGTGGCAACTGACTGAACAGCCCCTGGGCTCAACACCCTGCACTCTTGATGGCTGGTGACTTAGTTGTGCTTGTAAGTGCTAGAGGGGGCCCTACTTGGGGCTGATTACAGTGGCACTGCGTTGAGGCCCTGGAACTACGGGACAATGCTCTATCCCTGCCTGCTCACCGCCTGCTGTGCCTTTGCTTTCTGCGCACACTCTGGGCTGGCACGTCCTGCTACCCAGTAGGAAGGCTACACAGCAGTTTTAGTTCATGGAGGTGATTGCAGTCAATCTGAGACGCCCTCAGACGACCATAGTGGGCATCACCTTAGAGACAGTCATGAAAGAGCTCACTGGCATTAAGACTACCATGGACTCTGTGCACACCGCTATGGCCTTAACCACCTCCGGTCTTAAATCCCTCCTCACTGAACTATGCTCCTTTAATATGCAGTTCGACGCCACGGAACGTAGGATGGAGGCATTGGATGACCATCTCACAGTGCTGGGGACCAGCCCTGATGTCGGCCAGTGAAGTGTGGCATCTCTACAGTAAGTTGATGGACATGGAGGAACTCAGCCCCACGCAACAATGTCCGCTTTCTCAGTATACTGGAGGGGCTAGAATCAACAGAAATGCCAGTATTCCTATCTACATTCCTTACGTAACTTAATGATCTCACCTTCACCCCTCCCCTGGAGTTCCAGAGGGCGTATCATGGGTGGCACGCAACGCTTCGCTCTCTGGCCAATCATGGCCTGTTTTCTAAGCTTTCAACAGGCATGTCAGGTCATTGCAGCAGAGAAGAGGCAGAATGGCCCCTTCCTCCATAATGACGCTAGGATCGATGTGGCAGCGGATTTCTCACATGCCATGGTTGTGCGCCACAAGAAATTCTTGGCGCTATGGCATTTTCTGTGCAAACTGGACATCTGCTACGGCTTGTTGGAGCCTGCTACGATGCTTTTCAACATCAATGGAAAAAACAGAGTTGAGGACCTAGACAACCTGTAGCAGTATTTGTCTACCTTTTCAGACATAAACACAGCGCTGTGGGCCGGTGTCTCCTTCCGAGGTTGGCCCACCTTTGTCCGCTGCTCCACACTCGGGGACTCGACCACTGACTCCCCGTAATACCCAAGACAAGACGCTGTACTTAAACGCTGGGAGGGCAGACCAGGAGGGATATGCACAACTATTGGACATTCTACCTTTTCTCTCATTAAGCTCTCTTGAGCTATATTGGTTATACTAGACTTTGTGTATTGCTGGTTTCAAGAGGGATTTGTTTGTTTGTATGGGCCCAATGTCTTTCAATTCTCTTGTTCTCTGGGAGTGTTGGGTGGGCATGGGACTGGGACATAAGTTCAACTGTTTCAAATTTTGGTAGATTGTCTTTTTTTTGGTATCTCTTTTACGGGGCTATACATACTTTTCTAAAGACTCTTTGGGTTGCTGCCTACCTAGTGGTCCTTCGCCGCCAGATTCACCCCTTTCCCTAACTTTGGTATTGCTGTCCCCTGTTTGCTGCAAGTGGCTCTCATTTGGGTGCCTTCTAGTTTGAACATATTTTTGCCCGAGTCTCTTTCTCTGTGTTTTCTTTTGTTCCCTGTTTTTCTTCACATCTCTAACCCACCCCACCCGAACCCCATGGCCCAAGTACCTCCACATTTTATCCCTCAATGTGAATGGCCTTACTCACTTCATCAAATGAAAGGAGACACTTGCATACATTTCATTTCATCACATTCCCTTGACATTGATCTCCTACAGGAGACGCATTTGTCACCTCTGAATCTGGACAAGCTCAAGAGTGGGGAGTGTTGTAAGTAGTAGCCTTTTGCCCAATACAGCTGGGTCGACTGCTTCGATAGGCCTGCGTCTTCCCCTTTAAAATTGCAGGTTTGCTAACTTCTTCTACAAATGCTTCTCTTTTACTGTTTTGAAAACTGACCCCATTGGATGATATGTTTTTGACTGTGAAGGCAGACCTTGATACGAGGCTCAGTGTACGCCCCCCATCATGACCGGTTGCACTTTTTCTCCTCCCTGTCGAGACTCCTGACGGAGTTTGGCACCACCAGGATGATTATTAGATCTCCACCTGGACCACTCCGGCCCTTTGGATGGAACCAATGCAAAGGACAGGGCAGTACAGCATGACCTGATGGATGGGTCACGTGATCCCTGACCTTTAACGCTCCCCTGGGACAGAAAATACACATTCTTATACTATGCCCATTGGATTTGTTCTCGGATTGACTTCTTTCTCATCTTTCCCTGTCCTTCATGCGTGCCTGCGATATAGCAGCGGGTGGGATTTCAGACCATGCTCCGGGTATACTGGAGCTCGACCCTTCCCCCCCATTAACCGCAAGAGGTGCATTACTGGATGCCAGAGGCCAAACATCAGCTGAGAGAGCACCTCTGCAGTTATTATCTGAGTGGCAATGAATCCTCTACGTCTTCGACACTTGTTCTTTGGGCAGCAGGAAAGACCACTCTTGAGGGTTGCTCTGATGCGCGAGACTTCACACTTCGCAAGCAAACGGCCCGGGCCACTCAGATTCGGTTGGCGGGTGATAGGGAATAGGGGAGAGGATGTGGCGCAGCGGTTAGATTGTATGACTCCGGAGCTGGGGATCCGAGTTCGCATCTCGGCAACGGCTCACCATCCTGTGATTCTGGGCAAATCACTTAATTTTCCCATGCCCCCGACAGCTCCAGGATACCCTCACGGGTGATAAGCCGCGCTATATAAATCTACAATTTGTAAAAACATTTTTTGTTTTTATATTTGGACCCTTGAAGTCCTGCACGAAGCATCCAGCACTAAATCTCCTGGGTTGCTTAGATTCCGCCAAGTACAAAGTGAATCCTCATTTTACCTCCCAGGGGGAATATGCATGCTTCACCTTAAGTGGCATATTCAAAAGAAACAATTGATGGACGGAATGCTGAACAATGCAAACATTCACCCCCAGTCACAAAGACCTGGCTTGGCAGTTGGGGCTGGACTGTTCCCATTGGGCACAGGGTTAAGACTGATTTGCATATGGCTGGGTTCAAACTGGAATGGCATAGCGAGCAAAATAACGATGGATTTACGCCCAGATCTCTGTACTGAGGTGAATGTATGACATCGTTCTGCATTCTATTCATCAATTGTTCTTTTTGCATTTGTCACCCCGAGTGGGACAGGTATGCCCAGACGTGGGTCCCGTGCTCTCCATGCCACTAGAGTCAAGCTATCCTGGCTGAAGAGGGGTGAAACCCCGAAACCGGTCCTAGGATGCTTTTTTCCAGTCCAGGGAGGACTTGGCTTCGCAGTTCGGGCTTGACTGTTCCCATTGGGCACAGGGTCAAGACTGATTTGCGTATGGCTGGGTTCAAACTGGAATGGCTTGGTGAGCAACAAGACGATGGATTGAGGCACAGATCTCTGTACTGGGGTGAATGTATGACATCGTTCTGCATTCTGTCCATCAATTGTTCTTTTTGCATCGCCTTAAATGGCGGCACTATGAGCAGGGGGGAAAGGCTGGTAAGCTTCTAGCTGTGCAGCTGCATCCGAGGAAGGCTAGCAGTGCCATTTTGGATAGCTGAGGGGAAATGGGGTAACTCCTAACGCACCCAGTGGAGATCACAGAGGCGTTTGCCCATTTCCTTGGTGCCGTTTATTGCTCAGAGGCTCCAGCTGACTGCGACAAGGTGCAGGATTTTTTTTTAGAACTATCCATGCAGCCACCCTGTTTGGAGGCCGGTTGCTGACTCCTTGAGGGCGAGAAGGGCACATGTCTAATAACAAGGCTCCAGAGGATGATGGCTTCCTGTTAGAGTTCTATCAAATCAACATAGGTGTTGGAGTACCCCTGCTATATAAACTCTTCAAGGTGTTGGAGGGTCCTGCTTCCCTGCACCTGAAGTACAATAAAGTGCTCATTAGTCCACTTGATGCCTAATAAAAACTCTACCTGTTGTGCGAACTACCGACCCATTTTGCTTCTTAATGCAGATATGAATGTGCTGGCGAAGGTACTGGCGACCCTCCTTCATCGGGTCATGCCGAACCGGATTCACGATACCCACTCGGGCTTCATGCCATGCCGTTCCTCTCGCAATTACATGCGCCTCCTGGCCAGCTTCTTCTGGCATGTAGTTGGCGATAGGGTTGATAATCTCCTCCTATCCCTGGACACCGAGAATACTTTTGAGACGGTGGAGTGGGGGTGCTTATTCCGTACACTGGACAGGGCGGGTCTGGGCCCCAATATTTTGGCCAAGATAAGATGGCTCTACCCTTCTCCCATGGTTCAGATTGACTGCGGAGGCCACTTTTCTCATACCTTTCCCATCCTGCTTTGGACGAGACAGAGGTGCCCATTATCTCCTCTCTTTTTTCATTAGCATTGGAGCCCTTAAGACAGAATCTCACAAGGGGTTTAAAGTGGTGCGGTAAGTAATGGCGCCTCTGCGTGTGAACGTCAGTATCAGGCAAAATTTAACACGGTGCTACAAGTGGGGGGATAACCCTAAACCCCCAAAGTCGACCAAAGTCTATTACAGAGATTTGCAGATGACCTGTGCACACGTATATGATATCAGCAGTATAAATTACTGTATGTAATGTAACAAGAGATCAATAAAACAAAGATCACATGGCGTGTTTTCTTTCTTTGTGGTTTAATCGGTGATCAAATGCCCAGCCAACACGTGTTTCGTCAGGGTGTGAACCCCACGACTTCTTCAGGGCTAATGGACAAAACGAGCAGGAAAAATAAATCACTCCGCCGGTTGTAATTCCGTCCCGGCTGTGGAAGGGAGAGTCACAACCCAGGAGGGGCAACGAGTAAAATGCGGTAAGTACCACAATCAGAGCACGTAAGGAACAGTGCGCGGTGGGTCGAGCGAGTACGCCAGAGATTCCCAAAGTGTAGTAGTAACCGGAAGTGGAGCCCTTGGCCGCTGCCATTTGCCAGTCCCCCCTTACGCAGGGCATAGAGATCCCGGCAGGCGAATGCAAGATCCTCCTTTATGCTTACAATATACTGTTATCTTTGAGTTATCCGGGGGCTTCTGTTCAACATCTTATCTCCTTGATTGATAGCTTCTTGGCTATTTGGGGTACGAGATTAATTGGACCAAGAGGTAGATGCTCCCACTGACACACTGTCATCCCTCCCTTGCCACGTATATCTTCACCTGAAAGACAAAGGGCTTGAAATACCTAGGTCTGTTAATAAATAAGGGTCTACAGCATATGGTGCACGTCAACATCCAACCTCTTCTAGCCAGGATGGATCAGGACTTCACCCAGTGGTCTGCCCTACAGGTATCCTTATGGGGGAGAGATAATCAAGATGGTCATGGCTCCCCAGTTAAATTATGTTTTTGCCATGTTGCCACTTCGGACCCCCGGAAAATCTGTTCCTCACATCAAGTCTCTCCCGACTGCCCCCCGATTCTGAGGGCTACATGGGCAATGTGTAAGGGGGCACATCAACTTCGGGGCATTCATCGTAGGTCCTGAGGTGAGCACCATTGTGGTACAATGAGGGCGTGATTATTTCCCTGTGTCCACTTACCTGGACCTTCTGAGGCGAAAGGGGCATTCGGACGGTTGGGAACCTTTTGCAGGGCAACTCCTTTTGTTCTTTTGAGACACTTAAATCTCCGTTCCAGCTGCCCAATCACAGCTGTGGTGTTACTGGCAACTGATAAACTGGCTTCGGGGACTTTTGGTGCCGGAGCCTATCCACCGCTGTGTCTTCCCAACCCTGGACTACCTCAGGCTATGGGGGACTTTGAAAGTGATGCAGAGTACTAACTGCCTTGATTTGTAGCAAACCAGTATAGCAAGTGAACTAGACCTCTTTTAATAGGCCTCAATAGGGATCTTCCCATTTGGGAAAAAAGTTGGGTCATAGAATGCATTTAAAGCACAATTTTCACATAAAGTTGCTATAAAAAACACAGGCTCTGAAAGGGCTCCTCATGAGTTTACCTCATTTATTTTCTCCAAAATGTGGCCTTGGTTCCCCTGCATAGGTAGCTGGCTCTTTATATAATGTACCAAAAGAGTTACACTGTGTAAAGAATCCAGGCAACCCCCAAAGGAATTACAGAGGCACAAATGACACCCATATGCTCTCTTTTGTGGTAGTGTGGACGAGCAGTTAGGCATATCAGAGGGTAGTGCTAAGCATTTATTGCATGCCCAAAAGCAGAAATGAGACACATACTCAATAAAGAAATCCAACTCCAATTTATAAAAATGACACATACTTTTATATGAATTTAGATGATACCAAGAACATCCGAATCAGGTAAGAACTTTTCGAGTTATGAATTTGTACAGTTTTCAAAAGTTGACACGGTGCCATTTTTGGTTGTGGTTATGTTATCCTACGGGAGAAAACCATCTATTGCATTCGAGCACTTAATAGCAGCTTACCTCAGGAGGCTCTGGAGCGTCCAGGTGCAGAAGTGTGTTACAGCGTTGGGCATCCTATTCACTTTAATAGGGAATGGTCCGGTCGGAAAGAGGCTGCAAGCTTGGACTGGGGGGTCCAAAGGTACTTTGAGGTGACGGCGGTCGAAGGCTCACTTTTTGGCTTCAGTTTTGCAGAAGGGGGGCAAACAGTACAGATGTGCCATGCTCGGTGTGGGTCTCACTGTCCCTGAAGACTCTCAACGTCTGGTCTGGTTTCCTCGGCATTGGTGTCCGTTCTGGATACATTAAGCCTTGGCTGCTGCAAGGGTTCCAGTATCCCAGGTAGTGGTGTTGTGCGGTTCCAGTCAGTCCTGGCGTCTCCACACTTTGAGGGAGGACGGATCTGACCTGTGGGAGTACGGCTGCCTCTTCCTTGGAGGCTGCTGCGTCGGTAGTCCTGGAGAACGGTAGGTCGGTGTACCACACATTGCTTCTTTGGTTCCTTTGGCTGCAGGAGAGTAGCTCCTCTACTCCAAGGGAGTTTCTCTAACGATTGGCGACGCACTGGCAGCCCAATGTGTTTCTTGTAGTCTGCAAAGCGGCAGGACAAGCCTGTTTCTTCCCTGATTGCAAGGCAGCAGGCAAGCTGACAGGGTTGGCGCCAAGTCCGTCGCTGCTCCTTCGTTTGTGTTAAGACTCTTCTTTGTCCACTCCTTCTCTTGATCCTTCAAAATCTGAAGACCTAGTATTAGAAGGTCCTCTAAATACTCTATATACGGGTGTTAAGGAGAGTGAGGGGTAGTAGACCATGGGCTACTTACCACTGGCGTCACTACACCCCCTAGATGACCACTTTCTTTTGGGATTGGGCATCACCCCGTCCCGAAGTTCCTAATTCCACCATACACAAGATGATGGAATTTCTAAATTTGTATTCTCTTCAGACTGGTCACACTAGAGGTGTTTCCAGACTGGCAGTGCAAGACTCCTCCTGCATAGCTAATTTTCCCACCTGTCCTGGTGCAAGATGGCTCCGGGCAGGAGGTGGCATCTCCCCTGTCTGGAGATTACTTGAGTCGCATATCAAAGGCGGCACAGGCCTTTGAGCATCCTGCCTTGATATGCTGATTTATCAGCCTTCCTGGAGGAGGAGGTGATAACACCTCTGTCCAGAGCAGGCAGTGTTCTTGACCTCCTGAGAGCATAGGCTCTCATCCCTGGGGGTCAGAAACTTGTTTGTGGTGGCAGGCAGGACAGGACCAGTCAGCCAGCACATTAGAAGGCTAGTAGGGTTTAAGGGGAACCTCTAAGATACCCTCTGGGTGCATTTAATAATAAACTCACTGGAATTACTGTGGGTTTATTAATATGAGATGTTTGACACCAAACACCATAGGTTTCAGTGAAGGTATTATGTAGCTGGGGAACTCATTTTGACCAGTGCCTAGCACATACCTTAAGATTGCTGTCCCGCACACTTGCAATATCTAGCATTAGAACTAGTAATGACAGGGGCATATCTGCTCATGCAGATATTTCCTCACATAAAATATAATACACCCTGCCTTAGGGCTCAAAGTCCTGCTGTAGGTGTGACTTGCATATATTGAAACCAGTGACTTTGGCAGGGGTTCTAAAGTAATTTGCCAGTTGTAGCACAGATAGACAACACCTTGTTTTGGGAAAGGAGCACTGGCACTGAGGTCTGGTTAGCAGGCCTTGGTGAACTGTTAGTTGAAAATCAGCATCTAGTAGCTAAAAAGGGGGAAACAAGTGGGGGGATAACTGCAACAAAATGCCCAGTTTCCTACACCCTGTATGTCAAGAATTTACCTCCATTATTCAGCCAGCAATTTCTATGGGTGCTCCTCATTTGCCGAGTCTCCTGTTTGCAAAAATTACATGCAATATACCTGTGCCATATTTTTGGCATTAAAGCTATCTAATCACCATGCTTATGTCCCACTTTTACTTTCCCATTCACTCGCCCATTCTCGCACTCTTCTATTCTCACTCACTCTCACTTATTCTCACTCATTTTTCCTCGTTCATTCTCCCTCATTCATTCAAACTCGTTCACATTCACTTTTAGTCTCACTCACTCATGCTCACAATCATTTGCACTCACTGTTACTCTCACTCATTCTCCCTCACAATTAGTCAGTCATTGTTGCTCTCACTTTAACACTCCATCGTCATTCTTATTCATTCACTCATCCACTTTCACTCGCATACAATCCCCCCTGTCTCTCTTTCTCACTCATTTTTATTAATACTCACTTATTGAAACTCAGTCTCCCTAACTACTCGTCACTGAGTCACCAACTCCAATACACACATGGTCGCATAGATAAGCACACTTTCACATACACATTGTCTCTCTCAAACTTTCACCAGCAAACATGCACACAACATACATTTCAAAGTGTTTTTGTCTACTTAACTTAGCTGCCAGCAAACGCCTAGTTCCAGCTCATAGTCCCAATTTTTTATTACAATAATAATAATGTAGTATACACTATTAGTGTAGTAAAAAAAAAAGTGCTGTAAACAAAGAGCAGAGCTCCAACTACTAAAACAGCGAGCTGCTCCTATGTTCTTGGCACTGATTTTGCCACCTCAGAGGCAAGGGATCGCAAAAGCAGTGCCAGGGGTTGCAAAGGCGAAGCTAGGGGTCGTAGCTGCGACCCCTAAATGACGTCCATTATCTCTCCTACTCATTGGTCATGGAAACATACTCAAGGGCCCCCCACTCGGTCGATGAGGGACAGTTATTGACAGATAGGAGATGATGAAAAATGGAAATTGTTTGTGTGAAACGCCTCAGCTAAGTAAAATGTATGTTTGAGGCATATGAGCTGTAGATCATATGCTTTAGCATAGATCGCCATCTGGTGTTGGGTCCGGCTGTTTGCACTTTGTTTTTGTTCGAAGAAGTCTTGTAGTCACGAGGTAGGTGACTCCTCCTTTTGGTGATAGTGCGCATGGGCATCGACTCCATCCTTAGATTGTTTTTTTCCGCCATCGGGTTCGGATGTGTATTGCTGGGCTCCGGTTCGGTGCCATTTTCGGACCCCTTTGACGTGCGATTCATCATTCGACGTGCATCATTTCACTGCAGAAAGTTTTCCATCGGAAAACTCGAGGCAGGCTGTCTGGCCTACCCGTGCGCACCGCGCTAGAAGACGATGGAACGGACTCTATTTAAACCATGTCTCGGGTGTCGTGCTAAATTTCCTCGCACCGACTTGCACGAAGTTTGCAGCCTCTGCTTGTCCCAGAACCACGACGAAAAGGACTGCGACGCGTGTCAATCATTCCGATCGAAAAAGACACTTCATGATCGTTGGGCTCGGCACCGCGAAATGCAACATCAGAGCGACTTGATCCCGGACATCTTCGTAGAGGATTCTGGTACCCAACCTCCAGAGGCAGGGGAGGAATAGCAGAACTCCGTGTCCAAAGCTGACTCCGACATGTAAGGAGAGGAAGACAGCACTGCGGGACCGCAGACAGTGAGTACAGATCCCCCTGTGCCCATTCCACAAAAAACAAAGGCTCTGGTCCCTCCTTCGCCCTCGGGCTGGTCGGCACTGACAAAATGTTTCTGATGCCCTGCCCTCCGGCCCGGCTACGAAACAGAAACAAAAGCCTTCTAGCTCAGGCTCGAGCCAGCACCGCGCCAATGCCGAACCGACACCTTCGGCTTCAAAACATAAGGGCAAGATACTTTCGGAACCGACGATTCCACTTTCGACGCAGAAAGGCTCGGAGCCGAAACCTTCCAAGTCCAAAGACTCGGAGTCGAGACATCCTAAAGCCAAAGATTCGGAGCGAAAATCCTCGAAGGCCAAAGACTCGGAGCCGAAACCCTCCAAGCTCAAACACCCGGAGCTGAAATTATCGACGCCTAAGGGCTTGGAGCCGAAACCTTCGGCGCCGAAATCTCCACGGAACGACAGACACTCTCCCTAAAGAGCTCCCATCTGATAAGCCATCTTTCGACCCAAAACAGAAAAAGCTGGTTATAAACCCTAAATCTGAAAGAAACACGTTAGTTAGATTCCTCACCTTAGAATATCCCCAGGCGTCAGACTGGATCCGGAAGATTTTTCGTCAGCAATACCCCTTGCGCGTCGCTAGGCGTCGTCTGCGGCTCCGCGTCCGTCGTCGGCGTCGTGCGCCGGGATGACGTCGTCGGAGTACTTAGACGCCGCCCTCGCGCGCTGACGTCAGTTCTTCTTTTTTCCGCGCCAGTAAGCGCAGATCCGGGAGAGCTACCCCTTTTAGTCTTTTTTGACTAAATCTTTTTTGATCATTTTTGATCCTTGTCTGTCGACATCTGGTGCCGGTAGGATGCCTGGGTTCAAGGCTTGCGAGGATTGCCATCGACTGATGTCGGTGACCGATCACCACCGCCGGTGCCTCTACTGCTTAGGCCCCGACCACGACGCGGAGTCGTGCAACGACTGCCAGGCCCTGACTTCGAAGGCTAGGCGGGAGCGGTCCCGCAAGCTTCTCGAGCTTCGCCACTCGGCTCCGCGTCGTGCGCGATCCCGGTCCAGGAGGAGGTCCAAGGATCGCTCGCGGAGCCCTAGCCGACGCCATCGATCGTCCGGCTCCAAGTCGTCGGGTAAGTCCAAACGCTCAAAGAAGTCCAAGAGGCGACACCGCTCTTCGGACTCCCCTCGCCGGTCGCGCGACTCGGCCGAGGGTCAGGGTGGTTCCACCCCCGCGGCTCCGGCGGAGCCGCAGGTGCCGCGTCCGCCCCCACACCTTCCGGTCCCTGGGACTGACGCGGCTCCGGCGGAGATCAGTGCCTTCCTCTCGGCCATGAGGAGCCTGGCCCCGCCGTCGACGCCCGCTGGCGCGCCTTCGGGCCCCGCGGACTCGACTGGGAGATCTTGCCTGCCGGCGGCTCCGGCCCCGGCGCCGTCGACGACTCCGGTCTCGACGCCGCAGGTCCCCGCGGGGCCCATGCCTGGGCCCCAGTCGACGCCGGTTGACCTAGTCACTCCTCCACCGGCGCCGACGCCTGAACCACCGACGCCGTCACCGGCGCCGCCCACGCCTACACCGGCGCCGCCGACGCCTTTGGCGCCGACACCGCCCCAGTTTAGCCCTCATCCGGACCCGGCGCCGCAGCGGCGTCGACCGACGCTGCATCCGACGCCGCTTGAGTCCTACCATCTCTACAGTCCGGTTCCGATCGTTCCTCCTGTTTATCAGGAATCGGAAGAAGGGGGCGACTGGGAGGGGTTCGAGGACCCTATGGCTGTTCAGTCACAGCTTTCTCAGGACTGGGCAGATGAACTGGGGGAGGCCAGTGGGCTGGACACCTCGTCAGACACTGGATTCACTTCTCCTCCGACCGTGGCTTCGGAGGAGGGTGCAGCATTTTCTGTGGTGCTGCGCAAGGCGGCCGAGGCCCTTGGGCTCGAGTTGCCTGCCGTGGCTGTGAGGACTAACATCCTCACTGAGGTGCTTCAAACCTCAGCAAGCTCCACTGAGCCTCTGCTGCCGTTCAACGAGGCCCTCACTGACGTTCTGCAGGGCACCTGGTCCAAGCCCTCCACAGTTCCTCCTGTGGATAGGAACGTTGCCAGGCGCCACCGCCCTGCTGCGGGCGACCCCAGTTTCCTGTCCCAACACCCCACCCCCGAGAGTCTGGTTATCCAGGCCTCTACCTCCCAATCCTCCTTCCCGACCGCTCCGCCGGACCGGGATTCCAAGAGACTCGAGCAGTTTGGCAAGAAACTGTTCTCGTCCCTTAGTTTGGGCCTGCGGTCCTTAAATACCGCCTGTCTCTTGGACCGTTATTCCCATTCCCTGTGGGATACGGTGGAGGACGTGCTGCCCCTGTGTCCGGAGGAGGTCCGGGCGCGTCTTAACCAGGCTTTGGCCGATGGGAGGGATGCAGCACGGCACGCCATACGATGTGGGCTTGACACCACGGACTCGCTGGGTCGGGCGATTTCAACCACGGTGGCGCTCCGCCGCCACGCCTGGATGCGGTCCACGTCATTTTCCGGGGATGTCCAGACCACCCTCATGGACATGCCCTTTGATGGCACTCGCCTGTTTGGTGAGAAGGCGGACAGTGCGCTGAACCGCTTTAAGGACTCCCGGGCTACGGCCAAGTCCTTGGGCCTCTCGGCTCCGCGGGCGCACACCTCCGCTTTTCGCCCCTTTCGTGGCCAAGGAAGGGGCGCCTCCTCACGTCCGCAAAGCCACCAGCCGCAGAACCAACCTGCGCGCGGTCGCGGACGTGGCTTCCGCCGTGGCGGAAATGGAGGCCGACGTGGTCAGCCCACTTCCACCCCGGCAGCATCCGCCTCAAAGCCCTCCTAGTCCGAGCTTTCAGGCCCATACCACGCCAGTGGGCGGCAGAGTTCGCCATCACCTGCTCCACTGGCGGTCCATAACATCGGACAGGTGGGTGCTGCAAATCGTCCGAAGGGGCTACTCCCTCCCCTTCGAGACGACCCCTCCAGCCATGCCACCGCAGCACCACCGTATCTCGGGGGATCATTTGAATCTTCTCCGCGAGGAAGTTTCGGCTCTCTTGGCCAAGGGGGCCGTCGAGCGCGTTCCGAGTCCAGAAGTAGGTCGTGGTTGTTATTCCCACTACTTTCTGGTTCCCAAGAAGGGCAAGGGGGGCCTACGCCCTATCTTGGACCTCCGGAACGTCAATGCCTTCCTCCGAAAGGAAAGGTTCAAGATGCTAACGTTGGCTCAGGTTTTAGCTGCCCTAGTCCCTGGAGACTGGATGGTAGCGTTGGACTTGCAGGACGCATATTTCCATATCCCCGTCCTGCCGGCCCACCGGCGTTACCTGCGGTTCACGGTGGGCCAAGAGCACTTTCAGTTTACCGTGCTCCCCTTCGGCCTCACCAGTGCCCCTCGGGTGTTCACGAAAGTGATGGCGGTGGTCGCAGCTCATCTGCGCAGATCAGGGGTTCCAGTCTTCCCCTATCTCGACGACTGGTTGTTGAAGGCGGGCTCGCCCCAGGCAGTCGTCTCCCACCTCCAGACTACGGCGGATCTCCTGCATTTGCTGGGGTTTTCCATCAACGTGCCGAAGTCACACCTGAGTCCCTCTCAGAAGCTCCTCTTCATCGGAGCGGTTCTCGATTCGGCGCAGTTCCGGGTCCATCCACCGGAACAGCGGGTCCGGGATATACAGGCCCTGATTCCCATCTTTCGGCCTCTATCCCGGGTTTCGGTCAGGCTAGTGTTGCGGCTTCTGGGGCTGATGGCCTCCTGCATCCTACTAGTGCATCACGCCAGGCGGCGCATGCGGGCTCTGCAGTGGGACCTGAAGTTTCAGTGGGCCCAGCATCACGGCAACCTGTCCGACCATGTCTTGATCTCGGAGGGCACTGCACAGCAGTTGCAGTGGTGGCTCACGGACCGCGAGTGGGTCAAGGGCAAGAGCCTCTCCCTTCCCCAGCCGGAGCATGTCGTAGTGACGGATGCGTCCCTCCTGGGTTGGGGTGGCCATATGGGAGAGGCGGAGATCAGAGGCCTCTGGTCTCCGGCGGAGTCTCGTCTCCACATCAACCTGTTGGAGTTGAGAGCGATCCGGCTTGCACTGAAAGCCTTCCTTCCCTCTGTCAGGGGAAGTGTCGTGCAGGTGTTCACGGACAACACCACCGCCATGTGGTATTGCAACAAACAGGGCGGGGTGGGGTCGTGGACCCTTTGTCAGGAGGCTCTGCGCCTCTGGACGTGGCTGGAACACCAGGGCGTCACCCTAGTGGTTCAACATCTGGCGGGCTCTCTGAACGCCAGAGCGGACGAACTCAGCCGCCGGTGCATGATGGATCACGAATGGCGTCTGAACTCCGAAGTGGCGCAAGGTCTCTTTCAGCAGTGGGGAGAGCCTTGGTTAGATCTATTCGCCATCGAAGAGAACGCGCAATGTCAGCAGTTCTGCGCGTTGGAATTTCCAAGGCGGCACTCGCTCGGCGACGCTTTTCGTCACGAGTGGAGTTGCGGTCTGTTGTACGCCTTTCCGCCTATACCACTTCTGCCCAGAGTGCTGAAGAAGATCAGGCACGACCGGGCCCAAGTCATCTTGGTGGCTCCGGATTGGGCACGAAGGTACTGGTATCCCGAGCTACTCAGTATGTTGACCGATCCCCCGATACGTCTGCCCCTTCGGGAGGATCTTCTGTCGCAGCAGCAGGGGACGGTCCTACACCCGAACCTGTCCAGCCTCCACCTCCATGCGTGGAGATTGAGCGGCGGCAGTTGATGCCATTTGACTTGCCTCCTGAAGTCTGTGATATCATTCTGGCAGCCAGGCGTCCCTCCACAAAGTCGGTATACGCCTGCCGGTGGAACAAATTTGTGGCATGGTGCACAGCAAAGGCTGTGGATCCCCTTTCCGCCCCTCTTTCTGAGGTTCTCCTCTTTCTTCTTTCTCTGGCCCGGCAGGGCTCTGCCCTGGGCACCCTGAAAGGTTATCTTGCTGCCATCTCCGCCTTCTTGCGGCTTCCTGATCAGCCTTCTCTTTTCAAGTCCCCTGTGGTTACACGCTTTCTCAAAGGCATTACACACACGTTCCGTCCTGTCCCTTTTGTAATGCCTCAGTGGGACTTGAATCTGGTATTGACATTCCTGATGTGCGCTCCCTTCGAGCCTCTTCACAATTGTCCTCTTCGTCTTCTGACTCTTAAGACTGCTTTTCTGGTGGCCATCACCTCGGCTAGACGGGTGAGTGAGCTCCAGGCTTTATCTTCAAAGCCTCCTTTTCTATCTGTTCATCCGGACAAGGTTGTCCTTCGGCCTCGTCCCTCCTTTCTTCCTAAAGTGGTGACTCCCTTTCACCTTGGGCAGTCTGTCACCTTGCCCACCTTCTTTCCGCCTCCGCATCCTTCCAAAGAGGAAGAGAGGCTCCACCGTCTGGACCCAAAACGTGCGCTCTCCTTTTATCTGGACCGCACAAAACAGTTCCGGGTGGACGACCAGCTTTTTGTTGGGTACGTGGGCGCTAAGAAGGGGAAAGCTGTGCACAAACGGACCATCTCTCGGTGGGTCGTTTTGTGTATAAAAATTTGCTATTCCTTGGCTAAAAAGGACCCTCCTGTTGGGCTGCGCGCCCATTCTACTCGGGCCACGGCGGCTACTACTGCTTTGGGACGGGGAGTCCCTTTGCAGGACATCTGTCAGGCGGCGACGTGGGCTTCGCTACACACGTTTGCCAGGCATTATTGCCTTGACAGCCAAGTCCGGAGGGATGGCTTCTTTGGCCGTTCTGTCCTCCAGGACTTTCTGGTGTGATCTTGGTTCGCAGACCCACCACCGGGGATGGTATTGCTTGGGTATCTATTCTAAGGTGAGGAATCTAACTAACGTGTTTCTTTCAGATGAACAAGTTACTTACCTTCGGTAACGATGTATCTGTAAGAAACATTAGTTAGTTAGATTCCTCACCGACCCACCCATCCTCCCCGTTCTGCGAACTGACATCTAGTGTTAAGGTTGTCCTTTTCAGGCCCCTAGATTTTATTTTTGGCACCAGTGTCGGTCTTTGCATGGCTCTGCGTTCCTGGCGCGGAAGGCTATGTACAAGAACTGACGTCAGCGCGCGAGGGCGGCGTCTAAGTACTCCGACGACGTCATCCCGGCGCACAACGCCGACGACGGACGCGGAGCCGCAGACGACGCCTAGCGACGCGCAAGGGGTATTGCTGACGAAAAATCTTCCGGATCCAGTCTGACGCCTGGGGATATTCTAAGGTGAGGAATCTAACTAACTAATGTTTCTTACAGATACATCGTTACCGAAGGTAAGTAACTTGTTCAACAGGTCATATTCAAGCAACCATTCCAAAGAACCGGAAAACTGACTTGCGATAGGACCATCATGCTCCTCCTAAAAAGAAGAATTAGGGCACTAACCCGTCTCCTCCTTATATTCCACCTCTTTCTCCTCCTCCTAATCCTAACTTGCTCATTACACCTATAAATTCACCACTAAGGCATATTACACCTGACCCACAGGATGATGGGGATGAGTATCAGGACACTGATGCTTGGGATGATTACCTCACTGATCCAAATACAGATAATGACCCTGATTTGTATCCCTCCAGACCTTCCCCACCTGATGACATTGGTTATCTAGAGCTCCTTAATAGGGCTGCACATTACCATGGGGGTAGAACTTCACAAGGAGCCTTTAGAAAAGGATTTCCTTTTTGAGACACTTTCTTCCTCACAAAGAACTACTCATACCTTGCCAATGCTGAAAGGCATGTTAAAACACACAGACGAGGTCTTCAAGGATCCTATAAGGGCAATAATTATCACACCTAGAGTGGATGAAAAATACAAATCAGCTCCTACCGATCCTATTTATATGTTCGAGGCATATGAGCTGCAGATCACACACTATGCATAGATCGCCATCTGGTGTTGGGCCCGGATGTTTGCACTTGTTTTTGTCTTGGAAAGTCTGTGGAAGTCACGAGGTAGGTGACTCCTCCCTTGGATCATAGTGCGCATGGGCATCGGCTCCATCCTCAGATTGTTTTTTTCCGCCATCGGGCTCGGATGTGTTAACGGTTTTATCTTTCGACGCGCAATCCTTCCCTTCTCGATGGTATTGTTTCGATCGCGTTTTCCCAATCCCCGCGACTCTTCAGCTTCGAAGTCTTCGATTCTGGTTGTCGACAAAGGCCTTCGGGCCTACCTAGGCCTCATCTCCGGCTCATGGAAAGGACGCCATTAAAAAAGTGTCCTCGATGTGGATCGAAGTTTCCCCACAACGACCTGCATGAGATGTGCAACCTCTGCCTCGCACCGGAGCACAAGGTCAGAGACTGTCCAGCTTGCGCCTCCATCCGCTCCAAGAAGACGATCCGGGACCGAGAGCTAGAAGAACAGTGGCTCGCTCGTCATCTTCAATCCCCGACGACGTCTTCCAAAAAGGCGTCAATGTTCCAGAGCAAGGTCGGGTCGAAGAAGGCCTCATCTGCGCCTCCGAAGCAGATGACTCCGACGTCGAGGACATCACTCCAGCTCAGAGGGCCGTGAGTACAGACGTCGACCCCGACACTATCAAAAAAGGCTTCAGTACCACCTTCACCTTCGGGCCCAGGTGCACACCGAGAGACTGCTTCCCATGCCCCGCCTTCAGGCCCGGTAAAGAAGCCTACTAAGCCTTCAGGTGACTCGGGCTCGAGTCAGCCTACCCTCTGTACCGAAAAACATACACAGGCATAGAAAAAGAAGATGTCCTCTTCTTCATCCACGCCGACCGCTGCTTCGACATCTTAGCACTCGGCGTCGAAGGCTAGCACCGGTTCCTCGGCACCGCCAACACCCTCGGAGCTGACCAAAAATAGACAACCAAAGGGCCCGACTCTCATTCTTCGAAGCCGAAGACCTCGGAACCGAAAAAACAGCAACAGGTTCCATCGGACAAAGACACTGCAAAACTGCACGGTTCCAAACCCAAAACGGCTATCAGCTTCAACCAGCTCCTCCACAGAGCTGCCCAGTACCACGGGGTGGCCCTTCATACAGACCCCGTGGAGGAAGATTTTCTCATGGACACTTTTGACACCACACAAAGGTCCACCTCAATTTTACCCATGCTTAAAGGGGTCATTAAGCATGCACCAGAGGTCTTTAAAGACCCTGTTAGGGCTCGAGTCATCAACCCAAGAATAGAGATAACATATAAGGCTGCCCCTACTGATCCAGCGTACATCAAAGGCCCAGCACCTCTAGACTCCCTCGTAGTCTCCAATGCGAGGAAGAGAGCCAATTCCCAAACATCGGGTGACGACACAACCACCAGAGAAGGAATCTAAACTCCTGGATGCCTCTGGCAAGCGCACAACGTCACAGGCAGCAAACATATGGCGCATTGCCAATACACAAGCGCTGTTAGCTAGGTATGACAGGACACATTATGATGAGCTTGAGTCCATAATGCAACACCTCCCAGACAGGTATAAAAACGGGGCCAATGAACTCATACAAGCAGGCGAAACCATCACTAACACCTCCATACATTGTGCCTTAGATTTCACAGATACCGCCTCAAGGGCACTAAACACCAGTGTCCTTCTGCGTAGGCATGCCTGGTTACGCATCTCAGGTTTTAAACCTGAAGTCCAGAGTACCTTACTCAATCAGCCATTCGATGAGCATCACCTATTTGGCCCTAATATGGACGTGTCACTTGAAAAAATGAAAAAGGATACCGACACAGCCAAATCTATGGGAGCTTTGCAGTCGCAAGCTCCCAGACGTTCCTTTCGTCGCTCATCCTTCAGAAGCACCCACAGAGGTTACTCCTCTGATAGCCCTTCCACTTCTTACAAAGCTCCCACCCAATCCACCTTTCCTAGAGGTTACCAAAGAGGTGGTTACAGGGGGAATAATAAAGGCAGAGGCAAAAACAACAACTCCCGCTGTGCCTCCACCCCCACCCCATGACTTCCCTCCACTTCCACCACACCATTCCACTCCAGTCGGGGGAAGACTCCACCAATTCCTCCCTGCCTGGGCAAACATCACTTCAGACAGGTGGGTGCAACAGATAATTCAATCAGGCTACTGTCTCGAACTAACATCTACCCCCCCAAATATACCACCCAAACAGCTTCCAATGTCATAACAACATTTGTCACTGCTAAAGCAGGAGGTAAACTCCCTACTACAAAAAAGTGCAATAGAACCAGTTCCCCTGCACCAACATAACAAAGGAGTTTACTCCCTCTATTTTCTCATACCAAAAAAGGACGGCTCTCTAAGGCCTATTCTAGACCTCAGACCTCAGACCCCTAAACCTATACATCCACTCAGACCATTTCCACATGGTCACACTTCAGCAGGTCTTTCCTCTGCTTTCACAGGACGACCTCCTTGCTACCCTAGACCTCAAGGATGCCTATTTCCACATTCCCACCGCTCACAGAAAATATCTCCGATTCGTAGTGGATGGTCAACACTATCAATTCAAAGTACTCCCATTCGGAGTCACCACAGCACCAAGAGTGTTTACCAAGTGCCTAGCGGTAGTGGCAGCACACCTAAGAAGACAACACATCCACGTCTTCCCATATCTAGACGACTGGCTCATAAAAGCCAGCTCATACAATCAGTGTGTACAACACAACAACTTCACGACCTGGGGTTCACAGTAAACCACGCCAAGTCTCCGCTGCAACCATCCCACACGCAACAATACCTCGGGGCCACAAGAGACACCTCAAAGGCACGAGCCTATCCCAATCCCGCCAGGATAGCAAGCATACAGGCTCTTCTCACACCAAATTCCAACTGCAACACACTCTTCCAGCTCGAGTGTTCATGCAACTCATAGGAATGATGGCCTCTTGCATATTCATAGTGCCTCATGCAAGACTCGAGATGCGTCCTCTCCAAGAGTGCTTAGCACGCCAATGGAACCAGGCTCAAGGTCAGCTAACAGATCTGGTGTTGGTAGACGGTCGTACCCATCGCTCTCTGCAGTGGTGGAACACAATAAGAACCTTTCCAAAGGGCGACCGTTCCTAGAGCCAATTTCTCAAATAGTTATGACGGCGGACGCATAGCTCTCCGGCTGGGGAGCTCACCTACTACATCACACCATGCAGGGCAGGTGGACACCTCAACAACAGTTACTCCACATCAACCATCTGGAGTTACTAGCCATATTCCTATCTTTAAAAGCATTTCAAAAACACATATCAGGCAAGGCTGTCTTAGTCCGCACAGACAACATGACAGCCATGTATTATATACAAAAACAAGGCGGAACACACTCTCTGCAGCTCTCTCAGCTGGCACAGAACATATGGAGGTGGGCTATACCTCAGAACATTTTTCTCCGAGCCCAACATGTCCCAGGAGTCCAAAACACCATAGCCGATCTGTTGAGCCGTCAAACACAACAGATCCACGAGTAGGAACTTCATCCACAAGTTCTTCAACCGTTTTTTCAAACATGAGGACAACCACAGATAGACCTCTTCGCCACCCAAGAAAACGCCAAATTCCCAAGCTTCGCCGCCAGATATCCTCACCCGTTGTCCAAAGGCAATTCGATATGGATAAACTGGTCAGGCGTATTTGCGTACACTTTTTCACCTCTCCCACTCATTCCACTAGTGGTGCGCAAACTACAGCAACACTCCTTAGCGCTCATCCTAGTTGCTCCAACTTGGGCCAGACAGCCATGGTACACCACATTGCTGGAACTCTCCGTAGTTCTGCACCAAAAATGACACCTCTCTCCACGCCTCTTAACCCAGAACCATGGAGAGATCAAACACCCAGACCCAGCTCAGCTCAACCTAGCGATCTGGCTCCTGAAGTCCTAGAGTTCGGTTACCTTAACCTTCCTACTGACTGTATGAACGTCATTAAAGAAGCTAGACGACCTACCACTAGAGCATGCTATGCAGCCAAGTGGAAACGATTTGTAATATACTGTCATAACAAAAACACCGATCCCCTAGATGTGTCTATCCAACACATCATAGGCTACTTACTACACCTCCAAAGATGCAACTTAGCCTACACGTCTATTAGACTGCATCTTGCTGCCATTGCAGCATATCTACAAAATAGACAACATCTATCACTTTTCAGAGTACCTGCCATAAAGGCCTTTATGGAGGGACTCAAAAGAATAATTCCCCCCCCCCCCCCCGAGTACCACCTTCACCTGTGTGGAATTTAAACATCGTTCTCACAAGACTAATGGGGCCTCCATTTGAACCTCTACATAAATGTGGGCTACAATTCTTAACATGGAAACTGCTTTCCTAGTAGCCATTGCTTCTCTACGAAGAGTTAGCGAACTACAAGCACTAACCATTCAGGAACCTTTTCTGCAGATGCATCATAATAAGGTTGTTCTCCAAACTAATCCTAAATTCCTCCCTAAAGTAATTTCTCCCTTCCACCTCCGTAGAGCTGCCTGTATTCTTCTCGCAGCCACAAACAGTCGCAGAAAGAGCTCTTCACACCTTAGATGTCAAAAGAGCACTCCTGTACTACATAGAAAGAACACAACCTTTTCGTAAGACCAAACAACTATTTGTGTCTTTCTCACCACCACACAAAGGCAACCCCATATCAAAATCTGGGATAGCTAGGTGGATTGTCAAATGCATAGAAATTTGCTACCTCAAAGCAAAACGTACATTATCTGTTCCTCCTAAAACCCACTCTACACGCAAAATAGGGGCTTCAATGGCATTTTTAGGGAACATTCCCTTAGACGAAATCTGCAGAGCAGCTACATGGTCTACACCGCACACATTCACAAAACACTATTGTGTAGATGTGCAAACTAAACAACAGGCTAGTGTGGGCCAAGCTGTACTCAAAACACTATTTCAAACTACTGCAACAGATACTGGTGGTCGCCGCTAGGAGGGGATACTGCTATACAATCTATGCATAGTGTGTGATCTGCAGCTCATATGCCTTGAACGGAATATGCTACTTACCAGTATGCATGTGTTCTTGGCATGTAGAGCTGCAGATCTACACACGCCCACCCGCCTCCCCCCGGCTACCTTTATCTGTTCCAGTATTATCTCATTTAGATACAGCATACATGGGCATCTTTCCTGTTTCTTACAAAACTCCATCATTTCCCCGCTGGCGAAAAACAATCTGAAGATGGAGCCGATGCCCATGCGCACTATGATCCAAGAGAGGAGTCACCTACCTCGTGACTTCCGAAGACTTTCCAAGACAAAAACAAGTGCAAACATCCGGGCCCAACACCAGATGGCGATCTATGCATAGTGTGTAGATCTGCAGCTCTACATGCCAAGAACAGATGCATACTGGTAAGTAGCATATTCCTTCTAGTAGTGTCACACTTCCACATTAACCAAACAATACAAATTCCATGTTTTTTTCAAAAACCAAGAGCGCACACGGAAAGGGCACTACATACAATGGACGCAAGACGTTCCATAATGTACTACATTGAACAAACAAAGTCAAGCAGAAAGACAAAACAACTATTTGTCTCCTATGCAGACAGTAATATAAGGGAAAGCAGTAATTGAGGGCACAAGATCTGATGGATCTCACATGCTATTCAGCTGTGTCACATAAGTAAAGGAGAAAAACTGACTTCCACACCAAGAGAACATCCAGCAAGGAAGAAATGACCACCCTTTGCCGTTCCAGCAAACACACCTTTACAGAGATATGCATGGCAGCAACACAGTCATCAGTACACAGATTCACAAAACAGTACTGCATAAACATTCAAATGAACAAGGAAGCTCGAGTAGGACAGTCGGTCTTAAATCTGTTTACAACTCAAAACTCATCTTCAACCCAACCACAAGAGTAAAGGTTTATTGCCTGTAGGGGTAGTTTTGCAGCTCAAAGAGTTTTCAGAGTTCGCAAACGACCCACCCGCTTCCACCAAAAATATGGAAAGAGACAAAAATAAAGAATCTAAACATGGTGACCAAAGGAGGGAGTTTCCGGAGGAGGGATACGTCACAGGATGCACCAAATGGGGTGTCTGTCGTCACCCAATAACAAGAAAATAGAAGTAGGACTACAGAATAGTGGAGATTTCCTGACCCAACCACTAGATGGTGGAATAATGCACAGCATGTGAATCCAGAAATTAGTTGAAGTTGCAAAACTAAACCTACAGGTAAGCCTCTATGCTTTACTTTATGGATGGGTTTACAAAGACCCCATACCCTCTTCACAGCTCTGTTATCTCTGGAAAGATTTATGAGATACCAGTGTGGACTGGAGTGTCAGATTAAATGTGCTAAGATATGCCATTATATCTTCTAAGCTGTGCCTCTATCAGGGCTAGAACCCTTCACCAAATGTCTGAATATGTAAATTGGCTTAGGTGAGCAAGTGTGCTCAAACTGGACATCCAACAGGTGAAGTGTTTAGGTTATCTCCTGGTACTCAAACATGACTCACTAACTCCCACCACTGAAATGTGGCATTAGTAGTTTAGTACCAAGTCTAGATCTTCACCTTCAGTGTTACAGGCTGGTACCGCCTGTGCCCTGTTCTTTTGCTTTTCTTATTCATAGATCTGGAGCAGCTAACTATTTTTCTCTTACAAAATATTTAGATAGTGTTTCAAGGAGTCCGTCTTAAGTTGGAAAATGTGTTAACTGTAGTGGCCTCACTTTAAGGTCACAGGTCTAATTATGGGTTTGCTTTTAAGCCTTTTATGCTTCAGAGGTTATTAAAATGAGCACTGGAAAGTGTATTTTTTGAGCGTAAAGAACTATTGCCATTAAACATGCACTTTGCCAATAGACTGTTAATATGTTTTGTTTGGATCATCGTAATACCCCATGTCTTAGTATTTCCTATAGATATAAAATGTAGGGTTAAAAAGGCTGGATGCCATTTCGTACCCACTAATATGCCTCCTTTTTTAATTGTAGGAGGGCACTTTATATGCAAAACCTTTGATTTGTTCACTCCTTTCAGCGTGGGGCTCGTCTATTTACTTTATTGCTGCTTTGAGAGAGTGTCTATTTTTAAACCTGTCACCAGCCGTCCAGCAAATTCGGAGAGGTAAGTGTTATGATTGTAAGACATATTTTGTTTTAAAAATTGATTTTGGTTCTGCAGCCCACCTGCTTTAAGTAGCTGACATTTTGATAGAAGTCATTGCTTCAGGAATTTTGATGTTCAAATAAATTGAGTAAGCGTGCTCTGCCAACTCTTACTAGTTTTTCCTGAGCTGCAAAAAAAAGCTGGAAAGTCTACTTCTGAAGCTGTAGGAAACATCATTGCTTTGTTTCTTTTAATGCACGTTATTTTTGTATTTAACATTTTAACATTGCTACCTTACGCATACACAGTTTATGAAGGCTTGTAGTTGTCTCTGGTATTATCCTTTCTGTGCAGCTTTTGACATAGTTAAACTTTCTGTTATTCTGAAAAGGCAATTACTACAATCTTTAAACTGTGTATGATGCTACATGCATGCCTCTACTCCTTGTGCATACATGCTTTGGCGTTGTATGGTCATTTCAGAACACTGGTCCTGAAATCCCAAGTATCAAACTCAGTTTTATTTTAAAAACATTAGCTAGCTGTCGGATCATCTGTATTGGCTGTTGTGATGTTTCTGCTTGCGGTGTGGTGGGTTATTCATTTATGCTTGTGTCATCCTGGATTTTTTAGTTCTCAAATCTTTGTGTATGATATGTAGGATAGTAGATTTAAACCTGTCATTTATTGAGAACCATTGCAGTTGTTTATGGGCTGTTTTGACGTTTCCTTCTTCTAATTGATTGCCAGTCTGGACGCCTAATTTTGTATGTACTGATGTCAACGAACTTTTCAATCTGATCTTCGTAGACCACAACAGGGTAGGCCTGCCGTCTTTGACCAGCTCCTCTCAGTGCAATTATAATTTTAAATTGACTCATTTTGCAATATTATTTTCGGATGATATTTGTAGTCACAAAATTTAAGTTGGATTTTTCACAGAGTCACATGATTGAAGTTACTTTCCTGTTAAGAGGCTGGAAAGCTGTTGTGCAAGGAAACAACATAGCAGTAATATCACTATCTTGGTTATTACAGTATTAGTCCATGTTGTAATAAACAAGATAGACGTACCCTATGAGCTCCTCTAGTTGGTGTCCACTTGTCTCGTGTTTGTTACCTAGACTGTGGAGATGTGACTAAACTTCAGTTGCACAATAATTCCTTTTTCAGAAATTGACATTTTTAAATTTGCAGATTACCCGCTTATTAAATTATTCTAGTGCTTGTCCCTGCAGCATGTTCAAGAGAAATGTTATGTTCGAGGCATATGAGCTGCAGATTGTACACTATGCATAGATCGCCATCTGGTGTTGGGCTCGGATGCCTGCACCTTGTTGTTGTCTTGGAAGAAGTCTTGTGTAGTCACGAGATAGGTGACTCCCTTTCGACGATAGTGCGCATGGGCATCAACTCCATCCTCAGATTGTTCTTTTCCGCCATCGGGTTCGGATGTAACTTCTGCTCTCCGGTTCGGCACCGTATTCTCCAAACCTTTTCGACACGCAAATTATCTAAAACTCGAAGGTACTGTTTTCGCTCGTGTGATCTTCGACGCGCACCTCATCTACTCGATTCCGGTCGTCGACGCGGGCCGCTGGGCCTATCGACGCTGTTTCGGCCTACAGCTCATGGAAAGGACTCCATTTAAAAAATGCCCCCCGTGTGGAGCTAAATTCCCGAGCACGACAAGAACAATTGCCAGGCCAGCGCATCTTTTCGATCCAAAAAGACCATCCGTGATCGCCGGGCCCGACGACACATCATGGCGCAGCAAGCAGCTCCGGTACCTGTGGACATCTTCGATTCTGAAGACCTGGAAATCGTGTCCGAAGCAGACGACTCAGACTCACACGACCACATCACTCCTGGTGAACGAGTGAGTACGATTGCCCCTACCCCACCCGAAAAAAGAAGGCCCTGGTCAAGACTTCCGAAAACAAGCTTCAGAAGCCCCGCCCTCGGGCCAAGATAAAGGACAAGCCTTCCGGTAGCTCGGGACCGAGCAAACCGCATCTCAGTGTTCCGCAGGCACCATCGGCACCGAAGCTGGGTGGGCAGCCTACTCCCAAAAAGACATCAGCACCGAACACCTCCACGCCGAAAGAAAAGGCATCGGATCTGAAACCAAACATTTGGAACCGAAAAAGATTTCCGCCTCCACATCCAAGCCGAAGGACCCCAAAACATCTAAGGCCCCGGAACAGAACTCCAAACCTCGCTCGGACGCAAAGAAATCGGCACGGAAAGCGGTTACCGAAGAGGAAGAACTTTTTCGACCGGATCCTATTGATCCAAAACAAAAAACTCTCCACATATACCCCAAAACAGGACATGTGGCTACAGTTCCACACAAGAAGGGGAAACTGGACACACCAGGCATTCCTGTAGTGCCTGTGAAGAGAAAAAGACTGTGCCACTTCACCTATACGACCCTCTTCTCTTGTTCTTCCTCCTAAGCCTGTCTCTCCTCCACATTCTCCATACTTCAACCAAACTCACCACCACCACAGGTTGAGGATGATTCAGGGGATGGGGAGGCAACAATGACCCTTTCACTGACCCTGGTGACGACACAGACGTACCACAGGATGATTAGGGCGATTATGATGACCCAGTAGATCCTCCAGACCTCCCTGATGCCCATGCATATCCAACAAAGCCATCTCCCCCAGATGACAATATTGTCTTCGGTCAGCTTGTAAATAGAGCTGCTTTGTACCTTTGTGTTCATATGCATTCTGACCCCGCAGACGAGGACTTTCTACTAGACCTCTTTGAACAGTCACAAAAGACTGTACAAACCCTGCAAGTGTTAAAATGTGTCATTAAACATGCCCCGACATATTCAAGGACCCTGTTAGGACTAGAATTCTCAATCTCAGGATTGACAAAAAATATAAACCCGCCCCCAATGATCCCACCTACATCAAGGGTCAACTACCTTTAGATTCACTAGTGGTAACTAATGCTAGGAAACGTGCCAACTCTCAGACCTCCGGTGATGCGCCACCTCCGGATAAAGAGTCTAAGTTGTTAGATGCTTCCGGCAAGAGAGTTGCTGCCCAAGCAGCTAATCACTGGCGGATAGCCAACACACAGGCATTACTTACTCGGTACGATAGGGCTCACTACGACCAACTGGAAACCCTATTGCAACATTTAACTTATCAATATAAGACCAAGGCCAATGATTTAATTCAGGAGGGCAAATTAATAACTAATACATCAATCAAGTGTGCTCTTGACGCAGCTGACACCACCTCTAGGTCCATTGACACTAGCGTGTTTCTCAGACGACATGCCTGGTTACGCAACTCTGGCTTCAAACAGGAGGTATAAACAACTATCGGCAATCCGCCGTTCAATCAAGAACAGCTTTTTGGACCGGCTGTAGATACCACTCTAGAAAAAATGGAAAAAAAACACGGAGACTGCTAAATCCATGGGGGCATTACAGTCTCCATCTACAGGTGGATCCTTTTGTCGCTCCTCTATAGAGGAGCATCCAAAAACATCAGAACAGACACTGTCTCGTCTTCCTACAAGAACACCACACAAACATCCCACAACAGGGGATATTCTAGAGGTGGATACAGGGGAAATAGCAACAAAGGGAGAGGCCGAGGTAACAACAACACTCGCACCTCCCTCTCTAATAAGCAGTGACTTCCCTCCACTCCCTCCAGACCATTCCACCCCGGTCGGAGGGAGACTATCACAGTTCCTACCTGTCTGGACTTCCATCACCACATACAAGTGGGTAAGACAAATTATCCAGTATGGTTACTGCCTGGAACTTACAGCAACCCCACCCACCATACCACCCAAACAGCGTCCAATGTCCACGGAACATCTCACGCTCCTAAAACAGAAGGTTCTCTCACTGCTTCAAAAGCAAGCAATAGGACAAGTTCCCTTACAGCATCAAGGAACAGGGGTTTACTCGCTGTACTTCCTAATCCCCAAATAAGGACGGCACCCTAAGGCCAACACTCTACCTCGGACCTCTCAATCTCTACATAGAAGTCAGATCATTTTCATATGATCAATCTTCAACAGGTCCTCCCACTACTTCAACAAAGTGACTTCCTTGCCACACTAGATCTCAAGGACGCCTACTTCCATATTCCCATACACTCTGCTCACAGGAAATATCTAAGATTCATAGTGGACGGACAACACTATCAGTTCAAAGTCCTTCCATTTGGGGGTGACCACCGCACCCAGGATGTTCAGAAAGTGCCTGGCAGTAGTAGCAGCACACTTAAGAAGACAACAAATTCATGTCTTTCCATACCTCGATGACTAGCTGATAAAAGCCAAGTCATTCAGCCAGTGTGTTCATCATACTCGTCAAACCATCCAGCTACTACACAACTTGGGATTCACAGTAAACTACACCAAGTCACATCTGCAGCCCTCCCACATACATCAGTATCTAGGGGCCACATTAGACACCTCCAGAGCTCTAGCATATCCCAATCCAGCCAGGATAGCCAGTATACAAACCCTAATCACCAAATTTCAGCCACAGCATTCCCTCCCAGCAAGGGAATCCTAGTAGCTCCTACATGGGCACGCCAACCGTGGTTCACAACACTGTTAAAACTCTCACTAGTCCCACACCAAAAACGACGCCTCTCCCCATCACTACTAACGCAGAACCATGGAAAGATAAGGCACCCCGATCCAATTCAACTAAATCTGGCGATTTGGCTCCTGAAGTCCTAGAGTTCGGTTACCTTAACCTCCCACCGGACTGTATGAAAATCATTAAAGAAGCCAGACGCCCTACTACTAGAGCTTGCTATGCAGCAATGTGGAAAAGATTCGTCATCTACTGCAATAACAATAAAATCGATCCGCTGGATGCTTCAATCCAGGACATCATTTGCTATCTGCTGCACTTACAAAGGTGTAATCTAGCATATCCATCCATAAGATTACATCTAGCAGCACTTGCTGCTTATTTACAAAACAGGCAACACTTGTCACTATTTAGAGTACCTCCAATTAAAGTCTTTATGGGGGGGCCTTAAAAGGATAATTCCCCCCAGACTGCCACCCTCTCCAGTGTGGAATTTAAACATTGTTCTTACCAGGCTCATGGGTCCCCCATTTGAACCTCTACACAAGTGTGAACTGCAGTTCCTCACATAGAAAGTAGCTTTCCTTGTTGCAATTACCTCTCAGAAGGGTAAGTGAGATCCAGGCTTTAACCATACATGAACCATTCTTACAAATACATCGTAACAAGGTGGTTCTTAGAACAAATCCAAAATTCCTTCCCAAAGTAATCTCTGCTTTTCATCTTAACCAATCAGTTGAGTTACCAGTGTTTTTCCAAAACCCGGACTCTGTAACAGAGAGAGCTCTTCACACACTTGATGTCAAAAGATCCCTCATAGGAATGATGGCCTCTTGCTTTTTCATCGTACCTTACGCAAGACTTCAGATGTGCCCCTTACAAGAATGCCTAGCACGTCAGTGGAACCAGGCTCAAGGAAAATTTACAGATCTTTTGTTGGTGGACAGCCTCACATATCGCTCTCTGCAGTGGTGGAACACACAAAACCTTTCCAAAGGGCGGCCGTTCCTAGAGCCAGTTCCACAGATAGTGCTAACAGCAGACGCATCACAAACCACACAATTCAAGGCAAGTGAACCACTCAACAAAAGGTGCTCCACATCAGTCACCCAGAATTACTGGCAATATTTCTAGCATTAAAATCATTCCAAGTACAGCTACACCACAAGACTGTCCTAGTCTGGACTGACAATATGACAGCTATGTATTACATACAAAAACAAGGAGGCACACATTCTTTGCAGCTCTCTCAACTGGCGTAAAGCATATGGAGGTGGGCCATTCCACAAAACATATACCTTCTAGCAGAACACCTTCCAGGAGTTCACAATCAGATTACGGATCTGCTAAGTCGACAGACACAGCAGATACACGAATGGGAACTTCATCCCCAAGTTCTTCAACTAGTTTTTCCAAATGTGGGGTCAACCAGACATAGATCTGTTCGCCACACACGCAAACGCAAAATGCCCAACCTTCGCCGCCAGGTTTCCACACCCGTTGTCCAAGGGCAATGCGATATGGATGAACTGGTCAGGCAGATTTGCGTACGCTTTTCCGCCACTCCCCCTAGTAGTACACAAGCTCAGACAGCAGTCTCTCAAGATGATCCTAGTAGCTCCCACATGGGCATGGCAACTGTGGTTCACAACACTCCTGGAACTTTCAGTAGTTCCACACCAAAAACGACATCTCTCTCCAACGTTGCTAACGCAGAACCATGAAGAGATAAGGCACCCCGATCCAGGACAACTGAATCTAGCGATCTGGCTCCTGATTGTAGGTGTGTGGAAGCGCCTGAGGAGGTGTTTACAGCATGTAGATTGCAAGTGATGGTTGGGGGGATGGGGTGAGGAGGAAGAGTGAGGTGAACAAAAGAAAGGGTTTTGCAATGAAAGTGCGTAAAATAAAAATGTCCCAACTTAGAGGTATTTATATTCCCACAGCCGAGGCTCGGATGCTTTGTGTAGTTTTTTTTTTTTGTTTCATGCTAAATTCCACGTGTAATGCTAATTTGCCCATGTGCGTACTGTCATACACCGGTTTCAATTGAGGACCCTGCAGGACCCTACAGAACGCCATTTGGTTGATCCTGCCCCTAAATGTTTGCGTACTAGATACATAAGAGCCTCTTTGTGGAATGGAAGTATGTCATTTGACAGTGCGCTGTGCTTTATTTACTAAAATAAACTAAGGACAGGCAGACACAGCATATATTTGGTAGCGGTGTGAGTGGTAAAGAGATCTGGCAAACATGCTGCCCGCAAGTCATATAAATAGTTAATTAAAAGATTTTAAAACAGACGCAAAATAAAAGCGCATCGGGTTCAAAGGAGGTCGCTAGGATTGGGGAAAGGAGAGAGAAAATTCAGAAGCGTGGAGGAAGGAAAACCAAGGGTGAAAGAAAGAGAAGGACGAAGCAGGGAAAGAAATTAAACAGAAATGGAGGGGGGTAGAAAATACACATACAGAAAAACAAGCATTGGCCGCGCGGCAGTAAAAGTAACGCCACGCGGCCGCAAAAGCGAAAGTCATCGCGATCGCGATGAAGCGCTAAAGCACGCTAGGGATGCGCGCGCAGCAGCAGGGGGAGGGGCATGGTGCTGAAGGCTGGCGCAGGAAAGGCAGATGGCTGGGCGAGAAGGGAGGGGGAAATTTGTGGAGCAGCTGTGCCCGTGCACGCCATCCTGCACTGAAGCTTGTAGCCAGCACAAAAATGTGGGTAGCACTTTCAAAACCCACCTACTAAATGTCTGGCCAGACCAGCGCATGCGCTGGGTCAGGCGAGACCTAAAAATGATCCTAGTAGCTCCTACATGGGCACGCCAACCGTGGTTCACAACACTGTTAAAACTCTCACTAGTCCCACACCAAAAACGACGCCTCTCCCCATCACTACTAACGCAGAACCATGGAAAGATAAGGCACCCCGATCCAATTCAACTAAATCTGGCGATTTGGCTCCTGAAGTCCTAGAGTTCGGTTACCTTAACCTCCCACCGGACTGTATGAAAATCATTAAAGAAGCCAGACGCCCTACTACTAGAGCTTGCTATGCAGCAATGTGGAAAAGATTCGTCATCTACTGCAATAACAATAAAATCGATCCGCTGGATGCTTCAATCCAGGACATCATTTGCTATCTGCTGCACTTACAAAGGTGTAATCTAGCATATCCATCCATAAGATTACATCTAGCAGCACTTGCTGCTTATTTACAAAACAGGCAACACTTGTCACTATTTAGAGTACCTCCAATTAAAGTCTTTATGGGGGGGCCTTAAAAGGATAATTCCCCCCAGACTGCCACCCTCTCCAGTGTGGAATTTAAACATTGTTCTTACCAGGCTCATGGGTCCCCCATTTGAACCTCTACACAAGTGTGAACTGCAGTTCCTCACATAGAAAGTAGCTTTCCTTGTTGCAATTACCTCTCAGAAGGGTAAGTGAGATCCAGGCTTTAACCATACATGAACCATTCTTACAAATACATCGTAACAAGGTGGTTCTTAGAACAAATCCAAAATTCCTTCCCAAAGTAATCTCTGCTTTTCATCTTAACCAATCAGTTGAGTTACCAGTGTTTTTCTAAAACCCGAACTCTGTACCAGAGAGAGCTCTTCACACACTTGATGTCAAAAGATCCCTACTTTATTATATTGACAGGACAAAGACCTTTAGAAAGACAAAACAACTGTTTGTAGCCTTCTCACCACCTCATAAAGGAATCCCCATCTCCAAAGCTGGGATTGCTAGGTGGATAGTCAAATGCATTCAAATATGCTACCAGAAGCTAAATACACAATAACAATTCCCCCTAGGACGCACTCAACATGCAAACTAGGGGCTTCCATGGCATTCTTAGGGAACATTCCCTTAGATGACATCTAAAGCAGCAACATGGTCTACGCCACACACCTTCCCCAAACACTGTTGTTTTGACGTGCAGGCCAAGCAACAAGCCTCTCTATGCCAGGCTGTTCTTAAAACACTTTTTCAAACCACTGCAACAAATACAGGTGACCACCGCTAGGGGAGACACTGCTGTACAGTCTATGCATAGTGTACAATCTGTAGCTCATATGCCTCGAACGGAAAATGCTACTTACCAGTATGCATCTGTTCTTGGCATGTAGAGCTGCAGAGTTGTACTCGCCCAGCCGCCTGCCCGGGACCTGTATCTGTTCCAGTATTATCTTAATTAGATACACTTACATGGACATCTATTGTATTTCTATCAAACTCCATCATTTCCCTTCATGGCGAAAAACAATCTGAGGATGGAGTCGATGCCCATGCGCACTATCGTCCAAAGGGAGGAGTCCCCTATCTTGTGACTACAAAAGACTTCTTCCAAGACAACAACAAGTTGCAAGCATCCGAGCCCAACAGCCCAACACCAGATGGTGATATATGCATAGTGTACAACTCTGCAGCTCTACATGCCAAGAACAGATGCATACTGGTTAGTAGCATTTTCCGTTTGCTTAGGGTTCTAGTTCTTGAAGTACTGCACATGCTTTATGCAGCCTCGTCTGCTGATCAGCCATTTTAATCAGACTATTCTACTAAAATAATCATTATAGTCAGCAGCTGCCCCCCCCCTCCCCCCCCCTCCATAAGAGCCGAGGGGCCCCTCCACAATCCCGCACCTTTTGGACCTAGAGTGTATGTCGGGTAGAACAAAGGTCAGCCTCAGAGACACTATATTTTCAGGTCAGGCAGCCTGGAACAAGACATCTGCTTATTGCTTAGGCACCTCACTGCCTGACCTGAACTTTGCTGGGGTGAGAATGTCACAGCTCCTGTGGGCGTAGCCTCCCGAGCTTGGCAAAGGTCCTCAGGTCTCTCCCCTTTGTGAGGAGAGGGTAGCGTCAGTGATAACCTCTTGGTGGGCACTTCATTTTTAAGGCCTGAAGTGCCCAGGGCTTAGTGTCTATCACAGACACCTCATCACATAATGGGTTTAGTCAGCATTCTCTCTGACCCCTACCTACTCTCTGATGAGGTAGGAACTGCTGCCTCCCCTCATTGGCCAACCTTAGAGGGGAGGCTGCAGTCCCAATCCCTCTAGCACCTCTGAGGCTTCCCTCCCTCAGAGCTGCAGCAGGTAAGTGTGGTATTCTTATTGAATGTTTGTTGCGTGCATGTATGTATTTATATATGTGAGTGAGTGTTGTGAATGGGTGTGTGTGCGCGTCCGCATGTGAATGCATGGGTGTAAGTGAGTGTGTGAGCTCCCCTGCCGCCCTTAAAGTTGTACTTACCGGCCGCCACTAATTATAGTATATTCTAAACCTAATACTAATAAAAAGGTGAAAGACAATGGCCCAATAAAGGTAGCTTTTGAATCAGATGGTGTAATCTCCCAGCATATCAAAAATATTTGACAATATCTTCACCAGTATAATTTTGTAACTTATCATTGTTTGTAACCAACCATTATCCAGATTGTGATGGTCTTGGTCGAAAGTATATGGATCTGCTTTGTGGCTTCCAGGAATCTCTGGCTTTCACCACAAGGTGTCATAGCTTTCCTTGAAGGAGATTCCTCTCGCCCTAAGGCCAGGATGTGTTTTGAATGACGTTTCTGTAGCTAGGATTTTTTATACATGGTGGCGTAGACAGCCCCACTCATAACCCTTCTCCTTTCTCAGCTGAACTTTGGGCCTGCTTGCTTTCGACCATCACCATCGGACATGGAACGTGAGGACATTGTACGAGACAGGCAGGACAGCCCAAGTTGCAGCAGAGAAAACAAACTACAAATCAGTGGTTGAGCATGAGAGAGGGAAGATAACAAGGAAGGGGTATAGGGAGGATTGGTGGTAGAGTCTGTCCATTTGAAGGATGGATAACACGCTACTTGAGATGGCGAATGGATCGCAGATCTGTGCCCTGAACAGTCTGGGGATATGCGGTAGTGTATTCCCAGACAAAAGAATACTCAAGGCAATGTGGGTGTCACCAGGCCATTCACCAGAGAATCAGATCGACCATGTCTGTATTTACTAGAAGTTCCCGAGGTCACTGCAGGTTTAATGAGAGGAGCGGAAGTGGCATCGGACCATCAACTTGTCGTGGCCAGATTAAGTTAAAGCTGAAGAAAGCATGGATGGAACCACCAAACCATTGCCAGCAATAGAACACCACCCTCCTCAAGATCCACAGCAATGGAATTGAATGCTCAGTCACACTCAGTAACAAGTTTCAAATCCTACAAGATGTAGGGGATGACAGAGACACAGTAACAAGTCAGTGGGAGAAGATCAAAGAAATAGATTGCTAGAAGGATACTGGGTCCCATGAAACTCCAGCATAAAGAATAGATCTCCACCAAGACTCTCCACAAACTTCAAGAGAGAAAGGAAAAGAAAGCTGGAGTCAACATCAGCTGAACGAGAGCAGAAAAAGCAAAAGCTCAAGCGAATACACCGAATCAACAAGGAAGTTACGAGAAACTTAACAGGAGAGAACCGAAGATTAATTGATGGTCTTGCCACAGAAGCTCAGGAAGCAGCAAGCCATGGAAACTTGAAAGAACCCTACGACTTAACAAGGAAAGTCTCCGGCATATGCAGCAAGGCAGAAAGACTTGTAAAAGACAAAGCTAGAAAGTCAATCATGGGTAACAAAGGCCAACAACGAAGAAGAGTGTAGCACTTTGAAGAACTGCTGAACCAGCCCGTGCCGCAGTCTCCACCAGACATACAGCCAGCTAACAATGACTTACCAATTGACTTCAGCAGACCAACCAAGGAATATCCAAGGCTACCCATCAAAAATCTGAGAAATGGGAAGGCAGCAGGACCCTACAACATTGCTTCAGATGCACTGAAGGCTGAACTGCTCTAACCCATATTTGTAGGGATCTGGGAAAAGGAAGAAGGTGCCGTCAGACTGGAAGGAGGAGATCTCTCATCAAGATCCCCAAGAAAGGTGACCTGAGTAACTGCAGAAACTATAGAGGGATAACTCTTCTATCAACCCCAGGCAGAGTGTTCAACAGAGTCCTCCTGAACAGATGAACAGAATGATGGAACAAGTTGAAGTTCAGTTGTGAGATCAGCAAACTGGCTTTCAAGAGATAGATCCTGTACAGACCAAACTACAATACTGCTCATCATCATTGAGCAGTCAATGGAATGTAACTCCCCCCTCTGTCAACTTCGACTGTGAGAAGGCACTCAACAGTGTGGACAGAGAGAATCTTTGTAAACTCCTCCGCCACTACAGTGTGCAAGATAATATTGTAAGAATCATTAGGAATGCTTCCGAGGGTTTGACCTGCAAGAAAGTCCATGGAGGAGAACTCACAGAAGCCTTCCAAGTGAGAACCGGAGTCCACCATTGTTGTTTGCTCTTGCCTTTTCTCTTACTGCTGGCCATAGACTGTATCATTAAGACATCCACAGCAAGGAGAAAAAATGGGGTCCAGTGGACACCTTGGATGCTGCTTGATGACCTCGACTTTGCAGACAACCTGGACCTACTTTCCCACACCCATGCGCAGATGCAAGACAAGACTGTCAAGGGGGCAGCCCACATCCGCACAACTTGGCCTCAACATTCTCAGGTGAAAAAACCAAGATTCTGAAGGATAATAAGGTAAGCACAACTGCAGTCACTCTGCAGGCAATGAGGAAGAGGTTGAGGCCTTCACCTACCTGGCAGGGTCATAGCCAAGCAGGGCGGCACAGATGCTAACGTCAAGGCAAGAATCGGCAAAGCAAGGGTTGCCTTCATGCAGCTAAAGATCTGGAGGTCGAAAGACCTAATGCTGCAATCCAAGAGCAGGCTTTTTAACACCAATGTATAATCAGTCCTTCTGTATGCAGCATAAACTTGGAGGACAACAATGACCATCACGAACAAAGTTCAGACCTTCATGAACACCTGCCATAGGAACGTCGTCCAAATCCACTGGCCAAACACCATCAGGAACAATGACCTTTGGCAGCAGACTTTCCAACTCCCTGCTCATGAAGAAATCATGAAAAGACGCTGGGGCTGGATATGTCACACCCTCCACAAGCCCGCATCAAACACTACCAGGCAAGGCCTGACCTGGAACCCTCAAGGGGAAAGGAAAAGGGCAAGGCTAAGAAACACCTGGCATCGGGGCCTCGAGACTGACTGCAAGGAGATGGGTAACACCTGGAGTCAAATTGAAAGAAAAACCAAAGGTAGAGGTGGCTGGAAAGTCCTGTTTGATGGCCTATATCCCAGGAGGGGTAGTAGGCATAAATAACCACTATCTCAGTGACAGGGACATTAACCAGTTAAGCATAAACTTCCAATGTCCCACTGTTGAAGCCTTTGTCCGCCAAGTCATCATCAACCATCTGTTCGACAATAAATTATCTGTGCTTTATCCCCATGCCGACAATTGAAGATCTACCCGCTCTATTTGTTAAGGGAAATGAAAGAAGACAATAAAAGGGTGATTCTTCCCAGGTCCAAGACTATCTAGATACAAGTGAATTGGTTTTATTTCACCTTCTTACACAGATCATGACCTCTGCTTCATCTCTTTTTCAGTTTGACCCTTGTGTTTTCTTGCATCACCTGAGAAAATGGTAGACATATTTAATAGAAGACTTGTGAAGCCATGTTTTCCTGTAATTCTGTAGAAGAAAAGTAGCTAAAAGTCTATTTTTCCTGTGTATAGGAATGGAAAAGAAGACAGAGCATGGGTCTACAACAGTTAACCACCAGGAAGCTCTTGGAATACACAAAAGAATGTTGTCACTGGGAAGCTGGGAATAACTGTTATTGAGTGCCATGAGGTCTTGTACGAAGCAGTAGACCTATTTTGTCTTCTATTTTATTTATACAGTGAGATTGTTGCAGGTACTTACAACGGACCGTAGGATTCCTTGATTAATTGAATCTGGACTCCTGGTTTATCTAAATCAAATGTAAAGTGTTACCAATGGGGGCGTGGCTTAGCCGGCTGCAAGATGGCCGCACTTTGAGTGGGCTCTGCCGGCCAAGCCAAAAATCTATGAAATATCCTGCAGACACACCATTCATCGCTGCCTGGAACCGCGCCATTGCCATTTGCCTGACCTTAAGGCGCAGCTCGATCCCACTCCTGCCTGCGACCTTGCTGAGCCGAGATCCGCCGCTGCGTGTGACCTGGGCCTGGCTCCGCGGCTGGCGCGGCCCGCACGGCATCTCCGGAGCTGACTGCGGGCAGCCTCTGGACACCAGATCCTTGCCCTGCACCTGACCTCCACGACTCCTTCATCGGAGCCGGTAAGTGCTGTTGCTCCGGGGGCGCACTGTGGCGGGGTTGGGAGCGCGCGAGTCGTACCACCTGGCCAGTTCACACGCGGGTGCCGCGCTCCAGTCACCGGCGCCCGCTGCTTAGGCCTTTCCCCATCGGCACTGGCGACGCGGGTGGCGTGCTCCCCGCGGTTGCCCGCCATGTGCTGCCCCCCTCCCGCCGCGGCCTTTAGCTCACCGAGGCATCCTGCTGCGGGCTGTGATATCGGCCTTTTGATTTCACCGGCCCCGGTTCCCCAGAGGCCTGATTACCGCAGGGGGTGGTCTTCCTGCGGCTGTGTGTGCACCGGGCGGCCGCCCTTGTGATTCCTCGTCTGTTGCTACATCCTTTCTCCTGTCTTCATTGTCGAGCTGGCCCACCGTTCTCTTGGCCCTCGCCCTGGCCTGCCGGCCCACCCCATAATAGCCAAAAATCTGAACTTCAGGGACCGCGACACCATTCTTCGGGTGGCCAGGGAGAAGGGCGACATCTGCCACCAAGGTAACTCTCAGTCGTTCTACCCTGATTACACCACGGCGGATCAGGTGGCTCGCCGTGAGTTCCTAACGGCGAAGCGGCTCCTTCAAAACCACGAGATCTCCTACTCATTGGCATACCCGGCTAAAATGTATGTCAAACAAGGCTCCAAGATGCTCGCTTTCCTAGATCCCAGAGAGGTGTTGGCGTTTGCTAAAAAACTGGACAGGTCACATCGTTCTTCGCCTGCCAACTCCCAAGATGCCGCTGATAACAATCTTAGTGATAATGATTGACCTGATGTCACGCACTGCCTATCTGCTATTTGTACTCTGTCATTCAGGCTCTTAGTTTGAATTCAGGCCTCTTGGTCAACGTTGCCTCCTAGGCATCCCAGTTCATACTTCTGCCCTTGGTGTGGTTTCCTCTACTCCCTGATGTTTATTTCTGGTAGTTTGCCAATACTTACCGCTTGGCCACCCTGTGTTTCTTGCAGAGGTGTTTGCTGAGCGTCGCCATGCCCCCACGGGATAATTCCCCTTCATGGACATTGATTTTCCCTTCCTAGTTGTGGGTCCCTGGGGTGGGAATGGGTGGTACCTCAGCCTGGTTGGGGTGTTGGTGTGGGGGGCTGTCTGGGTTTCCTTGTTTTGGGGGTGGGCTCGGGTGGTTGGGCGTTGGGGTCTTGGGATTGGTGACTTCCCTATGTAGCCTTATTGTTCTTTCTAGCACAGGCTCATTCACCCGGCTTTTCCATGACATGTCTTCTCTCTCCTGCTGTCCAAACTCATTCTAGGGGGGGAATGAATTGTCTGAACTGTTACCTCCCTATTAGGATTCAGTTGTGTTTTTGACTGTGCTGTTTCATTGTGATTCCTCGGTTACTGCACTGCGATCCTTCCCCATTATCTACCACATCGCTCTATGCGTCTGTACACAGTTTCTGCCTCCCTCTACACCCTTTTTCGGTACTACCTACCTTGACACGGCACCATGACTGACACTACTCTCTGGACCTGGAATGTCCGTGGGCTTAAGGACCACAGCAAGGTGGAACTGGTCCATGCCCACCTCATACGACACAAAGTGGACATTTGTTTTTTATAAGAGACCCATCTGTTACCGGCTACCTCTTCTAGACTCCTTTTCCGACATTGGGGATAAATTCACTCTTCCTTCTACTCAAATTACTCCCGGCGGGTGTCCATTCTGCTGCGCAAAGGGCTCCCATGGCAAACCTCTCAAGTGTTCACTGACCCTGGAGGGCGATTTGTGATTCTTCATGGTGCCCTACAGGCCCAGCCCATGACACTTGCCACTTTGTACGGCCCCAACTGCGATGACTCGGACTTCTTCGCGCAGGTCTGGCACAACATCTCCTCCCTTGACCCTGCTGCGTTCCTCTTTGGGGGGGTGATTTTAATGTGACCCTGTCCGCCACTTTAGATTGGTCCGGTCCTCATGCCCCTAACCCACGCGCGGCTTCACTTCTCAGCTCTGTTCTCTCTGACAACTCCCAGTACGATGCATGGCGTCACGCTCACCCTACTGTGCGGAAGGGCACCTGCATCATTGGTTCCCGCGGCTGCTGGCCCCGCCTGGACTTATGGATCACCACTCCGGATGCCTTGGTGTGGCTCACCTCTGTTGATCATATGGCGCGCACTCTCTCCGATCATCCTCTCTTTCGCCTCTGCCTCCCACATTCCCCTCGTCGTGCCATATCCTGGCGGCATCCCCCTAATGCGTTACGCGACTCGGTCTTCTGTGACGAGATACAAACCGCTATTCCGAATTACTTCGAGCTCAATGAGGGTTCGGTTGACTCCCCATCCATGCTCTGGGAAGGGTTTAAAACCGTCATTCGTGGGAAATGTATTTCCAAGCAGTCTGGCGCTCTACGCTCTATCCGCGACACTCTTGACAAATTGGAAAGAGAGATTAAGGTTCTCGACTCTTCTCATGCACCCTGACACGCTTGCCCAGATCCGCGGGTAACTTACTGACTTTGCCGACGAGGCCAACAGAGAACTTGTGTTTCTCGGTGAGGGCGATCGGCTTGGCAAAACCCTTGCCAACCTCCTCTGCCAGCCTCGGGCTGCGTCCTACATCACCGCCCTTCAGGATGGCGGCCCTGCCTGTACTACCTCCCCTGAGGAAATTATAGCGCGCTTCACTACATTCTACACACAACTCTACATGGCCGGATCGGTACCTCTGCGTGAGGTTCTTTTTTTTTTTGAAACCGTTTATTACAAGTCTCAAGAATATACAAGTATGGGCCTACAACCTTCCGGCCGGCCGCTAGTAATGATAGGAGCATAAGACATACATTTATAAAACACGTGGCGTTGCAGAGGAGCATGCTCAGGAGGTAACAACGTCATAAGCCACATCGGCCAGACCCCACTATACGGTTTCATTTTAAATTACGAACAACAAGAAAAACCACACCCACAAGGCAACCCATAATCGGAGATAGCAGCACGTGCTCCCCTAGAGGGGGGATCCCAACTATCCACAGGAGTCTAAAGAGGGGGAAGAGAACAGAGCGAGGACTGGGGGAACCCAATGCCCGGTGCCGGGGGAAGGAGTCGGCTAAGGGGACGGGGCTGGTGAGGTATCAGGCAGCAACGGTGGTGCACAGATACCCCCGCGGTAGGCGTTCCAGGGGCCCCATACTTTCACCCATGTCCCAGGCTTACCCCTCGCCACATACACCACCTTTTCTCGAAACATGCACCAGTCCATGCATTCTTTCCAGGCAGATACCGTCGGGGGCCTCTGGGATCCCCACAGTTGAGCAATATCACGCTTAGCTATCATATATCCCAGAGTCACCCACCACGTCTGCGGAGCCGAGTAATCAGTTGGTTCCCACACATTCAACAGGCATCTCCTCGCTTCAGGCAGCAGCGCCACATGCGTAACCACTCGCAGGACCTCATGCACACCACGCCAGAATCGCTCCACCTCCGGGCATTCCCACAAGATATGCAGAAAGGTCCCCAAAGCACCACACCCACGCTTACACAACCCATCTTCAGCATAGCCCATACGCAGAAGCCTTGGCCCCGCCATGTAGACCCGGTGGAGTATCTTGAGCTGGACGAAGCGAAGGCGAGCCGGTATGGCCACCTCCTTCGGGGAGGCCACCGCGGAGGTCCAGTCCTCGTCGTCCAACTCCAGCCCGTCAGCAACCCAAGCCTCACGGAGGGCAGTCAGCAAGCCCGAGTGGTCGTTGATCAGTTTTTGTAGATCAGTGAGATCGTGCTGTCCGTGACGTGTCCATCCAGCACTCTATCCTCCAGGGGGGAATACTCCGGGATGGAGGCAACGTCTGGGAAGACGGAGCCCAGTGCATGACGGACCTGCAAATACCGAAAGTACTCACTGCCCTGCAACTGAAATTCCGTCTGCAGCGTCTCGAACGTTTTAAATCCTCCCCTCGTCCAGAGATCCCCCACTTTGCTGATGCCTATTATGTCCCACTTCTCGAAGCCCTTCGAGGTCCACAGGGAGCCCAACCGCTCAGGCGCGTATAGTGGTGACGCCCGGGTCAAACGATCCTTCCACCCCATAGCTGCATTGGCCGCGTGCCACACTCGCACCATGACACGCGTGGGGCCCGTCAGACGAGCGTCGGGCGCGCTAGAATAGAGCGCTCGATTGTAGTCGCCACCTGGCAGTAGCATCTTGTCCATTTCAAATGCCGGGTTTAAGGCAGGCCCGTATAGGCCATGGTTAATTGCAGCTAGCTGGGAGGCCCAATAGTACCGTTTAATATCCGGGAGGGCAATCCCCCCGTCATACCATGGGAGCGTCAACTTCGCCAGGGCAATACGCGGCCTCCCGTCCCAGAACAGGCGGCGTTGCAGACTCTCCACCTCACGGAAGTAGCGCGCCGGGACTAAGTCCATAGTGTTCTGCAAAGCGTACAGGAAGCGTGGCAACGACATCATCTTGAACAATGCCGCCCGGCCGAGCGGCGAAAGCGGCAGGCGCCGCCAGCGCGCGACGTCCTCCTTCAGGCGCTGGAGGGGGGGAAGCAAGTTCCGTTCGTAGCGGGCCTCCGGGTCCAGAGTAATGAAGACACCCAGGTACCTGAACCCCCGCGAGGCGATCTGGATCGGACAGCCCCGCGGGAGGATTGGAGCCTCCCCAGAGAGCACATACACACATGATTTAGCCCAGTTGATGACAAGGCCGGAGTTGCGGCCGAATGAATGTAAAACATCAACCAGTACTATTAGTGTGCGTGAGGTTCTTAACCAATACTTTGATACCCTTCAGCTCCTTTGGCTTTGGCAATTCCCACCGGGAATTCCTTGACGAGCCCTTCTCTAAAGAAGAAATTCTAGCGGCGATTAACAGTATGCCCGGTGACAAGGCCCCTGGTTTGGACGGCCTGCCGGCCTCCTTCTATAAGGCCTTTGCCCCGCTTCTGATCCCTCATTTAGCTGCCATGTATGAGTCCTTTGAAACAGGGTAATTCCCCCTGTCGCTACGCGAGGCATTGCTCACTTTACTCCTAAAGCCGGACAAACCACCCGAGCTGCGAGATTCCTATCGTCCCTTTTCCCTCATCTATACAGACAATAACATTTTCGCCCAACTACTCGCTGCCCGTCTTCTTCCTCTCATGCCGCTTATCGCCCGCCCTGACCAGTCCGGGTTTATTCACCGTCGCGCGACCTTTTATAACCTCCGAACCATTTTCTCCGTTCTCCATGAAATAAACCCAGCGCTTCCGGCAGTGGCCACCCTGCTTGATGCCACCAAGGTCTTTGATACCTTAGAGTGGCCTTTCCTGTTTTACCTCCTTCCCCGCTTGGGTTTCAGCCTGATTTTTATATGCAAAGTGCTACCCCTTTACACTCTTCCTCCTGCCCATCTTCGTATCAATGCCAAATCTTTGAGCCCATCCCCATAGGGCACGGTACGCGGAAGGGTTGTCCGCTATCCCCCATGCTATTCGCCGTTGCAATGGAACACCTCGCAGCTCGTCTTCAACAACATCATACCCAGAATGGCATTGGTTTTGCGGCTCGCGCTCTTAGTTTCTATGTATGCGGACGATATTACTCTTTATGTCCGCAATACTCAGGAGAACCTCAGCCCACTGGTTAGTGAGGTGATACGCTTTGGTGGCTATTCCGGAATTCAGGTCAACTGGAACACGTCTGTATTATTTACCCTCACAGACACCACAACACCCTTTGTTCCTGACTATCCCTTTGTGTGGGCATCGGAGCCCACTAGATATTTGGGCATTTGGTTGAGCAGGGATGTGGATGAACTTCGGAATGTTAACTTTGGCCGTGCAGTGGCTGGTTTGAGTCCAAGATTCCCCTTTGGAACCAGCTGTCTCTGTCTCTAGCCAGGCGCATACCCATCTTCAAAATGGTGGTACTTCCAAAGTTTTTATATCTCTTCGTAAATATCCCCATCCCTCTCACTGCTTCTTCCGCAAGGTTCACTCTCTGCTCATCACCCTAAGTTTGGCCGGTTGGCAACCCAGGATCGCATATAGCATCCTTACACTCCCAACGTCGCATGGCAGGCTCGGCGCCCCGGATTTCAAGCTCTATGCCCTCAGCACTCAGGCCAGTTTTCTTCACTTCTGGCTTCACCCTACTCCGTTCCAGCCTCACGTCGCGGTGGAGGCTGAACGCGCCGCTCCGTGGCCATTCACGACTGCCTTATTCCCCCCAGGCGAAACTCCTACGCACTGAAATTTACACGGTTGAGACCTTGCGTTGGGTCTGGGACGGGCTACGCAAATTTTCAGGCTCCAATATGCTTCCCACGAACACGATGCCAATCGCTCACCACCCGGCCTTTCCCCTCTTCAGTCTTCTGGGATGGTTAAACACGCCACTTGCCTGGGGCTCACCACAGTATCAGACCTTTACCCTGGGAACACATTCTTCTCGCTTGCCACCGACTCTGGTCCCATGGACACCTTGCTTTACTGCCAACTCAGGGCTGCCTGTAGGAAGTTCCACCCCTCGTTCACCCAGCCTCCCCCCTCGATGGCCACTCTCGATCTTCTCTATGCATCCCCCTCGCCTAAGAAATTGGTAACTAAAATCTATGCTTACACACTGGCAGCGTCTTCCACCTCCACTGACCGGGCGTGCGTTGCATGGGTCGAAGACCTAGGATTCTAAATTTCTCAAGCCGACTGGCTGTATTGCTGTAATCAGATCAAATGTCTCTCCCCAAATTATCGTTTGCGCCTTATTCACTTCAAGTACATACATAGACTGTATCGGACTCCAGCCCAATTGCACAGGTTAGGACTTATCACAAGTGACAGATGCCTGGGCTGTGCCCGTGGCTGACTTCTCCCACCTCGCCTGGCTGTGCCACCGGGTCTCCACATATTGGCGCGAGGTCTGCGCTAATATTTCTGTAATCACTTTGTCACTAGTCCAACCTGACCCTCTGCCTCTTAGGCTTTGTTAAATTTTGCCCGGACGCCTCCCGCCTCTTGACTGCCATGCTGCTGGTCCTCGCGCGGGGTTGGGGTCGTAGGCCTGCGCCTAAGGTTGCCCTCTGGCTTGAGGACGCTTCCCACTGCCAGACCCTCCTCTCTGAGTTCTGAGACCTACTACCAGCCTGATCTCGCCGTTTTGACATATGGGGTCCACTTGTGACCTGCCTTTCAAGTCATGATTCTCAGCGCCCTGCGACCTCTCTCGCCCTCCCCGCCGGCACCCCACCCGCGGCGGCCACCTGTGAAGGTCAATGAGCAACTGCCCTTCTACTCTCGCTCCCCTCTGCTCCTTCTGCCTCTCTTCTCTACTTCTGGTGCCTCTTTCTGTTGTACTTTTCACCCTCTCAGCGGTTATATGACATTTCTCCCTGACATTGTTCCCAAGTGTCACAAGCTCGAGGTAGTCTCTGCTGTGCTGTATTATATCACTGTGCTTAATCCCTTGCCACTGTGGAATCTTGTAACTGTGCTGTGCAATTTTTTTCCAATAAAGGTTTTTGAAAAAAAATTACAAATTATAGTGTTACCAATATCAAAGAATGGGGTGAAAAAAATAGATTTTGTAATTTTTGTTATGGATTACTGAGGAACTTCCAGTCAATGGCAAATGTCCATTCACCTGGGTTCTGAAAAATCTGATTTAAAAAAAAAAAAAAAAAGAAAGGTGCCATATACATGGTGTTGGGCATATCGCATACAAAAATGGGCCAAATTCTGAGGAAAACTCTTAATTCTTTCACTTACATTTTAAGGCCTTTTCTGGCCCTGGTCTGCCCACGCAAGTGGTGTACTTTTTTTCATCGGCATAACCGAGGGAATGCTGGCTGTTGCAACTTTTGTTAATCCTTGTACTGTCTGGAATCTTCCTTCAAAGAAATGTGAGAAAATCCTATGATTTGTGCCTAGGTTTGACATCTACAACACATTCTGGATAAGAAACTAGCAAGTACCACAGAACCGGCAGCACCATCAACTTCTCAAGTTTCCAAAAATGTCTTGTGTTGGTTTCGGTAGGGTGTCATGGTTGATTTTTATTTTTTATAACAAAACCAAGTACTGCAGACAACAGCTACGATGAAGTCCATCTTTCCCAAACATCACTTTTTAATTTCACATGGTCACATTTTTGGACCTTTCCTCTCCCTTACAATAGGCTAGCAATTTTATATCTGGAATTGTGTGCATGCAGGATGGTTGGACATTTGCTTATACCTATTGAATATTACTAAATTGTTGGCTTATATTGCCCGTGAGTTTACACAAGAAACACATTTCGATAAAATGGCCTCAATCTTCTGGCATTATGGCTGTAGGAAACTGGGTGTTCGAGGCATATGAGCTGCAGATGGTACACTGTGCATAGATCGCCATCTGGTGTTGGGCCCGGATGTTTGCAGTTTGTTTTTCCTCTTGGAAAGTCTTTGGAAGTCACAGGATCGGTGACTCCTCCTTTGGGTCATACTGCGCATGGGCTTCGGCTCCATCCTCAGATTGTTTTTTTCCGCCACCGGGCTCGGATGTAATCTTCGCGCTGTGGTTCCGAACATTTCCAGTTCGACCTTCGAAGCACAATCCTCGCTTACATCGCGGTATTGTTTCCGATACCGTCTACAATCACCTTCTACATCGACGAACCTCCGGTTCCGGTCCCGGCTGATGGAAAGAACTCCATTCAAAAAGTGCCCTCGATGTGGGTCCAAATTCCCCCACACCGACCTTCATGAGGTTTGCAACCTCTGCCTCTCCTCGGAACACGAGGCTCGAGACTGTCCGACCTGCAAGTCTTTCAGGTCGAAGAAAACGATTCGAGATCGACGAGCCAGACGCAACATGGAGCACTCCTCGACCTCCGTTCCAGTCGACATCTTCAGGGGCGACGCCGAAGATTCTGCCGAGGCCGACGATTCTGATCTGGAGGATATCACACCGGCGCAGAGGGTCGTGAGTAATATACCCCCTTCCACACCCCTGCCGACGCCCAAAAAGGCTTCGGTCACGCCTTCGCCTCCGGGCCCAGGCAAGACCAGAGACACAGCTTCTCACACCCCACCTTCGGGCCCGGTGAAGAAGCCACACAAGCCTTCCGGCGGCTCGGGCTCGAGCCAACTGACCAGCGGTGCCGAGAAACACACTTCAGCACCGAAAAGCAAACCGGCCTCCACTTCGACATCGAGCCCCGTACCGAAAACCTCGGGGTCGAAACCTGGTACTTTAGTACCGACACGTCTTCGGTGCCGACTAAGCACCAAAAAGCCCTCGGCACCCACACTTCCGCGCCGAAGCCCACCTCGGCGCCGATCACGAAACCGGAGGTTCCCAAGCCAAAAAAGTCATCGGCTCCAAACATTTCGACGCCGACGGACCAAATTTCATCACAAGAACTGTTTTCACCTGATCCTTTACAAAAGACCCTTACTAAGGATCCAAAGACTGGACATTTGGCACTCTCTTCCAAAAAGAGACTTTTACATCAGCCGGCTCCACCTCCACCTGCCAAAAGAAAGGACTCTGCCACTTCCCCCTTCAGAGTACCTTCCCCACCTCCTCTACCTCCTTCTCCCCCTCCACCTCCGCCCCCACCCCCTCCACCTTCTCCCCCTACCCCTCATCACTCCCCGACTCCGTCTCCAGATGAGGATGATCAGGGGGACCCATATCAGGATCCAGGGGATGGGCCCCAAGACCCCACACCCACAGGATCCCCGGACCCATGGGATAATTATGATAACCCGGACATTCCAGATGTCCCACAAGATGACCTTTATCCCTCCAGGCCATCTCCACCAGAAGACTCCCTGGGTTTTCAACATTTACTTCAGAGGGCGGCGCATTATCACGGGGTAGAATTACACACTGACCCAGTAGAACAGGACTTCCTCCTCGACACCTTCGATACCTCACATAGGGCTTCTTCCATACTGCCTATGCTAAAGGGTGTGATTAAACATGCGCCAGACGTTTTTAAAGACCCAGTCAGGGCCAGAGTCATTAACCCACGTATCGACAAAAAATATAAGGCTGCCCCCACTGATCCCACCTACATCAAGGGGCCAGCACCACTGGATTCCCTAGTGGTTTCCACAGCAAGAAAAAGGGCAAACTCACAAGCGTCAGGCGACGCACCACCACCTGACAAGAAATCCAAATTAATTGATGCGTCAGGAAAACGCACTGCGTCCCAAGCAGCTAATATTTGGCGTATAGCTAACACACAAGCGCTATTAGCCAGGTACGACAGGGCGCACTATGATGAATTAGAATCCATCATGCACCATCTCCCAGATAAATATAAGAATAGGGCCCACGAATTAATCCAGGAGGGTAAAACACCTCCATCCGCTGTGCCTTGGATGCAGCGGATACAGCCTCCAGGGCCATTAATACTAGCGTCCTTCTCCGTCGCCATGTTTGGTTACGAATTTCAGGATTCAAACCTGAAGTACAGGCCTCCATCTTAAATCACCCCTTTGACCAAGAACACCTATTCGGTCCAAAGGTGGATGAGGCCTTGGAAAAAATGAAAAAGGACACTGATACCGCCAAGTCCATGGGAGCGCTGCAAACACATACACGCAGACGCTCTTTTCGCTGCTCTTCCTTTCGGAGCACCTCTAGAGGTTACTCCTCTGACAGTGCATCTACCTCATATAAATCCCCCACTCAGTCCACTTTCACAAAGGGATATCAAAGAGGCGGCTATAGGGGCAACAACAATAAGGGCAGAGGCAAAACCAACACCGCCCGCTCTGCCACCCCCCTACCCAATGACTTCCCCCTGCTCCCTCCAGACCATTCCACTCCGGTCGGGGGCAGACTACAAAATTTCCTCCACGTCTGGCAGGACATCACCTCAGACAAATGGGTGACCCAAATTGTTCAGTCAGGCTACTGCCTCGAGTTAACATCTACCCCCCCAAACATTCCACCCAGACAACGCCCAATGTCACAGGAATATTTGACATTACTAAAACAAGAGGTAAATTCCCTCCTACAAAAGTAGGCAATAGAACAAGTTCCCCTCAATCAACAACATTTAGGGGTCTACTCCCTATATTTTCTCATACCCAAAAGGGACGAGACGCTACGGCCTATTCTAGATCTCAGGCCCCTAAACGAATATATACATTCAGACAATTTTCACATGGTGACGCTTCAGCAGGTGCTACCGCTCCTCTCCAAAGACGACTTCCTCACCACACTGGATTTGAAAGACGCATACTTTCACATTCCAGTACACCCTGCTCACAGAAAATACCTCAGATTTGTAGTGGACGGGCACCACTACCAGTTCAAAGTCCTCCCATTTGGGGTAACAACAGCACCAAGGGTATTTACCAAGTGCCTAGCAGTGGTAACAGCACACCTCAGAAGACGGCACATACACGTCTTCCCATATTTGGACGATTGGCTCATAAAAGCCACATCCTACAACCAGTACGTCCACCACACCAACACTACAATACAACTGCTCCACGAACTGGGCTTCACTATCAATTGCCAGAAGTCCCACTTAATACCCTCACACGTAAAGCAATACCTGGGTGCCACTATAGACACATCAAAAGCCATAGCGTATCCCAATCCAGCCAGGATTGCAAGCATTCAGGCTTTGCGTCAAACCTTCACACTCCAACGTTCCCTTCCAGTAAGGGTGTTAATGCAACTCATATGGATGATGGCCTCTTGCATCTTCATAGTGCCCCACGCAAGACTCCAGATGCGTCCTCTCCAAGAGTGCTTAGCACGTCATTGGAACCAGGCCCAGGGCAAACTAACAGATCTGGTGTTGGTAGACGGTCGCACCCATCGCTCTCTGCAGTGATGGAACACCACAAACCTTTCCAAAGGTCGACCGTTCCTGGACCCGGTTCACCAAATAGTACTGACAACGGACGCATCGCTCTCCGGCTGGGGAGCTCATCTATTACACCTCACAGTGCAGGGCACATGGACGCCACAAAAAAAATCACTCCACATCAATCATCTGAAGTTACTGGCGATCTTTCTAGCCCTGAAATCCTTTCTGAAACACATTTCAGGCAAGGCAGTCCTCATTCGCACAGACAATATGACTGCCATGTATTATATTCAAAAACAGGGGGGGACACACTCTCCACAGCTCTCTCACCTAGCACAGAGCATATGGAGATGGGCGATTCCTCACAAAATCTTTTTCCTAGCCCAACATGTCCCAGGAGTCCAGAACACAGTGGCAGATCTGCTAAGCAGACACACACAACAGATCCACGAGTGGGAACTTCACCCACGCGTTTGCCACCCACGAAAACACAAAATGCCCAAGCTTCGCTGCCAGATACCCACACCCATTATCCAAAGGAAATGCGATATGGATGAACTGGTCAGGCAGATTTGCGTACGCTTTTCCGCCTCTCCCGCTCATTCCATTAGTGGTGCGGAGGCTACAACAGCATTCTCTCACACTAATCCTAGTAGCTCCAACGTGGGCCAGACAACCGTGGTACACCACACTACTGCAACTCTCGGCAGTACCACACCAAAAACTACACCTCTCACCATGCCTCCTAACCCAGAACCATGGAGAGATCAGACACCCGGACCCAGCTCAACTCAACCTTGCGATCTGGCTCCTGAAATCATAGAATTCGGGTACCTAAACCTTCCCCCTGACTGTATGAATGTCATCCAAGAGGCCAGACGCCCTACCACTAGAGCCTGCTACGCTGCCAAGTGGAAAAGATTTGTGGTTTACTGCCATAACAACACCATCAATCCCCTAGACGCGTCTATACAGCATATTATATGCTACTTGCTCCACCTACAAAGGTGTAACCTAGCCTATTCATCCATTAGACTATTTACAAAACAGGCAGCACCTCTCACTTTTCAGGGTACCTGCCATTAAAGCATTCATGGAAGGACTAAAGAGAATAATTCCCCCCAGGGTACCACGGGCACCGGTATGGAACCTAAATATTGTTCTCACAAGGCTCATGGGGCCTCCCTTCGAACCTATGCATAAATGCGAACTTCAGCTTCTCACATGGAAAACAGCTTTCCTTGTAGCCATCACTTCCCTTAGAAGGGTCAGTGAAATACAAGCATTTACCATACAGGAACCCTTTATTCAAATGCACCACAACAAAGTTGTTCTCCGTACCAACCCAAAATTCCTACCCAAAGTCATTTCCCCTTTTCATTTAAACCAAACGGTAGAATTACCAGTTTTTTTCTCGCAACCTCAAACCGTTGCAGAAAGGGCTCTACACACGCTAGACGTCAAACGAGCCTTACTCTATTATATCCAAAGGACACAACCATTCAGGAAAACCAAACAACTGTTTGTCTCCTTCTCTCCACCACACAAAGGCAACCCCATCTCAAAATCAGGGATAGCTAGGTGGATTGTAAAATGCATCCAGATTTGCTACCACAAGACCAAAAGAACGCTATCCGTTCCACCTAAAGCCCACTCTACACGAAAGTTAGGGGCTTCCATGGCATTTCTGGGCAATATTCCACTACATGATATCTGCAAAGCAGCTACATGGTCAACACCGCACACTTTCACTAAACACTATTGTGTAGATGTGCTATCCAAGCAACAAGCTAGTGTGGGCCAAGCTGTACTAAAAACATTATTTCAAACCACTGCAACAGATACCGGTGGTCGCCGCTAAGGTGGAAACTGCTATATAATCTATGCACAGTGTACCATCTGCAGCTTATATGCCTCGAACGGAATATGCTACTTACCAGTATGCATCCGTTCTTAGCATGTAGAGCTGCAGAGTGGTACACGCCCACCCGCCTCCCCGGCTACCTATATCTGTTCCGGTATATCTTATTTAGATACAACATACATGGGTTTCTTCACTGTAGTCACTAAGCTCCATCTTTCCCTGCTGGCGAAAAACAATCTGAGGATGGAGCCGAAGCCCATGCGCAGTATGACCCAAAGGAAGAGTCACCGATCCCGTGACTTCCAAAGACTTTCCAAGAGGAAAAACAAACTGCAAACATCCGGGCCCAACACCAGATGGCGATCTATGCACAGTGTACCACTCTGCAGCTCTACATGCCAAGAACAGATGCATACTGGTAAGTAGCATATTCCTTTTGTTGCAATTGTCCCCCCCCCACTTTTTGTCTCCTTTTTAGCTGTTAGAGACTGATTATCGACTCTGACAGTGCACTGAGGCCTGCTCACCAGTCCTCGAGGCCAGTGTCCCTTTCTTAAAACAAAGCGATATCTGATTATTACAATTAGCCAATGACTTCAGTACCCATGCACGTCCCTAGTAAAGTAACCCTGGTACCTAGGGAAGGATTACTAAAGAGGGTCCCTAAGGGCTGCTGCATGCCTTATGCCACCCTAAGGGCCCCACACACAGATTCCACACAGACTGCCGTTGCAGACTGCGTAACATGGTGCAATCCAAGTTTGAAAACATGACAAGGCACACCTATTTGTGCTATGCCAAAGACGCTGCATGGGCTATATGTAAGTCACCACTAACAGCAGCCCTAATGCAGAGTGCATTATAGCACATGCATGGGCATATCTGCAGGAGCAGGCATGCCGCTGTAATGTCTAGCTCCATTGCTTGATATTACATGTAGTGAATCCATCTTAACGTATGTACTGGGCACTGGTTAAAACGAGTTTCCCAGCTACATAATGGCTTCACTGAAACCTATGGTGTTTGGTATCAAACCCCTCATATTAATTAACCCACACTGATTCCAGTTTTTAATTTAATAATAGCCTCACCCAGAGGGTACTTTACAGGTACCCCCTGAATCCTATTAGTCTTCTATTGTGCTGCTTGACTGGTCCTTTCCAGCCTGCCACCACGATGAGTTTCTGACCTCCCAGGAGGTGAGAGCCCTGCTCTCAGAGGTCAAAAACAATGCCTGCTCTGGCAGTTGGTCACATCTCCTCCAGCCGGATTGTTAGTAAATTAGCATGTCAAAGCAGGGAGCTTCAAAGAGCCCATCGCCTTTGATATACAAGCTTGGCTTTCCCCAGTTCTGGGAGATGACACCCCCTGCCCTGAGACCCATTTGGCACCAGGACAGGTGGGAAATTAGCTATGTAAAGAGGCCTGTTACACCTCCAGGCTAGTCACACCCCTAAGGTGGGCTACCTGAAGTGAACAGAAAGATTTGGATTTCACAATCTTGGTTGTGGTGAAATTAGGAACTCTAGGACAGGGTGATGCCCACTCCCCACAGGAAGTGGTCATCAAGGGGGTGTACTGAACCCAGAGGTAAGTAGCCCATTTGCCTTTACCCATCGTTCTCCTTAAAAGCTCCTAAATTGAACTTAGATTTGTGTGCGTGAAGAAGAAAGATATATAAAGTCCAAAGTGAGAACTGAGGAGTAGTACCTGACTTGTCAGCAACCCTGCTGACCTGCCTGCTGTCTCCAACAACTTCACTGATCCGGCTCGTGCAGAAAGCTGTGTTACCTCCAAAAGCTGCAGAAGAGTGATCCACAACTTCACCTGGCCAGCAGCATCTTCCCTGGAGCAGAGGAGCTGCTTTCCTGCACTTTTGCAGGCACCAAAGACCAACACGAAAGCCTCTGCCAGCGTGGCACCCACCTTACCAACCAGCACTGCACACTAGCCCCTTGGCCCGAACTGCTGTGAACCGAAGGTGTCCCTGAGGCACAGAGACCCTCAAGAGTTAAGCCCTTCTCAGGCTCTACCACACTGGCTCTCCAGTCCCCACCTGCAGCCTCTCTTGCCAGACAGCAGGTACCGCGACAACCTCAGACTGCGGAAACCCGACTCCTGGAAGCACCACTGCACCTGAGGCCCACAGCCTGGGGATAAGACCCTTAAGAGCTGAGCCCACCTTTGAATTTGGCTGGAGTGGTCCCCCAGTTGCCACCTGCAGCCTGTTTTGTAGGCCCCTTACAATTGTGAGTGCCTCCCGCAGTTCGACCCCCGCCGGAGAAACCACCACTGCAACTGAGCCCACCAGGGGACCAGCGGTGTCCCTACATGTCCGAACATCTCAAAGACCGAGCTCCCTTGTGGATTCACCCAGACTGGCCCCCCAGTCCTGGTTGCTGCTGCTTTGGTACCCAACTGTTCCCCAGTGACTTCAATGGGGCACCCAACACTGAATTGCACTTCTGCACCTGGCTGCCGATGAGCTGACTGAGGTGATCTGTTGGTGCTGCTTTGTATCTTTTCCCATCATTACCTTAAGTCCTGAAGAACAGTCTTGTAAGTCGCTGCTTAGTGCTCGTATGCAGTATTTTTCTTTCCCATTTGATAACATTACCACTTTCAAAGATTCAAGTGCCAGTGTACTGCAAAACATTGAAAAACAGTGACACTTCACTATTTTCGTAACAGTGATATCTCAAAACAAAGTACTTACCCAATTATATAGTTTTTGCTGTTAAAAATATATCTAAAATAAGTGTCAATTTTCCAATTTGATATGGATCTCCTTTTTGAGTTTGTATATCATTTATTGACTTGGTGTCTGTAACAAAAGTCTAACACTCCTCTCCGATAAGCCTAGGGCTGCTCGACCACACTACCTCCAAACAGAGTGCCTTGGGCTAGCTAGAGCAATCCCTGTCCACTCATAAGGGATACCTGGAATCTTTACACAGCATACCTCTATACCTCTTTTTGGTATACAATATAAAGAACCAGCTTCCTACAATTGCTATTCCAGAATTTGGAGACATGCAAACTACCACTAGATCTTCACTACCATTTGATGTTCTTGGGTACATATTGGAAATGTTTAATCTTCTTCAGACCCAATTTTTATTAGTTATAAATGATGTGTGGCCAGGACAAAATCATCGTAAACCTTGGCTCTGGCTATTGTGAGGTTTTGGAAAGCTTACAACACTGCACATCTCTGCACTCAAAAGACTTTAGTGTAAGTGGAGGTATATAACTCTTGTAGATCGGCCTTCCATGCTGAAAGTTACAGATGAAAATCTTGTTACCAGTTTCTGTTTTTTCTAACTTAATTTAACTTGTCTTTTTGTTTTAATTTCAATTAATAAATTCTTTAACAATATACATTAATGATCCCTTGTTGAATTCATAATTTAATTAACTTTTGCCACTGATGTCCTGGGGTTTGACCTGTTAAAGCAGTGCACACTGGGCCAAGTTAAACCCTTTCCTCATCTGACTCTTAGGGTGAACAGACACGTGCTTCGCTGGGAGGTAGTGTGTGAGGCAAGCTCTCAGAACCCACCAGTCAACCAAACAATGTAATGTCCAGCCTAGTCCTCATCTTATATGGAATATGTCATTTAATCCAAACACAAGGAGATGATGAACTGAGCGCTGAAACTTTTCATACACTCACCCCCAGTCACAGATCTGGGTTGAATCCATCATCTTTCTTTAGCTCACTTTGCCTCCCCAGTTCAGGCACAGCTATATGCAATTTAGTCTTGACCCTGTGCCTCATGGGAACAGTCCAGCCCGAACTGCCAAGCCATGTCTTCCCTGGACCAGAAACAAGCATCCTGGGACCGGTTTTGGGATAACACCTCCTCTTCAGCCAGGCCATCTTGAATCCAGTGGCAAAGTGAGCAAGGGACCCACGTCTGGGCATACCCTGCCAGCTTAGGGCGAACAAAGTAAACACAAAGAGATGATGGACGGAGTGCTGAAACTTTTCAGACACTCACCCCCTGTCACAGATCTGTGTTGAATCCATTATAGTTATTTAGCTCATTTCACAACCCCAGTTCAGACCCAGCTATATGCACATCAGTCATGGATTCAGATCTGTGACTGGGGGTGAGTATCTGCAAAATATATTGCCATCACCGTTTTATGTGATTAACCCAGGCCATAAACATGAATCCACTGCCTATCATGCGGCATGTTGGTGAGTCCTTCCTTCTAATAGAGCAGCTCCTAGACGTCACAGTGTTATGGACATGCCTAGGGCTCTGCGCACATGCTAGGTTAGCATGATGTCAGGGCCAAAGTAAAAGTTAGGCTTCCGTTTCCCTTTGCAGCAGACACTTACGGCAGGGGACTGCACCTGTTTACCATGCACGGAACATTTCTGTCCCAAAAAAGGCAAAAACATTTTGGTAAATATTTTTTGTCTACTTATTAATTCCATGCAAAATTGTCTAGAGTGCCTCAGAAGTTACTCATAAATAAATAAATGTTCCTGTTTGGAAAGTAGAGAGCTGGAGAAGTGAAAGTGTATGGCTCTGTCCAAATTACCAACATTTGAAGACCTCATTAGATGTCTTTTCATTTTAATTCCAAACATAAGTCTTTGCTTCCCATGTCTCTAGGTATGTGGTGTGCCGAGGACTCAAGGCTGGCATAGACGATGTGCGGGAGTACCTCTTCGCAGTGAACATTAAGTTAAACCAGCTGCGGAACACCGACCAGGATGTGAATCATGTTGTTCCTCTTAAAGTGATCAAAGGCGACACCGACTTCAGTGACTACATGACAAGGTCCAATGAGAGGTGAGTCCGCTTTGCCCAACAGAATAACAAGAAAAGTATTACTTTACAAATTCTGGAAGCATTGCAGGGTGCGACAAAGGCACAACTTTCTTTTTAGACTTCCATGTCTGCTGACTTATTGCTGAATCCGTAACAGAAATTTAAAAATGAAAGAGGAAGGATTTGTATTTTCTGATGGATTATCTGCAATTAGGTGTTGGTAGTGCCAACAGTAACCTAGGTGTCCTTCTGGCTTCCACCAATTAGTTCAATTCTCAGTCATTTAAAATAGTTTGGTCAGAAGTCCATATAAACACAAAAGCAACATATTTGTAAAGCTGTACGCAAATATGATTGTCTCTTTCCAAGTTTATACAACAGCATTCGTCTTGCCAGATCAAATGTAAGTAAATCAGCGTTAGCTAAGCACATTAGCGAGTTTATTTCAAATGCCTGCATTGTTTCCTTTTCTCAGGGCCCCTCCATTTAAGAGCTGCTCATATCAATCCTGTCGCAGCAGAACAGGTTAAAAAGTAATTGTTCATCTGAACAATGAGGACAGGACAGTCTCCTATTATGGTAGCACATTGACCTCAATTTCGGCCTTAAGAACTCTTTCTGGGAAACATATAATGTTTACAAAAACTTAAAAAGTTAAAACAGGTTTAGGTCGAGTCAGCATCACAAGTGCGTGGGGAGCAGATTTTCCCAGGGAATCTGTCTTTACTGTAACTTAATAATTGTGGTAACAATCCAAATCAAGGGGGTGGTAGAGGATTTCTTTCTATGGGGCTATTAAGTCCCTTAACATGGCTTCATTGTGGCAAGAGAGTTTTCAGTGGCACGAGCCTTTTGCCAGCTCAATTGTTTGTCGATATTCGGAAACCACAAAATAAAGCGCCATTGTTTTCTTTGTGATAGGACAAGACTGAGTAAGGATGCAGTGAAATGATGCTATGTCTCCATGGTGGGCTCTGGGGGCTCTGTGTTATTTCTTTTTATTTTGTTTCTTTACGTTCCATCCCTTGTTCCTGTTTCCCAAGCTTCTTTTATTGATCCAGTTAGTGAACAAATGGTTCATTTAGTTATTTTGTTTGAGTTCCAGTTTTTTCCTTAAGTGTTTTCGACCTGTGTATGTGTTTCATTGTTGTTGGATGCAAAATCGCAGGCTCTGCCCTGCTCAGAACCTGAATGTAGTCGCTGTGATTAGACCATGAGTGTGAAAGCTTGCCAGCCGTTCAAAACTAAAACCAAGTCCTCATTGTCCTCCTAGGGAAGGATGAAGCACTCGCCAAACCCTTCCACTGCTCGGTGGAATCCGGGAGGCCTGACATTGCTGCTCGCACTTTCACCAACCGAGAGACTAGTAATGTTTCTTGTACCCTTATATCCAGGGATACAGTGTGGAAAAATACATTTACCAATATGTAATTGTAGTAACTGCACTACTTTTACATACCCTTATTAGTCATGCAGGCCAGTGCCATAGTTATTGAAAGGTAATTATTTGTTTTTAATACAATGTTGCTTCCTTTTGTTATCTAAAGGAACTATAAACTTAGAAAGCTGCATGTAAATAGCGCTGTTCTTGTATTTACAAGTGGTAGGAGCTCAGAGTTAATGCCACACAAGTTCAGTTTGCCTCCTGTATAACGTTCTGCAGTGCATGGATTTGCTTACAGGTAAATGAAGAGCTGCCTTTACATTTCTTTCTGCGCTAGTGCTCCCTGTTTCCAAAGAACCACTTGCTGGTGGCTGCGCACTCGCTGCATGCAGGCTCCCAGACAAGCATTCAGTCATATGTAGCTGCTTTTACTGCACATCTGTAGATACGCGTGGTAAAAGCTGCTACTGCGTGCCATGAAATAACAAGCATTTGCAATGCAATAGGTCTCGCATTTACTAGAATTTGAGCTATTGGCATTATAGATTACAATGCCTTTTATTAATGTGTTGGTTTTTTAAACAAATAAATGAAAGGCATTGTCATTTACAATGCCAATAGCATAAACTCTCGCAAATGCGAGACCTATTGCATTGTAAATGCTTGTTTATTTATTTAGGGTGTTTTATAAGGTGTGAACGCGATTTGCGGACATCGGAGCGCTGTACAAACAACTGAAGAAGAATACATATAAACAAAGAACAGAAAGCGAGTAAAAAATATACACATTAATAAAACCTTGATTAAAAGCTAATGACTCTAGTAGTTTATGGTATGCTGTAATAGAGATATTTATAAATGTCCATCCTTCGTTTATGAGGCTCTGTTTTGAGTCTCAAAGAAGGTTTCCCGAGTCATCATCATCAAAAAATCTTTATTCGACCTAAATTAGGTCATAAAAGAAAACACAGAATACGTGCATAATAAAGTATAAATGATACATTATAAAAATTCTTTGAAAGTAAAAACACACCTCGTAGAACTGAGCCTGCTCTGACCTCGATCCGTTCCAGTTACCCGGGGGAACAATGTTTATGAGGCGTTCTTCTGGTAGGGGTGCACTTCTGTCCAATATTGGAATTAGCGACAATGTGGCATCCACTGCGTTCCAGGGGACAAGAAAGGAGCCTGTCACCATCCTTCAGGTTACAAGTATCCCCAGCCGCAGTGCATGGATGTTGTACACACAGAGCATACCAGTATGAAAAAATATGCTTAAAATATTGTGCAAAACAAACAGAAATGTGACCAGCCCCTGTCCCACGTGGTGGAGGACGAGTTATCTGAGATGAGTGAGCTTTGATGGAAAGTGACGTGTGTGTACATAAACCCTCCGCTGTAACTGGATTGTTAACAAAAGTGAAAGTTTGCTGAGGGTGGGGGCTTCATCCCCCCGAGTCGCCCTGCAAACGTTTAACCTGCTTAGATATTTTAGAGCTATAGGGGTGTCAAAAACTCAGGGAATGAGGGAGCGGGCGTGAGTCCTATCACATCCTTCTGGGTTTCATATGTGCACACATGCATCACTGTGCAAGCAAGGGCCTAGCAAAGGACGCAGTTGCCTATTGTTTTTAATTTGCCAATCCAAGATGGATCGGTAAATAAAAATAAATAAAAAATTCCCAGTACTTCGAAACTGCTGTTTATAAGGTTGAGTGGCTGATGGCATTTGCTGCCAAACTCTCCTAAATACATGAATAGATATGCATTTGGAAGCCAATATATAGTTTTTGTAGAGTTGTACATTGCGCGAACTAGACCCGAGAAATCTGGCATCAGAGCGTTTACACGAGCACCAGTTTCAATCCAGATGGACACGTTCATTTTAGGCATGGGGAGATTAAGTGATTTGCCCAGTAACACAGGGTGTTGAGCGCCGTTGCCGAGACTCGAACCCGGTTCTCCAGCTTTGAGGGCGACTGTTATAGCCATTAGGCTACATCCAGTAGATCGCGCATACTCGACCCGAAGGTACCTAAGCACTTTACACGAACACCAGTTGCATTGCAGAGGACACATTCATTTATTTTTTTAGGCACGGGGAGATGAAGTGATTTGCCCAGAGTCACAGGATGCTTGAGCCACCCACAATACTCAAACCTGGTGCTTCAAAGTCGGCCGCTGTAGCTGTTAAGCCACACCCTTTCTTCCACCAGCTGCGTATTTACTGCATGTGAAAACAAGCAAAACAAATCCTCTTACGCAATCGAATATCTGCCTTTAGCCTCTTTGCCCGTAGAGTGAAAAGAACAGCAAAGTTAATTATTTCTCATAATCAGTAGTTATGATAAGATAAAGGAGCATTGGATAATGATGCGCTGAAATAATGGAGGACCAGCGCACTAAGAAATATAATAATAGCACATTAGTATAACCGTGTATGCAAAGTACATAGAGCCGCTGCCACAGTTAACCAGGCTTTGAAGGATTAGGTAGGATTCCTAATCAGTGTGTAATTTATTGGCGCCCATGACACCTCTCTCATGGGCGTCGTTCATTAAATGTTGTCTGCTAAACAGGGACCTCTAGCGGCTCAGGCGTTCCTGCCCCCACAGAAGTTATCAGAGGAAGCGGGTAACGCAGGTCACCCCGGTGGACTTCATTTCACGTGCTCTAGAAAAATCTAATTTAAACAAGGAATCATGCAAAACACGAGTTGACTGAATTTACAGGATTATTCCTGAAATTATTGCAAACCCGCTCTTTTCAGGTGTGAAACTCGCATGGCTGTAATTGTAACGTGTGTGGTAAATAGTCCATCATTTAATACATTGTTACATCTCTTAGAGAGTGATTCACTGAAATATTCATGTTAAAAGAGTGAGGCTAAGTGTGTAAGACCAAGTTTATGGTCCAGTTCTTCATCCCCATTTAGGAGCCCTGAGAATCATGCATTCATGGTCCTTGGCGGCCAGTTTAGAATTAATTTGAAATTGACAATTTATTTTGATTGCTATGCTATATAGAAAGTTTGTTGAGTGAGAACGCATGGATAAGTAAGACAAACAGTGATCCTGGGCAAATCACTTAATCTCCCCGTGCCTGCAAAAAATGAATGTGTCCTCCTTGTGTACTGTAACTGGTGCTCGCGTAAAAGCGCTTTTTATCTTCGACCTTCGTTCGGGTCGAGTTCGCGCTATAAACAAGCCGAGGGGACAAGAAGGGCTGGGCGAGAAGGGAGGGGGAATGTCAGCAACAGAGGAGCCCGCGAAAGTGAAAGTGATCGTGATTACGATCGCTATGGAGGAAAGACACATGGCGCTGCGCGCGTGCACGTTCACGTGCACTGTAGCTTTAGGCCACGGCAGCACTTTGAGAAGCCCACATATAAAATGTCTCTTCGAGCCTTTGGCTCACGAGACCTAAAAACCCTGCATCATAGCATTGGCTGTGTTTCCAGAGTGTGCAGTGTGGGTTTGGTTTGTTCTGTTAACAGCTGTGATGGTGCATCTCCGAGGGTTAAGAGCACTTGGGGGCTACCAGGAGGAATAAAACTAAGGCGTGGGCCCCATCTGCTATCCCTCCCCAACCCCTGTAAACCCGACCTCCCACCCCAACTGGTACCACTATTGCTGTCAGCACCTTTAGAACTCTGTGATAAGATTGTGGCATCTGTTTCGGGTGGGGCAGAGCATCATAGAACCTGTCCTTTTATCTTTGAATATAACATTTTGAAGAGTGTTACGCCAGCATTGGTATGTTTGTGATAACTTGGGTGGGAAGTGTGTGCATCGTAATTAGAAAAGGATGTTATGGCTCCACTGTTAGTCATACAAAATTGAGAGCGATGTATTCCTACCATGTATGTAAATAAAATTGAAGGAGGAAACTAAAAATGTGTTTTTATGTTCACCTTTGTAATTATTTTATCTCGTCTCTTACAGGCATTGTCAGATTCAGATCAAAGCGCTGGCCAAAATCCATGCATTTGTTCTGGACTCGTAAGTATAGATGTTAGTCTTCCTTATGCACAAACATTGATCGTTCTTCTTGTTCCCCTAACATTGCGGTATTGTAACCATGTGCTCATGATGGTTCCAGAGACCAAACTCCAGGAAGTCATTGGCAAAGCTAAATTGAAGAGAATGTAAAGGATTAGGGATCTGAGTGAAATGTTTAAACGGTTTTACTCCAGAAGCCTATTACTGTTTGGGGCTGAAGAGTCCTCTTCCAGTGGTGCCACGCTATAAGACAGCCTAGACTGCAACCTGTAGATTCTGAGATACAGGTCCCAAAAGGTAAAGGCACATTCGATATTCAAAGTGAGGACTGGCCTAGTATTCCCATCAGTCCAGTTGAAAGTTTAGGGACCGTTTGAGTCATTAATTGGTCCTTGGGCTTCACAGGATTGTTGTCACCAAGGCATCAACCATCGCTTTGTAAACACTATATTTGGGCAGTATCCAGGGTGCTTGAATGATGGCTTTATGGAGCTACATTTTTGGGGTGACTTTTTTCCAGCAAAGACTATTTATGAGGGCATCACCGCTAATTTTCTCAAAGTGCTCTCCTAGGTTCAGAATGGGCCCCAGAACATCTGTGTCCCTCGCAGGTCTCTAAAACCCTTTGGAGAGAGTTTCCCTGTCCGCTACTGTCCTAGTGTTTCTGACCTTCACCCCAACATCAAATATCATATGATAACGTTCGCCATAGATCCAGTGCTTGACAAAATATATTGTTTAGCACTGGAGAGCCGTCATAACATTCAATTTTTGTCTATTTCGTAGTTTTAACTGTTCTAGTGCTCATACTTGGATATAGTGTTTTTCTTTTTCTAAAGCATTACATTGATGTTATTAGATTTCATTACTTGAGTCATACTGAATCTAACTTTCTAAACCTCGTCAATCTTAGATTAAGGTTTGACATCTTCGACCCTGCAACTCTGAAAGTAAAATGGCTAAAGATAGTAACTTGTTATTCAGTTGGAGTGCACCAGTATTGTGGCCCTGGGATATTGTTCTTTAATGACCACACAAGCACAGGTTTCTGCCTTTTGGAATAAATAAATGTACATTCCTAGGCGGAAATGAATACCAATCATTCAGAATTTATGCAGTTAATACACTAAAAAACTCAAAACAAAAAGGCAAAGTATTCAGAAGGAGGAAGAGAAAAGGGGCATGAAATACACGTCAGGCTCATACTGAGAGCATGGAATCTCCATCTTTCTTATCCACAAGGTGAAACTATGTCTTGAGGATCAAGTACTGGGAAGATGTCCTTGCTCTGAAATCTGCTGGAATTAAACTCCTTCAAAAACTCCATCTCTTTACTTTTTCTCCCACATCTAGCAACTTTTCTCCTGAATTCACCATTAGGATCTTCTCTCCATTCTTTTGCAGCATCATCATTTGCCGGAGATTTGATGTTAGGATCTGCCAGCATAGATATAACACTGATCATGATGGTTTTCACTGTGTGGATTGGAAGTCAGCGCTCTTCTGGTTTTTCATAAATAAACTTAGCCTCAGCGGGCTCATGAAGGATGGAAATGCAGACACCCCGATTCTATGCAACATTGTGATGCCAGATTTTTGTTATGAACTTCATCTTTGGCGGTCTCAAAGGATAACCATGAGGAAACGTTAGATGAATCTACCCTCGAATAACATATTGTGTACTCCAATTACAACAACCTCCCATTTGTTAATGTCATGTTCGTCTATGAGGCCAGCAGAAAAGGCACAGGGTTCTTGTTTAGTTCTGCTAACTGCTTTCTCAGTAGAAGTACCAACTGGTTGGCCATAGTGCGGGGCGTGGACTGGAGCCGCTCCAAGTCAGAACACAGGGCCTGCAAGGAGCCCAGCTGCATAAGCACCCCAATATCTCCGGCCGAGACTCTCTTCCCCCTTCTGCAGTTTGTTTGGCCAGTGGAAGGCAGGATCCTATTAAAGTGATTATTCCTTCAATATGTGTGGATTTTTCAGGGGTTGATGTGTCTCCTTGCTAAGTCACTTACATTTCATGGTCATCTGCAAATCCTGGAATGAATCATTGGTTCAGGACATTTCTAACATTAATTAGTTGAGTAGAATACCAGGCTTCATAACCCTTAGCCATGCAATAATCAGATCTAGTTAGAGGAAGTTGGGGAGAGAAACTGCTCCCTACCAGGCGAATGATGAAAACACTGAGCTAGACTCCGGGTGTCTCTTTGTAAAGGTTCTGTAGCTGCTCAGCCCTATCCTACTCCCATCAGCTCTGGACAAAGCAAACAATCCCTTTGGTTTGGTGGTTTCATTGTAATGAGCGTGGCTCCATCCTTCACCCAAATATCCAGCAGGGTTTCTTGTTAGATTAAACAATTTTAACAATTTCATATAAGGGATGGAGAGTGTTTTTTCCCAAATATTGAATATGTTTTGCACCAGTTTTTCGGTCTCTCAGCCACAAATGAAAAATCCTCTGGTAATCGTTTCCAGTATCCTCCGATTGGGTACCGAGGGTAATTAAAACATTTCCACTTTCTGCTTATATCCAAATATTCGAGCCGTTGCACTGGAAGGACTCCTTAAATGTATCTTTTTTTAGGTCTTGCCTGCATTAGCATGCCCTAGCGCATGTGCTCTCTCTTGCGAGGGATTGAACTTGGCGTTTTGGAGTACACCCATTGCTTATCATTTGTGGACTTCTTTGTCACTCTAATTTGCTGCCGTCTAATTGGGCAGTATGACCTGGCTTCACTGCCTCTTCTTTCAGCTGCAAAAACAACAATTGATGGACAGAATGCAGAACAATGTCATACATTCACCCCAGTACAGAGATCTGGGCCTAAATCCATCGTTTTTTTTGCTCACCATACCATTCCAGTTTGAACCCAGCCATATGCAAATCAGTCTTGACCCTGTGCCCCATGGGAACAGTCCAGCCTGAACTGCCAAGCCAGGTCCTCCCTGGACTGGAAACAAGCATCCTAGGACCGGTTTCGGGCTTTCAGCCCTCGTCAGCCAGGATAGCTTGATTCCAGTGGCATGGAGAGCACGGGACTCACGTCTGAGCCTACCCTTCCCACTCGGGGTGACAAATGCAAAAACAACAATTGATGGACAGAATGCAGAACAATGTCATACATTCACCCCAGTACAGAGATCTGGGCCTAAATCCATCGTTTTTTTGCTCACCATACCATTCCAGTTTGAACCCAGCCATATGCACCCGAACTGCCAAGCCAGGTCCTCCCTGGCTTGGCAGTTGACTGGGTGTGAGTGTTTGATTGGTTCTGATGCTCCGTCCATCACCACCCCCTTTTGTACCGCTTTGTTCGCCATAAGTTGGCAGGGTATGCTCAGACGTTGAGTCCCTTGCTCACTTTGCCACTGGATTCAAGCAAGCCTGGCTGAAGACGGCTGAAATGCCAGAAACCGGTCCTAGGAAGCTTGTTTCCGGTCCAGGGAAGACATGGCTTGGCAGTTCGAGCTGGACTGTTCCCATGAGGCACAGGGTCAGACTGATTTGCATATGGCCATGTCTGAACTGGGGTGGCAGATTGGGCTAAAGAACGGTGATGGATCAAACCCAGATCTGTTGACTGGGTGTGAGTGTTTGATTGGTTCTGATGCTCCGTCCATCACCACCCCCTTTTGTACCGCTTTGTTCGCCATAAGTTGGCAGGGTATGCTCAGACGTTTAGTCCCTTTCTCACTTTGCCACTGGATTCAAGCAAGCCTGGCTGAAGACGGCTGAAATGCCAGACACCGGTCCTAGGAAGCTTGTTTCCGGTCCAGGGAAGACATGGCTTGGCAGTTTGGGCTGGACTGTTCCCATGAGGCACAGGGTCAGACTGATTTGCATATGACCATGTCTGAACTGGGGTGGCAGATTGGGCTAAAGAACGGTGATGGATCAAACCCAGATCTGTTGACTGGGTGTGAGTGTTTGATTGGTTCTGATGCTCCATCCATCACCACCCCCTTTTGTACCGCTTTGTTCGCCATAAGTTGGCAGGGTATGCTCAGACGTTGAGTCCCTTGCTCACTTTGCCACTGGATTCAAGCAAGCCTGGCTGAAGATGGCTGAAATGCCAGAAACCGCTCCTAGGAAGCTTGTTTCCGGTCCAGGGAAGACATGGCTTGGCAGTTCGGGCTGGACTGTTCCCATGAGGCACAGGGTCAGACTGATTTGCATATGGCCATGTCTGAACTGGGGTGGCAGATTGGGCTAAAGAATGGTGATGGAGCAAACCCAGATCTGTTGACTGGGTGTGAGTGTTTGATTGGTTCTGATGCTCCGTCCATCACCACCCCCTTTTTACCGCTTTGTTCGCCATAAGTTGGCAGGGTATGCTCAGACGTTGAGTCCCTTGCTCACTTTGCCACTGGATTCAAGCAAGCCTGGCTGAAGACGGCTGAAATGTCAGAAACCGGTCCTAGGAAGCTTGTTTCCGGTCCAGGGAAGACATGGCTTGGCAGTTCGGGCTGGACTGTTCCCATGAGGCACAGGGTCAGACTGATTTGCATATGGCCATGTCTGAACTGGGGTGGCAGATTGGGCTAAAGAACGGTGATGGATCAAACCCAGATCTGTTGACTGGGTGTGAGTGTTTGATTGGTTCTGATGCTCCGTCCATCACCACCCCCTTTTGTACCGCTTTGTTCGCCATAAGTTGGCAGGGTATGCTCAGACGTTGAGTCCCTTGCTCACTTTGCCACTGGATTCAAGCAAGCCTGGCTGAAGACGGCTGAAATGCCAGAAACCGGTCCTAGGAAGCTTGTTTCCGGTCCAGGGAAGACATGGCTTGGCACTTAGGGCTGGACTGTTCCCATGAGGGACAGGGTCAGACTGATTTGCATATGGCCATGTCTGAACTGGGGTGGCAGATTGGGCTAAAGAACGGTGATGGATCAAACACAGATCTGTTGACTGGGTGTGAGTGTTTGATTGGTTCTGATGCTCCGTCCATCACCACCCCCTTTTGTACCGCTTTGTTCGCCATAAGTTGGCAGGGTATGCTCAGACGTTGAGTCCCTTGCTCACTTTGCCACTGGATTCAAGCAAGCCTGGCTGAAGACGGCTGAAATGCCAGAAACCGGTCCTAGGAAGCTTGTTTCCGGTCCAGGGAAGACATGGCTTGGCACTTCGGGCTGGACTGTTCCCATGAGGGACAGGGTCAGACTGATTTGCATATGGCCATGTCTGAACTGGGGTGGCAGATTGGGCTAAAGAACGGTGATGGATCAAACCCAGATCTGTTGACTGGATGTGAGTGTTTGATTGGTTCTGATGCTCCGTCCATCACCACCCCCTTTTGTACCGCTTTGTTCGCCATAAGTTGGCAGGGTATGCTCAGACGTTGAGTCCCTTGCTCACTTTGCCACTGGATTCAAGCAAGCCTGGCTGAAGACGGCTGAAATGCCAGAAACCGGTCCTAGGAAGCTTGTTTCCGGTCCAGGGAAGACATGGCTTGGCAGTTTGGGCTGGACTGTTCCCATGAGGCACAGGGTCAGACTGATTTGCATATGACCATGTCTGAACTGGGGTGGCAGATTGGGCTAAAGAACGGTGATGGATCAAACCCAGATCTGTTGACTGGGTGTGAGTGTTTGATTGGTTCTGATGCTCCATCCATCACCACCCCCTTTTGTACCGCTTTGTTCGCCATAAGTTGGCAGGGTATGCTCAGACGTTGAGTCCCTTGCTCACTTTGCCACTGGATTCAAGCAAGCCTGGCTGAAGACGGCTGAAATGCCAGAAACCGGTCCTAGGAAGCTTGTTTCCGGTCCAGGGAAGACATGGCTTGGCAGTTCGGGCTGGACTGTTCCCATGAGGCACAGGGTCAGACTGATTTGCATATGGCCATGTCTGAACTGGGGTGGCAGATTGGGCTAAAGAATGGTGATGGATCAAACCCAGATCTGTTGACTGGGTGCGAGTGTTTGATTGGTTCTGATGCTCCGTCCATCACCACCCCCTTTTATACTTCTTTCAGCTGGAGCAGGTACCATGTACTGATTGATTCATCTAGAATAGGATCCTTCCGCTTCTGGCGCTGTGATTGAGTTGCAACATTTTATTTATTTTCTTTCTTCTTCCCCTGCTGTCCTTTTTGCTTTTAGTCCTCTCCCACCTGCCCGTCAATGTTGCTTCTAATCGATCTGTATTGCTTCTTGTCCCCTCCCTCTGTCCATCTGTGTTGCTTATAGTTCACTCCCTCCTTCCTTCTGTGTTACTTATAGTTCCCTCCCACCTCGTCTGTGGTCCTTCTAGTCCCCTCCCCACCTCTGTGTTGCTTTTTTCCTTCCCTCCCCGCCCTGTGGTGCTTCTTCCCCTCCCTCCCCACCCTCTGTGTTGCTTCTACCCCTCCCTCCCCCTCTGTGTTGCTTCTTCCCCTCCCATCCCACCCTCTGTGTTGCTTCTTCCCCTCCCACCCTCTGTGTTGCTTCTTTCCCTCACTTCTCGCCCTCTGTGTTGCTTCTTCCCCTCTCTCCCTCCCTCCCTCGTGATGCTTCTTCCCTTACTCACCACCCTCCATATTGCTTCTTCCTCCTCCCTCCGCGTTGTTTCTTCCCCTGCCTGTCCACCGTCCATGTTGTTTCTTTCTTTCTCACGTCCGTGTTGCTTATTCTATTCCCACCCTCTCGTTGTCCTTCTTGTTCCCCACCGCCAGGGTTGCATTGGGAGTGAAAATATGCACTGACACCCTAAAAAGAAGTGTCCCAAAACACTGCTTCAGTGTTTTATGTATTATAAAAAGGAGGGGGGTTTCTCTAAAAGGAGCAAGTTTCCTAACTTGACTGCCATAAATGCAAATGTTGCCTGGACTCTTCGTGCATGTATTAGTTCACAATGGTGAACAACACCTGAATATAAGTGAGGCCACTTCTGCTAAGGCCCCGTGCTCAATCTGCATACATTAATGGGCCGGCCCAGCGAGAAACTGCAAATTACACCTCCGCCCGTTGGTAAAAGGGAGGTAATAGAGGCCCATCTGTCGCTGCAAAGGCCACTCAAGCCCCCTTTGGCCTCTGACAGCATCTGAAGAACACACAGTCCATATCGGCCGTCATGCTGGCCAAAAAAGCGGCCCGCAGCTGCAACTCAGATATCGGCCTGTCGCCCATTCCCCGCCTCACCAATCCGACCTTGGCCCCGCCATAAGGAAAAAGCATAATGATGCAGTGAGTGTGGCTACTTCATCGCGCTTTTATTTCCAACCGTCCCATTTCCCCCACCCACTTACCCTCCCGTTCCCCACCCCCAGGTGAGTTTTGTGACTTAAATGGTGGCCACATGATGCCTATTGTGTTCAACAAGCCAGAAGTTTAAATCCTACCAAGGCAAACTCCGCTTTACATTTTTATGAGGTGAGTCAGTTGAGTACTGGTTTATTGGGTAATACTACAGTGCCTAGGAATGGCAGAACTGTGTTAGAAAGTACAGTATAAAAGAAGCTGTAATTATGATGCACATTCTCTTTGTGATGCCTCTGCTGTAGCCCTTAGTCATGACTGTTTTGCACTAGCGTCCCATCTTCTGTGGGGTTTGTCGCCCTCTGTCTCCCTTGTTTAGCCAAGTCTTCCTTCCATAGTTACAGGGTACCACTGGTTTACAAGCAAATCCCACGTTTTACCTGACTTTATTTGAATCGAGTAGACTTTGGAACATATCCTCTAAACAGCGCCCTTTCTCGCTGGCATACAAAGTTTTCTTTTCGAGAACCATCAGAAAAGGAAGTGCAGCCCTTTGTTTTTTTGACTCAAGTTTTTTTCAACTGCTACTATGCATGTATATAAGCCCTTCCAGTGAAAAGCGAACTGTGTGTGAATTAACATGTTCACCTTAAATATAAAAAAGATGATTTGTTTTTCGCTTTGTCAAATTTCAGTGACTAGTAAATCATATTTCATTTGTGTTCAGTTTGCTTTCTTCCATTGAATAGATGCATGCATTTGTTTTTAAAACTAGCTGACCTTTTTATGCCTAGAAGTAAAGGGCATTGGCACTGAGAAATATCCTCTTGCAGAGAGGAACTGAAGGTCCCACAGTTGGTCTAGTTGAGCCTGACATGCGTCTTTCTGTGCAAAGTTCTTGCCCGTCCTCCATGGTCAGTAGCCTGGTTCTAATTAATAGTCTTTGACAAAGGGCCAACCCAACTATGTAATATTGTATTCACCGCCAACAGGTACTTGGAAGTGAAAATGTCTAATGTATATGTCTTTATATGGCTCTAGAACTCTCACCTAGGCAGCACAAAACTGATCAATATATATAACAAGCATTGGCATAGCCAATAGGTCTCGCTTTTGGGACCTTCTAAGTATTTAGTTATGCAGCACAATATTCTTGGTGCTACAACAACTGTTGCATGGCTAAGCACTTAAAAGGTCCCAAAGGCGAGACCTATTGCCTATGCCAGTGCTTGTTGCACTAAGTCACTTGGAGTGTCAAACAGCGTCTCGCTGGAAAGCCGCCGATACCTGCTGGGTAGGGCCCAGTGCTTCAAGTGGGCCGGTACAAAGTACCGGCACTCCGGTATTTCCATTTAAAGCACCCGGTAGGTGAAAACCCGACAAGAGAAAGGAGGGCGCGAAAATGGAAGAGAGCTGGCAGGAATGGGAAGGGGTGAAATTGTTCAGAGTCAGACAGGGAGAGGGAGGGCAGAGTGAGATCTGGGCACCGAACATATGGCAGAAACGGGAGAGTGATTGAAGCAGAGAACATACAGTACGGGGGTGGGGGGATGGCACTGGTAGTAATTGAGAGAAAGAAAAGGGAGACGGGCTGAGGCCTACGAGAGAGAGGGTGGAGCGAGGTTGGGGAGGTGAAGGCGGTGGGGCTGAAAGTGAGCGCGAGAACTCCAGGAACAGAATGGAGAGGGAGAGGTATATATGAAGAAGAAAAAAACACAGTGAAAATGATAGAAGCAAAATCAGGTACAGAGAAGAGGGGCGGGGAGATCAGGGTTAAGGGGGAGAGGTGTTTTGAAAGAGTGGGGGTTAAGGTGGTACAAGGGAAACGGAATCGAAAAGAGAGAAGGAAAAACGGAAGAGGAGTGGAGTGGTGCGCACGCTGGTCCCACATTCAGTGCAAGTAGTTCATTGAGTCATTACTTTATCATTTGCATTCTAGTACTTGTAGTTATGATGTTTTCATGATCCGCTTCTCGCGTAACAGCAAGGCAAATGTGAGCCATAAATAAAAATTCAATTAGATACAAAATTGCATGTTCCCAAATGCAAGCAAACATAATTACTGATTCCAATTAAGTGTAGCGCGTGACTCATAAAAGAATCACCCCATTGGCACACCCGAAACACATGCACACAAAAAACGTGGCACCTTTAAAAGAGCGAAAGCAGTGAATTTTGCCCTTATCAGTCCTGCAGCAAATTCTGTCTGAGGTGGCATAGCTCACATATCACATAAATGCATCACCAGAGTAAGAGTTTAGAGAGACCGTCCAACGAACGCTCAGACCCGTGAGCACTGCCAGCACCAACCAGCTCCAATTGTCCATTCTGCTTACAGCTAAAGTCGCTTGTTGCTAATTAGAAAGACTATCAGTAAATCTACATTTAAATCCGTTGTCTGTTATCTCTCTTTTGACAAACATGTGTTTATAATGTGAGCACTTCCAGGTCACGTGGCATTGGCAGATTTCAATTTTGGTAGTCGAGTTGGAGGGAATACTGGTAATGTGTAAAGCGGCCTAGGATTGGAGTACTGTCAGCACCTCAACCAATCCTAGTGCGTGTTGGCCATGGAGCTCGCACGTGCCACTCAGCATAAACACTGCCCTCCTAAGTGTCCTACGATAGTGACTGGGTGCAACGAGGTTCGGATTCGGAATCGTTTGCACTTTACTGGTGGATGACGTAAGGTGAAGCCCTCACTGACAAAGCAGTAATATTTGAGCCGGAGGTGAATAGCTGGCATAAGTAGGCTGTGCTATTTCGTTCTCGATGGGTAATGCTTAGTGGGAACGGCGGCGTTAACAGCGTGGCAATGCGCAGAGGAGGCTTTTTTTTTCTGGGCAGTTCTGTGGCGGCCTTCAACGTTTAGGTTAGTAGTAAGCCTGGGAGTTGTGTGCGTGCAAATTCTGTTTTTTTTTTTTAAAGTACGCGAGGTGGCAAAAGTAAAAGCAGCTGCAGCGTCACGTCTGGCGAGTGGTGTGCGATGTGCGCGCACCATGACGAGAGAAAAGCCAGATGGTGGCTGCGCTCGTAAAAGCAGAAGCGTGTGGTAGCATTTTCTGAAGCCCACTTACTAAAAGTCTCGCCAGTTCAGCGCATGCGCTGGCTCAGACGAGGCCTAAAAACCAAGGTTCTGTGGGGGTGGGGGGGCGGGAAAGAGTGTTACTGTTGCAAGGTTACAGAGGTCACGACTACCCATTGAGCGTGTTAGGCTGTGTAAAAGAATATAAATATTGCGCATTATGTATCTGTTTCTAGAAGGTTTTCAGCCAGTTTTTATTTTGCATAATTATTGCAACCTCTGAATGTTTTCAGTTTTAAAAACAGTAAGGAGTTGTGGCTAAGAGAGTGAACAGAGCAGTTTGAAGGGTGTTAGAGAGAGGAAAAGTCACAAATAGTAGGTAGTCACAGAATTACAGGCTTTCAGATTCAGTTGAGCACGTTGCAAATGAGAACAACAGTAGAGCAGGCGCCTTGTTTCTGTCTATAAAATGTTTTTGATGTCCTTTTTTGAGCTCAGACAGCTCTGTAGTTTGTAGATTGGAATAGTATTTAAATGTGGGTTATATTTAACTTAAACCAGCAGTGATGACTAGGATGTTCTTGGTGGTTGTTTTTGCAGTGCCAGTCTAATTGTCTTTCTCTTCTTAGAACCCTGAGTGAACCACGACAAGCAGACATCCGAAAAGACTGTCTACAACTCTGGGAGGTGAGAAACTTCTTGCATAGCTAAAACTGCTGTTGAGCTCTTCACTGTGACTCATTTAACTTTTAAGTATAATTTCTTTGCCTGTGACCTACCAAATAATATGTGCAGACCTGCTGTGGACTTGGTGTTAACATTTGAAGTTAATTGAAGAAAAACAACAGTAACCTGCATCATCATCAACTAGTTTGCCAGGACAGTTAATCAGCACAAAGCCTTTGGATACCCACACTCTGGGAGTAGATATTTTGAAATGAGCGGGGGGCCTTCTGATAAGATAAATTTCTGTGCAAGATAGTTTGCAGCTCTGCCAGGTGTGGACTGGTGTGTTATGTCTAGATTAAATACACTTCTGGTCTCTATGGAGCGACATTTTGGAGAGATCACTACTGGGGTAATGCTCCTAAACACCTGGAGCCTGATACTAGTGAAACTGCGTCATTAAAGACCGATCTTAACGGGGACTGTTGGATCTGCATATGCCAGTCTGGAATGAGTTGCAGTATCCTAGCCTCAAGATGACGATTACTCTGGTAACGGTAACAAGGTATGTTTCAAACCATCTGTGCTCTCTATCCCCATTGGTGCTTCCGCGATTTCTAGGAGGTAGGCATGGTTTACTGTGTTAAAAAGAGTGAGAAGAGACAACTCTGATTCACCATTTGTAGCATCGTATCCTCTGTGACTACCGATCTGAAACTTTTGTGGAAATTTTGTAAGGATGCTGTTCTCAAGATAGTTCATAGCTCAAGTTTCATGGGCTTTTGCTAAGATGCTGAGATTGATATAGCGCAAAAGATTTCTTAGGATTTTTTGACCCACACCTGTGGAGTTATTATTTTTTTTTTTCTTTAGACTAGGTGTGACCAGTCCAATTTTCAAACTGGTAGAGTCATGAAGTCATTGGCTGTGTTAGTGTCAGTCAAATATGCAGTGATAATCTGGTACTTTTGTATTCATCTCCTAAAAGTTTCTATTTTGTTGATATTTTGCTGGTTAAGATCTTTTGTAGTAGGTCTTTTATTGAGGTGGAGAAAGAAAAACAAAGGAGTTTGAGAATTTAAAGAGGCTTCTGTACTATTAGAGAAGTCGTGTCTCTAGAAAGCGAGTGTGGTACCTTAATTTAGAGGTAGGAAGAAAGCAGTATAGAGTACAAAACACACAGAAAACCAAAAAATGCTGGAGACGTCCCCAGATGTTTTCATTCCTTCCTAGTGCTATGTTCTTTCCTAGTGCTATGTTTACTGTAATATTAGCTCTGTGGCAGCACTCTACATATCTACCTAATGCTTGGGATTTTTCATAGAAGGAATTCAGTTCTGTGCTATGGAAACGGGTGCAGTTTTTTCAACTAGTTCATATACAAACCTCTCTCTGAGTACCAAGCTGGGCAACTCTGTGTGTAAAGTATCTGTGGCTGAGATTTCCAGCACATAGAAATTTAAAATAGTAGCGGCTGAAAACTCTACAATTAAACAACAATGGTCTCACCAATGAAAGCCATAGATGCACTTCAGGGTTTCTTTTAAGTTCTGGATGGAGAACCTAGCCACCGGTATCTGGTCAGGACTCTTTCCACCAACTTTTAGCCTTTCATTGGGTACAGATGTAATATTGGTTGGCCACTGTTACTATCTCTGGGGTACCTCAACTTTAGCGCCTCCTATCTTGTAAGCTACCATTTGAAATTGTCCAATGGTGGAGGTGCTCATGGAACCAATGGAATCTACTGTACTCAATCTATGGCATTCAATAGTCCCCCTCCCCCCAACACTGGAAACTAGATTGTATTGTTAAGGCTCAGCCCTTTTTAAAATTACATGCTATCTGAAACATCTAAAGGTTGCAAAGATGTTTCCGTGGATAAGTGAGCGCTGGGTTACCAGCTTAATGGGAACAGACTGCTATTAAGCTCCATTTTGTTCTTTAAAACAGAATTCCGACTCTGATTCCAAATGCAGCCATCCTTACGTTTAACAGCACCTTTAAACAATGTGATTATCTTGAGAGTTTTCCGAAATGTATTTTTCCTTCTTTTTGAAAGTTTCTCACACACCTCCTCTGCAACTCGCATACTAGAATTGCCCACCGCTTTCCTGATATCATAGGTAGCTTTCCTGGAATTTGTTTATACAGCGCTTTAAATCTTAGTTAAGACAATAGGACCTTCTTCAAGATCTCTCACCGTTTCTCCAACCCAAGGTGGTCACATCATGGTGCACGGTTTGCTATTTTTAAATATTTCAACAGGTGTGGCCCCAGTTGTTGAATTTGGTGTGCACCTAATGGTCTTGGTGCAAACCCAAATTTCTTTGCTCCAATTGCTGCCTTTTCAGTTACCTAGCGATTTGAAGAGGCCAAGAGCAGTGTGATGGCCAGCAGAGAACTTCACAATAAATGGTTACGGAGCCTTTGATGGGTTTGCACCAGACTCTCCGGACCTTTGCTTTGTAAGCTTAAATGCATCGCTACTTTTTGCCTAGAATGTCCAGTGTTCCTCAAGGAAGGGGCATTCGCATTCCTGGGCTCTCCATTGATAATCATAAGCACTGAACAGCCCTGAACATGAGCAGGATTCTAGAGTGCACATTAAGAGAGATGAGAAACATTTTGTTCACAAACCTTTTTTTTTAAGGTAAGCGAAAAAAAGCAGGACAATGTAGCTAATTAGGCTGCACCCTGCAGAGTCTTGAAAACTGACAGTGCTCCTTTAAAGAAGCACACCCCATCTTGCCCCCGTCAGTGGCAGTTGCACAAGTCCTTTTTAGGTCTCGCCTAGCTATTGCGTTTACGCAATCGCTATGCGAGACTGTAGTAAGAGGGGCATTTCAAAGTGCTCCCAAAAGTGGATTGCATGGCGAGCACCCGCACAATCACGTGCATCGTGCCGCCATGCAATCCGTTTGGGGAATCGCTTCAGCCCACTGGCTCATTAAGGCGCGCGCACCACTCTATGGCTCACCTCCTGCTCCCCCTCTCAGTTAATAGTTAACTTTCACAGCCGGGGGACTGCGCTTGTGTTTTAGCGCTTGTACTGATTGAATCTCCCCATGGCCAACCCCGAGGGCAATGGTCGGTCACCGCCCCAGCTGGTAGGGATTTACTTGTGCTGTGTTCTTTCTAAATGTGCTCAGCTGACACCATTTTCTCCCCACACACGGTATTTAATGTTTAGCCTTGCGTTCTGCACATCTCAGTGTATCCGCTGAACTGACGGCATGTTTCCCCCCACACACGAAATTGGCGCGTTTTGCAATCGTTGCTGTCATCTACCCCTTCTCCAGGCCCCTCTTCCCCTTTTCAACAGAAATGATCCGTGCCGCACGGATGGCAGTTTAATGTTTAAGTAAGACCTTCAGCCTTTTCAGAATGATTTCAACTTATTTTTAATCGTATTTTTTTTCGGAATATTTTTAAACTGTGTATTTAATCATAACGAGTTAAAGGCTTCTTGTGCTTTTTTAGGAGCTAGTTTTGCTGAAAGGGCTATGCAGCTCCAACTCTGTTGTGCGCAAACAGATATTTCTGCAGCAGCACAGTTTGTCTCACCAGACGTTACATTTGGTTGTCTATGACGTAACAGTGTGAATCAACTTGGTTGTGCATTTCCGTCAATCTCACACTGCCTCTACCCCCACATGTGAACGTCAGCTGCTATTTTTAATCACTTGTTCCTTATTTTCTAGTATAGCACTCCATAAGAGTGCACAGTTTTGCAGACTGTTTCCTTCTTTCCCATTCGCTATCTCACTCAGCTCGAAATTCTTCTTAATGTAGCAGCGCAAAATCACCCCAAGGGTATACTTTACATGAGTACCGAATTACAATACACCAGGTCAGTTTAATTTATTTATACATTTTAAAATACAGCTTAGTTCTAACTCAGCTGAAATGCAACAGCCACAACTAATCATTGAAGTCAGCCTATTGTAATGTTCCTCCGATTTCATTGGCCAAACCCTCCTCTCCTGTAACAAGTCTTTGGCCCAACATACCCATCCCCCCGCTCACCATTTCACAATTATTTTTATATAGTGCAAAATCAGTTCCACGGCATTGGAGCAGTTTGCACGAGTACCGGATTACATTTCACAATGCCACTTTCATTTTTCTATTTATTTCATAGCACTGCCGAAGACCATGTTGGTAAGGAAAGTGCTTCTCTTATTGCGCAGACAAAAACCAGAGAAAATTCTGGGATATCTTTAAATGGAAGAGGGGCGAAATTATTGACAGTCCTCATAACCATGTACCCCAGAGTTCTTGGGTAGACTTCTTTAAGTCACAATATTGTAAAGGTATCGAGGATGCTAGTATGCATCAATGGGAGAGGCCGTTCTATAATAGCCCTGTGTTTACCACAGAGGAGGTTGACACAGCGCTTGACATGGTTACCCAGGGACGTGCACCTGGCATGGATTGTATCCCGGCCGATGTATTTCTCCACAATAGAAAAAGATGGTGTTTATACATTACTCATCTAGCTAACGCCATAGCCCAGGGAATGAGTATCCCTCATTCCTGGAAGGGTGCCGAAATCGTCCCGATATATAAAAAAAGGGACAAATCGCTGGCTTGCAATTATAGGCCCATAAGCCTAATAGACGCTATGCAAAAAATCCTGGGCCGACTTGTCTTGGGCAAAATTCAGACCTGGATGGAAGATAACAGTATATTAAGTCCCTTACAGGCTGGGTTTCGTCCAAAAACAAGCACAATAGATCAGGTCTTCAGGTTTGTTGTCCTCTATTGGCGGACAGTCGTTCTAGATAAAGGGGTTCTGTATGCTGTGTTTGTCGACTTAAGGGCGGCCTTCGACTTGGTCCCACGAGCGAAGCTATGGAAGGTATTGGAGGAGTTGGGGATGGCGCCGGAGTTGTTGGCATTGGTGGTCCGCTTACATGAGAACAATTTTGCTCGGGTCCGATGGGGGCGGCAGGGGGAGGTAACGGAGTCTTTCCCCGTGGAGCGAGGAGTTCGGCAGGGCTGTGTTTTGGCACCGACCTTGTTCTCGCTCTTCGTGAACGGGGTGGCTGAGTTCCTCTCCCGGGTCCCCTCGGACGCACCGGCTATGAATGGTACTCGTATCCCAGTTCTCATGTTCGCGGACGACACATTGCTGATTTCCAAAACTCCGAGTGGCCTGCAGCTCACCCTCCGACGCTTTGAAGAGTTCTGCTTCCTCCGTGGTTTGGAAATAAATGTTTCCAAGACCAAGTTTATGGTTCTTAACGGCCCTCACCCGTGTAGATCCTATAAACCGTTTGGTGGTAAAATCATAATGGGTGGCTCGCCTTTGGAACAAGTCGACGCATTTACATATCTGGGAGTTACGATACAGAAGAATATGTGCTGGAAAAGCCAACTAGACATGTCAATTCTGAAGTTCCAACAGCAGACAGGCTTTCTCATAAAAAGATTTAAAGCTTCGCACTCCCAGCCAATAAGCCCACTTCTAGAAATCTATTCAATGAAGATTCGTAGCTCATCATTATATGGTGCAGAGCTATGGGGCTATGGTAATAATCCCAAACGTTTGAATACAATGGAGAGCGAGTTTATCCCTCTTTTGGGACCTCGGTCTAAAAACCTTACAAGATACTGCTAATTTGCGACCATTGCTGTATTGGCGTAGGGTTTGGTCAACTGAGGAACTCAGGCACTATGCTTTGGGATTAAAAGAAATAATGGAGAAGGACATCTTTCATAAAATAGAATGGCTGAAGTCTATCAAAACACTACTTTTCAGACTGGGATGGAGCAATCTATGGGATGATCCCCAAAACGCGGTTTTCCCCTCAAAAGATATTGTCAAAGCTAAGTATTGGGAATTCGTAGTCATGGAATCTGTTTCCAGGGGGAATACATCCCAGTTAACAGCTAGATACTTAGAGATTAAGGCCCTTCCTGGGCAGGAACAATTCTGGGGCATGATTGAGGAACCAATCGATCGTAAATTATATTTCCAGTTTAGGATAGGTACCCTTCCCATTTGCACATTTACGTGCAAATGGACTAATGGGTCGCAGGATAAATGTCCTAAATGTAGAGACACGATTGAGTCTCTTAGTCATTTCATTTTCTTTTGTCCCCTCTATGAGCACCCTCGAAACAAATGGGTACTACCTGTCTGTCGCCTTATAGGCATTCGAAGGTGTGAAGAGGCACTAAGAATCTTGCGCTCTGATCCAAGCCCGACAATTGCAATAGCAATGGCTAAGTATATTAAGTGGGCTTGGACTTTACGGTATAGACACCTTAATGTGAAAGCGTCTAACGATAAGGCACCCTAATGTAGTCATGTTTTTTTCATTTTATATAAATTCACTCATCCATCCTCACATGTAAAAACCTTAGTCTTGGTTTTTTGGTGGTTTCGATTAATTTTTTGTTGTGGATGAGTTAATATTGCTGTCCAAAAATGAATTGCTTTAATCGAACTGGATGTCTAGGAATTAGCATCGATTAGTAATCATGGAATATTTCGTAATCTAGGGTGTTTAAGTGTAAATATCTTGTGTTGAGTTTATTTTATCGCTGTTTCTCCTTAAACTATGTTAATGTAATTGCTTGATGTACGATACTTTCATGACTTAATTGTCGAATAAAGTTTTTCAAAAAGAAAAGAAGCTTCTCTTATCTGTATGTAAATTGGATTTCAGTGCCCACAACAATTAACCCATGTAGGTTACAGAAGGGGAAGCAGGAAAAAAATACAGCTGTGTTCTTCATCTGAAACGTGACAGCCACAAATAATTAAAGTGACCCTTTCATTTAGTTTTTCTCGAATTTCATTTGCCAAACCCTCCTTTCGTGAAAAGCAAGGGCAGCTAAAACAGATTTTTGGGGTACTTTTAGATGACCATTCACAGAAAACAACCTTATGGCTACCACCTCCTGTAGCTCAGCTCAGAATGCCCCTCCCCCCCCTCGCTTTTATTAAAGGGGCTGTAAAATGCTGACATTCCTCAGCACTCTGCTTCAAAGGAGACTCTGGGGGCTCTCCTGGGCCAATTAACACCTCAAGCAAAGACGAGGAGTTGTCATGCTCAACATTCCTTCTTAGTTAAAGGACACACAGCTTTTCTAACCTCAAGGAAAAGATCACCCTAGCACTTTCATTAATTTCCACCACTAATTTGGCTTAATATGAAAATGTTTGCGGTATTCCTCTGTATTAAAATTGTATTTTTCTTGTTTCTTTTGTTGCTAATCACAGGCGCGGTTGATATGCAAACCCTGTGCCTGGATTCAGTTCACTAGAGCACACACTGCATTCCCCCACACACAGTGCTGCTGTTGACACACCTCACTAAGCACTAAGAAGAGCCCCCCATTCCCTCCCTGCTCCATTAAGGAGCCCTGCCCCTCCCTTTGTTGGCCTCACTCTGCTTTCACTTCTGCTCTTTTCTTTTTCGCCTGTTTCCTGAAAAAGGAATTGTGAGGGATGCAACTGTATTACATCCAAGTATTTTAATCGGACAGTTGCCTTTATCTGCTCACATTAGCATACTTTAATTTTTCAGACGTTGTACGAAGGTACGTTGTCCAATTTAAAAGGACGTTTCGCACAGTATATTTCTACAATTGTATAGGTTTTTAGAGAGAGGTGTTAAGTGACTGCGAAAGCCCCTGCCATTAGACCTCCCCCCAACCCTACCACCCGCCCGCCCCCACCTCTTTGCCACAGCATCACGCCCCTTGGACACCCCTCCAACTCACTCAAATAACAATGCCTTTTATTTTTGTTTTCGTTATTAAAACATAAATACAAAAACAAAACTAAAAGCCATTGCCATTTACAATGCCAATAGCTCAAACTCGCGTCAATGCGAGACCTATTGCATTGCAAATGCTTGTTTTTCCGGTTCCTGTTTTTAAGATCCTGTATCACAGAGAGAAAATCAGGCTTAATGAAGAGGAAAGCCGAAGACTCCAGGAATCAATCTCTGGAAGATGCATTGAGTATGGTAAAAGGCCTTCTATGTGCTCCCCTAGAGTGACATCTGAAAAGGGATCAAGGAACCAGGGCCATCTTCACTCCTGGTCAATGTTGAGTTTTACATTGAAGCTAGGTGGAAATGCCACTAGTTCACCTTTGGGGGCTGGTTTAACATTGAAGCATTGATGCTAGGGCATCCTTGAGGTACACCATCCAAACGATTGACACTAAGTAATTCTTTGAATTCAGAAGGCTGCTACCGGCCGCTGACTCTGAATATTCCAGGATGTACTCTTCACTTAGAAACGTCCCTCCTGCAGTTGTGCTCTCTGGTTCTTCTCATTCACAAAGTCGTTCCCGCTGAAGGAATTCCCCAACTCCGCCATGGGCTCGCACCACCACTTTACATAGGATACCTCTGCAGGCCTGTTCTTCCAGCAGTTACCCCTCGTCTGCCTCGTCTTCTACTTCTTATGAATCCAGTGGACCCTTCTCCAAGGAGGTCTTGTTCTCTGCGTGGACATCGTTTAACACTTTCAAGGAGACACTCCCAAAAGAGGAACACTCCGAAGATGAAGATCATGCTCAACTTATGAGTCTTGGTCTCCTAGAACTTCCTACGTTTTAGTCATCCTTCATTGGAAGATATTTACTTATACTATGGTTCGAGGCATGTGGGCTGCTGAATTCATATCTGTGCATAGATCGCCGCCTAGTGTTGGGTCCGGATGATTGCACATTGTTGTCCTGGAAGAGTCTTCGAAGCATCCTGAGATGGGTGACTCCTCCCCTGGACCACAGTGCGCATGGGCATCCTCTCCATCCCCAGATTGTTTTTTTCCGCCATTGGGTTCGGATGCAACTATCTTAGCTCAACTTCGGAATACTTAGTTTAGGCCAAAAGGCCTATAGTTTTCGTCGGTACAGTTACCGTTCGGTGTCGACTACTAGTCCTAGTGCTCCACACCCTTTTTCAAACTTTCGATTCGACTTTGGCAAAACTTCGACGCTCCACGACGATGGAATCGAGGACTCCGTTCAAGAGGTGTCCGTTGTGCCACGCCAAGTACCCTCACATCGACGTCCACCCGGTCTGTAACAAATGTCTCTCGCCGGATCACGACGAGTCAAAATGCATGGCCTGCGCACGGTTCCGATCCAAGAAAACTCTACGGAACCGACGGGCAGCGAGACTCGAGGCGCAGCAGGCAGCGCCCGCACCCACCAACATATTCAGCACCGAGGACGAGGACGCCGAGAGCGTGGAAGAAATACTATCTAGCCCCGCTTCGGAGCATGGTTCCCGATCGGACGACGATGACGAAGAGCTCTTTCGACGTGAAGAAGCCGTCAACGAGGTAGGGGACATCGACGAAGCCTATGGGCCTGAAGAAGACAGCTCCCCCGAGGAGTTAGGCCAATCCGTCGAAACAGAGGCCGAAATTAGTCGTCAGGCTCCGGTCGAGGGATCGCCTTCGGGCCTTACCCAAGACCTAATCCATGGTTCCTCGGCCCCGCCTTCCGGCCCGGCACTGAACACTATGCAAGAGCCAATATTACCCAAGACGACCGGGTTGTTAAACCCAAAAACATCCATCGCTCCAGTCCCTTCAAAATCGAAAGCGAAACTGGTGGTGGTCGGATCAAGGGCGTCGAAACAGTCCGCTGGCCCGGCACCGACGCCCAAAAAAGTCGTCGGCTCCGAACGCGTACAGAAAGACTTCGGCGCCGAGCTCACCGCAGCAGACGCGGTCGACGCTCAGAAGAGGCACGCCCTCGTGCACCACAAGGCACCGACACCTTCGGCGCCGACACCGAAGCCCGTCGCCTCCGCAGTCAAGATGGCCGCCTCGGCAACGTCGACGCCTAAAGCACCGATGCCAAAGAAGTCCTCGACTACGTAGACTATCGATGCATCCCTTCAAGCCAGTGACCCCCTTCCGACAAAAAAGTCGGGGTCGGCCTCCACACCTACTACCAAGATGCCTACCAAACCACCATCTCAGTTTGCTGTGCAGCAGGTCTCTGCCTCTCTTCAACGTATCCGGGACCAGGTAGCCCTCCACTCTACCTCGGGTCCCCACACTACCTCACCCGGTACAGTGCACTCGGAGCCCACCAACATCACCTTTGGGCTGCCACCGACATCGGCACCGAAACTTTTTCAAATTCGGACACGTGTCCTCCACACACAGTCCACCGCCTCTGGCCTAACGGAACACGACCCTTCAGGGCCACAGTTTATCGATGCCGACACTGGCAGGCTCATGCTCCACAAGCGCAAGATCACGCCAGTCAGGGAAGAGGTGCCATACAAAATTCCTCTAAAACGCAAGCTACCGGCTGAGCAGGAACCAGTGTTGCAAGAACACTTCCATCCCCTCCCACTAGCTCCACAGTCCTTTTCTCCTACCCCTTCTGAATCGGACACAATGCAGGAATATGGTGGGGACGATACCATCTACCCCGGGGACGCAGATCCCGATGACACACAGGATCCTGATCAGGCATGGGATGACCCCACAGACCCAAGTGTCACGCCACATGCTCAGGATGCGCAACTCTACAATATTAAAATTTCTCCTACAGAGGACACGGCCGCATTTAATGCCCTTATCGAACGGGCAGCTGCTCATCATGGGGTGGAACTGCACTCTGACGCCATTGAGGAGGACTTCCTGCTTGACACTTTTGCATCTTCGGAAAGAACCGTCAAGACTCTGCCCATGCTTAACGGGGTTCTGAAGCCTGCCAAAGACATTTTCAAGGACACCACAAGAGCCCGAGTGTTAAACCCAAGGATTGAGAAGAAATATAAGCCTGCACCTGGTGACCCTAAATACATTAGGGGTCAGTTGCCATTAGACTCTATGGTGGTTGCCAACGCTCGCAAAAGAGCCCACTCACAGACAACTGGTGATGCTCCTCCCCCCGACAAAGAGTCAAAGGTCCTTGAAACATCGGGCAAACGTGTGGCAGCGCAAGCAGCCAATATCCTGCGCATTGCAAATACACAAGCACTCCTGGCACGTTATGACAGGTCACATTATGACACCCTAGAGTCACTGCTCCAACACCTACCAGAGGAGTATAAAGAGTCAGCAGAGCTCCTCATTAGAGAAGGACAACTCCTCACTAATGCGTCCATCAAATGCGCCCTCAACGCAGCTGACACAGCGGCCAGGGCAATAAACACAAGTGTCATGTTACGACGCCATGCCTGGTTACGCATCTCAGGCTTCAAACCCGAGATCCAAAACAATATCCTCAACTTACCGGTTAACACGGAATTTTTATTTGGCCCAGACGTTGACACTACCCTAGAGAAAATAAAAAAAGACACAGACACTGCCAAATCTATGGGGGCGCTACAAAGCCAACAATTTCGTAGTGGCTCCTTTCGTAGCTCTGGAAATAGGGGAACGTCAAGGGGCCAGGGGTCACAACAACAGTATGCTAAAGGTAGCACACAGACCACCTACGACAAAAACAACAGGGGTGGATATCGTGGATCCAGCGCCAAGGGTAGGGGACAAGGATATGGCAACACCAGGTCCTCCCCAAAAAACAAACAGTGACGCCCTCTCCCTACCCCCTGACCACGTAACACCTGTCGGGGGACGACTCCAGCTGTTCCTGCCCGCATGGAAGAACATCACCACGGACAGGTGGGTCAGGGACATCATTCAACATGGGTACTGTCCGGAACTAACTTCCACTCCACCCAACATACCACCAAAGCACCGTCCTATGTCAGCCGAACACTTAGATTTACTCCAGCAAGAAGTGCTTGCTATGCTCGCAAAAGGGGCCATAGAAGTAGTACCCACCGCCCAGCAGGGCACAGGAGTGTACTCTCTGTACTTCTTGATCCCAAAAAAGGACGGCTCCCTCAGACCTATCCTAGACCTGCGACCCCTAAACCTATATATACTGTCGGAGCATTTCCATATGCTCACCCTCCAACAGGTTCTCCCACTACTCACTCAGGGGGATTTCCTAGCTACACTAGACCTGAAGGATGCATACTTCCACATACCAATACACCCTTCACACAGGAAATACCTCAGATTCACCATTCAAGGGAATCACTATCAGTTCAAAGTTCTCCCCTTCGGAGTAACAACAGCACCCAGGGTCTTTACCAAGTGCCTGGCGACAGTGGCCGCACATCTACGAAGACAAAATATTCACGTCTTCCCTTATTTGGACGACTGGCTATTTCAGGCCAAATCAGCACAACAATGTGCCGCCCACATGTCCCACACCATTCACCTTCTTCACGATCTGGGATTCTCACTAAATTACCCAAAGTCAAGTCTCCAACCTGCGCACGTACAACAGTACTTAGGCGCTACAATCAACACTCTGGCTGCCACAGCTCAGCCAACTTTAGTGAGAATCAACAGCATGCAACTGCTGATCTCAAAATTCAAACCTCAACACTCCCTACCGGCGCGAGTGTTCATGCAGTTGATAGGCATGATGGCCTCCTGCATCTTCATAGTCCCACACGCGAGACTACATATGCGCCCGCTTCAGGAGTGCTTAGCACGTCAGTGGAATCAGGCTCAAGGACAGTTGAAAGACCTAGTGTTGGTGAGCGGTCGGGCATACAACTCTCTGCATTGGTGGAATCCACAAAACCTTTGCAAGGGCCGACCGTTCCAAGAGCCTGTTCCACAAATAATACTGACAGCGGACGCGTCTCTCCAGGGATGGGGAGCTCATGTACTCAATTACACAGTGCAGGGACTATGGACTACACAACAAAAGAAGATGCACATCAACCTTCTGGAACTGATGGCAATCTTCCTGGCAATGAAAGCATTCAAAGTACACCTGTGCAACCAGGTCGTGTTGATCCGGACGGACAACATGACTGCCATGTACTACATACAGAAACAGGGAGGAACACACTCTCCACAGTTGTCTCATCTGGCTCAGAGCATGTGGAAGTGGGCCATTCAGAGGAACATATTCCTCATGGCGGAACACCTCCCAGGCAAAGACAACCAGATGGCGGATCTGCTCAGCAGACACAGCCACCAGATGCACGAGTGGGAGTTACACCCATCAGTGCTCCAACCGTACTTCCAGCAGTGGGGTCATCCAGAGATAGATCTATTCGCCACAAGGGAAAACGCAAAATGCCAAAGCTTTGCCGCCAGGTTCCCACATCCACAGTCGCAGGGCAATGCGATATGGATGAACGGGTCCGGCAGATTTGCGTACGCTTTTCCCCCAGCGCCGTTGATACCGCTAGTGGCACGCAAACTGCGACAGCACTCTCTCACACTCATCCTGGTTGCTCCAACGTGGGCACGCCAGCCATGGTACACCACCTTTCTGGAACTTTCCGTGGTGCCGCATCAAAGGCTGCGGATCAAACCCGCACTTTTGACGCAGAACCATGGAGAAATTCAACACCCAGATCCGCAACAGCTGAACCTGGCAATCTGGCTCCTGAAGTCTTAGAGTTTGGCTACCTAAACCTGCCACCTGACTGTATGGAGATCATTAAGGAAGCTAGGAGACCCACTACCAGAGCTTGCTATGCAGCCAAATGGAAGAGGTTTGTCATTTATTGCAACAACAACCACATTAACCCGCTAGACGCACCTATTCAGAACATAATCTGCTATCTATTACACCTATACCGATGCAATCTGGCATACACCTCAATACGTGTCCATTTAACAGCAATGGCAGCCTACCTCCAAAACAGGCAGCACCTCTCTTTATTTAGAGTGCCTGCCATCAAAGCCTTCTTGGAAGGACTTAAACGGGTGATTCCCCCAAGGCCCCCCCCGGCACCGGTGTGGAACCTCAACTTGGTCCTCACCAGACTAATGGGTCCACCCTTTGAACCTCTCCATTCTTGCGAGATTCAATTCCTCACCTGGAAAGTGGCTTTCCTGGTTGCCATCACTTCCTTAAGGAGAGTTAGTGAACTCCAGGCACTAACCATTCAGGAGCCATTTATACAAGTTCACGCAAACCGGGTCGTACTACGTACCAACCCCAAGTTCATGTCTAAAGTAATATCGCAGTTCCACATGAACCAAACCATTGAACTGCCGGTTTTCTTCCAAAACCCACAAAATGTCGCTGAGAGGATGCTCCACACACTAGATGTCAAAAGGGCCCTCATGTACTATATTGACAGAACTAAAAACTTTAGGAAGACTAAACAACTCTTCGTTGCCTTCTCTCCACAGCACAAAGGCAACGCCATTTCCAAAGCAGGTATAGCCAGATGGATCGTTAAATGTATCCAAATTTGTTATCAAAAAGCTAGACGCACATTAACGATTCCTCCACGAGCCCACTCAACACGGAAGTTAGGGGCGTCCATGGCTTTCCTGGGAAACATTCCTTTACAAGAAATATGTAGAGCAGCCACATGGTCCACTATACATACATTTACCAAACACTACTGTGTAGATGTACACTCAAAACAGCAGGCTGCTGTAGGACAGGCTGTTCTCAAAACTCTTTTTCAGACTGCTGCAGCTGGCACGGGTGGCCGCCGCTAATAGGAGCTGTGTATTCTATGCACAGATATGAATTCAGCAGCCCACATGCCTCGAACTGAATATGCTACTTACCAGTATGCATCTGTTCTTGGCATGTAGGGCTGCTGACATTCATATCGCCCACCCTCCTCCCCGGCGCCTGTCGCAGCTGCAGCTCTCAGAATTACTGTATAGCATGGTCATCACTTCCTGTATCTACTCCATCACTGCCACAATGGCGAAAAACAATCTGGGGATGGAGAGGATGCCCATGCGCACTGTGGTCCAGGGGAGGAGTCACCCATCTCAGGATGCTTCGAAGACTCTTCCAGGACAACAATGTGCAATCATCCGGACCCAACACTAGGCGGCGATCTATGCACAGATATGAATGTCAGCAGCCCTACATGCCAAGAACAGATGCATACTGGTAAGTAGCATATTCAATACTCCCACACAGCCAGCGAGTTTCTCCCGATGATAATATTAACACCTTTGATGAAGTCTTAATCAGAGGCATGGATGATCTGAATATTCCCTTGCCAACAACTCCGGCGAAGACTGCTTTCATATTTGAAACACTTCTGCAGTAGGCCTCAATGTGTCCTATGCTCCCCTTAGTGCCAGACCTTTTAGAACCTCTTCCTAACTCCAGCATCACAAAAGGCTGCCCTTACATGTATTTTTTTGTGTTGATTTATTTATTAAACCAGAAACAAAAATAAGAGTGTACAACATAGGGGATTGTCATCCGCCAGTCACATAAAATAACGTAAGGGCATTACGCAATAAGAGAATAGTCATGATAAATCGGGATGAATGACTCCAATGCAATAAGAGACCAAAAAAGTGGGGGAGAGAGGGAGGGAAACATTGAAAGTGGAGTAGGGAGTTATGTTTGTATGGGGTTTGGGGGGGTGCAGACAGGTGCTCCTATGCGACACTGAAGATCCCGGATGGGGAGCAATAAACTGAAAGGGATGGGGATAGGACCTTGAAGGGATTGGGTTGCCTACTGAGGGATAAATCCTGAAGTGCCTGCCTGGCAGAGCTGATAACGGACTGGTTTTGCAGGGGAGGTTGCAGTGAAGTAAGGACTGTGGGTAGAGGCTGCCTCCTGGATGGGGGGAGAATGGGATCCATGACTAGGTAGGTTGTCAGAGACCATGTGTTAATGGCAGGGTATTTGCGGTTATTACAAGTTTGGTGCAAGTCAGGGAGGTGAGGAGGGCAGTTCCAGTGGTGTTAGTGTGTCTATATAGGGCAGAGGGCATTATGTGGGGGTGTAATGAAATAAACAAAGAAGAGAAGAAAGAATGAATAAGGGGGGCCAGGTTGGTGAGGCTGGTGATCACAGCTGCTAGTCCGTGATGGGGAAATGCCCCATGTCTGTTGGTGGGACTGAGAGTCCCGGGGGGATTTGTGGGGGTTGGGAGAGGTGGAGGATGTGTGTAGAGGAGTGGTTGAATAAAAAAAGAGATAGAGAGGCATGGGGAGAAAAGGGACAGGGTTGTGGGAAGGAGAAGGGAGGGTCTTACGAGGGGGTAGGGGATGAGCTGACGGGGAAGAGGGGTTCACAGGTGTTTTTTTGGTGGAGGGTGGGGTGGGGTGTGGTGGGGAAGGGGGTTTCGGGTGGAGACAAACCAGGCATAATGAGACTGGGCATGATGGTGGTGGGGAAGAAGGTGGAGGCTGGTATACTAGTGGAGGTGGGAGGGGTGGGGTGAGGGGAGGTGTGGCAGATAAGTGTCCTGTGTGGCGATAATATCGATAGTCGTCTATGCGTTTCAGTATTGCCCTTCGTATGTGATTGTGGTTGAGGCTCCGGAGCATCCACGGCGGGGTACCCATCATTCTTTGCATCTCGTAGGAATGGGGTCCATGTCTGGAGGAACAGATCGGACTGGTCTTGTGGATTATAAAGGACACACTTGTGTGAAGCTGTCTGTATCATGGCTACCAGCCATGGCCCCTGTGACGGAGGTACCGGCGACCTCCATGGATGGAGGATACAAATCTTGGCTGTGACCAGGACTGTATGGAAGAGGCGGGGTTGTGGGTTGGAGAGCACTGGAGAGTCCCTCGTGTCTGAAAAGAGAATAGCTATGGGGGTGAGTGGTAGCTGCAGAGGCATTGAGGCACTCAAAACTGATCTGACATTTGACCAAAAAGGTTGGATGGAGGGTCATTTGCAGATTATATGCTTCGCATCGCAATGGGTGCTCTCATATCTCCAGCAGTGCGCTTGCGGAAGGAGGCCTGCTCTATTCAGTTTAGTCTGGATCCAATGCTAGTCGTGCAATGTTTTAAAGAGGCAGAACTTCAAACTGGCCTTCCTCGTGCCCTTGTCTAGAGCTTCTTATGTGTCTGCCCATTTATCGTCTTCATACGTGACTATGAGTCGGGCATGCCATTTGTAATTTAGGGCTCGCGAGAGTGGCTGCGAGAAGAGATGGGATAAAAGAGTGCTGTATAGTCCAGACATAACCCCTTTGTATCTCCCCATGTATGCAGATAGGATTCCACTGGCAAGGGCTAAATGAACCACGGGCAAGGTCCCAGGCAGCTCCTCAAGCAGTGTTGTATTGGTAAGTAGCGCCAGGTTTGTTTTGGGAGAAGGCCAAATTCTTCTCTCAGTTGGGCAAATGGTTTAAGGTATCCATTTAGTAAGAGTTGGTCTATAGTGTGGATTCCCACTTCCCTCCAGTGGGTCCAGTGTAAGGTGTGCCAGTCAATACGAAAGCTGGCATTGCCCCACAAGGGGGCCTGTTCATGCAGTCGCAAGTTCATCCCGAGTAGATGGTGTACGCTTTGCCAGGCCTTGTGCATGGCGTGCAGCACCAAATGAAGAGGTTGTGGCTGCCAAAGGGTGCTCTATACAGGCTAGAGTGGCCCGTATTGGCGAAAAGCATAGCCCGTTCAATGGGAACCCACTCTGGCGAGTCGTGGACGCTAGGTAGCATGTATGCCAATTGTGAGAGTTGAAGAGCAAGGGCATAATGTTCCCCCAATGGTAAGCCGAGACCTCTGCAGGAGCGACGCGCCATGAGCTTGGTCGCGGCTAGCCTGGGTTTCGAAGATCCAATACAAAAGACCGGATTTGGTAGTCGATGAGGCATAAAGGGGTCAGCGGAACGTGTACTGGGAGCATCTCAAGCGTGTACGTGAAGTGAAGCGTGGTAGCGTTACCATCCGTACCACCTGCACTTTGCCCCACATGAAGAGCCCCATCAAAGTTCACTTTTCAAAATCATGACTCCGGGACCATACCATCCGTGTCCCTGTTCACCAGGATCCCCAGACACTTAAGGCGGGAAGGTTGCCAGCGGAAAGGGTAGCCGTGTAAGGCCGCTTTGGTGGTGCCAGCCGAGAGTGTAAGGGCTTTGCTTTTATCCTAGCTTATTTTATAGCCAGAGAGTGTTGAGAAATTATCGATGATGTTTAGCAGGGCTGGGAGGGATATGTGTAAGTCTGTCAAAGTGAGAAGGACATCGTCCGCATATAGATATATCTTGGAGCGCCCGGTTGGAAGTGGGGTACCTACTATGTTAGCAGAGCTGTGAATAGCAGAGGCTAGGGGTTCCATGGCCAGGAGGAAAAGGAGTGGTGAAAGGGGGTAATCCCTTTCGGGTGCCCCTTCTGATGGGAATAGGTTGGACAGAAAGCCCCCGCAGTTAACCTGGGCTGTAAGGCAGTCATATTGCAGCCGTACTTTAGCTATGAATTGGTCCCTCAGGCCAAAGGGCTCCACTGTGGCGAAGAGATAATCCCATTCAATGCAGTTAAATGCTTTCTCTGCGTCGAGGGAGAGCGCCAGTGCGTCCGCTTGTAGATCCTTGGCCGACCACATGGCGTGGGCCAATGTTAGAAGATGAGTTCTAAAGGAACGGGCATGTCCCAAGCCCACTTGCATGGGATGTATTAAGGAGGGGAGAACCTTGCTCAGACGGGTCGCTAAAACGCTCGCTAGGATTTTGATGTTGCAATTTAGTAGGGAGATTGACCTGTAGCTACCACACAGCAGGGGATCTCTCCCAAGCTTAGGCAGTACAGCGATCACCGCCTTGTTTGATAGGTTTCCTAGGGAGGACGTCTGTGTCGCTTACTGAAAGGCAGCTTGTAAGGTCTTGACCGCCTCCTCACCCGACCATCTTTAGAATTCTCCAGGAAAGCATCCTCTCCTGGGGCTCTATGATAGGGCAGTTTGGATATCCCTGGTCCTTTTTCCTCTTTGCTGATCTCTCCCTCTAGGAGCTTTCCGCCCTAGTTCGAGAGACTGGGAAGGTCAACCCCTCCCAGGAAGGCAGCCACATGTTCCCTGTCCGCCAGTTCTCCCGGCGTATAAAGGGTCTTGTAGAACGATGCAAACTCGATGACCATCTCCTGGGGGCAGGTGAGGAGCTCACCTCCCATTGATGTTATAGCAGGGATGACCATGGCAGCTTCCCGTTGATGAAGCTGGGCTGCAACTAATCTGCTGGCTTTTTCCTACTATTCACAGTGGCGCCCCTTCATTCGCTGTAAGACCTATTTAGCTCTAGAGGTGAAGAGGCTATTGAGAGCCAGCCAGGCCTGTTCTAGGGACCTGCGTTGTTGAAGGGTAGGATGGGTGGAGTGGAGACGGGTGTAGTGTGAGATGTCTTTCTCTAGTTCCTTCTGATGGGCCACTGTCTGTGTATTGGCCACCGCGGCATCTCTCATAAGTTGCCCACAGTATTCTACAGGAGGTCACTGAGGTACTGAGAGATATGTGGAGAGGTGAGCTTTTAGTTTTGATTTACCCTGTGGGGTATGCTGGCGGTGCGTGTTCATTCGCCATGGCCTGTGACCCGGGGACGCTAGCCCCACAACACGGGACAGTATAACAGGAGGATTGTCGGAGAGGGCGGCCTCTAATATTTGGGACTTTCAGACAAGAGCAACAGTTTTCTGAGATGTAAGAAAATAATCCAGCCTAGAAAGTGTACCATGTACCCGTGAGGTGAAGGTTTATTCTGTGTTGGTCAGGTGACTGAGGCGCCAGTGGTCTACCAGTCCATTGTCCGATAACACCTTGTTCATCAAGGTCCTGTCTGAGGCATTGCATCTGTCCAAAGGACCCATCCTGTCCAGAATCGAGTCCCTTGCAAGGTTCCAGTCCCACACCAATAATGTACTGCGAGGCTCCTATCTCAACTAATAAGCGGTTCAGGCGGAAAAGGAAGGACCGTTTTTCCCTTGTCAGGGCATACACGGCCCCCACACATAGGGAGACCTCCCCAGTCTTAGTTTGACAAAGACATATCTGCCATCGGGGTCGTCGGGGACTTACGAAGGAGGATCACAACTCCGCATTTGCGGAGGGGGCCTCTGTCGTGGTCTGAGTTTGTGCTTGTGCTGCTGTGGATCATCTGCCCCTCCCAGTCCCGCCGTAGTTTGGCAGATTCCAGGGCATTGAGGTGTGTTTCCTGTAGCAAGGCTAAGTCAACCCTTTTGGACTGAAGATAAGAGAGAACCTTTTTCTGTTTGATATAATGAGTGAGACCATTAACGTTCCACGAAGTGACGCGTAGTGGGTGGGAGACACACATGGTGGGGACAGGCACGCTCGGAGTGCTCTCCGCTCTTGTCTAATGCCACTAGTGGTGATCCAGGATACGCAAATGCAATAGAAAGCGGTTCTGAAGATTATGCCCAGGTACAGAACAGTCGGTGGGTGGGTGGGGTAATGGCGATGGTGAGTGCTGGCAGGGGAAAATAAAGACCGCAGGAAGCAGCAGAAGAAGAATAAAAGTATAGGATATAGGGCAGGGAGGTTGCAGGGACCTGCGAATAGTGTTGGAGGGGGGAGGCAGAAGGTGGACGGAGGAGAAGAGGGGGAGGAGGGCAGGGGGGACAAATGGCACACCAGGCACACTGAAGAGGGATGTATAGGGGTAGCAACCATTGGCAGGAGGGGGGGCGGGCACTGGCCGTTAGAATGCAGGCGTCATGGAAGGGGAGGATATATATATAGAAGATGATAGGGTGAAGGCAGAGGGGGGGGGGGAAATATATAAAAAATGAGACCAGTAACAAAGTGAACTGCTGCTATGGATGCAGCTCGAAGAACACCGGTCTGTAGACCGCGGGTCTAGGCTTATGGAGGCAGCGCGTTGAGTGATTCCCTTTGGGGCGGCGTGGTACTGGTGCTAATGAGAGAAGGGGTGGTCAGGGCGATCAGGGGGTAGGGGGAATAGTCCCCGAGAACTGTATATCATCCCTGAATGGGGGGGTGTAGGTCCATTAGGGACTTGGTTGTTAGTGCAGGGGATGGGGATGACCATGATCCAGCAGGTGTCATGGTACGAGGGCATGTGTGTACCTAACACTTCGCTGGTGCAGGCTGACCGGCCAATAAATCCGGGGGTAAAGGTCAAAGTGGCTGACAGTGGAGAAGAGGGAAGAGAAGCGTGGGAGATCGTGGCATGCCAATCCGAGGGAGGGGAGCAGGGAGGGCCAGAGGGAACCAGCGTGTCCCAGGGTGCTTGATTGACGCTTACGCATCTTACGGGCCGGTTCCACACATAGTGGGGTGGAGATGTAGGCAGTGGCGATTCGTAAGTATGATATGGGGGTATGGAGGAGGAGAAGAGACAGGGACCCAGAGAGCATAGCACGGGGCAAACAGAGAATATAATGATAACAGCAACAACCATAACAAGATTATTCAGAAATAATACAGACAGTCATGAGAACACTTTGAACTGATGGGGTGATACTCAGCTGGCCGACAAACGCTGGTCCCCTTGTCTCCGCTTCAGCATAGGCGATTGGGTCCAGGACAGGAGATCAGCGCAAATCCTCTCTGCTGCAGGATTGGATTTCAAGGGGGAGCTTTTGTTGCCCCGCCTCCCACCAGAGGAGGGGGGGAGAGGGCAGCAAGGGGGCCGGGTCGGCTGATGTACCAGAAATATCCATGTCCTGTGAATAGGAACTGTCCAAGAAAAGGTGCAGATCCTCCAGGTCGTAGAAGTCCTTAGAGACGCCATCTTTGATGATCCGGAATCGACCAGGCTCGAAAAGAGCGTATTTGATGTTCAGCTGGCACAGGTTGAGGCCGAAAGGCGAGAAAGGCCTTACGGCTGTCATTGGTCTCTCTAGAAGATTCGCTGCCATGCTAATTTCGTGCCCCTCATACGTGAAAGGGCCCTGGGTACGTACCACAGAAAGTAGTTGCCGGGCTTGTTCGTGTTGCAAAAAGCAAGACATGAGATGTCGAGGGTGGGCCGCAGGGTCTTGGCATGGAGGGCGCGTTACATCTCCAGCGGGTTCTCAAAGGTATGCCCGTAACCTTTGGGAGGGTGTCTCGGAGAAAGTTTTTGGCATTGGGTCCCTCTATTGACTCCTGGAACCTGAAAAAGCGGACATTGTCCCTCCTGTTGCAATCTATCAGCTCTTGCTGCGGAGAAGGAGGAGCTCTCTGTCTTTGTCCAATACATTGTCTAGGCTGCCCTCTAGCATCGTCACTCTCTGGTCTAGCCCCTCCACGCTGGTATGAAAGCTGTATTGATTTGGTTTCCTCCGCCAGGGAGAGATATTAGCGTCCATATGTTCCAGTCGATGCCCCACTGCTCGTGGGGGGGATCCTTTTGTTGCCATGGCACAAGCGTGTGCGATTCCCGGATCAGTTTTAAAACCCCGGACAAAAGGACTCTCGCTGCGCACTGCATCGCTAGGCGCGAGACCTAAAAATGGCCAAAAACATGTCAAAACGCGATGACTAGTAGACTCTAAATACTTATTCCCTTGAATGAATTGTCTTCAAACTATTTGAAATTAAATAACCAGACTTGCATATTAAAAATCAAACTAGCAGCAAATGCCACGTTTTACTCTCCAGCACTCTGCAGCCAAAAAGGTCCCAAATATAGGCCTACACCTAGTGCTTAATTTGTAAAACATGGAAGTGCTGGGGCTAAAAGCAAAACTTTAAAAATGCCCAAAAGCACGTCAAAAACGCGTTGAGAAACTACACTCGAAATACTCCTTCCCTTAAATAAATTGTCTGCAAACTATTTGCTATTAAATAAACAAACTTGCCTATCAAAAAATCAATCAAGCAGCAACTACCACATTTAACTTTCCATCTCTCTGTAGCCACTTTAGTCCCAAATAAAGGCCTACACCCAGTGCTTAGTTTGTAAAACAAGAAGTGCCGGGGCTAAAAGCAAACTTTTAAAAATGCCCCAAAACACGCCAAAAAGGCGGTAAAAAACTATACTCGAAATACTCCTTCTCTTGAATGAATTATGTCCAAACTTTTTGCAATTAAATTGCTCACCTTTAGAGCGACACAAACACAATAAGTGTAAATTCAGCTGAAGAGAAAACCCCCAAACCATGCAAAATTTAATAAGGTGCAAGTTCCACGCTTCAATACTCTGCAGCTATATAAGTCCCAAATAAAAGCCTACAATGCTTAGTTTGTAAACTATAAAGTGCCAGGGCTGAAAGCAAAATACAGGTCCGAGAAATATATTGCTTTTGTTCTGTCTAAATTTAATAAGATACTAGTTTCAGCTATTCTCAAGTATCATTCCAAGCTACAACTTGTGAAATTCATTAAAAAAAGTGTACGTCTTTTGACACAAAGACCTATCGCCCCTACATATTAAAAAATACCCTGAACTTAAGCACATTATATATTATTTTGTAATAGTAATATAAAAGATATACAGTGTTAATATCACAAACTAAACCACGTCATCTGTACCACAAAAAGCTACATTTAACTGAAAAGTATTTCAAATGCACGATGGAGTTTGACTTAATTAAACGGAGATGACTGTAAAATAAACCAGGTATGGGAACACATGGAGAGAAATATTGCTTTTCAGCTGGGAATGGTATAGTTCAAAGCTCTGTTTTTAATATGAAATCAGGGTCTTCGGTGGTCATATCACTGAAAATACAAGATTTGAAAAAAATATTATTGTCTACGGGTGCTGGTGGAAGACAATTTCTATGGACTGGAATCTAGAGAATGCTAAAGTGATTCTGGTATTTTACTGACCTCTGCTGGTCGTTTTCTATTAAGAAAGTTAAATAGAGGCAGTTGCCAGAAATTTTTTAAAAAGAAAGTCCCTAAGCAGAAAGCAATTCTGGTATTTTAATGATCTCTACTGGCCGTTTTCTATCAAGACAGTTCAATAGAGCCAGTTGAACAAGCAGAAAGCAATTCTGGTATTTTACTGACCTCTACTGGTCGTTTTCTTTCAAGACCGTTAAATAGAGGCAGTTGAAGAGAAATAAAGTCCCTAAGCAGAAGCAGACAAGTCCTTGGGCTGATCTCCTTAGCCTATGAAGTACATACTCATATAAGTATATTCTAAAGTATATACAAGAGGTCTCGAATGCTCGACCTAAAAAGAGGAATTTTGTACACTGCAGATCCAGCATCACCTACATTGAGGGAACTGGATGTATGCAGTACATCTCTATGACTCTTATTTTCACATTTACAGTGTGGCAAAATATCGAACCGTTCTGAGGTTTCTAGTGGGAAAAGAACCTACCAATACAAGATTTGTTGTCTTGGGCTGAAATCAGCCGCAAGCACTTTATCAACGTACCTCACAGAGTTGCCAACACATTTAAAAATAGTGGTAGGAGTTGCTTCTCCTCATCTAGACAATTGATTGCTGTCATCTACTTAAGAAGACATTTATCGTTTCAGTCTGACTGTGTGACACAGTTTAGGGCTTAGGTTTCTTTGTCAGTTATTCCAAGTCAGTCCCTACTCTTGTTCAATCCATTCCTTATCTGGGGGTTGTGCTTCCATTTATCTATACTAGATATGGTGGTAGTTTTTAAACTTATAGCGATGGTTGGTTTTGCCAATGTGCGCATGAAATCTATTAATACATTCCCCTGCTTTCCTTTTCCTGGGTATAGGCAATAAACCTAGTAAACAAATTTCCAGTATTAGAAGGTTTACTCTTCTAGTAACATCGGTCATTACTTCACTTGCTACCTCTTAGTACTGAATCATTGCTGCACACTCCCAAACTATATGGTAGAATACTGCTGCCTCCTGGTTACATTTCTGATGTGCAGTGTTGTAGTTGTCATATATTTTAGCTATTTGTGGGATGTGATATTCATCCTGTGAAGATCATTGTATTGGATTAGCTTAATGAGTGCTTTCAAGCTATTTTGGACATGTTTCAATATTGCATCCCAATCCCCATCCATCATTTATTTTCCTATGCCTCACTCCACTTTTTCCCTCGGTTGTGCCGGGGGTTGTTTTAGACTGCCCAGCAGTGGTTTGTATAGTCTTGTTACTGTTTTCTCTCCTGGCCCTATTGTGATCAGGTCAGGCATTACTTGATGTATAGGAGTTCCCTTTTCCATTCTATCCAGATGTATTTGTATCTCAGGAGTCCTGTTCCCATAAGTTAGGATTTGACCCCTTTATCAAGATCTATTCAGGCATCAACTCCTTACATGTTCTGAAAACACCACCCTCTGAAAAATCTCCTAGGCAACTTAACTCCAACCAGATACCAGATGTCTACAACAAACTTCCTCTCTGCTGCTTGGAAGAACTGCAGACCAATAATCATTAATTCAGGATTACTCTGCTAACAATAAATATCTTTGTTGATCCAAATCCCAACATTACCTAGAGCAGTGGCAATTTCCAAAAATATATTTAGCCTTTTATTGCTCTGATGGTCCAGCCAAGGTTGCCCTCAATTACATTTTGAGTTCAATATATTGGAACAGATTGCTTGCCAATATAATGCTGATGGAGCAAGTGGCTTCATATGTTTCCTTGGTGTCTGGTTGTAAGAGGAATACGCATGATTTTGACTAGCTAACTCGTAGCCCAGAGATGCACTCGAAGGACTTGCACGCATTGGAAGATATAATACGGCTATCTGCATCTCCTATATGCATCTCCTAATTTATCAGTCCATCATCTGCATTTTTTGATATTATATGGGTCAGCTCTTTGAGTTCTATGTCCAAGCCCTAATTCTGCCTTTGCCTATCAGCCAGCAGTGTCTCAAATGTTAGAGCAAAAATGAGCAGTGACAATGGACACCCCTGTCTTGTGCCCCTCGATACCCATCATGGGTCCAATATCAAATTACCCGTCTTCACTCTTGCGGGTGGGGATGTGCATAGCAGAGACAGCCACTTCCTTATGGGATTTTCCAAAGCCTAGTTGTTGCAGAGACTCGAGCATATATTTCTTACTAAATCTATCAAATAATTTTTCTAGATCTGTGGAGACTATAGCTGATATTGAGTAGGGCATGGGAGCTGCTTCTAATATATAAAATAGTAGTCTGGTGTTGAGGGACATGTTGTAACCTGGCACAAACACATCTGGCCCGGATATACAAAAATGAGTTATGTTCCCAGCATGCGGTGGCCCTAACCTTGCTGGTTATTTTATAATCAATGTTTCACATTGATAATTAGTGATACAATGCCGTATCTTGGGGGTCTTTGCAGGATTTGAGTATGGACACTATCATCGTTTCCCTGAGAGACACTGGTAATGTACCAGTTTCGAAGGTTTTGGTGTATATCTCTAAGAGTTGAGGACCTAATGGTATCCGTATAGATTACATAAAACTCAACTGGCAGATCATCGGCTCAATGAGTTTTCTTTTTAGCTAGTGCAATTATTGCTTTCCTTATTTTTTGTACTGTTAAATGGAATTATAGCGTTTGATTTGTTCAGGTGCCAGTGTGGTGGGTAAGTCTGCCTCTGCATTGTAGATTGATATTATTGCATCTCATGAATCAGGCCTGAATGCTTAATTAACTTTGTGTATATATTATTCCTCTAGTTGTCTCCAATAGTCGCTCTTAACTTTTCCCATTTGCATTCGATCTAATCAGCCAGGCCAGCATTTTCTGAGCCTCATTTCCTTCAGTATATCTTCTGGTAGTGAATGTTTTGTAATTTGAGACTATCGTTTGATGTGGCTAAGACATGCGAGTGTTCCCTATTAATTTCTTGTGAGGCCTTTGTGTAATGACTTTGTATAGCGATTTTGTACAAATCCCATTGTGCCCATCTTTTGAGACAGCACCTTCGTTTTCTGCAAAGTAGTGTTCACTTTTTTGCTTTATTGTTCTTCTAAATGTGAGATCTTCTAATGTGATAGGATGAAGCTGCCAAGTAAGATCCCTTTCTGTTAATAATGGACTATGGTTTGAGACCATTCAACAGATAATAGCATGAACATCCTCTATTTTCCAGTTCCAACCTCTGATTGATAAAGTGAATATACGCTTTTCATTTCTGATATATTCGCGTGCAAATCGTCTCTCTGGGCACTTATATTGTCCACAGGAATCTTTTTAAAGTATAAACAGTTCTCCTTTTTCATAGGGGCTGCAGGAAATGTTCAGTCTTTGGTTTCATGGTCTGTTGTGATATACCAAGTGTTATGTGTTGTGCCTGAGACCTGGTATTTCTGGCATGTTGCATATTAAGTTGCAATCAATAGTGGGTGTCCTTCTCTGGACATCCACTTAGAAGAATTTAAGGCTGGAGTACCACCAGGGATTTCCTCAATCAGGCTGTGGAATGTTTTTTGCACCTCACATCAGGGCCTCTTGTTCTGTTCTCCATGGGTTAGACCTCACTTGGTCCATTTCCAGGCCCCTATTGGAAAGCAAGTAACTTGTCTCCTGTTAATGGTGCCACAGCATAATCACCTTATCCTTGTAGCCGATTGTTCAAGAGGCGTGTGCCCTTGTTTTAAAATCATCATTCCACCTCCGTCTGGATATTTGGCTGTATATATCATACTCGGATGCCGCATGGTCTCACCTCCAATCAGTGCTACTGGACAGGGCCTGATGCATGACACTATCACTAGCTCATCTCTGCTTCATTTTCCTTTGATATCTGTGTACCTATGCAAGTTCACTGGACGGTTAGGTAGAACCTACCAGGTACTGTTTTGCAGCACCTCTAGTAGATCTCCACTGGAGTCTAAAGTGATATTTTGTGTGTGCTGGTGTCGTGTAGTTCCTATAAACCTATATAGGATCTGTGCATTTAGATTATATACACTGTGGGATTGGTGTCCAGACTGATTCCAGACACCCTCACCGTGTATGTTCGCCTGTATACCAGCGAGCTCACATTGCTACTGTAAACTCCTCTTACCAAGGAGAAAATAGTTCTTGGCAACTATCGAACATGATAACCCTGTCCTATTAGGGATCGTGGAAACAGTACAGTACTATTTGCTCAGTCACTCGTGATCTCTTTGTCTCAGAGAGATACACAGAACACATGGTGGGTACATTTTCAGTAAGCATTTATTGAACCAGCATCATTCTAGTGTAAAATAGGTGTGCTGAAACAACCATAAGACAGAAACAGATATAAACGAATATAAGCACAACAGAGTAAAGACTCAGGTTCACTTGGATCCAGAGAAAAAGTGTCAAGATCGATGAAGTAGCCAGATGTAGTTCGATTAATTTTTGGTAGCTCAGCAGGTTTTGATGAACTGGCAGTTGTCTCTTGTAGAGGCATATTGATGTAGATGTCGGTGTTAGGCTTGCGTTTTACTTGAATTTTGTTTTGTTTCAATAGGCACGAGTTCCATTTAATTGTTGATAACTCCATTACTTTGTTTTATAGACTCTTCGAATGTTATAGTTTTTTCTTTCTGAACTTCCTGTATGGTAGCGAGAGGAGAGCGGTGGCTACCCAGTTGCCCACGTGGCCTGCTATTTAGGATCGGCCACATAGTGTGGTTTGGTCAGATCAATTGACACATCTCTTTTTTTTCTTGCCAGCAGGAGGTGGAAGAAATACTGTTCTTGTTCCTTCGATAGCCAGGATAGATAAAGGCTTTCTATATGATGGCCCAAATTCTTTCTTGTCCACAATTTTTTTGTCTGACCAGATCCCTGACTTTTGTGATTCAGGCAGGTCTTGCCGTTACTGATTTCACTTCCCCAGTGGGGGTGTGCTTTACTTGAACGTTGCTTTGTAGTACCCGGAATTTATTAAGATCCTGTAAAATAGTTAACGTTTATCGATATCAAAAGGTTTTTCATCCGCCACTGTGCTTTTATAATTGAGATCAGGTACCCACATTCTCGTCCCAAATAGGACCTCGTAAGGGGTGGCATCTCCTAAGGAATTTTAGGCATGTTATTTAGTGCCCTTTTGACCCCAGATAGGTGATTGACCCATCTACTACCCAAACCTAATACCCTTGCTCTTACAGATTGCTTTAAGTCCCGGTTTTTCGTTTCCATGACCGAATTTCTCTTTGGATGGTACGGAGAGGAGTACTGTAATTCAACACCCAGACTTCCCATGGCTTACTTGTAAGCCCTAGAGCTAAACGTAGTGCCACGTTCAGAATTTTATGTGCCAACTGCATATGTCCCTATGAAGGCTCGCAAATGTTTTATAACAGTTCGGGCGTCAGCCGAGCACTGAGGCTAAACCCATAGGAATTTAGAACATGAATCCACTGCCACCAAGATGTACTTGTAAGCCCCACCTGATTGTAAGGGGACACAGTGGTCCAAATAGACACAAGCGAGAGGTCTGTCCTATATCAGTAATGGTGTTTGTGGTGGGCGTGCTAAAGTCGAACCCTTCATCTGTTGACAGATGTCACATTCAAGTACAAACGCTTTTGTCTGTTTGGTTAGACCTGGCTACCAATAGCATTGTTTTAGTAATGAAACAGTTGCACTAACCCCTGTGTGTGCAGATCCCAGTCCCCCGTGTGCAGCTAGAATTAAATCTAACCTGCGATCCATGTTTGGTATTACTCTATCCCCCACTCCTGGAATTTGAGCATACAGAATATTTTTTTCATTTAATTTGTAGGAGTACTTGAATGGAAAGCCTTTTGGTAAGGCTGTCTTCTTTTTGCGTGAAGCAATGACCGCTACCATTATCTGTTAGACTATTGTCGTACTAGAATGAGTGATTGCAGCTATGGCGGCAGTACGTACTGCCCCCTTTGCAGCTTTATCAATCAATGAATTCCCTTCAAGGTGTACTCCATCACGTTGATGACTCAGCGTGTGTATCACGTGAGCTCTTGTCAAGTTTTTTTTTCAACTCTGCCACTTGTTCCCAAAGCATTTTGTGCTTTTTTGTGTAACCTTTTGAGTCTTTAAACCCATTTTGAATCCAATAAAACAAATTCCACACTTGAAGTGTGGGCAATTCTTGATCATTTTGTATTCGTGCCAGTAATAGTGCTTTTAATTCTGCCAGCTGTGCAATCTCCTGGAGATTTCGTTTTCCTGCTGCTAGGATGGAACTTGCCGTATATGTCCCTTTACAATCGCACAATTTGCTCTGTATTGGTGTTTACTACCTATGGCAGGCTGAGCAGAACCGTCAGTGTAAATAATGTATTCATACTGATGTAGAGGCATTATTTCATGTGGGAGATATTCTTGTTCATATTGCAGAAATGCTTGCGTTTTAGTGTAGAATCAAATTTGTATTCTACATCTGTTGCAGTGAGAGAATTAGCCCATTGTATCCATTGCGGAAGTAAAGCTTTAGCATTTGGAACTCTTGCCTTTGTAACAGCCTCTATGGCTGGTACTGGAGTTACGACAATTATTTGTTTCCTTTGAGCCAGTGCTCTTTCTCTCACCACAGCAGTCTGTACTGCTGTCAGAATTGTCTCTGTTGAAGCATAAACGCATTTCAGGGTTTGTGTACAAGTGGGATTTGTATGCTATCAGCACTGTTTCCCCTTCATTAAAGGTTAGGTAAGGGTACCCTGATTGACCCGCAATTACACGCATAACAAAATGTGTGGTATTTACACTTGTGTAGGTGTTTTGAAGCTATCATGTCCGCTTGTAAGGAACAAAGTGTATCTGTGTGTTTCTGTGTCCAATGTCTAATTGAAAAATCAGGTCTGATTAAATTGTAGAAAGGCTTTACTTTTTTAATCCAAAATGTATATTTTGCCAACATGTAGGAATCCCAATATGGATTGTAAGTTTTACAGGGATTTTGGAGGTTGGGGCAGCGCACATTTTTCTTAATGGTTAGCTGCTAGGCTTTTCCCTTCACTTGAAAGCTCATATCCCAAAAATAGGATATTGAGGTGGGCTGTTTTCGATTTTTTTAAAGTTGAATTTGTAGCCCTTAGAGGTGAACCCCAAAATGATGTTGCTCACCCTGGTCAAATGATCCTTTAAATCATTATCCATCAGATAAATATCATCTACATGGGACAATGCCTCCTCATCCAAATTTTGAAGTAACTCTGTCACCCTAGCTGAGAACAACCCAGAGCTATTTTTATACCCTTAGGGGAGTCTAAAGAAGTGACGCTGAGAACCGAGCGCTGAGAATGCTGTCAAATATTTGCTAAATTTTGGCAGAAAAATCCATTTGCGATATCTAGTGGTTTGTATTTTTTCCGCATAATGTTATTCATTAACGCGGCACTGTGTGCGTTCTGTATTGCAAATCTATTTGTGCATGTGTTCAGATGTCTGGAGTCTAAAACTAGTCGGTATGAATTATTAGGTTTTATTACAGGAAACAAGGGATTATTCATTGGAGAGGTGCAAGTTTCTATTACTGTAGGAGAGTAGGATCTGCACTTGTGTTGCCCCCACTTTTTTTCTGATGTATACACTGGTTTCTGGCTATAGTCTGGCTGGGTCCCTGATAATCAGGGCCCCAGTCTAACTGATCTTTCTAAACAACTTGGTGTGCATATTAGATGCACTAGTGATTGGATACTGTGGTACCTTATGAGCCCCTAGTATATGGTACCTTAGGTACCTAGGGCATTGGTACTTCACAGGCCTACCAGGGGCTGCAGCATGTATTATGCCACCCCTGGGAAGCATTCACAATCTGACACCACAGGCCTGCTACTGCAGCCTGTGTGAGGTAGTGTTAGCACTCCTCACTGAGGTATAGGTTCCTATATCTCACCATACACACACATATAAACCTATCAGTCACCCCTATGGTAGGCCCTATCAATCCCAAGGGCAGTGTGCTTGGTTTACTATGTGAGGGGGTGCTTCTGCCTGAGCAGGACCCCTCTGCAGCTGGCAGAGTCTATTCTCTGCTGCTGTTTGTGGATGCGGTTAAACCATATACTCTTAAGTGCATTATAACCTTGCGGTAAATGCTAACTTTGGAATGACTGCATCAAAACATGTCGTGTTTGGTGTCAAACAACTTGGAATCCTACCCCCACACCAGTAACTGGTGTGGGAGTAGGATCCCACCCTTCTAGAGGGGACGACATGTACACGCTGTACTACACGGTAGAAATCATCTAGAGCCCTGGCATCACAAAATGGATGCCACCAGCACAGACACCGGGCTGCCCTCCTGCTGCTGACCGAAACTCGCAGTGGAGGGAGCCCAACAAAGGGTTTCCTGTCACAGGGAGGTGTCACCACCTTCCAGACAGGATTTAGTGTATTGGAGCTGGGTGGGTGCACTCTTAGAGTGCTTTGAAGTCCTGCACTGGGGGAGCAGTAGGCTCCTCTGTGCATATGCCAGCTCAAACCGGTTCAGGGGCTACCTGCCCCTGCTCTGGCGCGAAACTGGACAAAGGGAAGTGGGTGTAACCACCCACTACCCTGACCCTCCTAGAGGAGTGGTCATAGAGCTAGTCCCTCCCATCTTTTCACTATAAGATACCACACATTGGCAATGCAATTTAGATTACAACTGGACGACGCTCTACGAAGAAGAATCCTGGCCCTTCAACTTTCTACTATCTCTAGAAGACCGAAGGATCTCCCTTGGAGTCAAATCTACTGAACTACGGTTGCAAACTTTACCGCTCCCGCCGGAGCCCGAAGTCCCTGCGTCCCCTGAAGCGGATTTCCTGACCTCTCGACGGCCATTTTGAGTCCCCAAGCGAAGCTGTGGCATCTGGACCCCACGAGTGACGAGGAACAGCAATACCAGGAAACCGTGCACTGATTTCGAGTGCAAGCCCTAAACTACGTCCAACGAAGTTGTGCTTTGGACCACTTGTTGTCCAAGTCCCGAGCAGGTCTAGTACCGAAGATCAGCGGCCTACCTCGTCCCGAGTGACCGTGGGCTGTTGGTGAACTTTTCCTGCAAAGGCGTCTTCGCGGTTGCTTGCCCGTTGGCTAGTGACTCTCCAGAAGACTTCCACATCACCTTCAAGGGCTCGCCTGGTTGCTCTGGGCCTGCCCTCACTTACCCTCGCTGGGTAAGTCCATCAGACCTTGCTGGTCTGCTCCATCGACAATCTTCCATCCACACGAGACTTGCAGTTGCTAAGGCTTGTTGGCTCCAAACTGAGTGCTGACACCGTCAACAGCTGCAGACGTCGTGGGACCCTCCGAATCCAGCTGCTGGTCTTCATCGATCCCTCCTGGTCCTCGTGAGCGAAGAGACAAAATGACATCAGCGACCTGAAGAGACGCGACAGCTGTGGTCATCCATCTTGCTGGCCACCGGTCACTGGCAAGTGACTTTGAACTCTGTCCCCTCAATTTCTAGGTCTTCTGCAACTCCAATCCATCTACGGATTCCAGCGGACACTTCTCTTGACGACACAAGCAGCAAGTCTTCAGCGATCTCCATTGGAAAACAGCATCGCGACCCTACACCAAAGGACACGTATGGACCGGCTTCCCTGGGTGAGGTAACTCTTGCATTACGGTGCCCAAGTGTGCATTGGCTCTCGAAGTACTTACCCTGTAAGTTGTTTGTTTGTTGTCCACTTCGAAGTGCCCTAGAACTGTAAAATACAAACCGCAACATTTGCCATTGAAACGCATTGAAACCCGCGTGTGTTTAGACACTGCACGCGTCTCCTGTGGGCTGATTACTTACCTGCTAACACTGCAGAAGTGAAGCCCCAGCGATTCCCAAGGCCCTGGGCCTCTTCATATTGCAAGTCGAGTTTGTTAAACCACTATTTTAGTATATGGTCTGGTACGCCCCTAGGGCTACAGCCATATTTGTGCTTAATTTATTGAGAACTGTTGATCTTTTGAATGTTTACCTGGCTCTAATCTCATAAAGAGATTAGTAGAGTATATTTAGAAATAAATACATATATATTTGATATATATATACCTGTGTGGTGTCTTTTCATTTGGTAATTCAAGAGATTATAAGGTAAAACAAGCTGCTTTACATTTCTCAGAGACTTAGCCTGAAGGCTGCTCTCCACAGCTACCACTAGGATAGCTTTCTTTAAAAGGTTGTCTTTAAACCTATCTACCAAGAGTCGAATTGGACTGGTGCAAGGTGGCCACTATAACTAGTGACCAGCATATGCCAGGCCAACTTCTCACAATTACACCTTGATATTCAAGTTGATCTAAGATCTCCTTGACCTGTTGCTTCTTGTTTAATAGGGTATTGTCTCTGTGGAGTTGGAATAGTTTTTACTGGGAATACATGGTGAGGTGTCTCAGAATCCCACCCTACATGGTTGCGATATATAAAGCTGGAGCAAGTGCCACCGCCCACTCCTGCTTCATATGTATGTTTAAGTATATTTGAACGAGGTAGGAAAAAGCCGGTAAAATTACTATTTCTCCCTTTGGCCACTCCATAGCAATCTTAGGCTGCCAGTCTTTCTTCCAAAAGAGACCTTTGATTTTCCTGGGCTTTGTCCCCCCTCCATTTTGAGTGTTATCTCTTATAACCGATGTGGGACACTTAACCCTTGTATCAGGTGTTTCCACTGTGATGTGCTCATTTAACTCCGCTGTCACCAGAAATTCCATCAGGTCTTGGCGAGCTATTGTTACTTCTGCTGCACTGTTCAGCATCGTCAGAGCCCATTCCCTGTTCAGAAGTTGAGTCTTCAGAATTCTGGGCATGTCTAACTTTAAGACCTGCTACCTTATTCTTTTTAAATGGAAGTTTTGATTTGAGTTTAGCTTCTTTTTTTATATTATAGTTCTATATTATAGTTCGAAGTATGCTGTGTGTCTCTGAACTTTGTCTGTTCTTCTTGTCTGTGTTTTGACTGTCCTTCCCTCTCTGTGTTTTTTCATAAACCCTGAAAAGAGCGAGAGGAACGTGTATCAGTATCCTGATACCTGTCAGGTTTTTTAATGTTGTCACGATTCCTAAGGTTGTACCTCCTTTTGCAGGGCTCCTCTTGAAGAGACCCACCCGGGATTGTGATCTATTCTCTCTATTCTTTTGTTTTTTATTGTCCTGTTTCTTCTAGGAAGAATCAGGTGATTGCTTGGTGTTGTTCTCTTCAGAACCACCCATGAGTTGAGGTTTTGTTGCTCTAGCTCCCAAACTAACTCTACCTAATTCGGCATAGGTATCTTCGATAATTTTAGGTAATTGACGCTCCTGTTGTAAAGGAGTGAAATCCCTCAGGCGTTGGCGTATTGCCACTGATGCTGCCTCCCCTTTTATGTTTGTTGATATAATAGTTGATACCTGGGCAAAATTTCCTAACAATTTCATCCCTAAGTTCAAAGCACGTTCTGCTCCATACTCCTTCTGTATTTGTCTTAATACATCTGGTATTGCTGCTATTGAAGAAATACCAGGAGTTCTGGTATATATGGCAGCGAAAACTGTACCCCAAGAGGTACAATCCTCCATCTGGGGAACTATCCTCATTGGCAAGCAGATTGTCAGCATTCTGTGTCTTTTTTGAGAGGTTGTGTGTGGAAATACTGCCTCTAGCTGTGTTATTTTCTGAGCTATCCAGAATGGCATTTGCTCACGTCTAGTGGGCATTTTACCCATAACTGCGTGTAGCGTTTGAGGAGTTATTTTATTTGTAGATCCCTGAATCTGTCCTGCTGGTGTAGCCCTTGCTGGCTGAAGTGTGAGTGTTCTCTTAATAAACTGTGTCAGGTTTCTGTAAACTTTTATTATATCTTTGTGTAGCAGATGTAAGTTTGCTAACTTTATTGTGTCAATGTCTGGATGCCGTGAGTAAGCTGCTAGGACTGGTCAAGTCTCCCCGTCTCTGCTGAGCGGACCGAGTCTTACTGTACCTGTTGTATGTGGGAGGGCACCTTTAAACCAGTTTATGTGCTCCTGGTAGGTGAGCGGAACTTCAATGTCCTCATATGGACAGTATTACTCTGGTGTTTCATCTTCAGTGTAAGAATGACATGTATTTGTGTGTGCATCTGCTGGTGGGAATTTGACCCATGAATAGAATACCTCTGTCCTGTATGACTCGTGTGCCTTAATCTTGAAAGTTACTGTCCCACATCTTGCTGTGACTCCTCCATAGTCTTCCAATTTTAAAGTAAGGGCAGTTCTGACATTTTCAGAAATGTTAATATCACCTTCCTGTTCTCCTTCCCCGGCTACATTCGCAAGTAATGCTGCAGTGTTTTTTTCTTCAGTCATTGTTGAAAATGTTTCGAGGAAACTGAGAAAAGGTTTTATGCACAATAGGAACTATTTTTTCTTCAAACTTGAATAAACCTCCAGCTAATACATGGATCTGCCTACTCAGTGCTGGCCGATTTTTTTCCCTTCCACTCCAGATATCTCTCGAATAATGTAAGTTGGGGTCTCTGAGAAAAGCACAACTGAACTACTCAGATTTGACTGTTAAATAAGAAACAAACCAACATTGGCGGGGCCATGTCGTGTTGTTCCTATAATCCTATATAGGATCTGCACGTTTAGACAACATAGACTGGTGTACAGACTGATTCCAGACACCCCCACGGGTATGTTCGCTGTATACCAGCTAGCTCACAGTGCCACTGTAAACTCCTCTTACCAAGGAGAGAATAGTTCTTGGCAACTATCGAACATGACAACCTTGTCTCATCAGAGATCGTGGAAACAGTGCAGTACTTTTCGCTCAGTGACTCCTGCTCACTTTGTCTCAGAGAGATACACAGAATACACGGTGGAGACGTTTTCATTAAGCATCTATTGTACCAGCGTCTTCTAATGTAAAATAGGTGTGCTGAAACAACCATAAGACAGAAACAGATATAAACGATATTAAGCATCAACAAAGTAAATGGATGGCAGATTTCTACCGTAGTGCTAAAATAATGGATGTATGCATGTATATAAAAACATGACAATAATAATGCGTACTCCTACGATGCAATCCTAACTAGATCTATCTAAGTGTACCTAGCATGTATATACGTGTAGAGCCAAGAATCCCCCTAGTCTGAAGCCAACCCCATTACCTGAAGTGAAAGACTGTGGGACCCCTTCTTGGTCTCGAGATGGACACTCCACGAGGGATGTTAGACCACTGCGAGCTGGAGTGCCTGTGTGCAGGAACCTCAGCGTCTCGTGTCAGTGTGTCAGCATGGAAGTCTTTTTCTCCTCTCTCTGTCCTGGCAAAGGTATTGTGTGTGTATATAACAAAAAGGTACCCTCAGGGGATTTTACCTTGCTGTGTCATGTTGGCCGAAGATGACGGAAGGGATGATCCTTATTCATAGTTATTGTGCAGAAGATGGTATTCCTGTTGTGATTCTGTGAATCGTCATGCATAATTAATGAGGCTAGTTTTTGGGGAAAACCATACAACATTTTATGCAGCGCTTAACTAGATAAAAGGTGAATACCAACAACTGTTATGTAGTGTAATGGTTTGGTAAATGTAGGTGAAAGGTTGGGAGAATACTCGGGCCTATATTGGGGTACCCTATGAAACATAACACTGGAGAACATGCATCTTCACAGAGGTCATCATTCGGACTCCTCAACCTGCCCACCTCTTACTCTTCGAGTCGTAGCAGGGCCCAGTTGCAAAATCCTCCAGGAGCTCTGCAGGGAAAATGCTGTCCGCCTGCCATTTTAACCAGAAGTCTTGATGTCCACTTTTAAGGTCGGTGGTCGTAGTAATTCGGTCATCTGAATATATGAAAGATCTAATGGAGAAGAAGTTGTCTGACCTATTGCTACTCTTCTTCGGTGTATATATTTTTTAAATATTCAAATGGCTCTTTCCCAGCTCCCATTTTATGTGGTTCTGATAATTTCCTTTCCCTTTTTAAGTGTTTGTAAAATTGGAATTAAAGATGCCTTTGATGGGGAGTAACGCTCTGAGTCTGTCCATTCTATTGGGTCTCAAGTGTGATTTAATGATGTGAATAGGATGTAAATTGCACATTGTTAGATAAATGCATTTTTCCACTACTGTATAACATTTGTACTGAGTGTTGCCAGTCTTGAGTATAGGGAATAATTCAAACATGTGAGTCTATGAATACAGTCTAGTTACTGGTAAGTACATGTGCTTTAAAAATTATTGATATTGTTTTCTATTTGGGTTTTAATCTGATTCCATGTTTTGTTGCCTTTTCTGTAAAAGGAAACCATATTTGTTTGTTTCAGATCCCAGACCAGGTTCGGGTTGCTCCACATTCTTCTGATGCAAAGTACAAATTCTATCAGCTGATTCAGGTAAAAAGGTCAATGTCAAAAAACTATTTTTATATCCTGTAAAACCTCCAGGTGACTCACTTGTTTAGGTTTAGAAATTGTTACTGCTTTGATTTCAGCATCTGTTCCGACAAGCATTTTTTTCACTAATAAAGTCACAATTTGTGATTAGAGAGCAATACAATGCATCACTTTCTCTTCTGAATGGCAGTACGTAAGTAATTCATTTTGTCATTTGTTGTTGTTATGCTTTTTTATTGTGTACTTTTAGCATTTTGAAAAGCTGTACAACTAACAAAGGCATCTATCTTTAGCTCCCTCCGTACACCTGCTTATCGCATTGTGGGCAGTCTTTTAGTATGTCCTTTAAACGTCTCACGCAGAGCAAACCGCTTCCTATTTTTGGGTGCAGAATAATATCTCAAAATACTGTGAAGTAAGCCACTATTTTATTACATACACTGGCAGCATAAGCAAGTTCATATGAAATGAAAATTTATAATTACTTAACACACTGGCACAAACTGACTTCTCATAAACATCAGCCAGGAATAGAAACACAAACTCCATATTTAATGCATAGGTGATTTTAATTGACTACTCTGTGTGCTTGCAAAGGAGTTAGCCCTTAAAGGATAAGTCAGTACTATGCTTGCAAGGCCATACTCTCAACAAATTCATCTAGCTAACACCACATAAGTGTTCCCGGATAATAGGGATTACCCATCAGCCCAGTGAGGTAAAGGTATTTGAGGTTTGTTCAAAATCGACATCTGATAGAGACTTCTAGCTGCAGATTCCTTACCTTAGAATTATCTCCATGCATCAGACTGGATCCGAAACTTTTTTGTGATCCGTCCTCTTGCATGCTGGTAGGTGGTGTTTGACTTATTTAGCACAGATCGGGAGAGAGATACCCCCTAGTCACTTTTTGACTGCCTTTTTTTGAGACTTGTCTCCTGCTCTGGCAGGGATGTCAACGAGAAAGGTTGGCTTCAAGCCCTGTGGCACCTGTCACTGGCAAATGTCAGTGATGGACCCACATGTCGTCTGTCTCTGTTATCTTGAGCACTACCCCGATACCAAGACCTGTGTCGATTGTCAGGCCATACACCCCAAGGCCTTGAGGGTGCGATCCCTCAAGCTCCATGTTGCCCGACGTACGATGCCTCAACGGTCTTGATCTCTATTTTCATCAAAGTCATCCCACTCCAGTAAGTACCACCAGAAGAAAAGCAAGAAATCGAGGGTTTCACATAGTGTCCTGCAAATTGATAATTGAGAGTAGGCCACCCTCCCTATACTAAGGAGTCTGTTTTTGAAATACACATGCACCCAGTTCGGGTAAAACAGAAAACAATTGGTTTGAGGGATATGAGCTGTAGATCATATGCTTTTGCATAGATCGCCATCTAGTGTTGGGCCTGGATGTTGGCACTTTGTTTTTCTTCGAAGAAGTCTTTCCAGTCACGAGGTAGATGACACCTCCCTTAGGTGATAGTACGCATGGGCATCGCCTCCATTATTAGATTGTTTTTTTCCGCCATCGGGTTCAGAAGTGAATTGTTGCGCTCCGGTTCGCACTGTTTTTCGTGCCCCCTTCGACGCGCAATCCACTACTCTCTACGGCAGAGGTCTTCAAACTTTTGGATGCCGAGACCCCCCTGTCAACATTTTGAGGAGTAAGGACCCCCTCTTGACAAAAATGTCTAAACCTGTTGACTAAATTGCGTGTGATGAAAATGTAAATAAGGTTATGTGATGCCGCGTATTTTGGGATAGCATTGCTTCATTATTTTTATATTTGTTACACACAGTAACGCTGTGGAAAGATTTCACCCAATCAGTACCCATTTATAACCAAAATACAGCAATTATCATCAGAAAGATTTCAAGTCAACCTTTGTGAAGGGCCATCCACTCTGCAGCAATACGTGCTGCCACATTAGAAGCTCACCTGGCCCTGACCGGAAGAAGCAGGGGTCCCTTAAAACCCTGGCGGTTTTGTGTAGAGTTAAGCCTTTTACCCATGCAGCTTTCCTCTCACCCCCTCCCTTCCATCCCTCTCTCCTCTCCTAACCCCGGATCCCTCTCTCACTTTGCAGGTCATTTTCTTTCACCCCTTTTTACAACTTCTGAACTCTCCCCATTCAACCTCTCACTTCACCTTTAATCACCTCTTGCCATTCTGTCCTTTCACTGCCCTCATCTCTAACAGTCTCTCACATTTATCTCATGGCCTCTCTGGCCCTGTCACCTCCCGTGCCCCTCAGCACTTCTCATTCACCTCCTCTCTTCATTCAAATTTTTGTCTATTTGTATCTTACACCTCTCCAGTCCCCCCATTCCTCTTTCACATCTCCCCTTTGTTCTAACAGAAGCCCTCACCTTTGGATCACACTCACTTCTTGCGTGTCCACACTTCTCTTCGGCAATTCACATTTCTCCTCATCCCTGACCTCTTCAATGAAATTCTCTCACTCCCTTGCTGTCCTCTCTCATTTTGGGTGCGGATGCAAGTTCAGAATGGGATGAATGAATGTATGATTACTGATGGGCTTGTTTGAGTGAGTTGCATATTGAGTAGTGAGGGGGACAGGTGAGTGAAGTGTCACATGAGTGCAGGATGAGTAGTGTACTCGTGTGACTGCAGGTTGAGGTATAGTGTGAGCAGGACAAGTGCATTTTGAGTGCAGAGTGATCACTGTGAGTGCAAGGTGAGCGGGTGAATGGTGCAAGTGCATGGTGATCAGTGTGAGTGCATTGTGATCACTGTGAGTGCAAGGTGAGCGGGACAATAAAGGGCGAGAATGAGGAATGAGTTGTCTGAATGCAGGGTGCATTCCCAGACCCATGAAGTAACTCAGCATGTTATTGACGGGGGCGTAGACTTTAATATCTAAGTTAAACTATTGCGGCATTAATCGGGGATCGAGGGTGAAGGAAATAATGTGCTGATCCTGCAACAAACTTCCAGTCCTATGGTTAGGGTTGCCAGCAGATTATTTTGGTGGCCCAGTCGGTACAAAAAAAAGCAGTCACCTAAAGCGGTATTTTCAGCGCTTATCTGTGCATACTTCCCAGGGCCGGCTTTAGTGCTGGTGGTGCCCTGTGCGACAATGTTTGTTGGTGCCCCCCACAATGACCACCCCCACCACGGATTCTCTCACTAGCACCCTTTAACAGTGACCAAGTCTCCATAACCCCACACTCTCAGATGCATTGAATTAGTTATATAGTGCCACTAATACCAGTGTAGGGTGTCCGAGCACTTTGCATCACACACACATTACACAGAGACAATCAATCATAAGTGTGTAAATCAGTGTATAGGAAATGTTACATAAGCCAAAGGACTAAAAGTATAGGAGTCACATGTCATCCATACTGGTAGGCAGTATAGTTCAAGAGTGCTTGGTGTGGAGAAGCACAAACTCAGAGTTGAAAAAGAAACAGCATAGTTGGGAGTTTCCTTTAATAATAAGAATTGATTTCTAGCCAAATTAACCCTTTTTGCAACATTAATCAATGGTCTAATAATGTATTCTTTGTAGTGTGCATGCTGTTCTAGGATGAAAGTTAATAGCTCACTATTCTCTATTAGGACTTTAAGTTATAAATTGCAAGTAACAAAAGGATGCCTCTTTTGAAAGCAGTAACCTGCTGATCTCTTCACATCATACGCACTCTGTAATCTACTTGGTACACGTTCTTTGCAGCAGGCATATTAACCCTCTGCACTAACTTCACCTAAAAGTCAAAACCTCAACTATACAAAATTGTGATCTCTCTCCAGGAAGATAATTAATCATGCGAGTTATCTTGACATTTATGTGAGGCCTGGTAATTGCCGGGGACGCTGCAGCAGGCGCTTCAAAAGCACAATAAACTTTCAAACACGGGCCCCCAGGAAGCCAACTTTGTATTCCTTTCCATGAAATGCATTCTCACACTATGGCAGTGAATGTAAAATCCAAATGTACGGAATAGGCACAGTGGGGACCCAGGGGGTACTGGAACCAGCAAAAAAACCTAAGCCTCTGTAAGCAGTTTACAAAGGCATGTTAAATGGTCTTTAAAGACCTGTGAAAAAACACGGGGGTGCCGGAGATAGGAATCCAGACACTGCCCAGCTGAGCCCCCAGCAGCTCAAGTTTCACTGCAGCAGCCCGGGCTGAGACACAGGACGGGGGAAGGGGGGGGGGGGCTGAAGCCCTTGGGCCTGGGCAGAAGTGTGACTGGGAAGGCGCGACCCCCTTTGCATCACTCCACGGCCCCCCTGGGGGTCGCGCCCCACAGTTTGAAGACCCCTGCTCTACGGTATTGTCAATTGACCACGTTTCTTACTTTCCACGTATCGTTTTACTCTCGAAAACTTAGATCAAAACATTCCTGGAAGGCTGTTGGACAAACCCGCGCCGGGATCGGTCGCAGCTGATGGAACGGACTCAATGCAAGTTTTCTCCAAGGTGTCGCGCTAAGTTCCCGCGCACCGACTTGTACTAAGTGTGTAATCTTTGCTTATCCGAGGAACACGACGAGAAAGACTGCGCTGCGTCCCAATAGTTTTGTTTGAAGAAAACCCTCTGTGATCGTCGGGCTCGACGTCACAAAATGTACCTACACAGGCGCCCTGCGCTGGACCTCCTCGCAGAAGAGTCTGATCAAGAAGAATCCCAAATGCAGGAGGCCGAGATGGAGGAGGGACACGTCTCCGTGTTTGACGCTGACTCTGATGCCGACGACCTAATGTGAGTAAAGACTATTTGTTCCTCTATCATCTCCTTTGCAAGAAAAAGGCTCCGGTCCATCCTCTGCCTGCGGGCCAAGGTTGGCACCAAGAAAAGGTTTTGAGCACCCCGCCTTAGGGCTCGGTGCCATAGCAAATACAACAGCCTTCCGGCTCTGGCTCGACCCGTCCACATGCCGGTGCCGACCCGAAACCTTCGGTGTCGAAACCGAAACACCTTCTGGTCTCCATTCCGCCATCACGGAAAGCGTAATCTTTGGAGCCGAAAACTTCAGAGCCGAAACTCTCGACGCCGGGAGCCTCGGACTGAAAATTCACCGAATCCTAGAAAGAAAAAAATCGTAATCCACCCGGAAACTGGACACATCCACGCCAATCTTCTGGAAGAAAGGAAAGTCGACTTGTCAGAGGATTACCATATGCCTTTGAAAAAGAAAGTTCGAGGCATGTGGGCTGCTGAATTCATATCTGTGCATAGATCGCCGCCTAGTGTTGGGTCCGGATGATTGCACATTGTTGTCCTGGAAGAGTCTTCGAAGTATCACGAGATAGGTGGCTCCTCCCCTGGACTACAGTGCGCATGGGCATCCCCTCCATCCTTAGATTGTTTTTTTCCGCCATTGGGTTCGGCTGTCCTAATCTTAGCTCTTAGAGTATTTAGGCCTTTATTCGTCGGTATTGTTTTCGTTCGGCGCCGAGTAGTTTCATCGAAGTTAGCCATTTGCCCTTCGACGTCCGAGGCCCGATCAAGATCGACGATGGAACCAAAAACATCGAATAGCCCCTTCAAGCGTTGCCCTCTTTGCAACGCTAAGTATGCTCGCTTCGACGTGCACCCGGTGTGCAACAAGGGCCTCTCTCCAAACCACGACGAAGCCACCTGCAAGGCGTGCTCCAGGTTTCGATCGAAGAAGACCCTTCGCATTCGTCGAGCAGCTCGGCTCGAGGCGCAGAAAGCAGCGCCGCACCCGGACAACATCTTCGGGAGCGAAGATGAGGAGGTCGTGGTCCTTGAAGTTCAGGGAAAGATGTCGGATCCGGCGTCGGAGCGTGAATCCGACTATGATGCCGAAGACGAACATATAATAGATGACGAGGAGGATGACGTCGTCGTACAGGTAGGAGACGACGAAGAGGCCCTTGGGGCCGAGGAGGATGGCTCAGAAAATGAGCTAGGCCCTCACAGGGCCGAAGGAGGCACTCGATAAGGCTCAGGTCGCGGGATCGCCACAAGTGCTTACCCAAGATCATTCCTCTCGTTCTTCCGCCCCGCATAAACGCCCGGCGTCGAACTATACTGAAGAGCCATCGGTATCCAAAGCGCCATCACTCGATCAACGAGAATCGAAACTGAAGGCAACAGCACCGAAATCGAAACCGAAAGTAAAAGAGTCTCTCCACGGCGACAAGGCCTCGAAGCCCTCGGAGCCAAAGACACAAAAGACGGCTGTCGACGCCAAGAGAGGTCAGGGGAACGTCGAGCCACGGGCGGCGCCGAAACTCAAAGCCAAGGTTGCCGACCCCAAAATATCGGCGCCAAAGAGCGTCAACACCGATATGGAGGGCGGCCATCGAGAGCCAACCCATCCCACTATTCCTGTCCAGAAGACGACATCTGGTACGGGGCTTGATGCCACAACGAAGAAGGCGTCGAAGGACCGTGTCCAATCCACGACGCCATCGCCCTTTGTCAAGCAGAAGGTGTCGGAGTCGTTATTACGCCTCCACGACAAGGCTTCCACAACTGGTGCGAAGACAGCCCCGCAGCCGAAAACGGTCAGCGCGGTTCACATTGCGTCGACGCATGTAAAGTTCGGCCTCCCACCAGCGGTGCGACCGAAAATGTTCGACGCAAAGAAGGGTCTCGACCCGCAAGAATCTCTCGACCCGAAAAAAACTGTCGATGCACCAACAGGACTACAGATGGGACAGAGACCTGTTTCAGTGCCTCACAACGATGAGGTTCCAAAGCAGTTTATCGACGCCACCACTGGTAGACTTTCCATATACAAACGGAAAATCGTAACAGAGACACCAATGGAGCCATACAAGATTCCATTAAAAAAGAAGAGAACCACATCACCAGTTCTGGTGGAACATATTCAATTTGGCACCCCAGAAACTCAGTCATTCTCGCCCACACACTCTGATACGGATGCTGGAGATGATGGTGATGCTGAGGGCACTTATCCTGTGGATACTGACCCTGAGGACCAAAACCAACCTTGGGTGGACAATACGGATGCAGGGGACACACATACTGCTCCGGACACACAGGCATATGTGGCAAAAACATCTCCTACAGAGGACACTGCTGCTTTCAATGCCTTAATTGAAAGAGCCGCCAACAATCATGACGTACAGCTCCACACTGATCCTATTGAGGACGACTTTCTAATGGATACCTTCTCTACTTCAGAAAGATCTGTGAAAACTCTGCCCATGCTGAAGGGTGTCCTAAAACAGGCTAATGACATTTTTAAGGAGACCACTAGGGCGAGAGTCCTTAACCCTAGAATTGAAAAAAAAAATATAGGCCAGCTCCAGTGGACCCTGCCTACATAAAAGGACAGTTGCCTTTAGACTCATTGGTGGTTTCCAATGCTCGGAAGAGAGCCAACTCACAGACAACGGGTGATGCTCCTCCCCCCGACAAGGAGTCTAAGGTCTTGGAAACATCGGGAAAGAGGGTTGCTGCACAGGCAGCTAACATCTGGAGAATTGCCAACACTCAGGCACTTCTCGCTAGATACAACAGGGCGCATTATGATACCCTAGAGACATTGCTGCAGCACCTCCCAGATCAGTATAAAGAAGGAGCGGAAACTCTTATTAGAGAAGGGAAGCTCATTAGTAACGCTTGCATTAAATGCGCTCTTGACGCAGCTGACACTGCAGCTTGGGCTATCAACACCAGCGTCATGTTAAGAAGGCATGCTTGGTTGAGAATCTCGGGATTCAAACCAGAGATACAAACAACTATACTCAATCAACCGGTCAAATCTAACTCCCTCTTTGGCCCCGAGGTTGACACCACCCTAGAGAAACTCAAAAAAGATACAGAGACTGCAAAGTCTATGGGGGTTCTGCAATCCCAGCAGTTTCGGAGTGGGTCCTTTTGTCGCTCTAGCAACAGAGGACCATCTAAAACCCAGATCTCCCAACAGTCGCAGTACACTAAAGGAGGTACACAACCCACCTATAACAAAAATAGTAGAGGTGGATACCGTGGATACAACATCAAAGGCAGAGGCAGAGAAAACAACAGCTCCAGGTCATCCGCCACCAACAAACAGTGATGCCTTGTCACTGCCCCCCGACCACGTAACACCTGTCGGGGGGAGACTACAGAGGTTCCTGCCAGTCTGGGAATCCATTACTACAGACAGGTGGGTGAGAGAAATTGTCCAGTACGGTTATTGTCTAGAGTTCACGTCCACTCCACCCAACATACCACCAAGACACCGTCATATGTCCGCAGAGCACTTGCACTTATTCCAACAGGAGGTTCTCAGTATGCTCCAAAAAGGAGCCATAGAACTCGTGCCTGCAAAGGAACAAGGATAAGGGTGTACTCACTGTATTTTCTGATCCCCAAAAAGGATGGATCTCTCAGACCCATACTAGATCTAAGACCTCTAAACCGTTACATTCTGTCAGAGCATTTTCACATGCTCACTCTGCAACAAGTGCTACCGTTGCTCAGTCAGGGAGACTTTCTCGCAACATTGGACCTCAAAGATGCGTATTTCCATATACCCATACACCCCTCACACAGAAAGTATCTCAGGTTCACTGTTCTCAATCAGCATTACCAGTTCAAAGTCCTCCCTTTCGGGGTAACAACGGCACCCAGAGTGTTCACCAAGTGCCTGGCTACAGTGGCGGCACACTTAAGGAGACATCACATACATGTCTATCCTTATCTGGACGACTGGCTTATCCAGGGAAAGTCGGCCCAGCACTGTGCCAGCCACATGTCCCACACCATTCACCTTCTTCACAGCCTGGGCTTCTCACTGAATTATCCAAAGTCCCACCTTCAACCCAACCACGTACAGCAGTACCTAGGCGCAACCATAGACACTCTGGCAGCCACGGCACAGCCAAATTCAGTGAGGATCAACAGCATTCAGTTGCTCATAAAGAAATTCAGACCTCAACACTCACTCCCAGCAAGAGTGTTTATGCAGTTGATAGGCATGATGGCCTCCTGCATCTTCATAGTCCCACACGCAAGATTACATATGCACCCGCTTCAGGAGTGCTTGGCACGTCAGTGGAATCAGGCCCACGGACAGTTAAAAGACCTAGTGTTGGTGAGCGGTCGGGCATACAACTCTCTGCATTGGTGGAATCCACAAAACCTTTGCAAGGGCCGACCGTTCCAGGAGCCTGTTCCACAAATCATACTGACAGCGGACGCGTCTCTCCAGGGATGGGGAGCTCACGTACTCAATTACACAGTGCAGGGACTATGGTCGACACAGCAAAGGAGGATGCACATCAACCTTTTGGAACTAATGGCGATCTTCCGTGCAATGAAAGCATTCAAGATACACTTGTGCAACAAGGTCGTGTTGATCCGAACGGACAACATGACCGCCATGTACTACATACAGAAGCAGGGAGGAACACACTCGCCACAGTTGTCTCATCTGGCTCAGAGCATGTGGAAGTGGGCCATTCAGAGGAACATCTTCCTCATGGCGGAACACCTCCCTGGCAAAGACAACCAGATGGCAGATCTGCTCAGCAGGCACAGCCACCAAATGCACGAGTGGGAGATACATCCATCAGTACTCCAACCGTACTTCCGACAGTGGGGTCATCCAGAGATAGACCTATTCGCCACAAGGGAAAACGCAAAATGCCAAAACTTTGCCGCCAGGTTCCCACATCCACAGTCGCAAGGCAATGCAATATGGATGAACTGGTCCGGCAAATTTGCTTACGCTTTTCCCCCAGCACCATTAATACCGCTGGTGGCACGCAAGCTCAAGCAACACTCGATGACGCTCATCCTGGTTGCTCCAACGTGGGAACGCCAGCAATGGGTCACCACTTTTCTGGAACTCTCCGTGGTACCGCATCATAGGCTACGGCTCACACCCACTCTTTTAACGCAGAGCCGTGGGGAGATTCAGCACCCAGATCCGCAACAGCTGAACCTGGCGATCTGGCTCTTGAGATCCTAGAATTTGGCTACCTTAACTTGCCTCCGGACTGTATGAATATCATCAAGGAGGCAAGGAGACCCACTACCAGAGCATGCTATGCGGCCAAGTGGAAGAGATTTGTCATGTGTTGTAAAAATAATGACGTAAATCCACTGGATGCGTCAACCCAGAACATTATCTGTTATTTATTACACATATACAGATGCAATCTAGCATACAATTCCATCCGTATACATTTAACCGCATTGGCAGCTTACCTCCAGAACAGGCAGCACCTCTCACTCTTCAAAGTGCCTGCCATCAAAGCTTTCCTGGAGGGCCTCAAACGTGTCATTCCCCCTAGACACCCCCGTCACCAGTCTGGAACCTAAATGTGGTCCTCACCAGACTGATGGGACCACCTTTTGAACCTCTACACTCCTGTGAGATTCAGTTTCTAACCTGGAAAGTAGCTTTCCTCGTTGCCATTACTTCCCTAAGACGAGTTAGTGAACTTCAGGCACTCACCATTCAGGAGCCATTTATACAGGTTCATGCAAACAGGATCGCACTACGCACCAACCCTACTTTCATGCCCAAGGTCATTTCGCAGTTCCATATGAACCAATCTACAGAACTACCAGTGTTTTATCCTAATCCTGAGAATGTAGCGGAGAGAATGCTCCACACCCTTGATATACAAAGAGCTCTCATGTACTATATTGATAGAACACAAACTTTCAGGAAGACAAAACAACTGTTTGTTGCCTTTTCCCCGCAGCACAAGGGCAACCCCATTTCCAAAGCAGGGATAGCTAGGTGGATCGTTAAATGTATACAGATTTGCTATGAAAAAGCTAAGCGCACACTAACGATTCCTCCGAGAGCCCACTCCACTCGAAAGTTGGGGGCCTCCATGGCTTTCCTGGGAAATATTCCCTTAGAGGAGATATGTAGAGCAGCCACATGGTCCACTATACATACCTTTACCAAACACTACTGTGTAGATGTACACTCAAGACAGCAGGCTGCTGTAGGCCAGACTGTTCTCAAAACTCTTTTTCAGACTGCTGCAGCTGGCACGGGCAGCCGCCGCTAAACGGAGGGACTGCTATATAATCTATGCACAGATATGAATTCAGCAGCCCACATGCCTCGAACTGATTATGCTACTTACCAGTATGCATCTGTTCTTGGCATGTAGGGCTGCTGACATTCATATTGCCCACCCTCCTCCCCGGCGCCTGTAGCAGCTGTAGCATTCAGTGATTTCTAGTTAGCATGGTCATCATTCACTGTATTACACTCCATCTATGCCACAATGGCGAAAAACAATCTAAGGATGGAGGGGATGCCCATGCACACTGTAGTCCAGGGGAGGAGTCACCTATCTCGTGATACTTCGAAGACTCTTCCAGGACAACAATGTGCAATCATCCGGACCCAACACTAGGCGGCGATCTATGCACAGATATGAAGCCCTACATGCCAAGAACAGATGCATACTGGTAAGTAGCATAATCAATTCTGATTATTGACTCTTCTCCCCCTTACATTCCTGAGGTCCCTGTTATTTCACCTACACATTTCACTACATCACCTAACACACACGATAGAGGGAAGGATGATGATGATGATTCTCATTTACACATTTCTTGAAACTGGAACGGATTACTCCCACTAGCGCTGTTATTTTAGACTAGAAATTGCACAGTTACCCTGTAGGGTGTTAGAAACGAATTTTAGAGAGAAGCTGAATGAATTCTGGAAAAACGAACAAATTTTAAAAAAACGTCTTTTTAATTGTGATAACAATGCTTTTAATATTGCACTAACCCTAGCGTGATTTGTACAGTATTTTGGTGCCTACCTGACCTGCCAGAGCGAAGGGAATAGGGCACTTGACCATGAGCACCAGCCGCCATCTTGGGGCAGGGTCGGGACGCGGTCTAGCTCTTCTCCACTTCCGGGAGAGAGCTATTTAGTCCTCGCTCGACTAGGATGCGCAGCGGACGAGCGCAGCGGGCGCGCGCCGAAGACGCGCCTAAGACAAGCCCGTCTGCGCCCGTCCGAGCCAGATCCGGGCCCAGGGTCACTCCCCCTGGTCCTGCTGGTATCCTACATACAGCTTCCACCCTACGCTATACTTCCACACAGCTGCAGGAATGGAACACAGGACTGGGTATGTCTTGTCAAGTACTTCCGTTATTAAAACACTCATTATCCACACCCATATCATGTGCAGGTTGCTCTTATACTCTGCCACCTCCCCTGTCTGTGACAAATACTATAGACCACCCCTTTATAACTGCCAGCGCTCCTCGCTTAGCGACACAGTATACTAGAGCTGCACTCATTAATTCACGCTCTCTCCCCAAACATAGTCTGGATATCAGGGAGAGCATTATTAATCATGAACTGGACATCTTATTCATCACAGAATCATGGGGAGATGATGCATCTGGCCCTGACTTTGTTCAAGCTACTCCTGAAGGTTACAGTGTAGCTAGACAAGATAGAGCCTTGGGGCGAGGCGGAGGCTTAGCCATTATTCATAGGGACACTTATCGCGCTAAATTTGAGCCCATTCTAAGTACCAATTGCGAAGCTCTCGCATTTACTATCAATCTTACACACAAACAGGCGTTTAAAGGAACCCTGGTGTATAGGCCACCTGGAGCTCGAACCAAATTTCTAGCTGCACTCATTGAAATTATGGAATCAGCAATAGAATCCCCGACTTATACAATTCTTGGGGATTTTAATTTTCCTCTGGAAAACTTGGAAAACAAAGATACACTCCAACTTATTACTGATATGCAGGCAATAGGACTGCAGCAGCTGGTGAAGGGCCCCACGCATGAAGCCGGACACACGCTGGATGGCCTGTTTACGAATGACCATGGCATTGAGTTGGTAGCAACACTACCTTTGATCTGGTCTGACCACCAAGCCATTATTTTTAGGATCCGGATGCTACCTCTCAAACCCCCTCAGACTAAAGATAGGGCACCAGTGGGGGCGCGGATGTGGAAAAACGCGGACATACCACATCTCTCAAATCTCTTGCTGTCATCTGTTCCAGAAAGCGGAGACAATACTGAAACTATGTCCATTAAATTTCAGGAATGGATCTTAAAAGCAGCGAACGAAGTTGCTCCTGAAAAAACTTATCGCCCCAATAGAACCACTCCATCTGCCCAGTGGTATACAGAAGAGCTGCGACTTCAGCGTCAGTTCTGTAGAAATTTAGAAAGGCGCTGGAGAAAGCACTATAGTCCATTGGCTAAGCAAGAATACAAAAGTGCTCTGGCTATATATAAGAAAGCTATCACCACACAAAAGAATCTTTTCTTCACTGGTCGTATTGAGCACGCCCAGAACTCAGCTAGGATGTTATTTCAGGTGGTGAACTCTCTGTCTAGTCCTCCAGCTGGCTCCACAATAGAGAACTCGCAGGAATTCTGTACTGCCCTAGCCACATTTTCTACTACTAAAGTAATGGATATTTACTCCACTTTTTCTAAAGAGCCGGTAGGAAGAGCCACTGATTTAACTATTCAACCAGCACTGAAGCACCCTTCCTTTACTCAGTTTAAGTCAGCTACCGAAGAACAGGTCAACGCACTTGTTGGCAAAATTAAATCAGGCTCTCCATTGGACCCATGTCCTCCGACCATAATGAACCAACTACACAATGTGGTTACCCAGCCGCTGACCAACATATGCAACTCCATCTTTAGGACAGGTGTCTATCCACAGACCTGGAAGAAGGCTATTGTTAAACCTCTGATTAAGAAGCCATCTTTAGACCCTACCATCACTTCCAACTACAGGCCAATTGCCTGCCTTCCATTTCCTGCCAAAATAGTGGAGGCAATAATGAATAAACAGCTCTCTGAGTTTATTGAACAACATAAGCTCTTAGATGACACTCAGTTCGGGTTCCGGAAGGGACACGGAACTGAGACAGCATTGATAAAGGCCTCGGATGAAATTCGAGAGATCATGGATTCGGGAGGTGCTGCAGTGCTCATCTTATTGGACCTGTCAGCTGCTTTTGACACGGTCGACCACGTCATCTTGGTCGACCGTGTCGCAGCCCTTGGAATTAGTCATCTGGCTAAAGACCTTATAGCCTCCTTCCTTGTTAATCGCAAACAGGCAGTCAAACTGGGCAACTACTACTCGCCCACTTTTGAACTGCCCTGTGGAGTCCCTCATGGATCCTCGCTAAGTCCCACGCTTTTTAATATCTATGTTGCGGACTTGGCGAGGGTTATTAAATCACATGGGATGCGATTAACTACCTACGCGGATGACACCCAGCTTGTGCTGGCGGTGCATAAGAACGGTCCAGTGGTAGCAGCTAAGTTTCAGGAGGGGTTACTGGATGTACAATCATGGATGCACAGTAACTGCCTGAAACTTAATGCAGAGAAAACCGAAGTTATGACTTTCGGTAAGATCTTCCCCGAATGGTCCCCAACTTGGTGGCCCAGTCAGATGGGCTCCCCCCCGATTCCAGCTGTCAAGGTTAGGAATCTGGGAGTGATCTTTGATAACAGGCTATCTTTTGGTTATCATGTCAACAAGGTGGTCTCTGCTGCATTCTTCGTGCTGAAGAAAATAAAAAAACTCATGCCATACCTACCCGCTTCGGCAGGGAAAACACTGATTACCACCTTAGTGTTTTCGAAGCTGGACTATGGAAACGCCCTCTTCCTTGGCACTCACAAATACATCCTGAACAAACTGCAGTCCGTGCAAAATGTGGCAGCACGAATTCTGCTTAATATTCCTTGGCGACACTCTACTTCAGCAGCCATACGCCATCTACATTGGCTAAGAGTGGAGAGCAGAATTAAATTCAAGGCTCTCTGCATCGCCTACAAGGCCATTCATCAGACTGGACCAAAGTTCTTAAAGGAAGCTTTTCAGGTGTACATACCTGGAAAGAATCTAAGATCAGCAGCAAGCCACCTATTGCATGTTCCCCGAACAAGAACGGCCACATGGGGAGATAGACGCTTCCTGGTAGCGACCCCCATACTGTGGAACAGACTCCCCTTGTATATTAAAACAGCACCAACACTCATTGCCTTCCGTAAGGCTCTGAAAACTTGGCTATTTAATTAATAAGTTCCTGTCCTCAATTTTGTGTATCCTAGAGCATCTCATTGCGCCTAGACACCCTAGGGTATTAGTTGCGCATTAAAAATCCCATAAATAAATAAATAAATAAATGACTTTGATCCTTTAGGAGCAGAGCTGCCATCCTTTGGAACTCTTTGCCGCCCCACATCCGGGGGCTCACTAACTATCTTCAATTCAGAAAAGCTATTTAAACTTTTCTTTTCCCCCCTCCGTAGGCTTTCCTGTTGACCTTCTGTGCGTGGTCATTTCTCTGCCTTTCAGCGCCGGGACGCCTCTTTGTTGGGGCAGCTGACGCGCTTTACAAACCCATAACATAACATAGATGACTATGCTTCACAAGATGTTCCACAGGAAACTGATCCTTGGGATCATTATAATATCCCTCAACCTGATAATGACCCTGATTTGTATCCATTCAAACCTTCCTTCCCAGATGATAATATTGGGTACATTGAACTTATTAAAAGAGCTGCAGAATGCCATGGGGTAGAGCTCCACAAGTAGAGTCTAGAAGAGGGTTTTATATTAGAGACCGTTAATTCATCTCAAAGGGCTACACAGACCTGACCGATGTTGAAGGCTCTGCTTAAACATACTGGTGATATCTTTCAAGACCCTGTCAAAGCTAGGATCATCACTCCCAGGGTGGAGAAACATTGGTCTGCGCCTAATGACCCATTCTACATCAAAGGACAGTTACCTTTAGACTATTCATTCGGTTCTAATGCTCGTAAGAGGGCTAACTCCCAAACCACAGAGGACACCCCGCCTCAGGATAAAGAGTCCAAATTATTAGATGCTTCCGGTAAACGGATAGCATCACAAGCTGCTAATAATAGGCGTATTGCCAATGCCCAAGCATTACTGGCAAGATACGATGGGGGTCATTATGATGAACTTCACAAGCTCATTGAATTCCTTCCTGACGAACATAAAGCTAAAGCCAGCAACCTTATTCAAGAGGGTGAATTAATAACTAATACCTCTATCAGATGTGCCTTAGATCAGGCAGATAATGTGGCTCGGGCAATAAACACTTGCATGCTGCTTCGCAGATATGCTTGGTTGAAGATATCTGAAAGAAACACGTTAGTTAGATTCCTCACCTTAGAATATCCCCAGGCGTCAGACTGGATCCGGAAGATTTTTCGTCAGCAATACCCCTTGCGCGTCGCTAGGCGTCGTCTGCGGCTCCGCGTCGGTCGTCTGCGTCGTGCGCCGGGATGACGTCGTCGGAGTACTTAGACGCCGCCCTCGCGCGCTGACGTCAGTTCTTCTTTTTTCCGCGCCAGTAAGCGCAGATCCGGGAGAGCTACCCCTTTAGTCAATTTTTGACTAACTTTTTTGATCCTTTTTGATCGTGTCTCGACACCGGTGCCGGTAGGATGCCTGGGTTTAAAGCCTGTACGGACTGTAACCGATTGATGTCGGTTACCGACCATCACCGCCGGTGTCTTTACTGCTTGGGCCTCGATCACGACGCGGCGTCGTGTTCGGACTGCAAGGCCCTGACTTCGAAGGCTAGACGGGAGCGGTCCCGTAAGCTTCTCGAGATTCGCCACTCGGCTCCGCGCGCCTCTCGATCCCGGTCCAGGAGGAGGTCCAAGGATCGGTCGCGGAGCCGCAGCCGACGTCACCATCGGTCGTCGGGATCCAAGTCTTCGGGTAAGTCGAAGCATTCCAAGAAGTCCAAGAGGCGACATCGCTCTTCGGACTCCCCTCGCCGGTCGCGCGACTCGGCCGAGGGTCAGGGTGGTTCCACCCCCGCGGCTCCGGTGGAGCCGCAGGCGCCGCGCACGTCCCCATACCCTCCGGTCCCTGGGACTGACGCGACGCCTGGGACTGACGCGACGCCAGCGGTGGTCAGTGCCTTCCTCTCGGCCATGAGGAACCTGGCTCCGCCGTCGGCGCCCGCTGGTGCGCCTTCGGGCCCCGCGGACCCGACTGGGCTGCCTTGCCTGCCGGTGGCTCCGGCCCCGGCGCCGTTGACGGCTCCGGCCTCGACGCCGCAAGCGCCCGAGGGACCCGTTCTCGAGTCCCCGTCGACGCCGGTCGACCTCGTCACGCCTCCTCCGCCGGCGTCGACACCGGTTCCACCCCCGACGCCGCCGTTGACTCCGCTCGACGTCGTGCCCCAGTTTAGTCCCGCTCCGGGCCCGGCGCCGGTCCGGCGTCGATGGACGCCGAGATCGACGCCGCTGGAGACACATTATGTCTACCGCCCGGCTCCGTTACTTTCTCCTCTATACCAGGAGTCGGATGATGGGGACAACTGGGAGGGATCTGAGGATCCTATGGCCGCTCAGGCCCAACTGTCCCAGGACTGGGCAGATGAACTGGGGGAGGCCAGTGGTCTGGATACCTCGCCAGACACTGGATTCATCTCTCCTCCGACTGTGGCTTCAGAGGAGGGTGCTGCTTTCTCAGTGGTGCTGCGCAAGGCGGCCACAGCCCTTGGGCTCGAGCTACCTGCCGTGGCTGTGAGGACGAACGTCCTCACTGAGGTGCTTCAGTCTGCAGCAAGCTCCACTGAGCCTCTGCTGCCATTCAATGAGGCCCTCACTGACGTTCTACAGGGCACCTGGTCCAAGCCCTCCACAGTTCCTCCTGTGGACAGGAACGTCGCCAGGCGCCACCGCCCTGCTCCGGGCGACCCCAGTTTTCTGTCCCAACACCCTACCCCTGAGAGCCTGGTTATCCAGGCTTCCACCTCCCAATCCTCTTTCCCGACCGCCCCGCCGGAACGGGATTCCAAGAGACTAGAGCAGTTTGGCAAGAAGCTGTTCTCCTCCCTTAGTTTGGGCCTGCGGTCTTTGAACACCGCTTGTCTCTTGGACCGTTATTCCCACTCTCTGTGGGATGCGGTGGAGGACGCGCTGCCCCTGTGTCCGGAGGAGGTCCGGTCACGACTTACCCAGGCTCTGGCTGATGGGAGGGATGCCGCGCGACATGCTATAAGATGTGGGCTTGACACCACGGACTCGCTGGGTAGGGCGATTTCTACCTCAGTGGCGCTTCGACGTCACGCCTGGCTGCGGTCCACGTCATTTTCGGGTGATGTCCAGAGCTCTCTCATGGACATGCCCTTTGATTGCACTCGCCTTTTTGGCGAAAAAGCGGACAGTGCGCTGAATCGCTTTAAGGACTCCCGGGCTACGGCCAAGTCCTTGGGCCTCTCGGCCCCGCGGTCGCAAACTTCCGCCTTTCGCCCCTTTCGTGGCCAAGGAAGGGGTGCCTCCTCACGTGCGCCTAGCCACCAGCCGCAGAACCAACCTGCGCGCGGTCGCGGACGTGGTTTCCGCCGAGGCGGTTCTGGAGGACGACGAGGTCAGCCCACATCCACCCCGGCAGCATCCGCCTCCAAGCCTTCCTAGTCCGAGCTTTCAGGCCCATTCCACGCCAGTGGGCGGCAGAGTTCGCCATCACCTGCTCCACTGGCGGTCCATCACATCGGACAGGTGGGTGCTGCAAATCGTCCGAAGGGGCTACTCCCTCCCCTTCGAGACTACCCCTCCAGCCATGCCACCGCAGCACCACCGTATCTCGGGGGATCATTTGAATCTTCTCCACGAGGAAGTTTCCGCCCTCTTGGCCAAGGGGGCCGTCGAGCGCGTTCCGAGTCCAGAAGTAGGTCGTGGTTGTTATTCCCACTACTTTCTGGTTCCCAAGAAGGGCAAAGGGGGCCTACGCCCTATCTTGGACCTCCGGAACGTCAATGCCTTCCTCCGGAAGGAAAGGTTCAAGATGTTGACCTTGGCTCAGGTTCTAGCTGCCCTAGACCCCGGAGACTGGATGGTAGCGTTGGACTTGCAGGACGCATATTTCCACATCCCCGTCCTGCCGGCCCACCGGCGTTACCTGCGGTTCACGGTGGGCCCAGAGCACTTTCAGTTTACCGTGCTCCCCTTCGGTCTCACCAGTGCCCCTCGGGTGTTCACAAAGGTGATGGCGGTGGTCGCAGCTCATCTGCGCAGATCAGGGGTTCCAGTCTTCCCCTATCTCGACGACTGGTTGTTGAAGGCGGGCTCGCCCCAGGCAGTCGTCTCCCACCTCCAGACTACGGCTGATCTCCTGCATTTGCTGGGGTTTTCCATCAACGTGCCGAAGTTACACCTGAGTCCCTCTCAGAAGCTCCTTTTCATCGGAGCGGTTCTCGATTCGGCGCAGTTCCGGGTCTATCCACCGGAACAGCGGGTCCGGGATATTCGGGCCCTGATTCCCATCTTTCGGCCTCTATCCTGGGTTTCGGTCAGGCTAGTGTTGCGGCTTCTGGATGGATCACGAATGGCGTCTGAACTCCAAAGTGGCGCAAGGTCTCTTTCAGCAGTGGGGAGAGCCTTGGTTAGATCTATTCGCCACCGAAGAGAACGCGCAATGTCAGCAGTTCTGCGCGTTGGAATTTCCAAGGCGGCACTCGCTCGGCGACGCTTTTCGTCACGAGTGGAGTTGCGGTCTGTTGTACGCCTTTCCGCCTATACCACTTCTGCCCAGAGTGCTGAAGAAGATCAGGCGCGACCGGGCCCAAGTCATCTTGGTGGCTCCGGACTGGGCACGGAGGTACTGGTATCCCGAGCTACTCAGTATGTTGACCGATCCTCCGATACGTCTGCCCCTTCGGGAGGATCTTCTGTCGCAGCAGCAGGGGACGGTCCTCCACCCGAACCTGTCCAGCCTCCACCTCCATGCGTGGAGATTGAGCGGCGGCAGTTGATGCCATTTGACTTGCCTCCTGAAGTCTGTGATATCATTCTGGCTGCCAGGCGTCCCTCCACAAAGACGGTATACGCCTGCCGGTGGAACAAATTTGTGGCATGGTGCACAGCAAAGGCTGTGGATCCCCTTTCCGCCCCTCTTTCTGAGGTTCTCCTCTTTCTTCTTTCTTTGGCCCGGCAGGGCTCTGCCCTGGGCACTCTGAAAGGTTATCTTGCTGCCATCTCCGCCTTCTTGCGGCTTCCTGATCAGCCTTCTCTTTTCAAGTCCCCTGTAGTTACACGCTTTCTAAAAGGCATTACTCACACGTTCCCTCCTGTCCCTTTTGTAATGCCTCAGTGGGACTTGAATCTTGTCTTGACATTCCTGATGTGCGCTCCCTTTGAGCCTCTTCACAATTGTCCTCTTCGTCTTCTGACTCTTAAGACTGCTTTTCTGGTAGCCATCACCTCGGCTAGACGGGTGAGTGAGCTCCAGGCTTTATCTTCAAAGCCTCCTTTTCTGTCTGTTCATCCGGACAAGGTTGTCCTTCGGCCTCGTCCCTCCTTTCTTCCGAAAGTGGTGACTCCATTTCATCTTGGGCAGTCTGTCACCTTGCCCACCTTCTTTCCGCCTCCGCATCCTTCCAAAGAGGAAGAGAGGCTCCACCGTCTGGACCCAAAACGTGCGCTCTCCTTTTATTTGGACCGCACAAAGCAGTTCCGGGTGGACGACCAACTTTTCGTTGGATACGTGGGTGCTAAGAAGGGGAAAGCTGTGCACAAACGGACCATCTCTCGGTGGGTCGTTTTGTGCATCAAAATTTGTTATTCCTTGGCAAAAAAGGACCCTCCTGCTGGGCTGCGCGCCCATTCTACTCGGGCCACTGCGGCTACTACTGCTTTGGGACGGGGTGTCCCTTTGCAGGACATCTGTCAGGCGGCGACGTGGGCTTCGCTACACACGTTTGCCAGGCATTATTGCCTTGACAGCCAAGTCCGGAGGGATGGCTTCTTTGGCCGTTCTGTCCTCCAGCACTTTCTGGTGTGATCTTGGTTCGCAGACCCACCACCGGGGATGGTATTGCTTGGGTATCTATTCTAAGGTGAGGAATCTAACTAACGTGTTTCTTTCAGATGAACAAGTTACTTACCTTCGGTAACGATGTATCTGTAAGAAACATTAGTTAGTTAGATTCCTCACCGACCCACCCATCCTCCCCGTTCTGCGAACTGACATCTAGGGTTAAGGTTGTCTTTTTCAGGCCCCTAGATTTTATTTTTTGGCACCAGTGTCGGTCTTTGCATGGCTCTGCGTTCCTGGCGCGGAAAGCTATGTACAAGAACTGACGTCAGCGCGCGAGGGCGGCGTCTAAGTACTCCGACGACGTCATTCCGGCGCACGACGCCGACGACGGACGCGGAGCCGCAGACGACGCCTAGCGACTCGCAAGGGGTATTGCTGACGAAAAATCTTCCGGATCCAGTCTGACGCCTGGGGATATTCTAAGGTGAGGAATCTAACTAACTAATGTTTCTTACAGATACATCGTTACCGAAGGTAAGTAACTTGTTCTTCTGGGTTTAAACCTGAGATACAAGCCTCTATCCTTAATCAGCCTTTTGATAAGCAACATCTCTTTGGCCCAGCTGTTGATGCATATTTAGAAAAGTTAAAAAAAGACACAGAGGTTGCTAAGTCCATGGGGGCCTTGCAAGCACCTTCCAACAGAGGTTCCTTTCGCAGCTCATTCTACAGGGGCGGCTCCAAAAACATCTCTACGGACAATGCCGCCTCCTCTTACAAGGGCAACAATCTGTCAGCCTCTTCAAGAGGTTATTTTCGAGGAGGATATGGAGGAAATATCGGCAGGGTGTAAGGAAGTGGGTTTCTTTTGCAGTAAACCCCCCCCCCACACACTTTTTGCCAGATAACTGATGCACATTTCCTTGTTGTACCCTGGGCTCCTGCCAATCAGGTGCCCAGGGCCTGTGATCTCTCCCTAAAAACTGCCTAAACAGTCAAACCCCAATTGGCATCTCTGGTCACATGTCAGCCCCTGCTATATGGTACCCTAGGTACCTAGGGCCTTGTGACCAGAGAAGGCCCCTAAGGGCAGCAGCACTTATTGTGCCACCCTTAGAGGCCCTGTACCCTGACACACACACACACTTTGCAGGCTGAGTGTCTTGGTGCAGAACAAAACAAAGAGTCGACATGGCATACATCCCTGTGTGCCATGCCCACAACACACACTACCCTGGCATATCTCAGTCACCCCTCTAGCTGGGTGACCTATGTCAGTGGAGTGGCAACAGGTGCATGAGCCCTGTGCCCCTACAGTACCCAGGTCCATTCCTGGGCACTGTAAGTGCAGTGCTGCAATTAAGAGTATATGGTGCTGGGAGATCGTCAACACGAACTCCACAGCACCATGATGGCTACACTGAAGACTGAGAAGTTTGGTATCAAACTTCTCAGCACAGTAAACCCACACTGATGCCAGTGTGGGATTTACTGTAAGATGCATGACAGAGGGCATCTTAGAGATGCCCCCTGAACCTAACCTACAATCCACGTCTTGTCTGAGGGGCTGCCTAGGCTGCTACACAGCAGACCTGTTGCTGGACCCCTGGGTAGAGAGCCATCTACTCTCCTGGGCCTGCACCAATGCACATCCTGGGCGAGGTGCTAGGTCTCCTCCCCCAGGATGGGCAGGGGAAGCTTCAAATGCATGCCACCTTTTGTGAGCTCCTCCAGGCCACTTGCTGTACTCAGCAACTGGCCCCTACCGGTTCCGACCCCCACTCTGGCGGGAAGACTAGCCAGAAACCCAAAGGAAGGAAAGGGGGTGTGCCAGCCTCTGTCAACCCCACCCCTCAGGTGGGGGAGGAGAGGTGAAGCACATCTCTGGGCTCTCGCCATCTTGTAGATGGGGAGCCCTGCCCAATCAGGACTAGGCTACTGCCCCCCTCCCACAGGAGAGTGGCAGGATAGGGGGTGTACCCACCCCAGGGAAGGGACCCATTGGTCCCTGCCCTTTACCTACCTGTAACGCCCCTAAATTAAGCATTTTGGGGCACCCTGAACCTTCCTTCCTCAGATCCAGAATCCGAAACAGCAAAGATCAAGAAACAAGACGACTTGCCGTGCAGCTGCTAACAAGAGGAAAACACCAACTGCTTTGGCCCCAGCCCTACCGTCCTGTCAACCCTCGAACCTGCGCCTGCTAAATCCCGGCATCTCCCATTGCCAACAACCTCACAAACCCCGCAGGACCTGGCTACCTTGTGACTCTAAGCATCTGGGACTCCCGCGAGCAGTGGTACTGCTCAAAGCAAGTAACTGACCCCTGGCAGCAGCCAGGAACCGCGAACCCTGCACACTCTGCAGCCGTCAAGCCTAGCCTGTGCTGGAGTGGACAAAGACCCTGAGGACGTCCCCCCGGCGACTGTGACCCCGAATCCAGCACCCAAGGACCCACCTCGACGATCCTGGCGACAACTGCAGCCTCAGAACCAGGCACCCCTCCAACCGCGACCAGCCGAGGGTAAGATTTCCCGACACCAAAAGGCACCCTGGTGCCCTGTGGCCGCCTGTGCCCAACTCCTGGGTACCTACCTATCCTCCAAGTACCCAACTTACCCCTCGAAGTGGTGGTCACACCTGAAGAATCTTCATCCCCGAGCTTGCAGCCTTTGTTCATTTTTGAGCTTCTCCATTGAGTGCCCGATGGCTCAAAAGCACCCTGCACACAGCCGCCCGAGTGCCCCTGGTAGTGCAATCTCTACTCTACGCTACTTTCCCATTTGCCCTGAGCAAGTGACCAGGAGCCCAGCTCACAGAGCCGCGTGGCCCTGCCAGCCAGCAGCCACCCGCCAAGGTCCCCCTGCCTCCCATAGGATAACATTGGGCCTAACTCACTCTGCACCCGGCTGCCCCTGTGCCGCTGAGGGTGTAACAACTGTACTGACCTGACCCTGGGAGACCCCTGAGTCTATGCCCAGAACTTTAACTCTGCCAGTCGAGCACTTACCCAAAAGCCGATAACTCTCTTTTCTCCCATAGGGTAACATTGACTGGTTTCACTTGGAAATGTTTGTGTGTGTGTGGAGTATCTAAACTTTGAAATATTCACCTAAAATCTACAGAGAAACGAAAATTGCTCACCTGCTATCAGGAGAGATCCCAGTGCTGGATCTTGGTGCCCAGCACTGACCCTGAAAAGTAATTACAACCATACTTACCGCTAACCCAATTTTCTTCCATAGGAAACCATTGACTTTTTCTGTGAAATTTCTTCTAAGCGTCGATTTTTGCAAACTACAAATATTCTTTTAAAATCGCACCAACTGTGAAAACGTAATTACTTACCTGTTTTAGATAGTCCTAGGGCTGAACCTAGGAGTCCAGCACTGGATTACAAAAGTAACGAGAACATACTTTACCTGCAACTTGAATTTCCTTCCATAGGATAACATTGCCTGGTTTTTACTGAAAAAGTTTGTGTCGATTTTGCAAACTTACAAATATTCGTTAAAAATCGCCTGTATAACCAAAACACATTCTTTAAACTGTTTTTAGGTGGTGCCCCAGTGCTTTATCCAGGATCCAACACTGAGTTAGAAAAAGTAACAATAACCTCACTTACCTGCTAAGTGACATTCCTCCCATAGGATAATACTGGTGATTGTATGAGAAAAAGTTTCCAAGTGTCAACTTTTAAAATACCAAAATATTGCTTAAAAATCACAACTGTAACCAAAACGCTTTTACTCAACTGTCTATACAGGAACTGTCCCAGGACTGAATCTAGGATCCAGTCTTGTGGTAAGAAAAGTAATCAAAACAGTAATCTATTGCATTTTACTAGAAATTCCCATTGAGCTCAATGTATAATTGTGTTTGAAATTGTGTTGCCTATTGCAACAACTGTATTTATTGCATCCAAAGTCTATTGCCTATTGAAAAGTATTTATCTAAAGCCTCTCAATCTTAGATAGTATATTTTGACACCTATTGTTGGTTCTAAAATAAAACTTCATATTTGTATACAAAAACCATTGGCCTAGAGTTCAGTTCTTGAGTGTGAGACCATTTGCTGACTGAGTGGGTACAAAAAATGCTTTACACTCTCTTCCGATACCGCCTTACTGCTCGACCAAGCTACCACTTTAGAGAGTAAGGTTATATCTAACTTTAGCCTCTGTCAAATCTCTGGTGACTGTGGACTCTGTACACACTGTACCTATTTTGCAACAGTATGTTCGAGGCATATGAGCTGCAGATCACACACTTAGGATAAGATCGCCATATGGTGTTGGGCTCGGATGCTTGCAGGTTGCTGTTGTCTTCGGAAGAAGTCATTGGTCACGAGATAGGTGACTCCTCCCTTGGACTACAGTGCGCATGGGCATCCATTCCATCCTCAGATTGTTTTTTTCCGCCACTGGGTTCGTATGTAACTTTTCCACTCCGGTAGAAATCTTCTAAATCAAGCTTTTCGAAGCGAAAAAACGTTGTAAACTTCATCGATACACCTTCACTCGACATCGAATTCATCGGACCGGTTCCGAACGTCGACGCGGAGCGATTGGACCTATCTGCACCGTGAGGCCTACGGCTCATGGAAAGGACGCCGTTTAAAAAATGCCCCCAATGTGGAGCAAAGTTCCCGCACAGTGACCATCACAAGGTCTGCAACCTGTGACTGTCACCGGAACACGACGAGTCCAGCTGTCCAGCCTGCGCCGCTTTCAATCGAAGAAGACCATTCGGGATCGAAGAGCTCGACGCCATATCATGGCACACAGACCAGCTCCGGAACCGGAGGACATCTTTGATGAGGGTCCCGATGTCCCGGAAGAAGATTCCGATGAACTTCAAATTATATCAGAAGCAGACGACCCCATTACTCCGGGGCAACGCGTGAGTACTGATGCCCCTACCCCAACCCCTCCAAAAAAGGCATTGGTCAAGACTTCGCCTGCTGGCCCCAGTGGCCACCGAAAACAACCTTCAGAAGCCCCGCCTTCGGGCTCGGCTCCGAAGAAACACAAGCCTTCCGGTGGCTCGGGCCCAAGGAAACCAGCACCTTCGGCACCGAAGACACAAGACCTCTCGGCACCGAAATCGGCTCCGGCGCCTTTGGCACCGAAACCTTCGAGGCCCATAGACAAATCGGCACCGAAAGCTCCCAGGCTTAAAGATTCAACCTCGGCACCGAAACCTTCATCGGCACCGAAACCCTCATCGGCGCCAAAACAACCGGCTAAGGACTATACTACACCTCCTAAGGCCAAAGACTCTACCGATCACCCAAAACCTAGATCGGAACCGAAAAAATCGGCGCCAAAGTCTGTTCCTGAAGACCAAGAACTTTTCCACCCAGATCCAACACAAAAAAGGATCTATATTAATCCAAAAACTGGACATGTCACTGCTGTGCCATGTAAGAAGAGGAAGCTGAACACAACACCTTCTCCAGCTCCTCTAAAGAAGAAGGACTCAGCCACCTCACCCATTCCTCCTTCCTCTCCTGTACCACCTGTTGCCCCAACCCCCCTTCCTCCACCACCATTACCTCTACCATCTCCTTCACATACACCACCTCCACAGGATGATTATGATGACCTAGGGGGAGGGGGGATCCGGATGATCTTAATGATCCTAGTGATCCTTTCACAAATCCGGATGTTGTGCCATTAGACGACTGGGCTTACCCTCTGCCTGATATACCTGACCCTACTACATATCCCTCAAAACCCTCACCTCCAGATAACCACCTGGGGTTTGGACAACTAGTGCACAGGGCAACACTTTACCATGGCGTCACCATGCACTCAGATGCACCAGAGGAAGACTTCCTCTTAGACACTTTTGAGCAGTCCCAAAAATCAGTTCAGATTTTACCTATGATTAAAGGGGTCATCAAACACGCCACAGAAGTTTTTAAGGACCCCGTACGGGCCAGGGTACTTAACCCTCGAATTGAGAAAAAATATAGACCTGCCCCAGAAGATCCTTCTTACATTAAAGGACAGCTCCCTCTGGATTCTTTGGTCGTTTCCAACGCAAGGAAACGGGCCAACTCCCAAACAACAGGAGATACACCACCCCCAGACAAAGAATCCAAACTATTAGAAGCCTCGGGCAAAAGGGTAGCAGCACAAGCAGCTAACCATTGGCGTATTGCCAATACACAAGCCCTATAAGCATGCTATGATAGAGCTCACTATGATCAGTTGGAAGACCTTCTACAACACCTACCAGACCAATACAAGGCCCAGGCAAATGACCTTATACAAGAGGGAAAGCTCATCTCAAATGCCTCAATTAAATGTGCACTTGACGCTGCTGACACTGCCTCTAGAGCAGTGGTCTTCAAACTTTTTGATGCCGGGACCCCCCCATCAAAATATTTTAGGCATAAGGACCCCCTCTTGCCAAAAATTTCTAGAACCTAGTATTCCTTATCATTGACAACCATAAATGTTCTCCAGAGAAACAGTCAATCTGTGGTTGCACCTCATTAGTACCAGTTTAACACCCAAATATAGCAAAAAGGTAACCGGTACAGTTTTACAAAGAGCCTTCTACAGAGCGGTAACACCTGTTGCTGCTTTTTAGTAACTTTTGAACCTTTTGAGTAAATAATTGTTTTGTTAAAATTAGCAGATTAAGCGGCAGATGATGGATTATGTGCCAAATGCGGCAAATCTATAATTATGCTAAAATCGCTGTGGCCCTACACCATTTCATTGTAAATGAGGCACATAGATTTTAATAATATTCAGACCCTATGTAATGCAATTTTTAGGTCTCGCCTGGCGAAAACAGCACTTATGCTACCCTTGCCATGAAGAGGACCTTTTGGAATCAATTCTCCCGTGGGCTTACATGCACGCGTCTGCATGGACAAAGATGGCTGCTCTCGCCATCTGTTCAAAGCAGACAGCATACGCGTGTCCATACGGACTGTGGACAGTCCGAAGCCATCTGGCGAAGCTTTTGTTGTCATAGCAACGAAAATGCCGCTTCGCGTATGCATCTTGTCGCGTATGTGTCTACAAAATGTGCTCGCGCATGGCGGCATTCTTTCAATTTCCCTCCCTCCCCCCTTCCATTGTGTGCGTGCTTTGCCGCGTATGTGTGGACAAAATGTTTGTTTTTGTTGTCTCATGTTTTCCTAGAATTCTACGCCTGAAAAGGGCTCTGAGTGAAGGCACTGCGAGACATAACCGTGGTAACAAAAGCTGTGTATGCTCATAATGTACAGCATATCACTCTGGACTCCTTGGTATAAACGGTAGTTCTGAACTGGGACTACCCTCACAAAGTCCATTATGCAGGAAATGGTATGTTTAAATTAGGTATTTGATTTTTTGGTGAGAGATCTGGGTCCCCTTCGTCTTGCACCATGGTGTGAACTCCATTTCATACTTGAAAGGCTGTGAGCCCTTCGGGTACTTCCAACTGCGAGAACCGCCATGTTTCAAACCGTTCTGTGGTACCTTTGTCCCACTTCCTCCCCCCCCCCCCACCCCCGGAAAGTCCTCGCCTCCCTGCCATCATCAGAGAGTTACAGCCGTTCTCTTGTTCTCCTCAGCGCCCTCGGCCAGCTGCGCCCATATTCCCTTTCCTGCAGTTTGACATTTGATTCATTTGCCCTTTCCGTTGGCGTCCAGACATTTTAAAAAATGTAGCTCCTGTGCTGTGTCTTGAGGAGCCTTTGAACCCTGAAGCCGTACTACATGCCAGAACTGGCCTATCACCTCTCACTGGCGAGACAACAGTACCTTTATATATTTACAGGTCTTCTACAGCCCCCTCACCCCCACTTTTCAGTATGACTCCCCCAGGTAATCTCTCCTTCTCTTTAGCCTCCCATGTTGGTTACATTTGATCACCAACCCCCAAAAAGTGTTTACAACATCCCTTTTTAGCCCATAAACTACGTGCCTGACACTGAGTCACATCTGCATTGCTATGCCGTCGCCTTGTTATGTTTAAAGGGGTGTTTGGCGGTGGGGGCCGTGGATGGATGGCTACCCCCACCCCTTCTCCAATACACACTCATTGGAAAACGCACATCTCCTCGTGAGAATCAAACTGGATTGCCCTGATTGACCCTCACCCCCCCCAAAAAAGCATTTGTGATGCCGCGCCTTCAGTTCGGGAGGAAATAGGTAGTTTTAAACGGCGTATTTGTGTGTATGTGTATCTATATATATATATAACAAAACTCCGTTTCGTAAACTGAAGATCTCTCCTTCAAGAAACCGAAGCAAACCCAAGGTGCGGTGAAAATTAATTATTTATTTAAATATAGTAGACACCACCGCCGCCATTACGCGTTTCAGCCCGTCACAGGCCTTGGTCATATATATATAGATACACATTTTGATCACTTGATGCTGTAAGTAAGACATGCCATGTTTGCTCAATTTGTAGCAATGCTTTACTTAGTCAGTTTTGACACCCTCTCCATTTTACTCTGTTATTAACATTTGTGCTTTTTCCCCACCATAAAACCGCCGACAGTCTTTTCCGAGCATAACCAGGGGTTCTGCTTCCTGGGGTGCTCCTATCCCGATCTCCAAGCTAGTTCATATGCCGGAGTTTTACAATGTGTGTTTACTTTCTTTTCTGTTAATTTGCTCATTACTTCACCCCATCATTGGTGCTCTTCCGAGGACATGGGTGAAGAGCCGCCCTGTGCCCCTCTAGTTTTCTGACTTTAGATGCAGTTCTCATGACCCCAACCCCTACAGAGATATACACAGAATCCAAGGTGGAAGGACATATTTTTAACCCAGGCAGTGTTCAGCCCTTGTTTGATATGGTGCATACCATCCACCCCGAGATAGTGGATAGCAGTAACGTCATTTCTTATCTAAAATGAACCCCCGCCCCTTCTTTTGTGTGCTGGCATGTGTTAGGATAAGCCGCTCACGTGTTGCATTACTTTCCCCTTTTAACAACAAACCATAAAATGATTTCAAATAGTAAAGGCAGGGAGGGTAAATGTTGTTCCTAACGCAGGCAATGGGCCGTTTTTCCCCCTTTATAAAGAATGCTGTCTGAGTTGTTTCTATTTTATATGCCCGAAGATGCCCTCGCCCCACTGCTGCCCTCCCCAGGATACTCACACCAGGGTTGTGACAAAATCTTATTTTTTTTTGCTCTTAAAGAAACGATGCTTAAATAAGCCCACCCCCTTCTCTATTTAAATTCTAAGCACTTCTTAGCACTCTGCACCCCAATATTGTCCTGTTCTATAATGTCTCTTCCGATCGCATTTCAAGTGCTATTTTTTTTTAAATCACTTTTTGCGCTTTCAATACATGGAGCCCTCCCGGCCTCTTGAACGCATTGCACTACCCACTCAAAAACGTCAAGTGATTTGATCATTTTAATGCAACTGCACTCTCCGAGAAATCAAAGCCAGGCAGACATTTGAACACACCTTTCTGACAGTGTGCTGCTGGCCTGAAAGAAATGCAAATGTTCACAACGAGTTAATCTGCAAATCCTTTACATTTGCAGATTAACTCATTACGCACATTTGCATTTCTTTCACAGGCCAGCAACACACTGGTAGAAAGATGTCTTTAGCTGACTACGATTCCCCAGCACAGGAGATTCCCGGAATTAACCGTCTGGGAAGTTTTCTTTTATTAAATGAAGAGCGCGACCCCCTTCCCATGCCTCCACGGCCCCCCTGGGGGTCGCACCCCACAGATTGAAGACCACTGCTCTAGAGCAATAAATACAAGCGTACTTCTTAGACGCCATGCATGGCTATGTATTTCAGGCTTTAAGCCAGAAGTACAAAGTACCATACTTAGTCAACCATTTAACCAGGAGTAACTGTTTGGACTAGCTGTAGATACTGCACTTGAAAAGATGAAAAAAGACACAGAGACTGCTAAGTCTATGGGAGCATTGCAGTCTCCACAACCACGTGGCTCCTTTCGACGCTCCTTCTATAGAGGGGCATCCAAAAATATTGGAGCAGACACATCCTCCACCTTCAAAACCTCTGCGCAAACATCCTCTAATAGAGGATATTTTAGAGGAGGATATAGGGGAAACAACACCAAGGGACGTGGTCGAGGCAATACCAACACTCGTACCTCCCCCGCCACTAAACAGTGACTTTCCTCCACTCCCCCCAGACCATCCCACTCCAGTCGGGGGAAGACTCAAACAGTTCCTACCGGTCTGGAATTCCATTACAACAGACAAGTGGGTAAAACAAATGATCCAGTATGGTTACTGCCTAGAACTCACAAATACCCCCCAACATATACCACCCAAACAGCTTCCCATGTCGCCAGACAATCTTACGCTTCTCAAACAAGAGGTTCTCTCATTGCTTCACAAACACGCAATTGAGCCAGTCACCTTACAACATCAGGGCACAGGGGTATACTCTCTATACTTCGGAATCCCCCAAAAAGATGAAACGTTAAGGCCTATACTCGACCTCAGACTCCTAAATCGGTACATACACTCAGATCATTTTCATATGATCACTCTTCAGCAAGTGCTCCCACTACTACAGCAAGGCGACTTCCTTGCCACACTAGATCTCAAGGATGCCTATTTTCACATTCCCATGCATCCTGCGCACAGGAAGTATCTAAGATTCCTGGTACACGGGCAACACTATCCGTTCACAGTCCTCCCATTCGGAGTAACAACTGTGCCCAGAGTATTCACCAAATGCCTAGCAGTAGTGGCAGCGCATCTCCGAAGACAACAAATTCATGTCTTCCCATATCTGGACGATTGGCTCATAAAAGCCAATTCATTCCACAAATGCGTTCTACACACCCACCAAACTATTCAAATTTTACACAACTTGGGATTCACCATCAACTATCCCAAATCTCAACTACAACCCTCCCACATACATCAATATCTGGGAGCCACCATAAATACCTCCAAGGCTATAGCTTATCCCGGCCAAGCCAGGATAGCCAATATACAAGCTCTCATCTTAAAATTTCAATCCCAACACTCTCTCCCAGCAAGAGTGTTCATGCAACTCATAGGCATGATGGCGCCCTGCATCTTCATTGTGCCTTATGCAAGACTTCAAATGCGTCCCTTGCAAGAATGTCTAGCACGTCAGTTGAACCAGGCTCACGGACAACTGACGGATCTGATGTTAGTGGACAGCCGCTCACATCGCTCGCTAAAATGGTGGAACACCATAAACCTGTCCAAAGGACGGCCGTTCTTAAAACCTCTTCCACAGATAGTGCTGACAACCGACGCATCCCTCACAGGGTGGGGAGCCCATCTCCTAGGACACACCAAATGGACCACTCAACAAAAAGTGCTCCATATCAATTACCTGGAACTGCTAGCAGTGTTCCTAGCATTAAAATCTTTCCAATTACATCTCAAAAACAAAACTGTCCTCATCCGGACAGACAACATGACAGCCATGTATTATATACAAAAACAGGGGGGCACACATTCTCTCCAGCTGTCCCAGCTCGCACAGAACATTTGGAGATGGACACTGATATAGAACAGTGCACACAAATTATATCACACATGGTAAAATCATATTTTGCGAAAAAGACAAGATGAATCCAACGTAGATATCAATTCTTCTTTAATATGTTGAGCATAAACGACCAGCCGACACGTGTTTCATCAGAGGGAAAAGAAACTCTGAATCTTCAGGGCTGGAAAGATATAAAATCATGACTAAACTCAAAGTCTTAAATCACAAGCAAATATTCATAAACCAGCACCAAAACCCTAATCTTGCGTACAACCCTCACGAAAAGGGGAAGACCCAGCAAGGACATAATCATGACCAAGGACATCATTGTACATGCGTTCGTTATATTAAAAAAAGTATCGTTAACAGCAAAATCATAGAGGAAAAACATCACAATATAATCACCTCAATTCACCACGTGAAAAGAAACAAACCACATATCACATCAAATGTGAAAAAAATATAAGAAGGGGAAAAAAAAGAAGAAAGCCATACGTCTCAGAAAACACCCAAAGTAAAATAACACTCCAAAGCCACTGTGCAATAGAAAAATAAGAGAGAGAGAATCAATAGTTGCACCACCATGGCGCAAATCAGAAAACATATAAAAAAAAGGTGGGAGCATGAACGGATTCGTTAGATACCTGTAGATAATATCCAACTCAGAAGATATTGAGGACAAAGCTTGGTATCCAGCGAGAGTCTCGTTCTTAAAACCTCTTCCACAGATAGTGCTGACAACCGACGCATCCCTCACAGGGTGGGGAGCCCATCTCCTAGGACACACCAAATGGACCACTCAACAAAAAGTGCTCCATATCATTACCTGGAACTACTAGCAGTGTTCCTAGCATTAAAATCTTTCCAATTACATCTCAAAAACAAAACTGTCCTCATCCGGACAGACAACATGACAGCCATGTATTATATACAAAAACAGGGGGGCACACATTCTCTCCAGCTGTCCCAGCTCTCACAGAACATTTGGAGATGGGCAATTCCCCAGAATATCTACCTGCTAGCAGAACACCTTCCAGGAGTTCACAATCAGATTGCCGACTTGTTGAGTCGACAAACCCAACAGATCCACAAATGGGAATTACACCCACAAGTCCTACTCCTATTCTTCCAAATATGGGGCCAACCAGACATAGACCTGTTCGCCATACACGAAAACGCAAAATGCCCAACCTTCGCCGCCAGGTTTCCCCACCCACAGTCGAAGGGCAATGCAATATGGATGAACTGGTCAGGCAGATTTGCGTACGCTTTTCCGCCTCTCCCACTCATTCCATTTGTGGTACGCAAACTCAGGCAACAGTCTCTCAAGCTCATACTAGTAGCTCCCACATGGGCACGCCAGCCCTGGTTCACAACACTTCTGGAACTCTCTGTAGTTCCACACCAAAAACTGCGCCTCTCCCCGTCCCTATTAACACAGAACCATGGAGAAATCCGACACCCAGATCCCCATCAACTGAACCTAGCGATCTGGCTCCTGAAGTCTTAGAGTTCGGTTACCTCAACCTACCTCCAGACTGCATGAATATTATAAAAGAGGCCAGACGACCTACCACTAGAGCCTGTTACGCTGCAAAATGGAAAAGATTTGCCATTTACTGCAATAACAATGATATACGCCCACTAGATGCATCCATCCAGAACATAATTTGCTACTTACTACACTTGCAAAGATGTAATTTAGCGTACTCATCCATACGTCTCCACCTAGCAGCATTAGCTGCCTACTTACAAAATCGACAACACTTTTTAGAGTGCCTGCGATCAAAACCTTCATGGAAGGTCTTAAAAGGATTATTCCTCCAAGATTACCACCCTCTCCAGTGTGGAATCTAAACATTGTTCTTACAAGGCTCATGGGTCCCCCATTTGAACCTCTGCATAAATGTGAACTACAATTCCTTACATGGAAAGTAGCTTTCCTTATTGCTATCACATCCCTTAGAAGGGTAAGTGAGATCCAGGCTTTAACCATACAAGAACCATTCCTACAACTACATCGTAACAAAGTGGTTCTTAGAACAAATCCAAAATTCCTGCCATAGGTCATTTCTCCATTCCATCTTAACCAATCAGTCGAGGTACCGGTGTTCTTCCCAAATCAGGACTCCGTAGCTGAAAGAGCTCTTCATACCTTAGACGTTAAAAGATCCCTGCTTTATTACATTGACAGAACCAAATCTTTCCGCAAAACCAAACAATTGTTTGTTGCTTTCTCTCCACCACATAAAGGCAACCCCATTTCCAAATCAGGGATAGCCAGGTGGATAGTTAAATGTATCCAAATATGTTATCAAAAAGCCAAACGCACTCTAACAGTTCCCCCTAGAGCGCACTCCACATGCAAAATAGGGGCTTCCATGGCATTCTTAGGAAACATTCCCTTAGAAGATATTTGTAAGGCAGCCACATGGTCTACAACACACACCTTCACTAAACATTACTGTGTTGATGTGCAAGCAAAACAACAAGCTTCTGTGGGTCAGGCTGTCCTTAAAACTTTATTCCAAACTGCTGCAACGGATACAGGTGACCGCCGCTAGGGGAGACACTGCTGTATAGTCTGTATAGTCTATCCTAAGTGTGTGATCTGCAGCTCATATGCCTCGAACGTAATATGCTACTTACCAGTATGCATCTGTTTTTGGCATGTAGAGCTGCAGAGCCACACACGCCCACCCACCTCCCCGGGACCTGTATCTGTTCCAGCATTGTCTTAATTAGACATTACACATGGACATCCTTTTCTTTATTTTTACATACTCCATCATTTCCCATCATGGCGAAAAACAATCTGAGGATGTAGTGGATGCCCATGCGCACTGTAGTCCAAGGGAGGAGTCACCTATCTCGTGACCAGAGACTTCTTCCGAAGACAACAACCTGCAAGCATCCGAGCCCAGCACCAGATGGCGATCTTATCCTAAGTGTGTGGCTCTGCAGCTCTACATGCCAAGAACAGATGCATACTGGTAAGTAGCATATTCCATACAGAGCCACTGTCTCAAACAGGGGAAGAGGCAAAGGTAATTCTCCACTCACCTCACCCTCCAACAGCAATAAACAATTACTTATTTCCCATACCCCCGATCATTCCACTCCTGTCGGGGGACGTCTCTCACAATTTCTACCCATTGGGAATACAGTTACATCCGACAAATGGGTTCTCCAAATTATGCAATCGGGTTATTGCCTGGAACTTACAAGCACTCCACCCAATATTCCTCCAAGGTCACACCTCATTTCACAAGAAAGTTGTTTCGTTATTGCAAAACAGTGTAATAGAACTAGTCCCTTTGCAATATCAGGGAACAGGAGTGTACTCACTATACTTTCTGATTCCCAAAAAGGATGGCTCTCTCAGACTCATATTGGACCTCAGGGAACTGAATCTATACATTCAGTCAGACCATTTTCACACGGTAACACTCCAGCAAGTACTTCCTCTCCTTCAATAAGGCGACTTTCTATCCGCTCTGGAGCTAAAGGACGCTTATTTCCATATACTAATACACCCTGCCCACCGCAAATACCTCTGGTTTGTGGTAGCAGGCCAACATTATCAGTTCAAGGTCCTACGGTCACAGTCATGACGGCTCTCGAGGTTTTCACAAATTCTTGGCTGTAGTCGCAGAAACCAAAATTGAAAACCGAGCAAAGTGGTTCAGTGGTAGAGCACGAATCAAAGTCCAAATTACAGTTCAATAAAGTAGTCCTTTTTTAATGCAAGTTGTTCATGTCTTGTCTTTATTCCGAAGTACAATCTTCACTGTATGCCATCAGGCCAAGCCTCACGTGTTTCGTCTTGACAGTTATGAGTCATGGACTTCATCAGGGCTAGAGGCAAAAGAAATAACTAAATTGGCAACATGTTTCTAAATTGAATACAAAAATTCCATGTTATTGATTAAACATTAGTTAGTCCCATACATCTGAAAAAGTGGTGAAACAACCTCTTCATTAATATTCCATAAGTTGAAAAGGACAAACTAATCAGAAAAGGAGAAAGTAAAATTATAAGTGTCACCGAAGTATAAATGAAAAATACCTAATATTCGGAAAAAAGGGAACCACACCGCGGAAGAAAAATGTGAGAAGAAAAAAATATAAGTAGAATGTATATGTGTATATATATAGTATATCCCAACGTAACATATGTGAAAATACAAAGGAAGCAAAAGAAAAAAGAAAAAACCTGAAAGGTAAGTCGCAATGATATATAATATGTTAGTAATAAGAACGTGTGCACTCAGAAAAGCTTGTGAAAATCAAAGGAAAGAAACTAGCATAACGTGAATAAACCAAATCAGCCATAATAAAAGTAAAAGCCATGCAATCTAAACATAATCCTGTAGTGGTAAGATGCACTTACCAAAAAACCATCAAATATTATAATGCATAAGAGTACAATTCAAAGGACGCTAGAGCGCAACATCTGTGATCCTAAGAAGAAAGTACAGTGTTAAGAAAATAGAGCTTATCCATAGCTACAGATTGTCAGTTAAATGATTATTTATAAACCTTGATAAAAATAACACGGTCGTATTTCCAGGTTCTAGATTTCTAAAGTAGTGGAGAGAAAGCTAAAGTTACCTAACCTATGTTAAGTTACGAGAAAATGACCGGCATCACAACGAGTAGTTAGTATATTAAACGGACATACCTAACATAATGGTACACTGTCATTCAAGCGGTCCAATCTGGGAAATCTCAAAAAATCTCTTTGGAGTAATCAGGTTAATATATTAACCATGCTTCCTAAAATACAAAAAGTTAAAACTTAACCTACAATGGTACACGGCAAAAAGGGAAGATAACAGCGTAAATGGAAGAACAACTTAGAAGCCAAGTGAGTAGGTGGCAGTAATACTAAATATACATCACATATATCTCAATTGTCTACAATAAACGAAAAAAAGAAAGAAGAAAAAACCTACAATATAAGTAGGCAAACAGCTAAACCGAAGTCAAGTTCATCCGAAGCTCAATTAAGTGAGTAAAGAACGAGTAAGAAAATCCTATCTACAGTACAAACAAAGCTGGGACTCACGTTACTGGTGAACAAAACAACTACACTAACCTTACAATATCCTATCCTCTTGTAGCAAGCCGCTATTGACAAAAAGGCCAGGAAATTTTAAATGTACAATCCGTAAACTCAAAAGATATATAACTAAAATAAATCGCTTTAGGTCAAAATCCACAGGTAGTGAAACAACAGTGCAGCGCTTACCTGCTGGCGACCTAGCCGGGTCCTCAATCCAGACCTCTCGTGATAGCGTTGGCGTCTATAGCACGCGCCATCTTGGAATGGGAATATAAGGCCCCATTAGAAAACGGACTGCGTGGGTAGCGGAGGGCACCACCAGTAAGCGCCATGATGGAATAGTAAGAAAAGTCGTAAACGAAGAAAAACCAACAAGGCCTAACAAATATAAAACTAGAGCAAGAAGCTCCCAAAATTTCAAACCGAAACCAATTACCAATCCTTCCAATTTAAACGTAGTGCGCAGGCCCTAAAGAACACGGGCCAGCACAATACTACAAAGGATGTAAACCAAATTCGACATCTAATACGTGCCATAATGTAAATATCAATTGGCATCTACTATAGTATATATGAGTGCTGATTATAAAATGTAGGAAGGAGTGCAAGTAGTGCAAAGTAGCGTGAGACATACAAAATTAGAAAAAAGTCATAAACAAAAATTAGGAATGTAAAAATATAAAGAGAGAAAACAAAGTGTAGGTTTGCAGGCTCAAATCAAACATGTATGTTGTTGAGAGAAACAAGAACTTACAAAGATAATACAGGTTATGTATAAAGCCCTCACTCGCCAACCTGGTTGGTGACATGCTTCATCATCGGGCTCCACTGGGTATGGCCGAATGCCATCCCAGTGTGCTGCAACGCCAGGTTACTGCGGAGCGGGGTTCATGAGGTGAAAGTGAATTTAAAAATTTCCAATTAAGTCAAAAAAGTAAATTTATTGATTTTGCTAATTAGAAATATTAAAAAAAGAGTGAAGGTCAAAAAAATAGAAGACCGATTTCACTCAAAGGCGGTCAACATGTTTCTGCCTAAAATGAATGTTCAAGGCATCTGTTCTTGGCATGTAGAGCTGTGGAATCATATGCGCCCATCTGCCTCCCCGGGTACCTATACCTGTTGCAGTTACAGCTTACTTAGATACATACATTCATGGACATCTCCTTCTAACTACTCTTTCTGACTCCATTATCACCCGCTGCGGGAAAACAATCTAACAATGGTGTCGATGCTCATGCGCACGTTGACCTAAGGGAGGAGTCACCTACCTCGTGACTGAAAAGAGTTCTTCGAAGAAAAGCAAAGTGCAAACATCCAGGCCCAACACTAGATGGCGATCTATGCAAAAGCATATGATTCTACAGCTCTACATGTCAAGTACAGATGCATACTGGTAAGTATCATTGTCCTTACATTTCAGATTCATTTCTATTGCAGACTCCGTTGCAATTGGTAGATTGCTCACTGCACCTTTTTTGACATGGGGTGTAGGTCGTATATATGTGTGTTATAAATTAGATCACTAAACGTCCCTTGCCTCCCTTCCTCGCCCAAAAGAATGGAAATCCCAAGAGAATGGAATGAAAGTGAGGCAGAGAGAAGTACATGCTGCAGGTAAATGGTAAACGAGTTAATCATGGTTTTGGATTGAGTGAAGAATAGAGTTATTAAGGCTTACGGATATCGAGAAAGAACCGCCACTTAAAAGCTCTCAGTGTATGTAGGCAAATGAAGAAGTTTAGCAAGCCTCAAATACCATTGTCTCAGGTTAGTGCAGAGTGGTTTACTGTAGAAAGTCCAGACTGTAATCTGCTGAACTTCCATACAAAATAATCCACAGATGCAATCCTTCGTTTAACATCACATGACAACCGAAATACTATATGACCTTAACCGAACTTGAGCAATCTGAAGGGAAGCCGCAAGATTGCATAATGACCTGTTTGCTTCAGATGTCTTGCTGCATTATTTTGATTAAAGTTCCATGTGTGTGGTACCTTCTTAACCTGGTAGAATGGTCCCTCATCTTGGCTGCTCCAGATTCCAATGCATCAGAAAATGTAATGCAAAAAGGAAATGTCGGCTTTCGTCTTGGTTAATGATATTGGCTCTCCATACAGAAACAGAAACAAAAAGTAAAACCCGATTGACCAATGGTATGCCCAACAGTGGACAATTCGTCCTTGTAGTGGGAACGATAACTGTATGTTCTGTCTTCAGTCAATAGTGAGCATTTAAACATGTTAGGTAATCCTTCACGCACCTACCCAGGTGGTACCACTGAAAAATTCTTACCTACCTCAGCAATTGGTCGGAGTAGATGTAAATACGTTGCTGCAAAAGCAAACAGTGGAGGAGGTTCTACGAAACCAAAAAGGGATGAAAATCTGTTCCGGTTACTTTCTGGTTCAGAAGAAAGGCACACACACAGTCTAGACCCATTCTAGGCATCAGATTAACAAACAAATGGATCAGGGGCATAGATTTTCAAGATTCCTATTTTCATATATCCCTCATTTAAAAGCATAACAAATTAGTCAGATGTATTGTAGGCAACACCCTTTATCCATTCAGGGTCCTCTCTTTCACCTAAAGTCGGCACCTCTATCTTCTTGGAGCTCATGTTACTGGTGGCAGCACGTCTGAGGAGGCAGAAAAGCCTAATCTATGCATACCTGCATGACGTGGGTGGTCGGGGAACAAGGCGCCCCTGTTGCACTGTTGATCTACTGTATCTTGATGCATCTGCTCAAAAAAACAATACCATTTGTTAGAGAGAAAACACTGTCTAGAAAATAAATGTAATCAGCTGTCGGGTAGCAGAACAAGTTAACGCTGACCCAGGCAGCCATCCTGAGAAGAGGTTTAGTGCATTCAGGCTATGATCCTGATGTTTCAGCCTCTTTCCTGGATCTCAATGTTGATGACTGAGGCTCCTGGGCGAAGAGTTGGGGGCTGGGTGGGTGGTTAGCCTCCTGCATCATGCTGGTAAAACGTAACAGGTGGCACATACAGGCTATGCAGTGGAACATTAAGTCCAATTAGGCACAACATCAGGGGAATCTGTTAGACTGTATCCTGATTTCAGAGGATACTACAAAGGTTCAGCAGTAGTGGCTACTGGACAGCGATTGGGTCAGTTACACGCCCCTCTCCTTACCCCACAAAAAGCTGACGGTGTTTACAGATGCATTGCTTCTGGGTTGGCAAGACCATCAAGGAAAGGTGGAGATCAGAGGCCTCTGGTTGGCATCAGAGACATGACTCGACATGAGTTTGTTGAAGTTGAGGGCAATTGCCTTAGCGTCAAAGACTTTCCTGACCACCATCGGAGGAAGGCTGGTGGAGGTGCTCAGGACTGGGTCGAGTCTTGGGCTCTGTCTCAGAAGGCTCTCTGCCTCTGGAAGTGGCTGTACTGCCAAGGAATTTCTTTGGTAGTAAACTATCTGATGAGATCTTTAAAGGCCAGGGCACACAAACTCATCCTCAGATGTTTAGAGGATCAAAAATGACAGTTGGATGCAAAGGTGGCGCAGGGCGTCTTCCAGAAATCTGGAGATCTTTTGGTCACCGTTGAGAACAAGCAGTGCCAGCACTTTTGCACATTGAATTTCCAAATCTTGTCCCTTAGAGACGTCTTCCATCTATAGTGGAGCTCAGGACTCAGGAACAACCTGGCCCAGTCATTCTAGTGGCAACAGAAGAGTGGTGAGCCAGAAGAGTGTGGTACTCGGAACTCTGTCCTCCTACCAAGCTGTTGCTTCGGGTGGATCTTCTGTCGAGCAGCAGGGCAGGGTATTACACGCGGCCTTCACAAGCCGCATATCCATACATAGAGATTAAGCGACAGGTGTTTATCTCCTTCGACCTTACCTCTGAGGCCATCATTTCACTGAAGCGTTCTCCACAAAATCAGTGTATGCCAGTTGTTGAGACAAATTTGTGGATTGGTGCAGGACCCAACACATTGACCCATTACAAGTGAAGTTGTCTGAATTTTTGTTGTTCGTTCTGTCCCTGGCCAAGCAAGGACTTGCTAAGGGCTACTAACTGGCTCTTCCAGATTTTTGGTGATTACCGGATCAGCCTTTGTTATTAAAGTCAACTGTTGTGCTGACATTTTTGAAAGATTTCCAACATTTGTTTCTGTCAGATCCCTTTCTGCTATTGCAGCAGGACTTGAATTTAGTCCTCATTTACTTGATGATGCGATGAACAGTTGTCCTTTATAGACTTCTGATGTTAATGGTGGTCTTTCTCATTGCCATAACATTGGGTAGATGGGGTGAGCAAGCTACACCTTGTAGAATGTTTTTTTCCATATAAGTTACTGTTGTGGACCCGAGGTTCCTTTCTACTGAAAGTGGTCACTCCATTTCATGTCGGACAAGCTGTTACCCTTCTGGCATTCTTAAGCGGGCAGAGAGACACTATCATTTAGGTCATGCAAAAGTTGGTCGCACACTGCTCGTCACACCAGCAAGTTGCCCCAAAGGACTGTGGTAAATGTAGTGGCGACGGCGGGTACGCCTATGCCACGATGTGTAAAAAGAACAGTATGTGTTGCGTTAGCCATCCCTGGACACGTGTTTCGAGGTAGTTGCCTCTCGTCAGCAGGGAGCAGGTCAGTGTAAAGGGGTGCCGTGTGGACTGCCAAAATGTAATTAAAACAGGTCAAGTACCTCTCATGGCGCGCAGGTGCAGATCCAAGGCTCGTCAGCCCGTTGGCTCAAGGGAGCCGTAATAAATTATGCAAAAGTTGGTCGCACACTGCTCGTCACACCAGCAAGTTGCCCCAAAGGACTGTGGTAAATGTAGTGGCGACGGCGGGTACGCCTATGCCACGATGTGTAAAAAGAACAGTATGTGTTGCGTTAGCCATCCCTGGACACGTGTTTCGAGGTAGTTGCCTCTCGTCAGCAGGGAGCAGGTCAGTGTAAAGGGGTGCCGTGTGGACTGCCAAAATGTAATTAAAACAGGTCAAGTACCTCTCATGGCGCGCAGGTGCAGATCCAAGGCTCGTCAGCCCGTTGGCTCAAGGGAGCCGTAATAAATTATGCAAAAGTTGGTCGCACACTGCTCGTCACACCAGCAAGTTGCCCCAAAGGACTGTGGTAAATGTAGTGGCGACGGCGGGTACGCCTATGCCACGATGTGTAAAAAGAACAGTATGTGTTGCGTTAGCCATCCCTGGACACGTGTTTCGAGGTAGTTGCCTCTCGTCAGCAGGGAGCAGGTCAGTGTAAAGGGGTGCCGTGTGGACTGCCAAAATGTAATTAAAACAGGTCAAGTACCTCTCATGGCGCGCAGGTGCAGATCCAAGGCTCGTCAGCCCGTTGGCTCAAGGGAGCCGTAATAAATTATGCAAAAGTTGGTCGCACACTGCTCGTCACACCAGCAAGTTGCCCCAAAGGACTGTGGTAAATGTAGTGGCGACGGCGGGTACGCCTATGCCACGATGTGTAAAAAGAACAGTATGTGTTGCGTTAGCCATCCCTGGACACGTGTTTCGAGGTAGTTGCCTCTCGTCAGCAGGGAGCAGGTCAGTGTAAAGGGGTGCCGTGTGGACTGCCAAAATGTAATTAAAACAGGTCAAGTACCTCTCATGGCGCGCAGGTGCAGATCCAAGGCTCGTCAGCCCGTTGGCTCAAGGGAGCCGTAATAAATTATGCAAAAGTTGGTCGCACACTGCTCGTCACACCAGCAAGTTGCCCCAAAGGACTGTGGTAAATGTAGTGGCGACGGCGGGTACGCCTATGCCACGATGTGTAAAAAGAACAGTATGTGTCCAGGGATGGCTAACGCAAACACATACTGTTCTCTATACATCGTGGCACAGGCGTACCCGCCGTCGCCACTACATCTACCACAGTCCCTTGGGGCAACTTGCTGGTGTGACGAGCAGTGTGCGACCAACTTTTGCATAATTTATTACGGCTCCCTTGAGCCAACGGGCTGACGAGCCTTGGATCTGCACCTGCGCGCCATGAGAGGTACTTGACCTGTTTTAATTACATTTTGGCAGTCCACGCGGCACCCCTTTACACTGACCTGCTCCCTGCTGACGAGAGGCAACTACCTCGAAACACGTGTCCAGGGATGGCTAACGCAAACACATACTGTTCTCTATACATCGTGGCACAGGCGTACCCGCCGTCGCCACTACATCTACCACAGTCCCTTGGGGCAACTTGCTGGTGTGACGAGCAGTGTGCGACCAACTTTTGCATAATTTATTACGGCTCCCTTGAGCCTACGGGCTGACGAGCCTTGGATCTGCACCTGCGCGCCATGAGAGGTACTTGACCTGTTTTAATTACATTTTGGCAGTCCACGCGGCACCCCTTTACACTGACCTGCTCCCTGCTGACGAGAGGCAACTACCTCGAAACACGTGTCCAGGGATGGCTAACGCAAACACATACTGTTCTCTATACATCGTGGCACAGGCGTACCCGCCGTCGCCACTACATCTACCACAGTCCCTTGGGGCAACTTGCTGGTGTGACGAGCAGTGTGCGACCAACTTTTGCATAATTTATTACGGCTCCCTTGAGCCAACGGGCTGACGAGCCTTGGATCTGCACCTGCGCGCCATGAGAGGTACTTGACCTGTTTTAATTACATTTTGGCAGTCCACGCGGCACCCCTTTACACTGACCTGCTCCCTGCTGACGAGAGGCAACTACCTCGAAACACGTGTCCAGGGATGGCTAACGCAAACACATACTGTTCTCTATACATCGTGGCACAGGCGTACCCGCCGTCGCCACTACATCTACCACAGTCCCTTGGGGCAACTTGCTGGTGTGACGAGCAGTGTGCGACCAACTTTTGCATAATTTATTACGGCTCCCTTGAGCCAACGGGCTGACGAGCCTTGGATCTGCACCTGCGCGCCATGAGAGGTACTTGACCTGTTTTAATTACATTTTGGCAGTCCACGCGGCACCCCTTTACACTGACCTGCTCCCTGCTGACGAGAGGCAACTACCTCGAAACACGTGTCCAGGAATGGCTAACGCAAACACATACTGTTCTCTATACATCGTGGCACAGGCGTACCCGCCGTCGCCACTACATCTACCACAGTCCCTTGGGGCAACTTGCTGGTGTGACGAGCAGTGTGCGACCAACTTTTGCATAAACTATCATTTAGGTCCTATAACAGCAGCAAGCTTTTATATCAATTGCACCTAAGAATATTGAGTGGAGAATGATCTCTTTTTCGGGCTTTTAGGAACAAAGACGGGCAAGGCAGCACAAAAACAACCCATCTCTCGATGGATTGCTCTCTGCATAAAGATCTTCTCTGCACTGCTGAAGATGCAGGCCCAAGAAGGCTTGTGGGCTCATATCACCAGGGCCTAAGCTGCTACCAATGCATTGCCATGCAGATTGTTTGTCTTGGACATTTGTAAGGTGGCTATGTCAGTACGTACATCCACAAAGCACTATTGCCTCGACATTCGGATCCTTCGACGGGGGCATTTTGCACAGTCTGTCCTTCAAGACTTTTTGGTCTGAGCCAATTCACAGGCCTTTCTGAGAAATTTGTTCAAATGATGGTTGATACTATCTGTTCTTGTCTGCTTTTTATAGTGGTATGGACTTGGTTTTCTATTCAGTGTTTAGGACTATTGATGAGGAGCCCCTGGAAGAGAAGTATTTTTTCTGTAACACTAGTTCCTGTAATACTGGTTCTTTTTCAGGGGCATCCTCATCAAAGTCATAAGCAGCGTTTCCACTGCCCCGGTCAAGAGATAGCACATCGTTTTCCATATACCCAGGGTCCTCTTGATCCCGTAAAAAAATGACCTGACGTATCTGCCACCTTAGGGCTTGATTGGACTCGGGAGGAACGTTGAGACCCCTAGAGGCGCAGTGGCAGTGTTTACTCTCATGTATAGTGCAGTCTATCTGGTAATATTGTGTTTCATTTCCCTTTCAAAAAAAGTTTGACAGATGTTTCTCATCACATAGTACTATGACTATTGCAGTGACTGATATAATTATTTCTTTTTTTTTTTTAATGGAAAAGAAATTCAGTGTTGCTATTTTTAGCCTCTTGATAGCTAGCCAGTATGGTCTGGTCATTTTAAACTTTCCTTTCTACGGAAAACTTTATGCAAGTATTACATATATGTATATATTAAAATGCTCCAGGTTCCTGTGCGTGTGTTGAACAATGCTTTGCATTTGACTTTAATGCGGACTTCCTGGGAAGAGAAATAGGATAATAGGTAGGTTGCTTTCTCTTATAATTAATGATTCCTAGTATGTGTGCATTGGTGCTCTTTCTCAAGACATTTTTATTGCAAACACGTAGGTGACCTTATTAGGCTCATTATATATATATATATATATATATATATATATATATATATTCAACAACCTCGATGACGCTGCACCTCCAACTTGGCGAACAGAGACACCACGAATCCCAGGAATAAGGCAAGATGTTATTTATTTGTCGATAATGCACAAAATCTGACGCGTTTCGGGCGGTTGCCCTTGCTCACAGATGGTCAGTGCCGGTATTGCCATTTTTTTAAATCTGCTGTGTGTGCACCACGTGGGATAATCAACATAGACAAGCTACTGAGTGCCTTAATGCAATAACATGGTTCAGTCTTTCTTCTACTCAAAACAAAAAGTTAATTTTGAAACATCGAATGTGAAGATCTAAAACACATACCTGTAAGCTAAGCAAATATCAGAATAGAGAAATATGCGGCATAAATGCGGAAACTCATTATGAGATGCTAGCTAGGTGGAATAGACTGTATCAAAAGGCGATTCATGAACACAAAACATATGTGACAAATCAATGCTTAAATATGTGCAAACTCTGCTAATAACTATGTGCAAAATAAAGCAGTTGCAATATGTGCAAATTACGCCGTGCAATTTATGTTATTGTAATATAAGTACATTTCATATAATCAATTTGCCAGATAGATGTGCAAATAACGCAAGTAATGAATAAAATTCGTCACATAATCTAATGTTGTCCTTTGTCACTCATTTTGATGTAAAATAATTGGCATGAATGCTCATAAGTCTGGTATGTGTCTTCAAAATATGTAATCCTATTTTTAAATGTTGATCCCAACATAAAAAAATGTCTTATTGAATGTTGAAATTGTTGAACCATGTCTTAATTAACCATGTCTAAATCGTTTTAAAATGCATCGAACGTGAAAAACTGAATGAAACGAGTGAAAAAAATTATTATACCCAAGAAGTGTACCACTAATATTTAATGTATCAATACCAAATTCTAAAGATAGAATAAAAAACATTTTCTTAGCAAAAATTGGCAATGTCATAGGGAAGCAGCTACATGTAAAAAATGCAGCTAATAGTATGTTGTCTGTAATTTATTGCTCAGTGTCATTTCATAAAAAATGATATAAATCCTCCGTAGTGTTCAACCCGTTGGGGAACTTGCTGTCCAATTCTAAAATAAATTTTGATTCCAGCTTTCTCAACAATTTATCTCTGTCCCCACCTCTATGTAATTTAGGGATTGCTCCGATCACATAATAGCTAAGGCATTGTAGGTTGTTACTGTGGACTGTTTTGAAATGCCTGGCCACAGGGTATGAAGTATCGTTGTTGACGATAGCTCGAAGATGTTGGAGAATTCTGACATGCACCTGAAGCTTCGTGCTGCCCACATATCTTAGGCCGCAGGTGCATGTCAGAACATAAACTGCATACTCGGTCTTGCAATTATAAGTGCCCCTAATTTTGATCATATCTGGGCTGAAGGGGGTAGCATATTGCGTAGTATTTATTCCGAACTTGCAGGCCCTGCAGCTGGAACATCTAACAAACCCCGGCCGGGGTTGCAACCACGTTAAGTCTTTGCTTAATTCCGGAAAACTTTTCGTGATTTGTGACCTCATGGAAGGTCCCTTTCTATAAGTAATAGTGGGTGCTGTTGGTAATCTGGGGGCTAAAACCCCATCAGTCAAAAGTATTGGCCAGCTATTTGTCAAGATGGATCTGATTTTCCTTTCTTGACGATTGAAAGTAGTCACAAACCTAGGAGTGCCTTCCATATCATTAGCTACTGAATCTGGTGTTTGTATAGATAGGGGATTGATATCTAGCAATGCCTCTCTAGGTTTCGTTTTTATTTTAGCCATGGCTTGTTTTAAGATGGTGTCTTTGTAGCCTCTGGCTTTAAATCTATTCAGTGCCTGTGTGGTGCAATGTGACAGATCCTCCTCGGTGCTGCAGATACGTTTGAGTCTTAAAAGCTCTCCGTATGGAATATTGTTGATGACGTGTCTGGGGTGGGCACTGCTGGCATGTAGAGTTGTATTGCCAGCAGTGCTTTTTCTGTGCAATATATATATACACACATTCTCCAACTCGATTATTTTGCCTTCCTCAACCTCCATGTGGCGATGAAGAAAGCACAAACTCCTCTGCAAGTAGGCGAAAATAATTTTTATCTCTCACATAAAGTCAGTCATTGCGCGTTTCAGCCGATAAAACGGCCTTGATCACATGCGGAAAATTGTTTTGTACCACCCATATGTGATCCCCCATAGACATAAAAAATAGACTTTAAAAAAACACATATGCATTACTAGTTGGCGAAAACAGTAAATTATTATTTCTTACAACATAAATCGCGCCGGCCGGCAATATCATAAATATAGGGTAAGACTTGATAAAATAAGGAACAGCTCGATTATTGAACATAGAGCATATTAGGGCGCATGAATATAAGTGCATAAATGCATAACTACTACAGATCGATATATTTCACATGATGTTAAAAACTGGAATGAGGGAATCTAAAAAATAATTTCTGATGATGTAGAGGGAACCATCTTTACTTGATTGCCTATTTGCATAAATGCAGCATCTAATAATATAATGTATGTCCTGGTTTGCCCATTTCTCAAGATAAGCACTCCCAAATGTCATGTTCTATTGTACGTATATTCTTAATCATCAGATCTTTGCTATAAACATTATAATGTATACACTAAAACACTTAAATTGACTAATGCATAATAGCTGATAGCTATGTGCAAATAAAGTGCTATACGCTATACAATATTAATACAGTACATGAAAATATTTACAATAAATAAATATAAAACACATCTAAGAAAATATTTTGGGGGTTTCATATTTTAGTAATAAAAAATATATGATCAGCAGATGGTAATGTAAACAGATATTCAGAGGCTGTAATTATCTCCTTATAACCTATCTAGCATCTTATTCTTTCTCAAAAGAAAACAGTTGTAATGTTTACGCTAGACCTGGTGTGTATGTACTAACTCCCAAAGAATACCAAGGGACAAAAACCTAACTATAGGTGATTGTGGAGGTCCTCTGTGGTGTTCAAATCTGTTGGGGCCTTGCTGTTGAATCATGTGTGTTTCTAGTTGCCTTATCATGAGCTCTCTATTGCCACCACGTCATGGGGTAGGGATGGCATCAACTACAAAGTATTTTAGACAGTTGAGGTTATTATCGTGCACTGTCTTAAAGTGCCGAGCAACAGGGTAGTTGGCATCGTTGTTAACTATGGCACGCAAGTGTTGTAAAATGCGCACATGCACCTGCAACTTAGTATTACCAATGTAATTCAGATCACATGTGCATGTGAGAACATACACCGTGAATTTGGTGCGACAAGTGAAGTGACCCTTTGTTTGTCTTTTACTGGGACTGAATGGTACTGTGTAATGAGTTGTGTTTTCCCCGAATTAACAAGCCCTACATGATGAGCACTTGAAAAAACCTTGTTTTGGTTTCAGCCATGTGATGCTGGAGAAAGTTTCCGGGCTACTTATAACAAACTCAGTTTTCATGGATTTGGCACGTCTGAAAGTGAGTGTTGGCATAGTCGGTAAACTAGGTGCCAACACTCCATCTGTAAGTAAAATGGGCCAATTTTTATTTACTATTGCCCTCGCTTGTCTCTGTTGTCTACTGTAAGTTGTAATTAGTCTTGGTGTGGTGGTCTCATTTGTGTTGGCCTGAACGTCTGACGCCAATATCTGAGTCATGTTGTTTGTATAGTTGTTCTGATTCAGCAGGGATTCTCTAGTTCGCAATTAAGCTTTCCTGTTAGCTTCAGTTAGAATTCTCTCATTGTATCCCCTTTGTCTAAATCTTTCTAGTGAAGCGTGTGTGCACTTGAGCAGTTCTTCGTCTGTACTACAGATCCTTTTTAATCTTAGTAGCTCACCATAAGGAATGCTAGTAATTAAATGCTTATGGTGTGAACTCATGGCTTGTAGCGTGGAGTTTCCAGATGTGGGTTTTCTGTGTAGTGTTGCTTGTAACTTTACCTCTGCTACATATACAGTAGTGTCTAAAAGATTGACTCATAGATGGCTTACGTGAGACATAAATTTAAAATTTGCATTGTTGACATTAATATCTGCAATGAAAGTTTCTTCACTTATTTGATCCCCTTTCCATACTATAAAGACGTCATCTATATAGCGAATCCAATGTGCTACATGGGTGTTGAATACATTTGCATGAGTTACCCTTAGGGCCTGTTCCTCCCACCAGCCAACATGCAAACATGCATAGCTGGGGGAGAAACAGGCTCCCATGGCAACTCTCCTCTTTTTTGTTTGTACAATTCCTTACCAAACATGAAAAAATTGTTAAAATAGACACCATTTTATCATGATGTTGTGACTGTGATAATTCAATGGTTTAGTGTCTAAATAGTGCTTGACTGTTCATAGTCCTACATGGTGGGCAATGGTTGTATAAAGCGATGCTATGTCCAATGTGATTAATAAATATCCCTCCTTCCAATTCACTTGATTCAATTTGTTGAGAAAGTCACCAGTGTCTTTCACGTATGTGGGGAGATTCCGAACATGATTTTGAAGATAAAAATCCACATGCCGACTTGTATTTTTACTCACTCCCCCTATAGCAGAGATAATAGGACTGCCTGGTGTAGGTGACACTTTCTTGTGTATTTTAGGAATCAAATACATCGTGGGGATCACAGAAAATTCATTATGCATGAACTGGTATTCTTGATTGGATATCAAACCCTGTCTTTTATATGCCAGTAGTTCTCTCTTCAGAGATTCTTTAGCTTTTTTGTAATCCGTCATGGAGGTTTTTTCTTACATGTTGTGTTATTAAGTTGACGTAGTGCTTCTTGAGTATAATCCTTGCGGGGCCAGATGACTATATTCCCGCCTTTGTCAGACTTGTTAATTACGATTTCTTGATTGCCTTTTAGTTTCTTAATTAAATTGGCATATTGTTGGTCGCGAAATTTTGTTGTCTTTTTCACATGATTCACTTTGTGGTACAGTTGTTTTATGTCTTCCGTGACTCTCATGGAAAATATCAATCGCGTCCTTTGGCATCATAGGATAAAAAGTAGATTTGCTCCTAAACGGACTCCTTCCTGCACTAGGTTGAATTACATTTAATGTCTCCAATCTTTCCTGTGTCAAACCTTGAGTCATGTGGCTGTCTGGCCCATTAGTAGTTTCTTTACTTAATTCATGAAGCGTAAGTAACATCCGTGCATCAGATGCTTGAAAGTTACCAGTAGTATTGTCACAGTTGACATTCCTTTCTGTTTGTGTCTGTTGGTTATTTCCTTCTATTATCGTGAATAATTTTTTGAGTTTGTGCTTTCGTATGTAGCTGAATATATCCACTCTTGTTTTACCATAATTGAAATTGCTCTCCGGGCAATAAGAGAGACCAAGAGCCAGAAGTTGTGTTTCAGCTTTTGTCAAAGTCACTGGAGACAAGTTAACTATGGTATTGTCATTTAGCGCCTGCGCGATTGTGCTTTTCTGGGTTTTGGGGCGTCTGAGCTTGCGCCTAGCTTTTCGCCTCTTGTTTCTTTGTGATTTGCTTGTTTCCTTTGATTGCGAGGTCACAATGTTTGTCGATGGTCGAATGATACAAAATCCAATCCTTTAGCTGGGTTCAATTTACTCCTTTCATCTAGTGTACTGTGCGCATTGCTTCTCCCATCTTCCGATTCGTTGTCACTTGTTAGTGAATTAAGATCAGAGGCTGATGATTCTGCATTGCTTGCACTTTCATTTGTTTCTGCAGTTGGATTGATGGTTGCTTTTGACATATTGTTGAAGTGCATTTTCTTTGTGTTCTCATATCTACGCGCAAATGTAAAATTTTGACCTAACTCGTAATCTTCTTTATCACGGGCGAATTTGTGTACTTTTTTTTATTTTAATCTTGTCCTCCTATTGTTTGACTCTTTCTTGGATTCCTCTTCTAGTTTTTGATATATATTCAGTTTGTTCTATTTTGTCGAGTTGTTCATTGATTTTCTCAGTTTCCTTGAGTAAATCTTCTCGATCGATTTGGGCATATTTTATCAAGATTTTAACTAAATTCATTGATGCTAATCAATTATTCTCTGCCCATTCTGTTAGCTTTTTTGGGTTAGGGTTGTCAAAACTCAGTGCTAATAGAATCCGAAGCCCTCTGGGGACCCGTCCCGCCTCCTCATATTTTTGTAGGGACTTCTGTTCCCACCATTTAGTCATTTCATTCTGTATACACTTTTCCAGCGTTTTCAGAAGTGATTTTGCATCCCCCCTATATATATATATATATTATAATCTAGCTTCATTCCTTTATTGATTACTGTTGGTATTAACAAAGGGTAAGTGGACTTTTTCCCATGAATAAAGGTTGCTGTCTCATAAAGTTTTTTCAAAGGTCCCTTACTGCAGGAAAGTGTTTTTTCTTCTGTATTCTTGTCTGAACTGTAATTTACATTGGTAGGGTTTAGAATAGTAACTAATTATAGGTATTGACTTACTTTCCAGAGCAAGGACATTGAAGTTTTTGGACACAAGCCAACTCCACTCACCACCAAAACAATGGAGAAGATTGCCCATGTGTATGACTACAGGTGTATGGTCTCTGGAGGTGAACACAAGTTTCTCTTAGGGTTGGGGGTAAGTAAGAAGTGTAACATTTAATTTTGTAGAGGATGTGTGCCTTGCAACATATATTCCTGTTAAACAATATGTTTGTGGCATGTGTAGCTGTGGATACACATGCTCTTCATACTGCTGCCATCCAGTGTTGGGCTTGGACGTGTACAATTTGTTTTTCTCTGAAACGTCTTTTGAGTCACGAGGTGTAGTGACCCTTCCCCTAACTGCTAATGTGCATGGGCATCGACTCCACAGTTACATTCTTTTTGTCCACCATTGTGGATCGGACATGTATTGCCGGGGCTCTCCGTTGACGCTGCATGGTTGTCTTTTTCCCCGGGCCTCCCGATTTCTATGTTACCAATAGCCTTCAAACAATCCTTCGGTGCACCAACATTTCTTCTTACCACTGTGATCCCTCCAACAAATCCACATTTCCGATTCGTCAATGCCACGCATAGGGCTTCACCCCACTCAGGCCTCTCCCGTCGAGTCTCATGCTTAAGAATGCTAAAACTATGATAAAAAGACTCCTTTTCGTTACTGTTCAATGTGTCATTTGAAGTGCTTGTGGGCAGAAGAACACGTGGTCTTCAACAACTGCCTGTCCCTGGAGCATAACGAGGCCTCTTGCTCTGTCTGCCTCACATTCCGGTCAAAAAAGACAATTCAGAACCGTTGTGACTGTCTATTAGCGCGACGTGCCATGGAGCAAAATCATGATGATGATACACCCTACTTCTTCACACCGCATCCTTTAGCTCGGAACCCAAATCGCTGTCGGACCCTTAAATCCAAGACCTGCAGCAGACGTCAGTCCAGCATCAAAAGAGACTACTGTCAGTACCAGTATACACCAAGGCACTCACCCCCCTCCGGCAGCCAGGCGTCGAGCCTGCACTTGGGGACACAGCCTTCCAGGCAGCCACTGCCTTCCAGCCATGGCTGGCACAAATCAAGGCTTTGGAGCAGACTCTGGTACTGAGCCAGCCGCACAAGACCAGGCCCGCCTCCATGCAGACAGCCCTAAGGTGGCTTGATGTCTGCTCTGAAGGACCCCTAAGGCCGAATCAACAGTCGAACAGCGAAGGCTGTTTATCCATCCTCACACAGGCAAAATCATCACAAAGCCCCCTCTACAGGTGTAGGAGATTCTCCCTTGCAAGAGGAATGTGGGAAAGTGAGTGTTCGAGACATGCGAGCTGTAGATGATATGCTTTTGCATAGATCGCCATCTAGTGTTGGGCCCGGATGTTTGTTTTACTTCGAAGAAGTCTTTCCAGTTACGAGGTAGGTAACTCCGCCCTTAGGTGATAGTGTGCATGGGCATCAACTCCATTGTTAGATTGTGTTTTTCCGCCATCTGGTTCGGATGTGAATTTTTGCGCTCCGGTTTGACACCGTTTTTCGGGCCCCCTTTGACGATCAATCCACTACCCTCGACGGTATTGTTAATTTACTGCGTTTCTCACTCTCCGCATATCGTTTTACTCTCAAACTTCAATCAAAACATTCCTGGAAGGCTGTTGTAGAAACCCGCGCCGGGATCGGTCACAGCTGATGGAACGTACTCCATTCAAGTTATGTCCAAGGTGTTGCGCTAAGTTCCCGCACACCGACTTTCACGAAGTGTGCAACCTTTGCTTATCCCAGGAACACGACGAGAAAGACTGCAACGCGTGCCAGTCGTTTCGGTTGAAGAAAGCCCTCCGTGATCGTTGAGTTCGATGTCACGAAATGTACCTACACAGCGGCCCTGCGCCGGACCTTCTCGCAGAAGAGTCAGATCAAGAACAATCCCAAGCGCAGGAGGCCGAGATGGAGGAGGCACACGTCTCCGTGTCTGACGATGTCTCTGATGCCAACAACCTGACCCCGGCACAACGGACCATGAGTAAAGACTATTTGTTCCCCTATCATCTCCTTTACAAGAAAAAGGCTCCTGTCCATCCTCTGCCTGCGGGCCAAGGTTGGCACCAAGAAAAAGTTTCTAGCACCCTGCCTTCGGGCTCAGCGCCGAAGCAAAAACAACAGCCTTCCGGCTCGGGCTTGACCTGTCCACATGCCGGTGCCGACCCGAAACCGTCGGCGTCGAAACCGGAACACCTTCTGGTCTCCATTCCGCCATTGCGTAAAGCTAAATCTCCGCAGCTGCAAACTTCGGAGCCGAAACTCTCGACACCGCGACAGTCGTCTAAAGAAGGTACAGCGACTAAAGAGTCTCGGACCGAAAATCCACCTGATCCCAGACAGAAAGAAATCGTAATCCACCCGGAAACTGGACACAACCAGGCCAAACTTCCGGAAAAAAGGAAAGTAGACTTGTTAGAGGATTACCATATTCCTTTGGAAAAGGAAAATTCAGATTATTGACTCTTCTCCCCCTTACATTCCTGAGGTCCCTGTCACTTCACCTACACATTCCACTACATCACCTAACCCACACGATACAGGGAACGATGATGATGATGATGACTTAGATGACTCTGTACCACAAGATGTTCCACAGAATACTGATCCTTGGGATCATTTTAATGTCCCTCAACCTGATAATGACCCTGATTTGTATCCATCCAAACCTTCTTCACCAGATGATAATATTGGGTACATTGAACTCATTAATAGAGCTGCAGAATACCATGGGGTAGAGCTCCACGAGGAGAGTCTAGAAGCGGATTTTGTATTAGAGACCCTTAGTTCATCTCAAAGAGCTACACAAACCTTACGGATGTTGAAGGCCCTGCTTAAACATACTGGTGATATCTTTCAAGACCCTGTCAAAGTGACGATCATCACTCCCAGGGAAGAGAAAAATTACCGATCTGCGTCTAACGACCCAGTCTACATCAAATAACAGTTACCTTTAGACTCTTCGGTCGGTTCTAATGCTCGTAAGAGGGCTAACTCCCAAACCACAGGGGGCACCCCGCCTCCGGATAAAGAGTCCAAATTATTGGATGCTTCTGGTAAACGGATAGCATCGCAAGCTGCTAATAATTGGCGTATTCATATCAAGAGAAAGAGTATGCAGTTCCTCAGAGTAAGGGGAGAGTAAAAGTGTGGAGAGGAGACCGTGCAGAAGAGGAATTCCTCTATTCGGAACTAGGGTCCTCACACACCCAGCAAGCTAGGTGTCATGCTTCATCATATGGACCTGCTCCTCGTCGGGCCGGCGCTGCAATGCCCGACGGGCACCCTTAAAGGGGCTCTTCAGCGGAGATCTTCTGTTCCTGGCCGTATGGTGTAGTGTGTGTGAGAGGAGTCTAGTGGTGTAGATGTGAATGCGTGTGTGTGGTTAAAACAAGTTGGAAAGTTTAAAAAATCGGATTTTATTAGGAGTGGCTCTCCACTTGATTAAAACAAAACAAAGACAGAGTGGCAGCTAGCTGACGTTATGGTTCAGCTTAGCTATGCTCTTCTGTGATGGTCAACATGTTTCATGCCTGGTGGTCCTAGTGATCCGTGGCAATTCTTCAGGACCTAATGAACTGTCAACTATCTACACAGTGCGGAAAGTACAATTGTTACCTGCCACACGTATTATGGGAAACGCACTCGCCATATGTCTAAGGGGACCTATTGTGGTGTGTATCCCTGCTCCTGTCCGTGTCCGTAGCGCCACCAGGACAATTCTGGTGTCTTAAAGGTTGCTACCGGGATGGGCCGTCACCTACCCTGGCGCCACTCGAAACGGGAGGAAATAATTGGCGTATTGCCAATGCCCAAGCAATACTGGCAAGATACAATAGGGCTCATTATGATGAACTTCACAAGCTCATTGAATTCCTTCCTGAAGAATATAAAGCTAAAGCCAGTGACCTTATTCAAGAGGGTGAATTAATAACTAATACCTCTATCAGATGTGCCTTAGATCAGGCAGATAATGCGGCTCGGGCAATAAACATTAGCATACTGCTTCGCAAACATGCTTGGTTAAGGATTTCTGGGTTTAAACCTGAAGTACAAGCCTCTATCCTTAATCAGCCTTTTGACAAGCAACATCTCTTTGGACCAGCTGTTGATGCATCTTTAGAAAAGATGAAAAGAGAGACAGCGGTTGCTAAGTCCATGGGGAACTTGCAAGCACCTTCCAACAGAGGTTCCTTCAGTTGCTCATTTTACAGGGACAATTCCTCCTCCTCCTCTTACAAGGGCAACAATCAGTCGGCCTCTTCAAGACGTTATTTTTGAGGAGGATATAGAGGAAATAACGCCAGGGGAAGAGACAAAGGTAAATCTACACGCATCTCCCGCGCCAACAGCAATAAACAATGACTTATTTCCCATACCCCCGATCATTCCACTCCTGTCTGGGGACGTCTCTCACAATTTCTACCCATTTGGAATACAATTACATCCGTCAAATGGGTTCTCCAAATTATCCAATCTGGTTATTGCCTGGAACTTACAAGCACTCCACGCAATATTCCTCCAAGGTCACACCTCTTGTCGCAAGAACACCTTACCCTTCTAAAGCAAGAAGTTCTTTCGTTATTGCAAAAAGGTGCAATAGAACCAGTCCCTTTCCAATATCTGGGAACAGGAGTGTTCTCACCATACTTCCTATTTCCTAAAAAGGATGGCGCTCTCAGACCCATATTGGACCTCAGAGAACTCAATCTATACATTGAGTCAGACCATTTTCACATGGTAACCCTCCAGCAAATGCTTCCTCTCCAGCAAGTGCTTCCTCTCCTTAAGCAAGGCAACTTTCTATCCGCTCTGGATCTAAAGGACGCTTATTTCCATATACCAATACTCCCTGCCCACCGCAAATACCGCCAGTTGTGGTAGCAGGCCAACATTATCAGTTTAAGGTCCTACCCTTCGTAGTTGCGACGGCTCCCAGGGTTTTCACAAAATGCTTAGCAGTAGTCGCAGCCCACCTGAGAAGACAACAGATTCACGTCTTCCCCTACTTGGATGACTGGCTTATAAAGGCAAGTTCACACAGCAGTTGCATGCAACACACAGAGAAAACTGTGCAACTCTTCACAAACTAGGGTTCACAATAAACAAGGCCAAATCCCATCTCCAACCTCCATTTCTCAAGACTTATCTAGGAGCTACCATAGACACACACAGAGTGTAGCATATCCAACTCCAGCCAAACTCAATCAATCAAAGCTTTATTCGAATGTTTGAGCAAAAACAATCATAAAAGCACAATAAAAAGAAAAAAAAAGTCTTTACACTTGTTCATTAAAAACATTTTGTGAATAAAATAGTATTAAAGTTTTTGATAAGAATTAATCAAATATTGAACAATTGTTTCCTCTAAAAGAGTTTTTTTCAAGAAAATAGTGACACTATAAATTCTGTACTCATTGTCAAGTAATTGCAAGGCCAATAATGCATGTCGGCATTGACGTAATCCAAACTGTTTAAAAATAGGTTTTAAAAATGTGGTCCGTAATACAGAATAATATTTACAGAAAAGAATAACATGAATCGTGGTCTGTAATGAAATTTTATAACAAGGGCAAGTTGAAAGATTTTGAGACCACTCGTTCATTGTGGGAAATGTAACAAGGCGGTGAAAAGTTCCCATCCTAAAGCGGGTCAGCAAAAACCTTTCATAGGCGCTTTGAACAATAATTAAATAAGGTTGAATATTAAAAGTACTTAAAACCATCTGGTTATGCAAGACTGTTGGTTTTAGAATCTCTGTGGTCATTCTGGCAGACTCTAACAGAAACAAACCCTCTTTTTTTAGTTCTTTCCTTGATATAGTGCCGAGGGGACTAGGATTAGTAAAAAAACTTCTGGATGGCCGAGGACGTTTAAAAAATTCAAAACATATTTGAGCCATGGTATCCTCATTGCTCCCTCTAATTTCATAATGTCTGAGAGGAAGTCTCTCTTCAATTTTGCTTCTTCTTTAAGCCACAATCTGTGCCACAAGAGCACGGGTTCAATCTTGCTTAGGTCAGAAATAAATGACAGGCCTAATTCAGCACGACAAACACTTGTGGCACAGCTATTTGGTACAGATAAAATATATTTTAAAAACTAGTTTTCTACTCTTTGAATTGGTAAAGGGTCAACAAATCCCCAGACTCCGCTCTCATAAATTACCACTGAGACACATTTAGCTTTGTAGATCTTTAAAAGTTCCACCTGTGGTCTTTTGCCCAGTTTTCTTGAGAAGGCAATTAGAGCAGAAGTGGTGCGTACAAGTGCCAATTTTTTAGCGGAGACTGCTTGTACCCATGTATCATTAGAAGCAAAAAGAATACCAAGGTACGAAAATGTTGTAGTGACCCCGATTTGTTTTTTTTGGCCTCCAATAAACATATCCTTTTGTTTCTTGATGCCTTTACCACAACGCATAATAAAGGTTTTAGTTGTGTTCACCCTTCGGCCTAGCTGATTCATAAAATGGGAGAAGCTGTTTAAGACTCGCTGAAGGCCAACTTGAGTACGGGACATCAGCACCGCGTCATCCGCGTACAAAAGCGCTGGAATCGGACGGCCCGCTACTGTAGGAAAGTCCTGATAGTCGTTCAGGCGCGCCTCCCCCAACCCGTTTATATACAGATTAAAAAGGAACGGAGCCAAGACACATCCCTGTCTGACTCCGCTCCTGATCGGGAAGGCTTCTGAGCATTCACCCCTTGTGCCATAACGCACAGAGGCCTTAGCGTCACAATAAAAACGTTTAAGAAAGTAAATAATGTTTAAATCGACTCCCATGACTTCTAAAATAGACCACAATTTAGCGTGGACCACACAGTCAAAAGTGGCTGTGAGATCCACGAATGCTAAAAACAGGGGCCCATTCCTTGCCCTAGTATATTTCCCCACCAACAGAGAGAAATTTAAACCCTGCTCTACGGTCCACAGGCCGGACCGGAATCCATATTGCAAGTCTGACAGGATGGAGTTCTCCTCTGCCCAGTCCTGAAGACGCTCAAGTAGAACTCTACCTACTACTTTTGTTATGGCATCTAGCAGGGAAATTGGTCTGTAGCATCCTGGATCCTGTCTATTCCCCTTTTTAAAAATTGGCACAATGGTTGAGAGTACCCAAGTACATAAAAAATGTGTGCTGCAACTTGCATTAAGTACTTGCACATGGGAATGTTTGATTTAAATATATCAATGGGGACCCTGTCAGGGCCCGGGGCCTTTCCTCCTTGACTTGCGTGAAGGGCCCTCTCCACCTCCTCTAGGGTGAACCATAACTCTTTCTGTTGCAAAAAACAATTTCCCCCCAGTGTCTCCTGGGCATGCATATCGATCGTAAGAGCAGGGTCTTCGCCATTGTATACTTGGGAGAAATGGTTAAACCACTGTTCTTCCGGGACCGCTATCTCAAGCGACGGGCCGCCATCACCAGCTAAAAAAAGGAGCCCTAACTGCCTTCCAGAATGCCGCACTGTCATTCGTTACTGAGGCCAAATATAGGGCCTCCCAAGCCTCCTGCTTCATTTTTGACTTTCTGTCCCTTAGTGCTTGTTTGTAGACTCCTCTGGCCAACCTGGTGGCAATCAGGTTACTATGAGTTTTCTGTAGCTCCTTCTTTAGCTGGGAATGTGCTCGAGAACAGTTAGTATCAAACCAGCCCTGTAATGATCCGATGTTCTTTTTCTGCCTGATAAGGGAGTTACTTATTGCTGTAGATATGGCCATAAATGATGCTAAAATCTGGTCAGGGGCAGCTTCTTCGCTCAAGCACAAATCTATATCAGATTTACATTTCTTTACCATGTTGCTGACCAGTTTTACCTGGTCATCCAATAAGAAGGGGGACCCCTGGAATAGGATAAGGCAGGTAGAGCAGGGGAACTAAGAATAACCTAAACAGAAGGAAAATACCTGCCAGCAAATTGATAATAGAACAAGGCCCGGTATCGGGTCCAGACATTTAATACTCACAACCAAAAGGCAAACCAGGACCATCAACAACTCAGTAATGATGTCACTAGATTTATTAAATCATTTTTTTTAATACATATATATATACAAAAATTCTTTAAATGTATTGATTAACAACACAAACCAAGGATGAATATCAAAAACGTTACAAAATTCATAAGGAAAAAGCTAGTAACAGTCCCACACAGCTCCCTCAAAGCAACACACTCATACTACTACACATTCAGCAACAAACTTATACACCACATCACATTAGTGCACAAAAATAAAAACAATGAATGATTGAATACAAATTCTGCTTTTCAGATTCTCTGGGTGGAATTTCAGCGGCCCAGTAGGCTTGAGAACGCCTATGAATACAGTTTCAACAGCCCAGTGGGCTTAAAAACGCCAAAGCGCATTCGGTGTCATGCCCCAGCGGGGGCTACACCTTCATCAGGGCGAGGGAGAGCATGCGGGGTGGGACACAGCACACCTAGCAATAAAATAGTTCTCAGCAAATCAGCAAATATGGAGGTTCTCAGTTAGTAAGCAGGGTTCTGGTAATTGAAGACAGGCTGGTATATTTAAGCTTCCGTCAGAGGTTTAAAGGTCAATCCTAATCCAGAGGTAGGCGAGTGAAAATTTCGTCGCCACAGAATCCAAGCAAATGGAGGTTTGTATCCTACAGGTGGAGATAGGGGAACGGGTTCCTCCCAGTCAATATTTCGAGATGCAGGTTGTCGAGGAGGGAAGAATAGCGTAACGACCAAAGCGGGATCTATCTTCAAGGGCAGAGACACGGCGCAAAAGACTCGCTGGTTCGCGGCGGATGGCGCTCTCCACCTCCTCTAGGGTGAACCATAACTCCTTCTGTTGCAAAAAACAATTTTCCCCCAGTGTCTCCTGGGCATGCATATCGATCGTAAGAGCAGGGTCTTCGCCATTGTATACTTGGGAGAAATGGTTAATCCACTGTTCTTCCGGGACCGCTATCTCAAGCGACGGGCCGCCATCACCAGCTAAAAAAAGGAGCCCTAACTGCCCTCCAGAATGCCGCACTGTCATTCGTTACTGAGGCCAAATATAGGGCCTCCCAAGCCTCCTGCTTCATTTTTGACTTTCTGTCCCTTAGTGCTTGTTTGTAGACTCCTCTGGCCAACCTGGTGGCAATCAGGTTACTATGAGTTTTCTGTAGCTCCTTCTTTAGCTGGGAATGCGCTCGAGAACAGTTAGTATCAAACTAGCCCTGTAATGATCCGATGTTCTTTTTCTGCCTGATAAGGGAGTTACTTATTGCTGTAGATATGGCCATAAATGATGCTAAAATCTGGTCAGGGGCAGCTTCTTCGCTCAAGCACAAATCTATATCAGATTTACATTTCTTTACCATGTTGCTGACCAGTTTTACCTGGTCTACCAGAGCCCAACAAATCGAGTAACCATTATTGCTGCCAATTGCTAGATTTTCTAACAGCTGATCATTAATATTGTGGGGTCTTGGTAGATTCCTTGCAGGTAATAAAATAGTCAAACAAAGAGGGAAGTGGTCACTAAGTGGATTATCAGAGACAAGGAAAGAAAGAAGACTGTGTGCATGGGTACATGATATAAGAACATAATCAATTATAGAGCAATATCCTCTCCCATTAACAGTGCAAGACAAAGATGCCAGAGATGGACATAGCTCATGTACAAATCCCAGGTAATGGCTAAAAATGAGTTCATTGAATTGTTCCCCCAGGACATTATGGCTAAAATGTGACAAACAAACATCATCTTCTCTTGAGACTCCACACGACCTCTCTCCTGCATTCTGGCATAGGGTGCAATTAAAATCTCCTGCTAGTATTAACATATCGTTCGTCTTGCCATACCCAATGAATTCAGGGATTTCGAGATGTTGGGTATAACTATGCAAGTTTGTCCCGACGGGATATTATTATAAAAGTTGGCCAGAACTATTGAACGTGTAGGGTCTATGTCTAATTTAATCAATTGAAAGTAATCCTTGCTGGCGAGCATCCTGATATTCTCTACATTTGGAGTGCTCGCGATATAAGTACATAAACCTCCCTTCGCCTGGCCACTATGGACACTGACTGCTGGAGTGTGGTAGGTCCTAAACCCATTCACATGTATCGCTTCCTTAGCCCATGTTTCCTGAAGTATCAAAATCTCGAACTGCATGACGGAGTCCCACCATTGTTGATTACTCAGCTTAGAACTAATCCCAGCAATGTTGCATGAAACAATGTTACAACTTAAGGATTTTCCGCCCTGAGTAGAGTTTTCAGGATAAGTGGACGTGCTACTTAGTTCTTTTGGTGGGAATCTAGGTGTTGGGGAGATGTTATGATTACTGCAGAGTCGACCAGGGGTTCTTGTGCAAGGGTCGGTGATCCTAGTGCCTTAATTTCTTTATTTAAAAGAAAATCATTGGTTGGAACTGTACTTATGGGAGGGATTTTTGAGGAGATATTTAAGGAAACCTCACACTCATCCTGTGTCTCAGGAAGCAAACTAGTCAGTCCACTAGGCTTTACTATGTTGTCGACAGTTGGTATGGACATGAGGAAGTCATTGTCCCCATTAGCATTTGGGGATCATTCCCCTTTCCATGTATGAGTGGGGAACAAAGATTTCCAAGATCCAGTCAATCGGGATCTTCCAGAGGGTTAAAAACATCAAAGCGAATGTATGTTGGAACAAGATAACTAAATTGCCTTAAGTCTCTTCATTTATCGCCTGCCAACATGGAAACGTGACGAGGCAACGGGTTATTTGGGCGATAAAAATATCCCAGCGGTAATATATTAATGTTGTTAGGGTCAATAAATACATTATTTCCCCTTTCCAGGATAGTGTGAACTGTTTGGGGTGACCTAAAAGTTAGAACAATGCAATCTCCGCTGAATGATTTAGGGGTAGGTCCCACCCATCTGATTCTGCGGATCATTTTAAACTCCGAAACAAGAAGACTATTCAGGCCAGTCCTTTTGGTCAAAAAGTGTAAGGACTTATTCTTTAAAGCAGACCAGTGCTCAGAGTCAATATGTGGACAGAAAGGTACCTTTGCCAGGACCACCGTATACGGGGTAGCCTCCGGCGGTAGATTTAGATTTTGAGATGAATAGTGAAAAATATCCCGTCTTATCGGAGGAATGTTACCCCTCTCTATATACCCAGTGTCATCCCGTGTCCCCAAGGTCTCATTCATAGTCACGGTTCCTTCATATGTGTTTGAGACAGTGGCACTAGAACTACCACGCGGGGGACATTGTCCCTTGTGCTCTGAATTTTTATTGTGATTAGCATTGTTGCTGCTATCACTACTGTAGGTTTGTTTTGAAGTGAGAAAGGTTTGTGGTGGGTCAGAAGTAAAACTTACACCCCTACCAGGTGGAGGGCAATCTCTTAATGTAACATCATTTACGTGAGTGGATGGGTTTTTACTCCTCATCGATTCCTCCATCTTAGCCAATCTAGATTCAATACTGGTTACCTGCGACATAATAGGTTCCAGGAGCGATGTCATCATAAGCTCAAGCTTCCCCAAAAAGTTCCCATCTGACATGCTATTTAAATAATTGTCCACTTCGTTCTGTGTTGGGGATATTGGAGATCCCCTATTGGGATCATCCATCTCAATAGCAGATTTGCCCCTTCTCCCATTCATAGGTGGTGGCAATTTGCTTTGTTTGGGGGGATTGTTACCTTTCCTTTTGCTTGGTGGGGGTCCTACAGTAGGTTTTAGTCTTTGATTAGCCCTTTGCCCTCTCCTGGTAACTTTAGGTCCAGCAGGGGCAACTTCAGAATCAGGGGTTAACAATGGCACTGTATCTATTCCCTGTTCGTTTGTGCCTTGTATTGAAATATCAGTCACAACGTAATATGTCAGTTCCAGCCTCAACATTCCTTACCAGCTCAAGTGTTCATGCAATTACTGGGAATGATGGCATCTTGCATCTTCATAGTTCCATATGCAAGACTTCACATGCGCCCCCTGCAGGAATGCTTAGCACGTCAGTGGAACCAGGCTCGCGGTCAGTTATCGGATCTAGTGTTGGTGGACGGCCGCACCCATCGCTCTCTGCAGTGGTGGAACACACAAAACCTGTTAAAAGGGCGGCCTTTCAGTGACCCGGTTCCACAGATAGTACTGACAGCAAACACATCACTAACTGGTTGGGGAGCACATCTCCAAACTCACACAATTCAGGGGATGTGGAGCCCCCAACAGAAACAGCTTCACATAAATCAGCTAGAGCTCTTAGCGATTTTTCTGGCTCTGAAAGCATTTCACGTTCAGGTATTACGCAAGACGGTACTAATTCGTACAGACAATATGACAGCCATGTACTTCATTAAAAAACGGGGGGGGGGGACACTCCCTACACTGTCCCAACTAGCACAGGACAGCTGGAGATGGGCCATTCATCACAAGATCTGCTGAGTCGCTAGACAAAGCAAATACACGAATGGGACTACATCCTCAAGTTCTCCTCCCATTCTTCCAAATGTGGTCCTTCGTTCGCCCTAAGGTGGCAGGGTATGCCCAGACGTCGGTCCCTTGCTCACTTTGCCACTGGATTCAAGCTAGCCTGGCTGATGAGGGCTGTTAGCGGTACTAATTCGTACAGACAACATGACAGCCATGTACTACATTAAAAAACGGGGGGACACACTCCATCCAACTGTTCCAGCTAGCACAGGACATATGGAGATGGGCCATTCATCACACAATCTTTCTCCTGGCAGAACACCTCCCAGGAGTGGACAATCAGATGGCAGATCTGCTAAGTCGCCAAACAAAGCAAATACTCGAATGGGACTACATCCTCAAGTTCTCTTGTTCGCCCAAAGTATGCCCAGACGTGGGTCCCTTGCTCACTTTGCCACTGTATTCAAGCTAGCCTGGCTGATGAGGGCTGTTAGCCCGAAACCGGTGCCAGGATGCTTGTTTCCGGTCCAGGGAAGACATGGCTTGGCAGTTCGGGGTGGACTGTTCCCATGAGGCAAAGGGTCAAGACTGATTTGCATATAGTTGTGTCTGAACTGGGGTGGCAAAGTGAGCTAAAGACTGATGATGGATTCAACCCAAATCTGTGACTGGGGGTGAGTGTTTGAAAAGTTTCAGCACTCCGTCCATCATCTCTTTGTGTTTGCTTCCCAGACATAGACCTGTTCGCCACACATCTAAACGCAAAATGCCCAAACTTCGCGTCCAGGTATCTACACCCATTGTCCAAAGGCAATGCACTATAGATGAATTGGTCAGGGATATTTGCTTATGCTTTTTCCGCCTCTTCCACTCATTCCATGAGTGGTTCGGAAACTCAAACAAACGTCACTGACCCTAATCCTGGTTACTCCCACATGTGTTGGTCAACCATGGTTCACAACTCTACTGGAACTCTCAGTAGTTCCTCATCAAAAGCTTAACCTTTCACCCAGTCTCCTCACCCAGAGTCATGGCGCGATAAGACACCCAGATCCCAGTCAACTCAATCTAGCGATATGGCACCTGAAGTCCTAGAGTTTCTAAATCTACCGCCAGACTGTATGAATATCATCAAAGAAGCTAGGCGTCCTACCACAAGAGCCTGCTATGCAGCCAAGTGGAAGCGGTTTGTGAATTATTGTAACAACAACCACATCAACCCGCTTGATACTTCCGTACAAAACATTATTTGCTATTTGTTACATCTACAACATTTCAATTTAGCATACTCATCTATCCGCCTACATCTTGCTGCAATAGCTGCATACCTACAGAATAGACAGCATCTGTCTCTTTTTCGGATACCTGTCATTAAAGCATTTATTGAGGGACTCAAAAGAGTTATTCCACCTTGACGTCCAACTGCCCCACTGTGGAATCTCAATATTGTTCTCACCAGACTAATGGGTCCACCCTTTGAACCATTACACAGATGTGAACTGCAATTTCGTACATGGAAATTGGCATTTCTAGTTGCTATCACATCACTCAGAAGAGTCAGTGAGATCCAGGCATTAACCATAGAAGAACCTTTTGTACAGATGCACCAAAACAAAGTAGTTCTTCGGACCAATGCTAAATTCCATCCTAAAGTCATTTCTGCCTTTCACAGTAATCAATCGTTGAGTTACCTGTTTTCTTCCCTCAACCAGATTGTGGCAGAACATGCTCTGCACACGCTAGATGTCAAACGAGTGTTGCTGTATTACATTGAAAGGACAAAACCTTTCCGGAAAACGAATCAACTTTTTGTAGCCTTTGCTCCACCACATAAGGGCAATACCATATCAAAATCCGGTATTGCTAGATGGATTGTGTATTCAGATATGCTATGCAAAAGCTAAAAGAACGTTACCAGTTCCCCCTTGAGCACACTCTACATGTAAACTGGGGGCTTCTATGGCATTCCTAGGGAATATACTCATAGACGACATGTAAAGCTGCAACATGGACTACCCCTCACTCATTAACACAAAACATTACTCGGTGGATGTGTTGGCAGCACAACAAGCTAAAGTAGGCCAGGCAGTTTTACGTACACTATTTCAGACTACTGCAACAGCTACATGTTAGCCATCGCTTTGGGAGATACTGTATAGTCTATGCAAAAGCATATGATCTACAGCTCATATGCCTCGAACGGAAAATGCTACATACATTCATGGACATCTCTTTCTAACTACTCTGTCTGAAAGAAACACGTAGTGATAGATTCCTTACCTTCGAATATCCCCAGGCGTCAGACCGGAACCGGAAAGGTTTTCGTCAGCAGTATCCCTGCGCGTCGGTAGGCGTCGTCGTGCGGCTCCGTGTGAGTCGATGGCGTAGTCGGCACCGAGATGACGTCGCAGGAGCTTCTTAGATGTGCCCGCGCGTCTAAGTAGCTTACTGCTCACCCACACTACCACAAAAGCAAGCATTAGTGTTATCTACTTAGCCTCTGTACAACCTCTGGAGACCCACTGGACTCACTAGACACTATATCCCTTTGTGGTATAGTATATGGTTAGCCAGCCACTCACAATGAAGCTCACTTTTGAAGAGCAATTTACGTGGGAACCCCCACCCCCTCCAAAGCAGAAAAGCATCAAGACTGGACCCAGTCCGCTGCCCCCAAGACCTGCTCATCCAACTCTTCCTCATTCACCACCACCACAGCGGCTTCCGCCTTCTTCACCACAGGGGTCTACACATTTATCTTATGGGGAGAGAAGCCCTCAACCCTTAGATCCCTAAGACGCTCCTTGTGACCAGGAACCTCAGGATGACCCTTGGGATAATGATGGGGTTGTCCCTTCTGGCCACCAGGTGCCAATGACCCTGACCTGTACCCTTCCTTTCCTGACAATACCGCCTCTTATCTTGAGGTTATACACAGGGCAGCCACTTTTCACACAGTGGACACCAAACCAAAAGAGGACAATATTTGAGTGGAGACTCTACCACACCTAGCATGCCATCCATTTCTTGTCAAGGTCAGGCATTTAACTATGAAGCTTGACAAGAAATGTAAATCTTCTCCCACCTTAGAAGCGGGCCAACACTCAAATTACTGGGGATGCCTTGCCCCCAACAAAGAAAGAAAAAAGATGGACACAACAGAGAAGAAAGTTGCCTCACAATTTGCAACTCCTTGGTATACTGCCAGTCCTGTAGCACTGTTGGTGAGATAAGAACGCGCCCATAGGGTTGAAATGAGGGAGGTGATACAACATCTCCCCTACCAATACAGACAGTGGGCGCAGGTGATCGTGTCTGAAGGACAGACCATCTCCAACACTTCCATCACATGTGCTCTCAATGTGGCCGACACTGCCGCCAGGGGCATAAATTCCACCACCCCAATCCATAGGCATGCTTGGCTATTTTTATCTGGCTTCATGCCAGAAGTCCAGCAGCATCTGATTAAAGGCCATTTGATAAAGAACACCTGTTTGGCCCACAAGTTGATCAGATGATGGAGAAACACTAAAGACACTGATGCACCCAAATCAATGGGGAGCTCTCCAGTCGCCATTGTCCAGTTCCACTCTTCACTTCTCACAATTTTGTGGCTTTGCGAGCGTTGCCTCCCGTGAGGCTTCCACCTCTTACCAGAGGCGGCAGCAGCAGCCCATACTCCAGAGGATATTCAAGGGATGCCTATAGGGGAAACAATGTTAAGGGCCAGGGTAAAAGTGGAGCGGGATTTCCCAGCATAGATCTGTTTGCAACAGCTTAAAATGCCAAATGCCCAAACTTTGCCTCCAGATTTCGACACCCACAGACCATGGGCAATGCACTATGCATGAACTGGTATGGGGTACCTGATTACTCTTTTCCGCCTCTCCCACTCCTTCCATACGTGATTCGGAAGCTTTGGCAAACCTCCCTCTCTGGTCCTGGTGGCCCCCCATGTGGGCCAGGCAACCTTGGTTCACAACCCTCCTTGAGTTGTCTGTAGTCCCTCGTGAGAAGCTCCCCTACAGGCCTGACCTTCTCTTGCAAATCCAGCGCACTTCAGCATCCCAACCTCATGCAGCTCAACCTATTGATCTGGTGCCTGAAGTCCCAGAGTTTGGTTACCTTAATTTGCCCCCTTAGTGTATGCTCATCCTCTAAGAGGTTCACCACACAACTAGTAGGACAAGCTAAGTGGCAAAGTGGAAGAGGTTCATCCACTAATGCCTACCCAAATACATTGACCCAATGAAGTCGGTAGTGCTGAACATTGTATTCGAGGTATGTGTAGCTGTAGTTTCAGCCTCCACAGTATAGGCTTAGAGAAGGGACATCTGGAAGCATTTTCTGGTTTATTACATTGCTTGGCAGGGATTGTTGTGAGGTTTCATATAGGATGCAATCTGGCAACGTTGAAGTAGACTGATGTATTGCTGATTGTTGGATTATATTGGTTTGCTCATTGATGGATTATATTGGATTTCAGCCAGTTTAATCCTGCTATGTGCATGGATGCATGTGCGGCAGTTCACCTACGTTTGTTCCTCTCTGCTTCAGGTGATTGTATTTCAAGGACTCATTACCCATGTGACTTTGACATTCTATTTGTATGTGGTTGTAGTTGGTTTAACTTAATGTGTTCACTGCTACTAACTGATGAGAGGATATGGATGTGTTGGAATAGCTTCAATGGAAGTATAGTTGATGTGGCACACTTCAAAATGCCTGGAGCTGTCTACAGTGTACTGAGTAGTTATAGTGCTTCTCATGAAACTAAATGCCTCCTTTTCATAGTAAGGCTCAACTCCTCTCCCTCACTTCATCTGTCATTCTGTTATATATTCTCCCACTGTCCACTAGATGTGTCTGTTCTCAGTGCCTCTCATTCTATTCTCTTCCCTTGTCCCTTCTCCTCTCATCTTTCTCTAACACTCATCTCCTATTACTAGACGTCTGGGATTTTCTACATTTTGGTTCTTCCCCCTGGTGGTGCCTCACCTATTCGCGCCTCATTGTTCTAAGCAGTTGCTCCACGCTCTCTTTGCTTCTCCGAGTTTATACTTCTCACATTCTTCAATAAGAATTCATTATGAATTTCTATTATAGAGGTCCTTGTTATAGTGCATTCTTTAGTGTAAGAGAACTTTGATTACCTGTAAATTGTGCTGACTCCACTTTGGTTATACAGCGCTATATAACACTATAAATATAAAGAACATATAGGGTGTTCTTGTAGAGGAGGTATGAACAGGTCTTGCTTTGGATTCCCCATAAAGTCGGGAAATGCTAGATCATCCAAAATGGCTTGACGCCTTGTTAGTGCCAGGAGTTGTCTAATGTGCATTGTTGTCGAGTGACGTATGATAAGGTCTTTAAACTGATATCCTGCCAGGAGACAAATGCCCAGCCAACTGTTTGGTGCTTTGACTGCAACCTAAGGTTTGTCACAAGATTGATGCCAGCTCTCTGTCATCCTCATTCCTCAAAGGCAGAGAAGTTGCCCAAGGCAGACCAAAGAAGAGCTGTCTTCTACTTCATACATATGTCCGAAGAGGGACTACAAATTTTGTGTTGGGTCTCTGACACAAAGGAAGGAAATGCTGTTAGTGAACATATTATGGCCAGATTTAGCCCTGTGTGTTATGTTACATCATGTTTTAAAGCACACCTATCACAATGACAAGGTTATCCTGCCGCTGCAGGACCTCATTGGCAGGCAACACTGATTCATACCTATTGAAAACAAACATTGGCTATGCCAATTGGTCTGGCCTTAAAGGAATGTTGTACGTTAATGTTCGACATTACAAGTGAATAGCGTGGGAATAGATATGTATTTGTGTGAAAGCCACAAACTGTAGAGTAATATTGATATGGATTAAAAGGTCAAGTGACAGTTGCACTCTCAAGCCAGACCTTCGGTTTAATAACTGCCCCCTCCCATCTGTGCTGAGAAAGCAACATAAATGATCTGGTTATCTAAGACACTTTAATAGCATTCTAATATTATGTGGGCCCCGAATGATTAGGCTCATGCAGCTGGCTAAGTAAACAAAATGATCACAGCTGTATGGACGGCATGCATTTTTGTGCAAGCACACAACTTCTGACCAATCAGAACATGTACTCCCGGCTGGTGCCAGGATTAAAAACAGACATTCACTAGTGTGGCTGCACTGGAAAGTGATCAGCATGTTTCGGCCGTAATGACCTGTAACAGTGTTGTGGCCTTCTGCAGGATATCTTTTTTTAGCTACTGCAAAGTGTATGTTAAAACAATAAAGACAAAGGTGCAAAAAACGATGCAGAGATACAAAACCAGTGATCCGGCTGTTCAGCATATTCACCAGTACACCCTCGCCGTTAAAACAGTTAGGTACAGTGTGTTTGGACCACATTCCAACATATCTAAAGAGACAACACAGTGCACTTAAAGTGAGTATCGTAGGTGCGGTACAACAAAATAAGTGCGTAGTCAGGCAGTTACTTAGTTCAGTAACACTCACCTGCAAATGTCATATACCTTACATCATCTGTCCCTGGCACATGGCCCTAGGTAGAAACTGCCATCCAACCTAATGAGTAGAGGTGGTGGCGTTACACATTGTAAATAGTATTAATACCTACTAGCATTTACAAGAGACAAGTATCCAATGAAAAGGTGGTGAGTAAGAGATATGAACAGATATGTAGTTAGTGAGAATGCATCTATGATTGCAAGTTAGCCGCATGGTGTGCTGACTGTAGGCTAGAACAATAATTGAGGCTGGGCGTGGTGTCCCAGAGTTTGTAATAGAAGGTAAAAGGAAGCTACGCATAGTGTTTTGGCAGTTAAAAGAATTCAAGGCCCAGAGCATGTCCCAAAATCGTAGAAACCTGGTATAGTATGGTTGTCCCTAGTGCACAGGAAATTTGCTAACACAGATGCGTTATGTCTGGTGGTATGGAGAGAAAGAACCCATTTTGCTACTGATGTCCAATGGTATATCTTGCAAGGTATGGAACACGTGGGACTCCCAACACATGTTCCGATGAGACGCCCTACTGGACAGAATGTTAGCAAGGCGTAGCACAGGGATGAAGGCGACCAGCCCGGTGGAGAATTAATAAATGTGACCCTAGGTGAGGTAGTGCTATAGGGCGCGTGCAAGTTCCCCTCGGTGCGCAATCCACTCTACCTGCGTCGGTATTGTTTCGAACGCTTATCCCACCTCTCCGCGTATCGTATCCGTCGAGGTAAAAACCTCTATTTCAATCAAAGATCTTCGGGAAGGCCGCCCTGCCTAACCGCGTCATTCCAGCTCGCATTCGATGGAACGGACTCCATTCAAATTCTGTCCGCTGTGCCACGCGAAGTATCCGCTCACCGACTCACATGCAGTGTGCAACTTGTGCTTATCTCCGGGGCACAAAGAAGAAGACTGCGACGCGTGCCGATCTTTCCGATCAAAGAAAACGATCCATGATCGTCGGGCTCTTCGTCTCGAGATGCGGAGTCAAAACATCGAATACACACCGGACATCTTCGGTGGTGAATCCGAGCAAGAATTTGACGCACAAGGGGCCGAGGAGGGAGAACAAGAGGAACTTGCTTCCATCCTAGAATCGGACTTCGAGTCGAAAGAAGAGGTGCCACAAGGTCAACGTACCGTGAGTACCGAACGCCCCTTGACCCAAAATCCTATTCAGCAGAAACAAAAGGCTTCGGTCCCACACCTGCCTTCCGACCACATTCGGCACCGACAACATGTTTCCGATGCTCCGGCTCGGCACAGAAACACGTTTCAACCTACCGGCTTGGGATTGAGTCGGCCAAAGCCTGCCACCGAGCCGAAACCTTCAGGCTCCAAACCAAAAACCGTTTCGTAGCTGAAATCCTTGACGCCGAAGTCAAAGTCTCCTTCGGCACCGTAAAGCGATTCCACCCCGGCACCGAAATCTGTGCCTACGAAGCGACAGGCTTTGAATTTCGATGCCCCAACACCCAAATCAAACCGAAAACAGAAGAAACTCTATATAAATCCTAATACTGGACATGTTCTTACTATGTCACCTCAAAAACACAAACCTGAGTTAGAAGAAGAACCTTTCTTCATTCCTTTCAAGCAAAAGTATGTGGATACTAACCTTCCTCCACCTCCTCTTTTACCTCATTCCCCTACACCAACCTCTCCACCTTTAGGTCATTTACTAATTACACAAACTAACTCTCCATCACCACCACCACCACTACTTGATGATGATGATGGGGATGAAGGGAGACAATATTATCCAAATAGATCACACTCTGCCTATGCTTAAAGGCATGATGAACGTTACAACAAACAAATGAATGATGGACGGAATGCTGACAATGCATACATTCTCTCCCAGTCAAGAGATCTGGGTTAAATCCATCGTTCTTTTGCCCACTACACCACCCCAGTTCAAACATGGCCATATGCAAATCAGTCTTGACCCTGTGCCTCGTGGGAACAGTCCAGCCCGAACTGCCAAGCCATGTCTTTCCTGGACCAGAATCAAGCATCCTAGGACCGGTTTCTGGCTATCAGCCGTCATCAGCCAGGATAGCTTGACTCCAGTGGCGTAGTGAGCACGGGTCCCACGTCTGGGAATACCCATCCCACTTAGGGCGAAAAGCGTTACAACAAACAAATGATGGACGGAATGCTGACAATGCATACATTCTCCCCCAGTCAAGAGATCTGGGTTAAATCCATCGTTCTTTTGCCCACTACACCACCCCAGTTCAAACATGGCCATATGCAAATCAGTCTTGACCCTGTGCCTCATGGGAACAGTCCAGCCCGAACTGCCAAGCCATGTCTTTCCTGGACCAGAATCAAGCATCCTAGGACCGGTTTCTGGCTATCAGCCGTCATCAGCCAGGATAGCTTGACTCCAGTGGCGTAGTGAGCACGGGTCCCACGTCAGGGAATACCCATCCCACTTAGGGCGAAAAGCGTTACAACAAACAAATGATGGACGGAATGCTGACAATGCATACATTCTCCCCCAGTCAAGAGATCTGGGTTAAATCCATCGTTCTTTTGCCCACTACACCACCCCAGTTCAAACATGGCCATATGCAAATCAGTCTTGACCCTGTGCCTCATGGGAACAGTCCAGCCCGAACTGCCAAGCCATGTCTTTCCTGGACCAGAATCAAGCATCCTAGGACCGGTTTCTGGCTATCAGCCGTCATCAGCCAGGATAGCTTGACTCCAGTGGCGTAGTGAGCACGGGTCCCACGTCTGGGAATACCCATCCCACTTAGGGCGAATAGCGTTACAACAAACAAATGAGACATGCCTATGACCTCTTTAGATATCCAGTGTGGGCTCGCATTCTCAAACCCAGGATTGATAAAAAAAATATAAGGCCGCTACCTTAGATCCTGTCTTTATTAAAGGTCAACTACCTCTTGACTCTTTGGTAGTCTCTAATGCCCGTAAACGGGCCAACTCACAGAATACAGGTGATGCTCCCCCCTCCAGACAAAGATTCTAAACTTTTAGACGTCTCTGGTAAATAGGTAGCCGCCCAAGCAGCAAATCATTGGCGCATTTCCAAAACTCAGGCCCTGTTAGCTAGATATGATAGGGCACACTGGGACGAAATGGAGAAGTTGACAGACAGACAGATGCCAGACAGTCTCACTGGGTGAGTTTGTCTCCAAGCCGTTCTCGCTTCCATGTGGGGTTCCTCAGGGGTCTTTAATGTTTACGTCTCCTCTTTGACTCCTTTGATTGAATCTTTCGGCTTTTGTTTAACATCTTACGCCGAAGATACCCAAATTGTGATCTCACTGCAACCAGGGCAGGAGAAGGCAACGGGTGAGAGGCTTCATGATTGTATGGGAGCAGTGGGAGGCTGGATGTTGCAAAATTGCTTAAAGTTGAACGCAGGCAAAACAGAGGTGATAAGGTTTGGGAATAATGCTAATCTTTGGACTCCTAGTTGGTGGCCAGAGGCCATGGGGACTCTTCCAGTACCCTCCAGGAAAGTCAAGAACCTGGGTGTGGTGCTGGATGAACATCTTGACATGCGTGATCAAGTGAATGCCGTGGTCTCTGCTACTTCCTACATCCTCAGGACCACGAGGAAAATTTTGCCTCTTCTGCCGGCTTATTGCAAGCGTACAGTGGTTACGGCCTTGATTATGTCAAGACTCGACTATTGTAACAGTCTTTATTTAAATATGCATGAGCGCAGTTTACAAAAACTCCAGATGCTCCCGAATTTAGCAGCCAGGCTGCTTACGGGAACCTTGAAATTCGCATCTATCGCAAGCTCAATAAAAAAACTACACTGGCTGCCTGTAAAAAAGCAAATTCTCTTTAAATCCCTTTGCTTAGTTTTTCGAGCGCTTCAGGACACAGGCCCACTTCATCTGAAACAATTCCAGTGGTATGTGCCCGGAAGATCGTTACGCTCTTTAGGAGCAAAACTCACTGAAGTACCCACCACAAAGAGAGCTAGATGGGGAGGCAGAAGTTTTTCCGTTGGGGCAGCTAAGGCCTGGAATGAGCTTCCTTTTAGCTTGAGAAACTCTAAAGACCTATTTGCTTTTAGGAAAGCGCTCAAAACATGGCTGTTTTAATTCTTCTGTCTGGAACCGTCAGTTAGGAGGACTGTAGCAAGCGCCAGGACACCTTAGGGTAACCGTGCGCTATGTAAGCTTTACTAACATAACATAAAACATACACCACCTCCCAGATGAACACTAGGCAAAAGCCCAAGATTTAGTTCAGGAAGGAAAGCTTATTTCCAGTTCCTCAATAAGATGCGCTTTAGATGCTGCAGGCTTTGCAGCTAGAGAAATCATCACTATTGTGTTAACAAGAAGACAAATAAGACATGCATGGTTGAGGATTTCTGGTTTTAAACCAGAAGTGCAACAGTCTATCTTAAATGTTCCTTTTAACAAGGAACATCTCTTCGGGCCCGAAGTAGATAAATCATTGGGAAAATAAAAAAAGACACAGAATTAGCCAAATCTATGGGAGCCCTGCAGTCTCCCTCTAATCGGGGCTCCTTTCGTCGCTCCATCTACCGTGGGGGTCCAAAACCATGTCCTCGGACAATACTGCCACCTCTTACAAGGGCAAGAATCAATCTTCCTTTATAAAGGGCCTCTTTAGAGTAAGATATAGAGGTAACAATAACAAAGGTCAAGCCAAGGGCTCCGCACCTTGTAATTACCCCCCCCCCCCCCCCCCCCCCACCAAGCAGTGACTTGCCTACACTTCCCCCGATTATTTAACACCTGTCGGGTGACGTCTTCTACAATTCCTTTCCATTTGGCAATATATCACCACAGACAAATGGGTGTTAGGCATTATCCAACATGGTTATTGCCTGGAGCTTATCAACAATCCTCCAAACGTGCCACCATGTTCTCACAAAATTTCACTAGAACATTTACATCTACTTCAACAAGAAGTAGAGTCTCTCCTCTCCAAAGGAGCCATAGAACCTATGCCGTTACAACATCAAGGGACAGGTGTGTACTTCCTGTACTTTCTCATTCCCAAAAAGGACGGCACTTTGAGACCTAATTTGGATCGCAATGAAGTAAACACTGTCTGACCATTTTCACATGGTAACATTTCAACAAGTGCTCCCACTTCTACAGCAGGGTGATTTGATGTCTACTCTAGACTTAAGACGCATATTTCCACATTCCAATTCATCCCGCTCATCGCAAATACCTCAGATTCATGGTAGCGGGTCACCATTACCAATTCAAAGTGCTACCGTTTGGAGTCACCACTTCTCCCAGGGTATTTACCAAATGCTTGACAGTAGTCGCAGCACATCTGAGAAGACAACACATCCATGTCTTCCTATACTTGGACAACTGGCTCATTAAAGCCCGTACTTACCAAATGTATCTCCAACACACTTGAACCACTATTCACTTACTTGACCAACTAGGGTTTACAGTGAATGCGTTGTAGTCTCATATATAGCCTTCCAACACGCAAACTTATCTGGGTGCCACAGTAGACGCTCACAAAGCTCTAGCCTCTCCCAATACAGCCAGGATTCACAGTATTCAGTCCCTTCTCTCAATTTCAGCCCAACCAATCATTGCCAGCAAGAGTCTTCATGCAACTGCTAGGCATGATGGCGTCTTGCATTACAATTGTTCCCCGCGCAACACTTCACATGTGTCCCTTTCAAGAATGCTTAGCAAGTCAGTGGAACCAGTCGCAGGGTCAAGTAACCGATCTAGTGTTGGTAGATGGCCGCACCCATCGCTCTCTGCAGTGGTGGAACCCACAAAATGTATCCAAAGGGCAGCCTTTTCTCGACCCTGCTCCACAGATAGTGCTAACAGCAGACACATCGCTCACTGGTTGGGGCGCTCACCTACAAAGTCACACAATCCAAGGATTATGGACTCTAAAGTACAGGAGCCTTCATATCAATCACCTAAAGCTACTAGCAGTGTGTCAGGGGTTGTCCCATACTCCCCATGAGAAACCCCCAGACTTACCTCTTCCACCCTCCTCTTCTCCCTTTCAGCCCCCAGACATCGGGATCGCGGGTGGCGAGTATAACGTGGCTGATCTCCCCGGGCTCTGGCCCTTTAACAACGATGCCGCATCTTCATCGACAGACCCCACCCCCTCACACGTTACAAGACAGGAGTCGCCTGGTCGGAGGGGATGGAGTCACAACGAGGAAGTGAACCCCGCGCCATCGAGATGCGGAGGAGAGAACACGGAGGAACCGAACACGAAGAGAGAGCGGAGAGCCCAGCGAACCCGTGCCCAGACGAAGGACCACGCATCGAGGAGGCATATCCCACGCTGCGCCCCGCCACGGACCAGGAGGTTCGTGGCTCCAGCAGGTACGTGAGCGGTTCTGCGGGTCGGGGCGGCGGGTGGTTGAGACCTCCCAGGGCGGACAGTGAAGCAAGCGGACGGCTCATCCGCTGCTTACGGGTCAGAGGTACTCCCGGTGTTGGTTTCCTTCTACACTCACCGCCTGGCCCCTGTGGTGCTCCCTCACGTCCCCTCCCCGTCTCTTCACGTATTGCCTGAGATTAAGGCTGTGTTTTCTTTTTCTTATATGACCCCAAGTGATCCTGGGAGAACCCGACAAACGACCAGACCAGAACCTGGAGTTGAGGAGCTAATTCCCCAAGAAAGTCTGAAACCCCACTTCAGGGACAACTGCTGTGTACGGGACTGCTCTCCCTTATTGGACTGGTGTGATCTCCTTAAAATAAAAACACCCATTGCATTTCACCCTGCGATCTCGTGCTTCATTCGACCCGCGACACATGGTGGAGAATGCAGGCATAACGCGCCAGTGAAGAGGCACATATGGAGGCGCTTATTCAACACCTGGTGGAGGGGCAGAAGAAGCTGGAGTGGGCTGTAGGACGTCAGCTCACCAGCGCCCAAGCGGATAGAGACACCTACAGGGACCAGATGAAGGCCCAACTAGACGTCCTAGTACGTGTTGTGGAAGAGACCCCGTCGTCCGCTGGGAAGAAAGGGGTAAATCGGACGTCCGCCATGCCTCCCACTGTGTCCTTGCAAAAATACCTCCCGGGAGAGGATCCCGATGCATTTCTTCTGAACTTTGAGCGAGCTGCTTGGGCCTCGGGCTGGCCGGTCTCTAAATGGCCCTTTTTTTTTAGCTCCTCTGTTGTCAGGAGAAGCCCAAGCTGCCTACCAAGTAGCCAACGCCAGGGGGTCACCCCCTATGAAGAAGTAAAAGCCGTGATCCTGGATCACTTGGGCATGGATCCAGAGGCGTATCGCCTACACTTCCGTCGAGAAAAAGGGGTCCCAGGCGATAGCCCAAAGATCTTGTATTTCAAGTTAAAAGTGGCTGCAGAAAAATGGCTTAAACCCAATGAACTGACTAAGGAAGACATCATGAACGCTGTTATTCTAGAGCAGTTCCTGGAAGCTCTCCCGTACGCCACCCAAAGGTGGCTGAGACAACATGCCGGCCTCACCATAGAAAAAGCCGTCGACATGGCCACCTCCTTTGTACGGGCCCAGCCCCGTACACTCCTCTGGGAACCGGAGAAGGGAATGAAACCGTCCTCCATACCCCGAAAACCGCTCCGTCCTATCAAGGACCCTGAGAAGATTAGAGCCCCAAAGCCAGAACCTCTCGTTCCTCGACAGCCACAATGTTTCGAGTGTGGTGATTGGGGACATATTGCCCGGGTATGCCCGCGACGGAAGACAGAAGAACCTATGGATGTCAGCTACGTGCCCCGTAACTTAATGTATTCAGCGGAGATGGGCGCCTGTTTTTACGTAAATGTTAGGGTGAACAACCACTCCGTTTCTGCTCTCTTGGATTCCGGCTGTTGACAGTCCATGATTAAAAGTTGTTTTGTTACCCAGGAGCAAAGAATTCCAGGGGGTCAGGTAGCGATAAGATGCGTTCATGGCGACGTACGCCTCTATCCTACCACCAGGGTCCCCATTTATTTTCAAATGAGAGAGGGCTCCTCGCATGTTACCGTGGGTCTTATGTCTAATCTCCCCGAAGATATCATACTGGGCACCGATAATCCTGACTTTCTTTCCCTCTTCTGGAAGACCATACAGACGACCGCTAAAGACACCCCTGCCTTTCTGGTACAAGAATCCTGGGCAATAGACAAGAACTTCCACTGGGCTCAGACCAATGACGTCACCCTTTTTCTTGCCTGGCAAGAGGCCAGTAACCAACCACCTACCCTTAACCCGTCCTTTCCAACTTTCCAAATACAGAACGGACTCCTCTACAGGCTCCCTAGCTCTACAGCTCCTTCCCAACTACTAGTACCCAAGGCATTCCGGGACCAGGTCATGGTTTTCGCTCACTCCCACCTACTAGCTGGTCATGTAGGAGCCCAGAAGACAACTGAGAACATTTTACGCCACTTCTATTGGCCCGGCATTTATGCCCAAATAAAGCCATACTGTCAAGAATGCCCTGTCTGTCAGGTGAAAAATCCGTACCGACCGACCCCAGTTGCCCTACAACCTCTACCCGTCGTTGGCCAACCTTTTGAGCGCGTTGGTATGGATATTATCGGACCCCTACCACGCTCCTCAAAGGGCTGTTAATACATACTAGTTTTAGTGGAATATTGTACCCAGGTCCCTGAGGCTTTCCCCCTCAGGACTCCCACTACCCCCGTTATCGCTGACAAGTTACTAGAGTACTTTTCTCGGGTGGGGTTTCGGCTACAGATCCTGACAGACCAGGGGAAACCCTTCGTCTCAAAATTAATGACTCAAGTCTGCAAACTCCTAAACATTAGACACATTAAAACCTCTGTCTATCACCCACAAACGGACGGGTTGGTAGAGAGGTATAACGGTTTGTTGAAGTTAACCTTAAAGAAAATGCTGGAGAGTGAGGGAAAGAGCTGGGACCGTCTGCTTCCACTGGCTCTGTTCGTCATCCGGGGGCAGGTTCAGAGTAGTCTAGGGTGTTAATCCTTCGAACTCCTGTACGGCAGACAACCTCGAACTCTGCTAGAGATGACGAAGGAGACCTGGGAAAAGGAAGACGATAACACCCAGAACCTCCTAGAATACTCCCTGCATTTACGCTCCAGGATCGGTAAATTACGAGAACTAGCTCATCAGAACCTTGAAAAAAAACAGGGAAAACAAAAACGTCACTATGAGAAAAGGGAAGAAAATGCGTTCCTTACACATAAATGACTGGGCCTTGGTGTTATTACCCACCACTGCCAGTAAGGCTAAAAGCGAGTGGAAGGGACCCTATAGAGTGGTAGGGACACTAGGACAGACCACGTCTACAAGTAACCCCGCAGAAAACTCAGTCCTATCACATCAACCCATTGAAGAAATTGATAGGATCTCCTCCGAAAAACGTACAGATCTCCCTCATGGAGAACAGTTGCCCTTGCACCCTAGACAAGTTGGGCGTAAACCAGAACCTACCCCCCGCAAAACTCAGGGAACTCCTGGACGTCCTCCTCCCTTTTCAGGACCTATTCGCCTATATTCCAGGAAGGACAACCATAGTGGAACACCAGATAAACACCACCCCAGGTGAGGTCATTAAACAAAAGCCCTACAGAATCCCGGCCGCCCGACGGGCCGCCGTCTCCAAAGAAGTGAATAAAATGTTGCAAATGGGGGTAATTAAGTCCTCACAAAGCGAATGGTCCTCCCCTATTGCTCTAGTACCCAAGCCTGATGGTTCCATTTGTTTCTGTATCGACTTCAGTAAGGTTAATGCCATCTCCACATTAGACGCCTATCCCCTACCCCGAGTAGATGAGTTAAGCGAAAGACTAGGAAACACACAGTACATCACCACGTTAGATTTGACCAAGGGGTATTGGCAAATACCCCTACGGAGCAGGGGTCAGAAAAAAAACGCTTTCTCCACCCCTGACGGGTTGTCCGAGTTTACGGTCTTGCCTTTTGGTCTACATGGTGCCCCTGCGACTTTTCAGCGATTGATGAACATAGTCCTGCGGTACCATCAGGAGTATTCCTTGGCCTACCTCGACGATATAGTGATCTTCAGCCCCACTTGGGGAAAACATCTGGAGCACTGTCGTCGGGTACTGCAGGAGCTACACGCCGCAGGCCTTCACATCAACGCTGGAAAGTCCTTTGTAGGTTTTCACCAAGTAAAATATCTAGGGTATCTCCTGGGAAACGGATGTTTTGAACCCCAGAGAGAGAAAATCAGGGCCATCACTGAAACATCTATCCCTACTACTAAGAAGGATGTCTGTGCCTTTTTGGGCCTTCTTGGATACTACAGACGGTTCATCCCACAATATTCAGATATAGCGGCCCCCTTGACAGAACTCCTAAAGAAATCAACCCCTGACAAAGTTCTACGGCACCCTTCTCCATGGGTCATAGACGCCGTAAATCGCCTAAAAAAAGCGATCACTAGTGGACCTGTGTTAGTCTCTCCTAAGTTTGACCTGCCTTTTGTCCTACAGACTGACGCTTCTGAGAACGGCATAGGAGCCGTCCTGTCGCAAGTCACCTTAGACGGTACTGAGAGACCCATCCTGTTTGTTAGTCGGAAGCTGTTTCCCCGTGAACAGAACTACCCGATTGTAGAAAAGGAGTGCTTGGCTGTAAAATGGGCCATAGAAAAACTGCGCTATTATCTAGAGGGTAGGCTATTTCAGCTCTATACCGATCATGCTCCGCTAATATGGATGAGCCGGAACAAGTCTAACAATCCGCGCGTGATGCGCTGGTTTCTGTCCCATCAACCTTTTACTTTTGACGTCTATCATCGAAGGGGGACTGACAACTCCAACGCGGACTTCCTCTCCCGAGTCCCGTGTGTCCCCGAACGGGACTACTCATGGGGAGGGGAGTGTCAGGGGTTGCCCCATATTCCCCATGAGAACCCCCCAGACTCACATCCTCCACCCTCCTCTTCTCCCTTTCAGCCCCCAGACATCGGGATCGCGGGTGGCGAGTATAACGCGGCTGATCTCCCTGGGCTCTCGCCCTTTAACAACGATGCCGCCTCTTCAACGACAGACCCCACCCCCCTCACACGTTACAAGACAGGAGTCGCCTGGTCGGAGGGAGTGGAGTCACAGCGAGGAAGTGAACCCGGACGCCATCGTGACACAGAGGAAACGAACAGAGAGCGGAGAGCCCAGCGGACCCGTGCCCAGACGAAGGACCACGCATCGAGGAGCCAGGAGGCATATCCCACGCTGCGCCCCGCTACGGACCAGGAGGTTCATGGCTCCAGCAGGTACGTGACCGGTTCCGCGGGTCGGGGCAGCGAGTGGTTGAGACCTCCCAGGGCGGACAGTGAAGCAAGCGGACGGCTCATCCGCTGCTTACAGGTCAGAGGTACTCCCGGTGTTGGTTTCCTTCTACACTCACCGCCTGGCCCCTGTGTTGCTCCCTCACGTCCCCTCCCCGTCTCTTCTCGTATTGCCTGAGATTAAGGCTGTGTTTTCTTTTTCTTATATGACCCCACGTGATCCTGGGAGAACCCGACAAACGACCAGACCAGAACCTGGAGTTGAGGAGCTAATTCCCCGAGAAAGTCTGAAACCCCACTTCAGGGACAACTGCTGTGTTCGGGACTGCTCTCCCTTATTGGACTGGTGTGATCTCCTTGAAATAAAAACACCCATTGCATTTCACCCCTTTGCGATCTCGTGCTTCATTCAACCCGCGACACAGTGTTTCTAGCGCTCAACGACTTTCAAACTCACCTAGTAGGCAAAACTGTCCTAGTCCGCACAGACAACATGACAGCTATGTATTACATACAAAAACAAGGGGAAACATTCTCTCCAATGTCACGCCTAGCACAAACCATTTGGAAATGGGCCATACATCACAAAATGTATCACCTAGCAGAACACCTTCCAGAAGTAAACAGTCAAATTGCAGACCTTCTCAGCAGACAGAGACCGCAAATCCACGAGTGGGAACTTCATCCCCTAATCCTCCTTCCCTACTTTCCGGAATTGGGCTTTCCTCAGATAGACCTATTTGCCACAGATCAAAACGCAAAATGCCCAAGCATCGCTTCCAGGTTTCCACACCCGCTCTCCAAAGGCAATGCCCTATGGATGAACTGGTCAGGGATATTTTCCTATGCTTTTCGCCTCTCCCACTCATTCCGCTGGTAGTTCAGAAGCTAAAGGCAATCATCCCTCAAACTCATTCTCTAGAGATCTAAATCGAACTCTGGGACCTATCGGGGCCCTGCTGAATACTCCTATCATTTATTGAAACTGCATAATTCACTCATGCTCATGGAACATTTCCCTCCACCGGACCCGTTACTGTTGGAATGCAGGTATTCATTTGACATAATTCAGTATGAATCTCCTTCAGATGTTTAGACTGAGAAACTTGATTACAGCTGACAACCACAAGAATCTCCAGAATTCCTTGTAATGTCTTCTGCATACATTGGATAATGTCTAGTAGTGAAGATGATGTGGAGAGGTGTGGCTCACTGGTTAGAGGCGGCAGACCCGTAAGCAGAGAATTGGCCAGGGACCAGGGTTCAATTCCCGACGCGGCAGGGTCGTGGACCAGGGTCAAAACGGACTCTATAATTCTCGCCTCGGTACCTACTCTAACCAGGAACACACTCGGCAACTCTGGGCATTAAGCTTGCCTCATCTCTACAACGGCCCCCCACAGACGCTGGGGATGCCTGGTTTCACCTTGGAGATACCCAGCAAGGGACCATCTCACAGGGATAGCCAGGACGGGTTCCCCAGCGGTCTATAGCGCCGGGACACCTCCTTGTGAGGTAGCTGTTCGCGCTCTACAAATATCAGTATTATTATTATTTATTATGATGTTTCAGATGGCTGATTGTCAATAAATCTTGCTACTGATGGCTGATTTAAATCAAACACTTGGATCAGCAGCTCTTGCATTTGTAATGACTTACTTAACTCCTGGGAATCCAAAGACCTATAGACTCCAGACCCCTCTGCAGCCAGTGAGCCTTCTAGCAAACCAAGCCGAAGGGAGGATGAAAGTCTGCAGTCCTTATCTAAGTTAAAGGGAAGTAAGTCTTCTGGATTGCTCACTATCCACCTGTTGTTGTCTCGAACCACTTCCTAGGCCCCAACCCACCCACTTTCCTGTGACTCCGTCTAAGGCCCTTTCAAAACCTCAAGCCCCTCCCTCACCCTCACCGCTGCCTCCACTCTCCTCTGCCTCTGTCCTTCTCGACTGCTCTCTTGTACTCTTTTCTCTCAACCTCTGCCTCCCCTTGTTCCTTGATCACTTTGCTTCTTTTCTTTACTGTGTTGTGCTTCTTTCTAATTTTTTCTCATTCTTTTCTGCTTTGTGCCACTTTTCAACGTGTGCCACTGCACCTGTCTGCTTTTCCCCACACACCCAGCACTCTCCCGAAATTTTCTCTCCTGCCTCTACTGCTCCTTACCTTTTCTCCCGCATCTTCTCCCCGCCTCCTGTTAGCACCGCCCCCCATGCTCCCAGCACCTACATGACCACGGGCAAAGGGTGCTTTAAAGGCAAACCCAACTGTGCCCGTCCTCTCCCTGACCACGCCCTGTATTGTGATTCCTGGCCACAGCTACACCACCAATGACCTTCACATGCTCAACGTTCGCCACCTTGACCACTGCTTCCATGTTGCGCCTCACACCATAGTAGGACCTTTCACATACTCACACTATCACTTCACCTGCAACAACACTCCCCCCACGCACCACCCCCTCATAAGTCTCTACATGCGCTTCACCGTCAACACCCTCCCCTTCCCCACATGACTTGAATGCTTCTCAACACATGCTCACTCTTTAAAAATGTCACTGAGATCTGGGACCTCATCGAAACACACTCCCCAGACATCCTCTTTCTCACTGATACCTAGATCAACCCAGCGTCGTCACCCATCATCAATACAGCCATCCTGACGGGCTACAAGACAACACACAATGACAGAACCCACAAGCCAGGAGGAGGCCTCACCATAATCCATGGCGACACGATTCATTGCATCTCGCTGACAGAAAAGAACACACCGTTAATGGAACACATTAATTTCACAGTTCAAACAAACAGAAAACCGGACATCAGAGAAACTCTAGCATATAGAGCCCCAGGACCCCACACCACTTTCTGCAACTTCATCACAGACTTGGTGGCCCCCCTCGGCATCAGCGCTAAAGACCTCATCCTCCTCAGCAACTTGAACCTCCACCTAGATGACCCCACTGATCCCAACTCTGCAGCTCTACTCTAAAGCCTGGACACCATCGGACTCGCCCTGCTCGTTCAGGGTCAAACGAGGAATACTGGACACATCCTAAACCCCATATTCACCTCCAGCGACTAGATCAAGTTCAGGCACACCACCCCTCTCAACTGGTAGGACTACTCCATCGTTCACTTCATCATCAACAATCCACCAGCCACCCCTCTGGCTATACCCACCACCACCAGCCCACCTTTCTCCAGTGCAGGCCCCTATTTTCACCTTTCTTGGTAGTCGTTAGCATGTCGCCCTATGAGGGCAGAAAGCTGTCTCGAGCTCAAGCTGCTTTTGTAACCATTAAGGGCACAGGAGATTAAACGCAAAAAAAAGTGGCAACTTTGTAAAAGCAACAAAGTGGCAACTTTGTAAAAGTAGCACACTGTTACTTTTTTCTTTAAACGTCTTTATATTGAGTTTTACATTTTAGTTTCAACTTTTGTCGAGTCTACAAACATCAGCAACTGCTGGGTGCTCAGCATGCAGAATAAAAGAAAACATAGGAGAACATATACTATTCATGCGTTTCAGCACATTCTAAATAATCAAGTTTCGACAATAAATCTGTCAAAGGTGGGGGTTAGTTCGACATGACATTATCTATGTATCATATTCCAATAGCTAAACATGTATAAAAGATTTTACTTTATGAAACTTAGTAGCAACGAGAGCGTCTATTGTGTATATTGGTCAAATTATTCTGGTGACAGGCAGGTCCTGTATACATTCTGTAGGATATAATGGTGTTGTAGAGGCCACCTAGGGGTCATCGAGTGGGGTTACTGGTTTTAGTCTTTAAATTAGGTTCGGCTATGTTTTTTTAAATTTATGGCATTGGAGGACAGTCCCCTTCAACTGTGTCTTTTGCTTCGCAATCTCGTACTACTGTGGACCACAGGTCCGCTATAGGGCGGCGCTTCACCCCTCTTTTGTCCTCCTCCTATTAATGCTCTTTCTTCCGCCTGGGCCCAGGCCGTGACATTTAAAGCTTTTCTCCTTCTAGCCAACACCAGAGCTAGATCTATGAATTGGTTTCCTATTTTATTAGGTTTTGGCCTAGGGCACAAAACCAGCACACATACTTCCATTGTGTAGTGGTTAGTGCGTGCAAGGACCTTATGTAATGACTTAAGGACATGATGCCACTATAAAGATAGGGTTAGGCAATTCCATACCATGTGTTTGAAGTCAGCGTCTGGCTGTGCACAGCGCCTGCATTGTTTGTCAGCGCTGCCCCACATTATGTTAAGTCTGTGTGGTTTGAGATAAGTCATATGGAGGATGTTGAATTGGGTGTATTTGAAGCTAGCTTTTCTGGAGATTGTCTTGGGTAATCGCAGCGCCTGTTTCCATTCTTCCTCAGAAATGGCACGCTCTGTAGTTAACTTCATTTCTGTTGTAGCATGGGTATTTGGTTAACTGCCATTTCCCTCAGGGCCTGGTACAGCCACTTAATTAAGTGTCTTGCCGATCCCAGTGTAATCATGTCCTGCAAGAGCCCGTGCATGTTTGGCTCGTGTGTGCCCCCTCCCCATAGAGACTGGAAGGTTTTCTGCATCCTGTGGTAGTTCAAAAATTGCCCACAAGGCAATTCATACTGGGAGATTAAGTCCTCCAGGGGGATCTGTTCTCCCTCTAAGTAGCAGTCCCCCGTTTTCGACAGGCCCGCATTTTCCCAGTCTCTCAGTTGGTTCGTGGTAAACGATGAGGCTGCATTTTCTCTTGGCAATCCCACCAAGGGGAGGTTTGGTGAGTACAGTGGGGTTTCTGGCGTTCGCATAATTCTTCTGCGCCAGTATTTCAAGGCCACTGTAACTAAGGCGCCCTGGAGTTGAATTTGCCTCCTAGGAAGTAGTAACCCAGCTAACAGCTTCCCCTTCAGGTCTGTGCAGGGTGGCAAGTCCAACATCTCCAACCCAATCCCCTCCAGACATTGGGCCACCCACTGTAATTGGGCAGCCAGATAATATGACGCGAAATCCTGGGCTCCCAATCCCCCATTTTCTGGCGTTCTCTGGGCAGTAGCTAATGACACTCTGTTGTGACCCCCCCATCCCAAATCAAGTCCCTCAGTAGCGTGTCTAATTCATTAAACCAGGTCTTCGGGATGACCACCGGCAAGCTTGCGAAAAAATAAAGTAGGCCTGATAGCATAACCATTTTAGAGAGCGCTACTCTTGACATGGTGGGGAGTTTAAGGGAGCGCCAGAATGCCACTACTGACTTAAGTGAGCGAAGAGCAGGGTTCAGATTACCCTTGAGGAGGTCTCTTTGTTCATGGAATATTTGAATACCTAGGTAACTGAACGACAGGGGGACAAGTTGCCTGTTGGGAGCGATGGGGGGGGAGTGGGGGGGGCAGGAGGCATTAAGATCGAGGGTAAAGACATGCGTCTTGCGGCGGTTTACATTCAGACCGGTTAATTTAGTATAGTTATGTAGAATATCCATTGCATCTCTTATCCCCCCATCGCCATTCCGCAAATAGAGGGGGATATCGTCTGCGTAGAGAGAAATCATGAATTCTCTCTCGCCCAGTGTCAAAACAAGTCGACCACTCTCTGCTCTAAACTGCACAGCTAGTGGCTCCATAGCAAGAGCGAACAAGAGGGGTGACAGGGTGGCTCCCTGCCTGGTTCCTCTGTGTATATCATAGGAGCTTGAGATTGTACCGCTTGTCTTAACTCTAGCTGAGGGAGAAGTGTAGAGTAGCTCGACCCACCTGATACATCCCTCACCCAGCCCCATAGCATGCATTACCTTCAACAGGAAGTCCCACTGCAAGGAGTCAAAAGCTTTTTCAAGATCCACTGCGTTCGGGTAGTTTGGGAGGTCCCGGTGAAACTTTGCATAATATAGCTGTCTAAGGCTGCCCGACGTGGATCTGGTTGGGATGAACCCGTTCTGATCTGCGTGGACTAGTGTGCGCATGTGCAGAGCAATCTGCTGGCTAATATTTTGCTTAATATTTTGAAGATCATATTCAACATGGATAGTGGTCTGAATTCTGTGACCTTAGGGGTGTCTACTTTAGTCTTAGGGATGGGCACTTCAAGGGCCTCTCTAGTTGTTGTCGGCAAGTGGCCACAGTCCAATGAGTCATCATATAGCCTCTCGATGTGGGGCTCTAGCTGAGCACTGTATGTTGCATAAAATTCAGCTGGAAAGCTATCTGGGCCTGGGGTCTTCCCTTTTGCCATGTCCTTAATCGCCTCTTTGGTTTATTGTACTCTTATAGGGTCTCCCAGGTCTCTCTAGGCTTCAATGTCAATATTCTTTAGTTGGATTTTGTCCAGATAGCCCTGGATTTGGTCCTCTGGTATGGCCAGCAGGCGTTTCATATAGTGACTTGTAATAGTGTAAGAAACAAGTATTGATTGTTTTAGGAGAGTAGGCCGTAATTCCATCCGCGTACTGCAGCCTAGTTATGGGGGACCCCTATTTTCAGGCTGAATAAGCCACGTTAGCAGTCTGTCTGATTTCCCGCCTTCAGTATGCTGTTTCGTCTGGTAATCTTTGCGGTCTAAGGTACGCAGTCTATACAGTGTTTTGTTGGAGGTGCTCTTGGCTTTGGGTAGTTGTGTGTGGTTGTCAATCTGAGCCCCAGGTCTGAGCTCATGCACATGTATCTCCGTGTCCAGTTTTCAGAGTTCATTCACTATCTCCCTCCTAGCTTCCACCTCCTTTCCAATACAGTGTCCCCTGATAACCACCTTGAACGAGTCCCATTCTACTAGGGAGGAACTAGCCATTCCCTAGTTTCTTGAGTAGTTGTCAGTAATGGAGGTATGCGGAGATTGTTGGAAGCATGTGTCTTCCAGCATGGTAACATCAAGTCGCCAGGTGGGGATAGCTGTCGCTTGGCCATCGTGGAGAACGTCGGGAGTAGGGGGCTGTGGTCGGACAGTGTGCGTCCCAGGTTTTCACTGTCTGTCATTTGTGTATTAATATGGGATGAACAGAGGAACATATCCAATCTGGCATACAAATGGTATAAGGGGGAATAGTATGAGTAGTCCTTAACCTGTTCATGATGCAGTCTCCATACATCTATTAAGTCCCAGTGTTTTATCCAGGCTCGGAGGGCTTTCGAGTTGGAGTTGGCCAGTGCACCATGCAGTGCTGGGGTAGATCGATCTATGGTGTCTGCCACACAATTGTAGTCCCCCCCCCCCCCACCCCCTCCTGTGTGACTATTCCTGCAAGCGGGTTAGAGAGTTTGCAAATAAACTGCTGCTGTTCTTGGTTGGTAGCGTAGATGCTGCCCACCATTCTCTTTGCCAAGTAACCTCCCCTTGAGCAACACATATTGGCCCTTGGGATCCATTAGGGTTTGCATCACATCAAAGGGGGTTCCAGGGCGTATCCACATCAGCATCCCACGGGAGAAAGAGGAGTATGACGTAGCGTACAGGTGGCCTCTCCATCGTCGCCGGAGACGTTGCCCCTCTTCTAGGGTCAAGTGGATTTCTTGGAGCATGACTATCTGTGCTCCCCTGCGCCTAATGTAGCTGAGTATATTATGGTGTTTTGCTGGTGAGCCCATGCCTCTAATGTTCCAAGTGAGGAACTTTATCCTCTAGAGTCAGAATACCGCCTCCGAACAGATAGGCGAGGCATTCTGGCGGGGGTGAATGCAGTGTTTAGGTGGGCCAGGAGCGCCTCATCCCTGCTCCACCATGTGATTTACTCCCAAGTGGCCATCCTCAGTCTTGAGTTCATGCCCAGAGTCTGCGGCGCCACCACAACTGGGTCCGACCATGGTCTTTCATCTCTTGTGGAGTGGATTCTTGGGGGGGCGAGGGGGTGAAATATATGCCAGTTCAGGGGGTGCCCTGGAGGTCTGCCTCGGCTAGGCAATGTCATCCGCAGATCGTGGAGTGAGCTTCACCAGTAGGGGATCTGTTTCGAGGGAATCCCCATATTCAGCGGATGTATCGACAGATCCAGCCGATGCCACTGAGGTTTTACCCTGGTGCAGGGGCGAGATGATATGCGCTACTGCTTGCAGCGCAGCTTGTCTGTCATGGTAAGTTTGCGACGCTGTGGGTCTTAGTGTTTGAGCTGTCTTCCGACTACGCTTCAGTCTTTCTGCGTGGCTGTAGCCCTGTGTCTGATCACAGGGGCCTCTTAGGCAGCGGCGCGCCCTCCTTGTATGCTTCCATTCAGGTCCAAACCTCCTCCAGGGTATTGCAAAAGTGTGAGGCGCCGTCCAGCATGATTTTCAGCCTGGCCGGGAATATTAAGGAGTATTGTATCCCTGCTTCCCTAGGGGCTTTTTTAGCTTCGAGAAAGGATGCCCGCTGGGCCTGCACCTTAGCGGTAAAGTCCAGTAATATTGACACTTTACTATTTTCTACCACGTACGGGCCATGTGTACGGGAGTGCCGTAGGATTGTGTCTCAGTCTTTAAAATGGGGAAGCCTGGCGATTACAGGTCAAGGAGATCCCCGCGGGGCAGGCGGGCGACCTGGTACCCTGTGTGCTCTATCCAGGGCAAAGAATTGAGAAAGGAGTTCCGAGGCCACGATGGAGCGCAGCGATTTTTCCCAAAATTCGACCACGTTGGACCCTTCTGCTCGTTCCGGTATTCCTATGAGTCTGACGTTATTCCTGCGATTGCGGCCTTCTGCGTCTTCGGCCTGTTGTTCGGGGGTTGCCTCTCTGTTAGAGAGTTCATCGAGTCGAGCAGTGTGTGACCTTTGTTCTGGTTGCAGCTCGGATCATTCAGATTCAGTTTCCCGAACTCTGTGTGCCAACTTCCGTAGTTCTGCCTGCAATAGTCCCAATCCCACCGAGACCACCCCAAGGTAGTGCGTTTTTGGTATCCATTATGGCAGCCAATACCCTGTCCAGGTGCAAGTGTACGGGAGTTATCCTCGCTGGTAGTCTCACCGCCCCCTCTTTCTTGTCCTGCGGGCTAAGGTTCCCTAGTAGCAGGCTGGGTGACCCCCCGGTTTCTGCTTCGGCTTAGGTATCCTGTCTTCCGATAAACCCCTTGTGCCAGATATTGCGACCTGGGCAGCTGTCGGAGGATCAGGGCTCGAGATCTAGTAGTTGACTTCCAAACGCCTATGAGCTATGTATGCAGCACTGTACGGACTGTCCTCTTGGGGCGTTGAGCCTCTGGGTCTTGCTGTCTGCTTGTGACGCTATAGGGGGTATGCCTCCTTTGTGCTTTTGCTCTCGGCGTGGCCGTTCTAGCACTGGTTTTCGGGGTCTATGTGGTAGCTGGTAGCTAAGGCAGGGCCACTTTGCATCTCTTTCCTCCGCATGGCCACAAGTCCTCAGTCCCTTATCGCATCTGTGATCTCCCCCTGGTTTTAGTATGCGGGGGGAACCCAACCGGCACTGCTGCCAGGGACTGCTCAGCTCCTCCACTGCCGTACCTACTCTCGTCGCTCTGAGGGCCCTTCTTTTTTTGTCTCCTGTTTGTTAGGCACCGCCGGGTGCTGTTCTTTCCGTTTTGGTTGGCAGCCAGCCGTTTCGAGAGTCAGGTCACAGCTCAAACCAAGTTCTCTGCAATTTCAGGGTCTCGACAGTTCCCCTCAGCCTTTTCCTTGCACTCGGGTCTCCCCTCAGGCCGGGACGAGGCACCGGTGTCTCCTGGGCTGGATTCCCGGCACCGTGGCTAGGCTGCTTCCGGCTGCACTCCCTTCTGCTCCCAATGCTGCGCACGCACCAGTGTGGCCTTCGGTGTCGTCGTGGGAGTGACTTTTTGAGGGAGACCACAGCTGCTGCTCTTTTTGGGGCTTCCCCGTGGTCCTGCTTCTCTGTGGCTTCAGTCTGGGTCTGCTGCGTCACCCTCCGGGGCCTTGTCAGGCCTCTCTGTCCGCAGCTCCGGCACTCCGCCTAATCCCCGGTCTCAATCTCAACAGTCGCACTCGTGTACCGTTGGGAGGGTCCTCCGCTGCGAGACCGCAGCCACCTTTGCCATGTGGTGCAACAGGGCACCCCGCAACCAGGCCGCAGGTATCGCTGAGCAACCTGCTCGTTTCAGTCCTCCATGCGTGTCGGGATCGTGCCTCGCTCGCCTTCTGCGTAGCTGCAGCCTAGGCAGCAATTGGCACTCGGCTGTGTTCCCCCCACTCCCAGGCACCGCGGGTGGTCAACTCGGTGGCTCAGGGCTGCCGTATGTCATCGCTGAACAGGATATTTTGCGGGCCGAGACAGAGCTCCGTGCTCACCCGTCTGCCATGTTTGGTGTCTTGGCTATGCCCCCTTAGCACACTGTTACTTGGTACATTCATTTTTATTTGAGAATCAAGTCGACCTTAATGAAGTGAACTGTTACCTTGAAGTATCAACTTTGGTTGCATCGTTCAAGAGTTAGCACTGCTAAGGGGTCCGTGTGTTACCCTGTATACGCCAATGGGGCGACCAAGTCGCTCCGTAGTAATAACAGCAGTTTCACGTTTTTGCTACCAGAACAGGTAAAATACTTGTTTTACCAGTAAATTATGCTACGCCCTGCCTTAAGACCCGGTAGGCCTGCCATGGGGTGATTTACTCAGATTACAGAGGTAGGTTTGACTTTGCCATTGGTTTAAAGTCAGGCTAGCAGTTTAATTCTGTTCTTTCAGTCTGCAAAGGCAGTCTGGGAGACTCAGTTTACCTATGGCACACCCAGGGTTACACAACCATTGCTGCTACAGGCTATGCCTTTAGGGTATAGGCCATGTAACATGCATGTTCTGGGGTCAGTTTTCTGTCACTGAGGTCCAGTTAGGAAGCCTCAGTGCACTTTGAGTCGAAAAACCAGCAGCATCAATCCCAAACCTTGGGGGTGACAATGCAAAATAGGACATTTTCTTACAGTGATGCTCTCATCATTTTCTTGCGTCAGCTGCGCTGTCAATTTAGACCATTAAATAAAACGGGTTTTGAGTTTATTTTTGAATTCTGAGAACGTGCTCACAGATTGTAAGGACAGAGGGAGTTGATTCCATCTTTATGCAGCCATATCAGAGTGTCCACCTGATGTTGAGTCGAAAATGTGTGGGGTGCTGGCAGAATCAGAGTGTATGCTTGCAGTTTGGACCTTTTTTGCTCTAAAGTTTTTATATTTCACATTCTTGGAGTAATGGGAAAATCCTAGATGTAGTGAACACTTTAATAAATATCCTAACTGAAGTGGCAGTCTTTAGTTTCCAGGACATCATTGTTTGTTTTCAATCCTGGCAGAAATCACAGATATACACATGGGACGGTCGGCCCACTGATCGTTGGACAAAAGTGGACCTGAAGACTGAGTTGCCAAGGGAAACTCTCCTCTCTGTGGAAATAGTTAATGAGCTTAAAGGAGAGGTAAGATGCACCCTTCTTCTAAAAGGTAACAATGTGATATTTTGAAGTTTTTTTTTTACATTTGGAGATAAACACTAAGTAAAAAACAGTCATTAAAAAAATGAATGTCACAAATTGCCAAGTAACATTTGTATAGCGTGTTTATTTTACTTTTTTCTTTGTAAATTTTAAACAGCAGCTTTTGATCTAAGTAATAAGTACTACCATACAATGGAATATGATAATAAGAGAGTGAATTAAATCATCTGTTTCATGAGTCTACATGATTGTGTTTTGAAAAGCGGGAACTCACAATATCTATCCCTTACCCTCTCAAAATGTATCCCCACCACTGTAGTATATGGGGAGCCTTTGGCTTGCCTCCTGCCTTGCCTCTAGCTTGGCAGTTCACTCAGGAGCGACAAAACTTTGTCCTTCTCAGACATCTGGGGCCAGTAGAATTGGTTGACCAGCCTTTCCCATGTCTTGGTCTGCCCTAGGTGCCTAGCAAAGGGCATAGCAGAGGCTAGGTTAAGGAGAAACTCTCTGTGTGGTTGAGGGTCCACCAGGCTCCTGGATGCCCCTGGTTTGGGGTCCCTTCGCTTGCTGTACCGTAGCCCTCCTCCCAGTATACTTTATGGTTACCACTGGCATCCTCTTGTGCCTGTTTAACAGGCCCTTTGTCCATTGCTCAGGTCCTCCCTGGAGGGCCCGCTGCCTCGGAGTTCTGCCAGATACAGAGGTCTACTCGCCTTCAGGCACCAGGCCTTCCCATGAGGGTTGGGCTCCTTCTGGACCTGTGGACCTTTGGAGTCTGGGTTGCCAGCCTTCCTCCCCCTCCTTTTTGCATTAGGGACCTGATCTATAGTTTCAGGCCCCAGGATCCTGTGACTATCTCTCAGGGCCTTCTGTGCTCTGGCTGTGACACACACCCATTCCGGTTGACCCAGCATGGCTGGATGTGGCTTACTCTCTGCTTGTGCCCAAGCAGACGTTCCTAAGTCATTGCTCAGCAAACAATCCACTGGGGTAGCATGGGACACATCTACTTTCCATGCGCCAGTAATTCCTCCCCACTCAGTCAGCCACAGCCATAGGGTGTTACTTTGTAACAGTGTCAGCGTTGAGAATCTTGTACATCTCCTCAGGTTTGATCTGGACTGGGGAATCCGTGAAAATGGTTATACTGGCCCCTGTGTCTCCCTGAGCCCTCACCTCCACTCCGTTGGTTGTTTTGGCCACTGAATATGCTTCACCATGGTAGGAGGCCAGTGGGCCAAAGGCTCAATGTTCTCCCCACTCAAGGACACTAAGATGGCCTCTATGTACCCTTTCGGATCCATAGGAGAAACTTCACATCCAATCTCCACACTCCCCAACCCTTTGGATTGGTCGCCAGTGGGTGCCTTTTTAGTGCACATTGCATCCCCTCTTTGATACCCTGGCTGGTTACAGTCAAAACACCCCCGCCTTCAAGGGGTTGAAACTTCTTTCCCAAATACCCCTTCGACTGGGAGGTGGCTCGTGACATTCCCCCCGGCAACTTTTGGGGACTCTTTAGGCCCATCTTTCTTCTTATCCTTTTCCCTCTATCTTTCCCCTAAAAGGGGTACTGACTGCCTTTCTTCTGGTCACCACCTAGTGTGAATTCAGGGACCATAGTTCTTACCCACTCATCAACTATCTCTCCCAGTTCCCTAGACAGCTTAAAGAGCACCAGATGCTTGTGTAACTTCTCTGAATGACAATTTATTAAAAAAAATTGCTCCTTAACCAACAGATTTTAGAGCCCTTCAAATGTATCCACTTTGTTGCCTTTAATCCACCCATCGAGTGCATTAACTGAGGTATCAACAAAGTCTATCCATGTTTGTGTGTTACCTTTCTGAAGGCATCTAAGCTTCTTCCTATTTTCTGCAGGAGTTAGCCCATAAAGCTCCACAAGGGCTGCCTTCATGTGGGTGTAGGATTCAGCTACCTACTCCTAGTGTGAGTAGCCTATCTCTTCCATCCCCTGGTCCTAATGCCCACAGAAGTGTCCCCCGGTGTTGTGTGCTCATCTTGAGAGCTCTCATTTGAGGCCAGCCACTAGTCAATGTCATCCCCTGGAACATAACTAGGTAGAACCCCTTTGAGCAGCCTTTCACCAGACTGGAAGTTCCAGTTAGGGTGATAGTATCATTGTGGGATCCGTGGTCCTGAGAAAGGTCGATTGGCCCAGTGGGAAATTTGGAGTGGCCGAAACAGGACGACAATCTGCAGACACGAGGGATAAAGGGTAATAGTCTCCTCCGTATCATCACTGTCCTTAATTTTTTAATCCTAGGCAGGAATTCCACGAAAAAAGGAACTGAAGGACTTTACCGACCTAGTTTTAATCACAGCTCTGTTATAGTTTTGCACAAAAAGATCCCGGACCATATCTGTATGTATTCTGTTCCCTATTCCTTTTCTCCATCCCAGACGTTGGTCTGCTCAGGGGTGTTGTTAGCAAGCCCTATGATGAAGCCTGCCACTATTAATGGGCAAGGGAAGTTTTACCAAGCTTTGTGTTTTGCCTGTGTGACACTCGCACTAGATATTTTTATGTCTTCCTATTCCTTTTTGTATGTGTAAGAATAGCTGTGGTTCGCCTTGTCGGTCCATTGACTGAAGAAGAGATGTTTCTGAATTAGCACTGTTGATCTTTGCTCCAGATGCTTTCACAAACTTGGTGCACATGTTCTCCAGTGTCTTCAGGGAGTGCCTGTCTGTACAGACCACTGAGATGTCATGCATGTAGAGAGAGCACTTATTTTTGCTTCTTCCTCTTCTTGCTGCCTGGTACTGTCCTCTATTGATGTTCTTGTTCTGCATTCGGCAAGGAGCTCTGTGACACAGATAAACAGAAGAGATGAAAGTGAGCAGCCTTGTCTAACCCCGGACTGGACTGGGGAGGGGTTTGTGTTAATCATAGCCATGCTAGAGATATATCTATACATTGTGTCCACTATGTGACAGAAAAAGTCTCCCAATCACTTGAGTGTCCAGTCAGTGAACTCATCGGAAGTGTAGTCCAGCACCTTTTTTTCTGAGCAAGACTGACCAAGCTTCTCTGAACATTTCGGTCTCTGAGCTACTCAATTGTGTCCCAGACCAGGGCCAGACTGTTTGCGGTTTACTGACCCAGAGTCTCAGAGCATTTATCAGGGTGGACTTTATTTGTGAATACCCTGTATAGATGGTTGGCCATTATCGTGGCTAAGATTTTAAGAGCGAGATTGACCTCTACTTCTTGATGTCTTCATCTCCCTTCTGTTTGCACGAAAGTGTTATCATGCCTTCTCGCTGGGATTGCAACATACAGCCCTTTTCCACCATATACATGTAAAGCTTGAGCAAGTCCCACAGTTCGACATATAGTTCCACTGAGCGACCATCACTGCTCAGGGACTTGTCTCTCTTGGAGGTTGTGGCTGCCAAGTAGTTTGGCCGTTGTGAAGGGTGGGTTCAGACGTCCCTCTCAATTCCAGAATCTGTGTTTTGAGATCCCTTCTAGGAAATTATCTGCCTGGTCTCCCAACATAGCTGAGTAAAGTTTATGACTCTCATAACTTTCCCCTTCCCACTTTGGATGTTTGCCGAAACTCTGTTAACGTGGTGCGGGTGGAGTGAAGTTTTTTAAAGAGGTATTGTAGGAAGCTGGTTCTTTATATAGTATACCAAAATGAGGTATACAGTGCAAATAGTCCAGGTATCCCATAAAGAGGACAGGGACTTGCTCTACCATTTCCAAGGTGCTCTTTTAGGGGGTAGTAACGTTGAGTAGCTTTTGGCTTGTCAGAGAGGTGTGCTAGACATCTTAAGCACACACACAGTCAATAAATGATGCACACGACTCAGTAAGGAGATCCACTCATATTTATAAAAATAACACTCATCTTTATATAATATTTGACACCAAAATCATTACGATCAGGTAAGTAAGTTTCCAGATAGAAATATTTATTGTTTTCTAAAGTCAACACTTAATGCAATTTTCAGAGTCTGCAATGTTATCCTATGGAGGAAAAACAAATGCAGCATTCAAGTTCTTCATAGCGACTTATAGGACCAATCTCCTGGACTTTAGGTGAGTATGGGGCAAGGTCCTAGGCAGCATCAAGAGGACACCCGGGGTGAACGGGGACAGAGATGCAATACAGCGTTTGGTGTCTCGTCGAAGTCAATTGAGATCGGTCTGGTCACAAAGAGGCGGCAGGTATAGATTGGGAGGCCAGTCCTGCTGAACTAACAGGAGAGGTCAGTTTTCACAATGCTCGAGACTTGGGGAGACCTTTGGTCCCCTTTTCCTCGCGCCATGGCAGCTGCTTGCAGAGGTCTCCTGAGGCATTAGGTTTCTGTCTCCGGAGACACTTGCGGTAGAGGGGACCAACACAGAGAGGCTGCAGGTAGTGTCTTGAAGTCCACAGCTGGGAAACCCAAGGAGGGTTTGAAGTCTAAAGGGTCTGGGGAACACACTGGCACTGCTGGCCCACCTCAACTCGTGCTAGGTGGCACATGTGCAGTCTGGAGTAATCGCAGCTCTTCTGGGGTTCCTGCAGGATGCAGGGGAGCAGCTCTGCGACTCCACGGAAATTCTTGCATCTTAGTTGAAGACTAAAGGTCCTCCCAGGCTTTTGGAGGCACATGCAGTTGCAGGAGGAAACATCTTTGGTGCCAAGTCAGTTGCTGGTATTCTGTTCTTTGCGACTCTTCAGCATCCGTCTTCTTTCAGGTCATCAGGATCTGCTTTTCTGGTGCCAGATGCTCCCCTAAATAGTACATTTAGTGGTGTGAGGGGAGTGTAGGGTAGTAGTTAATGGGCTACTTACCCCTGGTGTCAGTATGCTCCCTATGTGACCGCTTCCTGTGGTAAGTGGACATAACCATGTCCCAGAGTTCCTAATTCTGCCTTCACAAAGATGGCCACCTCTGAAATTTTGCGTCCCTATCAGGTAGCCCACCCAAGGGATGGAACTTTCCTGAGGGTGAACATGCCTCTCTGACTACTAATTTTCCCACATGTCCAGGCTCTAAATGGGCCCTGGTCAGGGGAGGTGGCATCCCTCTGATAGGAGCCAGATTCACATACCAAAGGCGGCAGCTCTTGGAATATAAATTTACAAGTCTTCCTGGTGGAATGGGGTGTAAAACACCCTCTGCTGGAGCAGGCTTTGTTCCTGACCTCCTGAGAGTGTTGGCCCTCACCCCTTGGGGTCAGGCACTCGTCTTTGTCTGGCAGGCTGTTCAGGACCAGCACACTAGTAGTTGGTAGGTTTTCGGGGGGCACCTCTAAGGTGCCCTCTGGGTGCATGTATTAATAAATCCATCACTGGAATCAGTGTGGGTTTATTAATACAAGATGTTTGATACCGAACATCTTTGGTTTCAGTGAAGCCATCATGTAGCTGGGGAACTAGTTTTCGCCAGTGTCCAACACATGTACTTAAAATGGCTTTCCTGGTCACTTGTACTGGCAGTACTTGAACTAGCCAGCACAGGGGCATATCTGCTCAGGCAGATATGTCCAAACATGCAGTATAGTACACCCCACCTTAGGGCTGTAAGGCCTGCTGTTGGGGTGTCTTACATATGCTGCATGCATTGTCTATAGGCTTGGCACACAGGGCTGTGTGCCATGTTGTGTTTTCACTTTTGTCTTCACCAAGACACGCAGCCTGGAATGGCAGTCTGCATGAGATAGGTGAGGGGTCCCTTAGGATGGCACACTACATGCTGCAGCCCTTAGGGACCCTGTTTAGTACCCATGCCCTAGGAACCGCCGGTACCATTTACTAAGGACATACAGGGGTGCTAAAGGTATTGCCTATTGGGGGAACAACTGAACAGTTTTGGGAAAGCGATCTGGCACTGGGGACCTTGATAGCAGGAACCCAGGGCACTTCAGTCAAATTTGCATCGAATACCAGGCAAAAAGTGGGGGTGACAATGTCAAAAAGGGGCACTTTCCTACAGGTATGAGTCACATTTCTCATCCTTCTCGAGGTTCTTGGTTCTGTTTTAGAAGATTATTTTCACCGATTCTTTCCTGAAGTGCTTCCTCCCTCCTACAAGCTTGAGTTTGATCAGTTGCTGCAGTTTGCTTTGCAGCCTCCTGAACTTCAATCTTTTTTTAAGCATCTTTGCTTGCATCCTGGAAGAAGCTCTGGCACTTGTCCATCACCCATTCCCACCACTTGCTGCTGGACTTAAATAGGTCCTTCATGCTACTCCACTTACGTACCTAACTCTGAGGTTCGCCACAAATTCCTTGTTCCCCAACAGTTCAGTTTCCAAGAGCCTTGGCCAGCTGGAAACTTCCCTTTAAGTTCCCCTTCGAAACCTTTTACTCTGTGGTCAGAGTAGTGGATGACAACCATGGAACATCGCCCAGGCTTTACTTTTGAGGAGGTGAATATGAAGTCCGGACCTGATTTATACCTCACAGGAGAGGGAACTCCGTTGCAACAGCGATGGAGGTCCCGTCCCGCATAGGCTATGGTCTACTCGCCCGTTTAAAATTCGGGTGGACCATAGTTTGACAGCGGCGGAGTGGTCCAACTCCTTCAACGGCCCGACGGAGTAAGGGTCATCAAAGGTTTGGCTAGGTCAGCCCTCCTAATTTAGATGGGTGGACAGCGGTTTTCAATGCCCATTAGGGAACGAAAAAGTACTCAACGCAAGGAGCCATTTTTATTTTATTTCCAAAAAGAAAATCTTACTTAATGCCATGAAGAATTCATCCCAGTTGCATTAGCATAAGCTACCTCCATGGCTGCTTCTGTAATTGCTCTTCTTGGTAGAATTGTTGTGTTCTACTGTGCGTACAATGATTTTATATCCAAACAAACATCCTACTCCAGCAAAGAAGAGGCACGTACTCAAGGTGAGCAAGGATAAGGCTGATTTATTTTTCAGGTCTCACTCAACCCCGCGGTAGGAGAGAGAATGCGTTTCGCTGCGCAACAGCTTTTATCAATCTAATTGGCGCCATAAAAATTACGAGTTTAAATAGTCATCACCACCTGGGCATGAACATAGGAAATAGACTTAAACTGTTGCTCCCACCTGCACCCGCCAACTTACAGCAATAATGCTGTTTATAATCAAAGTACATTTTAAAGTCTATTGATGTCATCGATAAAGCTTGCTTAGCTCTTCATAACATTAAGTGTAAAGTGCAATGAGACAAAGTATATAACTATTGGCATAGTGCACATTAAGAATATTGTCTCCAAGGATCTACAAACATCTATGCATACATCTATATATATCTATATATATATATAGATGTTACTGCTCCAAAACACCAAACGGGTGCACTCGCAGGCGGGTGCTTCTCAGTGCGGGGGTGTACCCGCATTTCAATTTACGCTGCAACTCTCCTCCTCACAATAGATTTCTCTGGAGAAAGAATATATATATATATATATAGATGTGTATATTATCTACTGGCGGTCGCCAGTAGATAGTTATAGTTAGGATCGTGTTTCCATAGGAAATCCGCAACATTCTATTTGGAATAACTTTGGCGCCGATTGACGAATCCTCGCGAAATTTTCAAAATAGGTGGGGCGCTCCGCTCCGCTCCTTCCCTGAAAGTCTCGGGGGGATTCGTCAAGCGGGGGCTGAGAAAAAGGGGGGGTCCCAAAACGCGTTTTCCCCATGCATTTTTCTATAGGACCTTTAGTCCAAGCTACAGCCCGAACGGCTGAACAGAATTACTTGAAATTTGGCAGAGAGGTAGTCCTCAGGTCAGGGATGTGCCTTTTGCAGGTCTGGTGTAAATCTGTTCAGTACTTCCTGAGAAAATAGCATTTAAAAGCATATATATATCTATAAGCGCGCACCGTGCGTGTACGGTAAAACTTACCGTACGCGCACGCTGCCGTGCACGAGCGCGATTCTGATTGGTTGTTAGATCTTAGTAAACATTCGAATCGGTCGAAACCAGGAAGTGTCGGCCGCCATTTTGTCTCTCGCAGTCTGAGGGGGGGTGAAAAACAAAGGTGGAGAACGTGAAAAGGGGGCAGGGTGGACAGTTCCTGACCCCCTAGCCTTTGTTAGGGGGTCCCAGAAGGACCCCCAAGGGCCAAAATTTCCTTTAATTTTTTTGCGAAAAATCGCGGAGTACGCGTAGTGTGCGCGTACGGTAGAAACGGAAAAATTCCGCGAACTGCGTAACGTGGGCGCGCGGTGCGCGCACGGTGAAAAACCTTAAAAAAAAAAAATACATACCTTAGCATTTCAAAAACCGTACAAATTCACTTAAAAAACCATAGGTTTCACACATGTTATAGTTAGCTGGACATTTCACTCGTGAAAAACCATTGAAATATCCCCGTTATAGTTAGTGCAGGCAACTATAACTCACGCGACCGCAATCCTCTGCTGATGACGTCAGATATTACATCACTGATGACATATGTGTCTTTCTGAAAAAAAAATATTTGTAATATATGTATAGCAAAAAATTAATGGAAGAAGACATGGGTAAATAAGTGTCTAAATACAGTGATGTAATATCTGACGTCATCAGCAGAGGATTGCGGTCGCGTGAGTTATAGTTGCCTGCACTAACTATAACGGGGGAATTTCAATGGTTTTTCACGAGTGAAATGTCCAGCTAACTATAACATGTGTGAAACCAAACAAAGGTGTCCCACCTGTGAGGATGAACTTGAAGAACCAGGCAAACTCTGCACCTTCAAGCAGCGTTTCTTTATTGTTGAAAAACCGCACATACCAGCGCTCACTAAAGTAACTGCCCTATGCGTTTCGGAGCTCCTGCTCCTTTATCCACGGGCTCACGGTGATGTATGCAGGTGGGAAAGTGTGAAACACACGAGTTTTGAACATATATGTGTGTGTGTGTGTGTGTGTATATATATATATATATATATATATCTCCGTCTAGTACTTCCAACTGGACCTGGAAATATGAACACAGACCCAGAGAACTTCGTGCAGGGTACTTTGATTTCATCAAAACGCCACGACGCGTTTCGGCCTTAGAAAGGATTTGATCACATGTATAAATATATATATGTATATTATATATATTCTTTAGTTATTTCTGGACTGGTTCAATTTAGTAGTGCATGTGTAAATTGTTTTTTTATACTTACCGTAGATGTATTAATTGTAACTGCATAACTTTGTATGTACTATTTCTAAATATTTTGCCCCGAAGCGTAAATATGAATAGGCGACCATTTCTTAATGATAAAGTCTAGTAATTTTAGCTCATTTCCTTTATGATGGCGAGGCAGGACTGTTTCTCTATGTAGGATTTATGTTAACCTTTTGCCTTTTTGTAAATCTGTTTTCAGTTGTTCTCCTCTTCTTTAAATTTACAATATCAAACTGATTTGATATTTCTTTACCAATCAGCATTATTTTCCCTTTTCCAATTAGGTTTTGGTTATACCAAATTGGAACGTTTTTCAGTTTTTTCAAGACGGTTTTGGAAACTACCAAATCAGCAGTCTTTTTCTCCTGTTTTCTAGTCCTTTTTTCTTGTTCTTTAATTTTTACCCATGAGGCTCTGGCGGCTATTTTGTGTTTAAAAGATGCTGTTTGAGCTGCCCGCTTCTTATCGGGATGCCGACTGTTGCAGCTATTTCTTTGAGTCGCCCTATGCTGCCATCTGGCTGAAGGTTCATCAGCCGCTCTGCAGGCTAATTCTTTCTCGCCTTGTGGATTGAAGTACGTTGAGGTATATTTAACATATTTGGTAAACGGACGGCTTTTCATTTATTTTTGGTTATTTAGTTTTCCCTGATTTTTCCTTATTTAGTTAAGGTCAATTTTTGGTTCTTGTAGTGATTTGTTTTGCGGAGTCCTTACTGGTGTAACCATTGGTCTAACATTTAATGGTGCCAGACTTTCTTGTGAAGAGGATCACAGTTTTTCGATTCAATGCTCACTGATTTTTTCCGGTTCATTTTCTATTCAGATTGCTGTACCGGATATAGCGAATATATATATGTTTAGCCCTTTTTTTATACTTATTTCCTGGAGACATCAATTTACATGATATCCCTATAGCATCTACTTTTCATTTTTTGCTAGTATACAGCTTGCTGCTTCGTATGAACTTTAACAGTTCTGATGATGACCTATAACAAGGCCAGGGTCAAAACTTTGTTGACACAAAGGCCGAATGGAATCTATACAATTGTATTCATTAATAGAGCGATAAATTAATTTATTTGTGTTTTGAGATTTTCTAAATTTTCATCTGTTTGTTTGTTGAATTCTGTAAAAGAACACATTTCAAATGACATGGAACTGTTGTTCATCTTGCATTACTTTGTGTCAAGGGGGAATTCCATGGGTGGTGCATAAGTGGTCCCGTGCAATCATCCAGGGGTTTTGATTCAAAGTTGTATCTATTAAGGATTGTAGACAGGGATTTGTGCCAAAATCCTGTGCCTCACTGAGGCAGGTGTAACAAGGAAAAATATTTTCATTTTTCCTTGTTTTTCTCTCTTTGAATGTGCCCTGCATTCTACAGCACATATACAGAGAGAGAAGTGCCTTAAGGCATAGTTTATGTACAAGAAGAGACCCCTTCCAGCACAAAAACTATGCTTACGACAACACAGACACCATTGCACTATGGTACGAGGGTGTTTGCGTTGGTGCATGGCAGCTTAAAGTGCGCCAGCGGATGGAGAGAACAGAACAGTGCTACTTTGTAGTAGATGTTGCGTTGTACTGCTCTCTCCCACTCATGAAACGCAATGCAGCAACTTTATCAGCTGTGCTGCGTTGCATGATTTCTTAGTAAAGTTGAGCCGGAGTACTCGGCAGGCATGTGAAGGATGTTAGAAGGGGTATTAGTACTCCAGTATTAGTCCACCTAAATGCAAGGAAGAGAAAAGAAAAAAAGGGATTGCAGCGTTTCCTTTATGACCATGCTTTCCTTGATTGGGAAGGCGGGGCTCTATTCTGCACCCTGTTTGGCAACTGAAATCAGAACACTGATTCCCTTTCACTGTCTCCCTAGAGATCAGGAGTCCTTGTCTGGTTTCACAATGCTTTACAAGTTGAGATGCTAGCACTGTATTTTTTTTTTTAAACCACCATTAAATAAATGCTTAAAAAGAACGGATACTACACTATAAAGCAACTCTGTTACAGTTTTACAATAGTTATTAGAGTAAGAGCGTTCTGCCCTTATTCCTAAACAACTAACAATTCAGTGTAAGCCTTTTTTGTAGAGAAATGTAGAGAAAGAGCCTATTCAGGTAGTTTTTCAGTGAGGATATGTACCCCAGACTCATAAGCAAATCTCTGAACGTCCTTTTGTTTTAGAAGGTACACAAACCGACTACACTATAAATTAGAGAAACGCTGTTGTTGCGTAGCATTCTGGGATCCAAAAGCCAACTTGGCACTAATATCTGAAGATACAGAGCATTGTTTCTTTTCACTTGACAATTGAATGGGTTTTCATCTTGAATAGATTTTTTTTTTAATCTCAAATGAAATTGCAGGAGAATTACTTTTACAAATGGGTAACATTTCCTCACCTTCAAAAATACATTCTGTTCTACCTGCAGGGAAAGGCTCAGCGGAAGATCAGTGCTATCCATGTCTTGGATGCTTTATTTCTCAATGGGAAAGATGTCCGTGACTCTCACTTTAACCTTCGGTAAGGATCCACCCAAACACCTGTAAATTCTGTGATTATTAGTAAATGCCTAGTTTGTACTTGGATCAGTTGTCCATTGCTTTATGTTTAAATGTTTGCTATAACTGCTGTTTCTTAGTAACAAGGTGAAAAGTAGTATCCTGATGGATATTCTAACGGCAGATTCCTCACCTTAAGAATAGCCACCAGAAACTACAGGATTTTGCAGAAAGCAAATGTCAGTGACAGACCAGTATGACATGTGTCTTCAGTGCTTTGCCACTAGTCTAAGTTGTGCCATAAATGTGCCCTCAAGCACCCAAAGGTGATCCAGCAGTGGGAGGTGAAACTCTACATCACTGAACATAATACTAGGTCACGGTTGAAACATAAGTCCAGTTCTCTCTCCAAGTCTTGGGGCCCCTCGCTATTCGGTTCAAGAAGCTGGCCCCTCGTGAATTTCTGTTCCTTCTCGAGTTCTTCTGGTAAGTCGAAGATAAATACCCCACATAAGCTGGAAAAAAAAGTTATGCAGGACTCAGCTCACTCTCACCACTAGAAATCAGGTGAGACGGTGCAAGGGAGTCATTTGCTAGATCATATAATCTACAGCTGTCTTGTGGCATGGATCTGGTTTCGAAACTGGTTCCTGCGTGTCCTGAATTCCACGGGCCATCATTGAGACTGCAGCAAAAAGCAGCCTTTTAGGAGGCCATGCTGTATTTCTTGCAGACTCTCTCATGTCCCTTTTGTTCATTTTCGGGTACTGTCAAACCTCAAGGGACTTTTGTCTTTTGTTGGACCTCTTCTGGCGGGACTCCCCCTGGTGTCAACCCCATGAGACCATTTCCCTGGCCTGTATAGACACTAGCTCACACTACACCCCAGCCCCTTGCGCGACACCAGTCCCTTTCATGGTAGTGGCAACTCCACCAATCCTGGACTCAACTCTGATGCTTGTCCCTAACCAACCCCCCTCTTCCCCTTCCCCCACGCCCCCTGTTGACGTGCTGCAGACCTGTGTCGTGCTATGAGATTACAAAAACGCAACCAGTCATTATGCAACCAGACTCCAATCCTGGGCCTCTACCTCAGCACCAGTACTATTAGAAGCTAGTGGCCTTATTCAGATCTGACGCAGTTCAGGATGTGCACAGTGTTCCCACAACACTGATGATAAGGAGGCAGATAACCTACTTTTTTTTTTATACAGATGACAGGGGCATACCTGCATTTACAAATCTCAGTGTGCTGGATATGTCTCCAGGGACAAAGCTGGACTCCCCACCTGGGTCATAAATGGAAGTAAATTCCTCTTTCGCAGCATTTGTGTGAAGGGTAGTGTTAGAAAAGGTAGACGGACCGGGAGGGTCGGCCGGGGTCAGGAGGAGAGGTCTCCGGGGAGAGCCGTCTCCAGCGATCGTACAGACAAGTAACTTCCCCCCCACAGACAAATACCACACACGGATAAGGTTCAGTGATCTTTATAGGCAATTATGTAAGGTACGGTGAAATGGTACAAGGAGGTCTGGACTCAGGGGTCCCCTCGATTAGAGTCTCGCAAGGTAGGGAAGGGGGTAGCGGGACAGTCTATTTACCAATCAGGTAATTCGGATGAGATGGTGATGAGCTCACAATCCTCGAGCTTTGGTGGTTAGGTGGTATGGGCCGCGGCAGCGCCAGCAGGTCCCGGTGCGGATGGTCGATACAACGGGCCGCGGCAGCGCCAGCAGGTCCCAGGAAGATGAACGGTCCGCGGCAGCGCCAGCAGGTCCCGGTGAGGATGGTCGTTACAACGGGCCGCGGCAGCGCCAGCAGGTCCCAGGAAGATGAACGGTCCGCGGCAGCGCCAGCAGGTCCCGGTGAGGATGGTCGTTACAACGGGCCGCGGCAGCGCCAGCAGGTCCCAGGAAGATGCAGGTTGCAGAGGGCCGCGGCAGCGCCAGCAGGTCCCGGTGAGGATGGTCGGTACAACGGGCCGCGGCAGCGCCAGCAGGTCCCAGGAAGATGACTGTTGCAGAAGGCCGCGGCAGCGCCAGCAGGCAGGACGATGGTTCACAAGAGCGGGCTATGGCAGTGCCAGTAGACCGTCAGGGTTGAGTTCACTCGGTGTCTCTCGACTCCAGGATACAACTGCCTTCCTGCTCCGGAGCTGCCCCAGTTATAGGGCTGGTGCCCTTTGATGTCCGGACCCTCGCACTTGGAGGTCGGAGGGTCCGGGATGAAGGTGTCCAGACACCCAGCAGGGGGTGGAGCCAGTGCCTGGGGGAGCTGGGAGCGATCGGCACCTGGCGGGGGAGAGCCCTTGACACTTCGGTCTCCCATTGACCTGCCAAGTGGTCCGCTCGCCTCCTGGGTGGATAGTGGTGCCGGGATGTCGGGGCCGGCCAGGCCCGGGGTTAGGGTCGAGGGGAGGCCAGGCGGCCGCGTGGTACAGGGTCCAAGATGGCGGCTTGACCCGGCCGGGAAAGCCGGTGGGGCTGGACCCCGTGATGAGTAAGGGTCCGAGGGCAGAGGGTCCGTCGGGGGACGGGGTACAGGTGCTTGTCGCGGGGTTATGCCAGGAGGCCCGGGGTCCGGGCCTTGTCGAGCGGGGAGGGCGCGAGCCGTCTGTGAGGCCTGTCCAACATGCGTCCCCCCCAGCTGAAGGCGGGGAGAGTCACCCATCTCCTTGGGGACTCTCTTCGTCGAGGCGGAAAAAGCGGGACAGGCCATCCGCGTTGGCGTGGTCTTGGCCCGGTCGGTGCTCCACGGTGAAGTCCATTCCCTGCAGGGAAATGGACCAGCGCAAGAGTTTTGGGTTCTCCCCCCGCATCTGCATCAGCCATTGCAGGGGTCGATGGTCGGTCTGTACCCGGAAGTGGGTACCGAAGAGATAGGGCCGGAGCTTTTTGAGGGCCCACACTACTGCAAATGCTTCCCTCTCGATGGTGCTCCAACGCTGTTCTCGGGCCAGGAGACGTCGACTGATGAAGGCCACCGGCTGGTCATGACCTTCGGGGTTCAATTGAGAGAGGACGGCTCCGATGCCGTGGTCGGAGGCGTCGGTCTGCACCACAAACTCCCGACTGTAATCGGGGGCCTGGAGCACCGGGGCGGTGCACAGGGCGGCCTTCAGCTCCTCGAAGGCCGCTTGACAGTCAGGAGTCCAATTGATCCGCTTTGGCTGGTTCTTGGATGTGAGTCCCGTGAGGGGCCCCACGATGCTGCCGTAGTCCTTCACGAACCGCCGGTAGTAGCCGGTAAGCCCCAAGAAGGCTCGGACCTCGGTCTGGGTGACGGGGGGCTGCCAGGACTGGATGGCGGCAATCTTAAGTTGTAGTGGGGCCACCAGCCCGCTCCCCACTTGGTGCCCAAGGTAGGTCACAGACCCTTGGCCAATCTGGCACTTGCCGGCCTTAATGGTGAGGCCGGCCCGCTGGAGGGCTTGTAGGACCTCTTGGAGGTGACGGAGGTGGTCGGACCAGTGGCGGCTGTATACAGCGATATCGTCCAGGTAGGCAGCGCTGAAGTCTTCAAGCCCTGCCAAGACCTGGTTCACAAGGCGTTGGAACGTGGCGGGGGCATTCTTCATGCCAAAGGGCATGACCTTAAATTGATAGTGGCCATCGGGGGTGGAGAAGGCTGACCGTTCCTGAGCCCTGGGTGTGAGGCCGATTTGCCAGTAGCCCGCCGTTAGGTCGAAGATACTAAGGTAGCGGGCGGCCCCCAGCCGGTCGATCAGCTCGTCTGCTCGGGGAATGGGATGAGCGTCGGTCCGGGTGACAGCGTTCAAGCCCCGGTAGTCGACGCAGAATCTTAGTTCAGGTGCGGCCCCGGGGGCAGCGGCCTTGGGAACCAGTACGACCGGGCTGGCCCAGGGACTGTCCGAGGGCTCGATGACCCCGATCGTGAGCATCTTGGCCACTTCCTCCTGTATGCAGGCCCGTACCCGATCTGGTACGCGGTAGGCCCGGTGCCGGACAGGGGGACTGTCCCCGGTGTCTACGTCGTGCAAACACCAGGGGGTGACCCCGGGGGTGAGGGAGAACAGGGCAGCGAACTGCAGCAGGAGGTCCCGGCAGTCCTGTCGTTGCTCCGTAGTGAGGGCGTCAGAGAGCCGGACCCCGTCCACGGAGCCGTCCTTCTCTTGAGTCTTCAGGAGATCCGGGAGGGGCTCGGAGTCTTCTTCTGTGCCACTGTCCGTAGCCATCAAGAGGCTTAGTTCGGAGCGCACAAAGTGCGGTTTGAGCCGGTTGGTGTGGAGGACCCGAAGGGGGTTCCGGGAGGTCCCCATGTCGATGAGGTAAGTGACGGGGCTTTTGCGCTCGACCACTTTGAAGGGCCCCGTCCACTTATCTTGCAGGGCACACGGTTCGGTGGGGGACATCACCCATACTTGCTGCCCCGGCTCGAATTCCACGGAGGAGGCATTGTGGTCATACCACCTCTTCATGTCCTCCTGGCTGGCCTCGAGGTTCGCCTTGGCCATCTCCCTGAAGCGCCGGGTTTGGTTTCGTAAGGCCAGGATGTATTTGAAGACGTCTGGAGGGGTCGTTAGGGGGGCCAACTCCCAGCCCTCCTTCACTAGGCTGAGGGGCCCTCGCACAGGGTGTCCGTACAGGAGTTCAAAGGGGCTAAAGCCGAGGGACTTCTGGGGTACTTCCCGGTAGGCGAAGAGGAGGCACGGAAGCAGTACATCCCACTGGCGACGGAGAGGCTCTTCCAATCCCCCAATCATCCCTTTGAGAGTGCGGTTGAACCGCTCCACTAGTCCGTTCCCTTGGGGGTGATAGGGGGTCGTGAATCTGTAGGTGACCCCGCATTGTTGCCAGAGGGACTTCATGTATTTCGATATGAAGTTCGTACCTCGGTCGCTGACGACTTCTCGGGGGAAGCCTACCCGGGAGAAGATCCCCATCAGGGCCCGGCCAACCACTGGAGCGGTCACGGTCCGTAGGGGCACCGCCTCGGGATAGCGGGTGGCATGGTCCACTAGTACCAAGATGAACCTGTGTCCTTGTGCCGTGCGGGGGTCCAGCGGTCCCACAATGTCTATCCCCACCCTCTCGAACGGGGTGGTGACCACCGGGAAGGGTTGTAGAGGGGCCTTAAGCTTCCGGCCACTCTTCCCGCTGGCTTGGCATGTGGGGCACGATCGGCAGTGGTTCAGGACGTCATTCCTCATTTTTGGCCAGAAAAAGTGGGTCACCAGTCGACTGTACGTTTTATCTTGGCCCAGGTGCCCAGCCAGGGGGACATCGTGGGCTAGGTTGAGCAGAAAGTCTCGGAAGCGGAGCGGTACCACCAGAACTCGACTGGCCCCCAGCTCGGCGATTCTTTGCTCGCTGTAGAGCAGGTCGTTATCCCAGTAGACCCAGTGGGTTCCGGTGGCGTCCCCAGCGGCTTGGGTGCTGGCTTGTTGGCGGAGTCCCTCGAGGGAGGGACAGGTCTTTTGCTCCTGGCGGAACTGTTCCTGGGTGGGCCCCCCTTCTTGCCGCCACTGAGCCAGATCCGGAAGGTCCTGGGGTTGCGCGTTTTCTTCGGTGGTCTGGTCTGGGAGGTCGGGCTCGCCGTTGTCCTTTACGGGGGCAACCGGGGGCGGAGGTGCCGGCCATTCGGTTTCTTCTGATCGGGGGGCGGCACGGCCGGCCATGGATCGGGTGGTTATGCAAGCCCAGTCCGGGAGGCCCAGCATCCCCAAGTGCTCTCTTCTCTCGACGGTGGCCCACGGGGAACTCTCAAGGTCATTCCCCAGGAGGCAGTCCACGGGGGCATCGTCCCGGACCGTCACTTTCAGTAGGCCGGAGACCCCTCCCCATTCAAACGGGACGCAGGCCATCTTACACATGCTCTCAGAGTTATCTGCCGAGCGTACGGGGCAGAGAATGTTCGGCAGGATCTGCTCGGGCTTCACCAGGTGACAGCGGACGGCCGTCACGCTGGCGCCGGTGTCGCGCAAGGCCTCAGCTCTCTGTCCATTAATGGTCACCCACTGACCGTATTTTCTGGTGTTGGCGGGTAGGGGAGCCCGCGGAACCATGTCTCTTCCCCCTAAGCATGCCAGGACCATGGCGGCCGGTTCCCACCCTTGCTGGTCCGGCTCACACTCCTCGGGTCCTTCCGACGACTGCTCCTCCCCCAGGGCAGCGGCAGCTACCTGGCGGGGCTTGGGCGTTTGGTTCAGCGGGCAGTTCGGATCGTTGGCGTAGTGGCCTAGTCGCTGGCACCGGTGGCACGTGACGTTGGCTCGGTACCCAGGCCGCAACGGGGGGTTGCCCCGGCCGGCCGGCGGCGGGGTGCTGGCCACGGTGGTTGCTGGTAAGGCGTCTCTCCCACGCCCCTGGCCTCCTCCTCCTCCCCGAGGACGGTGCTGGCCTTGGTTGCTTCTGTTCTGGTCGTGTGGCCCTTTTCGGCCCACTCGGGTGCTTTCCCACCGGTCAGCTTCGGCGGCGAGCTGCCGGGGGTCAGTCAGCTTACTGTCGAGTAGGTGCTGCCTGAGCTCGACGAAACAGTTGTTTGACAGGTGTTCCCATACCATGAGGTTGAAGAGTTGTTCGTATGTGGTGACCTGACTTCCCTTGATCCAACCCTCGAAGGCCCGGCTGAAATAGTTCACGTATTCCACCCAAGTTGTACCTGGGATCCGGGTGCAATCCCTGAACCTCTGGCGGTACATCTCGGGTGTGAGGCCGTAGCGGGTGAGGAGGGCAGCCTTCATGTG